>NW_027526407.1:203763492-204963492 GCF_048455015.1 Haemaphysalis longicornis | reverse complement strand
GGATGGGGGAGGTAAATAAGGGGGAGGAGGTGCGCAGGTTCTTCGTTACCTCCCTTCTAATATGTCTTCGTTATTCTTGCTCTTTTAAGTTTAGGAGCTCCCCTTCCGCATGCCCCTTTGAGTTGTTGACCGTCACATCAACTCCCGTAAGGCCCGTATGCGGATAAAAAAAACCGGCTCCAATCCACGCTATGAAGTGGTTAGAAAGCAAAGCTTTAAACGACGCTCACAACTATTGCCCATGCGACGTGACGTGAATTACCAGAGATTCTGCCAGCCGTTACCTGGAATTCGTTGGCGGCGTCACGAACGCAGCCGCGGCGACGGCCGTGAGCGAGGAGAAAGAACGGAGAGGAGTGTATTTTGAAGGGTGAGAGTAACGTTAGGTGAGACAGCGGAACTAGCCATCCTGGTGTGCCAGCTCGGGGCTACACCACCGCTCGACACAAGCGCAGGCACACAAAAAAATTCGACATGTGAGCTTAGTGATTGGCATTTATACCGATTTAAAATAGTTAGTTTAGTAAGTTTGAGAATTTCTAGGAAGCTCAGGTAACTTTTATCATCGCTGTTGATCAGAACCAGTTGCTACTTTCACCTTTTGCAATTCCTCTTTAAACAGAACCGAATTAGTATTCACCAATTTACAAAATGGAGTCCCATTCGTGGCAAGCAGTGCCCAAAAGGTAGCGTTTCTCTAGCGGCCAGATGTCTGTATGTGGTTTGTACACTTTGTTTTCCCGCCCTGCAAACCAATACCTAACGTATGTTTGCCGTACGACCACTTAAATACGTCGGTTGAGGGTTACGCTGGAGGTGCTGACGAACAAGTTAATCAAGCCTTTCGAAGGCACCGCGCAGTGAACGCGAACCTGAACATAAACAGGCCCAAACAACTGTCGCTAAAGCAGACGACAAACCCGTGCCGCCGACGCCGCCGCCAGCGAGCAGGCCCTTCCCCGGGGGGAACGCTGGGTGAATTCGCCGCGCCATCTGTAGGGTGCTCCATCAGTGAAAACCTCCGCCGCCGCCTCCCCCGCGTTGGGAGGTTGTCCCGCACTCCGCGAACCAACCGTTGGCTAGTACAGCTAGAAAGCTTTGCTTAAACAAAAGAAAGAAGCGTGGATATTTATTTCCTCATTTGTCGAATCAGACTCTACCCATTGTTCCCCTGCTACGAATCGTCATATTACCAACCGCCCAATGCCGAAACGCCATGCGACGACGGGCCTTATCCAATTCCAATAACTAGCGACTACAGATATTTTTTTTCGGGGCGCGGCACTCACCGCACTGCTGCAGTACCTTCATTCCACTGGCCTAGCCACGCAGCTCTGAAAGGCCAACGCCCTCGCTGTCGTCGCTCTCCTTCCCCTATCTCTTTCCTCCTTCTTCCCCCCCCACCCTCGCCCCCTCTCCGGCGCTACTGTGCGCTGCTCCTCGAGGCCGTTGCCGCGCGAACAATGAACCCCCTGCGGCGAGCGGAGGGCCCCATCCACGGCCAAAAAGACAAACTCTCCTTGCCCTGTGCTCGCCGCGTGTGTGTGTGTGTGTGTGTGTGCGCGACATGATGCGGATGTGCAAGACGGCGCCCATACGCCATAAACCCAGTGCCCCCATCCCGCCACAACACTATCCTGTGCCGCTAATATCTCGCACACACCATCAGCGCGACCCATCACGAACTTCGCAATCAGACTGTATGCGGCGCGCGCACTATTAACCAAGTATTCTGTGTTACCTGTACAAATGTCAACCTGTCTGCATGCTGTATCTCTGCCCTCAACTTACATTAATCATGTATCCCCATTCCATTGTACCTACCCTAGCAAAAATTCCAATAGAAATTTGTATTGGTCCAATAGAAATAATGTATTGGTTCTATAGGTCAGGCTATTGGTTCTATTTGAATATCTATTGGACCAATACAAAATCTATTGGTCCGATAGAGCCACATCTATTGGTCTAATAGACCAATAGCTATTTGTTGTATTAGTCTAATAGACCAATAGCTATTGGTTTTATAAGTCTAATAGACCAATAGCTATTGGTTGTATCAGTCTTAGGCACCAATACACATCTGTTGTATTGGTCAAATACAGTCTATAGGTGGACAAGTGCTAAAACAAAATCGAAAAAAGTTATTTTTCTGTGACTAACTAAACTAACACATGCAATGCAAAACACTACAACCCAAAATTAAGAGAACTTGTATGCAAAAAAGACACATGTCGCTCATTGAAAAATTCATGTTCCACAATTTGCCTGCCAGCATATTAATTAGACCTCATCACAAACATAATTTAAGCTGCAGTTTCTGCTTCAGTTGGATTTTAAGTTTTCAAGCCTGCACTGCATGGAGGGCACTACAATTACAATCACTCGTATCACTATTGGTCGAACATAACTATCTGTTCTGTGGGCTTATGCATTTAACCTAAACATTATTAATTATAAGAAATTGTATATCGGCGACCAATTGGATGCCACTTAATCTGAAGCTTAATGAGCCTTTAACCTAATATTTTGTGTATAAATAATATGGCTCATATATTAAACAAACCAAAAATAAACTAAGGCGAAGGGAATAAAAATTTATTTACTACCAAATACTGCAGTCCACAAACAAGCCTGAAGACTGTGTGAACACGTGAAGGTGAACCAAGACAATTAAGAGAAATACCATGTGTGCAAAAGAAAATACAAACAATAAATAGCGCATCTAATACTGCTGGCAAGTGAACATTCTTGATTGACAGATACACTATAAACAACACACCGAGGCAGGTCATAATGAAAGGTAAGGTTGAAATGCTCACACAAATAATACTTGCAGCAAAAAGTTTTAAACAGCAGCAAATTACAGGACAGGAACCGTGATGTGGCATCTGCTCAAAAGAGTTCTGGGACTTCGATGCAAAGCTTGAATAAAGAACTTTAGGTTGTTACCGACTATGATAATTTGCACCAGCCAAACTATAACATACTCATTAAAGGGCTTTTTGCTAACTAAATGGTTAGCAAAAAATTGTAAGACTAAAAAAAAAACTAAACTGAACACCATTCCCCTCCGTCTGACACACACACACAAAACAGCAATGGCCGTACCAACACTCAACCAAACATTAGTCCTGTTCATACACATTTGGCATGTCTGCCACGTACAAAGTGCGCCCAACAGTCATAGTGACGCACATTCTCCAGACCTCTTCGGGATGCAGCAGCACCACATCGTTGGTCGTCTGTTCGCATACGTGGAGATGGGGCACATTTGGATACTGCTCACTGACAAGCTTTCTACACAGAAGAAAGCAGCTGCCATCTCCCAGCTCATAGACACTACCCAGCACAAGGTGCAAACCACAGCAGGACTTCAGGAAGCTGTTGCAAGTTTTCTTGCAGCGCTTGTATTCTTGGGTGTGGTATACAAGTCCCTGCACTGCAACTTTTTGGTACTGCATTACATTTGCTGGAATGTAGCCCAATTTACCCAAGAAAGCATTGTGTGCACACTCTTCCACCGTCTGGCAAAACAGACCTTTTCCAAGAGGCCTTGTGTCACGACACCTTTGGCCTGTCTTTTTTGCCAGTTGCCGGCACAATACACGAGTTACTTCAGAGAGGCTTAGTGTATTCAAGGCACGTTTCAGCTGCAGCGACATTGCAAATCGCTCAACAACTTGCAGTGGCACTCCATTTGCACCACGGACAAGGTTGAGCAAAGAACCGTTTCCCGACTCGAAGACGAACGTTGAATGAGACCAGAGTGGCCCTAGCTGGAGCACACTTTTCGGGAGGTGCAGCAATTGGTGCACATTGAATGTCATGGCACACGAGTCATACAACTGCTGCGCTTGAAACACAAATGTTGCCAGGTTGTCCATGGCCTGCTCAACATCACGCTCGGTGATTTTATCCCTAAAAAGCAAGTATATTGCAGACACAAGGAGGCACAGGTGCTCATGGCAGGCATCTGTGAGAATGCCCTTGAAGCATGGGACAGCGTAGAACAACAACCACCATTTCCATTCGCTTGCTTTCCACATGCAACGGTCATCAAGTGTCCGTGGAAGCCTAGTGAAAAAATTCCCCCGCATTTCCCCGAGGGGGAGAATGTGAAAGTGCGAATGCACGGTTGTCGGCCCGCTTGCGGCGCTTGCGCTCGGCCCCCGCAGCCCACCACCTCGCCGCCTTCTCTTCCATCTCTTCCATCGGGTTTGTAGTATCACGTGTACTCCACGCAGTTATCAAGCCGCTATAACGCCGCTGAGTCGCCAACACACGCCGCTGGCGACGTAGTTTGAATGCGTTAAAGATATAAGGCGCGTCACTAACACTGATATCACCGTCGCGTCCGTGGCTTGGTCGGTAGAGCGTCGCGCTGCGGCCGCAAAGTCCTCGGATCGAAACCTGGCGCCGGATGCTGTTTCTTTTTTAAATATAGAGGAGCACTGCGGACGCCGCCGCCGCCACCGCCGCCGGCGGTGGATGGTTTGGGGTCGCTTATAAAGTGCATTCGCACTTAAAACTGCGGGGGCTTTATATTGAGCATTCTTGTGACTGCTGCCTCAAGCTTCTTCCCCTTCTGAATGTAGTCAGATTTTGTCGGGATCTTGAACCAGATATCAGTGAGTTGCCTGCCTACTCCTTCCAGAACACAGTGCATGTAGTCAGGGCACACCCCCCACACAAGATCAAATTTTGGCAGCAGCACCAGTGGAGTGTAGCCCCTGACACCACGCTGAATTTGGTTTGTTGAAAGTGCTGCACTCATGTCCTTCATTACTTCACTGGTGCCCCGTTCATCAGGCTGGTCCCCATCTGCTGGTACGATGTACTTCACTGAATCTGAAAACATCGAAAAAGCATGAGGCAAGCATTAATAGTAAGGCTGCACAGTATGCGACTGTGGAAGACTTTCAGGCTGACCTGTCTTTTCATGTGACGCTTAATGAAAAGTTTAGAACGCCTATTTTCCTTGCTGACAAGAACGTGACTATCAGAACCTTTAGATAAGTTCAGTGGACCTTTACTTTAAGTGGACATAAATTAACACCAAGGTCCCAATTAAAAAAAGGACTATAGAAATGAGGCAAGCAAACTAGCACACTCCACTCATGGGAAATTATGCAGCTGTGAAGGAAGCAGTTCTAAAAATTATGAAATCATAAGCAGCCACTTTTTATCACTACAAGCACAATTTAGGTTGCAAATAAAATTTAATTTGATGAGCAAGAACTTAGCATTCTATAGCTATGATTTCCAAGTTCAGATTTTCCTTACTGTTGTTCCTTTTGCCCTGGTGGAGACAAAAGCTGCAGCCGTTGTACCCATTGTATTGTTTCTGGTTCAGGACAGCTGCACGTGCAGGTGCGTCGACACAACAGCAGACCACCTGAATGCTTGACTGCACCTTGTTGGTTCCGCTTTCCCACTTCACGGTGCCTCCTTTCATGACTTCCTGGACAAAGACCTCCAGGAAGTTGGTCATGTTTGGGTGCACCTTCCCAAACCAAAGTCCACCCAGAAGAATATTGGCCCAGCGCATGGATACGGGCAATTCATTTATTACACACTGGATTGGCCACAGTGAAGTCTTGTTGCAGTTGAACACTTTGGCCCCATCAGTATTCATTGTGAGGGTCAATGCCATCTCGTCAGCGTCCTCTATATGTTTTTTGTAGAGAGCACCATCAGTGATGTCCTCAAGCACAATCTCGGACGAGCCCGCAGTTCTGTCAGTGTTGCGCCTCTTCTCCAGGCTTGAAAAAAGTGGTTTGGATACATCATCTTCTGAAAGGACCACTTCCATTTGCTTTCGCAAGTTAAGAACTGCAAAAAAGTTATGTGCAGAGTTGAAGAAGCTGCAGTGGGCACAAACAAAATCACTCCTTCATGGTTTGGCGATCGCGTACCACAATTTGTACAAAAGTTGTGACGCTTAACAAGCTGCTGCGTCCACTTCCTCCAAGCTTTCCGAAGAAGGTACTTGGACGACGGCAGCACTTGCGCTCCGAGTAAAGCATTTATCACGTAAACGAGACGCTCCATGTCAGTCCAGTTGAGCCCCGCAGTAGAAGTGTATGCCATTACCATTACCATGGCATCAGCAACACTCAGTTGAGAGTTCGGAAGACGGTCACCAGGAAATAATGTTGTGAAGTCATCCGCCTCACTGCTGTCGTCGTCGTCGGTGTGCTGATCTTCGTGGTCTGGTTGATCAGAAAAAGAAAAGCTATCAAGATCGTCATCCGCCTCACTGCTGTCGTCGTCGTCGGTGTGCTGCTCTTCGTAGTCCGGTTGATCAGAAAAGGAAAAGCTATCATGATCGTCATCCGCCTCACTGTTATCGTCGTGGGCGCTGTGCTGCTCTTCGTAGTCCAGTTGATCAGGGAAAAAAAGCTATCAGGATCGTCAACATCATTGGTCTCTTGCGTGGCTCGCGGTCCGTGCGCTCGAGCTGGCTCATTTCCGAGCTGGTCTTCTGGCGGGCTGGGAAGCTGAACGTAGACATCGTCGAAGGTGTCGCAGGGCGTATGATCAGATGACGGTGGCAGGGAAAGATCAGGGTCGCCCGCACTCGGGGACAGCTGAGTGCTACCACTTGCAGCTAACACGTTTTCACCGCACATGCCATCTTCTGGTACAGCAGTGTGGTTCGCGGAACAACGCACGGCTGTCCTGTTTCTAAATACCGTTTGCGTTTTTTAGCACTGCGGCCACTGTGTTCGCCACTGGCCTGTTCACTGGAATTCATAGCGAACTATCAAATGTAAAATAAGCTAAAACGTTGAGGCATCGCGCACAGCAGAGCTGCAACAGTTGGACCACGAACGAAATAAAACAAAACATTGGCTGTTTGGCCGCGATTTGGCACTGCGAGTTACTGGCTTGTACCGGCCGGCTTACCGGTTCATATAATTTTGTTTGTATGAAACTTTGATAAAAAACACGTAGAAATGTGCGTGCGCTATTTTCTGTGTAAAATTTGTATAATAATGTAGATTTAAATATTTTGATTTTGTTGCGTTGCTCAAAACAATTACGTAACTCACCCTTCATAGCGAGTGTGAACCAATGGCTGACTCAGCCGACGCAGGGGAGAAAGGCCTAGTCTCCCTGTTCTGTGGCCTAGTAACGACGCGGTCGGCACGTGTTTTTTTTTTAGCTGCTTCCTTGTCGTGCACGATGTTCGCACTTGTGCGCTTCAAAGTCGATAATGTTAAGCAGGTTGTTGACGTGGAGTCGTTTCGAGCTCATCGTCCGCGGAATTTGCGCGATTTTGATAAGAAAGTGTGGTATGAAGTGTATTGGAAAGACGGGGACACCACGCTGCATGGATATTAGCTCGCGCAGATACTGCGACTGTTTGGTAAGTCCCGAGTACATATTTTCGTAGTGATTTCATTTCGCCTGTGTGGTCCTTACAAAAACCCAATTATTTGATTCAGCCTCGAGGGAGGAAGCTGCCCTTAACAACAAGAGGGTTCCCGTGCCGCCGCGGCCTCTCGATGATGAGGAAGAGCGTGCAAGCACCACCTCGGCTTCTGAAGAAGAAGCCCCGTGCGCGGTCAGCATTTGTCCTGTGTTCTTGTTTTTTGTACTCCGATTAGCGATCGGAGCGGCATGTTTCTTGGTTGAAATGGCGTGGAATTTATGATGTCCACGTTCTAATATAATTTTTCCCTGTAATCTACTAGAAATTTGATGCGCTGACGTAATGGCGAAAAGGTGTTGTTTTAATGCTGTGATAGGCAGTACTTTGCCTAACAGCCTTTCCATAGACACCGTGATTTCTGCATAGGCTGCATGTTTTTATCATTGCCTGTACACAGCTGCATCGCATCATTAACACTCATTTTTGACGATCTTAAGCTGCGCAGTCGCGCTAAAAAATGAAGCAGGAGGTATGGTTGACTTCGTTTCTTATTGATGATTTGAAATTGCATTGCGCGAGAAGAAAACAACCAGCTGATGCGCGCGAAGCAGATCTTAGTTGCAACCTGTCGTTTTGTCAGATGTTCCCTTGTTAGATTACTTTAATTTAAATACTACTACCAGGTTAGCACGTGAGGTACAGCAAATGCGAAATTTACGTTATCAGGAAAATATGCTGCAGGAGGCTTTGCAGTTCTGTTGTAATAATATAGCCTGTTAGAATGGCAAGGTTTTTTTTTTCAGTATAATTTCAGGAAGTTGGGACATGTCTGTTTAACCGTTGTTTTCATTTCTTTTATCTAGGTAGACAAGCCAGCACAGATTGCAAAGAAAAAAGAGGCGCAAGAGGCGTTCAGGAAGCGGCACCTATAGCTTCTAAAAGATGTCCATCCACCAAATGAGAGCGAGTTGGTGAAAGCTCTGAGGACAGAGAACAAAAAGCTGCGGGCGCAGATAGAAATGTTACAGAATGCTCTTTGCAGCAAAATATTTGACACTGGCATGTAATCGATTGTACTTTTGCGAATATGTTTTATCATAACCTTTGGCGCTAAAATAAAGAACTAAAGGAGACACGACAACTAGTTGCTTAAAATTGCACGGAGGAAATTGGTCTAAGCTGCATATGCACATGTTGAAAGCTTTATAAAGGCACCAAGGACTCAACTGAAACCATTCTCAATTGGCAAAATGTTTTGCAGCGATGTGGCCTCACACGTACAAATCTTTACTGTTTTATGCAGAATGTTTCCTGATGGACTTTCAGGCGAAGAATTCAGGTCAACAGGCTGCAGTTCCCTTTCGGACAGCAGCGGGCGACTCAGGCACGGTCGCTGCCGAACACGCACTGAATGCGTCCTGTGTGATTGTTACAGGCCACCGACCGGAATAAGCAAGCAAGCTTCGCCCTCCATTATCAGCTGTATTGGCAAGGATCAAGGCGGCCGAACAGCGTGGGTAGCCACGGATCAGCAACGCGCCTGCGCCGACAGAGTTGAGTCAGCTGACACCGGAGGCAGCAGCTACTTAAGGACGACGGAGGACGACGGTGCACCACAGCAGCGGGCGACTCAGGCACGGTCGCTGCCGAACACGCACTGAATGCGTCCTGTGTGATTGTTACAGGCCACCGACCGGAATAAGCAAGCAAGCTTCGCCCTCCATTATCAGCTGTACTGGCAAAGATCAAGGCGGCCGAACAGCGTGGGTAGCCACGGCTCAGCAACGCGCCTGCGCCGACAGAGTTGAGTCAGCTGACACCGGAGGCAGCAGCTGCTTAAGGACGACGGAGGACGACGGTGCACCACAGCAGCGGGCGACTCAGGCACGGTCGTTGCCGAACACGCACTGAATGCGTCCTGTGTGATTGTTACAGGTACGTCGATTTTAATTTCGGTTTCTAAGTGCACTGAGTCGTCCGCTGCTGCTTCGGGGGACAATGGCCGATAAACCGCCTTCCACCATCAAAGAGCTGGCAAAAGTACTTCAGGATATGAGTGCTAAGATGGAAACTTTAGGCAGGCTAGAACTTAACATAGGAGCCGTAAAAGAGTCTATTAAGTGTGTGCGCGACACTTTTAACGACATACAGCGTAGCTTGGACACTGGCTGCTCTGACTTGAAGGAGCTGCGGTCGGAGCACGAGGTTCTTAAGAAGGAAACCAAGAAGCTGAAAGAGGACCTAGCAGCCACGAAAGCTGAGGTCATAGAACTCAAACAGTACAGCCGGCTAAACAACCTTGAAATTAAAGGTATTCCGTTTGTTGCAAACGAGAAATTAGAAGAACACGTGCAGACGTTGACAGCTAAGCTGGGTATCAGTGTGGAAAAGTCGGAGATCGATCTGATCCATAGGGTGCCTTCCAAAGACAAAGCTAAGCCAAACATTTTGATTAAGTTCGTGTCTCGCTCATCGCGTAACAAAGTTCTTCAAGCGCCTAAGAAGAACAGGGTTACTACGTCAGACTTCGGCTTCCAGGAGACTGACGCTGTGTACATAAATGAGCATTTGTGCCCAGAAAAAAAAGTTCTGCTTGGAAAGGCAACAAGTTTGCGCGAAGAAAAACAGTGGAAGTTCTCTTGGGTACAGCAAGGAAGGATTCTTGCGCGAAAAACTGAAAACTCGCCTATCGTTCACATAGCCTCTGAAGACGACTTGGCAAAGATTGTGTAGGCGTAGCGCCTGTCAAACCCAGAAATGACGACCTCACTGGAACACTTAAACGATAAATACAGTACTAGCTACAACGTAGCCATTCTGCATTGCAATATCCGCAGTGTTAATAAAAATATGGATAGCCTTCAGGTGCTTCTCCGGGAACACAAATTTGCTTATGATGTGATTGCGTTGACAGAAACATGGCTCCAACCTAGCCAGGTTGTAAATATTCCAGGATATAATGTAGCGTCCCTTTCCCTTCCAACACAAACGAGGGGAGGTGGTGTGATAATATATATAAAAGAAAACTTGGAATTCAACATATGTCCCCACCTTACCAACCAAGTACCCTCTGAATACGACATGCTGTTCGTTGAGCTAGGCATAGGGCTAACAATTGGCGTGTTATATCGTTCACCAAACTCGCGGCTTCCTTCTTTCTTGGAAAAATTAGAAATAATCCTAGATAACTTGGCTGCTAATAATAAAAAAACAGTTCTGTGCGGAGATTTTAACCTTGATTTGCTGGGAAATTCCAACCTTGTGTACAAAACGATGTATGAATCTTACGGATTCAGAAACACCATCACGCACGCAACACGCACTACTGATCATTCCTCGACTCTTATCGACCACATGCTGTGCAACTACGATGACGGCGATACTTTTTCTGGCGTTCTACAATCGGACATTACAGATCATTTTCCTATTTTCTTCCTTACGTCATTTCGCTGTGACATGCCCACACCAACTGCTGTTCAGTCTGCCACTCGGATTGATAGCGGTCGACTGCGAGATAGTTTACACGCTTTACGGGATGAAATTTTCAATGGCACAGACGTGAACAAAATGTAAGAACGATTTCGGGACGTGCTCGATGATAGCGCAATAATAACTTCTGCTCACCCGCGTAAGAACGAGCGACCAAGCCACCCTTGGATAACACAGAGCATCCTTACCCTCTCTCGTACTAAAGAGTATTGGTACCGAAAACACAAGCGAAATAAAGAAAATGAATATTATCGCTTGCAGTACAAATCTACAAGAAACAATTTAACAGCTTTACTGCACCGCAGTAAAAAGGCATACTATTGCAGCCTTATAGCAGCAAACCAAAGAAATTCAAGAAAACTTTGGCAGGTAATAAATCCTGTAATAAAGGGAAACACGCGCTCTTCACCACTTCCGGATTTATCTTTGTTTGGTGGATCAAATGCAGAACTGTCTTCCAGCTTTAATGAGTACTTTACCAACGTTAGCCGCAATCTTGCATTACAGCTACCCCGTCTGAGCAGCTTCAGATTGCCTTATAGCATTGTAAATTCTTTTGTGTTTTTTGAAATTACTTCAGAAGAGATAGAGTCTACTATAAACGCTATGCCTACTGGCAAAGCACAGGGGTATGATGGCATAACCACGCGAATTTTGAAATTTAATGCAGAGGTAATCAGCCCATTCCTTGAAAAAATATTTAATATGGCACTCTATGATGGTGTATACCCCGACATGCTTAAGAATGCAAAAATAACGCCTGTATATAAAAATAGTGACACCAACCTAATTGAAAACTATAGACCCATTTCTATACTTTCTGCAATAAATACATTATTTGAAAATCTCATAGCAAAGCGCATTCTTAAATTTTTAGTTAGATATAATGTTATAGCCCCCCAGCAGCATGGATTCTGTCCAAACAAATTAACATCCACAGCTGTTATTAACGTTGCGAATATCATTAATACCGCATTAAACGAAGGAAAAATGGCTGTCGGTATATTTTTAGATGTGCGAAAAGCTTTTGACACTGTTGATTATGATATACTTCTCAAGAAACTTCATTGTTATGGTTTCCGGGATTCTTCTCTAAATTTGATTCAAAGTTATTTGTCCCAACGCAAACAATGTGTTTCCATAAATGGTACTTGTTCAACTTTTCTAGCCATAGCAGCTGGAGTGCCTCAGGGTTCCGTCTTGGGACCTATTCTATTTTCTCTTTATGTAAACGATTTGCCGAGTTCCCTAGTAAAAGGGGAAGCCATGATGTACGCTGATGACACGGTTAGTTTATTCGTAGGAAATAGGATTGCGCAGCTAGAAATAGAAGCAAATAGTGACTTAATAAATATCGCGAAATGGTTTGATGAAAACAGGCTGACGCTAAATGTAACCAAAACAAAATATATTCTTTTTTCATCCTTAGGTGCAAAAAGCAATAATTCAATAAACCTGAAACTGGGAACTGATCAGATTCAAGAAGTAGATACATATAAATATCTCGGCATAGTCCTTGACGAGGCCATGAATTATAAACAGCATATCAGTGACCTGTGTAAAAAATTACGTTTTGCTTGTTTCACGTTATACCAGGCACGACAGCATTTCCCCTTGCAAACGTTAAAAACAATTTACTTCGCTGTCTTTCACTGTCACTTAACATACTGCATTGAAACTTGGGGCAGCACATATTTATCGTATCTTTCCCCAGTTATAAAATTACAGAAACGAGCACTCCGCATTATAACCTTTTCAAAATGTACCGACCACACAGCTCCTTTATTCTGTAAGCTAGAAATAATGCCTTTTTTGGTCGCCCGAGATTACAAAATAGCCTGCGTCACTCATAATATTTTGTCAGAAAACATCCCTTTGCCATCAAATATTTTCATAAAATCAGGTCGAGTAACACGAAGTCACGCAAACATCAATTTTAGCATACCGCTTGTAAACAACGTGTATGGCAGACGTACAATACAGTATGTTGGTACTAAGATATTGAACGCTATTTCTGTTGACGTTAAAGAAAGCCGCAATTTTTCTCGAGCATTGAAAAACAGTATCAAAGGTAACAATTTCGAATCGCTAGCTTGACCTCCATGTAACTAAGTTTACCACCTGTAAAACATGTATATTCTCTTTTCAAATGATTGGTCCTGGACAAAATATGGGCTACACTCAGCTGCGAGACTAGATTTGCTGTTGCTTCTCTTTCACGTGAGCATAAATATGTCTATGTATGAGTCTCTGCACTTGTATGCATGCGCATGTATGATTGTATATGTGCTATGTTTAAGTACATTGATGTGTACGGTGTGTTACGGTTCTGACGACCGCTTTTGTTTTGTTATCCGTATTGAGTTATTTTAAAGGCTGAGTTGCTACAATACGATGTATTTATTGCATGGGCCCGCCACTAGCAAGGTTGCTATGGGCCCAGATGATGTATTGCAAATCAAAATGTATTCCCTTCTTGGTAAATAAAGTTGAAAATTGAAATTGAAAGCCCACAGTGCGAACCACCCTGTACCGGCGGCCACAACTGGGGCCCTGAAAACTAATGGGGCTGCGAAGCCGCCAACTGTGACCTCAATGCAGCGGCTTGAGACCGCAGCTCGGCAGCCCGAGACCGCAGCTCGGCAGCCCGAGGCCGCAGCTCGGCAGCCCGAGGCCGCAGCTCGGCAGCCCGAGGCCGCAGCTCGGCAGCCCGAGGCCGCAGCTCGGCAGCCCGAGGCCGCAGCTCGGCAGCCCGAGGCCGCACCCGGCAGCCCGAGACCGCACCCCAGCAGCCCGAGACCGCAGTCCTGCAGCCCGGGACTACGCTGCCAACTTCCACACCTACGGAAGGTGCAGCCGGTGGGGAGCATTTGGAGTTAAGCCCTCACCCCCATACTCCCCTCTACGAGGCTGTAGATAATGAGGTAAGCAGGCACTTTGCATTAATTCATCACATGAAGGGCTTAATTATCCTACCAGGTCAAACTCCACAGTGCATAGGCCATGTTCTGATACATTTCCACGCAGAAAAATGCTGTTTTCCTCAACTTGTACAAAAGATCTAGACTTCCTAGTCGGAGAGGCACGCGCAGTAACAGCACTAAGGGTCATAAATGTCAAGCTGTTGCTCTCAGTCACTGCCAAATAGTGAAACAAATAATAAATTCATTAAATAGCAAAATGCAGGCAACACATTCAGTTCAATGCCCATTCAAAGTGGTTGCCTCGGGGAACTTAGTACAAAGTAGATTGCAAATGTCAAGTAAAAAGTTGCTCCACAAATCAATTTGTTCTTGCATGGGTGCATATTTTTACTCTGCATGTGTATTTTTAACTTTAAATTATACCGCTTCCTTTATTTTAAAGAATTTTAGCCCACATACAGGTAACTTTGACGGTTTTCCTTCTAGTGTCCCGTATGCACAGTGGGCACAATTGCTGCACCCAAGGAGACTTACGATTTCAAAAAAAGTTTGATATCATAACTAGCAATCACAAACTGCCTAAACACTTTGCGACAGCGTGGTAACCTGCAAGTGTTTGTTGTGCTTCTATAAGTGGGTTTGAGTTATGTTATTAATAACAGCAACCTTAGCCTTACTGAGGAACTGTTCAGCCGAAGGAGCCAGAAAACAGATGATAATTGGAAATGAGACTTTATGGTTCTGAAGTGAGCATTGTGGATTAGGGAACAGACTAAGAGATAGGCTGCACGGGCAGTGCCGACCTGGCGAATAACGCTTATAGTTCAAAAACGGGTTGAAAAGGGCAGACCAGAAACTGAGTGAAGTGCAGCCATGAATTGGAAAATTCTGAGAGCAAAGAATGGATCTAAATGGTGCAGGATATATATTCAAGGCCTTTGTCCAGTCTGCACGCCGCTGCTTAAAATGTAGTATTGAGCAGTTGTAATGTTCGTTTTATGTTCTGTCTTCATTTGTCAGGTTTGCCTTGGACACGGCGTGTCCATTCCCGAGGCTGCCTTCGATCACCTCATGGCGCGTCCGAAAGGCAGTGTATTTGTCCGCGAGGCCTGCGTTCGTATATTTTCGACTGCAGGCCTCTTGGGCAGGAGTGTTACAGGGGCTGCCTCCAACCGAACGAAGAAGGACCCCAAGCCGTCTGTTGATCCGGAGAAATATGCAGCCCTCTCTGGTAAGCACTCCAGCATTGGCAATATTTGCACAGTGCTACGAGCTGTTGTCCATCTAAATGGACATAGAATGAAAAAGGCCAGTGACAGCAGCCAATGAATTATTGTTAGGGGTGATGCGAGGCACTCGTAGCTTAAAATGTCAAATATGCTGTTCGTTGTCACTGTAAAGTTTCGCATATTTGTAGCAGTGTTCAAGCTAGCTATTTTTGGGGTTCACATCGGCGCGTTTTTCCTATTTGCAGGCTTCTTCAAGCCTACCTTCGGCAACGATGCACGGAGGAAGAAGCAGTCACGCGCCACCGTTCCCTCGGCAAAATTGTTGCTATGAAGATTGCAGATGTGATGAAGGGGCAGGGGTCCAAATAAAGTGGCAAAAAAGAACACAGAGTTTAGTACTCCATCCAGTGTTGCTGGTAGAGGCTACCACATCTTGGACCTCCTAGCAACATTGTTACAAAGCGGGAATGTTCTGTATGCCATTGAAAACCAAAATGGCTGCCGGTCTAAACCAATAGACCTGTAGGACTGAACCAATACACCATTACACCAATAGGCCTGAACCAATACACCATTAGACCAATAGGCCTGAACCAATACACCATTAGACCAATAGGCCTGAACCAATACACCATTAGACCAATAGGCGTGAACCAATACACCTATAGGGAATACCAATAGCTATTAGTGTCAATAACCCAATAGGCTATTGGTTTTGTCTATTGGTATTTTTTGCTAGGGTAGTATTTACCCCCCGCATGCCTTATATTATGCCCTTTGTACCCCGCTTATCAGCTATCTTTACATTTATCCGCCCCCACTAATATCCAGCTGCCCCCATATCATGTGACCCTGTACCTTGCTATGTGTTTCTTTTTTTTTTTCTTTTTTTTCTTCCCTTACCCCTAACCCCAAGCCTACTTATGAGCAGTGGGTGGAGCTGCTGACCAGCTCCGACCTTCCACACCAGCGACGATTGGTGGAGAGGGCACGGATGGCCAGCATAGCCCAAGGCATCCCGGACTAAGGAAGCCTCCCACCGGGCGGGTGCCCTAACATCAGCACCTGGTCTCCAATAAAGTTTATTCATCATCATCATCTTCCCCTATGTTGATTGCTGTTATATGTGCTGTCTGTTGCCTTCTACTCCCGTACGTCTAGCCGCAGTTACTACTGCCCCACCCGCAGTGTTAGTCGTTCCTAGCACTGTTGCCGTCGCGTCTCTCGCACTTGTGGTTGTTATTATCGGTTTATTTTTTTTTCTTTTTTTTTCTTTCCTTTGATGTTTTTTTTTATTTTCTTCTTCGCTTTTCTTTTTTTTTTTATTGGCCCACTCAACCCCCCGTTCACTGTGTATTCCCGCCTGCCTTGCTGCGCCGCGCTACTTACATGTGTTTGATTCTCGGCATTCGCCCACTCACCATCTCCCTACTTCTTTTCTCCCCCTATACCTACTCTTTCGACTCTCCCACCCTCCTCGCTTCCGCTCGGCCAGTTGAGGTGTCGGCGAAACGCCAGACAGTTACCGGCCTCTTTCCCCCTTCCCCCCCCCCCAACAATCACTTCCTCCCTCCTCCTCCTCCTCTCGCTAGCGACGCCGTAACCTTAGCTTTGGAAAATGTGGTTTTTAAGGGACACAGAAGTGACATGTAAACATTGCGGGATTACTAGCGCAAATTGTAGTCCGGAGTCCCCAGGCCATGTTTCGACCACTCTAGGCGCGTTTACGCGATTTTATTTAGTAGAAAAACTAATTCGAAAATGCTGTCCTCCTCTCTTTACGCTCGCCCATTTTCTGTGGCGTTTTCGTGTGACGTCAGGAGGGGATGAGCTGGCCATTGGCTGCGCCACGGCTGCGCTACTGCACGGTTCCCCGGCCGACAGAGTCAGTCGGCCCAGCGGTTCGTCCGCCGGCCGCCGGCGGGTCGTCGCAATCAAGGAGGTTAAAAAAAATTGCTTGGTCGCAATTCGTTCGCTTAGTTGAAACGAAGCCAGGACACGTTTGTGAATGGAAGAATGTGCCTTTTTTTACTTGGTTTGTTTGTACACTGTATCTAGCTCCAAGTCAAGGTCGCTTCACACAAGCGCTGCACAAGCGCACATGCGACGCTTCGCTGACTGGTACGCCAGTAGGAAAATATAAGGCCTCTTGAAGGCGGGAGAAGAGTCAGCGAAGTCAATATAGGTACTAAGGAAATAAAATCAACTGATATTTTTACCGTACAGCGTAAAACTAGGCCGCGGGAAGCACTTTTTTGCGCTGGGCGAACAAGCACAGCGGTCAGCAGCATGACTACGCATCTGCGAACGCTTTTCCGTCTACGAAATGCAATTGCTAGACGTGAGCTACTGTGGAAACTCGGGCGACGCTTACTGCACGATCGCAGTACAACAAATAGTCACCTAAGCTGCTTGAAATGCCAAAACTAAATAAAAGTGTAAACCGGTTGTACAATATATACCCTATATTAGCGAGGCCTTCGCGTCCCGCTCCGTGGCTCAGTGGTCTGGGGCGCTAGGTATGTCACCGCAAGTGTTTTGCAACTCGCGAGTTCGAATCCCCGCGGGTACGTGCTTTTTTTTTTTGTAAGTTAAATTTTTTGTTTTCCGCCGATGTTTTCTATATTGAGTTCACCTTTTTTTGGGCCGCAACGTTCATGGCTACACGAACTAGTTCACAAAACGCGCGCAGGCTGGCACTGGCGCGCTAGCGAGTTCTCGTTGGCGTGCTGTTGCCATAAGCACCGACTGCTTGCAGGCAGTGGGCACAGGCCAGAATGAACAGACCCTTGGCCTGGTGCGAACACGCTTTTTACGATACAGGCATGAGGGAGGCAAGCTCCAAATATGGGGGAAAAGCGCATGACATTTGGACGTCTGCGGGTACGCGGAGGGCGTTCATGCACTGCGTAGGTCTCGGCTAGTGAATGTTACGACTACAAGCCGTCCTGGGAGGCTTATCTTGTGCATTTTACAGCCGACAACATGGCAGAAGCGCGGTACGATGATTACTGAGATATTGAGAATGCCCATCCAACAACGCCATTGAATATGTTTTACAGAACCGAAACCGAAACCGAAACTTGTGTGATTGCTAACCTTGGGCATCGTCAAATCACGGTGCCCCTCCTCCCAACGTCACAGCCTTAGTTGGTGCGGCCGCCGCAAACCGCGCATGGTAGTTTTTCTTCTTTCGCGCTTTGTAAAATAATTACCGATTTGTCAACCGGATAAACGATGAAAAGTGTGCTAATTTGAGCCAGTCTACGCAGTGGAAGCAAAAACGGGAGCTTGACAAATTCACTTCAGTGTCCCTTTAAGGCATTGGCTAAAATTTCATTCATAGATTTTGTGTACATTTGTAAAAACTTCAAAAATTCTTGAAAACATCCCTCGCTCCTAGGCCGAAATCGGCTGCACTTGGTTCAGCGTCTCACTATGGACGATGAAGAACCTCACGGGAAAACAAATTTGAAGTCCTACGAGTACCACATCAGGACCCTTAAGTATTGCATTAGGGTAGTGAAATTTTTGCACAAAAACACATTCGAATAGGAAAAAACGACCACCTCCCCTCGCGGGAACGCCTGTGTAGATGCGACGCATAGGGGGTTCACGTTGCAGCGTTGGACAGCGGAGGAACGGCACTGGAACGATGGAGCGGAGCGGCGCGGCGCAGGCACCGCGTTTTATAGCGCGCATAACGGTGAGGGGACGCGCCGGCGCCAGTGCGTCTGCCGCGGCTATGACGCAACACAATCCAGCACAATCCACTTTAATCCAATCGAATCCAATCCAAGCCAAGTCAAGCCAATCCAATCGAATCCAATCCAACGCCCCTCGCGAGAGAGTGTTCGCTATCGGAGAGGAGAGGGGGTTCGCGGCGGAGAGCGCAGCTGGCGCGGCGAGGGAAATGGCGGAGGAGCGGACGCCGACGACGCCGGATGCAGGGACAAGGCGGGTGAATGAGATGCGGTCGCATCTAATAACTCTAGTTTCTTGTTTATGCTATCGTTTTTTTTATTCTGCTACGACTGTGCAAGAGCAAAAGGACGGCCGAGCTGTCCCTTGTCGGCGTTCTTTGGCGCGTACAAATGCTTCTCATACCGGAAATCCTTGCAAGCTGCCAAGCGGCGACACACGCAGCATCCATCCTCAGCGGCTTTGGTGCTTTTGAGCACCTTGGGGCGGTTTTTCTTCACGTGTTCACACGTTTTAGCGAGTCATTTTTAACATGGTAAAAAGCGCTGTAGACGAGGACAGAAGAAAAGACAGTGACACGGGGCGAGCGCTAATTAGCGCTAGTCCCGTGTCACTGTCTTTTCTTCTGTCCTCGTCTAGTGCGCCTAGTGCGCTTTTTAGCATGACGAAGTCGTATCACCAACTAGTCCAAATTTATGCGTTGATTAGCGAGTCAACATGGACTTAGTCGGACAGACTGCTTGCCGCTGTTTCCGCAATCAAATCCAGGTAAAATCACTGGCCTTTCCCAAGTGCCAAGACGCCGCATTCCTTTCTCTCGCATTCCTTTCGGTTTTTCCCCACACCAACCACTCCCTCCTTTAAGCAGAACACACTAAACGTTTTTACACCCTTTTAGCCAAAAAGGGGGTAGCATAAGTGGAGAAGGGGTGTTGGGAGGCCTTTACACCCTTTTTATTGAATCTCAACACCTTTTTCCTAGCTCTACACCCTTTTTGTGTGAAAAAAAGGGTGTTGATCAACTTCAACGCCCTTGTTTTTTCTAAGGGTGTTGAAAGCGTGTGGAAAAGGTGTTCAGCTGTTCATTGAATAAGGCCATGTTTGAATGCCTAATAGCACTGTAAAGAAGAAGACATCCCCTCATATACTTCTCTACTCGAAAGAAAGTTTCAAACGCAAAAAAAAAATCATTTCTCGTATGCAATGATCGCTCATTTCCATATGCGGTGCACCTCACGCCCCAAGTTTAGCTTTGGCACTTGAAACACCAATTTCAACCTTCAAAAGTAAAACGAATACAGTCGTGTGGCTAATAGGGTGTTTACCGACTAAAACACGCTTGGCTTTCTGTAGGTTTTTGAAACGGTGTGAAATTGGTGTTCAGTTGAGAGCTGGGGCTGGGGGTCGACCCAGTTTCTTCCGGTGTTGCTAAGTTTTGTTATGTTTGCTAAGCTTGGCAATGTTCTTGCTAAGCTAGGATGGCCGCTGAGGGGTGAGGTCACGTTTAACCGGACTTTACAAGGCTGTTGCAGTGTGTCCCCCCCCCCCACTGCCAGGGGATCAAAGGGGGAAACAAGCTAGGTCAGCCCCCAGCTATGCTTTTAAATGCGAATGCATTTATTAGCCGGGGGTTGTCTTGCTCCGTTGGCCGGCGTGCGCCTGCATTGCTCCAGCGCGAGCGCACGTGAGCGCGCGCCTCGTAGTTCTGTCTTCGTCGTCGTTGTCGTCGTAAATGCGAATTCATTTCTTAGTCGGGGGTTGTCGTGCTCCGTCGGCGTGCGCCCGCAGGTGTTACCTCTCCGCGCTCCTCCAGTACTGCGGTGTTAGTCTCGTGTCTAACGTGTATGGGAACCTGATATCGCACGCCGTTGCCACGTCTCCCGTTCGAGACACGTCTCCGTACAAGGACTTGTACACCCTTGCCTACACCGGAGACGGAGTCTTTGTGGTGACCGTGTACCTCGCGCCCAACCTCGCTCGAGACGCCGTTGCCGCGCAGCTGGACGCGGCTATGGAAAGTGTGCGCGTGCGCTCCAAACCCTCTGACCCCACAGTCTTGGTTGGCGACTTCAACGTTGACGTGCGCAAGAAGAGTGGCGAGTGGCTGGTCGAGTACATGCAGACCAAGCACTCTATGCATTGTCTCTCTGCCGGCTTCGACACGTGCCCCACTACCATTCACGGGAGTTGCATTGATCTGGTCTTTACGCGAAACTGTGACGCGCGTATGCTTCTCAAAGACCCTTTGACCGTGCACTTTAGCGATCGCAAGGCAGTGATTGTGGCCGTCAGGTACAACGATAACACAAACAGGTGCTGATGAATAAATGATTACGTTCACACTCTCGTCACTAATTACGCCATTACTCGCAACACACTCATCGGTGCACCCAATGCATTCGCATTTCTGCACGATTCCCTTCGGGGAGGTGCGGGGGAATTTTTTTTCCATCCTTGCCTCACTATTGCAAGCTGCGCCAATTTTTTGCCATTTAGAATCCAAAAAAGACCAGTATACCTTTGAAATGGTACATTAAGAGATGCGCATACGCATACGCCCCATGTGCTCACACTCTAAGAAGCTCGAAAGCCGACTTCACTGTTATAATACGCTATCTGCGGTGGTGCAACCTTTGCAGGTGCCGCAGTTCGTTTTCTTTCCATTTTTTTTGCTAACGCCACCTAAACTAGCTCAAGCTTAAAGAGCTTCACTAGCAATAAATTATGCCAATCCATGTTGCTTTAAACGTCGTGAGTTACAAAACACCAACGCTTGTAGAATATGGTCAGTCCACACATGTAAACAGGTACAAAATGCCTCCAAAGTTGGAGGTCTCTTCACCTTTTTTCTTAGTTGGCGGTCTTTTCTTACACTCTTTTTTCTTGACGTCCTTTTTCTTAGTGTCGAACACCCTAATTTGTAGCTTCACACCCTTCTTGGAAAAAGGGTGTGGAAATATTGAACACCCTTTTTGAAGGGTGTTGAGGTGGCGGAAAGATTTTGTTTGGTATTTAATAAAATTCAATGACACAATTCAAACAAATGATAAAATTCAAACACAAAAACTACCTCGTAATTAAAACGTTTTTTGCAAATCCGCGTGTTGATTTGTATGTTCTCTAAGTAAAATCCATAATTCCAAAATTAGCGCTAAATAATTTTTTTGCGACAAGCCCACCGACTCGATCGGGGGCTTCCCTCTGCTGGATATAAAAGCAAGAACAGCAAATGTATTACTAAGTAAGTATGCACTCCCTGTACCGCTTGCATACCATTGGCTTTCTTGCTCAATTGATTGATTGTGGGGTTTAACGCGCCGACGCAACGCAGGCGATGAGGCGCGCCGTAGTGGAGGGCTCCGGATTAATTTTACCACCTGGGGATCTTTATCGTGCGCCGCAATCTCGTACACACGGGCGTTGTTGCTTTTCGCCTCCATCAGAAAAGCGGCCGCCGCGGCCGGGAACCGAACCCGCGACCTCGTGCTCAGCAGCACAACGCCTTAGCCACTGAGCCACCGCGGCGTGTTTCTTGCTCAATTAATTTGTGTTCCAAATGTAACTTGCACGTATTGACTGCTTGTATTGAATGCTGCGCGCTCCGGCGATTCACATTGCCACTGCGCATGCCATCACCCTAAAAAAAGGGTGTGAGGCTCAATACCCTTTATTGAGGGTGTTGGGCATCCTCAATACCCTTTTTTTTGGTGTTGAGCTGAACACTCTTTTTCATCCCTCCACTCTTTTTTTTGCCAAAACACATTTTAAGGGTGTTAGCCATGGGACAAGATTTTACACCTTTTTCGGCCAAAAATAGTGTAAAAAAGTTTAGTGTGCACTTCCCTCTAGGCCTAGTGTTCGGAGTGACATCCAAAAGCAGGTTGCCAAAGGGCGTCCTTGTGGACGTGTGCATCCCCGTCTTGCCGCTCCTCTGACGTGCGCCTGCGCCGCCACAAGATAGTTTGAAAAGAACGCCGCTACCAGGTCTTCTCACGACGCCATGCTGACACCTAATGCTGAGATAGCCACACGAGCAGGGTCCGCCTTCCCCCAGTAATCAATGTAGCCCCGTCTACGCTGTCCGGAAATTAGGTTGGCATTGTTCTCGCACCTCCGACAAGCACCCTATCTGCTTTTCATGTTGCATTTCTAAACACCGGACTCGTTACTGGCGTCATAACATGGGGCTACGCGAGAAATACAGCCGAATACGGATATATCGAACACGGATATATCGAATTTTTGTTTATATAGAACAGTCGGAACATCCCCTTGGAAATCCCATGCAAAAGTATAGTGCCGTTGAACGTGTTTATTTGAACTCCCGATCACGACCACATTCGATATATCGAAGGCTACACCGCAAATGCCCCTGCAAATGGCGCCTCCTGAGTGAGTGGATGCGATGAAGATGACTTCTCACGTGCGCTGCCACACTCGGTGAGAATAAGGCGTCGCCGCGTCGCTCCAATGGCCTTCAGCAAACTTGCTTCCTCCATGCTTCAACACCTGCTCGCAGGCTACCATGGGGGTGGTAGAAGGGAGGGGGGCAGAGGCATGACAGCGAGATGCAAAAACAAGGAGGGGAAACTGACTGGATGCGCTTCATTTCTGGCAATTTCCTGCGTGCTTTAGCGGTTTCAATGCACCACGCGCATGGGACTGATGTGGCAAGGTGGGTGTTTGCTTTATCCACTGCACGCCTTTCGGAACCATGGTTACGGAGACACCGAATAATTTTAACTTATAGACGAAAGCGCACCTTATTCGACGGGTCAAGGCCGCTAAAAAGATGTCGGCTGCATTTCTCGTAGCATATATGAGCGCGATGTGCGCGCATCAAACCTGACGTATAGGCGAAGGAAGTGCGGCAGAGCCTCACACTAAACTTTTTAACACCCTTTAAGGTGCTAAAAGGGTGCACTCAACATTTTGCACCCTTTTTGCACCTTTTAGGGACCAAAACATTGCTCCGGCACCCAATCATGAGGGTGCCACAAATTAAGGGGTGTAAATCTTAACATTTTTACACCCTTTAAGGTGCTAGAGGGGTGTACTGAACATTTTGCACCCTTTTTGCACCTTTCAAGCGCCCAAATATTGGTCGGGAACCCCACCTCGAGGGTGCCAAAATTTAGGGGTGTAATCAACAGTTTCAAAGGGTGCTATGACCATTAAAGGGGTGCTAAAAAGTATTTCTTCTCGATTGGGGTGTTACCACGGCACCCTGTCGTTAGGGTGCCTAAAAGAACGGTGTGTGAATGCAAGCATGCAAAATTGCACAAAAACAGGCTGAATGTTTAAACCGCACATTGCACTATTTCACCTCCCGTTGAGAGGTTTAAATATGAACTCTCCACATAGACCAGGGGAAATGCTCTAAAATTGCTGTTCGTAAATTTAACAAAACGTGCTGAATGCTTAAACTCCACTCTGCACTACTATCTTCGAGTGTATCACAAGGTTCGTTTCGATGTCTGGGTGTACGGGAAGGGAAGGCTACAAAATGCCTCTTGTAGTCCTATAAATAAAACTTTTACGCAAGGCATCCGTGTCCGCAACGAAATCGAATTTACCTAAGAATTTGTTCCCGTATTATTATGCCCCGGGCAAAAAGTCCAACAAGACTTGTCGGCACTCTATCGTTCCAATAGCCTAGTCTTCCAACAGGGAGTTTAACCTTGATGGCGTTTGTGGGGCCAATAAGAAGCTCTGTCGGCACTCTATCGTCCCAACAGCGTAGTCTTCCAACAGGGAGTTTAACCGTGATGGCGTTTACCGGCTCGCCAACACGATCAGTGAACGCCAACAGACGCCTTGTTCGTAATCAGCGGCGCGAGCGCGCCATCAGACAGAACTGACAGACGCCCTGAAGGTGGCTTTTAGGGCCTAAACAGCAGCGTCTATGTCTGGCATAGACGCTAGACGTCAACGTTTGTGTTCTGAATTCTGAATTGAATTCTGAATAACATTTGAATTCTGAAATCTGAAATTTGAAATTTCTGAAATCGCTGAAATCTCTGAAATCTCTGGAATTTCTGAAATTATGAAATCTGAAATTTGAAATCTGAATAACATTTTGAATTCTGAATAACATAACGATGTGAAGATATGCTTTGGCTCATACCACGGCAAGCACAATCGTTTGTGGCTGCAGCCTCGGTTGCTCTTCGTCCACAACAAACTGAATCGGCTGTACAGCTTTCTTCGAGGGCGTGTATGCAGGGGTTCTATCTTCCTTTTTTGCGCAGGCCGACGGGGGCGGTCGTGTAAAATCATTTTCGCTCGTCGCTGCCCGGTAGGGTTGCCACCTTCCCGGTTTTGGACCGGCCCGACCGGTTTTTAAACTGCGGGCCGGTTGCCGGTCCATATCTAAAACCGGCCGTCATCAGCCGGTTTTTTGGCTTTTGTGCCGTGGTTATGTCCGTTTTGGCGTTTTATAAGCGTCAATTCAACAAATAAGACGATAAATACGTGTCGACAAGCTGCGCAAAGACACGCGAGCAGAGAAAATACGCGGGCGAGCGCGCTGCCTCAGATGGAGGGGGACCTAAGGGAAGAACAAAATACCGAAATTCTACCGCCGCGGTCAGCAATTGCGGTTACTTTTCACTGAAGCACATGCAGAGCGATTAACCAAGCTCTCAATCACTTTCAGTACAAACGTTATGTTGATTTCTCTCTAAGAAAACACTACAATAAATGGCACTGCATGTTAAAAAACATGGCGTCTTTTTTCAACACATATCCCCCTCCCCCCCCCGGAAGGCCCGTTTTTTTTTTCGGGGAAAGGTGGTAACCCTACGCTGCTGTTCTGCCTACCTGCTTGCTGTACCTATTACGTCGCCGCCACCGCATGCTTCGGTCGCTTTCTAATAATCCCCACTTGTCACAAACTCAGGGGTTTTCGCACTGTTAGCAGTCGTTTTACACGATGGGTTTGATTCGCCTGACATGCCAGGAGTGACATCGCTTGTAGTATTAGAGCGACGTTGCTTGTCTGTAAGACGGTGCCGGTCAAACAAGCGTTATCAACGCCATAATTCTAACGGCACATTCCATTTATTTCGTGGCTACCGTGGCTTGCGCAGAAAAGGTCGGGTTGACTGCGATAGCTTTTCTTGAGTCAAATAATGGAGCTTTGGCTCAATCGCTTGCAGCGCTAGCAATGCGGCCTTGTCTGCAAGACCGGTGCGTGAGAAACTAGCGTTAGGACAGCCAGAATTTCAAAAATGCAGCATAAACTATACACAAGCGACAATATTCGTTGAGAACTTACGTAATTATAGAGTTGTTTTAGGCGCCCCGAACACCGCTCGCCGAGATAGCTGATTGTTAACGCGTCCGATTACTGTTTTGTAGGTCAATGGTTCGATTCCTTGTCGAACATGCTTTTTTTTTTTAGGTGAGGGTTTCATTAGTTCATTTTTTTACGACCAGGGTAAGCGCCTGTTCCTTGGTTTCTATCACGCCGACATTTACCGCCCTCTTCCTAAACCCAAAGTAGCTCGTTTTCTCGCACGTTCTCTCTTGAGAAGCCCGCCGTGAAAACAAAACCAAAACAAACGTCAAAACCTCTTTACAATATCATTATATATGTGAATTACTTTATGAGTATTCACTCTTTGTGTTTAAAAACCTTAAATTTAAGTTATAAACACATTTCAGACTTTGAAAGCAGAAAGATAATTACCAACATTACAGTACTAACACAATTTTCGTCAAACATGGAGGTGCTGCATTTGAAGTCTGGCAACTATCTCTCACTTTTTGTGTGTTTTTTCCATAGAGATAATATACTGACTCTAGAGGGAAAGCGCGCCGCTGAGCCAATGCATTGGAACCGTACGACACACAGTGGCAGACATGATACAACGATTTGAAGGTTGCCAGCTGGGCTTTTGCTTACTAAAAACGGCGAAAGCGATGGGTTGTAATCTGGCAACGTGCTACTGTGTCGTTTCCGCGTCCGGCTAGCGAAGCATGCCGGGATTAATTGTAACATGGCGGACCGCTGGCCAGGCGGATTTTGAGCAGGCGGCGTCGACAGCATTGCGTGGTTTTATCTCCTGTGGGTAGGTAACCGACGTGTTCTCGGTTCAGCGTGTGACTTATATGTACTGAGAATATTTGAGCAAGATGTGGCAACGCTCACACAACACTTGCGCGCAAGCTTGAATACGACTGATCGCATGCGCGAGGACGCCAAGGAATCAGCTGATCCGTACTGGGGCGAACAGAAAAATGAATCTCCGTCATGATCTCCGAGCATTTTTGCACTGTGCCGCTTTACTTGCCATTCTGTGACATTTTGCGCGTCGCTGAATGCTTTTCAAATGAAGTAAAGTGAACTGTGACTTTAGCTGAATCTAAAACCTTTATTGACACACACACACAAAATCCGTTATCGCATGGGCCAACGCTGATATTGCCGGTGAGTCGCGGCCCTTTGAAGCACAGGAACGAAAGAGCGCGGTCGATCGCAGGCCAACGGAGTGGCAGAATGCATGCCAAAGAGTATGCGAAATACAATCAGCGGTGTGTCCCGTTTTCCCTCTCTGTCTGTATTCGTCAAGCTCTAGCTGCTTTCCACCACTTCAAAGGGAAAGCTTGCGGGACTGAATAAGCAGTAATTTGCTGCACCGAGCGCGCGGGGAGAGAACATTGACGTATTATCTTATTGTGACTGATTTAAAAATAAACCGCATTTCGTTACCTATTTTTTCGTTCTACCTTTACGAACGTTTGCGCAAAAGATCGAAGCACGGAGAGCTGTAAGAAGTTCCATGAATAAAACAACTGGAACGGAACGATTATAAAAGCTCCTTTTATTTCTCTTCCAACGGGAACGATCGCTGCCACTCCGTAGCCTGTAGTGAACTTGCGGTAGTCAAGGTCAGATCGGAATCGCTGTTCCGGCGTCAGTGCAGGGGCAATAGATAGGGTGCTTAACGTGAAGAAACGAATGACAGCCTCGCGAGCGCCCGGGAAGGCACTTGCTCAGCGCGTGCATCCGAGTTGTTCCAGTTGTACACGTTTTGCACGCACGCAGATCTGAGCTGGAGACTGCACACACACACTTCGCAAGTCAGGCGCAAGGGTCTCGCCCCTTCCTAGCACACTTAACGAAAATCGAAACCAAAACTGAACTACGCACTTACTCTTTGTTCGCTAATTAAAGCTTAATTACAGTAAAAGTTTTTTATAGAGCTAGTTTAATTACTGAGACAATTATTTGTAACTATTTTGCTTCAGTTCTTTGTTTTAGTTAAATAATTACGGAAACACTGTTTAGAAGACTGAATAAAACTGATCTGGCAACCATGAGAATTGTATCATGTCAGCGCCCACGATTCGTACGGTCTCGGAGCTCGCTTTACCCCCCTGGTTTTTTCATGGCGTTTTGTGCCGAGCGGTTGGTGGCGTGATTTACCCCCGAATTCATAGATGTATCTTCTTCTCAACTTAAACCGAGCTTAACTCATAGTTATAGGAGCTTTATGGGTGATGTCTACCCTTCCAACCTACGCGTGTGTTGAACATGGGGACCCCGGAAGAACGATCATCGCCGGATAAAATACTGCGCGTCAAAAGTGGATGACATTGCATCAGAACAAAGCGTGTTCGTGTGTCCGCGAGATGAAGACGACAGTGAAGGAGAATTGTACGTCGGAAACACCGTTTTTGCTCGGGTAAGTACGCATTTTTTATTATTCTGTATTTGGTTGGAACGAGTTCTGGTGTTTATGGGTCAGTAATTCGCTAGACCCCCATCTCGTTTGCTCTGAGAGCCTACGTGAGTTAGTATACTTGTTTGGCGCCCAGTCCACCGTTTCCGCAGAAGTCAGCATCAATTTACGCTGAAGCTAGACCTTGGCCACGATGCTCTTCTACACGGCTGCTAATAATTTCACATCACGCAAGGCTCTTTAACACCGGGGCGTTTGTTTATGTGTCTCTCAAACAGTGCCTTGCGGTTGCAGATCGCAGTCGCAATATCGCGTGAGTGGCACAACGCTGTGATTAGTCCTCCCTCGTGAATACCCGTGGTATACCAAGAAATAACATGAACAGGAGGTTCCCTGGAAGTGCATCTGAAATAAGCGTACACTTGATTCCATGGCTGGCGTCTCGTAGGTGTTGTGAAATCTCGCCCCCCCCCCCCTCTTTACACGAATTCCGTGCAGTGCGCTTCGCAGCTATTGCGCTCGCGAGACCGGCGACCGTACGCCTCGCGGTCTTCGGGCCGCGATATATGTGCGGTTCTCGTGAAGCTCGACGACAGC
Source organism: Haemaphysalis longicornis (assembly GCF_048455015.1). Classification (NCBI taxonomy): domain Eukaryota; kingdom Metazoa; phylum Arthropoda; class Arachnida; order Ixodida; family Ixodidae; genus Haemaphysalis; species Haemaphysalis longicornis. The sequence continues at coordinate 204,934,484 of NW_027526407.1, read as the reverse complement.
GTCGTGAAATTGCCGTACTCGCTCTCTAACGCGCCCCGACAGCGTACGTGCGACCGGGTGCTGACGGAGTTGTGCTGGAAGAAAAGCAGGCAAGAGATGAGGGCGCACGAGGTGTAGTTAAACAGATGAGAATTTACGCAAGGGGGAGAAAATAGTATGCTAGGGCAGGAAACGGTGAGAGAGTTCGGGCCGCGCGCCAGCGAGCGAGTACGGTAATTTACGTTGCCGAGCTTCACGAGTCCGGCACGAATATGACGACGCCCGTCTGAGAGTTCATAGAGGTATAGAATTCACATACGTGCAAATTGAAGGTGAAATGCGCGCATGTGGCCTCGCAGGGAGTTAGCATAGTCTCGGGGTAGTGGGGGAGATTTCACAACGCCTACGAGGCGCCTGCCGATTCCGTCAGAGTAGCTCTCGGGAAGTCTGGGGCTTGATATCAGAGGCATATGTATTGTTTAAATTAGTGCAGAAAATTGAGACAATTCGCAAGTTCTCATTTTCGCAAAACCGCAGGCCATACATAGACTAACAAGAGAGCTGTAGGCACTCACTCAACTCGATTTATATTTGAGAATTGAACGTGCAGATACAAGTCAGACATTGAAATGGAGGAGCCTCAACTATCACATACCAGTTCCAATTGAAAGCAAGGGATACAGATGAGCTGCTAGCATGCGTTCCATGCAAATTAGCTCAGTAGCTAGCTTTGCATATATCATGCATACCCCACTCACAGCACCTGCGGGTCTAATAAATACATTCTTACTGTGACTTAAATTTCACTTGGGGTGTTCCGGGAATGTTCTTATTACTGCCTTGGAGGTTCATTTCTTTAAACGATTAAAAATCTACTTGATGTAAGCATTCGTGCTTTGTGTGTGCTCTTCTTGTATTTCAACAAGTGTCAGCACACTCACAGATTATGCACCTGCAGGTGCTGCTGCTGGCTGTCCTGGGTCAGCTGCCTTCCAGTCCAGTTTCAAAGGCTTTGCCAGGCCCTCCCTTGGCCAACCGACACTGCACCTGCTGTATCCAAGTACTGCCTGGCCTTTCGTTGGTGCTCCGTACGCTTTGCCGCCAGGAATGGTCATTCATCCATCATCTGGCCGCTTGGACCACCCGTTCAGAAGTCAGCGCATTTGCTCGACACATCGGTCCAGGCACTGCTGCCATATCGGTGCACCCACCGATTATGTACTTTCAGGTTAGTTATTGCATGTTGTGGAACCTGCCATGATGTATGCCTGTTAGCAGTGCTGTGGCCTCTGATTATTTGAAACATTTTCATGAAGCAGTGCTGTGCGTATGGAGCGTGTCATTGCTTAGCAGAGATATTGAAGAGAATCTGGGGCCGACGACTAAAGGGCAAGAAGAGAAATTGAACTGACTTTGAAGCAAGTATTCGTATGTAATCAAGCCAAGCAAACATTTAGGATCTTTCGATATGGTTTTAAACTTGCAATACAAACTGGTCTACTTCAGATCATACTGGTATTAATCATACTATACCGAAAAGTACATCCCGCAGCCTGTAGAATTCTGAAAGCGCTTTTTTCGCAGTCTCTCATGACAGGCACTATTCTCAATGGTTGGAAGATAGTCGAGGTAGCACCAATCTTCAAAAATCAGGAGACGGTACTTCACCATTAAATTTCCCTAACAAGCACCATATGCAAGGTCGGGAAACATTTCATCCACTCTCAGGTCGCTAATTATTTATAAAATCACAATATCACATTCGAGTATCACCACGGTTTTCACAAGGGTTACTTGAGAAACACAACTTTCAGGATTTGTTCACGATCTACATTGATCCATTGACGCAGGCTTACAAACTGCGGTAGTTTTTCTCGATTTTTCTAAAGCATTCAATCGCATTGCACACCACAGACTACTTCTCAAACTTCACCCTAATGTCCTCACTTGAGCAAAAGATTTTCATTCTTCTCAAATGCAGTTTACTTCTAATAACTATATACTTCTTTTGCTCGTGCCACTTTGTTGTCCCCCCAGGCAGGTTGCTTGGTCTATCTTCCATGTTGCATATCCTCCCATGTAGGTCTATTTGCAGATGATGTTGTAATTTATCACACAATTTCTTTCAACTACTACCGTCAATGCTTTCAATCTGATCTTAACACAATTAACTCCTGGTGCTGCAAATGGCTAATGTCGCTTATCTCTAAAACAAATTGCATGACTTTAACGGTGGCAAGTCTCGAATTGTAAATACATACTTCATTAACAGCAGCCTGATTACCTCTTGAGACCAAGGTGTTTTGGTAGGCTGGCAGGGGAGGGGGGATTGCATGGTGGATTTCAAAAGGTACATCGATTGGGAAAATAAGACGTGTGATTGATATTTTCATTTGCACTTCAAAACTCGCTTTATTTCATATGTTTAACCCACTGCAGTGGCTAGGGTGGTGTGCTGTGGAGGCGAATGTCGGTTAGATACCGCTTGGTGTGGCCGCTTTTCAGATGGAGGCAACACGTAAAGACGCCCGTGTTTTGAGATTTCGATGCGCACAAAAATACCCAGGTGGTCAAAATTAATGCGAAGCCTTCCCCTACAGTGCTCCCCATATCCCAAGTGTAGCTTTGGCGTGTTAAACCACCGTTTTTTTTTTCATGTTTTTGGTATATAACCAGCTGCTGTAGCAGGTGCAACTTAAAGGTAAAATTATACATAATGTTTCCAAGAGCTAAATATAAAGGCCATATTGAAGTGCGTTTATGGGTCTATCTCATAGCAGTAGTGAAAGGTTATATACTCTGGTGCAGGTTAAGAACGGCAATGGCTCATGTGGTGTAGTCCAGTGTTTGACGGAATGCCGTGTAGGCAGGTAAAAGCATTATTGCAGTGATGAAACGTAGGTCACTGACCAAGTCAAGAAAGCCATTTAACGGTTTGTTGCTTGTTCATGGTGAGCATGTGTCGTGGAAAACGAAGCTATATATTGGGCATTACGCGGCGCAATGAGTTTGCATAGATATGGTGCAGATTGCCATCCATTATGTTGATAATGTTGGGCGTCGTCTGAACGATGAGGGACTCGAACAGTAATCGAGAAGATAGATTGCACTCAGTTGTCAGTAATTTTGTCTTGTTCCAGTCGACCACGTGTCCCGTCCTCTCACGGTGCTCTGCCAGTGGACTTGTTTTTGCATGGCCCTTGTTCACTTCGTTCCAGTGCTGCATTAATCTTCTGGGCAGATTGCACGTTTCGCCAATGTACACTGATTTGCATTCAGCGCATGGAATCTAATAAACAATACCCGGAAGCTTGGAGCGTGAGAGGGGGTCTTTCACGCTGACAATGTCAGAACATAGCTTGCTAGTGGGCACATGCACGATGTATGCACTGCGTTTCTTGAAAATGTGTGCGAGAGTTTCACCGATGTGTGGGACGTAGGTAATTGCTGCACGTTTTGATGCAGTCCTTGTGGCTGCCTAAAGCATTATATTCAGAAAAAAGTGAAGAGGGCGAGTAGCAGGAATCCGCATTGACATTAGCGGGCAGAAGCGTCTACAAGGCCTGTGTCAAAACGGGCTGCAATTCTCGTCCTACACATCAATCAAGCTTTTGCACGCATTTTCAAGAAACACATTGTGCACATCATTCACGTGCCCACTAGCAAGCTATGTTCTGACATTGTCAGCGTGAAAGACCCCCTCTCATGCTTCAAGCTTCCAGGTGTTGTTTATGTTTTGAACGAAAAAAGGGCCATTTAAAGGTGACACCTCCTTCCTTGCCGATTTCTGATGCCTGATTGTTCAGTTTGTGGGGATAAGTTTAGCAGATTGCTCACATGTCTAACCTGTATTTGTGCTTGAGCAGTCAAACGCTGATGTTAGCAGTGAAGTAGGTGAAAATTGTACCTTGATTGTAGTTGTGTGCAGATTACTTACATTGTGTTAATTCGTAGAAAAGCAAAATTGAGGTAACCCTGCTAACTGTTCCACATTGCAGCATTTTATTATGCAAACGTTAAGGAGTTCAGCTGCTTGTTAAAGGTGAAATAAACAGTGGTACAAAAAGAAGAGCATCTACTAAACAGAAATATCTTCACAATCGCAGGATGCCAACGGTCCGCCTACCAACTTGTGTCCTGCATCGTTTCTGCTGGCTGGAGCGGCTCATGGAACATTTTCCAGCTTCTCAAAGTTTGTGGTCAAGCGATCCTCCAAGTGAAAGATGCCGCAGAGGGATCTTTTGTTTTAATGCCACAATTTCATGTGCTCAGCAGCTAATTTACTCGTAAGGCTTTTTAAATATTCATCACCCAAGAGGGCATGTTACCTTCGTCTTCGGTGGAATGTGTCTGCACTCGGGTTATTTGTGACAGAAACAAGTGAACCGCGTCGTGAGAATCATTGAGGCCTTGTTGATTGTGCATGCTTCTGAAATGACATTTTCATTCGGCTGAATACTTTCCAAATATTACGATTTGTGAACAAATTATGGTAAAAGTCATGATTAGTTGTACTACAGTGCAGGAAGGAAATGCCAACATACGTTTTAAGCACCTCTGATATTTCAGATCGTTGGCTGGTGAGCAATAAAACAAAACTGAAATTTTTTTAAAGTAAAATCAAATATTCGTTGTCACCAGTGCATGACCATAGTAAAAGCTATCTAGTCACCAAATTTAGAATTAGACACGAAATGCCAAGAAAAATAGGGAAATAAACTAGACAGCTCGCTACAATAAACCTATTCGTAAAATTTCTCAATGTCTATAAAGTGATGATTTAGGCGGGTTAAGGTGTCAGTGGGTTTACACACCCAACTTGCAGGGAAGCACATGAGCTCTCAATATTAACATGTTTTTAGTGAAGACCGTCTTCCTTCATTAAGCTGCTTTGCACATTGATGCCAGTCTGATAAATGTAGTCCTGAATTTTTGTTATGATCAATCTTTGTATGGGAACCATATATTTTTATATCATGTCGCTCTGTATTTCTGAAACTGTATCTAGTCACCAATTCCAATTTGTTGTGGTCAGGTTTTTTCAACTAATTCGTAGCTTTTTTAACAATTATGGTATATTTTGTGTGCCTAAAGGAATGCCTCATTGCATGTTTAGCCTATGTAGTGTTGAAAGCGGACATTTTGCTTCAAAGTGGAATGTCGGGCTAGCAACATGGTACTTTGCGTGCTGCTCACTTTCATTCATGCCATTATTTTTTATATTATCATTTAAAATTAAAAGCCAACCAATTTGCTGTCGTTTTAATTTTGTCGCCTACTTTATACTTTTTTTAAGAGAACGACGGGACAAACTTGTACCGTCATTCTGTTTTAACTGTTTCCTGTGTTTACCACTGTTTTTTTATGCCTTCAAACATTTTTTATGAGTTTGTTGAACAGTGATTAGTTCAGGTGCTCAAACAATTTTTGGCTGCGAAGGCTCCCTGTAGCATTTATATAAGTGCTCTCTGCTCTATTTTTGATCCAATACCCCATCACCAGTCTTCATGAGGTGGTCTTTTGTAGAAATGAAGTTGAAATAAATATTTGTTTGCATTGCTTTACATGTTTTGAAAGAATTTCTTGTTCATTCTTGTTTCTTTGAACCCTGTTTCAGAATCCTGCTTAAGGAATTTCCTCTGTTATTTTTTTTCAGAACCAGGAAGGGTGCTCATCCTCGGTTCTTGCTGAAGCAGCAGTATCCATACTTCACACGTGAGCTCTGAACACACAGTAATTATGGTATGAAACATTCTACCAGCATAAGCTTGCTTTGTAGAGGTAATTGTAGATGTCAAAGCTCTTGACAGTGTAGCCCAATGTCTGGTGTAACGCGCAATGTCTACAACTTGTAAAAATTAATTTTGTGGCTATAATGTTTGAGATTATTTTAAAATGCACGTCAACTACTATTAAGGATCACTGTCTAAATTGGCAGCCATTGTCCTGGTGGATACAGAAAGTGAAAAAGCGCATGTGTAGAGATTTCAGTGCACCTTAATTGTCCCAAATTTGCTAAAGCTAATCCAGAGCCCTCCCTGTGGTGCACTTCATATCCCATGTACAGTTTTGCGTAAAAACAGCTAAAAATTTATGGTCAATTTAAACCTATTTTAATGTTTTTAAATGCAAATATTCTCACTTTAAGCTGCTATATTTAGAGTAAAATATTTTGTAACAATTATGTAGCTGCCAAAGGTTTACAGAAAAGCTTTTTGCTTTCGGTTATGCACCTTCTTATCAAAAGAAAAATGTTGTTAAGAAAGGCAGAAGAAACCCAAATATGGAAATTAGCAAACCCTAAAGCTGCGGATATACTGAATGTTTTGTAGAGAATCTTTTGCTGATTTCAGTTCTAGTCAACTCTACAAAAGTCGATCGACGTAGAATGCTTGCCGTGAGGCACCTCGTAATACTAGCCAAAACTAATGGGCCCCGGCTGTTGGCTTTTCATTTGCAACAGTGACAAATGACCCCACATCTGCCGGCAGGGACATAATGCAAGGCACCATGTAGAAGCTAGCCTCATGATAAAATAATGTTTTATGAACCATGACATTAAATTTCAACCATGGGCTTCACCAGGGAACTTGTATGCATTGTTCTGTGATGTTTGCAGTTCTTGTTATTGCTATGTGGGGTCATTTAGTTTAAATGTATGGTTATAAAACTCCATATACCACCAAACCTTGCACGTGCTGTACCATGTGAATATTTTTTCGTAAAGCAAAAAGAATAATGCAAACGAAAATAAATGGCTTGGGTACCCAACTTTTATAAGTAGATTATAAGCCGCAGTAAGGAGGGAACTATATTATGAGCCGCAGTACGGAGGAAACAATACATTTTGCATTTGGTCTTCCTTCATATTGAACCTTCCTGCTCAGCTCAAGAGTAAGGCACTAACATTGCAAGTAGCTACCGTGATTAGAAGTTTTATGCAGTACTGAGAAGCCAAGGGTTTTAAGGTTCAAGGAAGTTTTGTGTGGTTGAAGTGTTGCACACCTAATTGCTTTCACTGCATAGCATGGTTATGCTGTGCAGTGAAGCTCGAAGGATGTGTACTGCAGTTCGGCAAAGTGAACATATAATTGGTTTTTTACGAAGTTTTGGATAATCAACTACCTCTAAAGTTATAAGTCTGTACTGAGATGTGGCTCCTGACTCTTTAAATATATGTTTTAACAATCGGTGACACAAGTTCGAGGAAATTATCAGCTGACGTTGAGCTTCAATAGAATGTCTCACAGAACCGAGCTTGGAAAGCACGAATGTTTCATACCATAATCGTGTGTGATATTGTGCAATATGTGATCTCACACCTGCTGCACTATTTGTGAACCGAGGATGACGCACCCTGTTTGTACCCCTTTAGGTGGGTGCTTTTGCAGAAGATGCTCCTACAGATTGGGGTGCTATGTAGCACCCTAGGATACTTTTAGGTCGAAAAGGGTGTTATAAGGCACCTGTCTTCTGGGGTGCTTCACAAAGGGTGCTCCTCTGGCGACAGAATCCAAGCACCCTAAAGGGTGCAAAATTTTCAGTTTTTAGGGTGCTCCTGCGGCGACAAGCTGAAGCACCCTTTCGGGCGTAAAAATTTTTAGTGTGCTGGCCTTTCCGGTGCGTGTCGTGCGCAAAGCGGCTTTGATTGGCGGCTCCAGACGAGAGGTGTTCTGACACCGAAGCCGACGGGGCTGAGTGCCTCGATAGTTTATTTAGAAAGCTGTCAGCTTTCGCATCCGCTATTTCAAATGAAACAACAGCACGCAAGCTTGTAAGTGCTTCTAACGATGTGCAGGCTGTGGTGGCCATCACCGATGCCGAAAAAGCGTACCCTACTAGGCTCTGACGACGTTTCCAACCACCTAGTGTAGCCACGCTTGCATCAGTGTTGAGTTTGGCCACTGTTGTGACACACTGTACAGCACCGGATTTTGTCATTCGAACGGCGTTATTAAGCTTAAAGACAGTCTGGTGAACGTTATATTATAAAAAAGAAGCAAGCGGTTCTCAAAGCCTTTTTGCATGTTAAGTGCGTTGGTCGCTGCGCTTTGGTTACAATTTTCCGTGCTTTGCGAAACAGATCGGTATTCTACCGCTCGTGGTGACCTTCAATGACTACATGAGCGGTCGCCACAAGCTCCCAGGGATGGGCAGAGTTTTTAGGTAAGGTTCCGCTGGGCATATTTTATATTTGCAATTATTGATATATCAAACTATTTCGCCATCATATAGAGGTTTGATATATGCATGCTCGACTGTATTCCGGTATTGGTTGCCGCCAGGCTTCCTAAGCTGTTGTTTTCGACGCTTTCGGTCATCATCGCGGAAATAACGAAGCCTCAGACCCAGAAGCAAGATCTGCATCGTAATCACGCCATCGAGGATCTATCTCCTCACCATTTAATGTGACTGATGTCAGGGTAGATGGCGCCGATATGGCCGTCTCGCACTCATTGCCATTAAATGCGGCAGTTCTGTCATAGACGACCAAAGTTACACCACAGTCAAGCCTATAATTACTGACCCCAACTGCACAGCATATACATGCATTAGGCTTAATAAGAACCCCTCGGATCGTCATTCAGGACGATCTCTGCATAATCGTACTCATTGCGCTTTTATCTTGCTCACGCGAAGTCCTTTTGGGATGGCGTTCCTCTCGGGACACAGCCCTGTCATCAATGGTGCTCCTATCGAAGTCGACGTTTGTCCGTTTTTGGAGCTCTCTTGATCCGGTTTGCCTTTCCTCCCTTTTGAAAAAACAGGTTTGCCTTAAGACTGCAGATAACTGGTCTCGCCATCTCATTTCATTCATTTCATTTATTGTCCCCTTAAAAACTCGAAGGCATTACATAAGGGGGGATGCAATAATAACAGTTTGAATAAAGCACACTGTGAACACCGAAGAATACAAGGAACAGCAAAAATGGTAACGAAATTTCAAAAAAACAAAACAAAAAAATAAATATGCGTACAAGGTACACAGAGGCGAGCTGAAAGACAAAGTAAGCATACACAAAGGCGAGCATATACTAATAAAAGAGGAGCTAGCGCAGCAGGGCAGACACATATACATTCGTTTACTAGATGGAGCAACACAAGGATAATTTAGTCGAGACAGTGACGGAATCCCGTCTGGCCGGGATAATAATTTCAAACACACGAGACGCCGACCAGCCAACAAATTGTTCTCCACGTTTCGGTTTCCAGCACAGCAGCCTTGTTCACAATGAATACATCATCAGAAATCGATCGTTTAAAATGGGGTTGAGTACTCGCTGTAAGGAGCACGCGTAGATTGGATTTAGATTTCCTTCGTTACGATTAACCGTCTTAGACGTGGTTTGAATGATTAGTGATTTTAAATGTAGGCGTGAAGTTGCCGAGTTTTCTGTTGCAACAATTCTTGCACCGTCCCAGTCAATCTTGTGGTCATTCGTGACGGCGTGCTCTGGTAAAGCGTTTTTGCGAAGGCTTTTATTCTTTACGTCAAGAGCGTGTTGCTGTAATCGTTTCTTGTAGTTTACTGATTCTCCAATGTAAACAGCGTCGCAGTCTGCACCCGGAATTTCATACGCAACTCCGGGGAAGCGTTCCTTGGACAAGCTCTCCTTCACTCTTACCAGCTGGTGACTCATCTTTCTTGCCGGAACGTGTGCCACATGTACGTCATACCCCCGTGAGACACATGCGAGACATTCGCTTGTTCCTGGAATATACGGCACAGAAGCCCGTTTCTTGAGGGGAGGAGGTGCGTCCGGTTGTCCCCTACGTGACAGCTGACGTTCCGTTGCATCGATAAAGCGCCTAGGGTATCCGCAGCTTGCGAGGTCATCCCGTACCTTTTTCTTGTCCACAGCCACATCCTCGGGTCTTGAGCACAGACGTTTGGCACGCTGCAGTAACGTGCCAACAACGGCTTGCTTGTGGGCAGCCGGGTGCACCGAGCCAAAATTCATGTATCGACCTGTGTGTGTATCCTTCCGGTACACGCTGAAGCTTAACCTCTGGCGCTGCCGTGAAACGAGGACGTCGAGGAAAGGAAGTTTTCCATCCACCTCCTCTTCTAAAGTGAACTAAATGGCTTTTTCGAAGCTGTTCAGGTAATCCAGGAACTTCCTCACCTCATCTTTTTGGATGAGAGCAGAAACAATGTTCAAAGTAGCCGAGGAACACTTTCTGGGACAAGGTGAAGGAGGCTAACGCCCGCTGTTCAAGCGCTTCCTTTCTTCCTTTCCTCGACGTCCTCGTTTCACGGTAGGGCCAGAGGTTAAGCTCCAGCGTGTACGGGAAGGGTACACACACAGGTCGATACCTGAATTTCGGCTCTGTGCACCCGGCCGCCAACAAGCAAGCCGTTATTAGCACGTTACTACAGCGTGCCAAACGTCTGTGCTCAAGGCTCGAGGATGTGGCTGTGGACAAGAAAAAGGTACGGGATGACCTCGCAAGCTGCGGATACCCTAGGAACTTTATCGGTACAACGAAACGTCAGCTGTCAGGTAGGAGACAACCGGACGGACCTCCTCCCCTCAAGAAACGGGCTTCTGTGCCGTATATTCCAGGAACAAGCGAATGTCTCGCATGTGTCTCACGGGAGTATGACGTACAGGTGGCACACGTTCCGGCAAGAAAGATGCGTCACCAGCTGGTAAGAGTGAAAGAGAGCTTGCCCAAGGAACGCTTCGCCGGAGTTGTGTATGAAATTCCGTGCGCAGACTGCGACGGTGTTTACATCGGGGAATCAGGAAACTACAAGAAACGATTACAGCAACACGCTCTTGACGTAAAGAATAAAATCGTTCGCAAAAACGCTTTACCAGAGCACGCCGTCAGGAATGACCCCCAGATTGACTGGGACGGCGCAAGAATCGTCGCAACAGAAAAATCGGCAACTTCACGCCTACATCTGGAATCACTAATCATCCAGACCACATCTAACACGGTTAATCGTCACGACGGAAATCTAAATCCAATCTAAGCGCTCTTCTTAAAGCGATTACTCAACCCCGTTTAAAGGATCGATTTCTGGTGATGTATTTATTGTGAACAAGGCTTCCGTGCTGGAAGCCGAAGCGTCAAGAACAATTTTTTGACTGGTCGGCTTCTCGTGTGTTTGAAAAAAGGATAATCTACGGAATACATAATTCTGGAGGGCGGAGTGGAGGTGATTGGAGAGGGATAAAATAGGGAAAGGAATTACTGTATGTAGCGATTTAGTTTTTCGTGGAAGATTGAGCGGTTTGAACAGGTAGCGATTTTGTTAGGCAACGTGTTCCAAAGTATGATAGAATGTGGAGAAAAGGAGTTATTCATAGCTCAAGTGCGACCAGGTGGCTGTGGTTTAGGCGGGGTGCCGTTCTCGGTGGAGGTTTTAGCAAAGGGTGCCTCAGCCGTGGGTGGTAAAAGAAACAATGGAGTAGGCAAAGACGGGAGATGGTTCGACGCGAAGCTATCGAAGGGAGGAATAATGGGCGTTTAAGGGCACCCACCTTAATGTTGTTGGAATATTGATTACATATGAAGCGGGCAGCTCGGTTCTGGACAGCTTTTAATTTGTTTGTAAGGTTGGTGTGAAGGGTTCCAAATGGCAGAAGCGTATTCGAGTTTGCGTCTGATGAATGTAAGGTAGGCTAGTTTTTTTTTATACCCGGAAATGCCGATTTTAAGTTCCTACGTAAGTAGCCGAGAGCCCGTGAAGGGACTGCGCTGATTTTTTCCACATGTTTAGTCCAGGACAGGGAGGAGGTCATGTGAACCCTGAGATATTTGTAAGTTGAGGTGCAGTCGACAGGAACAGAATTAATTGTGTAAGGGTAAGAAGAGAGGCTCTTTTTGCGTGTGAATGACAAAAGCCGGCATTTAGCTAGATTTAGAGGCATGAGTGAGGATTCGCACCAGGATAAAATCAGGAGTCGGTCTATCAGCCTTCAACCCAGCGTCTGGGCTAATTGTGATTCTTGCGCCATATTCTCCCCTTGTGAGCCTGGGGAAACATTACTGCGTTGTTATGGCCCTAGCAACGCCACCGCCATGTTGACCTTGAAAGCGTTATAATTGTCATGGCAACAATGCGAGGGGGCGCAGCTCGCGTGGCGGAGCGGTAATGCCCTCGTCTCGTGCGGGTTGGATTCTTTACGCCCCTTCCGTCCCTCCATTCCAAACCGGCAACCGCCCCCGCCGCCCCGCTGCCTCCACCGGGCAAGCCCCGCTCCGACGGCGCGAAGCCACGCCGCTTGAGCAGTAACGACGGCAGCCCGAATATCACTTGAACACTTTTTTCGCGTTACGTGCGCGAACGCGACGTGCGGCGAGAAACACTGGTGACCGATACAACACAGACAAGGTCGTCTGTCATCAAGCACAGCACACTCACGACACAAGTCCTATCCTTCAGCTCAGCTTCACGTACGGCATACGAACGAGGTTCTCACCTTTTGCCAACAGCACTCAAAGAGACTTCGCGTTACCATTCATCCTGGTGTTCTGGGGGTCCCTTTTGCAGCACCATAGTGTCCGAGGGAGCACACACGAGAAATCGCCCACTACCTCGCTGCCTCGCATGGCCTCGCCGTCGTCGCAGTGCAGAAGCAGCAGCTGCGGTGACCGTTTTCGCGCCTGCGCGCCCCCTGTCGCGCCGGATTGAAGCGCAAAAAAAAAAAAATTCCCCCGCATTTCCCCGAAGGGGAGTATGAGGAAGTGCGAAGCACGGGGTGATGCTATGAGGGGGAGTTTGTTGAAGTTTGGTGGCATTTTGCCCGTTAGTTACATTAACACCCCCTCGTGATCACGTTCGGCTTAACACGCCTCGTTTGTCCCTCTGCGGAAATCTTGGTGAATTAACGTGTATGTTCGAGAGGAGGAGCGCACCGCACCGCAGCGCACCGCAGCTGCGAAGCGCCGACCGGAGTGAAGGGAGAGGAGGCGCAGTCACGTGAGAGAATGCAGAACTAGCGGGTTTGTAGTATCACGTGTACACCACGCAGTTATCAAGCCGCTATAACGCCGCTGAGTCGCCAACGCACGCCGCTGACGACGTAGTTTGAATGCGTTAAAGATATAAGGCGCGTTACTAACAATGATATCAACGTCGCGTCCGTGGCTTAGTCGGTAGAGCGTCGCGCTGCGGCCGCAAAGGCCGCAGATCGAAACCTGGCGCCGAATGCTGTTTTTTTTTTATATAGTGTAGTGGCCTGGCTGGCGCGCCGAGAGAGGGTGTTGCGAGCTGGAGAGTAGTAAAGGGGCTTTAGGAGAGTAGGCGAGGGGGGAGAGGAGGCGCTATGCGAGCGCGACGATTCAGGCTCGCTTAAGAAGTGCATTCGCACTTATTCCTGGCCAATCTCCCACGTGGGTATGTGCCATGTCAGCGGCCAGGCAGCGCGCGTCCATCTCCCCCCGTTGCTAAGGAAGACGAAAAGCGCGCGCACCCGCAGCTGTTGCTATGCGGACGGCGGAAGGTTCGGGGTCGCTTATAAAGTGCATTCGCACTTAAAAGAAATGAGAGGAGGAGTGTTTCCCCAGCGCCACTGCCTCTAGCGCGCAATAATAGAACCGAAACTAGAAAAAGTAAGATTGGACTGATGAAATCGCATTAAGATCTTGCTGGAGGTTTTCGGACTCTTATGGGATTAGGATGGCTGAGTAAACAACGGAGGCATCCGCAAAAAGCCTTAATTTTTTATTATGTTACGTGGAAGGTCATTTATGTAGATAAGGAGGAGGAGAGGTGATAGACATGCACCCTGGGGGACACCCGACAAAACATCGGCGAGTGGAGAGTGGCAGTTATTGGCGGTGGTGAATTGTTTCCTGTTTTCTAGGAAATGTTTGACCCAAGAGATAAGGTTAGACGGGAGGTCCAGAACGGATAGCTTAGCTAGTAGTAAATCCTGTGGGACAGGATCAAATGCTTTGGCGAAGTCCAGAAAGATGGGATCCACTTGGAGGTTGCTATCCATTTCGTGGATAACGTCGTGGGTGAACTATGCTAGCTGGATTTCGCAAGATAGTAGTTTGCGGAAGCCATGTTGATGCGGGTAAAAGAAGTTCATACAGTCTAGGTGAGACATAATACTAGTAGCTATGATGCGCTCAAGTAGCTTGCATGGAATGCATGTCAGTGATTGCACGATCGCCTGACTTGAAGGTAGGAATAATTTGGGATTTTTTTTCCAGTCGTCTAGGTGATGTTGGAGGCTGCATTCCTTATCAATTGTTCACCTTCCTCACCGTTCACTGTGTTGCGAATGTGTCGATTGCTCTCAACAGCGCTATTTGAGGGGGGATCATATGAGTAGCATTTGTTTTCAACGTGAAGCTTGTTAACATTAAGCTGGAATGCGCATGACTGGGGACGGATGAACTTCAGCAATTTAGAATGGGCAATGCGCGTCGCAGGGGCGAAGTCTTCCCTAATAGCGAAGTCGGTGCCCTTGAGTGGGTGCCATCTCTTGTAATGTATGTCGCAGATTGTGTAAACACCGGCCTCAGCAGTATCTCGGCAACATAGACGTGTGTGTTGGGCTCTTGCTTCATAAAAGCGCATTGAACGACTCCTTTTCCCCCATGCAATTAATCTTTGGAACCACCTCCTCGAGCGCACATCATTGCGCGTGAAGCTGAAATCCCACTTTGACTCCATCCAATAACCGTGACGGTAGATACATTCTACCAGCATTCTGTAGGCATATTTTTTTGCGAAGTTGTCGGTGCTCTTCAACCTCCAATTCCCATTTGAAGCGTTTCTTTTGCTGTTCGTATGTTTTGTTTTCATTGTTGACCGAACTACCATATGCGTGCTTATTACTGTAATTTATAGAAGTTGTTAACATTCAGTTGTACACCACCCGCCTTGGTGGCTCAGTGGCTAAGGCGTTCGCGGGTTCGATACCCGAGGTCACACGAGGTCGCGGGTTCGATTCCAGGCCGCGACGGCCGCCTTTTTGATAGAGGCGAGAAGCGAAAACGCCCGTGTGTACGAGATTTTGGCGCGTGTTAAAGATCCCCAGGCAGTCAAAATTAATCCAAAGCCCTCCAACTACGCGCCGTAGTGGAGGGCTTTGGATTAATTTTGACTGCCTCATCGCCTGCGTTGCGTCGTGGCGTTGAACCCTACCAATAACAACATCAATTGTACACCCTCACAGAGTGTTTGTTGCTCCCCTCCCCCTTATGTAATGCCCTCGGGTCTTTAAGGATGCAATAAATGAAACGAAATGAAAAGCGGATTCTGTTTAACAGCCGAGAGCCTCCTGTTCGCACACATTACTCGCCCTGTGCAGCATCGGTCATAGGCGAAGTATAGACGAAGCAACATCTGCTGAAGCCCATAAAAGCAGCGAGCATTTAGGGCATACAAAAAAGTGAGCACCAGGGAAAAATGTGCTGGCTTAAGTGGTGCAGGCAAAGCAATATTGATGGGCTATTTCTGTTTGTGTGTCGTAAGCGTTGCTTTGGTGAGAGTAAGAGCGATTGCACTGAATCCGGACGTGAGACCGTGCGAAGGTATGCTAAATGCGGTAACAAATGACCGAGTTAACGTTCACGTGTCCTATGCATTATCTTTAAAATATTTAAGAAGTTATTGTCTGGAATTTGAAACGAAGGTCACGCGTGCTACCTAAACCTCCACCCACAGTGCCTATGACTCCATGCTACGGTGTGCAAAAAACTATGTGCATTGCTGAATATGCAGCGGCGTGGCATTAGGCGTGGCGGCTGTACCTGGCGTGCCCAACTCTGAGATAGGGCCGGCTGTGGGTCCACATTGTCAGACTGTCTGATGTGCGGCTGGCCATCTACGCTCATAGCTTGGACAAGGAAGCAATAGGGATAGCAGCGTCCACGTGGTAACCAGTACCCGGCACCTTCTATCATACCCAGCAAACCGCGTTACGTTCTGTAGATATCCTGGAGATGTCGGCAATCGACGTTACAGACGTCCAGGAGACGTACCGTTCGGGTCGGACTTACATATACTCAACGTTCCTACAACCGCAAAAAACCCGTCCAAATCACGTGAAGGATGACGTACTATAGACGTCTCATGGTACTTTTATACGCTGTTTACGGGACGTTACCTTAGTGGTACGTCTTATGGATATCGTAGTGGTACATATGCAAGACGTATTGGTACGTCTACTCTACATTGTTTTGCTGTCTTTGGCACAGACATTGCTTTGTTAAATCGCCATCTAGTCTACGTTAGTATGATATTGTCGAGATGAACCTGTATGCATTAAACTTACATTCTTTATACATTATTTAGGAGCTTGGCCAGCCCTCTTTGCGAGGTTGCCTACGTGTCGTGGGCACTTGTGCTTCAAATACATGCCTTCATTCAGCACTGTTTATTGTTACTTGGTGCCTGGTTACTAGAATAATGTGATTACACTTTCGAAGTGTTGCATACTACTTGAAGTCTCATGTGAAGAGCTATAGCTGACATAAACTCCTTGCAGAAGCACACAAATCACAGCTCCAAACAAGAAATGTTGCATCGAAAACAAGTGGCACCAAGTAACGGCAAACCAGCTCTGATCAGCACAAGTGCCCTTGACACTAAGGGAACCTAGTGTCATCGCATTCCAGGTTCGGACCACACTGCACGGCGGCACTGGCCTTCTGTAAATGAACTATCAGAGAAACAATTAGAAACTAATTAAAATGATGGTCTTGCCAAGCTAGCTGTAAAGCTCGGCCAAAAGAAAGCTTTTAAAATACACATAAAACAAAACAGTTCAGGTAAAATATTTACTTCAAAATTATACAATATGGTTTTGCAACACAACCAGTTTTGATGCTATATATATATCTGCCTTGGCTTAAAGGGTACAGATTTTATAACAAGAATAACACACATTTGCATGACATTAAATAAGTCACACACAGATTGCCAAAAAATAGGAAAGAAAGCAAACATCAACCCAGGTTAAAAAAACAAGACAGTTATGTAACTTAAAATATCTCACACTAAGTGAAATGGTTATTAAACAAAGCAAAAAAAGTATGTGGAACGACACAAATGATTGAATGGTACATGGTCACAAGAGCAAGACAAATTAATGTAACTCTAAATAATTCACAGCTAGTGAAAAAAAATGAGAAGCAATAAAGCAATAGCAGGTACGAAACAAAGTGATTGAGTGGTAATTGTGAGTGCCAGATAATATAAGTGACTTCAAATAAACTCGCATCTAGGGAAATGGTTATGAACACTAGAAAAAACTTGTATATACAAAAATGATTGTACGGTGGTTACAAGGGCAGTATAAATTTACGTGACTAAATAATTTACACCTAGTGAACTAGCAGGACAACAAAACAACTTTGGAAACAAAGAAATTATTGAGTAGTGGTTAGGAATTCAGCACAAAGTTACACTACTTCAATACTTCACACAAAGTGATATACTTTGGGAACAAAGAAAAAATGTGGAAACTCAGTTACGACATGAACATAACACCTAGTAATATGATTGAGGAACAATAAAACATTAAAAATGCTTGGAAGCACAGAAATGATTAAATGGTGGTTACTATTGGAACAACAGAAATTTACGCTTTAAATAATTTACACCTTGTAAAATGGTAGGAGACCAATAAAACAATTTAAAAAAGCTTATAAACACACAAATGATTGAATCGTGGTTGGGAGTACAGTAAAAAGTTACACGACTTCAATATTTCACACAAAGTAGAATGCTGCAAAAACAATGCAAGAAAAAAATGCGCACACAGAAATGGTCGAATGGTAGATACCAGAGAAATTTACACGACTAAAAATTCACACCTAGTGAAATGTTTGAAAACAAGAAAAAAAAAAAGCTTCGAAGCCCAGAGTGATTGAATGATGGTTAGAAGAACAGCTGTGACCTTAAATAACAGAGAAATGATTGGGGAACTATAACACAAAAAAGCTGAGAAACACAAATGATTGAATGGTGGTTACGAGTACACTCCAAATTTATACAACAAAATTCCACCTTGTTTATGATGGGGAAGAGTAGAAAAAGGTGATATATAGAAATGAGTGAACGGTGATTACAAAAAGAGCACAAATTTACGTGACTAAATAATTCCACTCAAGTGAATTGTTTAGGGCACCATGAAAACAAATGTATACAAAGGTGGGTTGTCTTGGGCTGTCTTTGCTTGGGCTGTCTTTGCTTGGGCTGCCTTGGCTTGGGCTGCCTTGGCTTGGGCTGCCTTTGCTTGGGAAGTCTTGGCTTGGGCAGTCTTGGCTTGGGCAGTCTTGGCTTGGGCAGTCTTTGCTCGGGCAGTCTTGGCTTGGGCTGTCACACTGCAGCTTGTGTCTGAAGTGTGAAAGTAAAACAAATGGCCCGTTTCTAAAATGAATGCAACATATTTAAGAGCACTCATTTCTTTGCAGCGTTAGCAATAATTATCCCTTGCAGAATTACAATAGCAGACGTCTTACCAACCCACAGAAAGTGTAATCACACTACGCAAAGCTGTTATCGTGAGGGGAAGCACTCAGGTGTGCCCCCAAAATCCTAGTACACCAGGGTCCCTCCCCATCAAATGTTTACAAGGAGTTCCTGACAATTGTAACCTTCCAGAAAAAAAGTGCGTGCCAATCCAACCTCTGAAGGTAAAGCAAAGCTGTAAATGACACCCACATGATTACCCATGCGACGTCACTTGAATTCACACACGTGGCTCTACAAGTGAAACCAGAGACAAGTGACATGCACTTAATCACAGCTCACGTGAGCTTCCTCCAATTTTTACTCACACTTGGCGTATGCACAAGGCCCGCACACAGCTGTACATGTGCCATGGGCAGCGTACAGCGGCATGAGATGTCGCATGATGCTCTCACATGACATTAAGCAAGAAGGCAGGGGAAGCCACAGATGTGCTCGGTGGGTGCCGAGCACAACGGGCTCTCTCTACATTTTTCTATTCATCCCAGGTTCGTTTCCTGGTGGTGCCAATAACTTCTTTTATTTGTTCGTGGCAGTTTTCTGTTGACACAAATGGGCATGAAAGAAACCTCGGGGGGTAGAGATACAAAGCTAAACATAGTTTATATATGCGCTTCACTGGGCCCTTTGTAAAGCTTGAGCTAAAGCTTTACTAGCTAGCTTTACAAAGCTAGTAAAGTTTTGCAAAGTTAGTGTAGTGCTAATTTTAAGTGAACACGAGGCGTCACCTCGCAGTGGAGGCAAAGTTTCCTGCCCCCACCTAATTTAAGTATATGAGTACAGAAATTTCCAATACGGCCTAATAATGAGGTCTTAAAATCACTTGCCTGTTTTTTTGTTTTTTTTTTGTAATTGTACTGGATCTCAATAGATCCCATAATAGCTCTAAGTACCTCTTTATTCAGATATGCTGGAACATCCCTAGGTGTTTCTAAATACTTCTAATCAAAGGTACTTCCTTTACCTACGTACTATGCTACTGCGCACAATCCCTCAGCAAAAAAAAAAAAAATCTGAAGATGTGTATTTCACAACACACTTGCTTGTGAGAGCTGCAGAAAATACCATGGATGCAACAAAATATCGGAATGCTTTTGTCAGGGGGGAAGGTTGCTGGGCTAAGCCAATTAGTCATGGCCAGACCGCGTTTTTTTCTGTCAAGACATGTTCTCTTGTTCTTGTGGTTTTTTTTTCTCTTTTTTTTCTCAGGTTTGTTTAATTACCGTTTTGTAAATTTGAATCCTTCATTCAATGCTTTGTTTTGAATGTAACACACTTTGTACTTGCCAACCTGCTTGGTCTACGGACAGCAGTATCTTATAAATAAATAAATAAACAAATCAATAAATAAACATTTGACATCTCACCCCATGATATCAGTGCCCTTCATGCTCTTCTTCAGGCCACATCACGCTTTTTCTTTCCCTTTTCTTTCCTTCATCGGTTCTCACTGTCATTCCTCCCAGTGCACCTCTGTTGCCATTGCTTCTTTTTTTATGCGACAGAAGCAATAAAAAATGCCGAAAATCTGGCGTCACCGTGGCCAAGAGATGGCAGGCACAAGGAATGCCACAAAAGAAAGTAAAGCAATTGATTTTAAAATAATTGGTTACAAATGGCTGCAGGCATTCATTGGACATGGGCCCCTCCGAATCCAAGGCAAGCGCATGTATCCCCAACAAACTGAATGATTCAGGTCTTTACCTCACTAAAGGTGGCCCTAGTAGCACCGAAAAGGCACATAATCGGGGATACACTATAAACATGTAATTTTAGTTGTGCCCGTGATAGCTAGAGCTACGATCACACAGCAAGAAAGTTTGACATCCACCTCAATGCAGCGTACGGCTACAAGGGAAAGCTATACAGATTCCTCAGAAACTTCGCAGTTGAAGAAAAATTCATCCTGGTCCAGGATGTGAACTTGGGACCACTGCTTGAATGGAGCAGTTGCTCTACCAACTGAGCTAACGAAGAGGCTAGTCATTTGTAGACAGAGAACGAATTGATCAACAGCTCGAAGTGATGTCACTTCAAGTTGTTGATCAATTCGTTCTCGCGCTACAAACCATAGTTTCTCACTAACTCACCTAGAGTGAAATCTGGTGCTAGCGTCAACGTGATTCGGCGAAGGCGCTCACGCCTACATGAGTGCCGCCTAGAGTGTACTAGAATAAGGGAGTGTCCCGAGCGGCAGCGCCGAGCCACTCCGGTTGGCGTCGACATTGCCAGGTGGCGCGACTGCGCCCTTTCGCAGCTGGTCTAGCGCAGTGAGACTACGCGTCTGGCCATGCACTGCAATCTTCTCGCGTTCTCTTTTTGCTTTCAAAGACATTCAGAAGCTAAGCAAGATTCTAAGCGGCCACACGCAACTTTTGCTTTACTTACTGCTGCTCCAGGCTGTTCACGAGAACTGCGGCCTCGATGTGGTGAGCTATTCTGGTTGCAGCCACCTTAGTTCGATCCGCTATCCGCGATTTTGATTCACCTCGAGCTTTATATCTGGCGCGGGCGCTCCTGAATGTCAATGAACTGTCACCTGTGTTCTCTGCAACACGCTGTTAGGCAACACGCCTGACGAGAGATAATTACTTAGTTTTCCCGAACTGGCAGGTGTTCAGTCCCTACACAGAGAAGAGCATCGCAGTTCTAAAAACACATCATTGCTCGCATAGCAGCATTTAGGAGTGTCAAATTTTTTAGCCTAGGTGTCGCAGTCAATTCTGATGTATTATTCAGCGCATGTGCGCAAATAAGCGTGTTGACACCCACCCCCATCTCCTAAAAAGAAGTTTAGACCCACCGCATAGCACAAAAACGGAATATGGTAAGGAGTACACCATTTTTCAGAGATCAGAGGGGCTATCATGGCAAAAGACAAATTATTTTGTGGCTTTTCTTGTTATAATTACTATCAAAAAAGAATAGTAACTAATGTTAACTAACAAATCTATCAACTATGCCATGTTACATGTTAAGCAAAGTTGTGTACAGCTAATGGCACAGCTTCACTTTGTTTCAAACCCGGTTGCAATATAAATATTATACATTACGTGAAGGAGATAGAACAGATTATATTTTAGTGTGGGGGCACAGTTTATTTCGCACTTTTGTGCAGTTGTACGAGCATTTGCCTATAGTTTAGCATACTTTGCAGATTGCCGTCTTTTTGAATTGCTTCTGTTGATGCTTTTGATGTAGAAGGGAATGCGGGTCGCGAGGTAAAACGCGCTCACCTCTGCCGCAACAGCCTTACAATGATCACTGCACCCAAGTTCGCACTGCTGCTTAGCCAACACAACACTCAAAACGTCAAGGAAGCTATCATAAACTCACATGCCAGTCCTTGACGAAATACACTGTCTCACTGTTTAGAAAAAACACGTCAGAACGCACCCAATTTCACCGAACACACGTGCACCCACTGCCTTCCACGTTTCGTCCAGTCTGAAGGCCGCGGCGACAGCGCGGGCGCGGCTGACTAGCTACAAGACCGCGCACCAGCGCCCCTAGCCATCCTAGCGGTGGTCGACGGCGCGCGGCACGCCGAAAGCAACGCTGTCTCAGCCCGCTCGGGCCACTCCCCTATTCTAGTTCACTCTAGTGCCGCCATAGTGTGTAGTTCGGCCGGAAGTTCGGTGTGGCATGGCCGGCAAAGACTTTGGGGCTACTCCAATTGAGTTTTTGTTTAAAAAATTGCTGCCAAAAGTGCCGCTGTTAACAAATTTTATTTTGTATAAGACACTGTGTTAGAGGGCTTATGTTTCAAAACAAATTTGGGGGTTATGAAGAAAAAAAAAAAGCAGAAGTGCTGCCTTCGGCTGACGCCACCAGATACAGCGGGCCGTTCCAGATTTATTTTTAAATATATTACATACTTCAAACTGGGTAAGGTTTGCTATGATTTTTTGTAATATCAAAGATTTAGCTAAAAAAATTGTTTAGATTGTTTTAAACTGTGTTCTTGCTTCCTCCCAATACAGTATTATTATCGTATGCTATGTGTTTTGGCAGGTGAAGCAGATGCAACATAGAGATGCAAGAATTATGTAATCACGTCGTATTTGTTTTGTCCAAGCAGATATAAATAAACTCATAGGCGGAGCCTATTACCACAAGTGAGTCTTCAAGTGAGTCTTTGCGCACGCGCGCAAAGCATTACGAAATTGAATGAACGCTTTAAATGGCAAATAAATACTGGCTTGTCGAGTAACTATGTATGTTGCCTCATTGAACCTGGCCAAGGCAGCGCATGCTTCAAGGGGTAAGTAAACGCAGCGGCGGCGACGAGCGATGCGAAAATCATAACTGAATGTGTGCAGAAAACGGATAGTGTGGGCTAGAGTAGCTTATTTAGTGGCTGTAGTGTGGGCGGCGGCGTCGGCAAGCAGTATTAAGCGGCATATAACAGGCCGCTGGGACCTTCGTTCGCTTTTAGCCGTCCAGAAGCAGCCCACGAGCGAGCGGCAGCGGTGATACAGTGAACTGTAGCGACGAGCAACGACGACAGAGGACATTGGCGGCAGTGTATTAATTTTTTTTCGCTTGTCGCTGTCACCCAGTACACTCTGCTGTTGTACCTTTTGAGTTACATTTTTGGCATCGCTTATCGCCGTCACAGCATGTGGTCACCCTTCATCTTAAGAAGCTCGCCGCTAACGCGAGCATGCGTTGAGTGCTAATCACGCTGTTATTTAGACATATCTGTGATAGCCATTGAATGCCAGAAATTGGCATCCCAAAAACAGAAAAGCACACCGCAAAACAGAACTAACAAGCACTTCAGAGCCGAGAAGCCTTATCCATAGCCCTTTGTACTAGCCACTTGGTGCCAATCCGATTCGCACACTACTCACAATTCCCATGGCGGAGTGCGATCGCAGCGACACTTTCTGCTCTAGGTGATATTGAGAAACTCTATGCTACAAACAACTAGCCTCCCTGGTTAGCTTAGTTGGTAGAGCAACTGCTCCGGTGAAGCGGTGGTTCCAAGTTCACATCCTGGAACAGGATGAATTTTTCTTCAACTGCGATGTTTCTGAGGAATCTGTATAGCTTTCCCTTGTAGCCGTACGCTGCATTTAGGTGGATGTCAAACTTTCCTTTGCAGAAACTTACTCCACCTTCGGGATTCTCCCTAAATCTGGTCGATGGTGGAAATGTGCTGGGAGAAAAAAATGGCGCCAGTCCACGGTGTGAAGGTGGTTGTAAAGCAAAGCTTTAAACGACACCCAAAACAATTGCCCATCTCACGTCACTTGAACTCACACACGTGGCTCTACAAAGAGTGAAACCAGACATTCTGCCAGCCATTACTCGAAATTTTTGAAGGTGGTGTCCCGAACTCAGCAGCAGCATCGGCCAAGGGCGGGCTACAGCGGCGGACGCCACCGCTGTAGCCTGGCCGTGAGTCGGGAGAAAGAAGACGGATAGGAGCGTCTTTCGAAGGGTGAGACAGCGGAACCTAGCTATCCTGAAGCGCTAGCTAGAGGCTACACCACTGCACACAACAAGCACACACACCGAAACAATTCGGCATGTGGGCTTAGTGATTTCCATTTATACCGATGTAAACAACAGTTCTTTTATTAAGTTTGAGAATAGCGAGAAAGCTGAGGAAACTTTTATATCCTCTATTTATCAGAACCAGTTGCTCCTTTTGCCTTTCGTACTACCTCTTAGAACACAACCAAATTGGTATTCAGCAATAGAGAATACACAGTCCTATTCTCCCATTCGTGGCAAGCAGTGCGCAAAAGGTGGTGTTTTTATAGCGCCAGATGTCTGTATGTGGCCTCTACATTTCGTTTTTCACCCTGCAAACCAATCCTTAATGCATCTTTGCCGTACGACCACTTAATTCAGTCGGATAAAGGTTACCCAGGAGGTGCTGTCGAACAAGTTATTCAAGCCGTGCAAAGGAAGTGTGCAATGGACGCAAAGCTGCACCAAAACAGGCCCAAAATAACGGTCAGTTAAGCAGATGACAAAACCATGCTGGGTAAATTCGCCGCCTCATCTACAGTGTGCTCCGTGAGTGAAACCCTCCGCACCCCCTTTCCCTTTGCTGCGTTGGGAATTTAGTGTCCTGCAAGCCGCAAAAGAACCCTTGGCTAGTAGAGCTAAAATTGTTACCTTTACTGACGCAAGCCTGTGCCTGGCAGGAGCATGACGCAGCCATTCCCGTATAGCTGCTTCAACTTCAAAGTCAGTTGCACCATGCGAAGTCTTCACAGCAGCTGTGCAAAAAGATACATTAGTTCTCATTAGTGCTACAGCAACATCAAAATCTTCACTTACAGTTGAAACATAGCCCTGGAAATTTCTCAGATCAAAACCACAAATTGACCACATGGCCACAGTGTCGCCACACTTTTAAAAGGGCCATGAACCCTAAGATTCGTTCTATTTACAAGAACTAGTGTCCAGTGACCCATTCAGTTCCATTTCAGCCACAATACACCTTTTTGAAAAGACAAAATGCAAGAAATACTGAAGAACTTTTAAATTTTGGGCTACACGAAGTTAGCATAAGGCGGGGGGGAGGGGGGGGGATGCATTAAGAACATATCAGTGTGTTAACTGCCCATTATCATTTAATTGACTATCTCAAACCGGCCCCAGTCCAATGCGCAGTAATGTGCCTTGGTGCTGGCTTGGGCTGGCCCCTATTGCACAAACACAATTCCCTGACGTCACAACGAAATCGCTGGAGAGTGGCTGCGGAGTTCCCACCAGCTCTTCTGTTCCCATTAACATCGCAATTTCCTCGAAGTTTGATACAAATTGGTATCCAACTTGATGCCAGTTTTCCTGTTGGACAAAACGTGTATTTTGTCTTCATGGTCCCTCTAAAAAAGTTATTTTGCATTCAGTAGCGCGCTCAGTGCAAAATACGTCAGTTGCTGTACACACAATGACTGCATCTAGGTTGCAATAAATTGCGTGCTTCTAAAGCCTAAAGTGTTTAAACTAGATGAACCTCCAAATTCTAGAAGTCTACCGAGGCAATAACACCCACCTAAAAAATTGAGCCGTCTAAAAAAATGACTACAGAAATTCACGATATTAAAGTAGTTGCTTGAATCCATTCTCAAGATCAGATTGATTGATTGATTGATTTGACTGCAGGCTTTAATGTGCCGATGCAACACAGGCAATGAGGCCCGCCGTAGTGTAGAGCTCCAGACTAATTTTGAGCACCTGGGGATCTCTAACGTGGTGCCCGAAACTGCCAAAATGGTTGCAGGCCATAACAGTCGGAAAGGGGGTAACAATTCTGTGCTACAAAGGCTCAGACAAATTTAATACCTCTTCTAGCAAAAAAAAAAGTAATAAGCTGCCGGTTGTCAACACAGCTGACATTGGCACAGTATGTGACTGACAATAGAAATTGGGGCACTATACATTGTCTGGTGAAAGAATTTGATGTCTGTAATAACATGAAGACATCAACTTACACACAATGCAAGGTGCCAGTCGCAGCTGGGAAAAGGAGTGTTTCCCCTTCTTGCCAAACCATGAAAACTCCATGGCTAAGCTGTCCGCCAACAGCAACTTCAGCAGGCGCCTTGCACAAACTGCCGCTGTTGAGCCGCCCTGGCTAGAGAGTTCTTCAATCTAGGCATTGGTACAGGAAAATCTGTGTTGTTAATACAGCCTTTAACACTGGTGTGATACAGAAATCAAGGGTAATGTTCATTCGAGCTTACTCCACTGCACACCAGTGACTTTCAATGTGTAACGAGATATAACACGGGGGTTTTAGTGACTGCTAAATCACCTGCTGTAGCAATAAATGCATCTGTACGTTGTTTAATTAAGAGGTGCTCGCCTCGAATATAATACATTTTCTGTAGGCACCCATTGTGATTGGAGCAGCTGGCAAGGCATTTGATTGGTGAGAAGAAAAAAAAAAGAGGAACCAGTCATCTGACACAGTACACACGCTCCTCTCCACAAGCTACACCACAGAAAAAAAAGAGGCAATGCTTTAATTCACACATTTCACTTTATGCCGCACGGCAACTCCAACCTTACCCTACACCTCGGGGGAGGGGGGGGGGAGAAAGAAAAAGAAGAAAGTAAAAGATTGTGTTCTGATCATGGTGCACCCACGGTACTAGCCAGGCTTTTGGTGCTATGGTGCATGGACTTCCAAACATCAATACACTGCAGATACACTTCTATAAATGAATATATATAAAAAGCTAAGCCCCGTTCAGCATTTTGAAACTTCATGCAGCAGTGCCTGCTGCATGGAGGAAAGGAAAGCTTAGGACAGGCTGTGACGTCGTGTTTAGGTGAAGCCGCTATGCTGTTCTTGCAGGTCGCCCCTTTTTGCTAATGTTTTGCACGCACATGCTACTCTTTCCACAATCTCTTTTGCCACTGCTGTCTGCTTTGTCTCCTTCGGCTGACCACTGGGTACTGGCTGGGCGGCTCAGAGACGTAGTGCCTTGACGGGTCAGCCTGCAGTGCTGTTGCTATGATGCAGTTGCCAGTGGCCTCCAATGTGCATGAAAAAACCATGCGACTTTTTCCACACAGCTACCAATTCTCTCCTACTTTCCTGCGTAGCCTGCTGTGAAGACAAACTTTTGAAATAAGCACAATGTTTGTTTTTGAGTGGCATTCGGTTCAGGTAAGGGTAAATAAAATGCTTCAAAGGTAGGTTTCACGAGTGGTTCGATTTGCACATAGTTTGTGTACTTTTGTGAATCCCACAATATACGTTGTAAGTGGTCTATGCACTATTGTAAAAAAACTTAGCTGTACAGGTTATAGAGCTGTGACCTGAGAACTATGCAGGGAATTTTCAGGAGGACATCTAGACACTACCAGAGGAATTAAATACGTACAGAAAACGTTTGCTGCTGTATTACGCCCTATGCCCTATCCCAGCCAGAGTGGCCGCTTTTCAGATGAAGACGAAAAGCAAAAAACAGCTGTGTGTCAAAATGTCCGCACACATAAAATATCCTTAGGTGGTCAAAATTAATTGATTGATTTATTGTAGGGTTTAACGCGCCGATGCAACGCAGGTGATGAGGCGCACTGTATTGGAGGGCTCCGGATTAATTTTGACCACCTGGGGATCTTTAACGTGCGCCGAAATCTCGTACACACGGGCGTTTTTGCTTTTCGCCTCCATCAGAAAAGCGGCCCCCGCGGCCGAGAATCGAACCGGCGCCCTCGTGCTCAGCAGCGCAACGCCTTAGCCACTGAGCCACCGCGGCAGGTAAAATTAATCCCAAGCCTCCCCCTGCTACAGCGTACCTCATAGCCCACATGTGGCTTCAGTGCACTGAAACCCCACAATCAATCAACTTGCCCTCTGTGTACCTGGCTCGTAGGCGAGAGACTAGAGATAAGTACTGAAAAAATGATACCCCCGGTAACGACAATTCTGCTCACAAAATGTAAAATAAAAGTATTAACTGTAGAGCCTGAAAAAGCGCACTGTTTTAACATGAATACCTTTATTACTGAAGTTACAATATTCACGTAACTTGCTCATTAAACCTAATGCATATTTAACCTTGACACAATACCTTTTCCATCACCCTTCACTCTCACTGCATCGTTCCATCATGCTACCTTTATTTGACAGCATTACATGTCCTGGTCTTGATGTAGGTTCTTAATATTGTATTAATGGCTTTTTACATGGTTTACGGTTTCTCTCCTTTCCTTTGTTCTGCCCTGCACACCAATTTCAAACTTAAAGCTACATTCTCATTAAATGCAGCAAAGCAAAATATTCACCTTTTCACAGGCAGAAAGGAAGCAAGCTGCACAGAACTATCTCAACTGCTCCTGCCTGAGGGGAGCAGGGCTTTATAACCCTCAACTCGTGGACAAATTTCTGTGCAATGCAGTAACAACTACAGAGCCGAACGACACTGTTTTGCTGCGCAGCTGGACGCAGTCCAACAAAAATATGTTGGTGGGCATAATCTAAGCAATTTAAAAACAGTGCTTATTTTTTAGCCTTCAATAGATATTGCCAATAAAGTGATAGAGTAGATGATGTAGAGTGATGTAGATTTTTGGGCTTCTTGTTTGCCGTGTTTGCCACTGGCATCGCATAGGTTCTGGTCAGGAGAAAAAAAACAGTGTTCTTTTTGACAGCAGCTTTCTTCCCTTACAGCAGCTCGAAACTTTCTTCACCCCACTGAATTTACTTGAGAACAATAAGCTGTCAAAACAAACGAAGCAAGTGGCCTGCAAAATGTGGGCCCAAGTGACACTGACGCAACTGGGACTCTCCATCATTTCCGCATTTCATTCGGTTAGCCGAATGAGCCTGGCGTAAGCTGGCGTAAGTGAGCCTACGGTCGCATGTCTCAAGACGAAGGTCTTGAAAACGGCTTCGTTTGGCAACTGGAAGACCACTTGAAGTTGTGTAATGACAAGAGTGCAGCGGTATGACAGTTTCACCTTCAACGCACTCAACACAATCCAAATGAGATTTTACTTCGTGCCATAGTGGGTGCGTGCTGCTCTTTCGTTATACCATGCCTGTACTATTCAAGCACGTTGCATGTCTGTGGTACTGCCCAGTTTCAGCCCCAGAAGAGTTAACATATCAGAGAATGCCTTCAAAACTACATATAATTCAAGTTAACTCATTGATGGTACAGAGCTGGACGCTACCATCCGTACAGTAAATGATTAAGTAGCTCCGAGTTCTCCAGTAAAAGCATTGGCTTGTATTGAGAAACAAATGGGGTGTAGGGGAGGAGATGCCAATATGCCTGCATCAGTGAGCGTGGTTCAGTGCATTCAACTACGGATCTCATACAAGGAAATGATCTGTAGCAAATGCATATCTGTTATGCCAGAACTGAACTCAAAACCAATTTATCAGTCAATACATTGGCGCAGTAACACAAAGAAGTTTGCTCTCCCCTGTAGCCTCCTTTCCATTGGCACAGAAAGTTGTCCCCCAGTACTGTAGTCTGCACAAAGGATCCAGACACTGTACTGCACAGGCTAGGACTTTGGTGGCAATGATCTCTGGCACATAACTAGTAGGAAACTGTTTTAATGGCCCCCTAAGAAATACCAGGGGACCACAGGGGCAATTACATGATTATGAAGATGAAGGTTGCAGCCAATATAGTACCATGCAACTGCTGTTTTTTTTTGAGTGTGAATGGAAGCTTTTTGCGCGTTTTTCTCTCCCCACCCCCACAAGCTTACACGGTTGAGCAATCTTTTAAAAGGTGCAAGCCCTGTTCTTGCAAATAGCATGACACTGATTCAAGCTGGCAGCTAATGAAGGCAAGAAAAAGTCATTCTAAACATTAAAGCTGCTATGAAGGAGTGCTCACCATTGGAATATAAGCTCATTTTGCTTGTTTGTGGTACATGTGAAATTTATATTGAATAAACCAATGCACCAAACCGAAGTGCTCATTTACCAACTTTACTATATTAAATGAGCTATAAAAACTGCAGAATTGCTATTTCTTACCAAAGCTTCCTTTTTTGGCCCAGTCAGAGTGGTGTCAAACCTCTTCAGGGACTCGTAGTCCCTGAAAGGGGATCTGGGCATTGCTGGTTCCTTTGAAGGCTGGTGTCTTCTAGACATCCTCTCTGTGAGCGACATAAGCAGCTCCCCGTGCTGCTGTTGCACCATGCGTAGCAAGGTCAGCCTGGTCAGCACTTGGTACTGGAATTCTGGGAAAAAAAGTACAATGTGCGGCCGAGAACCATTTTGCAACATGCATATGCAGTTAACAGAAAAATTAGAGAAAAATATCAAAGCTTCTAAAAAAGTTAAGCTCAAACTAGTTTGGTCCCTACTACACAGCAGACCTGACATGCCATTTTGTTCTCTTTCCATTACATTTATAATATTCGCACACTCACACATGAGAAATGTAATGTGCATCAGAGTGCCCAGCCAAAATGGAAACCGAAACAAGAACCACAACCTGGTATTTTTTCCACAAGCCAACCAGCATTTGAACCAGTATTTTTTTATCAAGCTAAACCTGAAACGGAATTTAACCGGCAAACAAAGGTTACTGGATAAACGGCATGGTTCAACCATCCATTGTTCATATTTTCCAGACAATTTCATTTGAACTTTTCACTTTTACCTGCTATAAAATTCGCAATCCACCATCACTTTGTCCCCTCGAATCACGCACAACATTGCTATCAAAGCCCTATTTCTGATCACAACATAAGGAAAAGGACGCGCACCAATACTGCGATGGCAAGTTGCTGCTGAGCAAGGCTGTGCAAAGAAAATACAATCTACGCTCTTACTGCAGATCCGGCAAACACGGAATTCAGTTACAACAGACCATTTCTGTTGCTTATTAGGTCCCCATGCATTCTTAATTGAATCTACTCCACCCATAACGGACCAGATTATTGGCTACAATGGATTAAATTTCGGACGAAAATTCTTTTGATGGAATGTTAATAGTGCACTTTCACAGTGCTGGTTCCCGATATCCTTTCCCTTTGTGTATTTTGGTGAGAAAATTACATCTGACAACACTGTCAATGCAGAATGGGTCATTGCCGCCGCCAAGCTCAGCCTGTGCCAGTGACCATTTTTTTTTTGTGCGACTGACGGCCTGAGTGGCTAGGGTAGCTGACATCGCCAGAAGTACATCGCCAGAAGTACAGGCTTGTCTAAGCAGACGGTCCACTTGACCAGAACAAGGCCACTGCCGATAAACGCGACTCCAGTGAGATCGAACAGCGCTATCGAATACACAAATTGGTGCGCCCGTAGTCGAGTCTGCCCTCTTCACAGTCTTTTTATGTAATAAAGAACTCGAGTTTAGTGAGGTTCAGTCTATATTATTCACATGCATGCATCGTTCCTGTTCCGTTCGGTGAAAAAGTTAAGAAATGCCTCAAGTAGGGCGTTGGTTCCCATATCTGCCAGTGGTTGTGCCCAGTCCAACCGGTCTAACTTTTCATTTCCCAGCTGTTTTTCATCATACTATTTCAGACTTATATTTCATCAGACTGATTTTTATATCTGGTTCATAATTGCTCCTAGTTAAATTCTTGCGTTATTGGCTCAGCTTACCATGTCTTTTTACACACTTGACCGCATGCGCTAGGCCAAGTGCCGGTGCTAAGCTTTGGGAATGGTGTTTAGATGATTCTTTGCCCTCGCACGAACACTGTGCAGAGGTGCTGCAGGCGTGTAGAAAGAACAGTGTCTGTACTATGCATATGCAATATCGGTTAAAGTAGCCACTTTTGCGCTCATATAATATAGACCCCCCCCCCCCGCACATGCCCCGTCAAATACTGCATACTTTGGCTACAGCGGACTCTTTTCCCGGATTAAGGGAGTCCGTTGTAACGGACCGTAGACTGTAGTCAATACTAAACTATTTGGCAGAGCTCACAGGCAGCCCAACCATTACAAGAGAAATGAATACCACCAGGGTACCGACTAAGCAGAAACTTCAAAATAGCAGCAAAATCAGACATCAGGATTCCTTCAGCTTTGGAAAGAGCATTTTTGTGGCTTGACTGTAACAGCGGCAATTAACCATGCCTCACAATGTCACTGCTAGTCATTTCTGCCAAGTCCATTTCAAAACATTTTGACTGCATCATAAAGTCACAAGGAAGCAGTATCACTGCATATCCAGTGATACTGCTCCCTCGTGACTAATACTAAGCTTCAAAAATAACTTTTTGTGAACTAGAAGTAAAAAAGAAGCCCATGGCCATTCAGCAATGTGAGCAAAGGTGTCACACAGTACTACCCACATTAACGGGATGTTTTCACATAGAATGTGCCTAAAGACGTACTAACACATCACAACGAAAAGAATATTTGCCCGCAAAAAGTTTTCTTGATTGAATATAGACTTCTTAGTAGTCATTAAAAATTCAAACCACTCACTTAAAGTCAAAGCAAGTGGTAGCTATCAAGGAAATGAGGGGGCCAGAAGCCACTAGGGTATTAACTAACAGTCCAACAGAATAACCGATGAAATGGGACACCACTCTTGTACTAAAAAAACATTGAGTGTTTAGTGATATGTTTAAACATGATACTCACAACATTTGTATCTTGAAGGACATTTGCTCCTTATACATGAATGTGCTTTTACATTTTTTACGTACCCTCTGGCGACAACAGCTTTCTCTTCAACTTTTTGGGGCTCAGAGACCTGCGCCGTTCTGCACCTGCAAAAGCCCGATTTTTTAGAATACATCCTACAGTAGCACTTCAATTTGTGGGTTAGTAAATTATTAAATTGGGGCTTTAATTGAGAGATTGAGATGTCAAGACTGTATTTACTTTCAGCCTGTAAACAAGGCACATCTGTATGACTGCACTGGCAGTAGTGCTGGCCTCACAATACTGTTCGCACTGACCAACCCCTTAATCGAGTAAATGTTTATCCACAAATAATACCAGGGACATCCAAACTTTGCTGCATAATGCAGCACACATTAGCAGCGTTACGCATTGCAGCAACTCTGGCAAGATGGTGCACGTAATGTAGCAGCATTCATATATATTTTTGGAAAGCGAACAAAATGAATTCCCATTTCTGCTGCAACTCGATTTTTCTTGGACTAATACATATTCAAGCTGGCCCTCCAACGTACTGTTTCAGGCATTGTTCATATATTCAATATATTCCCAAGAAAAGTGGCAGCCTTTTTACCCCAAATTACCCACTGTGCGCTATTGTGCAACTTACATGACCAATTAATTAGTATCACCGGGAGCAATCTGACAAAGGGAAAAAAGGAAAAAAAAAGTCACAACAGCTCAACCTTACGGGTACATTACCCAAAACTATGACTGCATGTCCCAATTGAGAAAGGCTTAAAGCACATGTGAAGTTGAGCCTCATACACAGTCATTACCTAAGACATATTAGATAATTACTTTTGTGCCAAAATCCGCAGGCACTTTGATCCTTCTACGACACTTTATCAGATCCATTTCATATGATTTCAGACTAATTGTATGTGACAAACTTCAAGGGTCTATAATTTTACAGATCCCCAGCAGTTGGTAAAGTCTAGTGCTTGTGAGAACAAACCT
Organism: Haemaphysalis longicornis; assembly: GCF_048455015.1. Taxonomy (NCBI): domain Eukaryota; kingdom Metazoa; phylum Arthropoda; class Arachnida; order Ixodida; family Ixodidae; genus Haemaphysalis; species Haemaphysalis longicornis. The sequence goes on along the minus strand of NW_027526407.1, from coordinate 204,900,993 downwards.
ATTATAATTATAATTACCTAAGCCACTTTACTTTGGCATGTTTCACGGCTAAAGCTCCATTTTGCTAGGTATACCAATCCAAAAAGGCCTCACTGAGCCAATCTGACATACACTCAGTGAAGGCCAAACCAGTGCATGTGGTTGTGGAATGAGTGTCCCATTGCTCGTTTGTTCCAAAGGGTTGGGCGCACAGGGGGATAGGTGAAGAGCAAGTGCATGGGCCATCACAAAATGAAACAAAGAGGACATCGTTTCATCAAAGTTCACTGTAATTTTTGCCTTGCCTGTACAGAGTGTTTTCTCGTGCGGTGCAACTGTGTGCATATTCACTGCCCACTTTCGGTGCAAGAATGGAGCTTGTGCTCTAGTGAAAAGTTTGTTTAAAAGCATCGAATTACAGCAAATTTCATTTTTGCTTCCCCGTTCACCGGGCCATAGATGCCTTTGGAATTTTCTCTGCAAGTGTCAGCATGCAAAACAGACCACGACACCCATAGCCGTTCACCTGCAAAAGCAATCAAGCTGCCCTATACTGTGAACACTTAGGAATGGCAATTACTTAGGCCTCTTCAGCAGAGCACTTTCACTGCACCCACTACACAAAACTGTTATGAACAGGCATCTTTTATATGGTGAATTTTCTAAAAATAAAATGCTGTGTCTATAGGGTAATGTCATCTATACAACACTGTTTGGTACTAATTACAAAATCTGGAGCTCGAGATAACACGTATACAGTACACAAGAGAAAATCTAGTAGTGCCCATTGTCATGGGACACATGTTGGGGGGAGGGGGGGGGGATATAGTGACGGATTGGCTGCATCCATGCAATGGCAATCAAACAAGATGAACACGGAAATTGGCTTTGGAGGCTGGCCATAAGAGATGACGAGGGAGTGCTGAAAGATGAGATGATGGATGCTCAAGACAAGAAAGAAAAGACTGCACTTACTCAAGGCTGCCAGTGTAGTTCCCCGTCCTGTAACTATAAATACCTCCATTGTGACATTTCCCCCAAAACAATTATGTTTGCCAGGTTTGTGTATTAGCTGCTATTACCTTCTTCTTCATCACGATCAGTACCAGTGTCTGTCATTTCTGCACTGGCGTCGAACACTGAAATCAGAGGAATAAAATATGAAAGGCCAAATGATAGCACTCCTTATTACACCAAGCATTTTTTTTTCAGGTCAAGTGAAAAGCGCTATGGCTGCCTCTGAATATAATAAAAGGGACAAGTGAGTGCAGTTTATGACTGCTAAAAAAGGTGAAAAGCTCAATATAGATAATTCCTTCAAGCTGCTACGAGTATGCTGCATACAAATCGCACCCAACCACAGCCAACCAAGGTGGGGCTGAGGAATCAATAATTGGTTCACTGAAAAGATTGCTTCGCTGAGATAAGTCCCACCCGAGGTAACGTACTTTGCTCAAATAATTTATGTAATAGAAAACACAATGCATGCAGCTCAACTACTACTTTGTCGCACTAGAGCTAAGGCGCATTAAGGTCCCCTTGAGCGGTGGCCGAGACTGACAAAACTAAGCGCGAATAGAACAAAAATTATAATCTCGCAGAACAAGCTATTTCGACTTCATATTTAGAGCATACCATTTTTACAGCAGTAAAAATGGTGGGATTACGAGAGTTACAACTACAACGTAACCATGCATGCTGTTGCATCTGATGGAGGTACATCATCTGCCTGCGCAATGAACCCCACTGCAAACTGTGCAGATTGTTCTGACACAACACCAGCCCATCGCAATAAGCAACACTGCCACTTTTGTGACCCTGTATATACGAATCACACCTCATGAAACGAATGCTAGGAACCAGAACTACAGCTGCCATATTTGCTAGCGCAATGAACCCACTTTATTCCCATAAATTCGGCATGAATTTGGGGTGGTGAGTCTATTGCGAAAAAATTGCAACAGATTTTGAAAGGTTGAAATTTCATACAATAAAGTTTCTAAGAGAAGCCCTCTTCAGAGCCTTACCATTTTGGTAAAAACCCATAGGTGATTATGCAATAAAATTTCTTTTTTATTCCCATCATGCTGTGGGCCCCTACTCGCCATGCAGCTGTCCTCCTCACTGAAGTCGCTTGTGGCTTCACATCCGTTGTCAGCCCACACCGGACTGTTTTCGGTAAGATCACGACACTTAAAAACTTCTCTTCCCACTCTGGGAATGTTCCCTTCTTTGGGCCCATGAAACACGGCGATCCCTGTTCACTGCCCAAAAACCTCCTGTTTTCGCACGTAGCGTACAAGCACTGGGTCTACACTGAAGTGCCGCCCAGCTGCGGCACTTCAGTGTAAAGACCAGCATGCAGTGTTGCTTTTTTTTTGTGTCTTCATTGTACAAGCAAAGACAGTGAGGTGAATTAATCAGTTTTGTTTACGGTTGCCTAAAGTATGTCTAGCTGGCCTGTTGGATGTGTTCTGAAGAGTGATTATGATTAATTTTGACCAACTACGGGTCAAAAATTTTGTACAAACATTATTTCTTTGTTGTTGCTTCACCAAAAAAATAGCAGTAGTGACCAACAACTGATGCTCAGAAGCATCATGCCTTAGCTGCTGCATCACTATTTTGGGCAAACGAAAAAGAAAGAAACTGCAACTCTGTCGGGTTATGAAGCTTATGTAGTACAACTTTTGTCTTGCCCACTAGTGCAGTTAATGATGCTTTCCCCAATCTACAACTGCACTCTTCATTCATTGCAAGCATGCATAACTGCAATGGCATGCATTGATCTTATAGCATCAAAAATAGGAATTATAAGTAGCAAAAGGTTTTGTACCTGCACGTTATAGTCCCTACTAGGTTTTGTTGAGCAACAGAACAGTGAAACGAAGTAAATTCTTTTAATTGCGACATAACAGCAGCTTTGCTGGGGACAAAACAATGTATCAGGCCTTGCCCAGATCTAGGCGCTGGACGCTCATCAAGTAAATCAGAGCTGTACTCCTTGTTTCCACCATTAAAAATCGTTTTCTTTGCTACTGTGGTGCACTTGAATGAGCTCTTGGAACATTCTTTTTATGGCCAATATTTTAGCTTTTTCTAATTTCATTTTACTGTAGTGCCTTGTTTGCAACTCTACATGTTTGTGGTGTCTGCATTTTCCAACCAACGGAGTGTGTCGACTACCTGTAACCAATTACCTTTTTAATATTCACAAATAAAGAATTGTATCAGCATCCAAACACACAGTGTGCACACCAAGAGAACTTAATGGGGGAGACAGCAATGCATCTGAATGTTATCCCTCAATGACAAACCCAAAAAACAATGAAGGTTTTGCTCACTTGGCACCGAATATGGTGCGGACAGACTGAACACACATACACGTTCTCAATTAGCAGATGGGGTGCCCAAATTGAAAGCTGTTGCCACCATTTCTATAAGTAGCTGTTTCAGCAGCACCCAGGAAATATTTGCCCGCATGGCAGCACAGCAATCAGCAGGAAATGGAGGCACCCTAAGAAAGCCTGAAAAATCTTATTGCGTAGTTTCAAGGCTCTGTGCCCGCTAACAGCCACGACAGATTAGACTGGCTTCACCTACAGTTTTGCAAGGTGAGCATGCATGATCACCATGACTTGTCTAAAAAAAGGTTCTGATGCTTGCCTGTGGCTGGATTCAAGCCAGGTTTTAGCGATACAGATAACCAGAAGTGCCACCATTAATGCAGATGCCTCGGGTGAAGTGTCACTAATTAAGGCTCCTTGATTTGCAGAATACACTTCATGCCAAAGTAATTGAAGTTTGCTATGCCATTCATTTTTATCATTTTGGAGTGTGTACATTGTCAAGCCATGGTTGCTGGATAAAAAAGTCAAAGGTTATATGTATCAAAGCAAAATTTGGCCCAAAAATGGATTTTTCAAAATCGCCATTTTCGGAATGTAGAGCTATTTTTCTTCCGGTCAGCCAAACCCTGGAGTACGTATTTGAGCCATAATATCAATTTATAGCGCCGACGACCGCTAAAATCGGCCAGGATTCGACGCGAAAATAGCATTTTTCTCCGATTCGCCGTCCATCGTGGCCTCATTCGGAGCGAGTCTTTTCGTTTTCAATTCCCCGCCAGGACCGCTTCGTTTCGTTCGTTGGTTGCGAGTACAACCGGGGTAGAAAAGAGACGGTCGCGCCACCCAATCGGCTACTGACTGCAAGTGGCCGCAGGGCGCAATCTGCTCGGCACACTCATCACAGTGCAACAGGTGCAACGGCTCATGAACTCGTCTATGCAAGGACCGGCAAAAGCCCCGCACCGCGGCACGACGTAAAAACAAATAAATATGTCTATCGATAACCGAAAGGAAGAACGAGCAGTATTAAAAGCGCCTGGAATGCGCTTTTCTGCGCGCCTGACGACGGCTTATCGCGAGAACGGCGCCGAGATGGAGGTAGGTATCTGCGGGCTGAGGGTGCGCTAAGGTGCGTCTATCTTTAGATCAGCAGCACATGGAAAGAAAATGAATGTTAAATTGGAGGATGCCGCTAGCCGCCGGCGCAAAGGAAGTGTGTTCATTCTGTGATCAACGATGCCGCGGCGGGACGGCCCGCATCCGGCGCGCGCTTCTTCGCCGGCACGTTACCATACAGATATGAGCGATTTGAGAATGATAAATGCTCGTACTGTGCACAACGTGCGAGGGTGACGTGATGTGCGAGTAGATTAAATCGAAAACGCGGTTATCCCACCTCGCCAAGCGCATGCACGCCACTGGTAACGGCATGCATGCCGTTACTAGCCCCTTCGTTGCAACTCGTTTCGCGCGATGCAAATCGCCCTGGAGCCAAATTCATTGCAATGATTGGATCGGTGACATAACAAAATAAGCGTTTACAGCTGTGGTGCACGATAGGCACCTCAGCCTTAGTCGCTAAAGAGACGGCGCGCTGCCAACAGCGTAAAAATTGAAGCAACGTTCGGGCTTTGCTTTTGCTCAGTTTTTCTGCCAAGTGCCATCTGTGTACAGAGGATTTCATATAATTTCAGCAAACTTGGTATGCTCGTGTTGAGCGAAAATAAAGCTACATTCTAAAGCATTTCTATTTTTCACATGCTCAATAAATAAAACTTACTTGCAGTAAAACTTCAAGTACGATTTTCTCAGCTTCCTTTTTTTTTCTGCATATGTGCCTCGCCTTAAAAAGGTTTTCATGTTGTTTTTTTTCGAAGGGTATACCGTTGAATTCGGGATGAAATGAACTGCATGCTGATGCTATTTTAATTGGCTCAATGTGCCTCAAATAAATGTACGTGAGCTCATTAGGTTTTCTGAAAACTGTACTTGGCATACTTAGACTAATTCTATCCAGTCAACTAACTTTACAGGAATACAAATAGCATCAGCATGCATGGCAGGTCTTAAGCTACACATCCATACCATTTATATAAAAAAAATTGAATAAAAAGCCCCTGAACGACCCGTAAGAAATTACTTAATTAGGCTCCAGTGTTTTTTTAACTGAAAAAATAATTATGCTACATGAAAACTAATTACATATTTTAAATGAGGAAAACAAAACACATATACACAGTGAGTTTCATTATCACAGACCTATTATTAAAAGTTAATTTCAAGACTTTCGTCTCCCCTTAATTCAGGCATGAAATCTTCAAAACAGTAAATGTTTACGTCTTTTTTGGGCAAGTCATAAGTGCTGACCCCAATCGTGAAAAACAATTACCGCCAGAATAAACATGAAGGGGGCTGCTTTTGGTAGAAGTTCTGATATCCTGTATCGTAAGATTCCTCTAGCTGTCACTCAAAAAGCTAAAATATTATCAACACGTTCTTCCAAAAATCACGTATGGAGCAGAAAATTGGAGTATAAGTGACTCGAAAGGAAACATAAATGAGCCCCACGGGCTATGGAAAAAATAATGCTAGGGGTAATGCTTAGGAATCAAGAAAGAGCTGCGTGGATTGGGCAACAGACACAAGAGGAAAAAATTCAAACTCTAATTAAATGAAGTAAATGGGCATGGACTGGTCATGTCATGCACATGAGAGAAAACAGGTGAGCCACCCGTTTAACAGAGTGGCTGCCAGAACAACTAGCACTCTTTAAAGGGGCCATGCCGACAAAATGCAAGTTTGTTTTATTGGAAAGATTTCGTGCTTTATAGTGCTTGTCCAGCAGAAAATGATGCCGTATTCACTGAGAAATGAATCAATTAGGTTAATATTTTGATTCTCCCACCAAATCGTGTGTTTTCGTGATGTCACTATGAGGTCGAGCGGCGGGTATTCTAGTGACCTTGCAGTGCGTCGTTAGGTTCTGGAGCCTTGCTTACCGTCGAGCCACGGACCATTGTCCGCCATTGCTTCATTTTTAACCACGTTTGCACCTGACAATGTTTTTGTTATGGTAGAAAGTAATTGCTTCGTGAAACATAAGGTATGTTCGACAAACAGCGTCACGTAAGACAATGTCGCTAACGGCAATCAACCAGTGTTGCGAAAGACAGCTCCAAAGTGGTGGGCTACCTCACCATTCTCAGATTTCAGCGCAAAAAGCTCATTCGGCAAGCCTATATGCCCTGCCTACTTTGCGTTTGCGTCTGCTTTTGCTGGCCTCAGCCAATCGCTCAGCTGGGCATATGACACCATAGGTTCTGTTGCAGGAAATGACCATTTCCACTTTTTCTAATTATATAGCTTATTTAGTGAAGTGTGCGTTAAAGGTGCTGCTGATATTATGATTGTAACGATGCAATCTTTCAAATAAACTAAACTTGTGTTTTGTCTGCGTAGCCCTTTCATGCCAAATTCAAAAGTGCACATGCTTCCAGACTTGGCATAAAAGTACTGCGGGAAGACACAGTGACCTGTGCACATTACAAAAATTAAGCAACAGTGCAGGCAAAAGGCTGATAATTAAGTGCTCACGTATGGGTAATGCTTGTCCAGCCACTGTGCAGTGTCAGCTCAGGCACAAAATGGGCTTCTTATCCACAGGAGTTCTTCACATGTCAATTGAAAATGTGACGTGGAGCACAAAGTTCCCACAAGCATAAAATAATGAGCCCATACACTGGTACTAAAGTGTCCTCAAAAGTTCCCCACTTCAGAGTCACAGATGTTCATGGCAGACATTTACTCCTCTTGCTGCACTTCCACACACCACTCCAATGCACCAAATACAAACTAGCCAACCGATTTAAGGAACTGAATTTGCTTACACCAGACACATAAATGGAAGAGTTGGATACAGGCCCGTTTAGCACGTTGTAGTGATAAAACCACAACATAAACAAACAAGCAGGCTGATGGACATTTGTGTAGGCACCTAACAGCATTGTATTACCTAACAGCATGGGCACCATAATACTTTCACAAACTTTTTTTGTCACTATTGATTACTGTTAAAATATGTAAAAAACTGCCTGCAAAGGAACATCGACCATGCCAGCATGCAGCTTGTGAAATAAATTACCTATTTTGAAGTTTCTGTGTAGAACACCATAAACAAGCACGCACACTTACCGTATTTACTCAAATCTCGGCTGGCACAGACTCTAGGCCAACTATTTTAACTCACAGGGACGAACATTTTTTGAATGTAGGCCGGCCAAACAAGGCAAGGATGATAGTAGCCCCGAAACTGAAACAACCATTATTAGCTATGAATCTGCTCAGGATAAGTCAACATCATCTTCATTTGCCGGATTCATTATGACTGCACATAGCTGCCCCCCTCATAAAAGTCATGCAATATTCGGTGCCCTCAAGTGCATTTCCAATGTGGTGCTTGTTGACTGAGGCTGCAACAGAGCTTTGCTGGATTCCATTTTAAGCTTGTCTCAAGAACCACTTGCCATAGTGGCCCAGTGGCTAAGTCATTACGCTGCAGAGCCCAAAGACTTGCGTTCGATCCCAGCCACGGTGGCCGCTTTCTGGATGGAGGTGAAGAGTGACCAACGCCCATGCATTAAGATTTCTGTGCTTGTGCTGCTGAGCACGAGGACGTGGGTTCGATTCTCGGCCGCCACTTTTCTGATGGAGGTGAAAAGCAAAAACTTCCGTGTGTATGATATTTCGGTGCACGTTAAAGATCCCCAAGTGGTCAAAATTAGTCCGGAGCCCTCTGCTATTGTGTGCCCCACTGCCCAAGTGTACCTTCGACACGTTAAACCCCACAACTAATTGTATCAAGACCCCCACGCCTCCCCCAACCCCAATGCAGATGTTTCATCAATGCTGAGTCGTTCCCTTGTTGAGAGCCTCAGTGAGCTTGTGCCTGCCAGCAAAACTTTGCTTTAAACGCAGCCCCATCATGATATTGGTACATAGTGGTGCCAAGCAGGCAAACTTCTATTGAAAATTAACCCAAAATAAAACACTGCATGAGCATAATCAAAATGGCAGCTCGTGACATGCACTTTGTTTGGCTAAAACTGTAGATACTATTGGCTACACACTACTTTTAGTGAAGCATCTAGGAGGTGGAAACTGCATGCTATTCTGGTTTTAATGTGTACTCGGCACGTTTGACTGTAAATCTAAGTTGACCGACTTATGCATACCACTTTCTGCTTGAAACTATTGATTTATACTGCAGGAGGGTTGCAAGCTGGGCTAGTTCGAAAGGCATTCTTGGATAAAACCAGCGCGAACTCAGACGAAGATGAAGTTGCACTTCCGAAGTTGCACTTGTGTTGCACTTCCTTCGTCTTCGTCTGCGCTGGTTTTATCCAAAAATATTGATTTATAATTGAGCAAATACGGTAATGCAGCTACATGACTACAAATTGCAGTTTTGTCCTCTTAGACAAGCTAGCACATTCACAGACAGCTTCAGCTTGTATGTAACATGGGAATCACCACAAACTTTTGCTTGTACGGAAAAATAACCAACTTCGTAACAGCTTCTATCAACCAACACTTTGTGGAGGACAGCTTTCCCACAACAGCGATACCAAGTCTCGTTGAGTCAAAAGGATGTTCATAGAGCGGTTCCAATTCCTTGAACTGCCGGCCTACAATGCATGGGAGGCCATCTTCCTTTCTGTGAGCAAAGCTGTTAATCATAACAATGTCTTCGTTGACTTTGCAGCAGTTGTTGCCTTGCTTTATGCTCAACGCAAAACTTTGAAACCTAAGTTCACTGTACTCGGGTGGTACACACTGCAATGGAAGGCCTCCTGCCTCATGGCTGCCCAACAGAGTGTAGCTTTCCCTGCAGCTCCCACCAGAGGCCTTCACGTGAAGATTTTTCTCTGCCATCCTGTTGTAGATCTGGCTAAGGGGGCACCCTGGTTTGCGGATTAGCTTTTTTATGGCCTGCATATTGTTCTCAAAAGGAAATGCAGAAAAACTGTCCAGGGTGCCATGTTGTTCCGCGTCTGCTGCAAGATGCAGAAGACAGTGCACATTGTAGGACACAGTTGTTCCTCCATACAGATCAGCAAATTCCTTCACAAAGTGTGCTAGAAGGCGATTTGCATAGTCTGCATACATCTCACATAAGGACCTGTTGCTTAGAATAGACACTGCTGCATGCAGAGTTAGAAAGTTCAAGTACATCCTTCCTGGTATGCACTGAAGAACTACTGGTCCAGTGTAATGAAGAAGAAGCCGAAACTCTGTGGCTTTCCACCTGTCCTTCTCTTTCAGCGACCTTGGCTTCCGCACAAACTCATCTGGCACGTGCTTCTGCAATGAGCAGTGGTGCTCTGAGATGGAGTCACGTACAGCCCCCCCGATCCCGCCTGCAGCTAGCCAGAGGTTTACAAGCTTCCTGGTCACGCCAAGGTACACCAGGTGCATCGGATCAAGAGGTGCGCAGCGCACAAGGTCGATCGGCAATTCAGTCAGAACAGACGTCCCTTTGTGGTGTTCCATGTCTGTCTGAGCACGCAAAGACTGGTCAGTCCGGGGATGGCCTGCTGTCGTGGTGAAGTGCACCTTGTCCCCACGATCAGCCTCTGCTGTGCACTTGGGGCAACCATTGTAGCTTGTATGCCCTTTGACGCTAAACGCAAAAGCACGGGCTGGAGCATCGCATATGATGTGCCGCAGTTCAATGCGCACTGCCTTACCAGAGATGGGCAAACCGTTGTTGATGACATCTTTCAACTCCTCGACAAAAGGCCTCAAATAGTCATTCGCTGAGTCTGGCTTCGAAGCCCCAACAAATGCCCCTACAACAAACGGATTTGGTAAACAACTGCCAACACAGCCATGAACAAGGCACTGAATCGGCCAAAGGACTGTATTAGTGCTCTTGGACAGCGGAAGACCATCAATGTTAAAGCTAACTGCGATCGGTTCGGGGCACTGCTGCGAGTTCAAAATGACCCGCTCCAGTCCTTCTTTGAGGCCGTAGTGGCAATAAGATCCAGGCTTCAATAACACAATGCCTGCTCTCTTTGCTGCCATGCGTGGAGTCTTTAAAAGGCTACGAGCATCCTTTGGTAGTTCAACAAAACACTCGTGCGCTTTTAAGAGTACTAAAAGTGACGAGAGAGACTTGTGGGTGATGTTATGAGTTACAGCCCGTTCTGCTAGACTGCTGGCAAAGCTAGTGGGTTGGCTGTCTGAATCACCAACATCCCCAGAACACCTTAAATCACCTGACTCATCATCGGAATCCACCGAAATCCACTCATCTGTCCACTCTTCAGTGATTGGGCCGATTCCTTGAAGCGCTTGCTCGGCAAAACTTTGGGAGTCATCTGGACTCCCCCAACCACCGAGATTAGCACTAGGATCCGATTCGCCATCACGGCTTCCATGAGCACAACTTTCAACAGTCACTGGCTGTTCATTTGATAAAAACGTAGAGCTGCTCTGGCTCAAGGTGGGCTGTGAGCTGTCCGACCTTCCGGGGTGGCTAATTAATCCAGAATCTTGTTGACTGGACCCTAAAGTGGCAAGAAGGTCGTGAACTTCGCGGAGTGCCTTTTTGCGAACATGCTGCTTTGAAGTAACCTTCGGCATGTTTTGAAATCTACCGCAAACGTGCGCGGCACCGCTGACATGCCAGCTAAATGGCTAAAAAAAATTGTAGAAATTACAGAATGAGAACACTGATGGGCATTTCAGAAACGAGCACAGGCAACTGCCCACTTCTAATCCATGCCACGCACACACTAGTCTTCAAAACGCCATGCAATGACGTAAAACACGCAGATGTAGAAAGGCTACATTTAGATAAAAATACAAGGTGGTTAAGGACACCAGTAGGGCAGCATGCGTGCTCCTCCGATCGCTCTGCGCCTGACAACGAATTAATTAAGAAGTGCGTTTATGTAGGAGCGCGAAATTTTTCGCGTAGTGGTCTTTCGAGCTGAAAACTTGTGACGTCTACGATGCTAAGTCGAACGTGAGCGCATAATTGCTGTCATATGACGGGATGCCGCCTTCAGAGAACGAAAACCAATTACACAGAAAAATGCACTGTGAGAAAATTCAAAAACGTATTTCAAAAATAACGGCACAACTGACACTGACAAAAAGGCACTGCTGTGGACTTCAAAATACCAAGAAATGTGCACACTCGTTTCTTATCACCTCGCCTAAGCCAGACACAGATCAACAAAGAACTAATACCACACAACGACACAACATATACTACTACCACTACTACGCACGTACTTTCTTGAACGGCAGTCCTTTCCAGGGCTCACGGGCGGCGGCGTCCATCCCACAGAGCACGGGAACAGAATGAAAGCCTTCTCCGAACTTTCCCAGCCCTCACGGCCCACGGGACTGGGTTATAAAGATAATATGACTGATATCTGATATGACTATAGTTTCGAAATCTTGGGATAACGGTACAACAACAAACAAAAAAAAAGCAAGCCAATGTTGCCAACTGGTTACAGCAAAGTGTAGAACTGTTAGCTTTATATTACGCGTTTTTGTTTCGACAAATTGTTAAATGATAAATTTTTGCCTTTCTGGACACAATTTGCCATATTGTTTTGAATGTGTCATAACACTAAGCTGCATAGCAACCAGAGTTGCATAGCAACAACGGCTAGTACCAGCTGGAACTAAAAATTAAGTTCTTAATACATAAATATAGTTATTTCAACTGTATAATTGCTTGAAATAAACCGCAATAATAAATTTTGACAAAATCAAAACCATACATTTATTTTATTAGTTTTGTTACAATGGCAGCTGGTGGCTTCTTTTTGAAGAGCCGTAGCCGCGTAGCCGGCCATGCTGGCCGTGGACGCCATGGAGGAAGAAGAAACTTTTCCTTCCTCCATGGTGGACGCGGAAGGATGGTCGTCGATAGCAGTAGGATTTCTTTCTTTGTGGTAGTGCCTCTAGTGTGACAGTTCATTAAGAGTGAATATTTGCTGCTAACTACTGCAGCTAATCCTTATTATATTTGCGTGCGTGCGCCTCGTTACTGGGGCCGCCCAAGAGTTCGTGTTTGCCGAAGTTGACGTCAAAATGCACAAAAATGACGCCCGAAGACGCTGCTATGTGGTGTTCAAAACGCGGATTTTGTGGTGCGTGTTGGCGGTGTGATGCTTTACCAGTGGTCCGGCCAAGTTGTAGCAGAAGTGTGCGCTTGAAAAAGTCCTCTGAAGTAGTCGAGCAATCTGACACCGAGTCGCTGCAATGGGCGGTCATCATTTTCCAGGTGGGTAAGTTTATTTGGGTGTCGTTTACAGGCAACATTTTGCGGCGTGTATTGCTTCACTCGCACAACTGTGAGGAAATATACATCAAAAATTAAAGACGAAATCGACGTGAAATGTGTAAAGGGCCGTCCAGGCAAGAGGGAGACCAGCTGATTAGACGTCATCTGCAGTTCTGGGACTCTGCATTTTCTGGTGGCAGTGTTTAGCGTTCTGTCTGGGAGGAATGCGCTAGGTACTACCAAAAATAAAAACGTTTGTGTTGCTGATTGAGTTGGCGACAGAACGAAAGGCCACCACTGCGGGTTTCCCTTTTTTTTTTCGTCTTGCGTCCTCTACTCTGGCCCTTACCAGGTAGTACATTTAACTGCTTAGCTTCAGTTACACCTGTTGAAAACAAACTGACTTAGCAAGCAGCATTTTATGCCACGAAGATCGAGTGACAAGGAAGGTTTCCGTCTGCAGTAATACCAGTATCGTTTTAATTTATGTAGAATGCAGCCACATGTTTATCACAACTAGCACGGCGTGATTATAATAGTAGGGCTGCGCCTAGAGCCTCGTAATCATGCTCCGCCACTTTGGTGTTCCAATTGCATGTTAGCAGTTACAGCAGTCAATGTGCATAATTTTTACTGCGGCGTGCACTGTTGCGGCACACTCAGCGTTGTGCTGTGTGGTCCTCATTTTGAATCGGTGCACTTACAGTGACAACGGCCACTAAGAAAATGAGTGCTGACTGTTGTGCGGTTTTAAAAAGTGTTGCAAGGTTGACTCTAGTTATATGCCTCCTGTGGATGCAGCTGGTGTTCGGTGATTTGTTGATTTTTGTATTTCAAATGAATGGGCAAAATAATCATGTCAGGAAACTGTTAACAGTGCAGTGATATATAAACAGTGAACCCTTCTCTGCCAATATAAAATTGTGGCCCTCGAAGATTGCTGTGCCTCTATTTTACTTTGCTACCTGAAAAATTACCTTTTGAGGAGCTGTGATGCTGCCATGTATTTTGGTTAATAGTGTCAACTGGGTGCATTAACAGCTGTCGTTACACCGAATGCACAGGCTGTAGTACACACATTTGGTACATTGATTTCAGGTGAGCATGGCAGTTGCAGAATGAACTCGAAAGTGCCTTTCCCTTGTTGTATTTGCGTTCATCTTTTGTCTGGTCTCCATACAAGCTATATGTTTTCTTTCCTGCTCGTGAAGTAAAATGTAGAACTTCATATATCTGGATGTCAAAATGCCATCTTATGACAGCTGTTGTTCTGGAACAAGCTAGCAGTAAATGGTTGGCTGTGCAGTGACAGCTGATGCACTATTCTCTGATTGTTGCTCCTGTAGGTCCTTTTGCTTTAAAAAGCAGGAGCATTAGAATAATTCTGTTCACCTCGTTAAAAGGTTATAAAGAAACAAGCAATATTCAGTTCGGTCCTTACTTCCGAGCGGGCAGCCGCACTGGCACTTCATTCTGCACTTCCTTGTCATCACTGAGAGTGACTTGCTTCGCACTTCTGACTTGAGGAATGATGGCCTTAATCGTTAGTGCACCACTCTCCACTGCACTCGCATCCACATTGACGTAATCCACAGACAATACTGTGGTGATGCTGTCGGACTGAGCCGCCACTGATGAGTGCTGGCCACCCGCTTCTACTGCAGTGTCAGGCCACAAGTGAAGAATAAACGGGGACCCCAGTTTGGGTTTATGGTGCTGTAGCGTTTGGATGTGTCCCTCCTCATTCCTTTGCAGTCGCGACAATACATTTTCTATAATGTCTGTCATAGAGGCAGCGATGCAATCTTTGGGAGCAGGCTGGTCATCATTACCTAGTGGGAGAATCTTTAAAAACGGCAGACTGCTCTCAAACTTCAGTCAGTTCCTGGCAGTCACAAAACAGGCTCCTCACTGCCAGTCAGAGCACTTAGGGCATTATAAGCAGACTGTGGTAGTTGAGTGGTACCTGTGTAACTCTCTTCAGATGAACGGTTTTTCCTGCATGGAACCTTGCTATTGTATATTTTTTTCAAGTGGGAAAGTTGATGAGTTTGGGTGCTGCGCTGTGAGTATTTGGACAAATTTAGTGACTGGTATTGCCTGCATTGACTACACTGAAAAGTTTTCATTGCCCCTGAAATCGCCAAAGGCTGCACGTTACTGAATGGTAGCACAAAAAGATAGATTTTGGCTTCTGTCCACTGGAGTAAACGTTATTTACTTAACTGTGTTAAAAGAGAAAGATACATAAATGATGTGTCAAATTGCATAAAACAGGCACACAAGAAACAGAAAGGCCAAAAAGGCATAAAAAATTGCGTTCTCATCATTTATTTCGTGGGAAATAAGGCTCCACTTGTGTCTCAAAATGGTTCTTGCTTCAAAAGAATTGCATATCAAAGAAGGCTCATTTGAGTCCCATGCACCTAATTTTTTCCACAAAAGTTTTAAATGTCGCATATACTTTTTACATCTTTCAGAATCAGAATTAAATTTCCAGCGGGTGTGTTGGGGGCCACCCAGACAAAAAGCGGCTCAGTAACCACTTGAGCGGACCTGGGGGCCCGTACAAAGCAGCAGGGCTTCACAAATACACAGCAAAGGGGTAAATTCCTAAAATACAGACTGGAGATTCTAAAGCGTATGTAACAGAAATAGGCACACCATTGTTTCTTTAAAAGACTTCTTCATACAACAGTATATGACCTTGTAATAGTGATATTCGAAGTTTATATAGCAACTCTTTTTGACAAACAAGAAAACGACATTTTGGCAAACTCACGCATCAAAACAAACATAAACCACACTGAGCATTCCGGAACATTTCTGTCAATGGTTTAAAAAGTATTCGTGCACTTGACGCGGAGAGAGTGCATTGATGTTTCTTTTCCCGTCTTCCAATATGTTGAGTGGAGAAGGCAAACGGTATGCTAGTAATTAAAAATTGTAGTTAGCCCGGTGGTGAGGAATAAGCCACTTGTCAGAGCTGCGGGTGTGAGAGTCAGTGTGTTGTACTGTTAGTTGCGAAAATGTTCTGATAAAATGCTGTAGTTTGTGATTAAATAACCAAGAATGTGACACAGTCAAAAATCGCACAAGTTTGTTGCACTATTAATTACTATAATTCTATATTTAAGAAAGAATCCTTGTGTTGTGTGCAAGTTCGGTAGGTTTGCGATGCAACGATCTGCTCTTTTCTGTGGGCGATAAATTGTATGCATATTTTCTAGTGTACTTGTACCCAGACCAGACTGCAATAATTCAAGTGTAACACAAATAATGTGCGATAAATCTCTAGCTTTGCTTTCTCAGGCATAAAATGACAACACCGTGGTAAAGCACCCACAGTTGATGACAGGGATTTAGTCAATGATTCAATTTGATGTTGCCAAGACATATCAGACCTTAATTAAGATCCTTGGAGAAGCCAAACCTTAATTAAGAGTCTTCGAGAAGCCAAGTCATATGAACACGGTGAAAAAAAACATGCATGAAAAGGAACCTGAGAGTGTGCTTCCATAAAAATTATGCTTGTTTTTCTCGTCATTTTCAGGAAAAAAGGTGGGACTCGGCGAGTACCAAGAAAGAAAAACACCCTGAAGTCTGCAGAAGACTCATCACAAACCTAAAACCACTTACGGGCATTTGGTTAGTTGCTCCAGTTCTTAGGTTCAGAAGCAGTCAACGTGCAAGTTCCCGCAATCCAAGTGGGGGGTCATTGCACCCAACCAAATATGCCGGGCCAATCTTAGAGCAGTAGGTAACTATGGTGGTGTGGCACAGTCAGCACGGCCACTGTAATAGCTCAGCTTATTTCAGCACACTGCAGCAATATATCTTGGTGTGCTCTCACTTCAAACTCATTGGTCATGTGTACTCTGCGTAAAGTGCTCATAATCTGAGGGATATGCACCAAACTTTCATAATGGGAATGGGCTTCAACTTTCCGGAGCTCTCAGAAGTGACCAACTGAATGCCCCATCAATATTACACTTAGGCACTCCAAGAAATTGAGAGTGAAATAAACGAGAGATTTAACAAATATATCAGTGCTCATGTGATTTTTTTTGGTAGCACTCCTGCTGTTGTGGGTGACGTTACCGCAGGTCGAAGGAGCAGTTACCAACTTTGTTTGACCCTTTAAGCACAGAATGTAAAATGCATTATCTCAGCATGAAAGTGCTTTAATTCTCATAGAAATTAGCTTGATTTGAGTCCTATTAACAACTCTAACCTGATCACCATATAGTAAATGCCTAATTCACAAAGTGCAGTTAATGTAAGCCAACAACTTGAGTCTGCGGTGATTTCCTGGCACTGTGACATGCCAATGCACCAATATGTAGAAGCACAGCACAGCTCCCACTGTTGAATATTGTTGATTTCGGACTCTTGTAATAAGCATTTTAATGGCACATAAAATTCTAAGCAGTTTCGCTTTGTTCCCTCTCACAATTAACCAAAATTGTTTTTTTTTGTCTACAGCTGCGGTGTAGATGCAATACAAAGTGGTGTTGTAGCCTATAGTGCACACAGTTAATGCATGAAATAATTGTAATTTACTTGATCTAAGTAATTTTTCATCACTGCTTTAATAGGCGACAACGTGAGTTTGCATTGGAGGGTTTTTTCATTGAGACCATGCGCTACCCGCCGCGGTGGCTCAGTGGCTAAGGCGTTGCACTGCTGAGCACGAGGTCGCGGGTTCGATTCCCGGCCGCGGCGGCCGCTTTTCTGATGGAGGCGAAAAGCAAAAACGCCCGTGTGTACGAGATTTCGGTGCACGTTAAAGATCCCCAGGTGGTCAAAGTTAATCCGGAGCCCTCCACTACGGCGCACCTCATCGCCTGCGTTGCGTCGGCGCGTTAAACCCTACAATCAATCAATCATCAATCGAGACCATGCGCTCCGTTAACTTGTTGAGATGTGGCATAGGGTTTATGAAATAAAAACCATATTTGTGGACTAAGTAATGCCTTCTGATATTTTCCATGCAACTTTGGTTCATTTTTACTCATTTTTATATTTGCGAAGGTATAGGTTTGTGCCATCCACACTTTTGGAATAAGGCAAGTATTTTTTGCTTAATTATGCTGGGGCAGCAGCCAGGTATTACATTACGCTTACATGCTTTTGTAGTCCTCAAAACTTTTCCAGAAATTGAAGCGGATTTGAGTTTGATTCGAAACTGCCTGCACACTTGTATGCTTCCATGCAGAGGTTGTGCTCATGGCTAAGTGAACTCGCTTATTTAATGTTAGGACAGGTCAGCGACATGTAGTTAGTAATAGAAATGTATACGCGTTGTCACAATTAATTAGACGTCTAAAATAGGTTATTGATCGGTACGTCCGTGCTGTACGAGAAACATCTTAGGTACGTTGGTAAAATATATCTAAATATCATCCAAAATGGAAGCACCAGCAACGTATTCCTAACATCCCAAATTTTTGATCAAAACTTGTACGTACCTGGGATGTCCACTAGATATTTTGCTGGCACATAGACATTTAGACTTTTGTGGGACGTCTAGGAGATGTCAGTGGTTTGCTGGGTACAGGTGAGGGTCGCGTTGGTATGTGGTAGGTGACTGTGTTTGGGGCGGTAGAGCAGTAGTGACAGGAAATTTCAAAGTTTAGATAACTATGTAAAATGCCTATTTGTTATCAGGAGATATCCCCCGCAAGTTTCAACAGTAACCGTTGAGTATATAGTACTTTAACTCCATTTTAATATTTGCCTGCACGAGAACCCAGAGCGGGCTGACATGACCAATCTGCTCCTTGCCCCAAACTTCCGACGTCGGGGCTCCCGTGAGGTACTCTACGCGCCGGCTGCGGTTGGCGCGCGCTGCTACGCCTTGTGTACGGGTCATGGTTTTGGCACTGACGTCATGCTGCCCGCGCGCGAGTGGAGGGTGAAGATCTCGGCGCTTCTGGGCGCGCGCGGCCAGACCGTCAGCGGTTCGACAAGAATGGTGACCTCACGTGCTCCCTCCTGTCATGGCAGCCGCTCGGCATTCGTTTTGTCCAAACCGAAAGTGACACGACTAAACGACGCAGTGAATGATTGTTTGTGCTGCGATGGACAGTCTAATGTGCCATTCTATAATTAGTAGGCATCCATAGCAGCGGAAAAAAACCTAACACGAAAATTTCGTGTCATGATTTTTTTAATGTTTGTGGGTACCCCCAAGTAAACTACCGATGCTCTCGTCTTTCTCTAGCAGTGAAGTCATTGGGTCCACGAAGGAGAATGCCCGGTGAATAGCCGCCTGAAAGCCGGTACAAGCCCTCTGCAGATGTGTTCCAAGGGTACCCACGTCGTAGAGGGGGCGGTATGATTAAAGAAGGAGAAGGGCGGGATTGCGGCCCTGCCAGCGTAAAGGCGACAGCCTGCTGGATAGTCCGTGGAGATGATAAGATAGTCGCTCACTGTAGCGCCAGCGAGGGCAATGAATAGTGCTTTCGCATGGTAGCATTGGTTGGTGATATTGCCTGGGATGAAATTATCACATGTGGGGCGTACCGTCGTTGCTGACAGGAGTTTTTAGTGTAGTACTGGTCCAATGTAGTCTCGTTCTTCTTTCGTCGCGTTGGACCTTTAGACGCTGACAAGTTCTCTGGACGGTGTTTGCACCGCACGTCCAGGCGTAGTACCTTGTTGGCTACCCATGTGATAGCTGAGTCCGCCGGAGGTATCCAGGAGGATCACAAACGTAGCCTTTCATGGCCATAGCTACGACCGTCGACAGAGCGTACACGCTGGCCAACAGGTACCCGATCGTCGCCGCTCGGGCCACCAATATGCATGTTGGTGGTGCGACTAGGACGCCGCAATCGCTGCCGGGTCGTCCCGCTCCTGCCCAGGCATTGTACGCATAGTCGGTGGCATGGTTGCGTACCACTGGCTCGTCCTCTGAAACTCACGTGATCCTTCCGCCTCCTGGTTTCCTTGCGTCTTCTCTTCTCCTTGTGCTCCTCGCTTATAAACCCTTTGGGCTCCATCGCTTCAGACTCTGATTGGATCCCTGTCTTTTTATTTCCATTTTTGGTAACAATGCCACTTGTCTCCTTCGCTGCACCCTTGGATTGGCTCTCCATTTCGCTACCATATTTGGTGATGCTTCCATGGGGCTCCATCGCGGCGTTTCGGGATTGGTCCGTTTTTGGCGCACATTTAAAATTTTCCTTCCTTCTCTTTTCAGGGGGTTTGTTGCGTCCCCTCTAAGGAAATTGACAATGACGTTTGACATGTGCCACCGCTGCGGGTACTGGATTTATAGACAAGGCAGAAAGAAGTTGCACACATGTACAGTTTATGTAAACGACATATATGTACAGACTACTCCAGAAGAACACAATTTGCCTGTTATATGGCACGCACATCGTGGCGGTGTCGGTAGCATCGTTGTGACAAACATTACCGGTGAGCAGAAGCAAAGGCGCTCTCTGTGGCTAAACACAACATGTGGCTATACAAAAAAAACTCCCCCCACCTCCCCGAAGGGGATCGTGCGGAAATGCGAATGCATTGGGTGCACCGATGAGTGCGCTGCGGCAAGCAGTAACGGAGAGAGGCGTGCGCTCCACTGCATTTATATACATTTTCCGAGCGCAGCGAGCAGAGAGAGGGTACGCAGAGAGGAGAGAGAGACCCGCGCAAAACGCCCGCCCCGAGCGCGAGCTCTCTCTCCCGCCGAGCTCCGTGATGCGAGCGCCCTCACACGCCCGAGCGCGCTCCTCCTGTCCACTCACTCTCCGCTACTCCGTCCGAGCTCCGCGATGCGAGCGCCCTCACACGCCCGAGCGCGCTCCTCCTCTCCCCTTGCCCTCTGCTACTCCCGCCCGAGCTACCACCTGCTCCGGTTGCTAGGCGCGCCACAGCTGTTGCTAGGGGCGACGAGGAGCGCGGAGAGATAACACCTGCGGGCGCACGCCAACGGAGCACGACAACCCCCGACTAAGAAATGCATTCGCATTTACGACGACGACGACCACGAAGGCAGAACTACGAGGCGCGCTTACGTGCGCTCGCGCTGGAGGAATGCAGGCGCACGCCGACGGAGCACGACAACCCCCGACTAAGATGTGCATTCGCATTTAAAAAGACCAGAAAAAGAAGCAAAAAAAGCGGAACTCGCGCCACTGGGCTTTATTGGTATCATGGTCGAGTGTACTTTGTTTTGTCCCCACACATTTACAAATGGTGTGACGGTGCTGAAACTCAGCACCTCCGTAGCACCTTAGCGCACACTTTTAACAATGATTTTAGGGCTACGAAGCTGAAGCGGAGCTCATTTGTTTGCGCCCACATTTTAAGTAATGGTTAGACGGTGCTGAAGCGGAGCACATTTTTACTATCGCCAAACCTTTTCCAATGTTGTAATGGTACTGAAACTCAAGCTTAGCACCTGCTTATTTCCCCTACCTTTAAATATGGTTTACGGTGCTCATGCTGAAGCTCAGCCCATTTTGCTTGCGAAAACTTTAACTTTAGTGTGACGGTGCTAAAGCTGGAGCTGAGCCCATTTTTATTACGGCCACGCCTTTATGAACAGTGTGACAGTACTGAAACTCAAGCGTAGTACCGTCTTACGGTGCTGAAGCTAGAAACATTGCAATGGCGCCCTCAAATTCAACAATAGCGTTATGGTACTAAAATTGAAGCTTAGCCTCTTCTTATGGACGCCACACTTAACAATAGTTTACGGTGCTAAAACGGAAACTGTGCACATTTGTACACCCTCCACATGTTTACCATGGTCTGAGAATACCGAAGCTGAAGTTGAGCTCATGTTTATTGCACCCCCCCCCTCTAAGAATGTCTATATGGTTAAGGTGCGATTCAAAAGAGGAATGCTCAAGGCAATGCCGAAATCTCCATTCGCAGCTCTCAATGCGAAAAGTTGCCTGCAGATGCCCGATTTTCCAGATTTCTTCGTTTTTCTTGATGTAGGTTATCGCCCGTCATGATTGTATTTCTTTTCGTGTTGAACATTTCCAGTGACGTGAAATGTTACCTTTCAAACTTGTGCGCATGGCTCAAGTACTCCGGGGTAAAAACATAACTAGTTGTAGTTTGTTAATTGCTTATCTTTGTCGTAACTGAAAACCTGATAGAGCGTCAGTGTGGATTTGCCTTCGCCCTTGACGGGGATGCGATTGGGTTTGTTGTGTTGTTCTGTCGCTTGTGTGACCAGGCCGGAGACATTCCTTGTGAACAACTCTTCGTGCAGTGACTGACCCCGTGAAGCTCCAGCACTGTGTCTACAGCGCAATCACCTGACACTGGCACAATGTTGTTTGGCCCAAGCATCTGCCGAGTATTTTTCTTCGAGAGCATCCCCCTGGACAATCGTTGCTAATCGTTATACATCGTGATCTCGACTCGGGCAGAGAAGCTGTTACGATTCTGCGCACCGCTACCCTGTTCGTGGGTGCTACAAGTGGGGCGTAGTGTGGCCAAGCTTCGCCTGCTTTGGGGGTAAAACTGACCCCCTCAAACCAGCTCACCCGAAGGAAGGTTTCCACCGCTCCAGGCGCTTTCTGCAGTCACCCACGCCCAGTGCGGTTACGATATCCTGGACAAGCGGGAAAGTATCGAGACTTGAATCTGCAAGCGGACTCCTCTCACCGAGATTTCCTCTCCTCCATCTCTCAGACCTCAGACTCAACGTACGCCGGCTCTCACAAGTGTTCTTGAGCGCCTGTAATCTGTTAGGGTGGCGTGGAAAGTACTGCGATAGCTGACTGACCGTTGGCTGTTCGGGTTATAAATCGTATAAATCGACGTTTCCTTACAGTGTGATTCATTTGGTGGGTAGCATTGCATCCTGCTGTTGCTCTGTTCGAATCATGCTATAATCTCGCCCGGAAGGGTGCTGTTCCTGTATTGTCGGTGTTGATAGCTCGCCATGCAGTAAACCAATAACGTTTTGCCCTCGTCTCTTTTGTTTCTGCTCGCCGTTGGTCCTGTAACAACACCATTTCAACACCAGAAAATCTAGGGTGTTGCAGTCGGCCAACACCATTTTGGGCACGCAAGAAAGGTGTAAAGCTACAAATTATGGTGTTGCAACCTAACACAAAAACTGTAATGGCCTCCAAGCACCCCTATTACACCTATACCACAGCTGTTCTGGGTGATAAGGCTGTAACGTACTTTGTTGTTCACAAACATTTAAAGACGTTAGTCTTTCTTGTGCTACTTAAGCCCAGAAAGTTTGGTCTGTCTGTCTGTGACTCGATTAAGCCACCCGGCCAAAGTAAAACAAGGCCTGCCCAATAATCTTATATAGCTATCCGTCTTATATAGCTACCGAAATCTACCCGTCCAAGTGTAATGTTTTCACTTGTCAACATTGTTGAAAAACAACACATTACGCAAAAATGAGACAACAAAATAATACATCAGTGGTATTTGCCGTGTTCCTTTGTAAATAATTACCGATGCTTGATTTTCACGAAATTAAATAATTCATCCACTGCTGAACAAAAAATTCACTCCACCGTCGCCTGCTGTCGTCCTCGCCCCTATAGCTTTTGACGACAGTTCAAGAAATCAAGCGGCATCTGTTACGAAAGGTTCCACTACACTCTAAATTTTTTAACGCTTAGCAAGCGTGAGTGTCGGCGATTTTTTGCACGCTTGTTCCAAGCGTGATGTGCTTGCACGCTGAAAAATCACGCTTCCTAAGCGTGACTCGCGGGACGTGTAACGTTTACGAAGCGTGAGTAAAATGTATTTTTGCACGCTTGTTCTAGGCGTAGTGAAGTACCACGCTTAGCGCTCACGCTTGCAACACGTGACTGGTGACCTTCATATCGCTTAGTGAAGGGGAAAGAAGATTTCTGCTTACCCAATGCGGCATTCTCCAGCTGTGTATAATAAGCCTCTCTGATCACCAGGAATCGTTTAGGTAAAAGCTGAAGGAAGATAATAGTTGCTGTGCCGTATTTATGGTCTGTGTAGCTTGGAGCACCCACCAAACCCATAAATACCGCAGAGCAAACGTTATCTTCTTTTAGCTTTCTTTATAAAAGATTTCCGATGGTCAGAGAGGCGTATTATACACAGCTGGAGAATGCCGCATCGGGTAAGTACAAATCCTGTTTTCAGCTTCACTAAGCGATAAGAAGGTCGCGAGTCACGGATCGAGAAGACTCGCAATTCTTCGTTACACACGACACCAAACTTAGTAGTGTTAGCAGAATAAGTGGGTTAAGGATAGCCTCTGAATTTCGGTCGATAAACCTAAGCGCCGTTGAAGGCAGTGGAAGACAAACGTTCGTAAAGCATCTTGAACAAGTGTAACAAGCTAATCCCATACAGATAAAGCTGGTGATGTGATTATTTCAGTGTCATTATCTCTACTTACGGGAAGAAAATTAAGTGAAAAAGTCTGTGAGGATTGCTGCGAAGGTCGAGATTTTGAATCAAAGCTGAGGGACAACACAAACAAGAAATTTTTTTTTAATTTAAATTTGACTAATACTTTTTTATTCACAATAACTTACAAGAATGCTTCCATACAGATAAATCCCAGAAATAAAGACAGCAACTATAAAATAGGCTTCAGATGGACTCTTCATGCCGCTTTAAAGCAGCGCGTGAGCGTTGCTACGACCTTAACTCAGACGAAGTGTAATTACATCAGCAAATCACGCACCATTTTGAGCGCCCATGGAATTTCGTCGATGCCATCATGTCTACATGCTACCTAAAGGAATCCTTGCAACTGCCCAAAAGCAGACGGGTACGCAAAGTCATCTGTGTAATACACACACAAACACAGTACCAAAGCTTTTTCCAGTGACGTGTCCAGTTGCAATTTCAAGATTTCTCTGGGTTCTTCAGCGTACCAGCTGCTTGTGGTCGCCTCATACAGTGTACCGGCAAACAATGTCCACGGGTGAAACCTGGAAAAGATAAAAAGCTGCTTCAATATAATTGTTATACACGGGGTCCCAGCTATCCCGCACCAAAGATGTTTAAAAACAGCAACGGCGTAACTCGAAGAAAACTTAGTGCATAATGTTTCCAATACAGTGGAGTTGCGGCCCGCCCGCGTCGTAAACCAGCCCTTTCAAATAAGCTGACTGCAATACCTGCTTTGCCTGTCACACGGCCAAAGAGGCAGCGCATCACCTTGATGATGACATACATGGAAGGAGCCGCAACAGAATTTTCGCGGGGCGCAAGTTGCAGAAGGCACAAAACTCCGTCGCGATTTTGTTTTTGTTTATTGCATTCCGGCTAACTCAGAGGGAGCCTGCTTGAGGGCACTGCTTTATGATGCGGGCTAAAGCGCAGTCACGTGTTAATTTTTATACTTCGCGGTCTTTCATAATCAGTCAAAATACACTAGTGCGCAATAAGCGCTTTGATTAAAATGCCGCAGTCAGATGTCTCTCGTGGGTACCTACAAGTGCCTCATTGACATTTTAATGTTTGGGACAGTACTTCTCAAGTTTTAAAAATAATTGCAATTAGCTAATTAAATATCATTAACAAAGAAAATACTGGCCGCTACTCCACTGTACTGGAAACATTATGCACTAGGTTTTCTTCGCGTTGCGCCGTTGCTTTTTTTTAAATATGTCGGTGCATGATAGCTGCAACACCCTGTAAACTGATGCATTCAAACTGTCATACAACACAGAAACTGCTGCCACGATGTGCAGGATAAATGCGCACACCTCTAGAACTGGACACGATTTTAAACGCTTCGTAATGTGCACCTCGACTGTGTGAATTGCGGTATGCAATATTTTTCGTCGTTTTCTGGGTGCTCTGCGGCGGTCGGTGAGAGCAGGCGGCTCTTTTACCGGAGGTGTCGCGCCTCGTCGCCCGAGAACGGCCACCGACTAGAACCGCGAGTGCGGCCGCGAAATTTACCTCCAGGGAGCGAAACATGCCTAGCGCGAGGCGCCGAGACCGGTGGAAACCGGACCGCGAAAAAGAGAGACGACTCACAGCCACGACAACAAGAAACGCATTCCTTCCTTCTTCATGGTGATATTTCCCTGCCGACCGCACGACCCGTGTCAAACAGAAGCTTCAAAGAGAACTAGGCCTGACACTAATGCAAAGTTCCGAGGTCAATAGTAAGACCTAAACAATTCACTAAGATGTCGTTATTCAAAAAATAGTCCCAAAATACATAATGAGCAAAGATATCAGTAAATAATTTGCTTACCTGGATGTTTCAAGTGACCGCGGGTGACCGCTGACTGCCCATTGTAGCAACGCCACCTGGAAAGAAAAGTGGAGTTCGCCGTGCCGCCCGAGAATTCCCGGCAGTCGACACTCGGTGTTTTCGCACCTACCGCGCGGCGCACCACACGGGCCAGTCGATGTCAAGTTATTCATCACGTTGTTCCTTTTCCGCCACTCTTTGCCGCAAGAAAGCGAGCACTCCACACAGCACACACTTGAATGGCAGGCAGACATGACGCACAAAGCACCTGCTTCGACCGATGCCTCCAACGGCTCTAACAACGTTGTCCCACCAAAATGACTGAAGCGAGCGCCCCCTTTCGCCGCCGAGCGCCGCCGTCGCGTTGAAAAAAAGATGCTTCCAGCGGCTCTAACCCCGTTTTCCCGCCAAAATCACTGAAGCAAGCGCCACCTTTCGCCACTGAGCGCCGCCTTCGTGTTAACAAAAAAAAAAAAGAAAGAAGGAACAGAGGAAGCGTTAGTCCCACCCGCATGCAGCAACCCGTCGCACGGCCCCATTGGGGATATGTATCACTGTATGTATATGCGCGATGAAGGGAGGCGTGATCGCCGGTGCGGGATTTTTTTAAGCGTGATTTTTCCAGTTCAAACGCATACAATCCTGCATCGGGCGTAAAAGAAAGCGAATGTGGGTTTTCTCGACCCGCTTCACGCTCGGAAGGTAGAGAACAACGCGTATTTGAGTCATGTGGTGCCCAAAAAGAAGTTTGCGACACAAAGCAGCGTGTTTCACGCTTACTACGCGTGACCTATTTTAGAGTGTAGATAGCACACGTTCTGCTTGGAACCAGTGTTGTACACGTTCCTATAAAATTGGAACGAAAGCTCGTTCCTCGTTCCTTCCCAATTTTGAAACGAGTTACTGTTACAAGTTCCTTTATTGCGAAAGGAACACGTTCCAGTTCCACATCTAAAATTGGAATGTGTCGTTATATTAACGTTACAATTAGCTTTTTAAATTAAAATATAGTGTCGGATAATTCTCGGGCGAAATTAAGTGAGAAAATTAAAACTCACGTAGAATTACGTACATTATACGAATATTAACATCGCCGTCAGCAGAATATCTAGAGATAAAAATAATCAGAAGAAAATATCCTAGGCGAATTTTTTCAGGGAGAACCGGACAAACTCCACAAGGCTCTAGGACATTTCGGTGCAGGATGTTTCGGTGCGGAAATTTCGGTGTCGGACATACCGGTGTGCGGGCATTTCGGTGCATGGACAACCTCAAATTACATAAATTACATGCTCACTCTCAATATCCAAAACGTAACAAACATTACCTGGAATGCAGAAAACGTTACGGATCTCCGGATCCCGTATTAGACAATCTTTCCCCGCCAGGGAACAATTCTATCGGTCAGACGCGCATCCTGGCCTCCCCAGACAAACGATGAAAGGTGAAAACAGAATGCAGAAAACGTTATGAAGGGTATTGCGTAGGCTGGGCTTTGCTAAAATGAATCTGCGAACACTGGTCAAGGATATTGTCGTGGAGGAAGAACGGGCCTTTTTGAAAACAGCCGCAGCTTCTAATGTCCTAAATGTTAAGCGCGTATGGGTTGTGCATACAAATTGCGCTCATCCTGTTTCAGGAAAACCAACCTTCGTTTTATGTTTACATGCCTACATTCACCACATTTTAATTCTTTGTCCTAGACCCCCCCGCCTGCACGCTCGAATCTCGACCAGATTCTTTTTCAGTCATACTATTTTCGGCTTCCCCTGAAAATCCTACAGGCGTGGCGAAGTTCACGGTCTCCAAAGCCTCACCGCAGAGATAACGGAAAAAGCTTTGCATTTACCAGGAGCTCACGAAACCTATATAATGTGGAACAAAAAGCCACCCAAAAAGCCGCTGAGAACAGAATGGCCCATATATCGTTTGCTGGCTACACCCTTCCGCGCGTCGCGGTCATAACGATGGCGCCGCCACTCCAGGAATCACTCTTTCTCCACCTTCAGTCTCCCCAGGGAATTAACTCTTCAAGTCGCGCATATCATGGACACCCCAGGCACACATTGCTTCTTCCATTATAAGGAGCAAAAAAATGTATAGGCTAGTGTGACGAGAGCGGCAACAGTCGTCTTCAAGTTTTCGAAGTCCAGTTGACGCAATGGTGAACCACAAGTGACACCCCTCTTTCTCTACCAAGGTGGATGGTAGCCGGCGGGGCTCAGCCTTCCCCTCCCCTAAGTAACGCCACCGTAAGTGCGATCGTTGGTTTGTTAGTTTTAAGTAGAACCGACCCCGAATGCAACGAATACGAGATTGATTCAGAGAATAATTAAAACGAAATGCAAACGCGCCTACACGACCTCGTTTTTCTGTTGTTTTTTCGCGGAAGTTTTGAGGGGGGGGAGGAATAGACTAAAAGCAGCAGCGTCTTGCACTTTTGGGTGAAGTGAAAGGAAAGCGCTTTGGTAACACTTAAAGTATTAGGGTTGTTCACATGCATGTTAAAATTACAAAAGAAGGTTGAGCGGATGCAAATTAACAACGTTAAGTTTTCCCGTCTCCTACAGAAATTCGGTTTTACGTGGCAATGCTCTGGCAGGGTTTAGCGTTCGTTAACACACAGGGCAGCGCAAGAACAAGTCTCGAGCCTAAAATCATATCAAGTCACGAAGTTACCATATTAAAGCTAAAATGTTCGAAGAATGCCTCGGACAACCCGTGACTCAAGATGTCTCGGCCAAGACGTCGTGCACCAAAATTTCCGTGCACAGAAATGTCTACACCAGAACGTCCTGCACCAAAATGTTCGACACCGAAATCTCCGGATCACGTATTAGACAATCTTTCCCCGCCAGGGAACAATTCTATCGGCCAGACGCGCATCCTGGCCTCCCCAGACAAACGATGAAAGGTGAAAAGCATTCTCGCGGCTACGCTATTGACCCGTCGAACGCCGCGTAAGTTCAACCATCACGAAAGCAAGCAGAAGCTGCGGCCTGCTGCGCTGTTACTCTTCTGCCTTTGACCTTCGAGGAAGCACTTACGGCTGAAGGGCGGGCAAATTGACCAGCTTATAGGAAGAGGAACGCAGTAGCGACTTGTGGATTTTTGTACTCGAGCCTTGGCATCAAAAACAGCCAAATTCTAGAGATGTAACGGCAGGAACGCCGTTCCTGCCGTTCCTTCAAAAACGTAACAAGTTACCGTTACAGTTCCACCGACCCGTAATGGAACGGTGGCGTTCCTCCGTTCCTCCAAAAAGGAACTACAGGTTTTCCCGCTCAATTTAATCCAATCGCCATACAATTTAATCCAAGTGCCATCTAATTTAATCTGAAAGCCATTCAGTTTATTCCAGGTGCAACCCAATTTAATCCAAGTGCCAGCCAATTTATTCCAGCCGTCAGAAGGTTGTTCAGGGTGTTTTGTGCGGAATTACGCGCAGCTCTGCGGGCTTTGATGCTTTTGAGGCTTTGAGGCCATTGCTGTTAGCTCAACGTCTGCGAGAGCGCCGTCGATAACACACGTCAGAGATATCGCCTGATCTTCGCGTAACAATGCCTTCACAAGCTCCTTTGATAACAACACATTACTTAAATGCCCTTTGCATTCTCATTTTCAATAACTGAATACTTTTCTGCAGCGTTGAGCATTATTTCCGAATTATAATATCGACTGCGAGATGGTCAGAAATATCACCTGCTGGCGACAGCAGTGTCGTCTGCTCATGTAAAGAAACGCTGGCAAATCTGCTGGGGTAACAATACGCGAGCAGAAGATACTTCTGACGATCTCGCAGACGATCACCGCACGCCACCAACGGATCAAACGAGACCACTCTCCTGGTCTGCGAGTGTTTGTAAATGCCCATTAAGCTGCGCACATATATTTTGCACGTGAGGCATCAAAGAAAACCACGTTTTCATCACACCCAGAGCACCAAAGCCCCCAAAGTTGCTCCTAATTCCGCACAAAACACCCCTGAACAACCTTCTGACAGCTGGATTAAATTGGGTGGAACTTGGATTAAATTGGTTGGCACTTGAATTAAATTAGATGGCACTTGGATTAAATTCGCTGGTGCTTGGATTAAATTGTATGGCGATTGGATTAAACTGAGCGGGAAAACCTGTAGTTCCAGGAACGCTTCCTTGTAACGCCGTTTCGTACAGCACTGCTTGGAACGCACGTGTAGTAGGGCAACGTGGCCCTACTTCAACGTTATAAGCGTTGAAGTAAGGAACCTCGATTCACGCGCGTCTCCGCCGTACGGGAGCGCTGGCATCGAGGTACCCGGCCTGGAGCAGCGGAACACCTTTTGCGTCTTTACTTTGGGAGGAGCGCTACGCAAGAGGAACAACATGTGACGTGAGCGGGAAAGCGCAGGGAGGCATTTATTTGGCAAATGTCGATAAACAATATCGTCTTTTGTCGACAGTTGCAGCAAAAGGAGTAAATATGCGGCCAGTTCTTGTTTTCCGTAATTACCATGCACAAATTTCTTCTGTACTACTAACCACGTGTATGTAATACACGTTTGTACGTCGAATGCAACAATCCACTGACTACGCTCACCTATACACAGCTGATATATTGAACCTGAACGTCTTAAGAGGTCCCGTAGTTGTCTCACAGTCCTAAGAGCCATGGTTTGTGCCTCACCAAGCGCAAAATTTACCCTTTTTTTCCGACTAAATTGTCAGCAGTCCGGCGTTGTCCTGGGAGTTGATTGACCCGTGGTTTCTCGTTTAGGCAGTCTGCCAATTTTTGTACTATCCGTCAGACGTTTCGTATAGGACCCAGTGGCTACTTTATTTGCCGCGTGGGTTAATTTTAAACCAACATAGTTAATATTTTCGCATACAAAGGCTCTAGGCCAACTTCTGAGGCCTCTACCATCCTCTACCAGAACTCTACCATTCCGAGCTCTCATTTCGGCGAGTTGGCTGTCTTCTAAGCTGCTTCCCACCCGCACACTATATGATGCCTCCGAAGCCGTTGTGACGCTGAGATTAACCAGCAGATAATATGTCTCTCATATGTTGGCACATCAGATAAAATATTCACGGTGGATGTCCCGTTAGATGAACGGTATCGTGTAGCTTGAACAAGAAAAACAGTGGGGGATACAACAGACATGCGGAAATCAGCATAAGGAATGTTTTTGTTCGGATGATGGTTGCAGCGTAATTATCTTTAGTGTTGCGAAGTGCAGAATGGAGCTCAAATGACATCAGACGCCATCGCAAAACTGTGTTGAGAAGAAAGTGCGCGGGGCATTTTTGTTCGCTTGGCGCTCGTTGCCCTTCTTTGCACCACGGGTTCATGCCGTGACTCTCGGGTTCGAGCCAGCATAGTCAGGACCTATTCGCGGTGTGCTTCACATTTCCCTGCTAGCGAATACTTTCTGTTATGGGTTACATGGGATGCCTCGGGTTCGCTCCTGAGCACTATTTCCTGGTGCGTGTTCCCATACAGTTAAACCTTGACGTAACGACGTTGATAAAAAATTCACAAATTCTTTGTTACGTACAGGTTTTAATAACATGCAGGTTTTGACTGAAACATCGCGTAAATATTGATTGATTGTAGGGGTTAACAATCCACTACGTCCACTACGGCGGCGATGAGGCGCGCCGTAGTGGAGGGCTCCGGATTAATTTCGACCACCTGGGAATCTTTATCGTGCGCCGGAATCTCTAACGCACGGGCGCTTTTACTTTTCGCCCCCACCACAAAAGCGGCCACCGCGGCCGGGGATCGAACCCGCGACCTCGCCCTCAGCAGCGCAACGCCTTAGCCACTGAGCCGCAGCGGATCGTGTAGATAAAGCAGAAACGAAATCAACTATACTCGGTGACAACTTAAGAACGGCACCGGAAGTTGCCGCTGTACCTTATCACCGTAGCCGGATGTTTCTCCGGGCGGCGCAAGTGGGGCGTTACTGGGAATATTTTTAACATGGCGTGAGCCGTTCCCGTGATTTTTTGGACTTGATATGCTTATAAACGACTCCAGTGACGACAAACAAACTGCGTGAGAGAAGGCAGACGATATCACGCATTCATAGCAAACCCCTTTCAAAACGTGGGCGCACTCACGTCACGGGTCCGGCGCTTTGGCGGAGTGATACACTACATGATGCGGTGCCGCTCTTGGGTTGTAACCGAGTATAGTTAGACATCATGCACAGCGAACTCTTCCTTTAAGTATTTTTTTTCCCACAGAGAGAATAAATGCTGGGCGCATTCTGCTTCCCCACGAAGTTATTGATTACACAGCACTCCAAATAATCAAGGTCACTTACCCTTGTATTAGCAAACCTAACTTAATTAAATATCAATTTCGCCTTTTTACACTCTTTGGAGCCCTAACCAGTTTCAAGGACCAAAGGTAGGCTGAAAGGGCGCCTTCTCGCGAACTTGACGCTCTTTGCCGCACTAAAGCTTTTTGAGGTGGCGCTTGCTGGGACACACTACCGGACGTTGCTCTTTCTTGCCAGCGGAGACTGTTCATGAAATTGCGAGCTTGTCTTGACAAGACGAAACGTTCGTTATCTGACAGCAGAACTCATCACCGACGAACCCATACCTCAGAAAGAAGCGGAGAGGGCTGACTAAACTCCGAACGGCGTGCCTGGAAACGCACGGTAGTTTGTGGTGCAGGCAATGTTGGCTTAATTAGTGCATATCTCCGGCCGATTTTTCAGAAACAGTGCACAAAACAGTGGTTCATCAGCGTAGCGTATTTGTTACATCAAGGTTATCCGTAGCCATGCCTTCGTTACACAAAGGTCGCAAACACATCGGTTTCACTGAATCAGCTCCTCAAAAAGCCACGAAAGAGGCAATGAAAGCTACGCTTTGAAATATGGTGCTTTCACACGGCTACAGATAGGGAGCCGAGTTGGATAAAAATTTTTCCCGATCGGGGTAAATGCTTGTCTCAATCGTGGCCACAAGAGAAAGCTGCTGCGGTGGCTACTGTAAAAGCTGTACCATTGACTACAGTAAGTGCTAACCAGTGTAACCTCGCCTGTTGCAGGCCTTCTCCCAGATGTCGGTTACGTCGAGGTGACTGAGCTGTCCATAAACTACGCACCACTCCAACGGAACATGGAGCTGAGCTTCACGGCCAGGGTGAAGAAAACACTTCGCCACGCTCCCTGGTTTGTCATCCGCGTGCAGCACCCTCCGTACTAAAGGGACCTGTGCCTAGACAAAGGCAGCATATGGTAACTTGGGTGCTATGCCGCACATATCTGTTTCAGAGCAAAGCACCAGCACAAACATCACACACAAAAGGCTCATTGTACCAAAAAATGTGTAGCAGAATCTATTTCTCAGAGTTTGTAAAGCATACACGCAACTGTACTCCCTTCTTATCATCCAATCTCAGACCTTGACAGTGCAGCAGAGATACATATGGTACCAATTTTGTTTTCTCTAAAAGTACGCGGTGGGCTGGAATTGTTGTTCGGGTGGCGCTATACTGATGGATTAAGCACACACAGACCACAGTCTCAAGCGAACATATAGATGTGTGTGTGTGTGTGTGTGTGTGTGTGTGTGTCTACATGTGTTTATATTTATATATATTGAGAGACAGAGCTCCGAGATGTTGAAGGACCACTTTTAATTAGGCTCCCGAGCACAGGCCACCGAAAGACGGAACTGTCCGGGGATGATCATGGTTATACACAGATGACAGTGGCGATGGGTTTGGATGGGTAGAAGGAACAGAGGGATTGACCCGCCGTGTTCCACACTGGATATAACAATGGTCATGTCGCTTCCACGCATAAATATCACAACAGTACACCCCAAATGCCCACAATATATATATAGAAATAAGAATTGGCAGTCAAGACAACCTCGGAAAGAAAAGGGGAGGATGTAGTACGTCAAGATAAAGAATTTGGAAAATAACAAAGTGGAGATATAATGCCCGCCAGGTGGGATCCGAACCCACGACCTCCAGAATACCGGTCTGGTGCGATAACCACTACGCTACCGGCGGGGCTACTTTAGCCTCCACTTTCTGGGGTATTTATGTTCACGTGTTTTTGTTTCCTGCGCTTGGGGGTGGTAGCCAGCGCCACTCGGACTACTCGGGGTGAAGGGGACCTTCTTTTTAACCACCGGGCCGTGACTCGAGCGTCTACGACATGTCCAGAGTGGTCGACCAGCGTTGAACCCTCTTAAGCTACATTTGGCACCAAGACTGAACAGAGACCCTCGCTAAGCATGTATCGAATCAGAAAATGGGTAATGAGGGGCTCGGTGAAACAGGACAGAAAATAAGGGTTGGCAGTCAAGAAAACCTCGGAAAGCAAAGGGGAGGTTGTGGTGGGTCATAGAAACAGATGAAGAATTTTTTAAGTCAGAAAGAAATTGGTGCAAAAATGCCCGTCGGGTGGGATCCGAACCCACGACCTCCAGAATACCGGTATGGTGCGATAACCACTACGCTACCGGCGGGGCTGTTTCCCCACCAGTTTCTCGGGTATTTTCTGTTAAGGTGTTTTTTGTTTCCTGTAGTTGGAGGTGGTAGCCAGCGCAATTTTCGGAGCGCCGTATCACCGCAAAGGTGCGACCGGGCGCGCCCATTTTGGTACCATTGTATCGACTGAGCGATCCTCTTTCCGGTCCCGGCCATCTTTTTTATCTTCTTTCTTTCACAGATGCAGGAACAGTAGAAAAATAAAGACGCACAAACGAAGCCAGAAATACATTCTGAAGCGCGAATGGCCTTCCGGTCGGCCCGCGCTGAAACGGATCTCCTGATTGGGCGTCGCCGCGGAAATGAAAAAAGGCGGGCGCCTGAACTGCGTAGTGCCCGTTTCAGAGTTCACTTTCGCTGCTTAGCTCGGCCAAGTTTCTGTTCAGTCATTTTATCTGCTGTGGTATTCGACGCGGACATTGCCGGGATGGGAATGCCTGACATTACAATCCAGATTACGTGAAGTTGCGTGGCTTGAAAAGCGGAATTCATGGAACGCTTCGTGGTGCGCGTGACTTTACCCCGGAAGGTGAAAGGCGGTGTGCGCGATAGTAGAGCGCGAAGTGAAATTTTCGTCTGATTTGCGATGCTGACCCGCTAAAATGGCAGACGTGTCAAAAGCTGCGGGTCGCACGGCGTAGCCGCTGTACGTTGGAGCATCGCTGACTACGCAACCGGGTACGATTGAACGCCAGTAGTCGTAATTAATTCCTGTTGCATTAGATTTAACCTTAAAAGCGACCTGAAGGACCATTTCAGGGATAATTAAAGTATGACATGTTGCGGTATACGAGTGCCACGATGCGGGACAGCCATATCGCTTTCTTGCGCCACGCTTCCCGTGAACTTCGAGTAATCATGCGAACAGGTCGGAGTTCGGTATACAAACGTATGGACGGCGTTAAAAATGTACCTTACTTTCGTAGCATTTAAGAAATTGCATTTTTAGGGAAATTATTAATACCAATGCGTTAAAAATGTACCTTACTGTAGTAGCATTCAACAAATTGAATTTTTTATGGAAAGTATTACGACCAATGCATATATCTATATTTTTGTGCATGCTGGTTGTGCTTCGAGAAATATTGGATGCCATGAATGTCAAGAGTACTAAAAAAATGTGCGTGCATTGAAGTTGGGGTCACGCAGAATATTATACCAAGCTTCAAAGTAGCTCGTTGGTATTCTTGTCGCATGTACAATTTTGGCAAAGAAGACCTGCACCTACGAGTACGAGGTTGCTGCTCCAGGCAAGGTTATATTTAAAGCATAAAAAAGTCAAACATCGGTTTTCAAACTTGGGTAAAAAGAGTGTTTCACTTGGCCATGGTCAAAACACTGCAGGGGGAAATTGTCCAGTGCAATACAGGCAACCAGCTAACTTACTTTGCATTGAAAGCTATCTCCCCCCGTTTGCTCCGCAAACTGGGCTATGTACTCTTCACAGAGGAGCTGAAAATGATGTTTTATGGAAAGAAAAAGGCTGCACAAGGCACTCCAACTTCAAGGCAAGGCATCCCAGAAGCCTCGTGTTCAAAAGGACACGGAAGGCTACAACCCTACCGACTTTTCGTGAATGATATCTATGTTGCAACCACGGAAGCTGTTTTCTCAAAAGTGTTTTTTTTTTGGTCACGTACGTTGTTTGTTACAGTGATTCCTTCGTGACCGCTAGAGGTGTTTTGGTTTCGTTCTTTGCGTTACATTCGTTATTGAACAGCTGCAATTGGGGCACTCTTGGTTTTTCAGATTTACTTTTTGTGAATGATTTCATGGCATTAGGTGCTACGCCACCGGGGGAGATGGCTGCAGCGCTGATTCACCCCAGAGGTGCAACGCCACCGCGATATGGATTTCGAGCGGTGACTTACCCCAGCGATCAGGAGACTTCATGGGAGAGGCCTTTGAGCCAGGCCGACCAGGGGAACCCAGCGCCAAAAGCAGAGAAATTGGCTACCCCTTGCCTATCAATCCGTGCTGATGGCAACAACGAATTCCTGTCAGCATACACGAGTCAAGCGACACCGCTAGGCGATAAGGGGCTGTCCACAAGGTAGAGAATTCCAGCCCATTAACCTTTTCCAGCCCAGAAACACCATCTAGCCCTATCGCAATGCATCCAACGGGTGCAGACGACAGCACACTGGTATTCTCTCGTCCCACCACCCAGGAGCATGCTGTGCACAAACCCTGCCACAACCGAGCGAGAGACTCTGCTCGATATTGTGGCCAGACTCATCACATTGCGGTGTAAACCAGTGTACGGGCCCGGGGACGTAGCAGTGCACGGACCCGCTACCGCCAAAGCCGCAACAGCCCCCGTGGAAAACTTCACACCGACGTCGGAGGCTGACGCAGAGCTAACATTCCAGACCAACTTCCTCTGAGCACGCCGGACCCAATATGGAGGGCGTGGAAGGCGATGGCTTGAGGCAGGAAGCACCCCAGGAACCTTCAGCGAAGAACAATCAGCGCATGCTGAGCTGTTGGCCGTTGGCTCTTCGAGAACAGGCTCATAATGGGAAACAGCGCAAAAACAAAACTTGGACAAGAAATACAACGGGACGTTGTCTTTGTTTTGTTTTGCGCTGTTTCCCATTATGAACCTATACCAACAAGCCCACCTCGCAGTTCTTCTAAAGGGAACAGGCTGCAAGTGTGCATAATGGCCCTCTCATTACCGTAAAGATAGCGGGCTTGAGGGTACCGGCCCTACTGTACCGTGGGGCAACGGTTTCCGTGTTTGGAGACGTTGTGGGAGAACAGTGCTTGGCTGAGGAAGATCAAATTCCGGCACGTAAGCACCAGTTTCAGAACAACCTCAGACCCAGTTATGCGGATAACATCAGCAGCGAAGTTGACAGTAATCGCTTATGGCCGCAAAAACAGGCAATGTTTTTACCGCCTTCTCGGTCTTTTCTGTCCAGCCATCTTGGGTAGCGATTTCATAGCCAGGGCAGGGCTAGTGCTTGAAGTGAAATCTGGAAACTACCACTACGGCCCCGTAACACCGCTAAACAGCTTCGTAGCAAGACCATTCGAATCACTGCTACAGTTGATGATGGCAGAAACCCTGAGCAGCACGGTTGAAAATGGTTTGCAAACAATCTTGCAGTCATTTTGAGGACCCGTGCCGGAAAAATCGCGGCTGGCGGCAGTACTACAGCCCGTCGCAGCCATGGTCACATAGCCTACGGGGATGTTGAACCTTGTAGAAGACAACATCGAGACAGGAAATGCGCGTCCACTCTGGTTCAACCCTAGGCCCTTCAGCATCCACAAACAACCACAGCTGGAATGCGTCCTCCAGGAATACAGGAGCTGTGAGACCATAAAAAGCCCTTGGGCATTTACAACTCTGTTGGCCGATAAAAAAAGAAGGTAGTGCCCTCTTGTCGTAGACTACAGACGCCTAAACGCGATAACCACAAGAGACTCTTACCCCTTTCCATCCATCGACGCTGCTATGTACGCGCTCAGCTCGGCAAAAAAATAATTACCACACTCGACTGTAGTAGAGGATGCCTACAAATTCCTGTAGCTGTAGACTCACCCCACACCCCTGTAGACTCGCCCCACAGAATTATAGGCCAGAATTCAAGAGCGCGAAGAACGGAAAAGGGGAAAAGGTGTTCGTCATTTCTTCTTGAAACCGTTAGCGCTTTAGAAACATTTCACAGATAGAAAGAATGGGGAGAAAAAATGGCTCACGACTACTTTACTTCCTAATACAAAATTTCTTCGTCATGGCGCTGCTGCGAACCAGGGCAGCGTGGTCGAAGTGATCCGTGGTCGGCGTCGTGCCAGTGCAGTCATGATGACGATGTTGAAAGGAGAAGAAAACTTTATGTACAAGTATTTACATCTCGGTATCAGAGGACAGGCAGTGCGCTCCTGCGCACGAGAGATAAAAAGGTGCGTTGGATCCCTTCCCCTTCACCCTTTTTCTCGGCTGACGTTAGGACACGCAAATCACCAAATTCATGGCACTAATACTAGTGCCATGAATTTGGCACTAATACTAGTGCCACCAACACAAACACACACATTCACGAGAGGCCCGCTGCTCTCCTGGACAGGTGAGGGTTCGGTTGCTCCTGCCGTGGCACCCCCGTGGGTCGCAACCCTCTTTTGTCCTGCGATGTTGCACCACCGGGACGACGTCTTGCATTCCTCTGGCGTAATATTCGTCGAGTGGCTCGTTGAACACGTCTAAAACGTCGCCAAACATGCCACAAAAAGGGCATGACAACGATGCGCGGGCACGCCACCGAAGCTTGCAGTGCGGGGTGCTATGCAATGGTATTGCCAGAACCGCCGCTGGCCAGTTGGTGCTTGAGGGCCATGAGGTCGCTGAAAGGCTATTATCAAGTAACCGCAGAGTTCGCCACTGTGAACACGCCGGGTCGTGGAAAGTTGATGAGGGAAGACCGGCAGCAAGTGGTTCACCCGAGCGCTGAAGCCGGGTTGCGTAACAGCATCGCAACATCACCCCCGCCGCCAGACAATGCATCAGGATGACGAGCGGCTCATCGCGACTCAGCTGGAATGATGCGGGTAGTCAGCAGGTCCATCCAGGGCTTGAGCGGAGCTCTCCGAAGTGCTGCTTTCTTTCTCTGGTCTCCTCCGTCAACCTACAGAAGGCACGAACACAATGCTCTTGCAAAAATGACGAACTCGGCAGGACAACCATTGTCGAACCACACTCGATGCGGAAAGCGCCTTCTGAACACTCCTCAGGCTGCTAGACCTTGACAGCAGAACAAAACAAAACGAACCTGCCTTCCAAAATGTTACACCCCTTTAAAACGATTCGAAGCGCTCATCTCGTGGCACAAGTGTCGAATCAGGCCTCAATTTCGGGTGTTGTTAAAACAACTACAGCAGAGAAAAAGAATCATCAATGTGCTATATAGGATCTCTATGAGGCAGGTGATGCAAACGAGAGAAGAAGCCAACAGAAACTCATTAGGCATTTTCCTTTTAGCCCAGGACCATTTATCAAAGCTACTTAGCTTCAAATGCCGCACGAGGCAATCGATGAAACGCACGCCTTTCGTCACCGTCTACAGCACAAAAGTCAAAACTACGAGACGGACACAACGGTACAGCAAAACAAAGTATGACTATACACGGCTCTTTGAAAAACATAACATTTCGCACATACACTAACGAAAACGAACGAAAACGAAACTTGTGATGACACTGGAAACCCCTGATACTAGAAAACGTATCTGGAACATAACCTACAGATAGCTAGCTCACAGAGCTCGGCTACGTTAATCAACAGTAATCTGTAGCTTCCATTCTTTACACTGAACCATAAAATTGCGTTAGGGTTATCATTGCGCCAGGCAATCAAACTGGCACATATAAATGCCTCAAAACACGAACTGACCATAAACAAGTAGTACTAAACGCACCCACGTTTAGTGTTTATATACAACAACTTCCTACGCTCCATTAGGGTGAGACGAACTGAACACTGACACGCATATTACGCCCGCCATACACTTTTTCGACCACGAACAATAACTATTCTCCAACACCAAAAAAGAGTTTAAACTACGTGGTCTTAGATCACGTACATTAACTACTTTTTCAACTAAAAACACAAAAATATACGCTTACTTCCCGCTGAGTTCGATGACGAACAATAACTACTTTTCTCACACCTAACAAAAGGTCTAACCACATGGTGTTAGACAACGCACATTAACCACTTCTCGAGCAAAACACAAAATTTACGCTTACTTACGACGATTAACACACTACCAACCAAAAAACCAGACGCTTAACTTCCTCCATCTTACGAAAACTCGGTAAACACTTGTCAGAATGAGGAAAGTACGCAGTTATGCACGCGCACGCGGATTCGTCTGAATCCTTGGAAACATCCTAAGCCCTCGTAAAAACAAACATTCGCGGCTGCAGTCTGCCGAAACGCTGCTGCCACTTAGGCCGACCGGCCCTGCTCATCTCTTGCAAACACCGCGCTGTGTATGGGGGAGGTCTTTGACACTGAAGGGGAAAACACAGGCTGTGCGCCGAGAGTACTAAAGTGCAGGGAACCCTGCAGAGAAGAATGGGACACCCGACCATGACGAACGCGTGGGCGGTGAACACTTTCTTCCCGAAACGCCTTACCCCCAGCTCTCCGAGAATTCCTGCGGAACCTAGTCACCCCCTCCTGCTCTTTCTGACGTAGTGGCCCTCGGCCCACGGCTAGGGAGCGGCCTCTTAGTTTCCCTCAGACGTCTGAGCTTTCGTTTGGCTCTGCCGCTTCTAGCCATCTTAGCCCTCTAAGCTGCAGAGTGAGAGGGTTCGCCTTCTTTCTTCGGCGTTTCATTGTGATTGTTTCTGGGTCACCTCCGTTTCTTTCTTTTGGAAATCACGGCACATTCGAGAGGCAATGTACCGATCCCACGCGACTTGTAATCAAACTTCTGAGGCATGCAGCCGCCACTGCAACTCTGGCTACCCGGGCCTACAAACGCTTCCAAGCTGGCATAGCCAAGTGCCATATGCTGGGCCGCTGATGAAAATCCGCATATTTCCCGCGTCTCTCTGCGGAAAACAACGTGCCCGGAGGTAGCCCCGCTTGGTGACACGAGTCATCCCTAGCATCCGCTATCTCAAAAGCCTGGCCAATACCCATACGGGTGGGTTGTGATCCCAGTGGCTTCCTCAGCGCCCCAAGATCTACGGCTTCGCTGGCCTTCGCCTTCGGCCCGCCTCTGTCTGAAGCCGCTGAGCCTTAAACGCTCTCGTGGAGAGAGTTTCGCGTCAACGACGCGTTCTGTCTGACGACAAGCGTCTCCTTCTCAGCGTTCGTAAACTGCTGGGAAGTTTCCGACGACGGGTCCAAAACTGGGCTTGTATCACGTACCGGGCACATCAAGAGCCAGAGGGTTCAGCAGTTCGGCGCCAACTCAGATTCGCACTTTTTCGCTTCATAGATGGCATCACGTACCGCCCCCAAAAAGCTGCGTCAGGTAGTTGCAATCTAGCAGTGTAAAAACAACCAGGACACCGAAGCACGCTTTATTCCGCCGCACGAAAGGAAATATAGCTCCGATGACGGCATGCATCGGTCGTGCGATGACACGAGCGTTCCCTGATACGACCGAAGATCGTGGCCAAGAATGTCAGATATCAGTACGGAATGAATACCGGCATGACTAGTCCCAGATGTTTCTTTTTGCGTTTTTGCATGCTGTTGTTTTTTCTGGAGAACACAAAGTCGGCGACTTGCAAAGAGGGCGAGGAGGGTGCTTCTCGTGGTGCGAATAAAAAGATACATTCATTTCCTGCGACCCCCAGATAAGGCCACTGCGTCTAAGAAGGCGACAGAAAATGTATTTAGAGGTTTTTTAAAATTTTGGTATCAATCTACGCGCACAGGTAAGAACACAGAAATACGACAGCGCGTATACACAATTCACTTTCGCGCCAGCATAAACGGCGGTGGTTACATGGCTGCGACCGACAGAAGGCATTGCAGCGAGCTACGGAAGCGGCAAGGGGTGCGTGTGGACCTACTGGGCTGCAGGCTTCCCTCAGCATTCGTTGTCAATCGTGCCGTTTGCGGGATAGAAGCTTGGTTCGCTGCTGCGCTTCTGTGGAAGCCACGAAACGTGACTTCTTCAAGGAGGATTCTATCCCACTTATGCGTGTTAAATTCCTGCAGCGTCGATTGCGAGTGTTACGCATGAAGAAAATCGCACCAATGTCAGAGCAGAAACTGAAAACACATCTCTTGCGGGCGAGCAAATCACGCTGTGCGGCGTTGTGCCGGCAATAACTACAGATTTATCAGCACTTCAAGGTGAAGAAGGGTGCCTAAAGTTGTCACCCGCTCCGCTTTTAACATGCAAACATATTCGAACTCTGAGCAAATTTCTTTCTTAATATTTTCCGCAGTCAAGATAACATTATTTATAACATTTCTCGAATAGTGAAACAGCTTAGTTGGAATTTATTACCGCTGTATTGCTTTTGAAAAGTTTCGTACAATGCGACATGGAATTTGAAGTAAAAGTGCACGATTGTACGTGGTATCGACGAGATAACGTTTCGTCATAAAAAATCACAAAACAAGAGGAACTATCACTTTCCCGATCACACTATGATGCAGGCGGTTAAGCCCAATCTAAGACATGCACATAGTGGTTCGAACGTTAGTAATTGTGGCCATTGCTGCGACGACTTGTGAGTTCTTGGACAATTAAATTTGGCTAGCTGCCCGGTGTTTTTAGCACGAGAAGCGAAACGCGAAACGGGGTGTTGCGGATGGGATCCAGCCATGGCTCTGCTTAGAACGCTCTTTTATGACCTGTTCTTGCTCTACGTAACAATGGTGATTTCTCTCTTAGCTCGTTCTTTTTGTTCTTTTCCGCTAAATGTGTTTGGTGTACCAAGATGTTTTATTTAGACGGCTTTAAATCCGACGCAGCGCACTTATTTGAGGCGTTTTGTTGTATTGTTTATTTTTGTAAAGAAATATAACAAATTATTGTGACCATAAGTATTACGGAACGACGAAAGCGCATGTAACAAGTGCAATGCGTAGGTCACAGCTTAGGTAAACGTTACCGTAACGCTAAAGTCATATGTTATACATTGAGCTAAATGTGACTAACGAAATGTGATGCCGGTTTATTTAAATTATGGCACGTTTTTTCTCAATTTTTCCTAATACGTCCACACTGCGTAAATTGAGCTGTGTACGTACGTACGTATGTGCATACGCCGGTATGTATGTATGTATGTATGTATGTATGTATGTATGTATGTATGTATGTATGTATGTATGTATGTATGTATGCATGCATGTATGCATGTATGCATGTATGCATGTATGCATGTATGCATGTAGGCATGTATGTATGTGTGTATGAATAAATGAATGATCAGCCTATCAAGGGCGTTGCCCGTGGAAGTCCAACTGCTTTTATATTGTGTGTCCGAATAACTCATTTAATTTCTTTATTTCATTCTTTCATAGCGCTAGCGGTCTTCTGCTCTTTCTATTCTCATTTCAGGGTGGTCATTCTGTTACCACAATGGTCCAACGGTTATCCGTTTGGGCCAAAATATGCCCTCCCTTAGTTCACTTTCAGGGGTATATCCCCCCCCCTAACACAGTAACCCAAGACGCTCATTCCCAATGTCAGGGCGCTTTTTTTATCATTATTGTTTTGGTGGCCACATGGGCCGACCGAAGATTGTTTTGGCGTAATAACTCCCTGACTGGGAACTTTAGAAATCCGTCTATCAGATGCTTTTCGGCTGTTCAGGTGCCCCTTGCCTCTGTTCGGGCCGAAGATAAAGCCCGGCGTGCGTGTGGCATGTACAGCTCCGAGTGACATGAGCCTGAGGGCACAGCTTCGCGGAGCTCAGCATCCGCCCGGAGCCCTTTACGCACATCTGGTGAGCTTAGGTTCTGAGCGCTGTACCTTTGCTCGCAGTTACAATTTCGGATATGTAATAATCGATACGAGATGGACTCACGATCCTCTACAAGTTAATCATTACAATCAAGCACCTAACTTCGGATAATTGAAAAGGTGATTAACCAAGTCAAGTTACTTATTTTCATAAACAGCACTTGGCACCTGCCACGGCCCCTGGTCACTTAGCGCAAGAAAAACAGCTTTACTTCCAAAATCCCATTTTTTTTTAATTAATTAGTCTCGATGAAACACCTCGTATACCCACACATTTATTTTACCCATTTTTCATTTACTACCCTTGCTTATCTCTGTTGTCTCTGTATGCCTTATATTCCTCATTTACCCAGTGCCTCACCCGAGAAGGCACACCACTGTTGGTGAGCGCTTCAAATATATAAATAAAATAGTGCGTGGTCGCACGCCTTGGCGGCCGTGAACGTAGCCGTATTTCTAAATAAACCAAATATTCCAGAAAACGGAAAAATTGAGCTAACAAAGAAGATTTTGCACGTATGTATGATAATTTATGAATATTTTTGCGCCCTTTTT
The DNA here is from genome assembly GCF_048455015.1 of Haemaphysalis longicornis. NCBI lineage: Eukaryota > Metazoa > Arthropoda > Arachnida > Ixodida > Ixodidae > Haemaphysalis > Haemaphysalis longicornis. Next base: position 204,856,644 of record NW_027526407.1, on the reverse strand, counting down.
GTGCTGTGAAAGAGAAGCTTCAATGTTAATATGTACAGACAACGTAAAGAACAATGAATACTCAATTGTGCCCTATTCGATATCGACACGTCCGAAAAACGTTTAAAGCAATTAGTAAAAATTAACCTCTAGCAACGACCCCAGTAATTACCAGAAAATAACGCCAAAAACAAGAGTGAGAAGTTGGGCTGATCAATACATAAGTTTGAAAGAAACCAGCGCATCAGGCGTAACACGAAGAAAACTTGACAAACACTTGCGCAAGTGTTTTTTATACTTCCCTTTTTCCTGTCTGACGCGCTCTTGCTTTTTTTCGAACCATGGAAAGACCCATGCAGATTGCCTGCCACGAACGCAAGATTTCTGTCACTTCCTGAAACTACCTTTCAACGTTCTGTTAACAACGTTTAAAGAAAAAAAATAGACCGTTTACTGTAACAGACAACGTGAACTGGGCAGTCTCACGCATTGTCCAAGACTACATGACCCAGCGTTATCAATAGTCGCAGCGTTCACGTGGCTGCGACGGACACGCGTCGCAGCCAGCTGAGGCAGCGGCAAGATAACGAATATGCGCCTGCTGCCGCTGTGACTACAAGGCGACTTCCGAACGTGGTGTACCATGTACGGGCATGAGGTCAACTCGGTCTGGACTGCGCTCGGTGCGCTTTACAAAAATTGAAAATTTGGGACTGTAACACACTGCAGCCACACCTGGGATATAAGCGCGCGATAGTGGGGGGCTCAGGATGAATTACAACCACCTGCATGCAGATCGTTCTGCGAAATCTCGATACGGGGACGTTGTTCCTTCTCGCCTCCATCTGAAGAGCGGCCGGGATGGCACCCGCATCTTCGCTGCGCTTTTGTCGCAGCCACGCCGTGACGGGTATCTGGACATATTGGTTTAGGCTGTCCGGTTGTGCACGGGTACTGCAGGGTTGCTATGGGAACCTTCCCGAGTGCTTGCTTTTAGCTTTTTTAAATCGCTAACATTTGATCGATTGTAGGGTTTTATCGCGCCGACGCAACGCAGGCGATGAGGAGCGCCGCAGTGGAGGGCTCCAGATTAATTTTGATCGCCTGGGGATCTTTGACGTGCGCCCAAATCTCGTACACACGGGCGTTTTCGATTTTCGCCTCCATCAGAAAAGCGGCCGCCACGGCCGCCGCGGTCGGGAATGGAACCCGCGACCTCATGCTCAGCAGCGCAACGCCTTAGCCACTGAGCCACCGCGGCGGGTAAATTGCTAAATTGCACCGCGGCGGGTAAATTGCACCGCGGCGGGTAAATGTAGCCTGGGTAGTTGTGTTTTTGCTGCCGGCAACCCTGAAATCACGGCGGTGTTCCACTGAGCAAGGGACGTCGCTATTCCTGTACACACGGGTGGTGGGCCTTAGCCACACTGTATTCGTATAGTTTCCCCACGTGGGACGGGCGTGCTGCGTATCTTTCTATGAAGAATTTCAAGGTACAGGCAAGGCACGGAATTCGCTATCGAATTGATCAACAATCTTTGAGTAGCACTCTGATTTATTCCGGACAGCAACGGTTATTCGTGAGTTATATGGACGTGGTAAACTGATTTCACAATTCTAAAAGTGTGAAGAATCTGCAGAAAATACAATGCAAGATAATTAATTGCCTGAAATCGCGATGCTACTTTGGCGTCAAATTTTCCTGGCATGCTTGCACCCCGAGTTACTTTGTATCAAAGTAACTCAGAGAACATCAAGTAACATCAAAGAGCTCTGGCTTGCACCTACGTGTGCCTTCGTGTTCATGTGCTTGCATGTGAGCGAGTGTATGTGTACGTGTGTGCATGGCCGTGCCTGCGTGTGTCTGTGGGTGCGTCTGTGCATGTGCGCGGGTGCGTGCATGCGTGCGTGTGTGCCTGTGTGCGTGCGTGCGCGTGTGTGCGTGTGCGTGCGCGTGCGTGCGCGTGTGTGCACGTGTGTGTGTGTGTGCATGTGTGCGTGCGCGCGTGCGTGTGTGTGAGCGCGCGCGCGTTTCTGTGCGTGTGCGCTGCGTGTGTGTCTCTGTGTGTGTGCGTGTGTTTGAGAGCGATAATTGTGAGAGCGTGAGAGCGATAATTGCGAAGCGTGCCACCGGAATCTGGATGAGTCATCGTAGCATTATCAGGTACAGGCCCACCCTGTAAACTGGATGTTGTCAGATTCACGTGTGTGGTACAAATGTATTTACAAATGTATTTACTGTGGGCGGAGTTATTGAAATGGGCTAAAAAATCTGAATGATTACGGGCACTGAATCTCGCTGCCCCAAGTGCGGCTGAAATGCGGAGAGTAAGCGATAAAAAAAACATCAAAGAGCTGTGCTTCGGGGCATAAACAAAATAAGAAGCAATGTGTGATATCTCGAAAAGAAACAAACAAGTCCACTTATTTACGTGAAGGCGAAATCATCTCTCTGAGCAGGACATGCCTGGCTTCCCAAATCCCTAGGTTAACATACAGCGTAAATTACACATCCATGTGTGGGACTAGAAATAGATTGAAAAAAAGGGAAAAAGGGAAATATAATATGTAATAGATCCAACCTGTTTCATCCAAAATACAATTTAAGAATTTTTCTGATAAAAGTGTTAAGAATACGATGGTATCATTTATGTAGCTGTAAAAGGACAGAACCTCACTGAGTTATTACAAGCCATGGCGCCAGCATGATGGAGGGGACAAGATCAAGCAAGTCACCGTCGTTTTCTGCCGGTGGGTGGTCTAGATCGGTCGTTTGTAATAAAAATGCGCCGAGCATGCTCCAATGAAATATAAATGCAAGCAAATGAATCAAGCACCCGCCAAAGAGCATTTTAACAAATACGAATCACTCAAATCTTTATTTCAGCATCAACAACAGCAATTCTGAATGTTGGGGGGGGGGGTTAAAATGATAAAGCCGTTGATCGGTTTGACGACAAAAGTGCCGCATAAACAAGGCAAGCGCTGTTGTAGCGAACCCACTAGACACATGAATGCATACGAGTTACAGCAGAGTAGTGGTTTTGACGAGTTGGTACACAACGACGTGTGGAAGCGCAGCACAAGACGAGGGAAAAGAACACTGAGAAGACACACTGTGCGATCTGCGTCTTCTGCGTTTTTTGTCCCTCGTCTTGTGCTGCGCTTCAACAGGTTGATACAAGTTACAATTACATACAAGTGGCCCCTTCAATTTAAAATGCGTATTATGCGCTGATACTAGAAAACACATTGTAACGTTCGTGACTCATTTGTACACAAACTGACCAGACTGCGAGAATAAATAAAAGATGTATGTGCGTGGACTGACACCAAAAAATAAAAAAAAATAAAGGAAGGCGAACACCGGTGAACGGTCATTGACGACCATGGTTTAAAGGGTTCCAAATGAGCGATGAACCCTAAACGTAATAAAAAGAACGGAAATAAAACCAGTCACTAATAAACAAAGACCACGCTAGCAGGGATGGAAAAGAAGATGAAAGAAACAAACGAGCGTGGCTTTCTTACCTCTGCTCTGTATCAGTGCATCTTACAGCACACCGTGCATTTCTTTGCCTCTGGTATGGAATGGTGTGAAGGAGGATTTTGGAAGCAATTTTGGAAAGGAACATTGAAACTGCAGAAAAATTAACCTTTATACCGACAGTAAAAGTAACTCATTGGTCAGCCTGAAAAATTTCCATTATTTGCAGTACAAGGAGAGTGATACTCTTGCTTTAATATACTTAATTTCAAGTAAGCTGAACATTCTGTGCGCTCGCACAGTTACCTCCGTCTGTAACTTCAAGCAATTTCTGCCTTGAATGGATATAAATAAGAAATCAAGTAATAAAAACGTTTCGTTTTACAATTTCTATAAAGGCGCCCTGACATTTAGGAAGATTGCTACGCTAATTGAACAATACAATAATGTGGTACACCTGCTTCATATTAGCGCACGAGTCAGCGGGTTTACGCATTACTCCGCTAACGCACGCGTACGCAGATGCAAGTGGCTGCATAAGCTAAGTCTCCGTTCGCGGGAATGCCGAAGTTGAAGATAAAGAAAAGGCTGTCCTTGTAATCTGAAAAACGGGTGCTCCTAAATGTCTATTGCTCCTGCTACACGAAGGGGGGAAGAGAGAGAGAGAGAGAGAGAGAGAGAGAGAGAGAGAGAGAGAGAGAGAGAGGAGAGCAGAAAGAGGAGGCAAACCGTTTTAATGAGCAAACAGAAAAATAAAGAAGTCAGGAGGCGTTTTCCGTTCAAGAAGCCCCACTAAAGGTTTTTTTAGCCGCTCAAGTGCGAAACCACCCTCTTGCCCTCTTCCCCCATCCCAGCCTAAAAGAAAAATAATATTCCTGCATTTTTGAAGCGTGACACCGCCATTATGCAATGGACACCAGCAACAGCTTTACCGGCAAGATTTGAGGTCGGAGTTTAATAATAAAAAAACTAAACAGCATTCAAGCCGTCGTTCGGTGAAAAAGCAAAATATTCACCGCTTCGACCAACGCCATCGGTCTAACCGTGCTCTTCATCGCGCGCTGATAAGCGTGGAACCCGGCTCGGAAGAGATGACGCTGCAATGCATAGTTGCAATCAAAGCGGGCCACTCGCATGAGTGACGGCAAACGTTTCTTCGCTCTTCCGCGCGCATGCCGCATAAGCCCAAAAGTCCGGCTATCCGCGCAGTAACATAGCAAAACCTCAGCGTGTACGCGATGAGTGGTAGAGCCTAATAATGTTTCCTCCTGATTACGAAAGACGGAGCCAACAACAAGAGTGGGAAATGTGAATGCGAGCGTTCGCGAGTTGCGGAACTTTCAGAAAGCCTAGCGCTAAAACTATTCGCCTCAGAAGAATTCTACCGGCATGTATGCAATCAGAAGAGCCAAAGGGAGGGAATGTTGCGAACAGAATTTCGATATTCGGAGATGTTTTTCAATGCGGCGTGAAGAAACACAGGCACCCCGAAAACCCATGTTTTTGCTCATATTTCTTACTCGTTTGTAAAAAAACGAGATCCCAGTTTAAAAATCTCTCCGCAACATTCCCCCCGTTTTTGAAAGCGAAAAAAGGTGATACTAACCCCATAGGGTTAGGCCAAATATTAGGCGCGCTATGGCTTCTGAAAGTGTCCATGTATTGTCTACGGGAGGCCGGCACTGCTGAACCCTCTTAACCGACTTCCTGCTTTCGTCTAGCACATTGCTCTCTACCGACAAAAGCGGCTCGCCACCTGCCTGCGCGGTTAGTGGTTGGGCTCGTGCTCTGCGATCCGCCGACGCAGTCGACTGGCTACTTCTCTGCGCGCCTACGGACTCAGGTTGTGCTTCGCAATCCGCCGACACGGCCTACTCGTTAATTTCCGGCGCGGCTACGAAGTTACCTCCCGCTTCGCGATCTGCCGACGCAGTCGACTCGCTACTTGTTTGCACGGCTACGGATCTAGATCGCGCTTCGCGATCTGCCGACGCAAACGGCTCTCTCCTTCCTTGAGCGACTACGGGCGCAGCCGATCTGCCGACGCGATCAGCCCGCTTCTACCCTAAGCGGCTACGCGCACAGCTTGGGCAACGCAATCTGCCGACCCAGTCGGCTCGCTCCTACCCTGCGCGGCTACCGGTTCAGCTCGCGCTTCGCGATATGCCGACGCTATCGGCTCGCTACTTGCGTGCGGGTTACGGATTTAGCTGGCGCTTCGCGATCTGCCGACGTGGTCGACTCGCTACTTTCTTGCGCGGCTGCGGGTTTAGGTCGCGCTGCGCAATTTCCCGACAGGCGGTACCTACTCCGCAGGAGAGCTGTTTTGACCTTGTCATACAACTCCGCATCCTCTTTACTCAGTCACTTAATTACATTTGTGACCCCACACGGCAGCAGTGCCAAAAGGTTTTGGAGACAAACGTCGGAGGAGAAACTTGCCTTCTCGCAAGTGCACTCAAAATCCACAAGAAAACCAGCGATGTCCTCGCCAACCTTGAACGGCTGCAGAGGGTCTTGGGTTTTTAGGCTCGCGGAGTCCCGCAAGGATGGAGAAGAGTGTTCGGCGGACATCCGAAACTCCAACTCCTTCATCTTCAGTTCATGCGCTCTCTCGGCAGCTTTTTCCCTGGTCTTAATTTCCGTCTCCTCTTTCGCCCTTTGCTGTCAAGTTCAGCGTGCTCTTTTCGCCGCGCTAGGCTTTCATGTTCAGTCGGCTGCTGAATTTCCTCGTAAGCTTCCTGGACTTCCTCTAGAGTTACCTCACCGTCCTCCATGAGCTCGAGGATCTGTTTTTTCGCTTTGCGGGGCCAACAGAAAGACCAAACTCCTCGCAAATTTTGACGAGGTCCCGCACTCTGAACTTGTCTATCGTGATACTGCACCCCGAAAAGTTTACCCTCGCCTACTCGCTACAACCAAGTAGAAACCAGTGACGAAAGTCAAAACCCAGGACGCACGTCGCTTCGCTAGCAAGGTCTGGCAATACGAGAGGTAGAACTTCAGGCCCTTACCCCACCAAAGTGCTGACGCTGGCCGATCCCGCCGAGCTGCCATCCACTGTTGCGAATCTCACCTCTGGACACACCAATCACAAAATTCATGGCACTGATAGTAGCGCCCCCGCGCACAAACACAAACCCACACATGCACGAGAGACCCGCTCCTCTCCTGCGCAGGTGAGCATTCGGTTGCTCCTGCCGTGGCAATCCGCCGTGGGTCGGAGCCCCTTTTTGTCCTGGCGATGTTGCACTACCGGAAAGACGTCTTGCATTCTTCTGTCGTAATATTCGTCGAGTGGCTCGTTGAAGACGTCTCCAGCGTCGCCAAACATATCACGAAAAGGGCATGACAACCATGCGCGGGCATGCCACCGAAGCTTGCAGAGCGGGCGGCCAAGCAATGCTGTTGTCAGCACCGCCGCTGGCTGGTTGGTGATTGAGGGGCCACGAGGTCGCTGAAAGGCAATTGTCAAGTAGCCGCGTAGTTCGCCGCTGTGAACACGTGGGGTCGTGGAAAGTCGATGAGGGAAGACCGGCAGCAGGTTTTTGGTGGTTCGCCCGAGCGCTGAAGCCGGGTTGCGTAGCAGCATCGCAACAGCGCACAGCTGCTGCCTAACACGAAGTGATAGCACGGCCATGGCACGGCTAGGTCAGCTGGTATACCCCCCAGGTAACCGATAATTGCGCCACTAGCGCCAATTTCACCCCTGGTGCTTGGTAGGCCAAACTGTCAAACTAAAAAAAAAATCACTGATGCTGCTATGGCAACACTTTCGTTAATGCGCGAGGAGGAAACGCCGTGCCGCTTATCGTCTGCTATGGGCTGAACGAGCGCGCCTCTCTTTGTGTGCCGCAAGCGTGAATAAACACCGCTTGCATTTTGCTTTGCAGAGTGTGTTGCTGTATGTATGTATGTATTTATTGTTCTTAGGAAAAGGAAAATCCACCAACAGGCGTAAATTGTCTCGCCTAGGGGGCGGACACCGGAACGCGTGCTGGTGTAGGGGGGAGGGGGAGGATAGGGAGAAAAGGATACATAGCTCGGAGCTCCTTGGCCGCCTGTCAGAAGTTCAGTCGGTGGTCCAGGGTGAGCCCCAGGTACCGCATCCTGGTCCTCCACTGCCGCTCCTCGCCATCGATGGTCAGGCGCCGGGTCCATCCACGGGCGGCGGCGTCCGGATGCACCAGCATGGCGTCGGTCTTTGTCGCCGACAGCTGTAGGCCGACGCCCGCCAGCTTGGCACGGACTGCATCCATGGCCGCCTGCAGTTGCTGCACAATGGCTCGGCCCTGACCCTTGGGCCCCAGCACCCACAGGGCGATGTCGTCGGCGTACACCGAAATGTACACTCGGTGGCCCCCTCATCTGGCCATGCAGCCTGGGTGGGCAGGCAGCCTGGGCAGGCAGCCTGGTAGGGCTGCCATCACCAGGTTGAAGAGGAAGGGGCTGATGACGGAGCCCTCTGGGGTGCCCATGTTCACCGGCCGGGGAGCCGACAGGGCGTCCCCCACCGGCATCTGCGCTGTGCGGCCCGTCAGGAACGCCTCGACGAAGCCCCGCAGCTTACTCGCAATGCCAGCAACCTCCATGGCCAGGGAGATGGCATGACGCTGCAGGTTGTCGAAGGCGCCCTTCACGTCCAGCAGCACCAGGGCCGCCACCTGCTTGGTGGCCCTTGCGTGTTCAAGGGCCGCCACGACGTCGGCGATGGAGTCGGTGGCTGCTCGGTGCCTCCGCAAGCCCGTCAGCTGCTCGGGGATGGCCTCTTCCTCCGCAGCGATGGCCTCCATCCTCCGCAGTGCCACCCGTTCGAGCAGCTTGCAGCCGCAGGATGTGAGGGCCAGAGGCCGGTACGCCGTGACTGCCACAAGGCCCTTGCCTGGCTTTGGTATGGGCCGCAAGATGGCCAGCAGCCACTCAGGTGGCAGTTGGCCCGTGTCCCATATGACGTTGTAAGCGGCCAGGAGTCGGCCGAACCCCACCTCATCCAGATTGCGCATCATCTGGTAGGTGAGGCCGTCTGCTCCTGGCGCCGACTTACGCTTGCAGCTGCGGAGGGCACTGCGGAGCTCAGTCTCTGTTATGGGGGCGTTCTTGAAGGGGTGGTGCACCTCCTCCGTCCCAGCAACAGCAGCAGCGGGCCCTGATTCCGCCTGGTGTGGCGGCAGGAATTGTGCAGCGAAGAGGTCGGCCAACTCTGCAAAGCTGGCCTACTTGCGGATGGCCATGGCAGCCAGTGGGTTGCGGTTTCTCTGGGGTTTCAGGATGGAGTTGAAGATGCCCCAGAGGCGGCGGCAGCGTGGGTCGGCCTCCGAGCTGACGCAAAGCTCGGCCCACAGCTGCCGGCTCAGGCGGTTGGCGTGACGGCGGCACGCCGCATCCACTCGCCGGTACGACGTCCAGTCCGCCCGCTCCCCCGAGCGCTGAGGCTTCCTCTCCGCGCGGTTGCGCACCACCCGCAGCTGCAGCAGCTTCAGGTCCGGCGTGGTGGCCCCCTCGGCTACTGTGCAGCTGTGTGTGGATTGCCTGGCGCAGCAAACCAGGCCCCGGAACAGCTCGGCTCCTTCCCCCAGGTCCTGCTCGGCGAGGCAGCGCCGGAACCGGTCCCAGTGGGTGACGTGGTGCAGTGCGGCTCGCTTGGCTATCCTGTCGGGTGGTGCGATGTGCAGTGGGTAGTGGTCGGAGCCCCATGTGCTGGGCTCCCTCCTCCAGGTAGCCTCAACCCCGGCTGACACTAGGGTAACATCAATGGCGGTGGCTGCGGAATTGCCACGCCGGAAGGTGCTCTCACCAGTGCTCAGCGCAGACAGGTTAAGGCGCAGCATGGCGTCCCACAGATGCTCACCGCGAGCGTACATCCGGCCATCTCCCCACGCAGTGTGGTGTGCGTTGAAGTCACCACAGAGGAGATGGCGGGCTGCGCACAGGGACACCAGCCGATCCAGGAGGCACGCGTCCCAGCGCTGACCAGGGCGCACGTACACACTGCACACTGTAATGTCTGCACCACCCGCACTCAGCCTTAACGTCACTGCCACGCACTCCTGCACCACTGTCGTCACCGCACTGGTATCCAGCTCTGCGTGCTGCACATCGTTCCTCACAAACAGTGAGGCACGCGAGGTTCCTGGGGGGTGGGACGGGTCACCACACACCACCGCCGAGCACTGGGCACTGTCACACGCCGTGGGGCTGGGATAGCCGATGTAGCCCGGCAGGCGAATCCCCCCCGAGCCGTTCCTTCCCACACGCACATAGCTCTCCTGTAGAGCCACCACATGGGGCTCGTGCTGCAGCAGAAACTCACTCTACTCCGCACGACGCGGTTGCAGAGAATTGACGTTCCACTGCAGCACTGTAGGCACCAGTGGCTATGTGCGGCGGCTCCTAGCCATGGGGGGGCTCGGTGTGTGGCCGCGAGGGCGGCTGCTTGCATCCGCTCTTCCGACCTCGCTTCGACCGCGCCGAGGCTGCCTGGCTGCTGGGCTGTCGCTTGGCTGTCTGCTGCGTCCCGGCGGCATTGCTGCTGCTGCCTGGCTGCTGGCGCATCGTATCGGGAGCGACAGGCGTTGGCTGTGGCTGGGTGGCCGCTCGCAGGGCCGCACGGACGTCAAAGCGAGAGGCAGGCGCCGGGGCTCGTGCTAGTTCTGCACACACACGGCGCTCCTCCTGCCAGCGCGGGCAGGAGTGGTCGACCACGACGTGGGAAACCCCGGCAGTTGGTGCAATAACGCTTCGCGGCCTTGCACGCTACCTTCAGGGGGGAACCCCCGCATCGCCAGCACCTCCTCTCGCGATTGCAGCTCGTGGTCGCGTGGTCCAGCCTGCCACACCTGCCGCACTGCAGTGGTCGCGGTCGGCACATTCTCACCGGCCGTCGGAGCTTGTGCAGCGCAACCTCCGCAGGGGGGATGGTCGCCGAAAAGCGCAGGTATACTGCAGTCCCCCTGCGAACAGCTGACTGCACCGGCACGGGCGTTTCGAGGCTGGTGACAATTGCCTCGGCCGTGATCGCCATGTCGTCGACCACGATGACGCCCGTGCTGCTCGACGACGACTCTCGCGGGCTCACGTCGATGCCACAGACATAGGTCGGCAAAACAGAAAGAACTCACTCAAACTCAATCACATTTTTTTTATTTACGCTGTACTCAATCAAACTCAGACTCAAAAAGTTCGTCTGTTCACAAAATCACTCGTACTCACTCATCAAATACTCATTTGTAATCGTACTCACTTGTACTCAAACTCATTTGTCCTCATGAGTATTCGTACTCAATCTGTACTCATGAGTACTGAATCTGTACTCATGAGTACTCACTCTGTACTCATGAGTACTCAATGAGTACTACTGCTCATGAGTACTACTCATTCTGCACTCGCGAGTACTACTCATTCTGCACTCACGAGTACTACTCATTCTGCACTCACGAGTGCTACTCATTCTGCACTCATGAGTACTCAATCAGTACTCATGAGTACTCAATTTGTATTACTCACGAATAATCAACTTATCTGCCCTGTTAGCTAGGTCGTAGCTCGAATGAAAGACTAAGTAGAACAAATAAATTGTTTAATTGATTAGAAAAACACGGGTTACATATAAATCAGGACAGAGGAAGAAAACGTCTGACGCGGTGCACTGTCGTTGGGTGACTTACTGTGCGAAGGCAAGTACACTGTACATGAGAAAGCGAAACGGAACGTAAGCACTCGCGTTGCGCCTGGCGTCTCGTCTTGTTCTCAGGCCGGGTCGGGCTCAGGGGAGCTCGGGGCTTGTCGGTGCGGCCGTGGCCGTAAACTGCGTTTTTCTGCGTGTCTTCGGGTGGCAGCTTTTGTCGTCCGTTTTCGTTTCCGGGCGCACTGATACGTATCCTAATCGTGCTCTGAATCCGAAATGCGCCTGCCCCCAGGCACAATGAAGCGTTCGCGTAGATTGACGTCCGTTGGTATCCAGATCACTGTCCGCTTGCTCACAGATGCTCGATGCTGGCGTTTGTTTTTTGTTGTTCCAGATACTAGAAACTTCGTTAAGAGGGTGTTCGTCTCGTTGAGTTTCGGTGAATTTCAAATCTGCTTGATTTTATTGTGTGTGCCGTGGGATTCACTTCGTCAGACCTGAACTTGACAGTGTTTACGGCGTTGCGTTGGTTGCGCCGCTTCCGTCGGCGATTGTGTTCGTGTAGCTCGTCGCGTGCTAGATGCATGTGGGGGCATAGACGTCTGGTTTGTCCGGTGGCGAGCTGCGCTGTGTAGGGATGGCATAGTTCGGCGCGTTGAGGACGTTGCTTGATTGACGCGTGCGTTGCGTATGGTGCGGGAGCCGTTTGGGTTTTCGTTTAGTGTGCGGTAGCGGGGCGTTTTCGTAGGGTGGCATGGCTGATCGGTCAAAGTCGTTGCGGCTCCGTGCTCGCAGTCACCGTGGTTGTTTCGGAAGTGAAACCGTTGTGGTGGGGAAGCGGGCGTAGTTCGTGCCGTCCGTTCGGTCCCACATTCCTCAGCGTCGCAAGCGTGACTTCATCGTCAGGCCATTCGATGGTTCGTCTGGATCGGGTTCATTCGTTGCCGTTCTTGCCGTGTCCGTGTCGTCGCTCAAGACCTCGTCTTTTGCCCGTTGTTTCGAGGATGCTATAATCGCTATGTCTCCCATACAAGCAGGATCCGTTTATCGCGAGTCCGCTTGCTCGCGGTTACGTCCTCTTGTACGAAATGGTGTTTGTCGTGTGATTCTCAATCGGAGCGCGGGTGCCGGTGATCTTGTTAATTCTGGCTCGGACATGCCGCATGCGCTGGCCGTGTCGTTGCTCGTTGACGGACCTACTTGCACGAGTGTCATGTCGTTCGTCCGCACTCGGGCGGGAGCAGCGGGTGTCGGAGAGCTCGTATTTTCCGGTAGGGTTGAACCGCGTGCGCTGGGTCTTTTGTTGCTTGTGGCCAGGTGATTTGTGCGGTTGTAACATTCGCTGGCCAAGTCCGGATAGCACCTGCAGTGGGAGCGGAGGATGTCGCGAACAGCAGTTTCCTCCGTGTGTGCTGCGGCTTGGTGGCGTTCCGTGCGTTGTGCATTTCGTTCTCCGTGGTCAGCTCCACTCGTTCAAGTTGGATGTCGTTCGTCACTTCTGGTGCATTTCGTGCGCTGTGCGTCTCGTTTTATCTAGGAAACTCCCCTATAATTGGGGTGCGGTCGTTCGCCACGTATGGTGCATTTCGGGCGCCGTGCGTCTTGATCGCTTGTCCTGGCCATATCCACCAATCCGGATGCGATGCCGTTGGTTGCGTGGACCCGCGCCGGGACAGCACGTGCGGAAAATGTTCGTACCGGCTCCGTTGCGTTCCGTGCTCTCAGCGTTCCGTTCGTGTACGTCTGTAGCGGAAGAGCAGGTGCCAGGAACGTGGTGCCTTCTGGCTCGTGCGCGCTGCGTACGTTGCGCGTCTCGTTGCTCGTTGCTGGAATGACCTGCGCGTGGGCGATGTAGCTCGTGGGCGATGTAGCAGAGCAACGTGTGTTCGTGATCTCGCCTGAAATGCACTGACCTTCGATGCGTCTCCGTAATCGTGGCGATTACCTGGGAAAGGTCAAGTGAGCACGCAATCACAATTTTGCATGCGTCGTCTCGTTCATGTGCGTGCCGTCATGCACTCTGCCTGTGCTCGGACCTCGTGCAGTCCAGGCACCGTGAAAACGTGCGGCCGACTCGCGCCAGGTGTCTTAGAAAACTTTCTCGTTCATCACCCAGCCTTCTGCTCTCAAACAGCGCCGCTTGCAGGGTCCTCTGCCGTTTGTTGTCGGAGGCAGCCTGAAGTAGCGTTGGCACATTCGTTCGTTTGGAGAGATGGCGACGTTCTTCGTTGTCCTCTAGAAGACGCAAGATGATGTCGTCCTTACGGCCAGAGCAGGGAAGCCCTCGTAATCGTAGTGCGCTCACGAACTGCTGTTTCTTCGTAGAGCATAGGACGTAGCGTTCCGTTGAAGTCAGCACTGTGTCGACCACCGCTGGCGTGGAGTGCGTCGGTGCCCCATGTCTGCGTGCTGCACTCTCGTAGTCGTGGTGCGGTCCGTCCAGGTTGTTCGTCCGTTCGTCCTCCCGTGGCCTTAAATCATGATCCTGTCGACTGCAACATCTTAGCTAGGTCGTGGCTCGAATGAACGGCTAAACAGAAAAAAATAAAATGTTTAACTAATTAGAAATACTGAGGTTACATATACATCAGGACAGAGGAGCCCGAGAAGAAAACGTCTTACACGGTGCATTGTCTTAGGGCTTCCCACTGCGCGAAGGCATGTACACGGGAGAGAGCGAAACGGGACGTACGCACTCCCGTTTTGAATCGCGGGCTGAATCACGGCCTAATCGCGGGGCAGTTGGCCAGTTGTAGAGAGGGCGCATTATGTACATGAAGCTACTTAACAGCGACCCCAGTAGCTCCCATGTGTACAGCGGGGCGTGATATTAAGTTGCAATAATGTATTATCTTTATGATGGACACAGACAGACAGGCTGACAGGCCAACATTGTCGCGCTCAAGTGGCCAAAGAAAGACTATCGTCTTTAAAACCATCTGGAAAGAGACGCTGCCGCCGCTGTTCCGAATTCTGCGAACATTGCACAACAGTACCCCTCGCAACCGCCGCCAGCCCGCAAAGTAAGAGATAAACAGAAAGACGAAACCGGCTAGCGCGCGAAAAGCCAAAGAGGGAGGTCCCGCCACGAAAAAGGGACAGGACGGGCGCTACGCGTCCTTGTCTCTATTTCCGTTAACAGCTAGGCTAAAACCCACACGGGTCTGATCTTTCTAATGTTTCTATGCGTGCGTGTGCGGTTAACCAGAGCACCCGAAACAAATTTGCTGCACCTGGCGACGCGCCGACGGTGGGCCCGATTCGCGCTTCGGTCAGCCATCCCGCGGCAGACGTGCCGCAACTGGCGGCACACGGCGCCACCGAGTCTACTCTCCTTTTCCCGTCGAGACGGCCACACCAAATCATGCTTGGGACGACCGGCCCGCAAAAGACACGCAGCGACGAGTAGACTCTGGAGACGGCACCGCTGAGTCGCCTCCCCATTCCCATTCGTGGCTCGGCTGACACAATCACTTCGCCTGCATTCGCCGCATTCAAACTGCGGCCAGTGATAGTCCTGATTGGAAAGATTCGAACTGCACGCGGCTGGGGCGGAACCCCTGGGGTATAAAACCAGCCCTGAAGCAGCGGCTGTGCGGCGGCATTTCATCGGAGGCACTGAGTTGAGAAGTGCCTTTGTGCGAGCCATGTAACGCTCTTGCTACCTTTGTATATATTGTATATGAATGCACCTTAAAATCACCTTCGGCTCGACAACTTCATCGCTCTCCTCTGCGCCGCGTCGATGGCGGACTGAGCAGGGCAACGTCGCAACATCAATGCATCTGTATCTATGCATCTATGCATCTGCACCTGTGGCTTTTGTATCTATGTTGTACAACGCGCCCCTTAAGTTACACCCCCCTGTGGGTTCTTTAAGGAAATAAAGTGAAGTGAATCGAACAGTGCTGACTGAGCTAGAATGGCCCAGTCCCCACAGTGTGTGTGTGTGTGTTCGGGGAGGGGGGCGTGGAGAGGGTATCGGTTGCAGTCGAGGGCCGCAGGGCACCCAGTTGCTGCCGGTACTTGGCAGCCGTTACAGCAGCGTAGAACTGCTCTGCCGTGCTTTGTGTATGTACTCGAGAACAAAGTTTGTAGACGCGTTTTTCGGAGGCGTGATAGCTTGCACTGACGTCACTGTATTGCCGTGTTGGTGGGTTGGTTGCACAGTGGAAATCTGCAGCTCTTATCTCGAGCAACGCGGATGAAGCTGACAGCGATCGATCAAAAAGTGCGGTGACGTCGTTATGTGCAATCCACATGTTTTACGAGAAGTTCCAAGATGCGAGTTTAAGCGGCAATCCCGGCGTCTGGCGTTGGCGTTCATCAATTCAAAACAATTCCTTCACGAGGCATTTCACAGTGCGAGCTTAAACTCGGCGGTATAGTTGCTAGCGAGGGGTGGTTGCCCCGAATGTAAACAGTAGTGAAGGTAGAGGAATAACAACCACTCAAATTCACCATCATCGTCAGCGCCCTCATTACACGGTGGCATAAACGAGAAGCGGCGAATCGGGTTGCCACTCGAAAGTAAAGCCATTCGAAAGCAAAAAGCTCCTCCAGCGGCAAGATGACAGAGTTCTTCGACAAAATATGCGGGGCTAAACAAGACGCCGCACGCGTTGAACTGGATATTATGATGTCCGATTCACAACTCACAAACGTGCTTAGGTGTACTCGGATATTTTATTTCCATTGCTGGGGCAAATTCCACCGCCGCGCCTGCACGCCGTAGTGCACGGTGGGGCTATATGCTGACTTGTAAATGGCACTACACGAGACCATATTACTAGCGAACCTGAGCAAAATGTTTCAAAACGGGAACCTAATAAAACCATATGGGCGCACGTACATCAGCCAAACCGTCGCTTGAATACGCACAGCGAACGTTACAAACCACGCAGTCGGTTTGACGGGAGTTACGTAAATTAACTGCGACTGTTGAAATGAGCGGTTCGGCTCACGAAACGACTACACAGCGTGACATGCGTCTACAGAAACTTCTGAAGTCTGAAAAAGAGGGACTTCAGTACGCCTAGTTCGTGCGTTGTTAGCAGCCTCCACCGCCTCTCCCCTAAAACAATTGGAAGGGAACAAGCGCAATGAAGCCGCCACGCGTTCACAGGCCGCGTCAACAAAAATAACTGCGGCAGTCAACAAGTCCCATCAGAATAGAGCAACTGCGGCCGCGTTTCCCGCCGGGCCCTCACCCCCTCCTTTTTCCCTCTTCACCGTGACCCCTTTGCGAGCGACCGCCGAAAAACGCTTACAGCGCCAAACAGGGACCGGGAAAGGAGGGAGGTGCAGTTTTCGTTGTCTAATTTTACCATCCTTGACAGTTAAGCTGCACAGCAGCACCGCTAAATGTTTGCGACTCGTACACGCGCGTCCAACTCGAGCTCGTGACAAAACTTGTTTGCACTACTGTACTCAGGAGTACATATAATCATGAATACACAGTACTCGTGAGTACACAGTATTTATGAATATTGTACTCATGAGTGCTGTGTACTCATGAGTACTGTATACTCATGAGTACTGTGTACTCATGAGTACTGTGTATTCATGAGTACTGTGTACTCATGAGTACTGTGTACTCATGAGTACTCATACTCATTAGTACTCAAACTCATGATAACTCATACTCATGAATACTGTACTCATGAGTACTCATACTCATGAATACTGTCCTCATGAGTACTCATACTCATGAGTAGTGCACTCATGAGTACTGTACTCACGAGTAGTGGACTTACCCCTGTACTCACTCGTCATCGTACTCACTGTTTTTTTCTGGGTGTGTGATCACTCATCATCGTACTCACTCATGAGTTTGAGTACAAATGAGTACAAATGAGTGTACTCACGAGTGAGTACGCCGACCTATGGCCACAGATGGTGGTAATGGCCAGGAGCACCTCCATGGCCTCCTCGGTGCCCGCGTCCGCCGCCACGACGTTACGGCGCGCATTCACACGCACGTCCAACACGCCAGGCTAAGCCGTGAGCTGCCCAGCGATTACGTCGCGCGCCAGTTTCGCGAACGTTGCCCTCGGTTCTTTCGGTCGACAAAGGACTGTCCCGAGGGCTGTGGGGCATGGGGGAAGCTTTTTCCACTCGTTGCGAAGCTTTCGCTCTCTGCCCATCTTGTTTTCGACAGCTTTCAGTTTTTAATTTCCTTGGACTCTCAGCACGTGCACAAAACATTTGTTTGCATATCTTTCTTAGTGGAATCCGCGCAAGCCAGCACGCCCTGAAGCGTGACAATTTTGTTTGGGGCAGAAAAACTAGTAGGCGGCAAATGTGGTTTATTCACTGATTTTATTAGCAACGTATCGCAAGCGAAGTTCAATACATGCCACAATAGCACATGAATGTGTAATTGATTGATTTGTAGGGTTTAACGCGCCGACGCAACGCAGGCGATGAGGCGCGCCGTAGTGGAGGGCTCCGGATTAATTTTGACCACCTGGGGATCTTTAATGTGCGCCGAAATCTCGTACACACGGGCGTTTTTGCTTTTCGCCTCCATCAGAAAAGCGGCCGCCGCGGCCGGGAATCGAACCCGCGACCTCGTGCTCAGCAGCGCAACGCCTTAGCCACTGAGCCACCGCGGCGGGTCACATGACTGTGTATCTCGTATACTAAGTACAAATGTCCGCATTCTGTGTCGGGTACACGAACATATAAGAGACATCTTTGTACAATTCATCGTGTACAGAAAATTGCTGCGGAGGTCATCACATTCATTTGCTGCACACCATACAATTCAACAGAAACGATGTTTCATAAAACACATGTTTGTGAACAATAAAATGATTATTAAATGAGATGACCAGCCCATTTCGGCACCAATAACAACAGGTGTATCTTCTAATTCTAGTATATTTGCTAGCCAAAAAAACTTTTATAGCAAGCGAATTTTTGTGCGGAATTTCGCCATACGCCACACCTTGTAAATAAAAGAAATACCACCAAGGATAGCAATAAACAACACGTAAAAGCGAAACAAATATTGAGAGTGCAAACAAGGTACAAAAAATGTGTCCTAGCACAGGTTGAAAAGCGAAGCGCAGCTCGGCCATCGCTCAGGTAACTCGAACTTCTCGGAACACCGAATGGAAGCGGTGAGCTGCCACGTAAATATTTTGGGGGCTTCTTTCGTGTTATTAAGCATTCAAAGGTGGTAATGTATGTCACTATAAGAAACTCATCGTATGAACGCTCTAAAGCCAAACCGAAGTCGAAGAAGCATTTAAGCAGATTAGGCGAACATACTTTCCAAGATTTTCTCTGGTGGAAAGAAAATGAAGAGCGACCGCTCACCAAACCGACACCGATGTGAAATTTCCGTCTGCGTGTCCGCTGACATCAATCGACTCATGAGAAACTGTCGACAAGTAGCTTCACATGCTTACAACATTACTGACAAGTGTGTTAGACCAAACAAAAATAATTCACTGTAAAGCAACAGCAGAAGGTTTTTCGGTTCGGCCTGCAGCTTTTTAATAGGCTTAGCGCTTCTTCATGACAACTTTGACTGAATAAAGCGTGTGCTGACCTGCCGTCCGCTGGGAACCTGAAAAAATTCGCTGTGCTATTCCTTCCCGACTTGTCGCACCGCACAGCAGCGAAGCACGCGTTGTGTCCTTTTCTCAGTTTCTCTGACAGTTGTAGCCTGTTCGCACTCACACACACCAAAATGTTCACCTTCAAGGCATACTACAAAACTTCTACACATGCACATAGTGAAAGCGGCAGGAGCAGACGGAGAGGATGGCACCAGAAGAGATAAGAGCGAAAACGCCGCCCGTCGGCGCAAGGAATGAAGCGACTAAATTAATAAATAGGGTGCCAAAAAAGGAAACAGCCAAGAACACATTTTATTTCTACACATACTAGAATCACTTTACTTTATTGCAGCGTATGTTGAAAAGATAAAGCCACATATGCCGAAGTTTCTGAATTTTCGCTTGGCTGCCAGCGTCATGGCGTAACTTTATTTTGCGATACCGAAAGTAGCCGAATTGTCCAGCCCCTGGTGATAGCGTGAACAGCGAACGAGCGGAGGCGCGCGTTTTTCTGCAGTTATCTTAAAAGTAGCGCGCCGCCGCCACCGAGGACGTTGTTGTAAATCGCGTTTGAACTTCTCGCGCAAATGTCCCGTGGTTCGGATGAGCCACGGAGGACGCGAGGCACATTCACCGGTTGTCTTACTCCTAATTCAGCACTTTCTCCTGAGTGCTGCAATGCGCTGTGGCAGCACTCAGTCATGGGTTCTCTCGTAGGTAGCGATGGTAAGCCTCTGTGTCAGTGGCGCGAACTGCATCTCAGGATAAGACCGCGCACAGCGTGTCAGGAATTGAAAGCTCATCATAGTCGAGCCCATGGTGGCACGCTGGGTTGTGGCGAAATCTCGCAGCGCGTCGCCCCAGCCGAGCACATCATCTCAGTGCCGCTCCAAGTGGAAGAGGCAGTGATCGCATTAGGCATTGCGCCAGTACCATCATCACTGACTGCCATGACGCTTGTTGTGCGTAAACGGCGGGACGAATTTCCAAAACAGCAATGCGGGTTCCAGCCCAGCCCCGAAAGAAACCTATCAATAATTTGGATGCCTGCTCATTCATTACTCCGCGGCAATCAAATAGCGCACGCGTTACCCAGAGGTCTTCCAAACCGGGCACCGTTGGAGGATGACGACCGGGCAGATGAGCCTCTCAGTACTTTCAGCGACATCACGCAACACTACAAGCTATCCCGACGCATTTACCCGCCATGAGCTGACTCGCTGCCCCGAGAACAAGAAGGAACCGTCCGCCGTCTACAAACGAACACCGTTCCACACCCCAACAGACTACAGGCCATTTTCCTACACTCTAGACCCCCCTGTGCAATTATTGCGACCAACGCGCTACTCTATATGCCGTAAACCATGCATTGGTTTGTTTATTTATGTTTAGTTTTTGTCGCCCGGCAGCGCCGGTCTGTGTTATCTCCGTGCCAAGTGAAGAGCGTGCTCCATTCTTTATTTTTATGCAGCACGTGTTATCTCTTTTGATAGGGAGAGCGTTTCGAACTAACGTCAACAGCCTAGAATAATCGCCTTTGATCTACAGTGTTCTGGATGTAATTCGACGGTTCGAGAAACAGTCGCACCCAGAGATAAATTCCCGCAAAGCAGGCGCTGTGGTATTACATTCGCCGGCACTCGCCTCCGCACGTCACTTTGTTGACTGCTACTTCACCGTCTCTCTATTTTTGAGCTGTTAGGGGAGCAAAAGTTCACTCCAATAAACTTGTTTGTTTTTGTCAAGACAACTGCGTCGTTTCTGGCTTCGTGACATCTGGTGAAGGTGAAGGGTAGGCACCCTTTATGCTCCCTACGCCCTCTGGAAGCCGACGAGCGCCCGACTTTGTTTGGTTAGGTTTTCCCGAATGTAGACAAGTGACTCTGCTTCTTACGGGCGTCATTTCGAATCGTCTCTGACAGATTGCATTGAAAAGCGGACAATGATAGCTGGTATCTTGTGCGCCTTTGAAGGCAAACGGTGAGCAGCGGTGAGGTTATTGTCACTGAGTTCGGGGACCTCGAGTTGCGCGGCAATCTCGTTTATTTTACTGACCAAGCCTTCTTTGTCGGTCTTGGGTATACCATTGAATTCAAGGTTTAACTTCCTGTTTTGCCATTCAAGCTCATTTACGTCGTGTTTTAGATGCGAAGCATCTCATGCTCGGGGCTGTGTCCCTCCCTCCCTCGTTGTCGTTGTCCGCACTCTACTGCGCATGCGCGTCTCTTCATCCCCGTCAGCGTTTGGGCTGACGTCAGCGCAGCCCAGTATAAAAAGAAATAGTTACGTGGCGCCCGGTTTCGATCCCACGACTCTCTGGCCGCAAGGGGAGGTACGTGGCGCTCTTCCCACTGCGCTACAAACCGAGACGGGAGCATGTGCTACGAACACGCCGTGTGTCCTTCACTCATTCAAATTACGTCAAGAAGCTACTGATACAACGAAGACACGCGAACCTGAACGTCAACGGAAACGACGAACTGAAAACTAACGGGAATTTCAGTCGGCCCCACGGCTGCTTCGCATACTACTCAGGGTTCCCCTGCGGGAAGATGGTGTAATTTTTACTAATTATATAGCTTATTTGAGCAAAGTTTACGTTAAAACAGGTGTCAGTATGACTCTAACGAGACCGTATGTTATCTCTGTGATTTGCTGTGGTCTGGAATCGACTTCCACGCTCTGTACTCGCTCTTTCAGGCTTTTTATTTGTGCCTCGTTCTTGTTGATGTGCGCAAGAACCGAATGTTCTTGCGGACTCTCATGTTCAATTTTCTAACACTCTCAATAATGCCAAGCCCGCTTTCGGCATTTAAAAAAACGCACTATGACACTGTATTGCACCTCAATTATGCGTAAAGGGAGAGAATTCAAGAAGCTATGTCCGGAGGGAGCTGGAAAAAAATAATTGTACACCCGTGCAAACTTGCCTTTCGCACCGCGTCGATATGTCTCCCCTGCTTTTCGCACGGTGTCAGGAATTAGTTCAGCATGTCACTGCAGTAATCCACCTCATTGCATGTTCAAAGAAAATGTCTGGAGCCTCGGCGCCTACGGCATGCAAGCACGGAGCACCATGGCCAAGCCCTTTATGCTTTCGTCCCGCGTGAATATTCCATTCAAGCGAACAGCGCCGTTTCGAGAGATTCGATGGTCGTGCTGTGAAACCGATTTCCAAGGTTGAACGCAGCAGTTAGGCAAGGCTATGAGGAGCGCGGTCAAAGGTAAAAAGAGAATTAACATCTCCCAAGAGCGGGAACTTCTGAGAAATATCTCAGAATCAAATCCAGACATCAGTCGACAGTTCTGAGCTTGCATTCTGGCTGATAGGGATTCCGCGTGAGGGCTGCAATTATAAGACTCTCCTGCCGGTTTCGTTTTGCAGCAACAACTGAGAGTGTAATTACCAACAACGCGTTTTCAAAGAGAAAGGGCTGCCAAAGGCGCGTGTAGGTTCTTCAGCCGCGCTGCACGCACGCGGTGCTCTCCGATATGCGGTTTCGCCCCTCGCGGTAGCCTTCGTCCCCAAACGAAACTTGGCAGGGAGTTTCATGACGAGAAAAGCACTGAAGGACTCTGATACTATCTTGCTTCGTGGCTCAAGCCGAGGCTCGGAGATGGCACTCAGGGCGCGCATTTGGTTAACGTCCTGCAGGAACGAGGTTCGAAGCCCAGGCCTAGTGCGGCCACTTTTCGGGCAATATGGAGGTCATGCCGACGCCTCGGTTTCACTCCCCGAAGCATCTGAAGCTTTAGCCTTAAAAAGTATGTCTCGTATCGGCGCGGATTGGCGAACAGCGAGGGGGCTGCGCTTTATAGTGTAGCGGAGGCCGCCCGGCACCCCAGCGCAAGCGGGCCCCGCGAGACGGGGATTTTAAATGCAGAGCATTTCAATAACTCTCGATGTCACCCGCGTTGGCGTCCGTAGTCCGCACGCTCACTGCGCATGCGCGTCGAGTCGAGGCGATAGCGAACTCTCTCGCGAGGGGCATTGGATTGGATTCGAACACTCTCTCGCGAGGGGCATTGGATTGAATTCGATTGGATTGGCTTGGATTGGATTGAATTGAATTGGATTAGCTTGGCTTGGCTTGGCTTGGATTTGGATTGGATTGGATTAAAGTGGATTGTGTTGGATTGTGTTGCGTCATAGCCGCGGCAGACGCGCTGGGGCCGGCGCATGTGCTGTACTCTCTCTTCCGCGGTTTCCTCTCCTTCGGGCGCGCTGCGCATATAACCGGTGTGCAGTTCTCCGGCGAAACAACATCCGCGCTTGGCTCAAACACCTAGAGTCCACGCCGCTTTACAGGTACGCCAACGTCGTCGACTGGGACCGGCTTACGCAGTCCCCTCAACGTATATAAGCGGCGGAGCGCGCGTTCGGAATTCAGTCAAGGTCGTCTTCGCTTGGCTTTCGCTTGACGTGACGCTTTGCTTGACTCGAGTAGATGCGACGCATTTACTCGAGTTCCCCCCGTGGGAAGATGTTCCTTTCTCTCCGGCTTTGCGACAGTGCGCCTTTGTGGAAGACGCGTATTAGCGACGTCGCCGCCGGCTGAGTGCAGGGGTCATTCTACCCTCGCCCTCTTCAACGTCGCCATCGGCAGCGGGAGTTCTGTTGGTTTTGCGCTTGCTTTAATTTCGTATGCTGGAGCTGTTTCGGGTCATTTCGAACGTGCCATTTTTTTTCTTGCGCGGCTGAAGCCTTTCTGAGGAATTTAGAACGCGCCATTTTTTTTGTGCGTCTTGAGCCTTTCTGCGTCATTTCGAACGCGGCATTTCTTTCTTGCGCAGCCGCTTTTTCGCTTACAATCGTAAAAACCAAACCAACGAGCGTTCCTAACTATATAAACACCGGGGCTGCCGGTTACACGGGAACGCGTGGCAAACAGCCTCGAAACAGACACGGAGCGATACGCGGATGGCGCTGTGAAAACCAAAGGGGGGAAGGAGGGCGCTCTTCAACTAACTGTTGGCACTCCCGCCCCACTGGCATTTCTACAAAGCAGCAGCTTACGTCAGTTCGCTGATAAATGGTATCGTCGGACAGCCGATAAGACGAACGGCGGGAATGGGAACAGTTGTTAGAACAGCGTCCCCCTTTCCACTTTGTTTCCGACGGCTGCCGCTGCGTGTCACTCACAGCTGGGTCCGAGGGTATTTTCTGCGCGTTCCTGTGTTCCCTTTCATATTGCTCGTAATAGTACCTGCAGCTTTCTTTGCGCTTAATAACGGGGAGATGTATGACCAAAACGCCAGTGGTTCGCGAGGTTGGAACGGTTATGACTATTTAAACCGCGTGGTGTTTGACGCCTCAGCGTGACTCCCTGACCCCGGTACAGAAAGCTCTACTTGGGTCCGTTATCTCGCTACGCGCCGCCTGATTCCGGCAGTCACATCGACCATTAGCGGGATGAGACGACAAGGAGAGCCCATAAAGTGTTCTGCACTTAATAATGAAAGCAATACATCAGAACACAGGACATGTGAGGCCGGCACCAACATGACCGTGCCACTCACGCATTTTCTTCTGCTAACGCAGGTTATCTACTCCGTCGTGAATGCGCAACATCCTAGTGACAGCGCAGGCGCTGAGCATCGTACCGCGGCGACTACACTGCTCGAGGCCGAAGATGGAAGCCGGGACTACAGCGACTACGGTGTGTGCCAAGCTACCCTGTTTGGACAATGTCGACTGCTGATCAGCGAACCCTGGGCGGACGAAGGCCGTGTCTACAGTCTACAAAAGGCGGACTGGATCAGTACAGCATCGGGGCACTAGTCGGCGACGTTGGCTAGTTTCGGTTTCCGAAATTGGGGCGATCCTAGCGGCACGGTGCTGCGGCGTGGCCCTTCCCTTTCCCTCAGCGTTTCTTTCTTTCCACGCCGTCAACGCTTCCGCGCCTCCTCACGCATGCGCAACAGCTCACTGGCGCCAATATTTTTTTTTCTTTCTCTCGGCACGCACGGCAAGCCAGTTCGGTACGTACTACGTGAGCGAGCCGGCGTGCGACGGGCTGCGCTAGTTGCCTAAACGCCTCCACGGGCTGAAAGTTTCGCTGCATTATAAAATACGTTCGAATGTATTCTAAATATGGGGCAGCGTAGGAAGGAGCGTTGCCACTCCTCCGCAGCTCTGTGGTGCAGCAACACATGGCGGTACAGTTCGGCCAAGTTTCTCGCCTTCTCCAAAGACGATAGGTAAGCAAATTAGCTTTGTACAAGTTATAGTCAATTCCTTAAAAGCCGACCGATTGCACTCTTCTGTTTTCAAAATATTTCGCGCATGTAACGTGACGTTAATAAGACATGTCACTCGTCTTGGAGTGGAAAGTAATGTGCAAATATATCCCAGCTGTGCAGGTACGCAAAGTTTTAGTAGAAGTAAACGCGTCTTTGGCACGCACAATCTTGCGCGCAAGATCAATTTGTGGTGGCATTGCCGTTTTTTGATTGCCTTAGTAACTGCTGGAACGTCGATTCAGTATACTTATCAAGGTATTTTTTGTTGTTTCGTGCAGCAGGTATGAGTCTAGGTTTGGGCCCCAAGTCGAGGACGGTTTGCGACTTCATTGGACGCTTCCTCCGGTGACTTTCCTCAATCCATCCAATGTCATCACGACGTACCTGCTCACAAAGAAGGCAAGCTCAACTGTACGCACTTCTTGCCTTTCACGGCGTATCTACTACCACAGCGATTGGAGGCGTAGAGGTGCTGCGCCCTAAGCATTTTTTCCTCCGCCGTCTTGTTCCAAAACGTATATTTGCGGCGAAACTGCTGCCAAGCGTTGCTTCAGTGCTCCGAAAAATCTGACGTGACACCGCGGTGTTCAATGCAAGTCGATTTTCACATGAAGCAGTGGAAGGCCATACCGAAATACATGCGTTGTCTGCAGCCGCGATTGCATGCGTTTCGCTCATTAAAAATAAATAAATAAATAAAACCAAGTAGCATTGCCGGCTTTGCTGTTCAATCTAAACTGCGCGCCCGCGTCTTGTCATCTTATCGCGAGTGGGTTTGGTGTTCCATAGTTCTGAAGTTAGAATGGTCATGCCGTATCGGACAGGATGAGATAAGAGGCGCTGCCCAGACACGAGCTAGATGGTAGCTTGTAACATCCTGGCCGATATCTGCGGCTTACAACACAGGAAAGATTTTTTTCTGTGTGTCTTCTCCTCCCCCCTCCACCCTCCCGCCTTCCCTCTTAATTCACGCGTGATTAGAAGAAAAGACGGGTGCGTTCGATTTCTGTTCTGTGTTCTACGACGTGCACATGGTTGCGCATTGTTTTTGTACGTAGATATAATCCAGCAATGAGTGTCTACAGTGCGGTCATTGTGTCACAACAGTTTTTTATGGCTGCATTTTGTTGGTGTGAACATGATTTCTCGGAAGTGTATGCAGGTTAATGGGCGGGTCAACGCTTTCTTTCGGAGTTTGCGTTAACTCGCCCGAAAGGCAGGGCTTGAAGCATAAGTGTGCGTGCTTTTATTTAACATATAGGTTCCTAATTATTGTGTCTCTGAACTGAAACGAATTTTTTTAATGTCTAAAGAACATTCCTGTCTCGAGGGTGAGCCCAAGAAATAAGTATACATTGAGTGGAACTTTCAAGTTCTTTTCTTCTCCCGCCGAGGTGTGCGCGAAAAAAAAACAAATCTGTGTAAGGACCACAACTTTCGAAGTTTTTTCGTAATCAAGTATTGTGTAGCTAAATGTGTATTCATGGCTGTAACTTTAGGGCAACTTTAGAAGGAGACAGATACAAAAAGGGACACGAAGACCTGTATCTGTCTTCGTCTTAAGTTGCGCAAAAGTTACAGCCATAAATTCAGAATACCAACTAGCCCGCCTAACCGTGTTATTGCAAATGTGTATGTAGCATGGTTTTTTC
Source organism: Haemaphysalis longicornis (assembly GCF_048455015.1). Taxonomy (NCBI): domain Eukaryota; kingdom Metazoa; phylum Arthropoda; class Arachnida; order Ixodida; family Ixodidae; genus Haemaphysalis; species Haemaphysalis longicornis. The sequence continues at coordinate 204,830,088 of NW_027526407.1, read as the reverse complement.
CTATTGTACAATATGGTGCCTAAATTTGCATGTCATATTTTTTGCTTAGTCCAATACTGTGTACATAAAATGTATGTGCAATATATGAGTGTAGTACATGTGTTTTCATGACTTCGAATCAAAGACGTCCTCATATGAATTTTGATTAACGCAAAGCGAAAAGAATGTTTGTGTAACACTCCAATTAATATCGCCACAAAGACAACAATTCGACACCAGAAAACATACTATTACCTACATGTTTTCCTTTGTTCAATTAATAAACACGTTACTGCACACATAACAAACGACGGGCGACGGCCATTTCGAGTCATCGCCGCCGCTCGTCCAACTTTCGCGCCTGGTGCCATTGCCGCGCGGGCCATGAGGCAGCGACCGGCAGCAGTCGCGAAAGTTGGGCGAGCGTCGGTTTCAGGGGCCGGGGCGCGGCGGCCTGGCCTGACTGCCACGGGAAAAATGACGTCAGCAACCCCCGCGACGTCTACAAACGCCCTTTCCCCCCTCGCCACTCGTTGTCATGGCGATTAATGCAACGTTTCTCAGAGGCCACGTACTACTAGGGGAGGATTTGGCGCTGCTGGCGCGAATTACGTGGGACCATGGTGGATGCGAGAGAGGCCGCCCCGTGGTCGGGGCGTGAGGCCGGCACCAACATGACCGTGCCACTCACGCATTTTCTTCTGCTAACGCAGGTTATCTACTCCGTCGTGAATACGCATCATCCTAGTGACAGCGCAGGCGCTGAGCATCGTACCGCGGCGACTACACTGCTCGAGGCCGAAGATGGAAGCCGGGACTACAGCGACTACGGTGTGTGCCCAGCTACCCTGTTTGGACAATGTCGACTACTGATCAGCGAACCCTCGGCGGACGAAGGCCGTGTCTACAGTCTACAAAAGGCGGACTGGATCAGTACAGCATCGGGGCGTGAGGCCGGCACCAACATGACCGTGCCACTCACGCATTTTCTTCTGCTAACGCAGGTTGGTGATTGTTCTAATGAGGGTTTCCGCTTTTATGCATTCATTGTGCCGGCTACGCCCCGTGGTCTAAGTGTGAATTCAAAGTACCGTGCTGTGTCTGGTCATACCAGGCGTCGTTTTGTTTTGCTGCGCAGATATGCTTTTTATTTTTTTCTTTTATTTCTGTGTGGTGACGTTGAATTAAACCCCGGCCCGACTACTGCAGAAACACTGAACCAGATTTTCGAGGGTCAAAAAGGCATAAAAACCCAACTACAGGCTATAGAGACATCGCAGAATCAAAGTAAAACTGCTATACAGGAGCTGAAGTCACGAATAGACTCAATGGAAAACGCAATAGCACAGTTCGCAAACTTAAAAGAAGCTATGACAGCATGCAGAAAGAAAACTGAAGATACGCATAGTATGGTGAAGGATTTATCTGCTAAAGTGGACGACCTGGAAAACCGCAGCAGGCGATGTAACTTGATATTTTATGGTGTTTCTGACAGTGAAAGTCGTGAACTGCCCACTGCTTCTGAGAAAAAAGTACAAGAGATCGTATCCAGTTTAGGACTGCCACCAGTGAAGATTGAGCGGGCACATAGGCTTGGACGATACCAGAACAATAAACCTCGGCCGTTAATTGCCATGTTTTCAACGTATAAAGACAAACAGTCAATTTTAGCCAACGCTAAGAAGTTAAAAGGCTCCCATATTAGCATATCAGAAGATTTCTCGGAGGCAGTGCGCAGGAAACGAAAATTTCTTTGGGAATTCGGCAAAACGAATGCTTCTGACGGTGTTCGCGCTAATCTGAAATACGATAAGCTATTATTAAACGGGCAAATATATGTATACGATGAAAGTAGCGGCCAGGTTGTGCAAACAACATGACCCATGCGCAGCTTCATAGCAGATGTATCTTTCCTCGTTGTTAATTGCCGCAGCATCAAAAACAAAGTGGAAGATTTCCATAATCTACTATGCATGATAAAACCAAGTGTTGTGCTTGGCACGGAATCATGGCTCGATGATGACGTAACAAACACCGAGGTCTTTCCAAGTTGTTACACTTGCTTTAGAAATGATAGGAATCGTCAGGGTGGCGGGGTGTTCATACTTGTTGACAGTTCAATTTCTTGTTCCGCACTTGATATTGGTGGTGGTACTTGCGAGGATGTATGGTGCAAGATCAGATTGCCAAACGGAAAAACCCTATCAGTGTGTTCCTTTTATAGGCCCCCTACAAGTTCTACCGCTGTCATGACTGATTTTTCAAAGACACTAGAGACTGTGAATACAGATTATCTTGTGATAGGCGGAGACCTCAATATCCCAGAACTTTCTTGGAATAACCAATTTCCCAATTCGAGGGCTACATCGGCGGTAGCGAAGGAAATGTTGAACATGCTTAGCAATTTTTCCCTAACTCAGATGGTAACAGAGGGCACGAGACAAAATAATATCTTAGACTTATTTTTAACTAATCAGCCCAATTGGGTAAAGAGGGTTTTGGTGGTACCTGGTATTAGCGACCATAAAGCTGTGTTGTGTGAAATGAAGCTAACGTACGAAAAGACGCAAACATCGGTATCAAGGAAGATGTATAATTACAGCCAGGGGGACGTAAACCAAATAGGCTTCGCATTACAGGAATTCTTTCCAGAATTCGAACAACTTTCAGGGGGGGCAAGCACAATTGAAGAGTCATGGCTCCTTTTTAGAACAAAAATGCTTGAGCTACAAGAAAAGTACGTGCCCTCGTGGGTGCAGACTTCACATCGTACCAAATCTAAGCCATGGTTTAATGGTCAGCTGCGCCGCCTTACTAATAAAAGGAACAGGATATATACAAAATTTAAAAGAAAACCCACCTCCAAGAATTGCGAACAACTTAAATGCATTACAAAACTCCTGCAAACAAAAATCCGCCAGACGAAAAAAGAATTCTTCCATGATTTGCCTTCTCGATTCCAAACAACGAAAAAGTTATTCAGGAATCTTGTCAAATGTAACAAAAAAGACAAAGTTTGTATTCCCTCACTTCAGCATAACGGAACAGAAATAGAAAATAGCTCAGATAAAGCCAGATGCTTCAACACGTTTTTTTGCCTCCATTTTCTCATCGTGTTCGTCGAATGGGATTCTGCCCTCGCCTTCCCACAGCAGCATGGTAAACATGGATGACAAAGTTATTGAGGAAAGCGGCATTCAATTACTTCTCGAACGCTTAGATTCCAGCAAAGCCGGAGGGCCGGACGGATTGACGAGCGGTTTCCTCAAATTGTGTGCACCGTTTATTCCACCCTTCCTTGAGGTACTCTACTCGAAATCACTGAGCACGGGAAGCCTGCCGCACGAATGAAAGGTGGCACGCGTTGTGCCTGTGTACAAATCAGGTCCTCGGGAACTGGTCAACAATTATAGGCCAATATCTCTAACAAGTATAGTCTGTAAAATATTGGAGCATGTCTTGTGCAGCAACATAATGAAACACATAACCAATCAAAACCTTCTTAATTCAAAACAGCACGGTTTCAGGCAGGGGCTTTCCTGTACAACCCAGTTAACGGAATTTGTTCATGAAGTTTGTAGTGTACTCGATGATCACTCCTGTGTTGACTCGGTATTCGTAGATTTCAGGAAAGCGTTTGACCTTGTAGATCACAGATTGCTTTTATGTAAACTACGTTGGTTTAATATTAACGAACAGGTTATTAAGTGGATTCAGGAATACTTATCCTTACGTTCTCAGTATGTGGTGGTGAATGGCGCAGAATCGGGTACGGTACGCGTAACATATGGTGTTCCTCAGGGCTCAGTGCTGGGTCCTTTGCTCTTTTTAATATTCATAAATGACCTTCCCGACACCATCGCTTCTTCCATCAGATTATTTGCTGATGACCTTATAATATATAGGGAAATTACAAGCGCTACTGATACCGCTATCTTACAAAATGATCTAGCTGAAATAGAAAACTGGTGCTGTAAATCACAAATGCAAATCAACGTACAAAAATTTGTCCACATGCGTTTCACGAAAAAACGTATGCCATCAACAGTTTATACTCTATCTGGTTCTTCGTTGCAGACGGTTTCAGAATGTAAGTACTTAGGGATATTCCTCACACCATCCATGTGTTGGCACAGGCACGTTGATTTCATTACAGCAAAGGCATGCAAGGTGTTGGGATTCTTACGGCGTAACACGAAGCTGTTTCCCCAGCAAGCCCGCGATGTTCTCTACAAGAGCTACGTGAGACCAATTTTAGAGTATGGATGCACTGTATGGGACCCTAGCACGAGTACCGATCGCGAAAAACTTGAGAGAGTTCAGAACATTGCTGCAAGGTACGTTATCGGTAACTATGACAGAAACCTTAGCATTTCTGCTACAAAAGAAACATTAAAATGGGAGCCTTTAGGAAAAAGACGGCAAAGATTGCGCTTGAAGTTCTTTCACAATATATTTTATGGCCACACTGGACTAGACCGCAATCAGTACATTTTTCAGCCGCATTATATATCCAGACGAACAGACCATGAACTCAAGGTTAGAGAATATAGTTGCAGAACTAATCTTTTTAAAAACACTTTTTTCCCCAAAACAGTTTCAGAGTGGAATCGACTGCCTGCTGCCACAGTTAGCATATTAGACAACGAAGCTTTTGCAGCCACCCTTTGAAATCTCGTTGTACATGGTTCTAATAAATTTGTGCAGTGTTGGATACCTAGGAATTTATGTTGGTCCATACATTAACACTGACATGCGCAACATTTGCTTCGTAGTGCTCTTGAATGTATACCGGTGTTTGTTGTAGTGTACGGTGTAGTGTACGGTGTACGGTGTATTCTTCATTACGGTACTTACAATGCATTGTTATTGCAGACTACCACACTGTTAAAACTGTGTTGTAAACCCCCCCCCCCGCTGTAATGCCTGAAAGGCGCTGTGGGTACAAGAGTAAATGAATAAATAAACATGAAATGCAACAGTGCCACCATCTGGATCTGCAGGCTGCCATTGTTTTTGTAAAATTACTTCAGCTTAGTCAGTGGCTTGACACGTGAAGACCAATCAAGCACTGACTCTTCTTTTCAATAGAAACCAGATTACGAAACATCTGCCGCGCCAGCCCAGCATCTAGATTGCCCTGAATGCAAGTGAAGCCATACCGTGAAGCCATACATGCCCTGCAAGTATACTGTGTAGGCCCAGATGCGATAGGGGACCGTGCGGTACGCCGTTCTCCTCTTTGGTTAGGAAGATAACGCATGTCAAGTCTGTTTCGCGATCAAAGCACTGTCTTCAATTTTGCTTCAGCCGGCGAGAAAAACGCGGTCGGTGGGCTTCCGTGGGTACCGCGAAACAGCGCGAGGTGCTTGCTTGGCCTTGGGTGAGCTTGAGGGTCCTATGGGCGCTACCTGGTGTTTCCTGGGTTTGCACCTAAATTAATAACTTTTGCTTAAAACATGGTCAACACACTCGCTCGCGCCGCATGCATCGGCAAAAGAAGTCCCGTCACATGGATGTCGAAAAAAATCACCGTATGTCTGTGTACTTGTAAGACTGATCGACACAGGCTAGTTCGCAGACCTCGCGCAATTTATGTAAGAGTCTCATTCGCTGTCTTAGAAAAATTTCATCGAAAGCCTCTAGTTACCTAGACCACTATTTCGACCACTGACCACTATTTCGAAACTGACCACTATTTCGGTCTACTTGGGTTTCGAGAAAGCGTGACCTGGTGTCCAATCAACAACCTTTGATTCGACTTCCTGGGGAAAGTTGGCGTTCCTCCTGATATCACATCCTTTCCCCCTATGCCTAGACGCATTCTCGCCATGAAAAAGCGTAACGACGGGGGAAAAAACGTAAACGAAACGGCTTAAACAAGCTTTTTAGATGCGGAGAATCTTATAGTCTGGGCATGTCCCGCGTCGGCGTCCGCACTCACACTGCGCATGCGCAACTATCCTCCTTCCCTCTCTCCCACAGCTGCGCGATACTCCCGCCACTTCTTCTCTCGTACCAGCTGCGTGCACTCCGCTTTCGCTTCTCCAGCGTTCTCACTTCTGCTTTCGCGGCGCATGCTCGGCGCTTGCGCATCTCTCCTCTTCTCGTCTCCTCTCCTTCAACCTTGAATGTAAATCGGGGAGCGCGCTGCGCGCGTTCAGTTCAGCGCTTGCTGCGGTTGACTCCACTTCACTCCGTTCTTCCGATGAGGTGTGACGGAAACAACAGTCCCGTCAGTTAGTGGGTTGGCATTTCCCTCAAATTCGACTACGAACACAACGGAAACACGACGGAACCCCGCGATGCCCCGCATCTACTCAGCGTTCCCTTCGGGAAGATGGGGCTAATTTTTTTTTCCAGTGAAAGACAATGGTTTATCGAATGATTTATACAAGTAGTAAGGGCGGGTGGGCAACCGTCGTTGATAGGGCTTACCTTTTGGTGAAAAGACCTGAAAGGAAAGAATCGAGTATAAGTCATATGCTACCAAGGCTGCCTCAAAAAAAAAAATCACCAGAATGCTTCAAATTACGTAAAAACATTGGGTCACATTTCAAAGTATGCATTTACTCGTTCGCATTTTCGGCCAGTATGGGGAACAAAACCATGTTCCAAGAAGTTGCAGACAATGCCTAATCCTATTCGTATGATATAAGGACGTAAAATCATTTTTGTCGGGTAAGTTACCTCGACGGGTCGAAACTTGTTCCATGTCGACGCTCGACAAATTGTAAACTAGACATCGTACTTATTGCAGATACTTTTTGCGAACCCCTATTCCAAGCTGAAGTGAGTTACCCAATAAGAAGTTGAATGCCAGCAGAGACTGCTGTCGAGAGTGCGTATTCTTTGTAGATGCTACTTCGGTGGGCCCGTGTCGTTTTTTATTAGGATGCACGCTTGCAGCCAATGGGAATCGAGCGCGGGTCTGTTCTTCGTGTTACATTTCAGGTGCACACGCCATGCAGCACGTCGGAGCCAACGGTTACTGAGCGCGCGCAGTCAGTTCTGTTTTACATGTCTGTTAGGACAATGTCTGACGATACAAAGTGGAAACACATTATCACGGCAACGCAACTGCAAGAGACGCTCAATAAAACCCAAGAAGCAGCCAAAACAATACCGGGCCCCACTTGCTCCACATAAAAACGAAACTACTCATGGCCACAGTTATATTTCGCCCCTCCATATTCTTGGTGAATGATGAAAACAAAATAATGAGGTTTTTTTTATGCTCGAGCCGAGTGGACGATCTCGACTCGCTCCGATGACCGACGTCCGATGCTTGAAGCAGGCGAGGGATGAGGACTGCTTTTCTTGCTGGATATTAGGTTTATTTGCACTAATTACTCGAAGTATTTACATCAGGACAGAATGACGGTTACTTTGTCACTCTGCCCGCAGCGTCCTGTTCGGCAATGATCTATGGTGAACTAGCTCCATTTCCACCGACCGACCGACCCCGGACAAAGCCCTACAGTCTAGTTTTGATTCCTAAAACCAGGCCTCCAAGGGGGCGTTCAAGAAAGAGCGAAAGAAAACCCTTTTCAACATGATTCATATGGACAACAGATTGGCCACAAAAACTAACCAATGTTGATGCTACTTACTAACTAACATGTCCCCACCCGTGGTCACATGACCCAACACTCTCTCATCAAATTTAGGTCTAGGACGTTTCGGTGCAGAACGTTTCGGTGCGGACAATTCGGTGCGCGGATATTTCGGTGCAGGCACATTTTGCTGCATGGACGTATCGGTACACGGACATTTCGGTGCACGGCATATCGGTGCACGGACGTTTCGGTGCACGGAAATTTCGGTGGGCAAACTTGTCGGTGACAGAATTATCGGTGCTTTCTTGTTTGAAACAGACCTTATTTTTTTATTTACGCATACCAGATAGGAAAAACAGTTCCGGTACAGTACCGTCGACTGTCTGGACGCCACGGCGCATGCGCAGAGCCCTACCGTAAACCGGAGCGACTTGGCAGGACGGTACCGAGACGTACCGTGTCCGTCGTTCCAAAGCGGCCGGCCGCTCTGGAAGAGTTTGACAAACATGCACCTGGCTAGCGCCTACTCGAGCGAAATAAAAAACAAAAACAGGATTGTAAATCGGAGATCATTTGAGGAAAATGAGGTGGGAACAAGTGAAGTCCGCGCGATTCTGACAGCTCAAGCCGCAAGCGAAGCACGGTCCCGACCGAACTGCCGTAGCTTGTGTTGCCGAGTAGGCATGCACCATAGGGACCGAGCGGCCGTTGTATGGCACCACCATCGCTTCAGCGAACAGCGCCGCCCGCGGCGAACCGCTCATCAGTGGAATGCCGGTGGCGGTCAGTGCAGCGTTGTTGTGCGTGGCTTTCTGTCGGTCTGCCGCGGTGCGGCTTGAAAAGCGTAGATAGCCGCAAAAACTGTTTTCAGATAGGTACATTTTCAGCGTGGAGGTGACCCTTACGAGGCATGCCATGTGTGTGACTTAGGCCCATACTCAGTAATTACAAATAGCAGACGACGCTGAATGCGCCAAGCTGGAAGTCAAGTTGGAAGTGCACTTCAGTTCCTTCGTGCAAATTTCCCTTCCCCTGCATGCAGTTTGGCGTATCGAGGAGTATAGTGCAGCTAAATGCAGCTACAAAGCCGGTGTATGCAGCCGATCCAGGAATGCTGCGCGCCGGTCTTTGGCAGGTGATGACGAAACGGCGTCGTGCACAAGCAAAAGACAAAGTTTGGGGTGCCTTCCAAGATTTACCTCAAAACAGAAATTGTGATGGACGACGCTTCCGTAACTTCATAAACGTGTGGCATATGGCATAACCTATGGCATAAACGTGTTTAATTTACAAAAAAGCGCTTACTACAGTAATCGGTAATAGTTTTAAGAATAAATACCGCATGATAGTAGAAAGTTATTGTTTGTCATGAAAAAGCAGTGTTTTACGAGAATTGCAATGATTGCTGGCTATGGTTTTTCAGGAAACAATTCCTGAGTGGCTGAAGGACGAGAAACAGGAGGTTGCCGAACGCCTCTACGGAGTTTCACAACTGAATGGTGCGGTCGTTTTGCAAGCTGTCACGGGTACGCTTGAAAAATCATGCACCACAACGTCTAAAGACGATGACGGCCGGTTTATCGAAAAGCTTTCTTGTGTGGATTCCCTTGGCTGCCTTCTGGATTTAAACTTTGACTAGTTGAGCTTCGAATTTGACCAGCACGCAGCTTGATCTCTTGACCGCAGCGTCTTTGGCTTTGACCATTTCCCATTCGATTTCGCACGAAGAAAGCTTCGCGTTCAAACATTGTCGTCGTTAAAGGGAGGGCTGGATGATTTTGCCGTTTAATTTTGCACTTCCATGCACCCTTCTCCAAAGCCTAACTGCTTCCAGCGTGTCGGAAATGTGTCTGTGCTGGAGGACTCGGGCTGATACACCCCTAATTGAGGCAACCGTAGTCGCGCGGCCCCTATTTTTAGCAGACTAAAAATAAGACCTGATTTTATTTCTCTACATTATGCAATAGCCTGCATGAATCGGTACGTTTTGCCAGAGACCAGTCCCTTGCCATTACATATTTTCCTTGTGTTAGGGTTGAGTAACGCGAAGTCAGTGAAGTAAGAATTTTAGCGTCCCGTTTTTACACGTGTACGTCAGACGTGCACTGCTGCGTCGTGGTGCTAAGGAAACAAACGACATTTAGGCTGACTGAAAAGAAAGCCGCAATTTTTCTTATGCCTGGAAAAACACTGTGAAAGATAATAATTTTCAATCCTTTGCTCGATGTGTCTACAGCTAAAGCTCGATTATTGAAACCGCAAGGGGACACCATTTCAGCTCGAATTAATGAAAGTTCAAAATAACGAAAGGGAACAATAATAACAGTACACGGCAATCTGGACGCACTGCGTCAGCGCGCGTTGACGCTTGAAAAAAACCCGTGATGGCGGCCTGCCTTTTGTCCGACCCTAAAGTCGACAGTCTATCGAACAAATGCAGCGGACAGCCTCACGTTCACCTTCGTAAAACCGGGCGGCATTTCACCCGGGCATGACTTCTGAGCGGACGGCCGTGACATGATTCGTTCTCGTCCTTGTCGTCATTGGCATCGGTAGGCCGTCGCTCCACACGCATCACGGTACTCGTGTTCCCAACGATACAGTTCGAAAAGAATGCGTTTTCAAAAACATACGCCGTGTAAGATTACTGTCATACCCGTGAAATTTTTGTGTGTCGGTTTTTTGTCACTCCATTATGTCTATTATCAGAATACTGGAATCTGATTGTTTCCTGTTGTTTTTCTGAAAAAGCTGCATTTTCTGGTCAATATTTTTAACCTCCTTGATTTCACCCTATTTTTCCTCCTGCGTTTCCCGCAGCCGCGTGTGTAGCGACAGGGCGCGTTTCTCTGGACGTGCGACAGGCGCCAACTTGCCAGGGTTGTGACCCTTAGTTGGAATTATCCGTTGCCGAACCTACTCTGGTTCTAATTAACGGGCGTCTTTGTACACGGACTTCTACGGAGACTGCCGGACCAGATCGTACATTTCGAATTGTCCCTAATTTCAGATTTTTGAAGTTCGAAATAACGAGCTTTTGGTGTATATCTACGTGCACCACCTGGGACGCGCGCTTTTTTTGGCTTTTAATGCTTGATCCCGGAGAAAAACAAATGGCCGCCTATCTGCTCACTTGTCTGAAAATGTCGTCGGCCACCTCTGTCACCCCTCTTCCCGTCTCGCTCCTCCAATTGCGATAAGCACGGCAGCGGTTTGCCCAGGTCAATCAATTTTCCGCCGTTCCAGTGCTCGTGCACCATGTATTGGAATCTTTTCGTACTGCTAGACGTGGAATGCCGCCAAGCCGTCTGTGTGTTTTTGGGAAAAAATATTGTTTTGAACGCGTATTTTATATTAGTTATAACAAATATCAATCGCAGGTGAATTTTTGATTAGAAGAACACTGCCTAGTACCAGTTACGTATTGATGTTTTGCCTCAAATAGGCCTGTTTTCTTTTTGCTCAATAATTCTGACAAGTATGAAGTCTGTTACCAGATCTAGTGGTTCAGAACGGTTGTTGTGGAAGAACGTCCAGGGAGGCAAGGCAGGAGGCACCACCCTCACCCTTCGCACTTCTTCCTCCGCGACTGCGGAAGAGGCGGCTATTGCTCTTGCATTAACACTGCGGCCTTGCCCTGCGATCATAATCTCCGATTCGAAGACGGCCATTCGAAATTTCGCCCGGGGCCGCATTTCTGCCCTGGCACACAAAATCCTTCTCCAAATTCCCCCTGACTCCCCCACCGAGCTGGTATGGACCCCAGCCCACACGGGCGTGGGAGGGAACGAGGCAGCACACAGAGCCGCTCGAGAGCTCACCTTCCGAGCGGGTCCTAGCCTTGAACCCTTCCATGAAGCCCTGTCAGCTCGAGATCGGCTCCTTTCCTTTCATGAGATTACGTCTCATTACCGCCTCTCCCGCCGTCTACTGCCCCCTGCACACCCGGCACTCTCTCACACCGAAGAACGCCTTTGGCGCTTAGTGCAAACGTACACCCTTCCTTGCCTGTCCCGCCTGCACCGCTTGTACCCCGGTCTGTACCCTTCACCCCACTGCCCCGCTTGTGGGGTGGTCCAAACCATGGATCACCTCCTCTGGCAATGCCCCCACAACCCATTCCCCTCATATCGAGACGGTGAGCACTGGGCGAGGGAGTTGGGCAGCTCGGATTCGGCGGTGCAAGATGCCATCGTCGCCCGGGCTGCCAAAGTCACCGGGGACCTTCCTCCCTCGGTCACCACCCCTCCCCAGAATTAGCCCTTGCGGCAATAAAAGTTTTGTCTATCTCTCTCTCTATCCCGGCTCCCATATGAATTCCGCACTTAGCGTCTAGAATATGAACAAAATATGCAGTTTGCATTGTCTCAATAAAGCATTTAACAGCTGTGAAAAATCTGTAAAAATTGCTCAGAAACACTCTTTGCTACACCCCAAAGGCCATTTTCCAACACGCGAGCAAATGTCAATCCATTGTATCAAGAAAGCGTGGAGGAAATCAGCAGGAAATATTTTACTGGGATTCCCATACTTTATTTGCGCGATTGTTTTCGCAACATAGGTTTTAGTCATGACCACGATTTTCAGATTGCTGTGAAAGGCGGAAGAAATGTTTTTCGCCAAAACATCGGCTACGCGAACGAATAGTGTAGGGAAGTGACTAACCATTATTTTTATAGTGTAATCGCAGATGGACGCACGAACTCTCTCGGTCCCTTTTTCCCTGTTTCCCTGCAGCACCAGATTGAGTATCCTGATTTATTTATTTATTTTAGCATACTGCCAATCCCATTTGGGATTTTTGCAGGAGGGGCAATACATAGTTTCAAATACACAAAATTCACACGTGGTTTTCGTTCGTACAAGGCGAGAACAGTATGAACATCTGAGACAGGTTTTCTACATGACAAGCGAAGGTACATATTACATTTGAAATCTTAAATCTCACGCATCAAACGTCACCAAGTTCATGGAAAAACAAAGCAACAAAACATAATAAAATTCAATGCAGGATGAGGCACAGACAGAATTTGGAGGGAATATTTTACAGCAGCGATTGAAGAACGAGCGAAACCAAACATTTTACGAAACCAAGCAAACATATTACTGAAGAGCTACTCAGTAACAGTGAAAGTCATACGTTGCCCAGAGAGAGAAGGAAAGCCGTATAGACTCATTTAATTAAATTCTCGGCGTCGTTTTGGTTAATTTATTTCGTGGAAGTGGTTTTCAATTAAAGTTAGGAATCGTTCTATAGTTGCGCTACCCGTAATCGATGAATGCATACCGTTCCACTCTCTTACAGCTAGTGGGAAGAAGGAATATTTAAGACAATCGGTGCGATAATTGTATTCTTTAAATGTTAGTCTGATTATGCCGCGTGGGCCTCGATTCATTGGTAGTTAGATACTTTGAAGTATCAAGGTTTAGATTTTTATGAAAGAGTTGATGTAAGAATTTTAATCTCGCTAGTTTTGAACGATTGTGTAGGGTAAGCATACCACGTTATGCGAGTGTTTTTGATCTACTTCCCATAATTTGTGCTATTCGTCGGTTCACAGAACCTTCTGCAGTGTAGCTTGAACACTGGTGTGATAAAATTGCGTGTATTAAATTATCGCTTAGCAATACACATTCCGCCGCTTGAACTCCGCAATATGTGTGATATCGGGATGACATACCAAAGACTTAATATAAACCCCCCATAGATATTTATGTGCGATAACTGTGCCATCAAAGTGCGCAGGGAGATTTCATAACGTTGAGAGGTATGAATCAACCTTCAGCTGTGGCGGGTGGGTTCAGACCGGTCTGCCATTTGTCTTTTTGTTATTTTTTACAGCTCCTTTGAGATGTGCGGAGGGAAAACTGCGGCTGATCCTTTTCCCGTACCGGACACCGGGTGTACATTGGAAAATGGAGATTATGCTATAAACGTGCCCGTACCAGCCCCGCAAGTTGTTTTACCGACTGTAACGGTGAGCGCCTGTCTCAACTACACTCTGCAGAAATAACGCTTAACTTCTTGCACCCAATTATCACCAGTCTACTTTAGTTATTTCTCGCCACAGTCATTTCGCAAAAACTTTTAAGCGACTTAAATTTCCGTTAAGGTCAATCTTTTTTCCGTTTCCCCATTATTTATTCCTCCTTTACGTATGCGTGCTCATCTAGCATCTCCCATTTTGTCTCAACGCTCATTTCGTTCGTGGAATGCCTCCTTCCGGAATCGGGTTTTGTATTTATCATGAAATTTCGTTTGGAAATCTATCCCCCACACTTGTTTTATGCTCACCACACCTTAACAAAGAATATTGAATAAGATTTACCAGTCATCCCACCCTGTGAAGGTGGCTGATCAGCGAAGGAAAGGCGGCACAAAATTGTGGACTCTTGACACGACTCGCACGACCTTAACCGTCGCTTGACATAATTCGCTTCCGTTGCAGTGTTGGATATCGGGGTGTAGGCATACCTGTAAATGGTGGTGAATCGGGTCACGGCGCTTCTAGGCAGAGAGTGTGCACGAATCCCGCACACTAAGTAATTTTCTACGACCCCACAATACTGGAGTACGGGCTATATTCGCGCTACTCATTGCGGTAAAATGTGGGAAGTTAGATTCGAAAATGAACAACGTAAACTTGACGACTAAAGAAAGCACGGAGTGAAATAAATGCGCGAAATCTACGCAAAAACACAAGCAATCAAGCAAGCAAGAAAACAAGCATAGTCACACACAAAAACGGACCCTTACCCACAAACAGATTTTGTGTAAACTGATGAGGACTCCTGTTTTTACACAACGGCAAGTTCTTAAGTTTGAAAAACGATGGCTTCACTAAACAGCCTAAACTAATTAAAGTCTCGCCACCTATGTGGGCAGCATCGTTAGTGTTGCTACTGACGATGCCACCCGCACAGCTGGGGAAACGTCCTAGGAATATTTCTGTGCTGTTGAGTAAAGCTAGCGTTCTTGAAATTTAAGAATGATGTCACCTTACTTATGGAACATTTTTTCACTACGGATGGTACTTTTAGTGAAAGCGACAAATGACCCTCTCAGCGAAAAAGAAATACGGTGTCTAGCGTCCATGTCACTCTACCTGGCGTTATTTACAACCCGTTCCCGTGGAATCTTTAGTGCGGAACACCTTATAATGCCAGAACTAATCTTTTTAAAAACTCCTTCTTTCCCCGTACGATAACGAATTGGAACAGCTTGCCTTTGTCATCACTACAGTCTACTCATAGCATAGATCTAATTTAGTGATTTTGTTTTAAACTAGCGGTTCCTTCATTTGTGTAGTGAACTGTTTTTTACGTATTCTTGTTTCCATGTGTAGTTCTTTTTCTTTCACTAGAGGTTGCTTGATTTGTGTAGCGAATTGTTTTTAATGTATTGTTGTTTCCAAGTTTGATATTTTGTTTGCCATAATGTGCGGCTACATTTTTGTGCTGTTTATTTGCGTGTATTGTGTGTGCTGTATCGCCCCTCCTGCTCGGGCCCAAACTGGGCATGCAGTATGTACTAAATAAATAAATAAATAAATAAATAAATAAATAAATAAATAAATAAGATAAATTAGGTGCCATACTTGTCGTAAATCGTCCGTGGCCACGGGAACTAGCCACCGCAGTTACGCGACGTCACGCAGCCAAAACTAGCCCCGCGGCCTCACGCACCCGAACAGGGGCTTCAATATGGTACCCGCTTGTCACTCGATTAAGCCTTCCGGCCAAACGTTAAAGGATTTCTGAAACACTTCCTATAAACGCTTTCGCTCTTTGCCTTCCGCGTGGAAGGATGGTCAACAGCACGAAGCAGCAACACCACAGGCGGCAACACCACAACACCACAAAGCGGCACTGTGTGATTTGCTCATCGCAGCAGAACCATCCACCTTGCGTGTCTGTTTTGCTTTGTGAGTTTTTTCTGAAGTGGCTTTCGAAGGCGTTTATTGATACAACTGAAGAAAAGCGCGACAGCGGCCGCTGCGCCGCTGTAATGGTGTAATTCCAGCGGTCGCGGGATGCCAAGACCGGAAAAGATAGAAAAATATCTTGAGCATGTTTCGCACTTATCTGGTGTGCATAGAGCGGTTATTTTTGGCTAAGGTGCCTTGCGACCCCCTAGTCTATGTAGTCAGTGTGTTGGTTGACTACGCTCTGCACGCATTTATGATTTGGAAGAAAGTTGAAATAAGTGTTACAGGGTCTCTTTAAGAGGATACTTGAAAAACAGGTTGATATATGTCGAGTTGTTCGAAATTCCTATAATCGTTGGCACTATTCCTAGATGTCCCCGTTATTTAGCGCAAATAAAATGCAGGTACACTTGAGGCAAAATATATGCACTTACCCGACAGTCCCCGCGTTCATTTAGTTAAGAATGCTATTTGGGTTTGTTTTGCGATAATAAGCGATAACAAGTGGCCGCAAAGAATAAAAATAGCCGCGTTCAAAATGGCGCCCAAATGCAGAACGTGCGAGATGAAAGTGAGCACAAAAAAAACACAATCCCTCTGGCGCTGTCCCAGGCAGAAAAAGAAAAGAAAAGACAAAGTAAAGGATTCGCGCTGTTTCAGGAGAAGCCGCGCGAGCACTACGAAGGTGGGAAAACGGGATTGTTTTGAAAAAACCTCTGTTAAATTCATCAACAGAGGAGTGAAAAAGAGAGTTGCAGAGCGTAAGGGTGGTAGTAAAAGGGTGGTGAACGGCGCCGCAGCCGATCCGGCGATGCTATGCACTTCCGACAGCTTTCACGTAGCGTTGAACTCTTCAATTTTTCAAAAGAAGCTTTCTTACCTCAGGCCCTGATAAAAGAGATATACCTTTTATCAGAGTTGGTGTGAAATTATTTGTAGCTGTTAATCCTATATGGGTACGTGCGCCCAACACTTCGGGAATATGGTTCCTGATCTCAAAACAAGCTGTGGAATGGCGTTAGGGGTGGCTGGTGTGAACACATTCGCGTGCAGGTTCACAGGATGTGTACCAACGTGGATGGTGCTAAAAGAGGTTGTCGTAAAAGTGCTAAGGGGGCTAAAAAATCCCCGCACCTCCCTGAGGGGGATTGTGAGGATGCAGAAATGCATTGGGTGCACCGATGAGTGTGATGCGATTAATGGCGAAGAGAGAGGCGAGAGTGTGAGCGTAATCATTTATTTTTTTCTTTTCCCACACCCGTCATTTCCGCTTCGTTATAGAGAAGCGTCTTCGAGACCGCGTTGAACGCAACCGCCAACTGCAGAGGATCGTTCACGTCAAAGTCGTCGGGAATCGTTCCGCACTCACGGTCAGCATCATCGACATCGTCTTCCTGCGGTTCCTCTCGTTCGCTGCCGTCATCGAAGTGATCGAGCCGACTCCAATCGACCCGAACGTTGATGGCGCGATACAGCGGGGTGTGTTCCAGGTGCTTGAGCCAAGCCAGGATGTTGCCGCGCTTCACCAACCCGCGCTTGTACGTTGCCGGACTCATCAGCCTCCGCTTGATGTGAACGTCGAACGCAACGTCCTCGGGTACCATGCGAGGAAGGCACCGCACAACCTTCGATACGTCGATGGGCACGTTCACCGCCTGTCCCTTGATTCCAAACTGCCCGTTGCCTCGAGTCAGCCGCCTGATGCTCATGAAGGGAGAGTCGAGGCGCGAGGAGCCGCTCTTAGACCGGGTTCAGAACGGGAAGATGCGCCGGCCGAGGAGGATAACGGTAGCCAAAACTCACGCAGGCCTCCTCTTCGCAGCTTTGTTGTTGTTGTTGTTGCGCCTTTAGTTATGGCACATACCCAATCAGGGGATCGGCCAATCAACAGAGGATGGATAAAATGAATGGGATTCTTATCTAATCACGAGACGTTTAGGAAAGATAATTTAGACCGGTTGGAAAATTTTTGAGAAAGAATGAAAAAAAAAACCTGAAAAATCAAAGCGAGGGTGACCAATCGCAATCATAAAGAGAATCGTTTTGAATTTTCAATGTAGCGCAGGAGGGCAGAGCATAAATCCCGGCGGCAGAACCCCGTTTCGGAAGCCCCGAACGATAGAATAGCCGGCACTGTTAAGGATATCCCCAAACTGTAAAGCGGCACCTCCAGGGACTGACGTCTCAGTCGGGAATCTTCTTCTCCTTCTTCTTCTTCAGCGGTTCCCCTACGGGAAGATGACGATGGTGGTTGAACGCGAAGCTATCTCGTGATGGATTGTTTGGTTGGCCCATGCCACAATCATCATCAGACGTGCTGCGCACGCCGGCCAAGGGACGCACGACAACCCCCGACTATAATGCATTTCTGCATAAAAGTGAGTGTCCACGCCCATAGGGGAGTGTACACGCCATAGAGGATAGGCACTCAATAAAGTGCGTAAAGGTTTTAAAGCAGCGAACCAGCTTCCCAACCTCCCATTGGCTACAGAACGGAGCACATACACCAAAAAGCGAACACACAGGAAATGGTTGTGCAGATGAAGCGGTCTGGCCAAATTATTGTACCTATGAACACTGCATCGATGAAGACTGGGAAGACGGTGGGCTCTCGGGTTTCGATTAATGCTGTGAGGAATTTCAGCCGGGTTTGATTCTCGCGTGCAAAGCTCTTGCTTCAAATTAGATTTGTTTTCACAACTCCGGGTGGCGGGAAACGGGTATATGTAACTTTAAGGAATCAGCGCTGGACGATTGCTGCTCCCTATGTGCCTCCTATCCTGAGACAAGGGGCTCCAACCATTTCAGTCTAGATTAAGATACCGTGTCAGCCACATTCACCAACATGTGGGACACTGAGCACCAGTGTCTGGACACCTTGGTGTCCCGTTTAGTGGTCTTGGAACAAATTAAGCTATCCTTCAAGGAAACAGTTAAACGGTTTTTCCTATTACGTAATTAGATGTCTGGACTGGCGGCTTTATTTATGTGTTCATTCACCCAGACCCTCCTTCGCACGTTCGTTAGGCTACGCGCCTAGCAAAGTCCTCGGCTCTCGCCGCCTTCCTTCGGCACTTTTGTGCCGAAGGAAACCTAAAAAGGTTTTGGGCCATTCGCCAGTTCTTCTCAGGCTGCAAACACTCTAGACCCTGGGGTTAAACAGGGCGTTAACTTCTTTACAAGTGTATTGACACATTCTGACATTCTGAAAAAAAACAGCAAAAAACAGGGAAAGACGAAGCAAAGAAAGAACAGAGGATGGTTGATCGTAGGCTGTATCATTCTTCAAATATACGCTCAGTTGCCAGTCGAGCGAGTGTGTTTAAAAAACAAACACATGCCCAAGTGACAGATCAACACCAGGTCTTCGCATTGTGCCTTCGTCTGTTTCGCTGGTTCTTCTGCAACATTGTCTTCCCCCCGTTTGCACCAGGAGGCTGTGGATACCACTGTCAAGCGTAGGTTACACTTGAACAAATAAATGTACATGCGCACCCCATAAAGTGTGGTACGAGACAGCCACCCATGTAGCTGATCCCGTAAGGCATTCCGCGCCTGATTACTAGAGGCCGGATTTTTAGGCACTAAAAAAGCACGTTTTAGGCGCCAAAAATAGACGGCAAAAACAACCTTTTTTGGCACTAAAAAGAATAAAATAGGCGCAATAAATTTTTAGATAAATGCTAATAATTTCAAGTGAAGACATGAGCGAACTGTAAGCACGACACGAAATCCAAAAATGTCATTGCAATTAGGCCACAATGGCAGTAACAGTTCAATTCAATTCAATTCAATTCTTTATTTTTCTCTCATAACAAGTTCTATACATTGACCTTAGACGTGGAATTGCCCCGTAATACTTCTGGCCTAATGGCGATCAATTGGCTTAATTTCACAAGCGCATTGCTTACATACATGTTCAGATGCGAAAGTCACTCAAACGTCGCATATTGTGAAACAGGCAGGAGAAACAATACTTGAAATATGATAATACTGATTTATAAAAGCGCAAAGTTATGTCTACCTGACGCAATTAAATTACAATAAAGCAAGAAAATATTAAATGCAAGATAGACAAGTTTTGTTAAATTAAGAAATTAACACATTGTTACGTGAGAACGTACGTACAAACTTTAGCAATTTTCTACAGGTACCTTAATTATACAGGCAAGACCTTTCAACACTGCCAAATACACATACGCTCATTGGAAATATAAATATTAAGAATTGTGTTTGTACAGAACGCGGAACCTAGTTTAAGAATCACTATGAAAATTATAGAAACAATAGGTAACTACCAGCATCTCCAATTTCCGGGTTCATATTTGTGCCTCTTGTCGCTGAGAATGAGTTTGTACGCGGAAAACGAACGCTCGACGTTGACAGATGTGATTGGTGCGTACTTATACTTGGGAAGATTCGATGGGTTAATTGACACTGGGATCCTACAGTGCTCACCAGCAAGGACTTCTGAAGCTTCTTTAAGGACAGAAAACCCCTTGTTTTTGTCCAAGACGAATTGCAGCTTTGCACGTGCCTTTTCGGCGACGGGTCCTTCAGGAACGGTGGCGATTGTTTCCTGTGCGTAGAGAATCAGCGCAACGTTCGTGACAAGAGTTTCTCCCACACTTTCAAGTTTTTTGATAGAATCCGCTAAAAACGTGAAGTTGGCGCAAAGGTACGCGAAGTCTCCTGGAAGGCTATTCACGGAGAGGACAGCTTGAGCCTTTGTGACTGCAACACTCTCGTCATTTGGAAGGCCGTTGATCACGGCCTTGATGTCCGAAAAGTAGCAGTTGTAGTACTCAACAGCTTCTAGCCACATTCCCCATCGTGTGACGACGGGTTCTGGCGGAAGGGGCACATCAGGCAGCATCTCCTTGAAGACGGGCACGCGAGAGGGTGCCTTCAGGAACGCGGCCTTGGCTGAACCAATAAGCTCATTGACGTCAGTGAAGTGTTTCCTGAGTTCCTCGCAAACACGATGAAGCGCATGCGCTAGGCAGGTGACATGGAGCATCTGCGGGTACAAGGCCTTCAGGAGATGAGCGGCCTTGTGCATGTAGGCTGCAGCGTCTGTGTAGAGCAACAGAACCTTGGTGGCCTCGACTCCTGTAGCGTAAAGAACCTTTAGGGATTCGTTTTCAAAGAATGTTACAGACTTCCTATTTGTTCTCTCCAAAGGTTTTGAACACACGAGGAAAGCCCTTGTCTTCTCGTGCGCCGCAAGCTTCCCAGCAAGAAAGTGAGCGACGAAGCGCCCTTTGACGTTTGTTGTTTCGTCTACGGAAATCCAAATGCAGGAGTCGCCAAGCTCTTCTCTGATTCTTGCTAATGTCTGTTCATACAAAGAAAGGCCGGAGGTAGTTCTTCCTCAAAGTAGACACAGACGGAACGTTGTGGTTGCAGTATTTCTGTAGAAATTGTTTCAGCACGGTATTTTCAATTTTGGTCCAAGGGATGTTTGCGGCCACCAGGGCATCGCACAAATCAACGTTGAAAGCGTTCGTCCTGTCGTCCTTGAAGGCTGTTGTCAAAAAAGACTGTTTGGATGTTGAGGGCTTGTCCCGCTTAAGGTTTGCCAGATGACCTGCCGTCTTCTCATGCTGAGCCAGGTGGTACTTCTTCTCGCAAGGAATCTGCGCAAATTCGTTAGGATTTCTTAAATACGAAGCGTATATTCAACATCACAGCGCAGATAAACATGCTAGCATACTAAGCGTCTTGACATGCTAACAGAAGACAAATAAATACGATAAGCATCAATAAACATTACAACTTCCGCAAAGAAGCGCTCGAACACCCCTGCTGCGTCCTATTTGATGGTATAACTGCACTTGAGCGCCGCGCTGCTACGCGTGGCATACCACCAAAATGTACTTGAAAAACAAGAAGGTGAGATTCCATTGACGTTCTGTTCAACTAACTCGGCGCGCGCCATCAATACCCTAAATTTGACGGTGGCACGGCGGGGGAGTAAGATACCAGATTCAAATGCGTGTTAACTTATCGTGGCGTACCTCGGTAATTCTAGCTAGCGTCTGCATGTAATTAACCGAGTAGCTACGAGGTGGACTTCGATTTAGCGGATGTCCAGTGCATATCTGAAAAACACGCTCCGTTCATCAGCGCTAGTTTTTAAACATCATCCTTCAGTACCAACCGATCAATTGCTCGTTTGATTAAGAAATTTCTGGATTGTCACTTAACGCAGCACACAGGGACGGTACATAAAAATGTGAATCTCCTTCTCAAGGTATCTAAAATATTTCATTTCAATCATCTCAATGGTATTGAAAGTTTAGAACTTTTATTATAAACAACGCTAGCAATCAGACTAACCAACGTTTGAAGAAATGCAGGCACCGAAAGGAACGCTGTCTGCCGTATTCAAAATACACAGGTGCCTCCTTTCTTTTCTCAGAAGAAGGGGCAGTATAA
Source organism: Haemaphysalis longicornis (assembly GCF_048455015.1). Lineage (NCBI taxonomy): Eukaryota > Metazoa > Arthropoda > Arachnida > Ixodida > Ixodidae > Haemaphysalis > Haemaphysalis longicornis. The sequence goes on along the minus strand of NW_027526407.1, from coordinate 204,808,181 downwards.
ACAAAAAGCAACAACAGCGAATCGCGGCCATGACACCCAGGCGCCAACCAAGGTTGTTCAGTGAACAACTTTGCATAGTTTCGAGTTAGACCACGGCCCCTGGATCAAGCGCACTTGATAGAGGGGCCGTGGTTTCGAATAACACATGAAACACTCACGCCACGTAAAAACTCGTCGGCTCACCTTTTTTCCGCACGGTTGGGAGAACACGGTCTCTACGTCTATTCTGTAGCATGGTGAGTTAAGTGCCCACATTCGGATCAACGCATTTCTGGGCGCCTTCTGTTTCGGCATGGCTGAAAAGGGCAGCGGAGAAAGCCAGAACGTGCACGTTGAAAGTCCGGACCAAAAGGGAAGGGTGCCTCCTATTGGTCGGTTCGAACCGCCTAGAGCCAATTTCTCCCCTGGTGGCGAACCTTTCAGCTAGTAAATTACAAACAAGATAAGGGCGTGTACGTCACAGTGTTTTTACATGCAACGCATCTCTTGCTCGGGGCTATGTCACTCCTGCGTCTGTCCGGCGGCGGCGTCCTTCTCTCCTCCACTCTCCGCGTCTCCTCTCTCCGATAGCGAACGCTCTCGCCTAACAGCGGCGGCGTCGGTGCAGGTGCGTCTCTCCTCCACTCTCCTCCTCTCCTCTCTCCGATAGCGAACGCGGTCTCAGTAGACGGTCGCCCGTGCTCCGTTTGCACTCTCTCGCAGTACTCGACGATTGCTTGATGCGACGGTTCCTTTAGAGAATCAACCCAACGGAAACACCAATGGAACCACCCGGATGCCTTGCATCACAGGGTTCCCGCGAGGGGAGTTGGGCGTAATTTTTCCCCATCACTTTCTTTGCCCCTGACGGTATCATAGTTCACCTGGGGAGTAGAGTTGTGCGTCCACCGCCAAGCCCTGCGGGAAAGCCACCCGTAAAGCATGCAGAACCCGCCGCTCCGGTTGCACCGGCGCAAAGGGAGGGGGCGGAGTGTTAAAAAGAGGACCAGGTTCAAACCCATAGAATTCAGAACAGTAAATATTTCCAGGTAGAATGAATAAAGGTATCAAATTGCACTCGAAAGCGAAACTTGACGCTACATAGTGCTGATTTAGGCGCCAATTTGAGAAAAAAGGCATTTATAGGCATTTATCGGAGTTTAGGCACCAACACCCAAAATAGGCATTTATAGGCACTATAAAACCACCATAAAAGCCATCCTTGACCTCCAATTCGTGCTCATATATCGAAATGGGGCGATAGGAACGCAAGGAAAAAAATAGGCATTTGCCTAAAATCCGGTCTCTACTGATTACAGATGTGGTCCGCATACCGGGTGAGTTTTTCTTCACTTTATTTCTAAAAGTTGAAATACACACCTCTACCTACCTATACAAACTTAAATTACCCACAAACGGTCATCAACCCCGAAGCAATATGCACCGAATATGGCACACCGCTCACTATAACCACTAGGTGGAGCCAGAAGCTTTGCTACAAGAAGAAAAGGTTCAGCCGTCTTTTCTCGCTGCCCTGTGCGTGGCTCTCTGATAAACCAAGTCTTTTGCCCTTCATTGCCAAGGCCGTTGGTCTCTCTCGTGACATTTTAGTGGAGGGCTGAGTATCAACCCATCCACATCGACCACGAAAAACATATCGTTTCTAGGCCAGGCGCAGTGCACACAACACCGGTTCATAAGACTAGACGCCGACTGCAAGGCTTGCCACCAGCGTTTAAACCTCTCGCCGCGCGGGCGAGGTCAGTGATGACTTCGACCTCCAGCCAAGTGAGCCAATTAGCATACAGGGTCCTTCATCGTGTATGCTCCTCGCACGCCGATGGCTTTCCATGGGCACAGATTCAAGATGTTCATGATTGGCTCAACAGCTTCGACGCCGTGGCTACTTACAGCAAATGGAACGACAAACAGAAGCTCAAAAATGTCTACGTTTGTCTAGAGGATGCTGCCAAGACCTAGTTCGGGAGCACTAGCGTTCCATGAATACCTGGCAGGAATTTTGTCAACAGCTGATAGCAACCTACCGCAGTAGCGAAAGAAAATTCACAGTGTCAAGACCAAACAAGACCATGGCCACGTTCGTCGAAGCAGACGGCACAGATTTGATTGATTGTAGGGTTTAACGCGCCGACGCAACGTAGGCAATGAGGCGCGCCGTAGTGGAGGGCTCCGGATTAATTTTGACCACCTGGGGATCTTTATCGTGCGCCGAAATCTCGTACACACGGGCGTTTTTGCTTTTCGACTCCATCAGAAAAGCGACCGCCGCGGCCGGGAATCGAACCCGCGACCTCGTGCTCAGCAGCGCAACGCCTTAGCCACTGAGCCACCGCGGCGAGTGCAGAAGCACAGACATGTGTCATCTGTTTCAGTGGGCTGACCCAAACACGCCCGAAGAGATTATTATTATTAGGCTGTATTTTATTGGCGCAGCAGCCCATATCAGCTTTATTGACCGAGACGCAAGGTGTAGTTTCATTCCCTTATGTAAAATGCTCAGGTAAACACGGTGAACAATAGTGAAACCACATTTTATATAAATGGTCCATTGCACTGAAAAATCTAAAACCATTCTCAAAGTAAGCCAGGGACACATTACGTAGCAGTAAAACAGGGTGCAGTTGAATGTAAAATTTATAAAAATGAGAAAAGAATTCTCACAACTTGCTTTCATAACACAACAAGCATGTGCATTACTGTCAGGCGCTTCCCGCAATGCTCAAATTCTATAGGCTCTTCTCCTGGCAAAAGGAAGAGCGCGTATGACCAATTCTTAGGCGATGTAGCACCGCTTCTGCAAATCTTTCTTTATGCCTGCACCTCTGCCACTCCCTTACGTGCGGCTTCACAAGGTGGAGCTCGTTTTCATTTAGTCCTGTTCGTTCCGACTGCCCCTTTTTGGTTACTGATAATTTTGGCCTCCTCCTGTAATCCAGACAGGGCAAACAGATTTACGTCACGTCGAGCTCTTTTGTCTGCGCTGCGATAGCATCAGTCTTTTAAATGTTGTCAATTGGTACATGACTCCGCACCCAACAGAACTCACGTCTCATTCAACTCACGTCTAAGTGATTCTTGCCACGTCCGTAACTTGGTTGAGCACTTCTTGAACAAGCGGATTTTCGGTTGTATTTCCTGAGCGCAAGGCTGCTATTGCGATCAGAGATTCAGAGAAGATGACTGACTGCGGTGTCCTTCTACCACGTGCTTTGTTTAAAACGGTGCTGTATGGTATGCAGTTATGCGGTGAATACACTAAAGTCATGTCTAAGCCGTTTCTATTCTTCATGTTAAGGTCTGACTGCAGCTGCGCCCACATGCATTCCTCCTTAAGAGCCGTCGGGGAAGTCCGGCATACCTAAACTGGAGATGTCAAAACTCTTGCGGCGGTATTTCTTTTGGAGTGTTGTGCTTATTGTACTTGAGCAAGTAGAAATCAGACTGTGGCTTACAATATTCCCAGGGAGCCTAACCAGTTCGGTGGGTGACCAGCGCGGTATCAACAACGTGAGAGTCAAGGGCTTCGTTAAGAGTTCGGTACCTGAAAAACGTCGTTGGAATAGTCCAACGCTTGTTGGTAGAGTTTCAAAGCGAGGTTCCAACAACAGCTGTGGACAAGGGTGAGTGGTGCATGAAAGAATTCTCATTACGTAAATGTTTTGAAGCAGTATTCGTCGTTTGTGTAGTGACCACTGCTTGTCTTCTACGTACAGGCTTCGTACTAGGGATGTTAGGAATGCTCCTGGGCTTATTGTCAAGCCCGATTTATGAATGGGGTCGAGAGTTTTGAGAACAGATTTGCGACCGGATCTATAGATAAAACAACCATAATCAATCCGGAGACGAATCAGACTGTTATACAGCCGCAAGACAGGTACAATCAGCGCCCCAGGATTTATAGGATAAATGTTTTAAACAGCCATGGATGTCAAACACTTTTGTCTTGGATAATAATGTGGCTTTTAAATGCCACATTTCGTCCAATATTAACCCCTAAAATTAGCGCCCCTTCACTCTGGAAGAAGGATGACCTGCAAAACAGGACGCTATCGCCGGAGTGCACGAAACAAAGCACGTTTGTTGTAATTGGCGATGGAGTGTATTTGCTAGCCAACTAGCTCAATGAACCTCTGAAGGATCAAACATTTGTTCTTCCAGACAAACACGGTGCTGCCTGTGTTCTTCCCGCGTAGCAAGCATATCTTACTGTTTGTGTAACACACAAATCCAACACGCTCGACCATTAAGGACTCCGGACCGGTCCCATGTGGCCGTTTAACGTCCGTGTTTAAACCTCGCACTAGCTCAACAGACATGCCATCCATCAGAACGGGCATGAAACATATAGCCGCCTGTGCACGCCCCCCTCCCTTCCACTATTCTCCATTACAAACCTGCCCACGCATAACCCGACAACAATTCACGTGCGCTTGCTTAAAAGTGTCAGACGCGCTCGAAAATATCCCCTGAAAGCCCTCTGAAGAAGTGATATTGGCCCACGCCGGCGTTCCAAGCGGGCCAATTGCTGTCCATCCGGAAGGGATTCGCTGCTACTCGAAGAGCTGAACGTAATGCTGTAACGGCGGCGCCAGCAACTTTCCTTTGTTTTTGCAGCCGTTCGCTCTTAAGTTCGGGCCAATGCTTCAGTTCTTGCTCTTCTTCCTCCAGACGAACGTCATGCATCCGTCCCATACCGATTAAAAACGTGGAAGCCCTTGAGCTCCATTCTAGCATGGGTCTAGGAGAACTCGTCAAAAGTGAACTCGTCGCAGCTAACTCGTCATAGGTGAATTCGTCGCATAGGGCAAGTCGTCATAGGCCATCTCGCACTAGGGAAACTCGTAACCTAGGGCTCGGCACTCGGCCAACTCGTCACAATTTACGTTTTTCGTCTATCATGTTCAAATGAAAGAGTACAGGAGCTTGTATAATTTTCATCTTATGCGCAAACATTCGTACACTCCTCCTTCAGTTCACCACCCTTAATGTTTCCTTTGTCGCCTTCGAGGAACGCGCCAGCCAGACAGCGTATCCTATTTTTTTTCTTTGTGCAGCTAATTACGTGAGTCGTTTATATTAGATTTAGTTTTGCCAGTTCTGTTTTTTCTAATACATTTTTATTTTCGGTAATTAAGTGATGGGGCTGTATTGGGATTTGCGATTTTGTTCTGTGCTTTCGCTTTTTAGTATTTTGATCTTTTGTTTTCATGCCTGCTGACAAACGATGATTGTCAAGCTGGGTAACTTTCGTTTTGTTAGTCTTCATATCACCTATATATGGGAGCGAAAGTCCAGGCTGGGCATAAAAGTTGACCCCCGCCCCCCCCACACACACACTCGCACAAAAAAGTGTGACTAATATTTTTTAGAAGGAGAAGAAAAGCAAAAAAAGAAACCGGAAGTTGCGCTGAAACCGAAAAGCCACTTTCAACCACCACCTGCAAACAAACAAGCGGCCAACATTTTGCCCTAGTTATAGATATATACACAAGTAGGCAAAAAGCTTCAAAAGATAACGCCAAAAGAAATTAGAAAATAAAGAAAAGAAAACGCTAAAGAAAGAAAAAGTGGACCCCCCTCCACAGAAAAAGTGTGACGAATATTTTTTGGAAGGAGAAGAAAAAAAATAAACCTAAAAAGAAACCCCTTACCCAGTAAAAATTGTGATTTTTTTTGCAACAACAAGGGAAATAAGAAGAGGACGGAGGAACATGTGTTAAAATAGAAAACCATTTCAACCACCGCCTGCAAACTAACAAAAGCAGAGGACCCACCGAACTCTGAAGAGGTCAACCTGGGAGTAATTACAAGATTAGAAGCCACTAACTTCCTGTCCCCATTTCCTCGACATCGCCCAAAAATGGAACCGCGAGACGACTTTTCCTAGCACGAGAAGGTCAGTGCTACCACTTTTCCTAGTACGGGATCACCTACAACCAGATGCCCTATTTGACCAGTTTCCCTATGACCAGTTTTCCCAGGACAAGTTGGCTGCGACGAATGGGCCGGTCCCCTTCTAGCATACACACAAGTGGCTGCCCGTTTCCGTTCCACCTCGTACGCATCTTACTGTATGTGTAGGATGTCTCTGTAACACGTCAACCCACATCCGAACCACTCCATTGAGGAGGAGAGCCGATTAAGCGCATTCAGCCATGTAATTTCGACATATAAATCTCCCAGCAGCACAATCGTGATTTCATCGGTAGCGGCCTGAATACTAGCTGTGTATGCACGCCCCCCCCCCCTTTTCAACCCGCAAACCGTGCACGCATAAACCGTCAACAGGTGATGGCGCATATGTATTTGCGACAGACACCAGCGAAAATGTCGCTTGGAAGGCCTTCCAAGCTGAATAAGAAATATGGGCTCACGTCTGCGTTCCAACTGGGAAAGTTTCGCTTCTACGGGGAGGGATTCGCAGCTACGTGGTGAAGTGGAATTTGAGCGGAAAAAGGGACGGTAGGTTTCGGAAGTTTTAGGGGGAAGCCCTTTGGCAGCCGTTACCTGGGCTTCGCGGGAGCGATGTATGTTTATGATGCATTATCAAGTGAGCGAAAGCAGCAGCGACGAAAAAGCGCCTAGGGAAGTGTCAGGTGGAGTACGACACGTGCGGCTGTGGCGTCATCTATCTCACTACCTTTCTATCATACATGTTCATGCGTCGCTACCAAGGAGCGCCGTCCCCCTGACACTTTCCCCAGACGCTGTTCCATTTTCCGCTAATCCAAACCACGTGAAATTTGTGCGGGAGGTTCAAACTCGATTTGCAAGATGCTGGCAGGCGGCGGGGGCGCGCTGCGGGTTAGCAGCAAAGCTGCGCACGCCACCGAGCGTTCGCTGATCACGCGAACACTTCCTCAGGCGCACCAGCAATTCGTCGTGACCAAAGCGACTGCAGCTCGCGCTGCATAACCCCCTTGGTGCTGAATGAAAGGCCCACAGACGGTTTTTAGCACAAAAGAAATATCCGTTTTCATAGGCCCACTGCACTAGATGGTTTATGCCTACCTGCATTGGCCTTTCACAGAATGCTAAGTTACACGAGTAACTTGTGATCTGAATACCGTTCACATAAAGCGAGAACATAGATTTCGGTATTTTCTGGGCGGCAGCGTTCAGTTTGATCAGGAACATTCTAACACTGAGAAGCCCTCCCTGAGGTACACCATTTATATAAGTATGCACATCTGATACCACTGTTCCAAACCTCACTCGAAAGGACGGATTGGAAAGGTAACTTTTCAATATTCCAAGCACTGTGCCTCTTACACCATATCGCAGTTGTGCACTATGCTTCCATCTGGTATCGTAAGCCATCATCAAGTAAAAAATATGCAGACGCAGTGCTGTCGTTTTACAAAGGATTCCATAATTGTAGTTTCTAAGCGAAGCAGGTGGTTGTCTGTTGAGTGCCTTGCACGGAAACCCAACTGAGACGGATGAATAATGTGGTTTTCTTCCAGAAAGTGTGTGACCCGCTAGTTCATAATTTGTTCAAAACACTTCCCCAGCGAGCTTGTCAAGGCACTTACCTGTACCTTGATGGTTCACAATGGTCTTTGCCTGGTTTAATAGTGGAAGCATAATGGTTTCTTGCCATTCCAATAGACAGTGGGCTTCATATCAAATTTTATTGAAGAAGTGCAGTATGGCTTGTAAAGTTCTTGGGGTTAAATGTTTTAACACTTCATAATAAATTCGGTGGGTTTCGCACCACGACTTTCTCCCTGAGGGATCACCAGGTCTAGTTCAGCGATGCTAATAAAGGAGCAATATATGCATTACCATTACCAAAGCTCATCTGAACTCTACGTTTTTCAGCATATTCTTAACATTGAGGAATGATTCAGAGTACTGGGCTGAACTGGACAATTGTGTAGATGGGCCCTGGGCGATTCTGCGGCAGAAGGCCTCCGCAACGTCAACTTTCAGGCGTTTTTGATGAAACGCCAGGGCACTTAAGGGGTGTCGTTGCTGCGTCGTCCTTCGTAGGCCCCTAACAGTGTTCCAGATTTGAGACAAAGGCTTTCGATGATCACAATTTTCCCAGAATGACTTCCATCGTTGGGCTTGCACTTGTGGAATACGGCATTTATTTTTGTGTGTGTCCGTTTTGGCCTCCGGAAGGTCATGAATATACTTTGTGCGCCTGTATCTCTGTTCAACACGACGGTGAATCCCTCTTAGACGTTCAAAAACTTCTTCGAACACCGTACTTTTGCAGTATAACCGAACGCAACGCGTTGTGTCCTCCGCAGTGCTAGTTATGGCACTTTCGCAGTTCGAGAAAAGCCCTTCGCTGCAGATGCCTTCCGCGCAGGACTTCAAAATTTTCCAGTCTATCCACCGGATAATTTTTCCCGAAAGCAACACTATCAAGGCCCTCAATCTTCAGGTATGTCGAAAGATGATTGCTCCGATGGGTGTAAATATCTGTAAACCACTGAACACTGTCAGTCAGACCTCTGGAGACCAATGCCTAGTGCAGACGACTGCGGTATGTTGCTCCAGGAAGAAAATTTGGACTGCCATCATTTACAAAACAAAGCTCATGTCGGGATGCCAGTGAGACAAGCCTTCGACCTCTTAGATCATTCTTCTGGCTACTCTATATCATATGGTATGCGTTGAAGTCTCCGATTACGATTCATGGTTCAGGTGTGTCTGGGATAATTTTGCCTAATCTCTTGCAATCGAAATGCCCGAATGGAGATATATAAACCGCTATTACAGTGAACGATAAACCCTGCCTTTTTACCGTGAGGCCTGTATACTGGTTACTGGCATTCGGCTGAGCAGAATGTAGAATATATATGAGCTTTCTTCGGATGAACACAAGTACCTTGCTCGACACGCTCGAAGTAAATGAGGTAAAAGTTTTATATCGGGAACGTTTAATCTTATTTGTGTTTGGCTTGCAAATGACGAAGATAGGGAAGTTATTTATCAACACGAACCGACGAAAGTCCGACAAACGGAGGTTCAGGCCTCTAGCGTTTAATTTTAGTGTATTGGCGCGTTTTACTTCATCCCGAAAAGACCTTGAATTAGGGGCCGTGATGCTGACCAAGGGGTGACTCTGGAGATGCAGTAAACTGTGGGCGAAGCGTCGCAGAACAACCCAAAATGATATGCTTCAGGCTCAGCAGTGTCTCAAGGATGGTGTTGCAGAAACTTGAAGCCATAGAAGCAAGTTGGGACCGGAGGGCTGTAAAGAGAGCTCGCACAGTGTTGAAGTAGTAATCTAACTTGACTTTCTTAGAATGAACACGACGCCGCGTTAAAACTTCGGCATATTGACCACGTCCGCGTTGCACGGCAGCAGGCTGGAAATGTGCGTCGCGATGAGCTGGTGCAGGCGGGAGATCCCGTGGTTCTGGTTGCTCAACACTTGTCGCTTTTCCCATGCTTTCCGTCACCTTTACGGGCTCCTGTGCAATTACGGCCGGAAAACTGTCCGGGTCTGGCGGCGTCTGCTGTGGTGGAGTAGGAGATTTGGGTCCTTTGATGAACGCCTTCTTCCTGTGTAGCGCGCTAACGTGAAACGGACACCCGCTGAAACTTGCAGGGTGATTGCCGCCGCAGTTGGCACAGGTAAACTTTGCCTCGCATTGATGAATATCATGCGGGCCTCCACATCGCTTAGAACGCTGGCCTCCTTCTCAAACCTTCGCGATGTGCCCAACACGTTCACACTTGAAGCAGCGGGATGGGGTCTCCGTGTAATCGGGTGTTGTGTGCCTTGTAAACCCGAGGTTGGTCATGGTCGGACGTTTCGTGTTTGGGGCGAACGAGAGCACCCCTGCATCATGTCGTAACGGCGTAATTTGGTCCAGCACCGCTACTGTTGAAGGATGAGTCCGGCGATGAAGCACTCGAAGGTTTTAGAGGTTCAAAAGGTTAACTTGGTTTGTTATTGACACTTATATTTAAAACATAGAGACAAAACCTTAAAACTCTTACCTAAATATAGGAGAAAACAAGCAATCAAGAGTAGGTAACAAAACATAGTTGGAGGGCGAAGGGCTCCCGGCGTCTGGCCCCTACGACCTGCAGCAAGTGTCTCTCCTGGTGCAGCTGCTGCCCCCGGCCCTCAATCGCCGCAGCAGCCGCGTTATATTCGCTTCAAGCGGTCTGGTGGGGGATGTATTGGGGAAAAAAGTCCATCCTTGAGCGTGCGGACCGAAGGGAACAAGGCTTTCTGCAGCCCATCGGGGAGAGGCCTCTTAGCTCCAATCAGCTACATTTTCGAAAGGAAAAATGAACCAATCACGGAAGACACAAAGTTCAAACTCGAAGGCGCCCGTTTCCGGCGAAAGAACTACGGTTGAGAATAAAGTAGTGTATACAAACACAAAAGGGAAAAAGACAGGCGGTCTTTTGAACTAGGCCGAGGGTTCGGAGCACAGAGCGGCCCGCGTAGACGGAACGAGGGGTCGGAGACGCCACTGCGGCGCCGCTGGGACGATGGTCCCCCTCGACAACCGCGTCTCTTGGTCGGCACACGCCGGAGGAGTTTCTCAGAAAAAAAGGGGGCCAGGGCCTAGCCGCGTCTGAACCGTTTTCACACAACACACTTAGAGGAAGAGCCCCGGTGGCGGGAGCAGAACTCAAAACAACCAGACAACACCAACAGACCTCGGCTTCACGACAATATGGAGTGGTTTTGCAGTCGTCCACCGAAGAGCCAAAGCGGCACATAAGCCTTCCCAAGTGCAACACACCTTGAGGCCCGAGATAGCCTAGATGTTCCTCCACGTACGCTTGGGAACACCTTTAATGATACACGTGTTCTGTACGTAAGAGTGAGGCAGGCGGGCGGACACATCAATTCCCCCCGACCCGGTCGCATCTCGGAAGAGTATTCACCTCCATCTCCATGACCACGCCGAGAAGCAAGGCACCCTGTGCAGTGAACCTGCTGCGAAGTGGGGCCTTTGCCAGCAGACAGTCAACCGCTGAGAAGAGGGTGATAGGGGTCACCTTTCTGAGCTCCTAGTCGCTCTTAGTCGGCGAGACAACCACAGGAGCAGAACTCAAAACAACCAGACAACACCAACAGACCTCGGCTTCACGACAATATGGAGTGGTTTTGCAGTCGTCCACCGAATAGCCAAAGCGGCACATAAGCCTTCCCAAGTGCAACACACCTTGAGGCCCGAGATAGCCTAGATGTTCCTCCACGTACGCTTGGGAACACCTTTAATGATACACGTGTTCTGTACGTAAGAGTGAGGCAGGCGGGCGGACACATCAATTCCCCCCGACCCGGTCGCATCTCGGAAGAGTATTCACCTCCATCTCCATGACCACGCCGAGAAGCAAGGCACCCTGTGCAGTGAACCTGCTGCGAAGTGGGGCCTTTGCCAGCAGACAGTCAACCGCTGAGAAGAGGGTGATAGGGTTCACCTTTTTGAGCTCCTAGTCGCTCTTAGTCGGCGAGACAACCACAGGTCCACAATAGTAGTATCGTCTCCTTGGAATGAAGTGTTCTCGTCGTCCCCTGATGCTGGTGGCATGAACGGTGAGTCCTCTTTAAAGGCAGCTAGCGCTTCTCAACAGGGGTGCCCACGGTGTGATGTCCGGTGGTAGCGCCACTAGGTCTGCGGTGCCATTTCAGGCCGGCAAACTCCGAGGAGGATCCAGGTGACGGATGCGGACAAAACCTCCGTAAGGAGGCAGGCGTTCTTGCAGAAATGATAGCCTTTTTGATAAACCAAGTCCTTTTTCCTGAAAAGCCAGGGCCGTCCCGTGACAACACGTATTAATGAATTAAGCTACTTCCGCGATTCCGTCCAGGGCAACAAAAAATGCTACCATTCGTTTTCATCTTTATTCGTCGAACAAATTTTAATATGTATTTATATACGGCCCTCGTATTAGGATGTTGTCATGGTGCCTTTAACCTATGATTCATTTCATCTTGTTTTCAGATTGAAAACGTCTACACTTACACCCTGGAGTTCTTCGAGTGGAAGGGGACAGTCGGTTGCCAGACGTTCTCTTTTGACGCATTCAGATTGCTGCAACGTGACAGGTCAACAACGAGTAATGAAGTGAGTAGAAACAGAGAGAAACCTCCAACGACTACCACGCTGAAGAAAGGCACGACGTCGTTCGGTAGAAGCGAAAAGAAAGCCGCAGCGAATACCACGCTGAAAGAACAGAAGCCGTCATTGGATGGAAGCGAAGAGAAAAATGCAGCAACTACCCCTCTGAAAGAACACACGCCGTCGTATGATGGAAGCGAAGAGAAAAATGCAGCAACTACCACTCTGAAAGAACACACGCCGTCGTATGATGGAAGCGAAGAGAAAAATGCAGCAACTACCACTCTATAAGGACACACGCCGTCGTATGATGGAAGCGAAGAGAAAAATGCAGCAACTACCACTCTGAAAGAACACACGCCGTCGTATGATGGAAGGGAAGAGAAAAATGCTGCAACTACCACTCTGAAAGAACACACGCCGTCGTATGATGGAAGCGAAGAGAAAAATGCAGCAACTACCACTCTGAAAGAACACACGCCGTCGTATGATGGAAGCGAAGAGAAAAATGCAGCAACTACCACTCTGAAAGAACACACGCCGTCGTATGATGGAAGCGAAGAGAAAAATGCAGCAACTACCACTCTGAAAGAACACACGCCGTCGTATGATGGAAGCGAAGAGAAAAATGCAGCAACTACCACTCTGAAAGAACACACGCCGTCGTATGATGGAAGCGAAGAGAAAAATGCAGCAACTACCACTCTATAAGGACACACGCCGTCGTATGATGGAAGCGAAGAGAAAAATGCAGCAACTACCACTCTGAAAGAACACACGCCGTCGTATGATGGAAACGAAGAGAAAAATGCAGCAACTACCACTCTGAAAGAACACACGCCGTCGTATGATGGAAGCGAAGAGAAAAATGCAGCAACTACCACTCTGAAAGAACACACGCCGTCGTATGATGGAAGCGAAGAGAAAAATGCAGCAACTACCACTCTGAAAGAACACACGCCGTCGTATGATGGAAGCGAAGAGAAAAATGCAGCAACTACCACTCTATAAGGACACACGCCGTCGTATGATCGAAGCGAAGAGAAAAATGCAGCAACTACCACTCTGAAAGAACACACGCCGTCGTATGATGGAAGGGAAGAGAAAAATGCAGCAACTACCACTCTGAAAGAACACACGCCGTCGTATGATGGAAGCGAAGAGAAAAATGCAGCAACTACCACTCTGAAAGAACACACGCCGTCGTATGATGGAAGCGAAGAGAAAAATGCAGCAACTACCACTCTGAAAGAACACACGCCGTCGTATGATGGAAGCGAAGAGAAAAATGCAGCAACTACCACTCTGAAAGAACACACGCCGTCGTATGATGGAAGCGAAGAGAAAAATGCAGCAACTACCACTCTGAAAGAACACACGCCGTCGTATGATGGAAGGGAAGAGAAAAATGCAGCAACTACCACTCTATAAGGACACACGCCGTCGTATGATGGAAGCGAAGAGAAAAATGCAGCAACTACCACTCTGAAAGAACACACGCCGTCGTATGATGGAAGCGAAGAGAAAAATGCAGCAACTACCACTCTGAAAGAACACACGCCGTCGTATGATGGAAGCGAAGAGAAAAATGCAGCAACTACCACTCTGAAAGAACACACGCCGTCGTATGATGGAAGCGAAGAGAAAAATGCAGCAACTACCACTCTGAAAGAGCACACGCCGTCGTATGATGGAAGTGAAGAGAAAAATGCAGCAACTACCACTCTGAAAGAACACACGCCGTCGTATGATGGAAGCGAAGAGAAAAATGCAGCAACTACCACTCTATAAGGACACACGCCGTCGTATGATGGAAGCGAAGAGAAAAATGCAGCAACTACCACTCTGAAAGAACAGACGCCGTCGTATGATGGAAGGGAAGAGAAAAATGCAGCAACTACCACTCTGAAAGAACACACGCCGTCGTATGATGGAAGCGAAGAGAAAAATGCAGCAACTACCACTCTGAAAGAACACACGCCGTCGTATGATGGAAGCGAAGAGAAAAATGCAGCAACTACCACTCTGAAAGAACACACGCCGTCGTATGATGGAAGCGAAGAGAAAAATGCAGCAACTACCACTCTGAAAGAACACACGCCGTCGTATGATGGAAGCGAAGAGAAAAATGCAGCAACTACCACTCTGAAAGAACACACGCCGTCGTATGATGGAAGCGAAGAGAAAAATGCAGCAACTACCACTCTGAAAGAACACACGCCGTCGTATGATGGAAGCGAAGAGAAAAATGCAGCAACTACCACTCTGAAAGAACACACGCCGTCGTATGATGGAAGCGAAGAGAAAAATGCAGCAACTACCACTCTGAAAGAACACACGCCGTCGTATGATGGAAGCGAAGAGAAAAATGCAGCAACTACCACTCTATAAGGACACACGCCGTCGTATGATGGAAGCGAAGAGAAAAATGCAGCAACTACCACTCTGAAAGAACACACGCCGTCGTATGATGGAAGGGAAGAGAAAAATGCAGCAACTACCACTCTGAAAGAACACACGCCGTCGTATGATGGAAGCGAAGAGAAAAATGCAGCAACTACCACTCTGAAAGAACACACGCCGTCGTATGATGGAAGCGAAGAGAAAAATGCAGCAACTACCACTCTGAAAGAACACACGCCGTCGTATGATGGAAGCGAAGAGAAAAATGCAGCAACTACCACTCTGAAAGAACACACGCCGTCGTATGATGGAAGCGAAGAGAAAAATGCAGCAACTACCACTCTGAAAGAACACACGCCGTCGTATGATGGAAGCGAAGAGAAAAATGCAGCAACTACCACTCTATAAGGACACACGCCGTCGTATGATGGAAGCGAAGAGAAAAATGCAGCAACTACCACTCTGAAAGAACACACGCCGTCGTATGATGGAAGCGAAGAGAAAAATGCAGCAACTACCACTCTGAAAGAACACACGCCGTCGTATGATGGAAGCGAAGAGAAAAATGCAGCAACTACCACTCTGAAAGAACACACGCCGTCGTATGATGGAAGCGAAGAGAAAAATGCAGCAACTACCACTCTGAAAGAACACACGCCGTCGTATGATGGAAGCGAAGAGAAAAATGCAGCAACTACCACTCTATAAGGACACACGCCGTCGTATGATGGAAGCGAAGAGAAAAATGCAGCAACTACCACTCTGAAAGAACACACGCCGTCGTATGATGGAAGGGAAGAGAAAAATGCAGCAACTACCACTCTGAAAGAACACACGCCGTCGTATGATGGAAGCGAAGAGAAAAATGCAGCAACTACCACTCTGAAAGAACACACGCCGTCGTATGATGGAAGCGAAGAGAAAAATGCAGCAACTACCACTCTGAAAGAACACACGCCGTCGTATGATGGAAGCGAAGAGAAAAATGCAGCAACTACCACTCTGAAAGAACACACGCCGTCGTATGATGGAAGCGAAGAGAAAAATGCAGCAACTACCACTCTATCAGGACACACGCCGTCGTATGATGGAAGCGAAGAGAAAAATGCAGCAACTACCACTCTGAAAGAACACACGCCGTCGTATGATGGAAGGGAAGAGAAAAATGCAGCAACTACCACTCTGAAAGAACACACGCCGTCGTATGATGGAAGCGAAGAGAAAAATGCAGCAACTACCACTCTGAAAGAACACACGCCGTCGTATGATGGAAGCGAAGAGAAAAATGCAGCAACTACCACTCTGAAAGAACACACGCCGTCGTATGATGGAAGCGAAGAGAAAAATGCAGCAACTACCACTCTGAAAGAACACACGCCGTCGTATGATGGAAGCGAAGAGAAAAATGCAGCAACTACCACTCTGAAAGAACACACGCCGTCGTATGATGGAAGCGAAGAGAAAAATGCAGCAACTACCACTCTATAAGGACACACGCCGTCGTATGATGGAAGCGAAGAGAAAAATGCAGCAACTACCACTCTGAAAGAACACACGCCGTCGTATGATGGAAGCGAAGAGAAA
Organism: Haemaphysalis longicornis; assembly: GCF_048455015.1. Lineage (NCBI taxonomy): Eukaryota > Metazoa > Arthropoda > Arachnida > Ixodida > Ixodidae > Haemaphysalis > Haemaphysalis longicornis. Next base: position 204,792,141 of record NW_027526407.1, on the reverse strand, counting down.
AATGCAGCAACTACCACTCTGAAAGAACACACGCCGTCGTATGATGGAAGCGAAGAGAAAAATGCAGCAACTACCACTCTGAAAGAACACACGCCGTCGTACGATGGAAGCGAAGAGAAAAATGCAGCAACTACCACTCTGAAAGAACACACGCCGTCGTATGATGGAAGCGAAGAGAAAAATGCAGCAACTACCACTCTATAAGGACACACGCCGTCGTATGATGGAAGCGAAGAGAAAAATGCAGCAACTACCACTCTGAAAGAACACACGCCGTCGTATGATGGAAGGGAAGAGAAAAATGCAGCAACTACCACTCTGAAAGAACACACGCCGTCGTATGATGGAAGCGAAGAGAAAAATGCAGCAACTACCACTCTGAAAGAACACACGCCGTCGTATGATGGAAGCGAAGAGAAAAATGCAGCAACTACCACTCTGAAAGAACACACGCTGTCGTATGATGGAAGCGAAGAGAAAAATGCAGCAACTACCACTCTGAAAGAACACACGCCGTCGTATGATGGAAGCGAAGAGAAAAATGCCGCAACTACCACTCTGAAAGAACACACATCACCGTTCGATGGAAACGAAGGAAAGCACTACCACGCTGAAAGAACACACGCCGTCGTTCGGTAGAAGCGAAGAGAAAACTACAGCCACTACCACGCTGAAAAAACACACGCCGTCGTTCGATGGAAACGAAGAGGAAAGAACCGCCACTACCACGATGAAAGGACACACGCCGTCGTTGGATGGAAAAGAAGACAAAACTACAGCCACCACCACGCTAAAAGAACAGACGCCATCGTTCGATGGAAAAGAAGAAATACCTACAGCCACTGTAACGCTGGAAAACATACGCCGTCGTTCGATCGAAACAAAGAGACAACAACAGCCACTACTACGCTGAAAGAACACGCGCCGTCATTGGATGGAAAAAAAGAGATCACTACAGCAACTCCCACGCTGAAAGAATACACGCCGTCGTTCGATGGAAAAGAAGAGAAAACAACAGCCACTACCACCCACAAAGAACACACGCCGTCGTTCAATGGAAACGAACAGAAAACTACCGCTACTACCACGCTGAAAGAACACTCGCCGTCATTGGATGGAACGAAGACAAAAAATTACACCCATCTCACCGAAGGGAACCATGAGTAGGATGCGGAGCGTCATGGGGGTTTCGTTTGCGTTTCCGTTATGTTTGTTAGCCAAATTTGGTGGAAATGTAGTGAACCCTGTAATGCTCATATATCCTACTCATGGTTTCCTTGGGGGAGGTGGGTGTAATTTTCCTTATTGTATGCGTATATACGCGAGTAAGACGAGATTGAAGTGGTATCTAAAGGTCTTTATTTAGGTTTGCACGCCTTCTTACTGTGAGTATGACCGCCTTATGGTCGCTGCAGTGCACAGTCAGTGGACCTCGTAGCAGTGGTTATATGCAGTCGTCGCCGTTGCAGTTGGTAAAGACGAGATCGCTACACGTTCCGTGCATTGTAGTTGGGTGTAATTGCTGTGAGTGTTTGCGCTGATGCTCTCCCTTAATTGCGTGAGCACACTCACTGACGGGGCTGTTGCTTCCATCCTACTTCATCTGAAGAATCAAGGGAGTCAAGCGCAAGCACAACCGGATTTGTTGTTGTTGTTCCTCTTCTATGGCACGTACCCACGGGGGGATTGGCCAAGAAACGGTGGTGTGCGGACGCCGGACCACCGCCAACGTCGCGGGACATACCCCCGAGTATAATACGTGGGGGATTGATTGGCCAAGAAACGGTGGTGTGCGGACGCCGGACCACCGCCGACGCCACGGGACATACCCCCGGCCATAGGACGCTCCGAATGTAAAACGACAGCAACTACCCCGCTTAATTACGACGTATGTTCTTTCGAACACACGTCGTAATTAAATGGAAACTAAGAGAAAACTACAGCCACTACCACGCTGAAACACATGGCGTCATTTGACGTACCTCCAAAAACACAGCCCTCTGAGTTACCGAGTAGCGCTGGGCATAGAGACACTACTTTCAAGTTTACTTTGAGTTACAAGTCGTTCCAAGTCGTTTTGAATTACGCCGTACGAAAACCCTAGTCGAAGGGCTCTAGTGCAGAACGAAGTGCCGCGACAGCTTTGAAGTACTTCGCAATTTAAAAACCCTAAGGCTGGAAGTAAAGTTGATGACGTATTTTTTATAAACTCAGTTGGCAACCGTTGGTACTGGCGGATAAAGGCTCAATTGGGTATCAATCTATGCCAAATTTAGTTGAAATGTATCCTAATACGAAACATTCGGGAAAACATGTAGTGTAATGACTATTCATATTTCGATCCCAAGCACTGCTCAGGCATCAACAGCTTAAAAATTGCTACTTTTGGTCCTAATGTCGAAGATCAGAAGAAATACATTATGAAATATGATGTTGGGCTTGTTGGTGCATATTGCTTCAAGAAAACGAGCGCTACAAGGAAGTGGCCAGAGCGTTTTTTCTGTTCTATAGTGCGACACCAGTCCGAAATCTATTGCCTAGCCCACTATTCCTCCATTCACATGTGGAAAAGCCTCCATTGCCTTCTGACATCGAAGGCATATTGGGATGGCCTTTACGATGGCAGAATGGCTTGCGGCAATGGACTGTGCTAAGTGGAAAACTGCGCCTGGTCCAGATACTATTCCTTACGACGCCTTCAAGAATATAAGCAATGGTGTACTCACTCAGCTTCTCGATTCAATCAACGAAGTATGGCTTAGTGGAGTCGTCCCTGGCAGCTGGAAAGCAGCGCACGTCATTCCCCTACCAAAAGCTGGCAAGCCAGCGACTGTGCTACGAAACCGTCTGCCAATATCACTTACGGCGACGGTTCGCAAGCTTGTAGAGAAATCCTAGCCACTTGCTTACCGTGGTTGCTTGCACAGCATGGGTTTACCACCCCTCGCAAATCGGCTTTCTCTCATCACTTGGCACGGAGGACGAGCTTAGCGTTTTGGCAACCCGCAGTCATGGTGTTCGGTCCGTCCTAGCAATGGACATCCAAAAAACGTGTGACAACATCAGTCTCGCTACTATCCTTGGTGTGCTCCACCTTCCCATGCGGGTCATTCCTTCAATACAGGACATTTGCCATACAGCTTCACGGACAAGCTGTTAGGTCCTTCACTCCTGTAAGCGGTGTGCCCCAAGGATCAGTATTGGCTCTGACCTTGTTTAATGTGGCCTTCATTTCACTGTCATGGCACCTTCATGATGCACCGGATGTTAAATTTCTCATTTACGCCGAAGACATCACTGTGTGGAGCACTTTCCATGACCTGGAAACTTCTTTTGCAATATTAAAAACTGTTTTTCCGGTGAAATTTTTTCCCCTTATTAGGAAAGCATCTATTTGCAGCAGAGCTATAAGGAGCCCCAGCTGTTATTTCAGTGACCTGGCCACATATTTTTGGCATTCCACATATCTTAAAATTTTGAGACAATTTTACAACTTTGAGTTAACGAGAGCCGTATATTAAGAGCGTTTTCAGAATACGCATCAGGAAATGTGAAAGTATCGTTAGGTGGAAGGCGTCGATAATTTGATGTTGGGTCGTACTAGTTTAAAATTTTCACAAGCGAATTACAGCGTACGGCGTTTACTCTCTAAATTAGCTGTCCAAAGGCATGGATTGATTTCCTGCCACGGCGGCCGCTTTTCTGATGGAAAAGAAAAGCTAGAAACGGCCGTGTGTACAAGATTTCGGCGCAGGCTAGAGATTACCAGGTGCTCATAATCAGAGGTCGGCGAACTCACTCATGAGTCCACTCACTCAGACTCATTTGGACTCAAACTCACGCGTGAGTTTGAGTTTGAGTGAGCGCGAGGCTAGTGTAGCATGGTGAGTTTGAGCTTGAGTGAGTTTGAGCCGAGTGATCACGACTGAGTTTAAGTCCGATTGAGTTTGAGTCAATTTTGAGTTCTGAGTACATTTTGAGTTTGAGTCCATTTTGAGTTCTGACTACATTTTGAGTTTGAGTCCATTTTGAGTTCTGAGTACATTTTGAGTTTGAGTCCATTTTGAGTTCTGAGTACATTTTGAGTTTGAGTCCATTTTGAGTTCTGAGTACAATTTGAGTTTGAGTCCATTTTGAGTTCTGAGTACATTTTGAGTTTGAGTCCATTTTGAGTTCTGAGTACATTTTGAGTTTGAGTACATTTTGAGTTTGATTACATATTGAGTTTTGAGTACATTTTGACTTCTGAGTACATAGGAGTTTTAAGTCCGTTTGGATTTTGAGTACATATGAGTAGCCTAGGAGGCAGCTATGGTTGGCTGTTAAATTTCATGCGTCACTGTGGGCTCGGAATTCAGGTTACCTGCGGGTATGGCACCAATCGCGATCTGCATGATAGGTTGGGAGGGAGGTGGTGCCTGATTTTTTTTAGTTTCCTGTTGAATTTTCATGGCCATAAGCACTTGCTGTATACCTAATTTTCGCGGCTGGACGCGTGAGTGATAATTGACTGGTGAGGTCATAAAAAAGGGTTGTCTTAACTTTTCCTCCTGACGGATCCACTAAGAGCGTGGGAAAGGGTGGTGGGAAAGCACACGGCGGCGCTGGCGTGCTGGTTGTTCGCCTGCTACTGTTAACGACTTGATATACTAGGGGTCACAAAGGAAGAGGTGAGAGCCGGGGGGAAATGGGGGCGGGGGCTGTCCTTTCTACTGTTTCAAATGAATTAGCTGAATTGACTGGGCAGCGCCCCTTAAGACAGAATAATGACCACATTAGATTGGGTGAAAAGTGAAACTGATAAGGCTAAGGCGTGTAAAGTATCAAATGAAAGGTCCGGATTAACGAAATCATGCGGGGTAAATAAAAAAATGCTTCCTGATTGTAGTCATCAGGCAGTCATAATGAGTCATAGATTGGGTTAAAATTCAAAATGACGTTGCGAGGGCATGTGGGGAATCAAATTCAAGGTCTCGATGTTGGGAATCATTCGGGACGAACATGAGATATGGATATATCATGACGTAGTCATGGTAAGGCAAAGATTCGGTTAAAATTCAGGTTCATGACGCTAGGGCGTATCAAATTAAAGGTCTCAATGAGGGTAATCACGTGCTTCCTGATTATTATCATGACGTAGTCAAAATGGGTCATAAATTAGGTTAAAATTCACAATAATGCCACTGGGTGTCCGGGGCATCAAATTGAAGGTTCCGATAAGGAAAATCACGTGGGACAAAAATGTGGTAGTGCTATATCATGAGACAGTCATGGTTAGTCATTGATTGGTTTAACGTTCAAATTGATTCCGCTAGGATGTGATGGGTATCAAATCAATGGTCTTGATGAGCCGAATCACGTGGGAGAAATACAAAAATGCTTCCTGGTTATAACCATTAGATTGTCATGGCGAGTCTTATATTGGGGTAAAATTCGAAGTTACCCCGCTAGGGCGTGTAGGGTATCAAATTTACGGTCTTGACGAGGGGAATCACGTGGTACAAATAAAAAAAGGCTTCGTATTTCGAATCATGAGATGGTCATTATGAGTCATAGATGGGGTTAAATTCAAGGTGAGGTCGATGAAGCATGTAGGGCGTCAAATTGAAGGTTCCAGTTAGGGGAATCATGTCGGACACCTAAATAATGCATCCTGGTTACAATCATGAGAGGCATCGTTAGTTTTTCTGGTATGAATTTTGTATGACCCTCCTAAGGTGTGTGGGGATCAAATTGAAGGCCTCGTCGAGGGGATCACGTGGGACAAATATAAAAATGCTTTCTGGTTATAATTATGAGGATATAGCAAAAGGTATATAGCAAAAGGTACACACTCACTCACTCACTCAGTCTCACTCTCATCACACTCACACTCACACTCACACTCACACACTCACACTCACACTCACACTCACTCTCACTCTCACACTCTCACACTCACACACTCACTCTCACACTCTCACTCTCACACTCACATTCACACTCTCACTCTCACTCTCAATCTCACTCACACTCTCACTGTCACTCTCACTACACTCACTCTCACTCTCACTCACACTCTCGCTCTCGCTCACACTCTCGCTCTCGCTCATACTCTCACTCTCACTCTTACTGTCACTCACACTCACACTCACACTCTCAGTCACATTCACACTCACACTCTCACTCTCACTCACTCTCACTCTCACTCTCACTCACACTCACACTCTCACTCTCACTCTCACTCAGTCACACTCACACTCTCACTCTCACTCTCACTCACACTCTCACTCTCACACTATCACTGTCACTCACACTCTCACTCTCACACTCACACTCACACTCTCAATCTCACACTCTCAAACTCTCACTCTCACTCTCTGACTGTCTCAATCTCTGTGAGGCCATGTGAGTTCTGAATTCATTTTGAGTTCTCAGCCCATTTTGAGTTCTGTGTTCATTTTGAGTTTTTAGTACATTTTGAGTTTTGAGTCCATTTTGGTTTGAGTATATTTTGAGTTTTGAGTACATTTTGAGTTTTGAGTACATTTTGAGTTTGAGTACATTTTGAGGTTTGAGTACATTTTGAGTATTGAGTTCACTTTGAGTTTGAGTCCATTTTGAGTTTTGAGTCCATTTTGAGTTTTGAGTTCATTTTGAGTTTGAGTACATTTTGAGTTTTGAGTCCATTTTGAGTTTTGAGTTCATTTTGAGTTTGAGTACATTTTGAGTTTTGAGTCCATATTGAGTTTGAGTACACTTTGAGTTTGAGTACATTTTGAGTTTTGAGTACAAATTGAGTTTGAGTACATTTTGAGTTTGAGTACATTTTGAGTTTTGATTACATTTTGAGTTTGAGTACATTTTGAGTTCTGAGTACATTTTGAGTTTTGAGTCCGAGTGAGTTCTGAGTTTTGAGCTCAATGTGAGTTTGAGTTTGAGTGAGCGCAGATGTGCTGCTCAGCATTGAGTCTGAGTTTGAGTGAGTGGTGATTCGAAAAAAAAAATTGTGAGTGAGTTTGAGTGAGCCGCGCCAACTTTGCCGAGGTATGCTCATAATTAATCCTTAACCCTCCAGAACGGCGCCGCTCATCGCCTGTGTAGCGTCGGTGCGTTAAACCTAATAATCGATCAATAAATGAGCTGCCCAGGCGCCAAACACCGCCGCGAGCAGCGCAAATCTTGCCGCGCGCAGGCTAGGAGCTGGGGCCGGGAAGCCCGGCTGTTCAGTGGTTGAGGACAGCAGCGCCGCCGCTATACCGGTTTATTTCCTGCGCGAAAGTCAACCCGGCGGAGCAATGGGAGAGGCCGCCGCTCGGGCCACTCTAAAACTTCTAGTACACTCTAATTAGGGTGTTCGAAACTAAGAAAAAGGGCGTAAAGAAAAAAGGGTGTAAGAAAAAGGGAGCAAGAAAAGACCGCCAACTAAGAAAAAAGGTGAAGAGACCTCCAACTTTGGAGGCATTTTGTACCTCTTTACACAGGTGGTGTGAACATTTTCTACAAGCGGGGGGTGTTTTATACCTTACGATTTTTAAAGCAATATGAATTGGCATAATTTATTACCAGTGAAGCTCTTTAAGGTTGAGTTAGTTTCGGTGGCGTTAGCAAAAAAATACAAAAAAGGAACTTCGGCACCGGTAAAGGATGCACCACTGCAGATAGGGTACTATAACAGTGAAGTCGGCTTTCGAGCTTGTTAGAATGTGAGCACAAGGGGCGTATGCGTCTGCGCACCTCTTATTGTACCATTTCAAATGTACTAGTCTTTTTTGGATTTTAAAAGGAAAAAAAATTGGCGTAGCTTGCAATAGTGGGGCAAGGCTGGAGAAAGCATAGCTGGGGGTCGACCTAGCTTGTTTCCCCCTTGGATCTTCTGGCAATGTGTGTGTGTGGGGGTGGGGGGGGGAGGGGGGCACTGGAACAGCCTTGTAAAATCCGGTTAAACTTGGCCGCACCCCTCAGCGTCCATCCTAGCTTAGCAAGAACATTGCAAAGTTTAGCAAACATAGCAAAACTTAGCAATACCGGAAGAAACTAGGTCGACCCCCAGCTCCGCTGATCTTTTTTTGCAACTGAACGCCTATTTCACACCGTTTCAACAACCTTCAGAACGCCAAGCGTGTTGTAGTCGGTCAACACCGTTTTCACCACACGATTATGGTCTTTTTTAATTTTGAAGGAGCAAATTGAGTGTTTCACTTGCCAAAGCGAAACTTGGGGCATGAAGTGGACCGCACATAGAAACGAGCGATCATTGCATACGAGCAATTATTTTTTTGGCGTTTGAAAATTTCTTGCAAGTAGAGGAGTATATCAGGGGATGTCTTCGTCTTTACAGTGCTATTATGCATCCAAACATGGCCTTATGAACAGCTGAACACCTTTTCAAACACCCTTTCAACACCCTAAGACAAACCAAGGGTGTTGAAGTTGATCAACGCCCTTTTTTTAACACAAAAATGGTGTAGAGCTAGGAAAAGGGTGTTGAGATACAAGAAAAAGGGTGTAAAGGCCTCCCGACACCCTTTTTCTACTTATGCTACACCCTCTTTGGCTAAAAGGGTGCAAAAAAGTGTAGTGTGTGCTTTAAGAATGGCCGGGGAATATAAATACTTAGGGGTTTATTTAACGAGAGCTTACAGGTTAAATAGGCACGTTCACAACACAAAAGGTACGGCTGCACGTGTTTTTGGCTTTCTGAGATAAAATTTCAGCGAACCACCATCTACCTTAAAAGAACAACCCTACTTCCCTCAAGTGTGCTCAATGTTGGTGTACGCATGTGTTTTCTGGGATCCCTACACCAAAGAGCTGGTTGATACATTCGAAAACATACAGAATAGGGCAGTGCGATTCGTATTGGGTAATTGGCACTGTCAACTTAGAATGAGGTTAAACGTAAATGGTAAGACGGGAAAGATCAGAGACGAAACCTCAGGTTGAATTTTTTTCGTAATATCTATCATTCGAAAACAGGAATAGAAGGGGAGAAGTATATCCAACCGCCATTCTACATATCCCAAAGTGGGACCGCAAATTATTAACTTTCCTTTAAAGGTGATCCCTTGAGTGATTCAGTTTATCTTAGATCAACACGAGAGTGTAATTATCTCCCACGTATGATTGTACCAACTGTTCATAATGACGATTTTCACAGCGCTTTATGGAAATATTTTGTTATTTCGTCTCATGTTTGATGCTTAGATTTCGTCTCATCTCCCCGTTGTAATGCATGCAAAGGCACGCAGGTATCAAATAAATAAATAAATAAAAAAATAAATAAATAAATGCAAAAATAAGTAAATAAATAAATAAATAAATAACTAAATAAATAAATTATTAAATAAACAGATAAATAAATACAAAAATAAATAAGTAAATAAATAGATAAATAAAAATAATAAACTTGCGGAGCCGCAAGCTCGCCTCCGACAGGTTGATAATACTACCATTGCTATGTTATTGGTTTCACACAAATTATGAAACTCTAGTCTTATGCCGTTCCTTGCGTGAACACAGGGATACAACGGCAACCACCCGAAGCAAGGCGTCATTCGCAACGCGTCTAGAATTTTTTTACCGTAGCACGACAGTAGAGGAAAATTAGGTTCTTTTGTGCGATTAAGTGGTGTGCACGTAACTCATGAAACCAACATAAAGAATAGATTGAAAATGAAAGCACTTGTTCGATCTCGCCTAGGATCATCCCTGTGAAAGATCATCAGAAAAGTTGATCGAGTAGAAAATTTCTTTGCTAAAAAAATGTGCAAATACTGGACATACTTTTAGTGTGAAGGAAATTATATTGAATGCTCCTTAGTTTTTGTGGAGTACCAGAACGCTTAGTAAAGGCATTCGCGCCGGTTTTATACACAATAAAACTGGTCAAGCAACTTAGAAAAATCAGCGCCAAAAAAGATAGGACAGGGAGTAAAGACAAACATTGCGCTTAATTGCCAAATGCGGTTTATTTAGAACAATGAATATATACTAGAATCAAAAACAAGGAGGAGAGAAGGAAATCCATAACACAAAAACACAAAAAAATGGAAGTTGATTGTGGAAATGAAAGCAGCTACGTGTAATGCGTTGATCATGATCCTAGGTATCTTATCTCCCTGTCGTACAACTCGATAGAGGGTGTGCTCACGCTCCTATCTCCCAATGGGTGGATGACGAAAGTCTTGTGAATTTCCCTCGTGCGTTGCTCGCGATACCGTACGCGATACCACGGTATCGCGATATCGCGATAACCTAACCTAGCCAAACCTGTAATATTCTAGTCCAACCTAACCTAGCCTAACCTAACATAACATAACGTATCCCAACCAAACCCAACCTAACTAAACCTAACCGAACCAAGCCTAAACTAATCTAATTCAACCTAACCAAACCTAACCCTAACCCTAAACCTAACTTAAAATAACCATCGCTAACCTAACACAACCTAACCTACCATAACCTAAACCTAACCTAACCTAACACAACACAACCTAACCTAACCTAAACTAACATACCCTAAACCTAACCTAAACCCAAACATAAGCCTAACATAACCTAACCTAACCTAAACTAGCCGAACATAACCTAACCTCCCAGGCAGCACAAGCATGTGCGCCAATTTTTGCCCAAAGAACATTGGCCAGCCCTTTTCCCCGGCCAATCTTCGGCCAAAGTGTTTGGCCCTTAGTCCAAAATGGTCCTTGGCCGTGTAAGGCTGGAGCTTGGCTGTCATTCATTGGCCAATATGCTTTGGCCGCTAATACCATTGGCTCACCGACCATTGGTCGAATACATAAGGCCTACAATTCGCCAGAGAAGTATGGCCTACTATTGGCCAAGCATATATGGCCTACCATTGGCAAAGAATGTATGGCTTACCATTGGCCAATTATGTATGGCCTACCATTGACCAGATTCAGGTTATTCTATGGAGGCCAGAGGAAGCCCGCCCAAGGCTGCTACCATGCATGCCCTGCAGCAGGCCGTTAACCTTGGACCTGTTAATCACAGGTGTAAATGAATGAAACACAAACCAGTCAGTTTGATGTCTTTGTTTGTCCTTCCGCAATGCATGCAATTTCTTTTTGTTGGCTTTCAGTGCACCTAGATGGCATTCGCATAGTATATTTATCAATTCATTCATAATCAGCATCGTCCAGGGTCGTGCTTATTTATATTCCCTTTCTATCTCTGTATTCGTCTTTCCTTGCATTGTTTTCCCATGAATTCTTCATAATGGCTGCCCCAATGCTCTTGTCGGCTTCTTGGTCTGGATTTGATGGTCCTGGAAATGAAAATAAAATAATTATGAAACAAACAAATGAAATCAAAGCAATAAGCAGACCTGGAAACTTTCCCGGACAGTTCGAGGCACCCTTGAATTTCACCCCATCACCATTGTACGAATGATATCTCGAATTTCCCGAGTTATGGCCGCGACAGCACAGAGGTTTTTTTAATGACCCGTGCACGTTGTTTCGGAAAAAAATTGGCCGCCACAGAACCGAGGTTGTTTTTTTTTAAATCACGCGTGCACGTTAGTTTTTGCTGCTGCGACAGTTGTGGTGCTGCGAATGAGCACTCACCACCATACTTATGCAACATAGTAACCATAAAGTAGAGTACCACTAAGTGCAACTAGATGCTGCTCGAATGGTGTTTATGGCTTAGAAAAGCTTCCCACGGGACGCGCACACCACAGTACTCCCTAAAAGTGTTAAAATAGGTACAACAACGGCTGGGTCTATCTGTTGTAGCTAACGTTGAACGCATATTACCGGCAGGAAGCACTGATGCAAGTTCGGTGGGGAGTGTGGGCAAACATGCGCTATAATGGCAGTGCCGATTGAGGCGGCCGTGTGTGCGTAAATGTGTGCTTTACCTTTGGTGAAGAGTCACTCAACCAGACAATGTCTTGAGCACATGCATTCTGAGAAGTTTTTAAAGCATGCGAAGCCCGCTATTGCTACCGTAAAGTTCGAGCAACTGCTTCCCTGCACGCAAGTCGAGATCACCGGCAAAGTTGGGAGGGAGCGCTATCCGAAACACCAAAATTCAAGATGGCAGCAACGATCCCTCACCAGGAAAAAACTCAAGAATGCACATGCACCTAGAATTTCACCAATGTTAGTCATCGCTTTCAAAACCACCGAGACAGTTTCACCGAGTTAGTTTCAAAGAAACATTCGCCGAATTCCGCTTGAAGTCCGCCCCAGTCTCATGCACTGACAGTAAACCATGCAGGCTGCCTCCCTCCGAACCACCCCGTGCATTCCTTATGCCACAGCTACAAAAGGACCGTACAAGATCATCTTCGGGTACAACGGTCCATGCCTCGGCAACAAATTCAATCAATCAATCAATCAATCAATCAATCAATCAATCAATCAATCAATCAATCCTTTATTGGTAGAAACCAAAACACATAGTGTGCTACAGGGACAGAGACTAAATGCTAAATCGCCTGACGAGGACTCTGTCCCTCTGCAGTTCAACAACGTTGCGTGTACATTTTACGTAAAGGACAGAGACAGTTTGGGTATCTGTACAGAGCAAAGTTTGCCACAAAAAAAGACAAAAAAATCTAAAGCAACTTGTCTAGTAAAAGAACACCAAGAAAATAACTACATTTAAAATATATAAGAGCAAGTTCACAACATAATATAAAGCAGTTGATACAACCGATACAAAAAAATGAAATAAAATAATATTTAAAAAAAACGCTTACAATTGATCAAATTGTTACAACAATAGTACATGCATTTCTCATAAAACAGTGAATAACTATACACACATGTATAATATTTCGCTAACCACGTGAACGCCATTCACAAAAATAAAGAGAGCAAGAAAAACAAACCAGAAAATTTCAGCTAGATTGCGTGAACAAAAAATGGCAGGCAATATCAATTGGTATAGTGGAGACCGAGTGACTGCAATACATTCTTAATGTGTTGTTTAAACGCACTAACCGAACGCGTGAAATCTATTTTACCATTTAATTTATTAAGTATAAAAAGTGTTTGATATCCAGTTGTGTGTTTGCCATAATTTGTCCTGGTTTTCGGCATTCTCCTCTTTTTTTGTCGTATGGAATAACCAGAATCGTTATCTACGCCTGGCCTGCAAAGGTTATTTTGTTGTGTGTACTGAAGCAGCTTAAAATAGTAAAGCTGGTCTGCTTTTAATATGTCGTGTTTCAAAAACAGGGGAGATGTCGGCAGACTCTGGTAGTTTCCGTGATAGTTTTCAAAACATCTAAGCACTTTCTTTTGCAGCACAATTATTTTACTATAATTGCCGGACGCCGTTGTTCCCTAGACTAATAATCCATAACAGAGCTTCGAATAGAACAAAGACAGGTAAAGAAGGTTTTTTAGCTAAAGCGGAATTAATGTTGTTAACTTGTACATGGTGCCAACAGTCCGAGCCAATTCTATCCATAAGTGTTCAACGTGTGCTTTCCATGATAATTCCTCCTGAAACCAAACGCCAAGGAATTTTTGCTTTCTAACCCTTTTAAGGAGCTGGTTATTGAACATAACTTTAAGAGTGGTGCATAACGGTTTATTTATAGGGCGAAATATGATGTACGTTGTTTTCTTGGCATTCGATTGTAACCTGTTATTTTTCAGGCAGTTTGACAGGCGTCGCATGTAATCGTTAACGCTGCTTTCAAGTGACGCAAGATTATTACACTTAAAAAAGATATTAGTGTCATCTGCATACATTATGAGTTGTGGTGAATGGGGTATCGAAACAATATCATTTATATATGCAAGGAAGAGGAACGGTCCTAAAATCGAGCCCTGTGGGACACCCTGTTTCAACATTACTTTTGAAGACATGTGCCATTAATATTCACAGTTTGTTAACGGTCTTGCAAATAGGACTTAATAAGATCTTGGGCAATTCCACGTACACCATAAATGAACAACTTATTAAGCAGCAGGTTATATTCTATGGAGTCAAAGGCTTTCTTAATGTCTAAGAAGAGTCCAAGCGTGTATTTTCGACTTTCCATGTTAGCTAATATTGCGTCCTTCATAACAAGTAACGCCTGCTCAGTCGTACGCCCTTTCCGAAAACCGTATTGGCTGTCTGTTATTATACCGTGTATATCAAAGAAAGGAACGAGTCTGTCCAAAATAACACCCTCAAAAATTTTAGATAGCGTTGTTAGCACGGAGATAGGGCGGTAATTTGTTGGGTTTTCTGGATCACCGCTCTTGAATATGGGAGTGACTTTTGCAACTTTTAACTTTTTTGGGAGACACCAGTGCTCAAGGTAAGGTTTATTATATGTGCTAGAACTTCGGAGATAAACGGTGCAATTGACTTTATCTCGGACGGCCCGATGTCATCAATTCCTGCTATGACGTTTAGTTGAAGCTTTGTTATTAGGGATTCCACCTCCAATAGAATCAGTAGGCCTTAAAAAAATTGACTCGGAAATACGTGTGGCAGATGTCGTAGTTTCAACATAATCGCTATCATTCCAGTTGTTATATGAACCTGCGTTCACAAAATGCGGATTCATAGCATCAGCTACGGACTCCCCACATATGCTCCTACCGTCTAGTGTAATTGTGGTCATTTTGCGATATGTTTTCGTTTTCCCGGTAAGCCTGTTGACCTCGTCCCACACCTTTCTGGGGTTTCCCTGTATATATTCAAACTTATTGTGGAAATATTGTTCCTTGGCTTTCTTAAGATCGGATATCAACATATTTCGGTATTTTTTATATATTGTAAACAATTCACCATCGCTCTTTTTAAGATACTCATGATGTAATTTGTGGTTTGTTTTTATCCTGGCGTATAGGATTGAGCTCATCCACGGTTTGCGAAATTTCTTCGCTTGCTTGGAGGTACATTTTTCAAGGGGAAAAGCAGCGTAGTGACAATCCTTCAATATGCCCTCAAAAACATCGTATTCGTTCTCGGTGTCACATTGCAGGTAAACGGGGTTCCAGTCCGCCGATTCAATCGAGCGTAGGAATATTCCTAGAGCTTCGTTAGTAATGTTTCGCCGAAAATATACCCGTTTGTTATTTACGTGTTTGTTTGTAGCAAAAGAAGGTAGTAGAAAAAATATTGGTAAATGGTCGCTCAGGTCGCATGATAGCACACCACTGTGACATTCGTATGGACGCATGTTCGTCGCGGATATGTCTAGTAAAGTAGCACTGTCGCAAAATAAGTGTGGGGTGCCGCGTCGGTAGAAGGCAGCATCCCAACCTAAAACATAACTGTTCATCAACGTAGAAGCAGCAGCGGGGCAAGCATGCCGGCCTGCGCTCGAAAGGTTTGAGGAACAATCATAATCTCGAGCTTAGCGGCTTGGGTTTTATCGACCCCAGTGGTGACGTAAGCCTCCGGCGAAACTGCAGTGTCGCTGTCCCTTATCGGAAACGTGTTGCAGCGAGTGGCCGTGTCACGCTGGGCTAAACAGTACGAGACGGAGGCTGCGCAGGTTTGTGCGCAGTGGTCGCCACATCACCCCCCCGCGGAGTACAGAGCCCTCAGGGTCTGTAGAAATCTGGGAGGCGTACCAGACGTCCAGAGCGTGTCGTGAAAGGAGCGGGCTGCGCCGTCGGCGGCTGTGGAAGGGTGCCTGTGGGAGGAGTGGCGCTGCCCGGTTCGTTCGCAGCGATGTATGCGGGCTTGAGTCGGTCAATCGAGACGCGAACGTCGTTCCCGTGCAGGCGCAGTGTGAAGTTCTTGTCGTCGCGACGAACGACTAGGTGGGGTCCGCTATAGGGTGGCTGGAAAGGCCCGCGGACGGTGTCGTCGCGGAGGAAAGCGTGCGTGCACGATGCTAGCTCCTTGAACACAAAAGGTGTAGGCTTGCTGTGTTGGGCTGCAGGTGACGGGCGTAAGGTGGCGATGGTGCGTCGGAGCCGGGCGACGAAGTCGGTGGGGTCTGACTGCATAGTGCTGGATGGCAGAGCTGCGAGAAATTCACCTGGGAGACGGTGTGGTTCCCCGTAGACGAGCTCTGCTGGTGTAGCGTGGATGTCCGGCTTGAAGGTGGCGCGAAGACCGAGGATGACGGCAGGGATGGCCTCGAGCCAGGTCGAGTCCGGGTGGCACATAATGGCTGCCTTGAACTGTCAGTGGAAATGCTCGATCATGCCGTTGGCGCAGGGGTGGTAACTGGTGGTCCTCAAGCGTTCAAAACCGATAGTCAGCCCGAGGAGCCTGAATAGGTGCGATTCGAACTGTCGTCCTTGGTCGGTGGTTACACGGCGGGGGGCGCCGAAACGAGCAATCCAACCGGTGAAGAAGGCCGAGGCGACGTCTTCTGCGGTGATTCCCTCGAGGGGCCATGCCTCGGGCCATCGAGTGTATCGGTCGATGGCGGTGAGACAGTAGCGGTAGGGTCCAGCCTGGGGAAAGGGTCCTATGATGTCGAAGTGGACGTGCTCGAACCGACCAGAGGGCTGAGGGAATGTTCCGAGTGGGGACGTGACGTGCCTGGTGATTTTGGCACGTTGGCAGTGAATGCAGGAGCGCGCCCACGTGCGACAATCGCGCTGCATAGAGGGCCAGACATAGCGGTCAGCTACGAGACGTGTAGAGGCGCGTATGCCGGGATGGCTGAGGTTGTGGAGCTGGTTGAAAACACCACGGCGATGGGACAGGGGCACATAGGGCCTGCTTCGTCCTGTCGACGTGTCGCAACAGATTGAGGGGACTTTTTGTAGCTCTAGTGAGGTCGTGCCCTTGAGGAGTTCCTGCAGTTCGGCATCCGTGGTCTGAGCCTCGGCGAGGACGTCCGCTGTTATCTGCCCCGAGCTGATGGTGGCTACACGTGAAAGCGCGTCGGCGACCACGTTGTCTTTCCCGCTGACATGTTGGATGTCGGTGGTGAACTGTGCGATGAACGAGAGTTGGTTCTGCTGAACAGGCGGGAGTTTGTCGCGACGTTGAGAGAAGGCGTAGGTGAGAGGCTTGTGGTCGGTATAGATGGTGCAGTTCTGTGCTTCGAGAATATGGCGAAAGTGTTGCACTGCTTCGTATATCACCAGAAGTTCTCTGTAGTAGGCTGGTAAATAGGTCGGGGCGGTGGTCGTGGTTTCGTCAGTGGAACTGGCGACTGAAGGGGTCGTTTTCGGGGTTGCGAGTTTCTTCGACAAGAAAGCCAAGGGATGCCAGGTGTTGTCCACGCGTTGCATGAGGACGGCGCCGATAGCGAAACTAGATGCGTCCGTGAAGAGTCCCAAGGGAGCGTCTGGCACAGGGTGGGTGAGGAGCGTGGCGGTGCAGAGGGCGGCTTTGCAATCTTCGAAGGTTTTCGCTAACGTTGGTGTCCACGTGACGGGTTGGTTTCCTCGTAGCCCAGCCAAAGCATCGTGGAGGTGAGCCTGGTGTTCGGCTGCGTGTGGCGAAAAACGCCTGTAGAAGTTCAGCATGCCGAGGAAACGGCGAAGGTCTTTAGCGGTGGTGGGTCGAGGGTAATTTTGCAGGTCCGAGATGCGTTGGGGCAAGGGTCGAATGCCCTCAGACGAAACTTCGTGGCCAAGGAAATGGACGACGGAAGTGCCTAGCGTGCTTTTTTGGATACTGACGAGTAGACCGTGGTCATCGAGGCGTTCGAACAGCAGGCGAAGGTGCCTGTGGTGCTCTTCGGTGTCGCGGGAAAATACCAGTATGTCGTCAAGGTAAACGAAACAGAAGTCGAAGCCGCGAACGACATCGTCGATGAAGCGCTGAAAGGTTTGTCCAGCGTTCCGCAGGCCGAAGCTCATGAAGGGAAACTCGAACAACCCAAAGGGTGTGATGATAGCGGTTTTCGGGACATCATCCGGATTCACGGGTATCTGTGTGTAGGCCTTCACCAAGTCTAGCACGGAGAACACGTGGCAGCCATGAATGCGATGGGCGAAGTCCTGTATGTGGCGGACGGGGTACCTGTCCGGGATGGTGCGAGCGTTATTTATTTATTTATTTAGACAATACTGCAGGCCAGAATTAGGCCCAAGCAGGAGTGGAAACATAAAAGCATAGCATATCAGGCAAAATGTAATTATACAATCTCTACCAATAAAAAGGGCAAAAGGCAAAAAAATTTCTACATGTGAAAAAGCTGATCAACTGATGCATGCAGATTAGACGAAGTGAACACAGAGGCAGGAAGACTGTTCCAATCGGATATTGTTCGCGGGAAAAATTAGTATTTATGAGTGTTTGTGCGGGCGAACAATGGGGTAAATTTAAAGGGGTGGTATTGCCTGGTGGGCCCGGAAGAAAGACAGGTCAGATATATTGATGGGTCAATGCGAAGAGTGCGGTTTCGAAGATCGGCAAGGAATTTTAAGCGGTTGATTCTTCTTCGGGATTCTAGCGTTAGAATTCCGTTATTCTGCATTAGAGTGGTAGGGGAATCGTGTCTCTGATAACGGTTATAAATAAACCGAACAGCTTGCCGTTGAATTTGTTCGAGCTTGCCAATATCTTTTTTTGTATGCGGGTCCCAGACCACTCAAGCATACTCAAGGCGCGATCGGATTAACGTATTATAGGCCAACAATTTAACGTTGGGCGGGGAGTGTTTAAGTTTATGTTTTAAGAGTCCCAGTTTTCTTCTAGCCGAAGCGCAAATATTGTCAACATGAGCCGACCAGGACAGGTTTCCAGTAATCGTCACACCGAGGTATTTAAAGCTATTTGTTAAGCTTACAAGGGTGTTGTTTATTGTGTAGTGGTATTCAAGAGGGTTCTTTTTGTTAGTTATACGCATGAACACTGTTTTATTTGGGTTTAGTGTCATGCCCCACATGTTGCACCTTGTGAGCACGCCATCGAGACTTTCGTTTATTGAGACCTGATCGTTAACATTTTTAATATTTTTGAAAAGCAAGCAGTCATCTGCAAATAGACGAATATTCACATCCTGGTTTATACAAGTTGTTATATCATTAATATAAATGAGAAAGAGCAGCGGCCCTAGCACGCTGCCTTGGGGGACGCCGGAAATAACGGGGAGGGTATCAGAGTGAAAGCCATTTAAATAAACAAATTGTTCGCGAAGTTCAAGGTATGATATAATCCATTTCACAAGCGAACAAGGAAAACCGAGTTTGTTTAGTTTAAATATTAGTCCAGAGTGAGAGATTTTATCAAAAGCTTTACTTAAGTCAAGGAATATTACGTCAATTTGGCCCGATGCATCAATCACAGAAGAGAAGGAATGAATAGTGGAAATTAATTGAGTGGTGCAGGACAAGCCCCTCCGGAACCCGTGCTGGAAAGGGGAAAGGATGTTTCCCTTATCTAAGAAATCAACTATGTAGTTAGCAATTATGTGCTCCATGAGCTTACAAGCAGAGCTTATCAGGGATATGGGCCGGTAATTTGGAAGCAATGTGTTATTCCCTTTTTTGAACACCGGTACAACACGAGCGACACGCCACTCTGAAGGGACAATGCCAGTTGAAAAAGATAAAAGAAAAATAGCAACCAGAAAGCGAGCTAATGATTCGGCGTAGCGGCGCAGAAAAGCATTGGGTATGTTATCTGGCCCGCACGAGCATTTTGGATCTAAGTTGAGGAGCATCGAAAAAACGCCTTCCAATGTTATAAATTCTGCGCTGATATCTGCCATGTTAAAACTGGGTATGTCATAAGGAGGGGACCTTGAAAAAACAGAATGGAAGTATACATTGAATTCATTTGCGATGTCCAGATTGTCGCGAACGACCCTTTTGCCTATTTTAATGCAGTCAACAGTTTTTTGTTTTTTAGAGCTGAGGTGGCGCCAGAATTTAGATGGATTTGTTTTTAAAAACTGGGAAAAAGTATTTGAGAAGTAAAATGTTTTGCTTGAGCGAATTTTCTGAGATAGCAAAAGCTTAAGGTTATGAAGGTTTTCATTAGTTCTCCGTTTTTTTATTCGCTTAATTTTCCGTACCAGATGAATAATATCACGATTAATCCAAGGATTAGCCTTCTGAACTTTTTTCTTTTTGTTGGGAACATACCTTTCAAGGCAGAAATGGCAACTGGACTTAAACTTCTCCCACATATGATTGACGTCATTTACACAAAAACCATCAAAAGCCAGATCAAGGTAATCGAGTACCGATTCGTCGTTTGCCCGGGAAAAGTCTTTGACTATTTTTTCTTTTTCTTTAATCGGGGAGCACTGACTGTTTAGACGACACGTAAAAAGCACAAGTTTGTGGTCTGATAAACCGTCCTCGACCGTAGCGCATGCGTCGTTAAGGGATCTGGAATTAAAGACTAGATTTAAAATGGAGGATGTGTTTCGAATTTCACGGGTAGGGGAATTGACTGCTTGGGCGAGATTACATGCTAGCATCATTTCAAAGACAGTATGATCAGTACGACAGGGGGATGATAATTTTGACCAATTAATGCTAGGCAAATTAAAATCACCGACGATTAGCAAGCGATTTTTGGAGAACTTAATAGCATTATCATAAAGTTTAGGCAAGAAATCCGGGTTTGAAGAGGGAGCTCGATACACAGCGAAAATAATGAGCTTATTACCAGAACAATCTATCTGGATACAGAGGCTTTCGTGATCTTCAATTTGGTCAAGTACTACAACTGGTATATCCTTCTTTAAAATAATGGCAACACCCCCGCCATGCGACGGTCGGTCTCTTCGATACACCTTATAGGAACTCGGCACAATATCTTTGTCGGAAATGTCACTGTGAAGCCATGTTTCTGTTACGATAGTAACATGGGGGTCGTGGGTTAGTAAAATACTCTCAAGCTCGGTGGTTTTGTTAATGATGCTTCTTGCATTGATATTCAGGAGACGCAAACAGTGTTGTGAGGGGGGAGGGCATTGTCATGGATGCAGCGGAGTTGTGCTCACGGACGGAATCTGTACTCGCATGTTTGTACTAAAATCCCATACAAAAGGTGATTTGGGTCCCTCAATGAAAGCCTTCCTCCTGTGTAGTGCGCTAACGCGAAACGGGCACCCGCCGAAACTTGCAGGGTGATCGCCGCCGCAGTTGGCGCAGGCAAAGTTTTCCTTGCATTGCTGAAAGTCATGCGGGCCACCACACCGTTTGCAGCGTTGCTCTCCTTTGCAGATTTTCGCGACGTGCCCAAAGCGTTGACACTTGAAGCAACGTGGAGGGGTATCCGTGTAATCGGCCGTTGCGTGGCTTCACCGCCACCAGACATTGATAGTTTTACGGTCCTGCTTCCACAGGAGTCCTTAAAGGCGACAAAAAGCACGGAACCTAGCACCAGCGCTGCACAACCAGAGCCACAAGATTCCTGCACCACTCCTACAGTTCCACGCGGACGCGATCAGTACGCCAACGTCTTGAGGGAGCGTCGTGCCCCTTCAAGGGAAGTCAAGGTAGACGACTATTCAAAAGTTGTACGAGCCCTTTTTACAGCCCTCCGGTCCCACCTTGTTTCCGTGACACCAAGCTTCTTCAAAACCATTCTGGAGACCATGCTGAAGCTGGAACCTGTCATTTTGGGGTTTACTGCGACGCTCCTACCACAGTTTAATGCCTCTTCGGAGCATCATGGCCTCTAATTCAAGATCCTTTCGGGATGAAGTCAAACACGCCACCATACTCCAATGGAATGCAAGAGGCCTCAAGCCCCGTTTTTCGGACTTTAAACAGTTTGTGTTTATAAACAATTTCCCCATCATCGTCATTTGCGAACCGAACGCCACGGACGCGTTCAGGCTCTCTGGATATGAAGCATTTGCGTCACCAACTAGTGATGCTTCTAGTAAAGTTCTGGTGTTCGTCCGACGGGAACTAACATATAACCTCCATTCTGTGGAACCTCATGACAGCAACCAATACATTTGCCTCACAGTGAAGAGGAAAAGTGTCTCGTTCACACTCATAGGAGTTTATTTATCTCCTTCAGGTCGCTTCGATTCCAGCAGATTAGACAAAATCATCAGAGACACCCCTGGTCCTTGGGTCCTTATGGGGGACTTTAATGCCCACCATATGCTCTGGGGAAGCCGCAGAAATGATCCAAGAGGTCGAAAACTGGTTTCACTGGCGTCCCGTCATGAGCTTTGCGGTGTCAACGATGGCAGCCCAACATTTCTTCGCGGTACGACGTATAGTAGCTGTCTGGATTTGGCTTTTGTCTCGAGAAGTCTCATTGACAACATTCAATGGTTCACAGACATGGAAACCCGTGGATGTGACCACCTTCCAACATACCTGAGGATCGAGGGCTTTGATGGTTTTCTTCCTGGGAAAACCATTCGACGAATAGACTGGAAGAGGTTTAAATCTCGCATGGAAGATCTCTGCTGCGAAGGGCTCTCCTCGACTTTTGAAAGTGCCGTAACCACCACTGCGCAAGATTCCATGCGTTCTTTCCGGGTGCACCCCAAGCTTACAGAATTTGACGAAGTGCTAGAACATCTCAGAGCTATTCGTCGTCGTGCAGAACGAAGATACAGGCGCACTAAGTCTATTCATGACCTTCGGGAGGCCCGACGTACACAGAAAAAAATTCAACGTCGCATCGTACAAGTACAAGCACAGCGCTGGAAATCGTTCTGCGAGAAACGAGATCCTCGGAAACCTCTATCTAACATCTGGAACACTGTCAGGGGCCTTCGAACAACAACACAGCAACGTCGGCCTTTCAGTGCTTTGGCGCTTCATCAGAAAAGCCGAGAGGTCGACGTAGCGGAGGACTTTTGCTTAAGAATCGCCAATGGTCCAGCTTCGACCAGCCAAGCGGACATACGCGTCGTCCCCGTATCACGCGACTCCTGCATGGACGTCCCATTTTCAATGGAAGAGCTCGATGTGGCGTTACATCTGTGCCGAAGTAGATCTTCACCAGGACCAGACGGAGTGACGTACGCCGCCCTGCGTCACCTCGGCCAAGAAGCCCGTCACACTCTTTTGTATCGGCTGAACCAGTCATGGCAAGATGGTTTGGTCCCTGAGGATTGGAAGGCTAACCGCCTGGTCCCAGTTCTTAAAGCAGGCAAGTCTCCCCTTGACCCGGCATCATATCGTCCTATAGCCCTTGCAAGCTGCATTGGAAAATTAATGGAAATGATGGTTTTAGGTCGTTTGGAATGGTACCTTGAGCACCGTAAAATTTACCCCCATGCTATGGCTGGATTCCGACGCGGACGTTCATCCATCGACAACGTAATTGACCTTATCACATCGGTAGAGCACAACAAATCACTCAAACGTTTGACAGCCGCTTTGTTTCTAGACATAAAAGGAGCGTACGATAACGTAATACATGACGCCGTTCTGGGCGGCCTACAAGATGCAGGAGTCGGTGGACGGACATTTAGATGGATCCAAAGCTTCCTATCAGGAAGATATTTTTTCGTTGAGACTTCAGATGGCCCAACATCACAGCACTTTGTTTCTCGTGGAGTCCCGCAAGGAAGTGTGCTTAGCCCTACATTGTTTAACCTCACGTTGATAGGACTCACTACCGCATTACCAACCAACGTCCACCTCTCTATCTATGCTGATGACATCTGCATTTGGGCATCAGGAGTTTCACGCCCTCAGATTCGCGCCCGACTTCAGAAAGCCGCAACGCTAACATCTTTGTTCCTGCGTCGAAAAGGCCTGGAAATATCTCCGGAGAAATGTGCACTGGTTGCTTTCACCCGCAAAAAAATGTCGCAGTATAAGATTTATTTAAATGGACAACATATTCCTTACGTCAAAAGTCACCGTTTTCTGGGAGTTATCGTGGACCGAGATTTATCATGGACTCCTCAAGTTTCATACCTGAAAAAAAGGCTAACTGCAGTGGTCCAGCTATTCAAGTTTCTGGCTGGAAAGACGTGGGGGGTCTCCGTGCACTCAATGTCACGCCTGTACGATGCCCTGTTTCTCGGTGTTTTGCGTTACAGCCTGCCTGTATTAACCAACACATGTAAAACCAACCTACAGGCAATTCAGGCCATACAGGCCCAGGGTCTTCGTACATGTCTCGGTCTTCCGCGTTGCGCCTCAACTGTGGCCACAATTTGCGTTGCAAGGGATCACCCGATCACAACCCACATGACAGTGGAGACACTGAAGGCACACATTAGGCAACTCACCCGGTTGCCCCATCACCACCTTGCATCCCTGCCTGCAACACGACCGCAGGCATCTTTTTGTAAGGTGGTTGCCGCTCACAGTGGGAGCTTGCCATCGAGCTATACACCTCCATCTCGAACCTCGTCACCACTTTGGTGCCTGTCACAGCCACTACTGCACTTAAACATCCCGGGAATAAAAAAGAAAGCGGACCTTCCACCTAGCGGTCTTCAACAGCTCTCCCTACTCTTTCTACATGAGGCATACAGAGACCGGGTCTATGTCTACACGGATGGGTCGGTCACCACGTCCAGTTCTGCCGGCGCTGTTTTGATACCACAGAAGTCGACCGAAATTTATTTTAAGCTTTCAAACTCGACGACGCCAACCGCTTCTGAATTGGCAGCTATTCGGGAGGCCCTTCTACTCATCCAGCAGGAATCGCCAGAAAAATGGGTTGTGCTATGCGACTCGAGGTCCGCTCTTCAGTGCATCCAATCTGCCCTCCGCCGCGGCCCATACGAACAACTTGTGGCTGAAATCCGGTGCTTATATGACACATTAGTCAGGCATAGACATGATATCGTTTTCCAGTGGCTCCCAAGCCACTGCGGCATTACTGGGAACGAACAGGCGGATAGAGCGGCTCATGGCGCCCACACAAGTGCAAGATTGACCCACATCCCTCTATCACGCACTGATGCTGCAAGGTCGCTGCGGTCCATTGCCCGGGAAGTCACTCTCGCTAAGTGGAATACACCCGAGTTCTCTAACGCTCGTCTTTACTCGCTCGACCCAGATTTGCAGCGCCACCTACCTAATAACGTGCCACGCTCGGGCGTCACCTTACTTTGTCGCCTGTGGCTAGGTGTTGCCTTCACCGGTGCTTACTCCTACACCATTGGAATAGCCAACAGCCCTGCTTGTGATGCGTGCGCCACCGACGAGACGATTGAACACCTTCTGTGCCATTGTGACCGCTTCGTAACGCCGAGGCAACAGCTCTCCACCACACTTCGCCGACTCGACGACCTCCCCATTTACAGCGCAGACAATTTTGTGCCATAGGCGCTGTCCGACACAGGCCGAAAAGGCTATAAAAGCCCTACTGCTCTTTTTGAAGGACACGGGCCTGTCTGAACGATTGTAGGGACATTACTATAGTGCAGTGCCCTTAGTTCGCCCATGTTATCAGTGGACCGTATTAGTTTTGTGCATTTTCTGGTTGTGTGCGTTGTTTGTACCGCCTTTATAGTTGCCTGGTCACGCCTTGTGTTTTTTCTACTTTTCTTTCTCTCATTTTCTCCTTTAATATGTACCGCTGTCCTTTCTTTCCCTTTCATTTCCCGTATCCCCTCCCCCCCGAGTAGGGTAGCCAACCGGACAGTATTCTGGTTAACCTCCCTGCCTTTCCTGTACTATTCCTTCCTTCCATACAAAAGTGTCGTCGTCGATGCACAGCTTTTCGTTAAACAGATAGACCTTCTTTCCACGGTCTTTATCAGCCTTCGCACTCTCCCACAACAGTTTGCGTTTTTGAAGTGTAAGTCTAGAGTAATCATTTGAGATGAATATGTTGCTGCCTTTAAGTTTTTTTGCATTTTTCAAAATAGCCTGTTTTTCGTTGTAATCCTGCAGGAACAGGATGACCGGGCGGTTTCCTAACCGTTTCCCAAGTCTGTGAATTCTACCAGTCGAGTGGCACTCTACCTCAAGCTGTTTTTTGAACAAATCATCCAGTACATTCTTTTTTAATAGCTCTTCCGTTTCACCTTTTTCTTCCGACAGACCATACACAACTAAGTTTGACCGGCGGCTTCGGTCTTCAATGTCAACTAGTTTTTCAGACTGGTGCGCAACAGAGGATTAAAGGGATGTTAGACTAGATCTTACACCTTCAAATTGGGATGTTGAAGAAACCAAGTCCTGCAGAAGCTTCTCAACTTCATTTACTTTTGAGCAAAGGGCTTGCAACGTAGTTTCCGTAGCAGATTGTTGCGCTTTAACCTCTTCTATGCTTGTAAGAATAACCTTTTGACCGTCCAAAACGTCAGCTATAGTCGGACCAGGGTTTGATTCAACATCCCCGCAAAAGAAGTAGTTTGCAAACGTGGAAACACTCTCTTACAATGCACAAACAAGTAAGTGGGCATGGCACAATAATAATGAACCTATTACTAGTTTTTACACCACAGGGTGACAACTAACCTGAACAAAAAGAGGAATAGGCCTGGTCAACATGGCTGTTGGTTTCAGTTCGCCATGCCCACTGATGAAGAACTGGTGAATTCCGGGATTTATAGCTGTAGTCTTCGATGACGTCACGGTACGCAGAGCCACGTAGTGGTCCAGACGTGGGCAGTTGCGCGGCACGTGCGGTGATGCTGTTGTAGAATCCGAAGCGGGGAGCAGAGATCCGGCAGATACCGGGAACGGAGCATGCAGCGATCGTCCAGCTGAGGTGAATAAGATGCAGCCAGCGAAGATACCCTGAACAAAAAGAGGAATAGGCCTGGTCAACATGGCTGTTGGTTTCAGTTCGCCATGCCCACTGATGAAGAACTGGTGAATTCCGGGATTTATAGCTGTAGTCTTCGATGACGTCACGGTACGCAGAGCCACGTAGTGGTCCAGACGTGGGCAGTTGCGTGGCACGTGCGGTGATGCTGTTGTAGAATCCGAAGCGGGGAGCAGAGATCCGGCAGATACCGGGAACGGAGCATGCAGCGATCGTCCAGCTGAGGTGAATAAGATGCAGCCAGCGAAGATAGCCTGAACAAAAAGAGGAATAGGCCTGGTCAACATGGCTGTTGGTTTCAGTTCGCCATGCCCACTCGGTAGTCGGTAGTCCCCACAGTAGTCGGCGCGGTAGTCCGCACAGGGCCGCCAGCCTTCGGTCTTCTTCGGGACAAGGTGGAGTGGTGAAGCCCATGGACAGTCAGAGCGGCGGGCGGTTCCTTCGCGGAGCATGGCCTCGAATTCTGCTTTGCCTATGCGCATGCGGTCCGGGGCAAGGCGACGGGCACGGCAGAAAACTGGGGGACCTGAAGTGGCCCGGATGTAGTGCACAGTGGTGTGCTGCACTTTGCTTGGCAGTCCGCTGGGGCGCGTAAAACCGGGAACTTCGGCGAAGATGGCATGGTACGGCGAGGGATTGTCAATGCTGAGCACCTTGATGCTTGGCTGTTGGGCGGTCGTTCGCTGGCCTGGTGTGGAGTGTCCCGTTGTCGCGTCGATTAGCTGGACGTTGCGGCAGTCCGGAAGGAGGTTGTAGTGAGCCAGAAAGTCTGAGCCGATGATTGGCTCGGCGACGTCGGCGATGACAAAGTTCCAGTGAAAGTCGCGGCATAGGTTCTTGAGCTGGATGTGCAGGCGCAGGGAGCCGTACGTCTTGATTGCGGACTGGTTTTCCGCGCTGAGCTCGAAAGATGTCGGCGGACGAGGGCCTTGAAGGTGGTGTCGCGGGTAGCAGCAAACGTCGGAACCGCTGTCGACCAGGTAACGCTGCTTCGTGATTTGGTCGGTGACGAAGATGCGACGGCCTCCGCGTTGGCAGCTTGCGGCCGTCTCTACGAGCTGCCGCTGTCATTTTCCGCATATCCCACGGAACAGGGTGAACAACACTGCCAGGCTTTGTCACCGAAGCGTCGGTGGTAGTAGCACGGACCGTTGATGTCCGGTTGTGGTGATGAGGTGGTGTTACGGTCGCGGCTTTGCGAATGGCGGCGCTGTGGCGTCGGAAGACGTTCATCCAGGTGTTGTTGGATGGAGGTGAGCCGTCGATCGATGTCGTCGAAACGGCGTGTAAGCTCCGTGGTGTTCAGCGGTGCGGCGACAGCCTGGATGGTGGGCGACAACTGCGGCGATGAGGCCTCCACGACGCGATCAGCAATCTCCGCAAGTTCGTCGAGAGGTAGCTTGACCTGAGGCTGCAGAATCGCCTGGGCGTGCGGCGGGAGCCGTTGAAGCCAAAGCGATCGCAGGAAAGAATCCTGGACTTGCATGTTGCCCGCGAGCGCACGCTAGTGGCGCAGGAGCTGCGAAGGTTTGCGCTCAGCGAGCTCTGCTGACTGCAGTTGTCGTATCTTCTGTTCTTCCGAGAGTGACAAGCGGCGGATAAGTGCAGTCTTCAGATGTTCGTACAGATTGTCCGTTGGTGGGTTGGCAAGGATATCCCGGACCTCGATGGCGTAACGTGCATCCAAGTGGGCGACGACGTAATCGTAGCGGGTCCGGTCTTGCGTGATGCACGCCAAGGAGAACTAGGCCTCGACCTAGGCGAACCAGACCTCGGGCGAGTCCGCCCAAAACGGCGGAAGCTTGACAGCAACACGCCAGGAAGCAGCGTGCGGGAAGGCTTCTGTAGGAGCTCTGACGTCCTCAGCGGAGCCGGTAGGCACGTCCTCGTTTGCGGGGGCGTTGGGAGATTGTTGCTGTTGCTTGGTTTCTTGCAGTTCCTGTTGAAGTTTTTGTACTTGCTGGCGGAGAGCGGTGAGGGCTTCTGCGTCGGCCATGGCGGTGCGGTTAGTTCGTTTTCCGGGTCACCAGATGTGGGGTGCCGCGTCGGTAGAAGGCAGCATCCCAACGTAAAACATAGCTGTTTATTAACGTAGAAGCAGCAGCGGGGCAAGCATGCCGGCCTGCGCTCGAAAGGTTAGAGGAACAATCATAATCTCGAGCTTAGCGGCTTGGGTTTTATCGACCCCAGTGGTGACGTAAGCCTCCGGCGAAACTGCGGTGTCGCTGTCCCTTATCGGAAACGTGTTGCAGCGAGTGGCCGTGTCACGCTGGGCTAAACAGTGACGAGACGGAGGCTGCGCAGGTTTGTGCGCAGTGGTCGCCACATAAGTAACATATCGCAAAATGACCACAATTACACTAGACGGTAGGAGCATATGTGGGGAGTCCGTAGCTGATGGTATGAATGCGCACTTTGTGAACGCAGGTTCATATAACAGCTGGAATGATAGCGATGATGTTGAAAATACGACATCTGCCACATGTATTTCCGAGTCAATTGTTTTAACGCCTACTGATTCCATGGAGGTAGAATCTTTAATAACAAAGCTTAAACTAAACGTCACAGCAGGAATTGATGACATCGGGCCGTCCGAGATAAAGTAAATAGCAACGTTTATCTCCGAAGTTCTAGCACATATAATAAACCTTACCTTGAGCACTGGTGTCTTCCCAAAAAAGTTAAAAGTTGCAAAAGTCACTCCCATATTCAAGAGCGGGAATCCAGAAAACCCATCAAATTACCGCCCTATCTCCGTGCTAACAACGCTATCTAAAATTTTTGAGGGTGTTATTTTGGACAGACTCGTTTCTTTCTTTGATATACAAGGTATAATAACAGACAGCCAATACGGTTTTCGGAAAGGGCGTTCAACTGAGCAGGCGTTACTTGTTATCAAGGACGCAATATTAGCTAACATGGAAAGTCGAAAATACACGCTTGGACTGTTCTTAGACATTAAGAAAGCCTTTGAGTCCATACAGTATGACCTGCTGCTTAATAAGTTGTTCATTTATGGTGTACGTGGAATTGCCCAAGATCTTATTAAGTCCTATTTGCAAGACCGTTACCAAACTGTGAATATTGATGGCACATGTCTTCAAAAGTAATGTTGAAACAGGGTGTCCCACAGGGCTCGATTTTAGGACCGTTCCTCTTCCTTGCATATATAAATGATATTGTTTCGATACCCCATTCACCACAACTCATAATGTATGCAGATGACACTAATATCTTTTTTACGTCTAATAATCTTGCGTCACTTGAAAGCAGCGTTAACGATTACATGCGACGCCTGTCAAACTGGCTGAATAATAACAGGGTACAATTGAATGCCAAGAAAACTACGTGCATCATATTTCGCCCTATAAATAAACCGTTATGCACCACTTTTAAAGTTATGTTCAATAACCAGCTCCTTCAAAGGGTTAGAGAGCAAAAATTCCTTGGCGTTTGGTTTCAGGAGGAATTATCATGGAAAGCACACGTTGAACACTTATGGATAGACTTGGCCCGAACTGTTGGCACCATGTACAAGTTAACAACATTAATTCCGCTTTGGCTAAAAACACTTCTTTACAGGTCTTTGTTCTATTCGAAGCTCTGTTATGGATTATTAGTCTGGGGAACAACGACGTCCGGCAATTATAGTAAAATAATTGTGCTACAGAAGAAAGTGCTTAGATGTTTTGAAAACTATCACGGAAACTACCAGAGTCTGCCGACATCTCCCCTGTTTTTGAAACACGATATATTAAAAGCAGACCAGCTTTACTATTCTAAGCTGCTTCAGTACATACAACAAAATAACCTTTGCAGGCCAGGCGTAGATCACGATTCAGGTTATTCAATACGACAAAAAAAGAGGAGAATGCCGAAAACCAGGACAAATTATGGCAAACACACAACTGGATATCAAACACTTTTTATATTTAATAAATTAAATGGTAAAATCGATTTCACGCGTTTGGTAAGTGCGTTTAAACAACACATTAAGAATGTATGGCAGTCGCTCGGTCTCCACTATACCAATTGATATTGCCTGCCATTTTTTGTTCACGCAATCTAGCTGAAATTTTCTGGTTTGTTTTTCTTGCGCTCTTTATTTTTGTAAATCGCGTTCACGTGGTTAGCGAAATATTACACACGTGTGTATAGTTATTCCCTGTGTCATGAGAAATGCATGTACTATTCTTGTAACAATTTGATCAATTGTAAGCGTTTTCTTTAAATATTATTTTATTTCATTTTTTTGTATCGGTTGTATCAACTGCTTTATATTATGTTGTGAACTTGCTCGTATATATTTTAAATGTAGTTATTTTCTTGGTGTTCTTTTACTAGACAAGTTGCTTTAGATTTTTTTGTCTTTTTTTGTGGCAAACTTTGCTCTGTACAGATACCCAAACTGTCTATGTCTTTTGCGTAAAATGTACACGCACCGTTGTTGAACTGCAGAGGGACAGAGTCCTCGTCAGGCGATTAAGTCTCTGTCCCTGTAGCACACTATGTATTTTGGTTTCTACCAATAAAGTGTTGATTGATTGATTGATTGATTGATTGATTGATTGATTGATTGATTGATTGATTGAATTTGTTGCCGAGGCATGGACCGTTGTACCCGACGATGATCTTGTACGGTCCTTTTGTAGCTGTGGCATAAGGAATGCACGGGATGGTTCGGAGGGAGGCAGCCTGCATGGTTTACTGTCAGTGCATGAGACTGGGGCGGACTTCAAGCGGAATTCTGGGAATGTTTCTTTGAAACTAACTCGGTGAAACTGTCTCGGTGGTTTTGAAAGCGATGACTAACATTGGTGAAATGCTAGGTGCATGTGCATCCTTGAGTTTTTTCCTGGTGAGGGATCGTTGCTGCCATCTTGAATTTTGGTGTTTTGGATATCGCTCCCTCCCAACTTTGCCGGTGATCTCGACTTGAGTGCAGGGAAGCAGTTGCTCGAACTTTACGGTAGCAATAGCGGGCTTCGCATGCTTTCAAAACTTCTCAGAATGCATGTGCTCAAGACATTGTCTGGTTGAGTGACTCTTCACCAAAGTTAAAGCACACATTTACGCACACACGGCCGCCTCAATCGGCACTGCCATTATAGCGCATGTTTGCCCACACTCCCCACCGAACTTGCATCAGTGCTTCCTGCCGGTAATATGCGTTCAACGTTAGCTACAACAGATAGACCCAGCCGTTGTTGTACCTATTTTAACACTTTTAGGGAGTACTGTGGTGCGCGCGTCCCGTGGGAAGCTTTTCTAAGCCATAAACACCATTCGAGCAGCATCTAGTTGCACTTAGTGGTACTCTACTTTATGGTTACTATGTTGCATAAGTATGGTGGTGAGTGCTCATTCGCAGCACCACAACTGTCGCAGCAGCAAAAACTAACGTGCACGGGTGATTTAAAGAAAAACAACCTCGGTTCTGTGGCGGCCACTTTTTTTGCGAAACAACGTGCACGCGTCATTAAAAAAAACCTCTGTGCTGTCACGGCCATTACTCTGGAAATTCGAGATATCATTCGTACAATGGTGATGGGGTGAAATTCAAGGGTGCCTCGAACTGTGCGGGAAAGTTTCCAGGTCTGCTTATTGCTTTCATTTCATTTGTTTGTTTCATAATTATTTTATTTGCATTTCCAGGACCATCAAATCCAGACCAAGAAGCCGACAAGAGCATTGGGGCAGCCATTATGAAGAATTCATGGGAAAACAATGCAAGGAAAGACGAATACAGAGATAGAAAGGCAATATAAATAAGCACGACCCTGGACGATGCTGATTATGAATGAATTGATAAATATACTATGCGAATGCCATCTAGGTGCACTGAAAGCCAACAAAAAGAAATTGCATGCATTGCGGAAGGACAAACAAAGACATCAAACTGACTGGTTTGTGTTTCATTCATTTACACCTGTGATTAACAGGTCCAAGGTTAACGGCCTGCTGCAGGGCATGCATGGTAGCAGCCTTGGGCGGGCTTCCTCTGGCCTCCATAGAATAACCTGAATCTGGTCAATGGTAGGCCATACATAATTGGCCAATGGTAAGCCATACATTCTTTGCCAATGGTAGGCCATATATCCTTGGCCAATAGTAGCACATACTTCTCTGGCGAATTGTAGGCCTTATGTATTCGGCCAATGGTCGGTGAACCAATGGTATTAGCGGCCAAAGCATATTGCCCAATGAATTACAGCCAAGCTCCAGCCTTACACGGCCAAGGACCATTTTGCACTAAGGGCCAAACATTTTGGCCGAAGATTGGCCGGGGGAAAAGGGCTGGCCAATGTTCTTTGGGCAAAAATTGGCGTACATGCTTGTGCTGCCTGGGAGGTTAGGTTTAGGTTCGGTTAGTTTAGGTTAGGTTAGGTTATGTTAGGCTTATGTTTAGGTTTAGGTTAGGTTTAGGGTATGTTAGGTTAGGTTAGGTTAGGTTGTGTTGTGTTAGGTTAGGTTAGGTTTAGGTTATGGTGGTTAGGTTGTGTTAGGTTTGCGAGGGTTATTTTAAGTTAGGTTTTGGTTTAGGGTTAGGTTTGGTTAGGTTGGATTAGATTAGTTTAGGCTTGGTTCGGTTAGGTTAGGTTTAGTTAGGTTGGGTTTGGTTGGGATACCTTATGTTAGGTTAGGTTGTGTTAGCTTAGTGAAGCTTAGGTTAGGTTTGGCTAGGTTACGTTCGGCTAGGTGTGCTTTAGCTAGGTTAGGTTAGGTTAGGCTAGGTTAGATTGGATTAGAATATTACAGGTTTGGCTAGATTAGGTTATCGCGATATCGCGATACCGTGGTATCGCGTACGGTATCGCGAGCAACGCACGAGGGGGATTCACAAGGCTTTCGTCATCCACCCATTGGGAGATAGGTGCGTGAGCACACCCTCTATCGAGTTGTACGACAGGGAGATAAGATACCTAGGATCATGATCAACGCATTACACGTAGCTGCTTTCATTTCCACAATCAACTTCCATTTTTTTGTGTTTTTGTGTTATGGATTTCCTTCTCTCCTCCTTGTTTTTGATTCTAGTATATATTCATTGTTCTAAATAAACCGCATTTGGCAATTAAGCGCAATGTTTGTCTTTACTCCCTGTCCTATCTTTTTTGGCGCTGTTTTTTCTATGTTGCTTGACCAGTTTTGTTGTGTATAAAACCGGCGCGAATGCCGTTACTAAGCGTTTTGGTACTCCACAAAAACTGAGGAGCATTCAATATAATTTCCTTCACACTAAAAGTATGTCCAGTATTTGCTCATTTTTTTAGCAAAGAAATTTTCTACTCGATCAACTTTTCTGATGATCTTTCACAGGGATGATCCTAGGCGAGATCGAACAAGTGCTTTCATTTTCAATCTATTCTTTAGGTTGTTTTCATGAGTTACGTTCTGACCACTTAATCGCACAAAAGAACTTAATTTTCCTCTACTGTCGTGCTACGGTAAAAAAATTCTAGACGCGTTGCGAATGACGCCTTGCTTCGGGTGGTTGCCGTTGTATCCCTGTGTTCACGCAAGGAACGGCATAAGACTAGAGTTTCATAATTTGTGTGAAACCAATAACATAGCAATGGTAGTATTATCAACCTGTCGGAGGCGAGCTTGCGGCTCCGCAAGTTTATTATTTTTATTTATCTATTTATTTACTTATTTATTTTTGTATTTATTTATCTGTTTATTTATTTATTTATTTGTTTTTATTTATTTATTTATTTATTTACTTATTTTTGCATTTATCTATCTATTTCTTTATTTATTTATTTATTTATTTATTTATTTATTTATTTATTTATTTATTTGATACCTGCCTGCCTTTGCATGCATTACAACGGGGAGATGAGACGAAATCTAAGCATCAAACATGAGACGAAATAACAAAATATTTCCACAAAGCGCGGTGAAAATCGTCATTATGAACAGTTGGTACAATCATACGTGGGAGATAATTACACTCTCGTGTTGATATAAGATAAACTGAATTGCTCAAGGCATCACCTTTAAAGGAAAGTTAATAATTTGCTTTAAGCTAGCGGTCCCACTTTGGGATATGTAGAATGGCGGTTGGATATACTTCTCCCCTTCTATTCCTGTTTTCGAATGATAGATATTACGAAAAAAATTCAACCTGAGGTTTCGTCTCTGATCTTTCCCGTCTTACCATTTACGTTTAACCTCATGCTAAGTTGACAGTGGCAATTACGTAATACGAATCGCACTGCCCTATTCTGTATGTTTTCGAACGTATCAACCAGCTCTTTGGTGTAGGGATCCCAGAAAACACATGCGTACTCCAACATTGAGCGCACATGAGTAAAATACGGTTGTTCTTTTAAGGTAGATGGAGCTTCGCTGAAATGTTATCTCAGAAAGCCAAAAACGCGTGCAGCCGTACGTTTTGTGTTGTGAACGTGCCTATTTAACCTATAACCTCTCGTTAAATAAACTCCTAAGTATTTATATTCTCCGGCCATTCCTAAAGCAGTGTATATACGTATTCAATTGGAATGAAGGTTTTACTGCAAAGGTAACGTTAACACACTTTTTAACATTTAACGACTTTTCTGAATCAGCACACCAGGATGTTATTAAATTAGAATCGCAGGTATTCGGTATCACGTTCATTCGCTATAGTCCTGTAAACTACACAGTCATTCGCGAACATTTTGAACAAAGATTTGAGGCCAATAGTAATAGCATTTATATATAACAGAAACAAAGGAGGGCCCGCAACTGACCCTAGGGGAATTCATGAGGTCACGGGAATATATCCGGACTAACAACCATTGAGAGCGACCGCCTCCTGTTTTAAAGAGATATACTCGGCTATCCATGCAATAACAAATTCATTCAGTTTAGAGTCCGCAATGAAGTAATCAGAAGCTGATATGGAACACCTCCAAATGATTTTTTTTTGCAGTACAAGAAAATACAGTCGACTACTTTAAGCTTATCCATTGCTAGATCCAAATCGTGCGTGAACTCAACAAGCTGCGTTGAGCAAGAAAAACCCGACGAAAGCCGTGTTCGCTAGGAAGCTGGCGTTTATGTTTAAACAAATGAGTCATTTCTGAAGTGTAGCAGAGCTCACCTTTAATCACCGCCACTAAATTGACATCCAGGCTTCGTCATTCACAGGGCTGTGTTTTTATGGCAAATTTAAAATAACGCGTGTTTCTAATTAGGAAGTCATAAAATCCTATGAAGCAGGGAATGAAGTTGAGCCTACCAATGCACGAGCTTAGCTTCTTCTATGTTTATCACCAACACAATAGTACACGTTGTTTTTCGCAGTAATATTGTAAGAAGAATAGCAGCAAACTTGCGCATTTGCGCGCCCTTGCCTTTCTTAGGTGGGGAGTCCTTGACATGGCGCCGGTCGAGCTCCTGCGTGGCGGCCGCTTGCTCGACGCCCTTTAGGCCCACTTATTTTGGTGAACCACCGTCACCTCGGGTCTAACATGTCCGTCTGGTCGACTTCTCCAATGGTCTCCATTTCTTGAGGGGGCGAATAGCCTCGAGCTGATGCGTCGAAGAAGCCGGCGGGCGATGCGTGGTAGCGGCTATTACTGGTGAGGCTTAGCTCACCCGCCGGTGTGGCAGTCTTTTTGTTGCAATAAATGGCATTCCGATGGCCTAAAAGGTTCCCTGGTGATGTCCAGTGAGTCCTTGCACCTGGCCCGTTCACTATAACACTCATTGCTGTTTGACCAACGAAGTTCGTTCATTTAAAACATAGAAACACCGAGCGGGTAAAAATAGCGTATGCGTCATTCGGCTACTTAGCTAACAGCTATTTCTTCACCAAGGGAAAGAGAGAGAGAAACAACTTTATTGAACCGATTTTACGACGTCTTCTCCCGGCGTCGTCGATGGGAGTGGTTCCCTATTCTTGAGACCCATATGCCTCTCTGGCCTCTTGTCCCCCGGCAACCAGCTTGATTTGGTCTTCCATAGAGGGGCTGATCAGCAAGGTCTGCCATCGCTCGGTGAGGGAGGGGGTAGTGGGGGAATGGTTGAGGGGTGGATGGGTGTTTTTGGTAAAATCACATTCTCCGATTATGTTGCGGAGCGTGCCGGGTTCTTTTTTACAAAAGGGGCAATTTCGGGTGTAGCGTTCAGGAAGCATCTTATTTTGAAGGAGAGGGTGTGGAAAGGACCTAGCCTGTATCTGTCTGTATATTGATTGTTGGTCTCGGTTCAGTGACTTGTGTGGGTCAGGGAACCGCTTTCTTTGTTCTTTATGGTAGTGCGTTATGTCGCTATAGCTGGTGATGGCGCGTAGCTCTGACTCCTCTGTCCGGTTCCATTTCTCGGGCGAGTTGGTGGGCTAGTTCATTGCCCTCCAACCCGGAGTGTGCCAGCGTCCATATAAGCTCTACATTTCCATTGGTGGGAGTGCGGCATTTCTTCAGTACCTTAAGTGCTTCGAGAGACACCCAACCTGCTCTGTAGCTGGCGTATGCCTTTTGGGAATCCGTGATTATTTTCTTTACTTGTGGTTGCGTTAGTGCAAGCGCAATTGCGGTTTCTTCGGCCACTTCTGGATGGGACGTCTTGTTGGAGGCGCAGGTGACGAGTTCACTCCGTGTTGTTATCGCCACGGTGGCCCTTGTGGTGCCCTTGGGTATTGTTGCGTCGGTGTATAGCGTTCTGTAATCTTCTTCTCGGTCTATTTCCTTTACGATGGTCTTTGTACGCGCTGCTCGGCGGCCATCATTGCGTCCTGGTTTCATGTTCCGGGGTAAAGGTTTACTCTCTATTCTGTTGGCCCATTCTTCGGGTAGGTGGTCTTTCTCTTTACTCTCTGCTTCTTGCCATCCTACCTTGGCGAGGACTCGTCGACCTGTCGGTGTCTGACTGAGTCGGACTCTTTGGTTTGATAAGTGAGCTTCGATTATTTCTTCTACCGTGTTGTGTTTTGACATGCCAAGGAGTCTTTCCGTTGGTGAGTGCATTGGTATTCCCAGCGCCGTTTTGGTGGCTCTTCGTATGATTGCGTTGAGCTGATCCTTGTCTTTCTTAAGTAGTTTGAGGTAAGGTGCCATGTACACTATGCGTGACGTGATGAACGCTTGTACCAGTGTTAAGGCATCTTCCTCTTTGAAGCCTCTTCTTTTGTTGGCTACCCGCTTGATCATATTGATTATTTGACCTGTAGATTGTTTGAGCTTATACAACGATGCCTCTGACTTTCCGTTGTTTTGAAAGATGACTCCCAGGATGCGGGCTTGGTTGGTTGGGTCGATGTTGGCGCCGTCTAGGGTGAGACGTACGCTGTCTTTTTCACCGTTTTTGCGTCTTAGTTTGATGATCAGAAGTTCTGATTTCTGCGGTGAGCAACTCAGGCCGCACGTTTTTGCGTATTCGTGCACGGTCTCTGCCGCCCTCTGTAGGGTTTCTTCAATCCACCCCTCCGATCCTGCTTGTGACGTCCAGATTGTAATGTTGTTTGCATAGAGGGCCTGATCTATTCCCTCTATTTTTTGGAGCAGGCTCGGAAGTGGGAAAAATGCCAGGTAAAAGAGGAGCGGCGAGAGTACCGACCCTTGTGGTGTTCCTCTGTCTCCCAGGGCTATGGGTGATGACTTTTCTTCGTCGCCTATCTTGATTGCTGCGGTGCGATTGCTCAGAAAGTCTTGTATATATTTGAACGTTCTTTCTCCGCAGCCCGTCTGTTTTAGGTTACGGAGGATGCTTTCGTGTGTGACGTTGTCGAACGCCCCTTTTAGGTCGAGTGCCAAGATGGCTCGTGGTGCAGGATTTTTTCCCTTCTTGATGACCAGTTCATGTAACTGAAGCAGTACATAATGGGTGCTCAGATGCATTCGGAAGCCGTACATGGTCGAGGGCATTTGTTCGGTGTTATCTAGATGCCTTTGGAGTCTCTTGTATATCATGCGCTCCACCACCTTCCCTACGCATGACGTAAGGGAGATGGGCCGCAAGTTGTCCAATTGTGGCGGTTTCCCTGGCTTGGGAATGAAGCGGACGTCTGCGTCCTTCCATTCTTGTGGTAGCTTTCCTTTCTTCCATGACTCATTAGCTAGCATCAATGGCTTCATTCGGTTTTTGTCGTTGAGGTTTCTGAGCAGTTTGTACGTGATGTTGTCTGCTCCCGGCGCGCTGCCTTGATTGCTTTCCTCGATGGCAGCAACTAACTCCTGGTCAATGAAGTCTGCGCCCATTTCTGCGTTGGCGGCTCCCTCATACCTGAGTGGGGCCGTGTTGCTTCTTTCTGTCTTGAGGTATTTATCCGTGAGGTAATGGATGAGTTGCGTTACGCTTCCGTCATATTTGTTTATCGTTTTTGCAAGATCTCTTGCGTGGGCGTTCTTGCTTTTGAGTGGGTCGATTAAATGTCTTGATAGTTTCCATGTCTTTTTCGTCGATAGAGTAGCCTGGAGGTTGTCACATAGACAAAACCAGTTTTCCCGGCATAGTTGTACCGCATATTCGGCCGCTTTTTTGTTGAGTTCGTGTATACGTTTTCGGAGCTTGCGATTATGCCGTTGTCGCTTCCACCTTCTTGTGAGACTGTGCCTGGGCGCCCACATGTGGCTAAGTCGGCTGTCTATGAAGGGTGTTTGAGCGGTTGTGGCTATCGTTTGCGTGAACTTCTTGATTTTTTCTCGCTGTCTTTTGGCCCATTCATCATACGTCTTGCAGTCTTGGCTTGCCTGGTTTTGTTCTTCCTCTTTCTCTTTTTCTGTTTCTTTTCTCAGTCGGTCCCAGTCCGTAATGTTGGCGTGACCTAATCTTGCCCTGATTTCTGTCCCTCCCAGGGTGATGCAGATTATGTCGTGGTCCG
The DNA here is from genome assembly GCF_048455015.1 of Haemaphysalis longicornis. Lineage (NCBI taxonomy): Eukaryota > Metazoa > Arthropoda > Arachnida > Ixodida > Ixodidae > Haemaphysalis > Haemaphysalis longicornis. Next base: position 204,752,774 of record NW_027526407.1, on the reverse strand, counting down.
ATCCGAGGTTTTCTTCCGTATTGCACCAGGTGGCGTCTAGGTTTCCTCGTATTAGCGTAAGGTCCGGGGTGGTGTCTCTAGCTGAGCTGGTGCCTGTTCTGGTTGGTATCCCTAGTTCGTTGATGATTTCGAACTCGTGGTTTTCTATTGCTTTGAGCAGTTGGTTTCCTCTTTTGGACGCATATTTGTAGCCCCATGTCGTGTGGGCTGCGTTAAAGTCTCCGACCATTATAACCGGCCTTGTTTTAGCTTCTTTGATGCAGTCTATCATGGTGCCCTCGAAGTCTATGTTCTTGTTTGATGGTCGGCAGTAGGCGTTTACGATTCACTCTTCTGCTGTGGATTTCTATGAGCGTATGTTCGCAGCCCCGTTAGGCGGTCATGTGTTGTGTGGCCGCCACGTTGCTACGTACCATCGTTGCTGTGCTTCTTTCTCCGGGGTCCGGGTATGTGACGTATCCCGAGAGTTTAGTTTAGCCATTCGTTTCTTGCAGTACTATGATGTCTGGTTTCTGTTCCAGTTTGTCTATATATAGATGTAATTCCTTTATCTTACTTTTTAGTCCCCTGCAGTTCCATTGTAGGATTGTTGCGGTCTCTTTCTGTTTTTCTTTAATCTTCATTTTTTGTTTCTTGGATAGTGTATTTGCGTGCCGTGCTTACTCCTCGTCGCTTGTTTCTTATCTGTTCTTTCGCCGTTCTCTTGCTAGTCATTGCCTTGTGCTCGAATTTCGCCTCTAGCGTCATAATTCTCACTGTTAATTGGCCACATTTGGTTTCAACGTTTTCCACTCTTGCTGTTAAGTCGTTCACTTGGTTGGAGATCTTCGTGAGCATAGCTATGACCGTCTCGAGAGTCGGAGGAACGGTGGTTTCCGCTGTCCCTCCTTCCATAGCTACTGCTGTCGTCTCTTTGTTGGTATTTTGCGTCATTGCTTGCGTCATTGGCGGCGCGACTAGCATCTGTGGCGTGATTGGCGTTGGTGATGAGGTTTGCGTTGGCTCTGCCTGCGTGGAGCAGGTGGTGTCTCTCTTGGCTATTTTTCTCTTAGCTACGCTATCATCACTGCTTTTGTTCTTGGATTTACTGAGCGCTTCTATGCGTTCCATCATTGCCTGTATCTGACCATTCTGTTTTTCTATCATTTGCTTCAGTTCTGAGCACTGACTGCAGTCTTTGTTCTTATGAGGGGGGAAGCGGGAGTAAGGGGAGGGAAGTTGCTGTTGCTGAGAGCGATGGTAGACCCCACCGCCCAGCCCACCTGTTTCTCGGCGTCGTTGCTCCTCCGGGGCTTCGACTTGGACCTCGAGCGGGACTCCCTCTTGCGAGATCCGGTTGTCGATGGCGATCTCTACACAGCTCTCTCGTGCCGAGGGTAGAATTGAAGAACTACGTACTCAGATGGCAGACGCAAAACAAAGTGGGACCCAGGATTCACACTTGCCAACACCACCGCACGTTTCATATGTGGACGTTCTCAGAAATGATCAAACGGCTCGGAGCAGTGGGTCTGTTGGTCCTAACTTTCCAGAGGCAAACAGCACTCGTCAGTCCAGCAACATGCAGCAGACCGCCGCATTCATGAACGACCCCAGTCATGTTCTTTTTCTTTCTCCGGTTCTGCCGTCTGGTCATCCCGGGCCTGATACAATATCACTCCTCAAGTCCACGTTTGGTAATGACCCCTCCGGAATTGGGGTAAAACAAGTTAAATTAATCCCTACAAGATCGGGGCTCACCGTCGTGTCTGCCGACCGCACCTCCATAGATAACTTGGAAAAGGCACTCGAGAATCACTTGCAGTTAAAAACAGCGCTCAGAATTTCTCGCCCGCCCCGCCGTATGCCTCAGTTCAAAATATCTGGAGTGGATCCGAGTATCGTTCCTGGAATTTTGAGAGCGAACATTAACGCTCGCAATGGTCTGGGCATACCTGAAGAAGGGTTTAGACATCGCACCTACTTCAAAGATCGTTCTGGCAATAATGTACACATTATCGAGGTTTCCCCTTCTATGTACAAACTACTGAAAGACCGAGACCGTCTCCTTATTGGCTGGACCTCCTGCTCTATAAAAGAAAACTTCTATGTTGCTGCTTGCAACCGGTGCTGTTCGTATGGTCATGTATATACCCGTTGTACTTCGGATCATATCTGTTGCCCTTACTGCGCTGAAAACCACTCTGCAGAAGAATGCACGCTCACAGATAAAAATAAGGTGGTATGCCGTGAGTGCCGCGCGGCGAGTAGACGCCATGATCACACGTTCAACGCGCCGTGCTGTTCTACTATTGCCTCGCGCATTACAAGACTGCGTGCAAAAACAATTTATGAGGACGCCACGCCCGCTCACTCTCCATCCGCAACTTCGTAAAGATCACAATGAAATTATATTACTCATTTAACTGCACTCACTTACCTACAAACAAAAACCTTCTGTATTGTTATTTTTCGCCTACTAAGCACTGTGAATGTGCTATAGCTGTTTCAGTTTTCCATTTAATTATCTCCTGTTTTAACGCCCGGACCTTCAAAATTGTGAAATGGCTTCATTGATATTCCTTCAAGCGAACCTTGACCACACCCGTGCCGCCACCGGTCATCTTGTAGATTTTATAAAATCGAATGACGTTGACGTCACAGTGATGTGTGATCCATATGCTCGTGGATCTACGATTCCAGGAATACCAGAAAGCTGGCATATGTTTTGTCACCCACACACACCCCGTTGTGTGGTGGTTATTCCACGGCCCAGGTTTGACGTGTTCCCTATTTCCATCTCCCCATACATCGTGGCTCTGCAGCTGCAAACTGACAAGCTGGCGTTGCTATTGATAGGAGTTTATGCAGCACCATCGGTACCCCTTTCTTATATATTAACATCAGTAGAAGGAATTTTAGACAGTCATCCTATGGTAAACGTTGCAATCGCCGGAGACTTTAACTCAAGAAATCCACTATGGGGTGGCACTGTTTTGAACAGCCGTGGAGATGAGCTAGCGAAATTTATTCACGCTCGGCATTTACTGCTTTTGAACGACTCCAGCTCCATACCGACATACGCAACGCCATATGCTGATACCTGGATTGACATCACTTTAGTTGCTGGACCTATCTGAACAAGGGAAACCTTCTGGAAGGTTCGAGACACCCCTACACTTTCGGAACACAGATATATCGAGTTTGGCCTTCGATCGTCTTCTCTTTCCCGACAGAAACGCCTGACCAAGACTGGAGCAAGACGACTCGTGGAAGAGCTTGTTGAGGACCCTTGGTTTAACGACTTGAACCCGCACCACGTGGCGTCCCCGGACTTACTCGACAATACTTTAGAGTGTTTCTATAAAAAATTTCTTAGGTTAAAACAAAAACATGAACGTGCACCTACAAAATTTAACGGCAATATTTGGTGGACTGATGAATTAGCCAAAGAAAGATCTACTGTTCGCACACTACGCCGAAGATATCAAAGATGCCGCGATCCGCTATTGAGGAATGATCTCCGTTTTATTTATTATAGGTCTCTGGCCAGATATAGATGCAGAATAGAGCAAGCTAAAGAAATAGCCATTCGAAGAAATTGCACAATGGCCTCAAGAAAAAATATCTTCGGCCTCCCTTTCACCACTGCTTTTCAAAAATGCTCCTCCCGATCGGCACTTCCGGCCCTCTTGACTTCCAACGACGACCTAACTACCAACACATTGGAGTCTGCAGGTCTTCTTCTGGAGCGCCTCCTGCCAACTGACTTAACTCAGAATGACACGCTCGCTCATTGTGCCTTAAGAATATTCGTTACCAGAAACACGTATGCAACGCCGACCCACGATGATGATTTCACCATTACGGAACTTCAAAAGGCAATCAGAGATTTGAACCCTAACGCTGCTGCAGGACTTGATTGTATCACGACCTACATGATGCAACTGTTATTTCTTTTTGCATTTCCGTTTTTGCTTTTGATATTTAATGGTGCTTTACACCTCGGTCACTTCCCGCCGCACTGGAAGAAAGCCAGGGTTACCTTTCTCCTGAAGCCTGGTCGTCCTCCGCAAGAACCAAAATCATATAGGACAATTGGCATCACCTCCATTTTTGGCAAAGTCTTGGAACGGATGCTAAATGCACGTCTTTATTTTTTCATGCACCGGGCGCAACTCTTCCACCCCAATCAATACGGATTTACTCAAGGACAAAGCTCCACTTCTGCTCTATATGCCCTTCGATTACAGCTGCAGCAGTGTAGAGATGAGGGAAGTCTTGCGTTAATCCTCTCTCTCGACTTTGAAGGGGCTTTTGATTCCATCTGGCATCCTGCTCTTCTTTATTTCTTTCGAATTCATAACTGCCCTTCCAACATTTACAATCTTCTGTCGTCGTTTTTGAAAGGCCGTACAGTTCATTACAAGACGTTTTCGGGAGAGATACAGGCAATGACAACAAAAGGCAGCCCTCAAGGATCTCCACTGAGTCCTTTGCTGTGGAATGCCTGTCTGTATGATTTACTCAAATTGGAAATGCCAGAAGATGCGTACATACAGGCATACGCTGATGACACCTTAATTCTAATAAAGGGTCGTACGAGAAGACAATTGGAAGGCATTGCGGAGGAGGCGTTGAAGAGAGTACATCGATGGTGTCAAGGTGTCAAGTTGGTACTGAATCCCGCAAAATGTGCCTGTCTGCTCGTATCCCGTGGTGAGCGAGGAGCAATACGTAAGCCTACCGTGAGACTGGGCGGGGTCAGTATTAAGCACGTCACCGAACTAAAAATATTAGGTGTCATATTTGATCGTCACTTGACATTTGTGGCTCATACAAATTATTTGAAAGAACGTATGGAAAAAATGACGGCGGCCTTAACAAAATTTGCACGAATGCATACTTACGTGAACAGAGATCATTTGCGACAACTTTATCTACACGTTGTACTGCCTGTGGCAACATATGCAGCTCCTGCGTGGTGGTACACACACCAGCACGACAGCTTGAAGGCTCGTGTGCATTCTCTAATGAGATCTCCTTTATTTGCCGTTACAGGAGCATACACCACCACTCGCACTGCTGCCCTCGAGGTGATTGCAAATGTTCTGCCGCTGAGCATTCACCTGGATATTCAAACTCGATTATTCCTTCTGTTCCACCGGCAGCAAACCATTACGTTTCACACACTTACAGTTAACCCGTCTGAAATTGACTTTCCCATTGAATTATCTTCAATTCATCCGGCACGACGAACTAGCATTCCCTTCCAGCGCTTGAGCGTCCAACAGGTACCTCACATCATGTCACGACCGGGACTGCATGCGTATACAGATGGCTCCCACACTTCCACGTCTGCTGGTGCTGCATTTGTCGTTTTTTCAGACCTTGACACCATACAAGCCGTCCAAAGATTCCGCTTGGTTTCCCCCACTAGTTCTTTCAATGCTGAAACAATAGCCCTGCACCAACTAATCCAGTATTTCTTCTGTAACACACCCACTTCCCCGTTGCACATATATACAGACTGCCTCTCCCTTCTCATGGCCCTGAACAACCCTTTCACCATTTCAAGCAGCATCCAAATCCTCAAGGACAACATCAGCTCTCTTGCATCCATCGTACCAGTACATATATACCACGTCCCCAGTCACTCTGGAGTCTGGGGAAATGAACTTGTTGACATAATAGCAACTCACGCCGCAACGCGAGGTGTAGATGTGCACGGCAAAATCACTAAGCACATGGTGCGTTCAGCTTTACTAAAAGCTGGTCGCTTAGTGTGGCAGAACTCCTGGTCGACCAATCACTGCAGTACAGAACTGTATCGATGGACCCCGAGTGTTTTGGATATACCGAGGTGTTTCCCGCCCCCCAGGAAACTGACTACATTGTTAACAGGCCATGGACGTTTCCCGCACTACTTTTACCGCCTGCAATTACAGAACAATTGCCTGTGTTTTTGTGGACACAGTGCCTCATCTGTGGCTCATTACTTACTGGACTGCGTTAAAACAAGACCCTACATCCACAAATTGCAGAGGCTCACAAGGCACTCCCTTGAACCACCACACCTGAGATCTCTACTTAATGACAACGCTGCAATCAAAATCCTTACAGACCTTGTGGACTACGTGGCTAGGTCTGTACCTGAAGTTTGACTGCCTCGCCTGTCTTTTTGGAAGCAAACTTCAACAAGATACGAAGTCATAAGCCGTCACGTGACTTGTGTGGTGATGTGTTGCGCAGTGTAATACGGCAGTGCGGTGATCTGTGGAGACTGTACCATCGGCCTAATACGCGTTAGTAGTAGCTCATACGTCACCTAAGTGCGGTTTGGTGAATGATGAACTTTAGTTTTGGACCACAGTGATGCAGACACGGCAGCGCAGTGAAGTGTATTTAAAGTGAATGACTGTACAGTGTGAAAAGCGGTGCAAACTGTAGTGCACGATAGTCTTTACATTACCGCCGAGTACTGTTTATTTGAACTATGTGGTCTTGTGTCACTTCTAGCCGGTTTATTTCTGGTTGATTTGTTTTAGAGTGATCGTGGGGTCCATGGGTCTGCATGTGGTGAAAAAAAGGGTCATTGATGTACCAACTAATTTTGCATAGTTCTGGAACTCACTGTAATGACATTGCTATAGTGGACTGTTTTGCACGTATTTTTTTTGTGTATTCTCATTTTATAACGCTTTTCAACTTTTTTCGCATCTTCACTGTCATATTGTTAGATTTAAAAAAGTAGCTGTGATGTATAGGATTATTTTAGTGTGGATGTAGACTGTAGCGCCTTTGGATGTGGAGTGTGATTTTTTTTTATCAACATCGAATCGGCTTTTTTCTAAAAGTATTTTGGCCTAGTGCCTATTTTATTTATTTTGAATTGGTTCAAACCTGCGATAGATTTGTTGGTGCGGGTTTTGTCCTCGATTTTTTTTAGTTTTTTTTTAGTGTGTACATTAGAGGACAGGAAATAAATAAATGGCTATTTTTCTCTTAGCTACGCTATCATCACTGCTTTTGTTCTTGGATTTACTGAGCGCTTCTATGCGTTCCATCATTGCCTGTGTCTGACCATTCTGTTTTTCTATCATTTGCTTCAGTTCTGAGCACTGACTGCAGTCTTTGTTCTTATGAGGGGGGAAGCGGGAGTAAGGGGAGGGAAGTTGCTGTTGCTGAAAGCGATGGTAGACCCCACCGCCCAGCCCACCTGTTTCTCGGCGTCGTTGCTCCTCCGGGGCTTCGACTTGGACCTCGAGCGGGACTCCCTCTTGCGAGATCCGGTTGTCGATGGCGATCTGGTGGCGCTCTTGTTTCTGTCCCTTCTTGTTTTCGAGCGGTTCCGCCGTTCGCCCGTTCCTCCTGCTGCCGCCTGCTGTTGCGCGGGTCGTCTGGGTGGTGTTAGTGATGATTCTAGTTGCTGCATTAGTTGTTGGTCTTCGTCTTCACTTGGGTGTTTCCTTTCCCAGCGTCGTTTGCGTATGAAGTAGAGGGTCTTAAATCTTGCCTTGCATTCTTTGTCTGCGGTGAGGTGGTTCCCTCCGCTGGGGAACGAGCCCACTCGTCACAAGCCCACTCGTCACCGGAAAACTCGTCGTAGGCCAACTCGTCACACCGGCCTTTTCGTACAGTGCCATCTCGAGATAGGAACTCTCGTGCGAGGTGCCTTCTCGTCACATGGATTTCATTACAGCGCGGCCGTGTGAAACAAGTCTAGAAGCCCTGACCGGAAATTGGCGTTTAAAGCCGTCTGAGGCTGGTTTCTACAATGGTAAATTCGTTACGGCTGTTTAGGAGGGCGTGCGGAGGTGTGTGAGCAGCAGGTGTGCATAAAGAGCTGTTTTTTTTTCTTCATTTGCTGGGGACGGGGGGGGGGTAGAGGTCAGCGCGATTTGCACTTCTTCAAGTGCTGATCGTCAGCGGTGTTGAGGTGGTGTACGTCCGTATTTTCGCGCGTATAACCTTCCCTTGCATACAACACGCACCCCCACTTTCAGTCTGCGAATAAAAAAATAAAAATTGGCGAAGCTTGCACCAACTCGCGCAAGGCTTGAACCATAGCTAAGCTGGAGGATTTCTTTCTATGTAAACACTGGAGGATACACCACCAGGCATTGCATTAGGTTTGAAATTATTAGTGCAGTGCAGACTATATATGAACAATCTTCCCCTCCCCTTTTCCCCGTGTCCCACAACAGGGCCTATTGGCCTCCTCCTATAATAAAGCCATCCATTCCATTCCATTTGTTCATTTGATTGATTGTGGTGTTTTAACAGGCCGACGCTACACAAGTGGCGAGGCGCGCCGTAGTGGAGGGCTCTTAAATCATTTTGACCACCTGGGGATGTTTAATATGCGTGCGTCGAAATCTCGAACACACGGACGTTTTCGCTTCTCGCCTCCATCAGAAAAGCGTCCGCCGCGGCCGGGAACCGAACGCGTTTCCTTGGGCTCAACAGCACAGCGTCATATCCACCTGCGCCACCACGGCGGGCAATTGTTTCTTTATTTCACTGCACTGAATATATATTCGGGCCAGCCAAAGCCAAAAAATCTTGTGGGGCCTTTTGTTAACCTGTTGCCTTGTCGCTTTTCACGGTGGTGGTAGTAGTCATCGTCGGACGGCACCCCCCACGGCTAGCTCGCAAATACCAAGGTGTCAACGATTGTATCGCAAGAATCCTGGCTGATCACAACGGCTGAGCCACAGTCAATACGCTTCGGAATATTGCCCGCAACATCCGCTTCCGGTACTGATGAAGTGAACAACGTCGCAACCCAGCGTTGAAGACGCCTACACAACGAGACAACAGTGCAATAGTACAAATAGTACAACAGTACAAAAAGAGTGCAATAAACATTTTTTTATTTGATATACAACCTGTTCACTCTGTCATGTACAACAATTTGTTTACTTTTTTTGCGTACCATGGAATACAAATTTGCAGGCTATTGTCATTTTAATATACCTCGTGATGGCGGCATATTTACCTAACTTCCTGCGTTAAAAACTTTGAAAGAACACTTGCTCGCCTACATCATTTTGAAATGGGCGACGTATAAGGTATGTAGGCGGAAACATCGCTTAGAAAACAAGCTCGTAATGCGAGTTTTCCGTGTGACGAATATTCCGGTGATACGAGAATTCCTTGTACGAAATGCCCTGTGACGAGTGGGCATTCCTGACCAGTTTACCTGTGACGAGTTGGCCTATGACGAGTGGACTTGCGACGAGTGGGCCTAGACCCCCTCCGCAGAGGCTGCATTTCGGTTTTTCGCAGGCGTGATTGTCTTCGGGGTTCTTCATTCCGCACCCTCGGCATATTCGTTCTTCAGGATTGGGGCATACGTCCATCCTGTGGCCGAGGCGTCCGCACCGATAGCATAGTTCTATTTGCTTGCGGTACAGCGCGCACTCTACCAACAGGTTGCCGTACCTGATGTAATTTCGAACTTTGTCTCCGTCAAAGGCTATAACCACCGTTGTTGTCTTGCCGATGCGGTTGGCTTGTAGGGCGGTGGGGTTGTAGTCTTCGACGATGAATTCGTTGATCTCTTTATTTGTGTCCGTTAGCGGCACTCCTCTGAAGACGCCCTTGATGGTCCCGTGGGGGGCCGTTTCATAGGCGCTAATTTAGTGTGCTGCTCCGTTGATGTTGAGGATTCTGACAGCCGAGTAGCGATCTGCGTTCTGTCTGCTTGGGGTACTGACAACGATGATATTTTGTTGCTTATTCGGGCAGATGACGTCATGAACAACTTCTTTGGCGCTAACTCCCGCAGCTGCCAGTATGGCGCGGCTGACTTCATATCTTGAAATTTCTCCGACGTTCAGGCCTCCTCTGGGACCATGACTGTCTTGGTGTGTTGTCTCGGTAGAAACGGCATTCTTGCCGCTTTTAGTAGCTTTCCTTTGACCGTGCCTCGCTTTGGGTGACGTGGGCCGGCGACTGCTGCTGCCTGTCCAACTTTAGGCGACGATAGGCTCAACTTGCTCTCCTTTCGTTGGGTCGTTTTTTCACCGTTGGGTCGTTTTTTCCTCCGAACGTTCTAGACACTTTTTCCGGCATAATTTCCTCGCCTTCAACTTCCACTCGCATGGCGGACGCCATTTTCTTGGGTTAATTCGTCGCTAGGGGCCCCAGTGAGGTCGATGGACCCGCCAGGGCTGCGCCGCGGAACTTCACTGAGCGTTAGGCTTAGCTCTCGGCGGCGTGGCGTTCACAAAAAAAGTTCTCTGAAATCGAACAAAAATCACTTTCCCACCTGAAATTTGGTATCTACGTGGTCCTTGCAACTTCGCGGATGCCGTTGTGCCAAAATTTAGGCGATTAGGGATGATGGCTTGGGCCTTTTGTCCAAAAAACTGTCGAGCCGATGCGAGACACCTTGGCATTCCACCGCGCCTCGCACGTGCCCCTCACCCAGGGAAAAACTGCTCCTACACCGGCGGGTCTCCTTCCAAACACGTCTGTACATGAATTCTCGGCGCCCAGACGAGTGCCGTTGTTCGGCTGTACGCCGCTTACCGAAAGAATGACCTGAGACCATACGTAGGCTGGTCTCCTCTTGAACACCGGTTGCCAAATATTCTGTGGCCGTTCGCTTGCCGTAAATCGGCCGAGGACCGCTAACCGAATAAAAAACGTACATTATGTGGCCGTACTTCGGCCGGTCTCCTTTATAACATCGGTTGCCCGAAGAAAATGATTATTCTGCCACGCGACGCATGGTTCACCGTTGAAAGAGCGAATGCGCGGCAGCCGCGCTACGGCCGGTCTCCTTTCGAATACCTACTGCCACAAGAATATGGATATTCTGTGGCCAGTCGCGTGCCGTCCTTCGGCTGAAAACCGCTTCCCGAAGGAAAAACGGATGCCCTAAAGCCGTACTCGGCCATTCTCTTTCTCAACATCGGTAGACGGAAGTGAACTGAATATCGGGCAGCCGGGTAGCTGCCGTTGTGCGTCGGAACACGGGAGGCCGGAGAAATACCGAAGCGCTCGTTGCCGAATATTGGCCGTTCATCGTATGATCAGTGGATGCCAGAACCTGGATGCTGGCCGGACATGCCAGAAAGCGGCCTTAGACGGGCAGGTCTTGGGGCACACTTTCTTTGCCGCCTGGGGGGCACCCCACACGTTTTATTAGGAAGAAAACTAATTACTTCATCCCTAACAAGCAGCCAAACATTCAAGCCATGGATAACGCACCATCAACATGCAAGCTTGCCGGGGTTCCGTACATTCCAGGCGTAAGCGAAGACACCCTAGCTGGTGTCTTCAGAAAACGTGGTGTGCCGACCGGGCATGTGCCAGATAGCAAGCTTAAAGATGCGCGGTGGGTCAGCGGCTATGGCGTTGTGCTGCTAATCTCAAGGTCGGTGGTTAGATTCGCCGCCGCAGCGGCCGCTTTTCTGATAGAGGCAAAAAGCGAAAACGCCCGTGTGGTCGAGGTTTCGGCGTACGTTAAAGATGACCAGGTGGTCAAAAGTAATCCGGAGGCGCTCACTACCGCAGGCCTCATCACCTGTTTAGCGTCGGCTCGTTAAGCCATACAATCATCAATCAAATCAAGCTTAAGAGTGAGTTGCTAAATGGGAAGGATGTTGTCCCTCGGCAACGTTTCCGTGGTGTGATCTACAAGATCATATGCACCGCCTTCGAGTCAGTACGCTTAGGCGAAGGCGGAAATTTCTACCGCCGTCTTAAGCAGAACAAGGATGACGAGATCAAGAGCCACAGGCACTTGCATCACGTGCCGAGAAGATGGACCAATAGAAAAAATGGGCTAGCCCGCGTATCATAGCGACCGTAGCCCCGGGAAATAATTTTGCAACGAGGCTCAACCTGAAATCGAAAATAATTCAGACCACAAACAACACATTCAATGGTGTTGGACCTCTGGGTCCTCCTGCTGCGGCGCGATGTTCAGAAAGATAGGAGACACGTATTGATGCAATGAGGCTTTGATGGAACCTGCTAGAAAAAGCGGGTGCGAGCCGGCGAGGCCACGAGAGCATGATGTGACAGCTCTTGAGGATCGTAATGAAAATGATGATGGTCGACGTCATCTGCTGCCGGCGAAAAAAAGACGTCCCAACATAGACCATCTGGCACTCTAAACCGCGTGTACTCCCGAGCATTACGTCATCCGTTCAGCGCTACCTAAGAAACTACTTCTTAGCCGTCGTTCCGTTGTGAACAAGGAATCCGTACGAATACCGTAACGTCAATTTTGTTTTAACATTTACCAGTGTCCTGCCTTTTTTATACAAATGGTTTTACCAGACAAGACTGTTTCCCGTTGAATTCTAGAGTACGCTATACTTTATATTTCCATAGCCAACAGCGCGGGGGTGTGGCCGAGTAGTCTAAAGCACTCGGTGATGTGTATCGCAATTTAAAAATTCTAATCCCTGCTTGCTTTTTTATGTGGTTTTTGTACTTAGATAATGTTTTCTTTACAGCGTTCACCATTTTCCGCAGCCACCTTCATTGCTCTGCGGGCGAGTGGCCAGACAACGTGCAATATGCCGTGTTTACTCGATTTTAAGCACGCCCTTTTTTCCAAGATTGCGATGCCCAAAGTGAGGGGGTGTTTAGATTCGAAAAAGCAAATTTCTTCACACCCCGCGCTACCTATTTTTGCGGCCGTATCAAGACGAGACGGGCAAAAGGCATAATGTTTTATTCGACAAATATTCAACCAGAAAATAGGTACTGTGAAGCCGCCACTTTCGTATGGTACCCAGCCTCTTTCACTACCTTTTGAATGAGTTCTGCCGCTTGGGCCGCCGCTTTCAGTATCTCCCAGCAAATCGTCTTCTGTTCCGTTGAAGTGGTTTGTAATTGAAAGCTTCTTAAATGAGTTGGCCACAAACGCTCAACTCGAGCCAGCTTCCACTCGCCTGAAATTCCCCTTGCGTTGGCTACTTAGAAAAGTGCGTGCTTTACGACGTGTGGGTTCGAGCTAGTTGGTAATCCATAGTGCAAATTTAAAGCGCGAAAAATTTAGACAGAAGATGAGCGAGACAAGGACAAGAGAGACAAGCGCTTGTCCTTGTTTCGTTCCTCTTTTGTCTATTTTTTACGCTTTAAATTTGCACTAGGGGTACATGCAATCCGAATTTTTCCCCGAAAGTATGGTAGGGTGCTTAGAATTCGGATCTGCTTACAATCATGTAAAAACGGCATATTCCTCTTTTTATCAACACTTGGAAGGAAGCTTGTGCTTTCTCGTTACCTCAAGATAATCACGAGCTGACTGAGAGGGCACAAAAAGCAGCTTTCTTATATTGTACCCTAGACTGAAGGTTCCACCTTTAAGCTTTCTACCATCTGTTACCCCATTTTCCAATGATCCAAGAACTCCTTCCACAAGCAACATCTTCACTGTCGCCCTACGCAAAACTTCACCGTTTAGTCCAGCCTACACAATGTAGCATAACACTTTAGAACACTGACAATGTCGCTTTCTGGCTCAAACTGACGAATACCCTGCTTTGTTTCTTTATATTGACCCACCCCGCAGTTACAACCATTCACGATCACACGTTAAGCCGCATAACCGCAGAGGACCTCAGTCTCTTGTCGGATGCGGTGATTAAAAATCCCGGGCCATCTCCACTAACAAGAAACCTGGTGAGGGGCAAAGCATGCAGCTTATAAGTGTATTCTTGGTGCCTTGGCATTTTTGCAAACGGAGATGAGACCAGTGGGGGTAGAGGTATACAGCTTTGCTGTAAAGGTTTCTTGTCTTAGAAGCACAAAACTGAAAAGTGTAAACCTGAAACGAGGTGTAAACGAGTTTCCCGCGGTTTTTAATACTCCTTGCGTTCTAGCGCGAGGCGTAAACGGGTTTCCCGGTGTTTTAGTACCGTGACTACATGATACGACGATTAAAATGACGAGAGTAGACGACAACAGCCCGAGCCCCTACAAGGCTTCACCCCTAAAGCCTTTGCTGCTAGTATTTCTCTATTTGGTGACCCAGTGCTCGTGAAGCCAAGTCCCAAATGTAGTAATAAAACTGTTCCAAAACGCTTCCTGGGCGTCAATAAAACGCTATCGCGTCATAGATCTCAAGAAGCGAAATGTCCTCTGCAACTCTTCCTTGATATGTCCACATACACGTGCCTCCGCAGAATTAACGGCTCTAGTAAGGCTTGATTATCGCGTGAGCTGTGCACATTCATTTCATAATACGGTCACAGACAAGCAGGACGACACAATTATGTTACAGCACTCGCCAAAAGTTTCTGAAAATAAATCATTGGCCTGGTTCACCATAGCTAGATTTAGGCATTTACTGTTATACGTACAAAGCGGGTATGCTGACTGCTCACTACTACTTTCTAACAGTGGTGATGTAGAAGAATTGTTCTGTTCGTGCAGATGTGGCGAGGGGGCAAGTAGCCCACGAGCAGAACAAAAGTGCGGTTGGAGAGATCCGGGGAAGCGAACTCGGGACCTTCGCGCCCTCAAACCGGCAACATTACCACTGGGCCATCCAAGACGCTCGATGGGCACGGGGTTACTAGCGGCAGTAAAGAATCACATGTGCAGCCAATGGAAAGAAAAAAAAAACGCCTCCTGTGGTCGTAATCGAATCAGGGTCCCTGGTGCTATGAAACCGGCGTCTATCCGATTGCGCTACCATCGCTTTTCTTTTACAGGCCAAGCTCCTCTTGCTCGGGCCCTGTGTCGTCCCTCGTTGGTTCCATACACGGCGGAATGATGATGATTGTGGCCGGATCCCCCTAGATATTGGCCAACCAAAGATTGGCCGAAGAGGTCAAAACCTTCAACGCATTCATTGCTACTCAACAAGGAGGAAAGGAAGAAGAAGAGGTTGTCGTTCGTCGCCTGCGTGCTCTAGACACGTACCGGGGGTACGCGACACAAGGCGCTCTGCAGAAGGCGACGGCCGAGGTGGCTAATATGTCACACACTGAATTCGCCAACTTACCCATGGAGATTCTCATCATCCCAAACAAGCCCTACAGAATCACCATAAACACCGACGTCGTCGAAGGGCTTGTCAACGGAGCGGTGGAAAGCTTGACGTGTGGAGTCTTTATATGGTGTGTGGGCGAATGTTTCACCGTTTTACCGATACCCATTGTGGCCTCGGCCCCCTCATCATCATTCACTTCGTGAGGATGGCGGGATTATTTGCCTGCTTCGACATTTCTACAGTACATCACACACCACGTCATATTGTAATGATCCGTCAATCCTACTTGCTGACTCAGTGGTTTTAAAATTTTCTAAGACACAGTAAATCGTCAAGCACAGGCAACCACTTAGGGGAATCATTATCTGCGCGAAACACTTCCCGTATATACTGTACGCTTTCGATGAAATTTTCCCTGACAGGCGGGGCATTTATATCAGCATTCCTCACCGCCATTCTCGTCCTCCATATACTATGAAGGCTGAGGAGCATGATCATGATGTTGGGACCCTTTGACGACATTCTTGGGTCCCTTTGTACCTTGTATGTGTATCTGTTTTGGTTTAAATTAATAACCCTCAAACCCTCACACCCTCAAATCGTACGGCACACGGCCCTCATTTTTCACGGGTAGGACCGAATTCCTTGCGGTGTTATGGGTAAGTGTTTCTTTACCGTGCGTTGGAATATGTCCCAGTGGGACAGTGGGTCCCAACAGTCGATGAAGACGTGATTAATATTTTTTGCTTTTTCCACAGACTGCAGTCTCTTGTCCAGGGCACACCGATACCGTTTTCTGCTACCCAAGTATTTACGGGAAGGGTTTCACTGTGTACGTTCAAAAAAGTACCTAATTGCAGGTTTCACCGGCATATTTTTCACCCTCCTCAAAGCATCACGCCCAGTGCCTGTACCGTAAAGGACCTATACAGTGGCACGGGTAAACAAACATCCACTAAATCTTTGCACAGGCGCTTCCTGAAAACACTACACAGATAGTCGAAAGAAAACCGTGCCTTCAAGAATTCAACACAAGAATCCCACACAAATACCTTTCAACCCCCCTACAAACAATATCACTTGAGTACACAACAAAGTCAGGTAGCACATTTTTCAATCGCACTTGAATTACAATGCACAAGAATGCGTCGTTTTGATCCCGCACAAAACAAAACCTTGCGACAACTTGTCGTAAAAATAAATTACAAAGACCGAGTCCTCCCTTTTTGACTGGCGGAAACATATTAGAGCGACTGGCTCTTT
Source organism: Haemaphysalis longicornis (assembly GCF_048455015.1). Lineage (NCBI taxonomy): Eukaryota > Metazoa > Arthropoda > Arachnida > Ixodida > Ixodidae > Haemaphysalis > Haemaphysalis longicornis. The sequence goes on along the minus strand of NW_027526407.1, from coordinate 204,736,564 downwards.
CCCAGCTGGAATACCAAATAAGGACTGCCAACACTCTGTGGATTTTTTGTACATTTGCAGGTGACATACAACACTTGCAGAACGTACCACACTTTGGCTAACAAAACAAAAGTCGCTGATAGTGGCCCGGGCAAACAGAAAAATTGCGCCCTTTTTAGTTTCTGGTTTTGTCCCTCAACTTTTCGGTCTCGTTACTCCAGTAGTCTCGGCTATCGCTCTAATGCTCCAAGGGCACCCCTACATATTTTATTGGTGCTGTGGTTCATTGTATGCATTAAAACGGGAGGGGTTGAGCACCAGTTCCCGTGCCATTATCCCGAACATTTATCCCAGTTAATTGCAGCCCCAGGTTTTTTACAAAAGGACTTAACCACCTTAACTGCTTCACTTATGCTCTTAATTTTGATCGCGACAAAAAACCGCTATGTCATCTGCGTATGCAAGCAGTTTTAATTCAGTGTTCTGTAATGCGAACCCCCGTATTCAGTCATATGCTTGAATATTTTTAAACAGAAGGGCTCGAGATACACCGCAAAAACAAGTGGCTATAACGGACAACATTGCCTGACCGAACAACTAACATTTATTCCTTCACTTAATATGTTATTAACAATTATGCCCGCCTTGCATCCGGCATACGCCATCTTTATACCCTCCGGATAACAGACCCAACATTCGTGTATTCTAAGGTTCTGAAAAGTATGTCATGAGACACCCGGTCGAAAGACTTCTCAAGGTCGAGTTGCATAATCGCCACACGACCTGAGAAGGCACTGTAACACACTTCTGGCGACGTGCACATTTGCACTTATCGTGCGATGCATAAAACCGCAAGTTTGATGCTTTCCTACCAAAAACTGAATTACGTTTAGCAACCGTCTAGCTAAGATGTTCATTTAAATTTTGTAGTCGACGTTGGCTAGACGTATTGCTATGGCTTGACGTTGGGCTTGTAGGGTACACATTATTCACACTGAAAACAGCGCAGGGACGAGGACGGAAGAAGTGACAAACTAGAGCGCTATATGGCACACCGCCGTACGGCACACCACTCTAGTTTGTCACTTCTTCCGTCCTCGTCCCTGCGCTGTTTTTAGCGTGAATAGACTTATTTGCCTATACGCCTTTACGGGCAGCAGTTTTACTGCATCTTCACACTTCGGTATCACGGTAATGTGCGTCTTCTTAAACGACTGCGGGAGAACATTTATTTGATGAGCCTCCACCAATACTTAATATAAAGATACCGCTACCTCCCTTTTGGAGGCCTTGTAAAATTCCGCGCTTAACCCTTCTGGGCCGGGTGACTTACAGGGTTTCAGATCATCTATTGCGTTTTCTAATTCCCACACATTAATTGGTGCTTCCATGTTTTCACAAAGCTCTGGTTCTAACTTGGGCATAAGCGGTAAAAATTCATCAGCAAAGCCATCTTTCATTGGAATGTGCCTCAGTGTAATACTCGACGAACAGCCGCTGAATCGTTTCTTTTTGCGCCGTAACAACATTTTTGTACTGTATTTCCCTGATTTCGTTTTTCTGCGGGTAACGTTTTTCTTCTGACAATGCGTGCTTTGTAGGCATTTCACCGAACCAAATCATGTCTGTCCGCGCTCGCACAATAGCTCCCCTATAACGCTCAGTATCAATGACTTCTAGTTTATTTTTTGTGTCTCTTATTTCTTGCTGCCACCTCACCATCTTAACAGACTCTCAGCAGGGCTGCCGCTACTACCTTCCTGGCCGCATTCCCTACCAGGCTCTCAAGATACTTCAATCCCTCAAGCCTCCCCCAACCATCCAGATAGTGTGGACACCTGGGCATGCCTTCCTACCAGGGAATGAGGCGGCACATGCCGCTGCCCGTGATCTCATTTTCTGGGATTCCCGTCCAAAGACAGATGACTTGGCATCCGCACCATCTATCCACCATCTGCCGCTCAGACACACCGACCTGCTTGCCCACTACCGCCACACTCGTTTGCACAACTCCCCCTCCCCACCCGTCGCTCACTACAGCAGAGGCCCGGACGTGGCGCCGGCTACAGACAGGCGCATACTTCAACTGTACCGCACTGTCGCACATTTCCCCTACCACATTCTCCTACTTCTGCCATTCCTGCAACCTCCCCGCCACAGCAGCCTATCTTGTATGGTTCTGCCCGCACCATCCCGATCCCCTCCCTTCCCCATCCCCTGAGCGGTGGGAACGCGCACTGACCAGCCTGCACCCAGAGGACCACCAACGCCTGATCAACGGGGCCACCCGGGCTTCGGAAGCGCGCAGCTTCCTGAACTAAGGATGCCACCAACCTTCTTCTTTTTTTAGATGCAGAGCATCTGATTCACTCGCCTTGTCCCTCCGGCGTCGTTGTCGTCGTCGTCGTCGGCGTTGTCCGCCCCTCCCCCATTCTCCTCGCCACGCCAGCTGCGCTCTCCGCCGCTCACCCCCTTTCCTCTCCGACAGCGAACACTCTCTCGCGAGGGGCATTGGATTGGATTGGATTGGATTGGCTTGGATTGGATTGGCTTGGCTTGGCTTGGCTTGGATTGCATTGGATTGGATTGGATTTGGATTGGATTGGATTAAAGTGGATTGTGTTGGATTGTGTTGCGTCATAGCCGCGGCAGACGCGCTGGGGCCGGCGCATGTGCAGTACTCTCTCTTCCGCGGTTTCCTCTCCTTCGGGCGCGCTGCGCATATAACCGGTGTGCCGTTCTCCGGCGTAGCAACATCCACGCTTGGCTCAAACACCTAGAGTCCACGCCGCTTTACAAGTACGCCAACGTCGTCATCGACTGGGACCGGCTTACGCAGTCGCCTCAACGTTATGCGCGCTATAAAACGCGGTCCCTTCGCCACTCCGCCTATGTGTCGCATCTACACAGGGGTTCCCGCGAGGGGAGGTGGGAGTTTTTCTTTTTGCTCAATAAAACGTTTTTCCTCCTCCTCTTATTACAGCAAAGCTGTAAATGGCTAGGATCCAGCAGATCGTCTCCGGTCCCAGAACGATGTAGACAGGAATCACTAGCGAGCGTAGTGCCACGTTGCGGAGCCCACTTAAATCCCCGTAATCGTAAAACTGCGCGCCAGAACCCCCGGGGCACGAAAAAAATCATACAAAATTACAAAGATCCTAGGGCCTTTATAGAGCATGCGCCGTGATTACCATATTCGCGCTATAATAAATTTCTACCCACGATTCCTGTGTGTTTTGTAGCGTAAGCTACACTGGCCGAGGTTGAGCAGTTTCGCGCGGGGGGGTAACGCCAGCTCCGAGACCGTGCGAATCATGGAGGAAAGAAAATGTTAGGAGAGGCCCTGACGTCACATTTGTGAAGCCGAGTCCCGCCATGACTTGAGCCCACGGAGCCCAGCACTCTATCCCATCACCCTTTGCTGTCTCCGGTTTGATTTGACTAACATGGCGTCGCCCTGCCCTCCCGCTTCGAAGCGAAAACAGCTTCGTCGCTAATTCCTCGGTGCGATATCATGTTCTAAGCTGCTGATTTCGCCTTCAATTTGCCCATTCTAACCCTCGCCCAAATTTTCAATCGAAAAACGGCCTTCGTTTTTGAGATAGAAGGACGATTTTTCAGCTCTTAAGCCTGGCAAAGTAGCGTTTGTCGTCGTCATAACGACAGGCTCGCGGGATGGCGAACGCAGACGACGGGAGCATGGTTTGGCGTCGTACAGCACTGCGGTCTTTGCGCGCTACGTCTCAGCAGCGTTAAATTTCACTTCACTTCATAACGAAGTAACACAAAGTGAGCAAAGAACGAACTGTGGCTCTCGCCAACGCTAAGCGAAGGGGATTTTCCCGGCACGTCGCCGGCGGCGGCAGCGGCTCGCTCCGCCGATCTCGACGCGACGTAATGGCGGTGAGATCTTTGAGTGGCACCCCCTTGCTCTGACGTCGGTATAGGGATTCGCACCGCTGTCGTCTGCTACACTCCGCTTGTGAGGGGCAACAGTGCCTGGGCTAGAAATCGCCCGCTTCGTTGCTGTAGTGCGTTAAAAGCGTATTTCTAGCGACTCAGTTATTTTGCCAGCTTCTGACGCATCTGAATAATTTGAAGCTGTATCCCCAACAAGTTTGCAACACACGAAGAGATAGAGAACAACTTTCTTCAGAGTATCGGTCAGAAGATCGTGTGTAACTCGTTTTTTCTTGCTTATTCGCTAGGATCAGCGATCAGAGCTTCTCGATAAGTATTCAAAATGCGTAGGCTTCCTGCAGTATTTTTGAGATGCTCCTATGAAGACTCAACAGTCTAATACTACGTAACAAGCAGCGGCCTCTACACGCTCATCGAACAGCAGGAAATCAAGCGGCTTTCTTCTTTTTCTTTCGTTGTCTTGTATCGGATTAATGTTTCTTGCTTTTTTATTCTACCCAACGCATTAATTTTTCTGCGCCGTCACCAACTTCTTATTAGGAGGTTTCGGGATGTTTGGGAGCCTCACAAAGGTCGTGTGGTTATTTCCTTCATTTTGTATGGCACATTCCGTTCTTCAGAAATTGGCTGTCATTACGGCTGCGTGCAAGAGGGTGCATATCCGCAGCGTGCTTTGTTTATTCATATGCAAATACAATGAGAAGGTTTGTGCTACGCCACCACGATCGCGCCCTAAACAACGTGGTCCACAGTACTCGAAGGCGGCTTTTGTGCTCCGAATTCCTATCGTAATTATATCGTTATCATAACGAACTGACTCTCAACTCGAACAATGATGACATGATTACGGTGTTGAATGTATGATATACTCGCTAAGTAACGTAATAAATAGTATACCTGCATATATTACAAGACTCGAAACCGAAGAAGAATTCCAAGTAGCTCTTTATTGCTTTTCCACCCTTCCAGGCGCGAAGAACAAATCCTATTCTACTCGGGATGGCGTTCCATGATTTGAAAAAAATTACTTTTGCTCTCTTGTCCTGGACTGAGGACCCGGCCCACTAACCAGATCGATTTAATTGTTAAACAATATTTTCCCCTCCTCCCCTTCTCCTGCTCCTCCTCCTCTTGAGTGCAGTTTTCCTATAACGCATATCCGAATATCGGGAAGATATGGCTGTGCAAAATGTTCCGAAATATCCCTCCAGGTCTTAACAAACATATACGTGTTACTATAAGTTTAACGAAGACGTGACTCGTTTTGCACAGTAAACCTCCATACTGGTTAGATGCCTGGTATAGAATCAGCACGCGCGTATATACACACCGAGTTATTTGGAACTCAACCTACAGTTTTTGCAGTCTGTAGTGCATATCGGCAAACTTTCATGCCTTGACAACGTAAAGTGATGTGACAAAACGCGTTCGAGCGTTCGGCAAGGTTGCAAAAACTGTTTTACCTTACATATGATTACCGGGAATCGTGATGCATTCTGCCAAAACCGACACCCCTGAAGGCCTAGAATTTGTTTTGGTCTTCCATTTTCGCTGTTGTCGGTTATTAGCAGCTAACTGTTTCTTTTGTTCGAATGCTTACATGAGAAGCTGACGCCTAGCTCCGACTCTTCGCGCTCCACACAGGACCGGCTTCGCAAGGAATGGGGTGGCGCCGGCAAGGTTTCTCCCGTAGCGGTATCCAAAACTATACTTTAATTGACACCATGAGCTAGTGTATGCAATTTTAAGCCTATTATTTTGATAAAAAGTTACCCACACGCCAATTCTGGTGCGGAAAAGCATCAGACGTTGACCGAGAGCAAAGAAACAGCAGGGAGAGCGATCCTGAATGAAGCAGACGACAAATGCGAGAATCCCTAAGCTGACGTCACGGAGGCGCGCTTCGCAGCGCCGCCTGTGTTCGCGCTCACCGCCAATACGCCACTGCGGCCGGGGTACGAGTTAAGGCCACCTCCGACGGTGGAGTTTTCAAACTGGCCTAATCTAAAAACGTTTGTCGTAGCGACTGCGCTGGTTTGCATGCGTAGCGAGGCAGCGACATACCAAGCGCCTTAAGAATTTGTCCGTTCTTTTTGCCCAAATTTGGCCGCCGCAGTTGTAAACAAGTAAGCAACATTGTCCAAGGGCTCAAGAAAAATGACGTAACTTCCTCCACACTTTTTGCACTGCATTGGGATGATAGGGGCCTCTCCTGAGTATTCTTTCCTCCATGGTGCGAATCGTGGGCACTGACATGATACAATTCCCATGGTTGATAGATCAATTGTATTCAGCCCTCTAAAAAGCTGTTTTGTAATGATTTAACTAAAACAATGAACTAAAGCAAAATATTTACAAATAATTGCCTCAGTAATTAAAACTAGCTCTGTAACAACCTTTTAATGCAATTAAGCTCTAATTAGCGAACAAAGAATAAGTCCGTAGTTCAGTTTTGGTTTCGGTTTTCTCTAAGTGGGCTAGGCAGTGGCGAGGCCTTTGCGCCTGACTTGCGCAGCGTGTGTGCAGTCTCCAGCTCAGATTTGCGTGCGTTCAAAACGTGTACAACTGGTACAACTCCGATGCACGCGCTGAGAAAGTGCCTCCCCGGGCGCATGCGAAGCTGTCATTCATTTCTTCACGTTAGGCCCTCCCTATTTATTGCCCCTGAACTGACGCCGAAACAGCGATTCCCATCTGACCTTGACTACCGCAAGTTCACTACAGGCTGCGGAGTGGCAGCCAGCGACCGTTACCGTTAGAAGAGAAAAAAAGGAGGTTTTATTATCTTTCGGTTCCTGTTGTTTTATTCATGGAACTTCATACAGCTCTCCGTGCTTCGAACTTTCGCGCAAACGTTCGTCAAGGTAAAACGAAACAATAGGTAACGAAATGCGGTTTCTTCTTTAATCAGTCACAATAAGTCAAAGTTCTCTCCTCGCGCGCTCTGTGCAGGAAATTACCGCCCATTCAGTACTGCCCATTCAGTCCCGCAAGCTTTCCCTTTAAAGTGGTAGAAAGCAGCTAGAACTTGACGAATGCAGACAGAAAGGAAAACAAACAGGACGCGCCGCTGACTATTTCGCATACTCCCTTGGCATGCATTCGGCCACTCCGTTGGCCTGCGATCGACCACGCTCTTTCGTTCCTGTGCTTCAAAGGGCCGCGACTCACCGGCAATATCAGCGTTCACCCATGCGGTAACGTACCCTCCCCCCCCTCACCTTTTTTTTGTGTCAATAAAGGTTTTACATTCAGCCTCAGCCACAGTTCACTTCACTTCGTTTGAAAAGCATTGAGCGACTCGGAAAATGTCCCTACATCCCTACCACCAATGTCTGATGTCATTGTTACTGAAGGTGGTATATTTAATCTTCTCCTAAGGCTTGATGTCAAAAAATCATCAGGGCCTGCTGACATTCCTAATAGCTTCTTGAAAAGGTACGCTGAGGGGGTGTCAAAATATCTTAATGTCATTTTTTGCAAGTCCTTACAAGATGGAGAAATACCAAGAGACTGCGGAACAGCTAGAGTTAAACCAGTTCATAAGACCGGAAATAAGAAGTTCGTGAAAAACTATCGTCCAATTTCATTAACATGTACCGTATGCAAGATTCTGGAACATATCATTTACAATCACATCTGCGAATTTCTGGACAACTATAACGTTCTAACCGAATTCCAGCATGGTTTTAGAAAAGGTTACTCGACCAGCACTCAGTTAGTTGAAACAATACATGACTTTGCCAAATCAATAAATAGTAGAACGCAGACCGACGTTATTTTTGTGGACTTTTCGAAAGCCTTTGATAAGGTATCCAACACTAAATTGATATATAAGATTGGTAGAATAATCAATATTTCTCAAGTAGTAAACTGGATTTCTGCATATCTAAGACAACGTGAACAATTTGTTGTCTTTGCTGATTGCTGCTCAAATAAACAGCTTGTTGACTCTGGCGTTCCCGAGAGCTCCGTGCTAGGACCACTTCTTTTTCTCCTTTTTATTAATGATATTGTTGATGGCATCCCGGTTAAAATCAAACTCTACGCTGATGACTCTGTACTTTATAACGAAATATGCTGTCCCGCAGACCAACATGTGTTAAATGATGCTCTACAAAAAGTGTCCTCCTGGTGTGATGAATGGCAAATGGCTATTAACTTCGAAAAAACAGTGTTTATGCAAATAACTAATAAAAATTCATTAAAGTACGAGTTCTCTACTACCCATACTAAACTTTCCGAAGTCCCACATTACAACTATCTTGGGTTATGGATCACAAATGACCTAAATTGGACGAAACATATCAATATGGTAACTAACACTGCAATGCGTACACTGTTCTTCCTCAGAAGAGCATTGAAACTTTCAACCCTCTCCGTCCGCCTTCTGGTTTATAAAACAATGGTTATACCGACATTGGATTATGCTTTCATTATGGGACCCTTTCATATGGAACCCTTCCACCAAAACTAATATCAAGTTAGAAAGAGTGCAGAAAAAGGCCATTCCTTTTAATTACAACAGCTTCGGGAGCATTTCAATTACGGAACTTTCAACTCGAGCTAATCTGCCAACACTAACAGAAATAAACCGCTTATCTAGACTAAAATACCTATATCAACTAGTAAAGAGACATTACAAGACAGACATTTCTGAAGTTCTTTCATTTTCGTCCGGATATGCAACTCGACAAAGGCATCAGCGCACAATAACACCCTATGCAACTCGTAACAACTGCTTTAAATATTCATTCTTTTCACGAACTATAAACTACTGGAACAAACTAACCAACACCGAAGTTTTACAGTCATCCTTAACATTGTTTTCTTCTAGCCTCAACAACAGTGTTTAAACTAACATGCCAATTAAGCTCTGTCTCCACGAACGTTGGAATGTTTTGTATATTTTGAGTTGCTTTGTGCATACGTTTGTTTCTGCGTGTTTTTATCTTCCTGTTTTGAAACTTTGTTCGTTTGCATATTGAGCCTTCATGTAATTCATGTAACCCACTCTGCGAAAATCCCTAGTAGGGATTGCAGTATTCATAAATAAATTCATGAATAAATTTGGAAAGCCACAGTTCCCAACTTTGTTACTGTAAATATGCTACGCATCAATATGAGTGCCATGTAAAGAAAATCGCGCTGTTCGTGTGTTCCGGTTCATACTTTCGGGATTGCGTTTCATTTGTCCATGACTACACATTACTAATTTGTGTAGCAACTCGTATATGCTGCCTTTGTGTGTCCAGCACCTAATGTGCATTACGTGTGACTATAGTGTGCTACAGTAAACTGTATTTCTAAAAAAAATTGGTTCCTCACTTCCTTGTACACATGCATGACAACTGCAGGAGTATCTCCAGGTAAGTCACTTTTGTATTGCAGGCCAATTTAGCACCATGTTGTGACTGGAAATGGATTGCATATGTGCACTGCTGAATTTGTGTGTATGTGAGGGAGACAGAGGTGCACACAATAGGTATTCTAGAAAGTGTGTGGATTGCTGCTGGGACTTCAAACCACAGCTGCATTTATACTAGGCCATTATTTGCTAGGCAAGGTTCACTGCTTGTGAATTGCTCCGCTTTACTTACACATGTACTGCTGCAATGAGCCCTTCTGTGACAAATGGGGTGCTTTTTATCAAAGTGTAGAGAGCAGGTCAGGGGCATTTCAATGGTCTAGCAGTATCCCGTACAGGCATGCTGGATTTAAATCCGGTTGAAACTTCTTAAATACTGTGTTTTGAATAGTTTTCGCTTTAAAAAATGTAGTGTTTGTGATGGAGCAAGACAGCTGTTATTAATATACAAGCTAGTGTCTGTCGCATGCCTGTGGAATGATTTTAGGTAAATTGATGTCCTAATATTTCTTGCAGTTATTGAGTAATTTAATTTCGTACTGCCTGCATTCTACATTTGTGCATGTATCTCAGGTGCCTCTTTTTAGTTTTTCTCAGTTTATGATTCCTTTGTGACCTCTGCAAATTAAACATTACAACAAAACTGCTGCGTGAATGTCCTGCACTCCATGGGTGCCCTTGGCCCCATGTAGTGTTCTATTCTCTTGGCATCTCAGATGTGGCCATTGTAAAGAGTTAAACTAAGCTTGTGTATAAAGTAGATTCCTCTGCGAAACTGGAGAATAAGAAGTTCAATCTGGCATACCCTCTCCGGAACATTACATGTGCCACAAGAGTGGTCCCACATCGCTAAGTGAATCAGCTTACTTCGCAGTCAGCGGTGACAAGCATTGGCCTGAGCTTTTGCCAGTCCCAATATATCCGGCCCCACTTAAAAAAACTGCTTATACAATTGCTGCCTTGACTAGTGTCTTACCAGTGACATCCCAACATTTGTGCATATACAACGGAAATAAAAAACCTTGCTTTTAACTCAACTTATATGGAAAGAAAGCATCTTGTAGATTGAAGCTGATAAAAATTGTAATTTTGATAACACTTCTAGTTGCTCATCGGAATTTCTGATAAAACCTGACCTTTTGTACCCAAGTGTAATGAAGATGGACATTTCTTTGCTTGCATAACACAACTGTGAGAATGTGTCTTCCCTCTTTGGAGGAGAATTTGTGCGTTCTTAGATAATGTTGTGCACTAAAATCACGAGCAAGAATAACACAATTTAGCGTAACTGCGTTGGCAATGCGCGAGTTCTCTAAACATGTTATTTCGTTTGCTGCACTGTATGCCATCATGTTCGCAATTTCGTTTGCACTAGCTTTAGGTAGTGTAGCCCATGCAGAACTTGTCAATCCAAACACCCCATATGTTATGGTCATAAATAGTAATTCAAATCAAGAAGCCCTTATACTAAACAACTGCCTACCTCTCGAACTCCTTTTGCAGGGTTTTCGAGTGCGTAGTCACCGAAATGTGTGGTTTATTAACAAATAAGCATAATAAAAAATGCAGAGTTAAATGGCAGGCATGCTTGCGGTGACTACTCCGTTTCATGACATCATTTCATCAGATTTTCTAACTTGACGGGCACACACGTAGATACCGAAATCTACATTCCCACACGCTTGTTGGTGTTTCACATATCAATGCATTTACATGTCATCGTGGCTAACATTCGTAATCTGTGTGGGAATGGCAGTGTGAAAAATTGTCTCTTAAGCACTGTGTTCATGAGAAAGTAATCTGTAAAATAAAACTAAATTACTTCGGAACAAATTGGGACAACTTTAGGGCAATGAGAACTGTGTGCCATTAATGTCGCAGTCGCTGTTCCAAAGTTAAAGTAAATAGAAGCTTCTGGAGGAAAAACCCACCTTCATAAAAGATGTTTATACATTACTTTTTCAAGGCAATTCTTTTGCAAAGACCCCCCCTTTCTTTTTTGAAAGCAGCGTTTGGAGGCTGCCAACCAAATCCCCCTCCCCTCCATCTGGTTATGCGGACAAGTGCAACATCTCCAAGCATGGGCCTGTTCGAATAACGGGCGTTCTGGCAGCCCGCGGGCTACCAGAAGCTTGCTCTCGGGCCGGAAGTTGCGTCATGACTACGTTGTTCAAGCGCCTCGGGATACACCGGAAGCCGGCACCGAGCGCTGCGGAAGAACTCGGTCGTCTGCTACACTTTCAGCGGCAAAATGTCGGATGACGCAAGAAATGCGCTCGCTGCTCTCCCCGACACGTTGTTTGCGGACCGCCGTCATCTTGAAGGTGGAGAGTACGATGCGAAGCCGACGTTTTCAATGTGTGCGTCGTCCTCGCGATGGTCCAGCGGGAAGAACGGCACCGCGCTACCCTCTACATGGAGAACGTTGTGCTGACCTACTCGGAGTTCGAGTTCAGGAGACTGTTTCGCCTGTCGTGGCGTACGGTGGTAGCCCTGGTCGCCGAATTTCAACACTCAGAATTCTACCCCGAAGGCGTGCGAGGACGCCCCGATATGCCTGCCCAGAAGACAGTTCTGACTGCCCTGTCGTAAATCGATGTACAGAGTGTACCATGTACATGATCGCGAATTCGGCGTGAGCGATCGAGTCATTTGTTCACGCCGCAGTCTACCTAGTCATGGGATTTGTAGATTTCTATCAGCGGACGGGAATATTCTGGCCCCACTGAGCAATATTGGAGCTTAACAAGCGGGCGTTCCACACTCGTTCGTCAAGGAAGCGGAGTACTTCCGGAAATTATCAGCGAGATTTATCTGTGCCGCATTTCTAGACCCTTGAAGCCCGAAGGGAGTCACTACAATCGCAAGAAATTTCCCCCCTGGGATCGAAAATGCCGACATGGGGCTCGTCGACGTGTTCGCTGGCTTTCCTGGCTGCGCCCACGACGCCAGAGTGCTGCGGGAGAGCTTTTTTTTCTTTCCGGAGGAATAAACAAAAACTTTCATTAATGACACGCGGACAACCAATGTACTCGCTGAAGTAATAAACACAGGTATGGCTTCATCTAGCCTTATGACGCCGTCCTCGCCCACAAGATGAAATAGGCCCTCCATGTCTGCCAGAAGACGAACCGCAAATGACCGTTTAGGGGCGAATCATATCTCATTTTTCTCCTCATTAAAAAAAACGGGTGTTGCAATGCGAAACATAAACTGAAATGGGCGCAAAAGTGATTTTTCATATCGAATAAATAAACTCCAAAGCATCAAATCCGAAAGTAAGAAAAATATTCGCGATTTTGTTTTGAAACTTGCCGAGCCGCTGTCTTTTGTCGTCTGCTAGCAGCGTCGTCTGCTATCTGCCAGATCTGTGACTGGTCGCCGCCATACCGTGAACACCCGCGCGGCTCTGGCAGCTTGCGGGAGCCAGAAGTGGCCGACACAGAAAAATCGACGACGTTCTGGCGCCGCCGGAAGTGACGTTTCGGGCTGCCCGAGAAAAAAGAATGACCGGCTCTCGCCTCTGGTAGCCCGCGGGCAGCCTCGGGCAGCCAGAAGTGGAAAATCGAACAGGCCCCATGCTACGACAATGCTCTAGGTGGTGGCTTATCAAAACGTGCTCTGAAGCCTATGCAATCACCGATTGCATTCGACCTGCACCACTTAGCATATTTTTCAGCAGACGCACCTCATCATGTTCCAGCTCAGGTAAGCATAGCTTGATAGTTTCTAAAAGCTTGTGCTAAAAAAAAAACAAGCTTTCGTGTGGGCTTTTTTTTGCAAGACCTCCACTTGCGGCCCTTCGCGCCGAGCTCATTGCCAAAAAATAATGCCGCAACGTCTGAACTTGGAGGGCAAATATTTTTGCAAGGGATACGAATAGTCTTACACACACTTGCTTTTGCTTTCTCGTATGTGTCTGTAGAGCCAAGGCCTTGTGCAGCAACTACCAATTGAATATGAAAGAATACGAACACTGCACCAAGGTTACACATTTTTATTGCACGCAAAACAAAACCCACAGCGAGCAGAACTAAATGTAAACGAAAAAGGTACCCCAGCTTGCCATTCTTAAGAACTGCCAAAATAATTTTGTATGTTGCATACTGTCGGCAACGATAACTCAAAAAACCCACATGGGCTTCGTCTGTTTCACAGGTGACTTGCAAAACATCTGAAATTCTGCGCGAAAACCTTTGCACTCTCAATTTACAAGTGCACGCTTGGGCAGGTACTTCACTGTGACTCAACCGATAGTTTGGGCGCAAACTACACATTGTGATGATCAACTTACCGCTATCAAGCAGATACCACGAATACGGCCTGAATGTTACGTGCGCGTAGGTCGCCGAACGTTTCGTGAGTAAATTAACTGCGTACCCAAGCATTACTTAAACGCTAGGAGCGCAGTGCTTAACTGGTCGACTGCGTAACCATTTAACACAATTTCTTCCCCACAAAGCAAGCCCACCCAACGGCGCCTTTTTTGCAACATCAGCTGAACGACTCTACAGCTGGTGCGGTTGCACGATTCGAAGCCGGGGCTGCGGATACACGGTGCTACTTCCAAACGCTGGTTTCCACGCGCAAATGCTTTTTTTCCTTCAAAACCTTCTCACCTAATACCTGGTTTAACAAAGCCGAGCAAAACGGTCTTCAACAGCAGCCCTAGTCACTGGATAAATTAATCCTGCTGAACACTTCGGCCCACACTGAGCTTGCGAAAACAAATTATCACTTAAAGCGACCGGTAGTACTTTTCGCGCTTAAGTTAGTAGCCTAGGCGTTGATTATTAACGACAGGCATCGGTTATCGCCGAGCAAGTAACTTCTCACAGCTTCGTTTTCTTACGGCATCGAGCGGGCTTCCTGACACACCTGGCCGCCGCCATGTTTACGCTGCGCTCTCTTGGAGTAAAGCCCGGCTTTATCTTGGAGCGTGTGACAGCGCCACCTTGATTTTCCTCCAACAGCGTCACGCAGGAATGGGCCCGTCATCACACTTTTATAGTGCCTAGAATATACTGTTACGGGGCATTAATTAGATTCCCCACAAATAGGACGGTATTCATGTACTGTGCTAGCGGGCATCATCATCAAGAAGAGAGATGAAGAGGACGCTGACGGTGAAGCGCGTTCGCTCCCTGGCTTGCGCGGTGCTCTCTTCCATCGTGGTTTCTTATAACTAGCCTCTGAATGTGCATCGTAAATACACCACTGTAAAAACAGCTTTACCCTGTATCATTTGGTGGAGAGTGCTGCATTGGCCCCGTACTGCTCTACCTCACCCCTTCCTTGGCACGAGTGAGCCGTGGACGCGGCTGACTCGGAGGTGCTGATCACGGAACTCCGAAGCGGGCGTCATCTCCGAGGCCCCACAATGGCACCGCCTACTGAAGCAACGAGCGCCGCTACGCCACTGGTCATTGTGAGCCAGCCTCGAGATCCTGGTTTCTTCTACGGTACCGGTGATGTCGACGTGGAGGACTGGATCAGCCGTTACGAGCGTGTGAGTGCCCACAACCGCTGGGATCCCACTATTATGCTGGCGAACCTTGGGTTCCACCTGAGAGGTTCGGCGGAGACGTGGCATGACACCAACGCAGCCAGACTTACTAGCTGGGATAGCTGCAAGGCGGAGATGATTGCAATTTTCGGCAAGCCTGCTGGGCGCCAGCTCGAGGCGAAAAAGGAGCTTGCGTCGCGAGCCCAGACGTCGACCGAGCCGTACGTCAGCTACATCCTAGACGTACTGGCCCTTTGCCACAAAGTTGATGCTGAGATGCCCGAGCAAGATAAAATCGACCACATTTTGAAAGGCATAGCTGACGATGCCTTTAATCTGCTCATGTGCAAGGACTGCTCTACTGTAAACTCAATTCTGAGTGAGTGCAAGCGTTTCGAGCAGGCCAAAAGCCGTCGAGTTACACAACAATTCAATCGCCTTCCAAATACCGCCGCCACTTCTTCGTGTCAGGGACCGTTTGCTCCTTCCGGTCAACCACCCTCGGAGACAACTGCGGACGCAGTGACACGCATTGTTCGCCGCGAGATCGAGGCGATGACACCGGTCACCGGCCACCACTCGACGTCTGATGGCAATCTTCCGGCGATCTCGGTGATACAAGCGGTTGTGCGCGACGAAATTGCGAGCATGGGCCTGCACCCAGTCTGCCACGTGAGCTACTCAGCCCATCATCAAGTTCCCTTCAAGTCGCGTTCATGCAGTCACAATGATCACGTCCCCAGCCCTCCGAATTTCCGCACGCAAAGTCGGCCCCCGTCTTACAGAAACCCGGCGGAGTGGAGGACGCCCGATGACAGGCCTATATGTTTCAATTGCAGGCGTGTCGGCCACGTTGCACGGTATTGCCGCAGTCGCTGGTTCCCTTCCGCTCAAACCCCCTGGAACGACGATACCATTGACCATGCGCCGCGTCGTTTTGCACCTTCCTACCAGCAGCGCACTGCCGACAACCCCGCCACATCCACTCTGCCATTTGGCCGCTCCCCTTCTCCCCAGCGCCGACAGTCTCGCTCCCCGCAGCCCCGCCGCTCTACTTCGCCGAACGACTACGTACGTCCAACATCGGAAAACTAGCGAATGCAGCTCCCGGAGGTGATGCTGCATTCCCGACCTCGACCGAAAATCCTCTTTTGACGCTACCTACCAGAGACAATTTACTTGACGTGAATGTTGACGGCGTGCCTGTCCGTGCTCTAATTGATACCGGGGCGCATATATCGGTAATGAGTGCAAATCTCCGTCGCCGCCTACGTAAAGTTATGACGCCGGCTCTGTCGTATGTTCAAGTTGCTGACGGCGGTACGCCGGCCATCGCTGGCATGTGCACCTCTCGCGTTAGTATCGCCGGCCACAACACCACTGTAGTTTTCTTTGTTTTGGACAAATGCCCTCACGACATTATCCTTGGCCGCGATTTCCTGTGTGAACATGCCGCGCTCATCGATTGTTCAGCGGGACTTCTGCATCTGGAGTTACCGGCTTTTGATAGCGACGCACCCCCGCTGCGCTTATGCTCCTGCGAATACGTTCGCCTGCCGAGTCAAGCAGCGACCTATGTTCCTCTCGCTACTTCCACACCGGTTCCTGATGGAGACTACCTTGCCGCTCCCATCGTAGACGTTCTCCTGACGCGTGGTGTTGCCCTTCCACACACTGTTGTTACCATCAAGCACAACAGCGTTAACTTGCCTCTAATAAACTTTGGATTTCACACTCAAGTCCTTCCCGAAGGACTCACCATCGCCACCCTTGCTCCTTTCTGTGCACCGGACGTTTCTGTTTTTGCTTTTTCAATTCCCCATGAAGTCTCCGATCCGCTCCTTACCACTCCTGATATATTTGCACCAATGATCAGCCCACAGCTATCACCCGCACAAACAAACCAGCTGCGCTGTCTTCTGACATCATTTGCCGACGTCTTTGACTTGAGCGACAAAGCTTTGGGGCAAAGTTCTACAGTCACCCATCGGATCGATACAGGTGATGCGCTACCCATCCATCGGCGTCCGTACCGTGTGTCCCATAGTGAACGAGGCATCATCCAGAAAGAGGTTGACAAAATGCTCGCCAAGGACATTATCGAACCTTCCTGCAGTCCCTGGGCTTCCCCGGTAGTTTTGGTAAAGAAGAAAGATGGCACTTGGCGATTCTGTGTAGACTACCGCCACCTGAACAAAGTAACCAAGAAGGACGTCTACCCTCTTCCCAGGATCGACGACGCCTTAGATTGTCTACACGGTGCAAAATACTTTTCGTCCATTGACCTACGCTCAGGTTACTGGCAGATTGCAGTCGATGAGATGGACCGAGAAAAGACCGCCTTTGTCACCCCAGACGGTTTATATCAGTTCAAGGTTATGCCTTTCGGTCTCTGCAATGCGCCAGCTACCTTCGAACGCATGATGGACTCTCTCCTGCGGGGATTCAAATGGTCCACATGCCTGTGCTACCTCGATGACGTCATTATTTTTTCTCCATCGTTCGAGGCTCATCTCCATCACCTGTCCGAAATACTTGCTATTTTGCGTCAAGCCAACCTACAACTCAACTCCGCGAAATGCCGATTCGCCAGGCGCGAACTAACTATCTTGGGCCACCTTGTCGACGGAAATGGAGTGCAGCCTGACCCCGACAAAATAAAGGCGGTTAGAGATTTTCCGGTGCCCCGGTCATCGAAAGACGTTCGCAGTTTTGTAGGCCTGTGCTCCTATTTCCGTCGCTTCAACCGAGGCTTCGCTGATATCGCCCGCGCTCTCACCGACCTTCTCAAAAAGGATTCCGTCTTTTCGTGGGGAAGCGAGCAAGCTCAGGCTTTCAAGACCCTGATCTCACTCTTAACAACTTCGCCCATTTTAGCTCACTTCAATGTTGCCGCTCCCACGGAAGTACGGACTGACGCTAGTGGTCACGGCATTGGAGCCGTCTTAGCTCAACGCCAAACGGGCCACGACTGCGTTATTGCCTACGCCAGCCGCCTGCTGACACCAGCTGAACGAAATTATTCTATTACTGAACCGGAATGCCTTGCCCTAGTGTGGGCTGTCGCCAAATTTCGCCCATACCTCTACGGTCGACAATTTTCCGTCGTGACAGATCACCACGCGCTATGCTGGCTTGCGTCCCTGAAAGACCCGACCGGACGCCTCGGGCGCTGGGCTCTGCGGCTGCAAGAGTACTCGTATTCTGTAGTCTATAAATCCGGCCGCCTCCATCAAGACGCTGACTGTCTATCGCGGTACCCAGTCGATCCTCCCGATCCTACAAGTTGCGACTCACTCGCCACCTCGGTCTTGTCTATTTCCTCCTTTCAACAGCTTGCTGATGAGCAGCGCCTTGACGTCTCCTTGAGCAGGATCATCAACCGCTTAACCGCTGCCCCCTCCGACCCTTCACTGCGGTTGTTCCAAATGAAGGATGGCGTCCTCTATCGCCGCAATGTCCGCCCGGATGGTCCTGATCTGCTTCCTGTAGTACCTGAGCACCTTCGTACAGATGTACTACGGCAGCTCCACGACCTTCCAACAGCTGGCCATCTAGGGGTTTCCCGGACCTATGACCGCGTGCGACGCCGTTTCTTCTGGCCGGGGCTCTACCGCTCGGTTCGCCGTTATGTCGGCGCCTGTGACATGTGCCAACGCAGAAAAGTGCCTACCACGCTACCCGCCGGTCTTCTTCAGCCGCTCGATATGCCTATTGAGCCATTCTTCCGAGTTGGTCTAGATCTCCTCGGTCCGTTTCCCCGGTCTGCGAACGGCAACAAGTGGATTGCCGTGGCCACCGATTATGCGACACGATACGCAATCACGCGGGCTCTTCCGACCAGCTGCGCAACTGATGTAGCCGATTTCCTCCTGCACGACGTCATCTTACACCACGGTGCTCCTCGGCAGCTCCTGACAGACCGCGGACGATCCTTCCTTTCCCGAGTAGTAGACGACATCCTCCGCTCATGCGCAACCGTTCACAAGGTTACTACCGCCTACCACCCTCAAACCAACGGCCTCACAGAGCGCCTTAACCGGACTTTAACTGATATGCTGTCAATGTACGTTTCTGACGACCATGGTGATTGGGACATTGCTTTGCCTTACATAACGTTTGCCTACAATTCGTCGCGCCTTGATACTGCCGGATTCTCTCCCTTCTACCTACTATTCGGCCGAGAGCCGACGTTACCACTGGACACTCTATTTCAACACCCTCTGCCACCTTCCGCATATGCCCAAGACGCCATCGCCCGCGCTGACTTTGCCCGCAACATTGCTCGCGTCAGGCTCGCTTCGTCCCAGCGCTTTCAAAAGGATCGCTATGACTGCCGCCACAGCACCCGCCACTTTGCACCTGGATCCCTGGTGCTGCTATGGTGTCCTGCACGCCGTGTAGGACGTTCGGAAAAGCTTCTAGCTAGGTACTACGGCCCCTACCGTGTCTTACGCCAAGTGACGGAGGTCAATTACGAAATCACCCCGCTGGTTCCGTCAGACTCATCCCGCTCTCCACAAACAGACGTCGTCCACGTCACGCGTCTTAAGCCATACCACTCGCAACCTACAGCTTTACCCTGACAAGCACCGAGGCGGCGCTCCTACCACCGGGGGGGTTGTGTTACGGGGCATTAATTAGATTCCCCACAAATAGGACAGTATTCATGTACTGTGCTAGCGGGCATCATCATCAAGAAAAGAGATGAAGAGGACGCTGACGGTGAAGCGCGTTCGCTCCCTGGCTTGCGCGGTGCTCTCTTCCATCGTGGTTTCTTATAACTAGCCTCTGAATGTGCATCGTAAATACACCACTGTAAACACAGCTTTACCCTGTATCAATACTGACTAGTGTGCCGAGGGCCCGCTCTCTCCTATGGGGAGGTGTGGCGCCGTCTGCGATGGATGCCCACGGTGGCCCATTGGGGGCGCTGCTTATACGGAGCGGGCCTTATACGGAGCTTATACGGAGAGGCCCCGCAGCGACACAGAGATGTCGTGGTGGGTAGGCCGAAATGTCTGGAGATAGATGGGGACAAGCTGAAATGGAAAAGAACAGAGGAAAAGGTCCCCAAGAATACCGCGGCCGGCACGGATGGGATACCGATGGAGTTGAATAACCAGTTAGGACCAAAGAGCAAGGGAAAGCTACTGCAAGCCATCCGAACAAGGATAGAAGAAAAGGCAATTCCGGCCGCGTGGCAAATGAGCAGGATGAACTTAGTGTACAAGGGCAAAGGACTCAGGACAAACCCAAGCTCGTATAGGCCAGTAACCGTCACGTCAGTGCTGTACAGGTTAGGAATGCAGGCAGTGAAGTTCGAACTAGAGCAGTGGGTGGAAGAAAATAGGATATTAGGGGAGCTTCAAAATGGGTTTCGAAAGGACAGAAGACTAGACGACCACTTATTCGTGGTAAGACAATGCATAGAGGTGGCGAAGACGCAAAACCGACCTTTGTGGTTAGCCTTTCTGGACAGTAAAGCGGCGTATGATAATGTAGACAGGGAGCGGCTTTGGAGTATCCAGGAGGACGAGGGAGTTGGGGCAGAATTCATTAGCTTACTCAGGGAGCTATACCGGGAGAACCAAGTGCAAATAGTGTGGGAGGGGGTAACATACAATAGGCCTGTATACACCTACAAGGGTTTGAAACAAGGATGTCCTCTCTCTCCGCTGCTGTTCATGATCTACATGACGGGGTTAGAAAGGAAGCTAGAAGTCAGCACGATGGGGTTCGACTTATCCTACATGAAAAACGGGCAGGTGGTGGAACAACGGGTTCCGGGACTAATGTATGCAGACGACATATTGTTGAAGGCGGACAACCGGATAAGTATGCAGGGCTTGATGGATATATGCGGTGAAGAAGCGACGCACCTAGGGATATCCTTTAGCAGAGAAAAATCGGGGATCATGGTCTTTAATGACGGCGAGGAGCACAAAACAGTATCAGTGCAGCAAGTAGAAATACCATTGGTGAAAGAGTATAAATATTTAGGAGTATGGCTGAACAACAGCGAATATTACACGCAGGCGCATGAGGCTCACCTTAAGACGAAAGGAAGACGGAACGCGGCTATAATGAAGCATAGAGCCCTCTGGGGATACAGCAAATACGAGGTGGTAAGGGGAGTCTGGAAAGGGGTCATGGTACCAGGATTAACTTTCGCTAATTTGGTCCTGTGCATGAAGCCGGAGACCCAAGCGGGCCTGGAAGTAAATCAGAGGGCGGTAGGCAGATTGGCCCTAGGGACCCACAGTAAAAATACAAATGAAGCGGTACAAGGAGATATGGGCTGGTCGTCTTTCGAGGCGAGGGAGGCGCAGAGCAAGATAAAGTTTGAGGAGCGACTTCGTGACATGGAGGACGAAAAATGGGCCGCGAGGGTGTTTAAGTACCTGTATTTGAGGAGCGTGGACACGCGGTGGAGACGGAGGACCAGACAGCTGACCAAGCGGTACGGAAAGTCGGTAGGGGAAAGCGGGGTTTACACAACAGTCAAAAAGCAGGTAAAGGCAGCAGAGACGACGAAGTGGGCACAGAGAATGGAAGCGAAAAAAACCCTGGAGGCTTATAGGGCAGAGAAACGGGAAATTAAGAAGGAGGGATTCTATGGCAATACGAGAGGCAGTGCGTTGCTCTTCGAGGCACGGGCAGGGTGCCTGAGAACACGGGCATACACGGGAAGCTACAGGCAGCAGGATGAAACGTGTGCATCTTGCGGCAGTGATCGGGAAACTATAGACCATATTGTCAGGAGCTGCACAGAGATACAGCCACCGCGGGGTGAGGGGGAAACGCCGCTGGCGGAGGCTTTGGGATTTGGGGCGAGGGGGAACCTCAACTTCAAGGCCATAGAGGTGACGAAGAGGCGACTGGAGTGGTGGTGGAGGAAAAGTAGGGAAGGGATGGGTACACAGGCGGAGTAATCATGCGGACGAGAATTTAGAACAGCGAGGGGAGAAAAAAGGGGGGTGGGGTCGATGAGTTTAAAACAGAAAAGAGGGAGAGATGGGGGGGAGGAAGCAAATCTATAGGTTAGCGGGGAGTAGGGCAAGTAAACGTAATAAAACAGGCAAGTCGGTTGCTGACAACCGACGCCCCGATTCAAAGGGAAAGCCACTAATCATCATCATCATCATCGGGCTTATACGGAGAGCTTTAAAGCAGGGTTATCATCTGTCACCATTGCTGTTCATGCTGTACATGGCTAGACTAGAAAGAAAGCTTTCAGTATATTCCAAGCCTCTACATCGTTAAATATGTGCCCAGACACGCCTTATAGCGTGAACAAAGGCAGTCTAATATGAAACCACGGAAAAATACATGCTGTTCAAGTGCGGAAGAAACATAATAGCAATAACGGAAATAAACAAAAATGCAGTGCAGCTTCTGACATGCTAAAGACATTCGTCGAAACTTAAGCCAGGTAGGATAACGTATCGAGCGCGGCCTGGAGGGGCGCCACTGAAATCCCCCTAGCGGCCCGTTTCGAATGCATGCGCGGTAGTCCGTGTCACGCTCCCCAGTGCCGCCGCTGCTTTTGCGGCGCGCTCACGACTGAGATTTACCGTTTCCGGG
The DNA here is from genome assembly GCF_048455015.1 of Haemaphysalis longicornis. Lineage (NCBI taxonomy): Eukaryota > Metazoa > Arthropoda > Arachnida > Ixodida > Ixodidae > Haemaphysalis > Haemaphysalis longicornis. The sequence goes on along the minus strand of NW_027526407.1, from coordinate 204,714,203 downwards.
CGTTTGAAATCCATTTTTATCTGGAGCAGTCACTCTGTTCGCAAATGGGGTGTGTTTACGAGAGTATAAATGTTTCTGACGCGATATCAGTATGGTATATTCGGCCTGTATAAGCGCCAGGTGTGGGTCGCAGGCCAGCGTCGCGGAACCGACGTATGATAGAGCCGATTGTAGTTACACTGAGCTGAATTTACTAGCAGTGTCTCCGTAACCACCTGTTCCTCAGATGTTCATGCTACGGCTATACACTCCGATGTAAATCGGTTTTGTGCGCAATCAGCCCGGCACTCATACCTGACAGCACGCCAGTTACGTTTGCCAATATTATACCTCAGATATTGATCACCACCATTTACAAACCAGTCTGTGTTAATTTCGGGAATATTCAACAAAAGTACGATGGACAATGCATATTTATACTCGGGAATCAGAACACCACATTTTTTTTTTGAATTTCATCGTCGCGGCGCCCCCCGAGCGTGTGTTTGTGTGCGCGCTTGTCGGTGCGCGCTCCTGCGCGGTCGCCGCCTCGCACCTCTGCAGCGGTTCCTGTGCGGCCGTTGGAACAGGCCCGCATTTGAATTTCACCGTCGCGGCGCCCCCCCAGCGTGTGTTTGTGTGCGCGCTTGTCGGTGCGCGCTCCTGCGCGGTCGTCGCCTCGCACCTCTGCAGCGGTCCCTGTTCCTACTCGGCCTTTGGAACAGGCCCGCATTTGAATTTAACCGTCGCGGCGCCCCCCGAGCGAGTGTCTGTGTGCGCGCTTGTCTGTGCGCGCTTCCAGCGCGGTCGTCGCCTCGCACCTCTGCAGCGGTCCCTGTTTCTACTTGGCCTTTGGAACAGGCCCGCATTTGAATTTAACCGTCGCGGCGCCCCCCGAGCGAGTGTCTGTGTGCGCGCTTGTCTGTGCGCGCTTCCAGCGCGGTCGTCGCCTCGCACCTCTGCAGCGGTCCCTGTTTCTACTCGGCCTTTGGAACAGGCCCGCATTTGAATTTAACCGTCGCGGCGCCCCCCGAGCGAGTGTCTGTGTGCGCGCTTGTCTGTGCGCGCTTCCAGCGCGGTCGTCGCCTCGCACCTTTGCAGCGGTCCCTGTTTCTACTCGGCCTTTGGAACAGGCCCGCATTTGAATTTAACCGTCGCGGCGCCCCCCGAGCATGTGTTTGTGTGCGCGCTTGTCTGTGCGCGCTTCCAGCGCGGTCGTCGCCTCGCACCTCTGCAGCAGTCCCTGTGCGGCCGTTGGAACAGGCCCGCATTTGAATTTAACCGTCGCGGCGCCCCCCGAGCGAGTGTCTGTGTGCGCGCTTGTCTGTGCGCGCTTCCAGCGCGGTCGTCGCCTCGCACCTCTGCAGCGGTCCCTGTTTCTACTTGGCCTTTGGAACAGGCCCGCATTTGAATTTAACCGTCGCGGCGCCCCCCCCCCCCCCAGCGTGTGTTTGTGTGCCCGCTTGTCGGTGCGCGCTCCTGCGCGGTCGTCGCCTCGCACCTCTGCCACGGTCCCTGTTTCTACTTGGCCTTTGGAACAGGCCCGCATTTGAATTTCACCGTCGCGGCGCCCCCCCAGCGTGTGGTTGTGTGCGCGCTTGTCGGTGCGCGCTCCTGCGCGGTCGTCGCCTCGCACCTCTGCAGCGGTCCCTGTTTCTACTCGGCCTTTGGAACAGGCCCGCATTTGAATTTAACCGTCGCGGCGCCCCCCGAGCGTGTGTTTGTGTGCGCGCTTGTCTGTGCGCGCTTCCAGCGCGGTCGTCGCCTCGCACCTCTGCAGCAGTCATTGTGCGGCCGTTGGAACAGGCCCGCATTTGAATTTCACCGTCGCGGCGCCCCCCGAGCGAGTGTCTGTGCGCGCTTGCGCGGTCGTCGCCTCGCACCTCTGCAGCGGTCCCTGTTTCTACTCGGCCGTTGGAACAGGCCCGCATTTGAATTTCACCGTCGCGGCGCCCCCCCAGCGTGTGTTTGTGTGCGCGCTTGTCTGTGCGCGCTTGCGCGGTCGTCGCCTCGCACCTCTGCAGCAGTCCCTGTGCGGCCGTTGGAACAGGCCCGCATTTGAATTTCACCGTCGCGGCGCCCCCGAGCGAGTGTCTGTGTGCGCGCTTGTCTGTGCGCGCTTCCAGCGCGGTCGTCGCCTCGCACCTCTGCAGCGGTCCCTGTTTCTACTTGGCCGTTGGAACAGGCCCGCATTTGAATTTCACCGTCGCGGCGCCCCCCCAGCGTGTGTTTGTGTGCGCGCTTGTCTGTGCGCGCTCCTGCGCGGTCGTCGCCTCGCACCTCTGCAGCAGTCCCTGTTTCTACTCGCCGTTGGAACAGGCCCGCATTTGAATTTAACCGTCGCGGCGCCCCCCGAGCGAGTGTCTGTGTGCGCGCTTGTCTGTGCGCGCTTCCAGCGCGGTCGTCGCCTCGCACCTCTTCAGCGGTCCCTGTTTCTACTTGGCCTTTGTAACAGGCCCGCATTTGAATTTAACCGTCGCGGCGCCCCCCGAGCGAGTGTCTGTGTGCGCGCTTGTCTGTGCGCGCTTGCGCGGTCGTCGCCTCGCACCTCTGCAGCGGTCCCTGTTTCTACTCGGCCGTTGGAACAGGCCCGCATTTGAATTTCATCGTCGCGGCGCCCCCCCAGCGTGTGTTTGTGTGCGCGCTTGTCTGTGCGCGCTTGCGCGGTCGTCGCCTCGCACCTCTGCAGCAGTCCCTGTGCGGCCGTTGGAACAGGCCCGCATTTGAATTTCACCGTCGCGGCGCCCCCGAGCGAGTGTCTGTGTGCGCGCTTGTCTGTGCGCGCTTCCAGCGCGGTCGTCGCCTCGCACCTATGCAGCGGTCCCTGTTTCTACTTGGCCGTTGGAACAGGCCCGCATTTGAATTTCACCGTCGCGGCGCCCCCCCAGCGTGTGTTTGTGTGCGCGCTTGTCTGTGCGCGCTCCTGCGCGGTCGTCGCCTCGCACCTCTGCAGCAGTCCCTGTTTCTACTCGCCGTTGGAACAGGCCCGCATTTGAATTTAACCGTCGCGGCGCCCCCCGAGCGAGTGTCTGTGTGCGCGCTTGTCTGTGCGCGCTTCCAGCGCGGTCGTCGCCTCGCACCTCTTCAGCGGTCCCTGTTTCTACTTGGCCTTTGGAACAGGCCCTCATTTGAATTTAACCGTCGCGGCGCCCCCCGAGCGAGTGTCTGTGTGCGCGCTTGTCTGTGCGCGCTTCCAGCGCGGTCGTCGCCTCGCACCTCTGCAGCGGTCCCTGTTTCTACTTGGCCTTTGGAACAGGCCCGCATTTGAATTTAACCGTCGCGGCGCCCCCCGAGCGAGTGTCTGTGCGCGCGCTTGTCTGTGCGCGCTTCCAGCGCGGTCGTCGCCTCTAACCTCTGCAGCGGTCCCTGTTTCTACTTGGCCTTTGGAACAGGCCCGCATTTGAATTTAACCGTCGCGGCGCCCCCCGAGCGAGTGTCTGTGTGCGCGCTTGTCTGTGCGCGCTTCCAGCGCGGTCGTCGCCTCGCACCTCTGCAGCGGTCCCTGTTTCTACTTGGCCTTTGGAACAGGCCCGCATGTGAATTTAACCGTCGCGGCGCCCCCCCCCAGCGTGTGTTTGTGTGCGCGCTTGTCGGTGCGCGCTCCTGAGCGGTCGTCGCCTCGCACCTCTGCAGCGGTCCCTGTTTCTACTTGGCCTTTGGAACAGGCCCGCATTTGAATTTAACCGTCGCGGCGCCCCCCGAGCGAGTGTCTGTGTGCGCTCTTGTCTGTGCGCGCTTCCAGCGCGGTCGTCGCCTCGCACCTCTGCAGCGGTCCCTGTTTCTACTTGGCCTTTGGAACAGGCCCGCATTTGAATTTAACCATCGCGGCGCCCCCCGAGCGAGTGTCTGTGTGCGCGCTTGTCTGTGCGCGCTTCCAGCGCGGTCGTCGCCTCCCACCTCTGCAGCGGTCCCTGTCTCTACTTGGCCTTTGGAACAGGCCCGCATTTGAATTTCACCGTCGCGGCGCCCCCCCAGCGTGTGTTTGTGTGCGCGCTTGTCTGTGCGCGCTTCCAGCGCAGTCGTCGCCTCGCACCTCTGCAGCGGTCCCTGTTTCTACTCGGCCTTTGGAACAGGCCCGCATTTGAATTTAACCGTCGCAGCGCCCCCCGAGCGAGTGTCTGTGTGCGCGCTTGTCTGTGCGCGCTTGCGCGGTCGTCGCCTCGCACCTCTGCAGCAGTCCCTTTGCGGCCGTTGGAACAGGCCCGCATTTGAATTTCACCGTCGCAGCGCCCCCCGAGCGAGTGTCTGTGTGCGCGCTTGTCTGTGCGCGCTTGCGCGGTCGTCACCTCGCACCTCTGCAGCAGTCCCTGTGCGGCCTTTGGAACAGGCCCGCATTTGAATTTCACCGTCGCGGCGCCCCCTGAGCGAGTGTCTGTGTGCGCGCTTGTGTGTGCGCGCTTGCGCGGTCGTCGCCTCGCACCTCTGCAGCAGTCCCTGTGCGGCCGTTGGAACAGGCCCGCATTTGAATTTCACCGTCGCGGCGCCCCCGAGCGAGTGTCTGTGTGCGCGCTTGTCTGTGCGCGCTTCCAGCGCGGTCGTCGCCTCGCACCTCTGCAGCGGTCCCTGTTTCTACTTGGCCGTTGGAACAGGCCCGCATTTGAATTTCACCGTCGCGGCGCCCCCCCAGCGTGTGTTTGTGCGCGCGCTTGTCTGTGCGCGCTCCTGCGCGGTCGTCGCCTCGCACCTCTGCAGCGGTCCCTGTTTCTACTCGGCCGTTGGAACAGGCCCGCATTTGAATTTCACCGTCGCGGCGCCCCCCCAGCGTGTGTTTGTGTGCGCGCTTGTCTGTGCGCGCTTGCGCGGTCGTCGCCTCGCACCTCTGCAGCAGTCCCTGTTTCTACTCGGCCTTTGGAACAGGCCCGCATTTGAATTTAACCGTCGCGGCGCCCCCCGAGCGAGTGTCTGTGTGCGCGCTTGTCTGTGCGCGCTTGCGCGGTCGTCGCCTCGCACCTCTGCAGCAGTCCCTGTGCGGCCGTTGGAACAGGCCCGCATTTGAATTTCACCGTCGCGGCGCCCCCCGAGCGAGTGTCTGTGTGCGCGCTTGTCTGTGCGCGCTTCCAGCGCGGTCGTCGCCTCGCACCTCTGCAGCGGTCCCTGTTTCTACTTGGCCTTTGGAACAGGCCCGCATTTGAATTTAACCGTCGCGGCGCCCCCCGAGCGAGTGTCTGTGTGCGCGCTTGTCTGTGCGCGCTTGCGCGGTCGTCGCCTCGCACCTCTGCAGCAGTCCCTGTGCGGCCGTTGGAACAGGCCCGCATTTGAATTTCACCGCCGCGGCGCCCCCCGAGCGAGTGTCTGTGGGCGCGCTTGTCTGTGCGCGCTTCCAGCGCGGTCGTCACCTCGCACCTCTGCAGCGGTCCCTGTTTCTACTTGGCCTTTGGAACAGGCCCGCATTTGAATTTAACCGTCGCGGCGCCCCCCGAGCGAGTGTCTGTGTGCGCGCTTGTCTGTGCGCGCTTGCGCGGTCGTCGCCTCGCACCTCTGCAGCAGTCCCTGTGCGGCCGTTGGAACAGGCCCGCATTTGAATTTCACCGTCGCGGCGCCCCCCGAGCGAGTGTCTGTGTGCGCGCTTGTCTGTGCGCGCTTCCAGCGCGGTCGTCGCCTCGCACCTCTGCAGCGGTCCCTGTTTCTACTTGGCCGATGGAACAGGCCCGCATTTGAATTTCACCGTCGCGGCGCCCCCCCAGCGTGTGTTTGTGTGCGCGCTTGTCTGTGCGCGCTTCCAGCGCGGTCGTCGCCTCGCACCTCTGCAGCAGTCCCTGTTTCTACTTGGCCTTTGGAACAGGCCCGCATTTGAATTTAACCGTTCGCAGCGCCCCCCGAGCGAGTGTCTGTGTGCGCGCTTGTCTGTGCGCGCTTGCGCGGTCGTCACCTCGCATCTCTGCAGCAGTCCCTGTGCGGCCGTTGGAACAGGCCCGCATTTGAATTTCACCGTCGCAGCGCCCCCCGAGCGAGTGTCTGTGTGCGCGCTTGTCTGTGCGCGCTTGCGCGGTCGTCGCCTCGCACCTCTGCAGCAGTCCCTGCGCGGCCGTTGGAACAGGCCCGCATTTGAATTTCACCGTCGCGGCGCCCCCCGAGCGAGTGTCTGTGTGCGCGCTTGTCTGTGCGCGCTTCCAGCGCGGTCGTCGCCTCGCACCTCTGCAGCGGTCCCTGTTTCTACTCGGCCTTTGGAACAGGCCCGCATTTGAATTTCACCGTCGCGGCGCCCCCCCAGCGTGTGTTTGTGTGCGCGCTTGTCTGTGCGCGCTTCCAGCGCGGTCGTCGCCTCGCACCTCTGCAGCGGTCCCTGTTTCTACTTGGCCGTTGGAACAGGCCCGCATTTGAATTTCACCGTCGCGGCGCCCCCCCCCAGCGTGTGTTTTTGTGCGCGCTTGTCTGTGCGCGCTTCCAGCGCGGTCGTCGCCTCGCACCTCTGCAGCAGTCCCTGTTTCTACTTGGCCTTTGGAACACGCCCGCATTTGAATTTAACCGTCGCAGCGCCCCCCGAGCGAGTGTCTGTGTGCGCGCTTGTCTGTGCGCGCTTGCGCGGTCGTCGCCTCGCACCTCTGCAGCAGTCCCTGTGCGGCCGTTGGAACAGGCCCGCATTTGAATTTCACCGTCGCAGCGCCCCCCGAGCGAGTGTCTGTGTGCGCGCTTGTCTGTGCGCGCTTGCGCGGTCGTCACCTCGCACCTCTGCAGCAGTCCCTGTGCGGCCTTTGGAACAGGCCCGCATTTGAATTTCACCGTCGCGGCGCCCCCCGAGCGAGTGTCTGTGTGCGCGCTTGTCTGTGCGCGCTTGCGCGGTCGTCGCCTCGCACCTCTGCAGCAGTCCCTGTGCTGCCGTTGGAACAGGCCCGCATTTGAATTTCACCGTCGCGGCGCCCCCGAGCGAGTGTCTGTGTGCGCGCTTGTCTGTGCGCGCTTCCAGCGCGGTCGTCGCCTCGCACCTCTGCAGCGGTCCCTGTTTCTACTTGGCCGTTGGAACAGGCCCGCATTTGAATTTCACCGTCGCGGCGCCCCCCCCCAGCGTGTGTTTGTGTGCGCGCTTGTCTGTGCGCGCTCCTGCGCGGTCGTCGCCTCGCACCTCTGCAGCGGTCCCTGTTTCTACTCGGCCGTTGGAACAGGCCCGCATTTGAATTTCACCGTCGCGGCGCCCCCCCAGCGTGTGTTTGTGTGCGCGCTTGTCTTTGCGCGCTTGCGCGGTCGTCGCCTCGCACCTCTGCAGCAGTCCCTGTTTCTACTCGGCCTTTGGAACAGGCCCGCATTTGAATTTAACCGTCGCGGCGCCCCCCGAGCGAGTGTCTGTGTGCGCGCTTGTCTGTGCGCGCTTCCAGCGCGGTCGTCGCCTCGCACCTCTGCAGCGGTCCCTGTTTCTACTTGGCCTTTGGAACAGGCCCGCATTTGAATTTAACCGTCGCGGCGCCCCCCGAGCGAGTGTCTGTGTGCGCGCTTGTCTGTGCGCGCTTCCAGCGCGGTCGTCGCCTCGCACCTCTGCAGCGGTCCCTGTTTCTACTTGGCCTTTGGAACAGGCCCGCATTTGAATTTAACCGTCGCGGCGCCCCCCGAGCGAGTGTCTGTGCGCGCGCTTGTCTGTGCGCGCTTCCAGCGCGGTCGTCGCCTCGCACCTCTGCAGCGGTCCCTGTTTCTACTTGGCCTTTGGAACAGGCCCGCATTTGAATTTAACCGTCGCGGCGCCCCCCGAGCGAGTGTCTGTGTGCGCGCTTGTCTGTGCGCGCTTCCAGCGCGGTCGTCGACTCGCACCTCTGCAGCGGTCCCTGTTTGTACTTGGCCTTTGGAACAGGCCCGCATTTGAATTTAACCGTCGTGGCGCCCCCCGAGCGAGTGTCTGTGTGTGCTCTTGTCTGTGCGCGCTTCCAGCGCGGTCGTCGCCTCGCACCTCTGCAGCGGTCCCTGTTTCTACTTGGCCTTTGGAACAGGCCCACATTTGAATTTAACCGTCGTGGCGCCCCCCGAGCGAGTGTCTGTGTGCGCGCTTGTCTGTGCGCGCTTCCAGCGCGGTCGTCGCCTCGCACCTCTGCAGCGGTCCCTGTTTCTACTTGGCCTTTGGAACAGGCCCGCATTTGAATTTAACCGTCGCGGCGCCCCCCGAGCGAGTGTCTGTGTGCGCGCTTGTCTGTGCGTGCTTCCAGCGCGGTCGTCGCCTCGCACCTCTGCAGCAGTCCCTGTTTCTACTTGGCCTTTGGAACAGGCCCGCATTTGAATTTCACCGTCGCGGCGCCCCCCCAGCGTGTGTTTGTGTGCGCGCTTGTCTGTGCGCGCTTCCAGCGCGGTCGTCGCCTCGCACCTCTGCAGCGGTCCCTGTTTCTACTCGGCCTTTGGAACAGGCCCGCATTTGAATTTAACCGTCGCGGCGCCCCCCGAGCGAGTGTCTGTGTGCGCGCTTGTCTGTGCGCGCTTGCGCGGTCGTCGCCTCGCACCTCTGCAGCGGTCCCTGTTTCTACTCGGCCTTTGGAACAGGCCCGCATTTGAATTTAACCGTCGCGGCGCCCCCCGAGCGAGTGTCTGTGTGCGCGCTTGTCTGTGCGCGCTCCTGCGCGGTCGTCGCCTCGCACCTCTGCAGCGGTCCCTGTTTCTACTTGGCCTTTGGAACAGGCCCGCATTTGAATTTAACCGTCGCGCCGCCCCCCGAGCGAGTGTCTGTGTGCGCGCTTGTCTGTGCGCGCTTCCAGCGCGGTCGTCGCCTCGCACCTCTGCAGCGGTCCCTGTTTCTACTTGGCCTTTGGAACAGGCCCGCATTTGAATTTCACCCTCGCGGCGCCCCCCCAGCGTGTGTTTGTGTGCGCGCTTGTCTGTGCGCGCTCCTGCGCGGTCGTCGCCTCGCACCTCTGCAGCGGTCCCTGTTTCTACTTGGCCTTTGGAACAGGCCCGCATTTGAATTTAACCGTCGCGGCGCCCCCCGAGCGAGTGTCTGTGTGCGCGCTTGTCTGTGCGCGCTTCCAGCGCGGTCGTCGCCTCGCACCTCTGCAGCGGTCCCTGTTTCTACTTGGCCTTTGGAACAGGCCCGCATTTGAATTTAACCGTCGCGGCGCCCCCCCCAGCGTGTGTTTGTGTGCGGGCTTGTCTGTGCGCGCTTCCAGCGCGGTCGTCGCCTCGCACCTCTGCAGCGGTCCCTGTTTGTACTTGGCCTTTGGAACAGGCCCGCATTTGAATTTAACCGTCGCGGCGCCCCCCGAGCGAGTGTCTGTGTGCGCTCCAGCGCGGTCGTCGCCTCGCACCTCTGCAGCGGTCCCTATTTCTACTCGGCCTTTGGAACAGGCCCAATTAACCGTCGCGGCGCCCCCCGAGCGAGTGTCTGTGTGCGCTCTTGTCTGTGCGCGCTTCCAGCGCGGTCGTCGCCTCGCACCTCTGCAGCGGTCCCTGTTTCTACTTGGCCTTTGAATTTAACCGTCGATTTGAATTTGAATTTGAATTTGAAATTTGAAATTTGAATTTAACCGTCGCGGCGCCCCCCCAGCGTGTGTTTGTGTGCGCGCTTGTCGGTGCGCGCTCCTGCGCGGTCGTCGCCTCGCACCTCTGCCGCGGTCCCTGTTTCTGCTTGGCCTTTGGAACAGGCCCGCATTTGAATTTCACCGTCGCGGCGCCCCCCCAGCGTGTGTTTGTGTGCGCGCTTGTCGGTGCGCGCTCCTGCGCGGTCGTCGCCTCGCACCTCTGCAGCGGTCCCTGTTTCTACTCGGCCTTTGGAACAGGCCCGCATTTGAATTTAACCGTCGCGGCGCCCCCCAGCGTGTGTTTGTGTGCGCGCTTGTCGGTGCGCGCTCCTGCGCGGTCGTCGCCTCGCACCTCTGCAGCGGTCCCTGTTTCTACTCGGCCTTTGGAACAGGCCCGCATTTGAATTTAACCGTCGCGGCGCCCCCCGAGCGAGTGTCTGTGTGCGCGCTTGTCTGTGCGCGCTTGCGCGGTCGTCGCCTCGCACCTCTGCAGCAGTCCCTGTGCGGCCGTTGGAACAGGCCCGCATTTGAATTTCACCGTCGCGGCGCCCCCCGAGCGAGTGTCTGTGGGCGCGCTTGTCTGTGCGCGCTTCCAGCGCGGTCGTCACCTCGCACCTCTGCAGCGGTCCCTGTTTCTACTTGGCCTTTGGAACAGGCCCGCATTTGAATTTAACCGTCGCGGCGCCCCCCGAGCGAGTGTCTGTGTGCGCGCTTGTCTGTGCGCGCTTGCGCGGTCGTCGCCTCGCACCTCTGCAGCAGTCCCTGTGCGGCCGTTGGAACAGGCCCGCATTTGAATTTCACCGTCGCGGCGCCCCCCGAGCGAGTGTCTGTGTGCGCGCTTGTCTGTGCGCGCTTCCAGCGCGGTCGTCGCCTCGCACCTCTGCAGCGGTCCCTGTTTCTACTTGGCCGATGGAACAGGCCCGCATTTGAATTTCACCGTCGCGGCGCCCCCCCAGCGTGTGTTTGTGTGCGCGCTTGTCTGTGCGCGCTTCCAGCGCGGTCGTCGCCTCGCACCTCTGCAGCAGTCCCTGTTTCTACTTGGCCTTTGGAACAGGCCCGCATTTGAATTTAACCGTTCGCAGCGCCCCCCGAGCGAGTGTCTGTGTGCGCGCTTGTCTGTGCGCGCTTGCGCGGTCGTCACCTCGCATCTCTGCAGCAGTCCCTGTGCGGCCGTTGGAACAGGCCCGCATTTGAATTTCACCGTCGCAGCGCCCCCCGAGCGAGTGTCTGTGTGCGCGCTTGTCTGTGCGCGCTTGCGCGGTCGTCGCCTCGCACCTCTGCAGCAGTCCCTGCGCGGCCGTTGGAACAGGCCCGCATTTGAATTTCACCGTCGCGGCGCCCCCCGAGCGAGTGTCTGTGTGCGCGCTTGTCTGTGCGCGCTTCCAGCGCGGTCGTCGCCTCGCACCTCTGCAGCGGTCCCTGTTTCTACTCGGCCTTTGGAACAGGCCCGCATTTGAATTTCACCGTCGCGGCGCCCCCCCAGCGTGTGTTTGTGTGCGCGCTTGTCTGTGCGCGCTTCCAGCGCGGTCGTCGCCTCGCACCTCTGCAGCGGTCCCTGTTTCTACTTGGCCGTTGGAACAGGCCCGCATTTGAATTTCACCGTCGCGGCGCCCCCCCCCAGCGTGTGTTTTTGTGCGCGCTTGTCTGTGCGCGCTTCCAGCGCGGTCGTCGCCTCGCACCTCTGCAGCAGTCCCTGTTTCTACTTGGCCTTTGGAACACGCCCGCATTTGAATTTAACCGTCGCAGCGCCCCCCGAGCGAGTGTCTGTGTGCGCGCTTGTCTGTGCGCGCTTGCGCGGTCGTCGCCTCGCACCTCTGCAGCAGTCCCTGTGCGGCCGTTGGAACAGGCCCGCATTTGAATTTCACCGTCGCAGCGCCCCCCGAGCGAGTGTCTGTGTGCGCGCTTGTCTGTGCGCGCTTGCGCGGTCGTCACCTCGCACCTCTGCAGCAGTCCCTGTGCGGCCTTTGGAACAGGCCCGCATTTGAATTTCACCGTCGCGGCGCCCCCCGAGCGAGTGTCTGTGTGCGCGCTTGTCTGTGCGCGCTTGCGCGGTCGTCGCCTCGCACCTCTGCAGCAGTCCCTGTGCTGCCGTTGGAACAGGCCCGCATTTGAATTTCACCGTCGCGGCGCCCCCGAGCGAGTGTCTGTGTGCGCGCTTGTCTGTGCGCGCTTCCAGCGCGGTCGTCGCCTCGCACCTCTGCAGCGGTCCCTGTTTCTACTTGGCCGTTGGAACAGGCCCGCATTTGAATTTCACCGTCGCGGCGCCCCCCCCCAGCGTGTGTTTGTGTGCGCGCTTGTCTGTGCGCGCTCCTGCGCGGTCGTCGCCTCGCACCTCTGCAGCGGTCCCTGTTTCTACTCGGCCGTTGGAACAGGCCCGCATTTGAATTTCACCGTCGCGGCGCCCCCCCAGCGTGTGTTTGTGTGCGCGCTTGTCTGTGCGCGCTTGCGCGGTCGTCGCCTCGCACCTCTGCAGCAGTCCCTGTTTCTACTCGGCCTTTGGAACAGGCCCGCATTTGAATTTAACCGTCGCGGCGCCCCCCGAGCGAGTGTCTGTGTGCGCGCTTGTCTGTGCGCGCTTCCAGCGCGGTCGTCGCCTCGCACCTCTGCAGCGGTCCCTGTTTCTACTTGGCCTTTGGAACAGGCCCGCATTTGAATTTAACCGTCGCGGCGCCCCCCGAGCGAGTGTCTGTGTGCGCGCTTGTCTGTGCGCGCTTCCAGCGCGGTCGTCGCCTCGCACCTCTGCAGCGGTCCCTGTTTCTACTTGGCCTTTGGAACAGGCCCGCATTTGAATTTAACCGTCGCGGCGCCCCCCGAGCGAGTGTCTGTGCGCGCGCTTGTCTGTGCGCGCTTCCAGCGCGGTCGTCGCCTCGCACCTCTGCAGCGGTCCCTGTTTCTACTTGGCCTTTGGAACAGGCCCGCATTTGAATTTAACCGTCGCGGCGCCCCCCGAGCGAGTGTCTGTGTGCGCGCTTGTCTGTGCGCGCTTCCAGCGCGGTCGTCGACTCGCACCTCTGCAGCGGTCCCTGTTTGTACTTGGCCTTTGGAACAGGCCCGCATTTGAATTTAACCGTCGTGGCGCCCCCCGAGCGAGTGTCTGTGTGTGCTCTTGTCTGTGCGCGCTTCCAGCGCGGTCGTCGCCTCGCACCTCTGCAGCGGTCCCTGTTTCTACTTGGCCTTTGGAACAGGCCCACATTTGAATTTAACCGTCGTGGCGCCCCCCGAGCGAGTGTCTGTGTGCGCGCTTGTCTGTGCGCGCTTCCAGCGCGGTCGTCGCCTCGCACCTCTGCAGCGGTCCCTGTTTCTACTTGGCCTTTGGAACAGGCCCGCATTTGAATTTAACCGTCGCGGCGCCCCCCGAGCGAGTGTCTGTGTGCGCGCTTGTCTGTGCGTGCTTCCAGCGCGGTCGTCGCCTCGCACCTCTGCAGCAGTCCCTGTTTCTACTTGGCCTTTGGAACAGGCCCGCATTTGAATTTCACCGTCGCGGCGCCCCCCCAGCGTGTGTTTGTGTGCGCGCTTGTCTGTGCGCGCTTCCAGCGCGGTCGTCGCCTCGCACCTCTGCAGCGGTCCCTGTTTCTACTCGGCCTTTGGAACAGGCCCGCATTTGAATTTAACCGTCGCGGCGCCCCCCGAGCGAGTGTCTGTGTGCGCGCTTGTCTGTGCGCGCTTGCGCGGTCGTCGCCTCGCACCTCTGCAGCGGTCCCTGTTTCTACTCGGCCTTTGGAACAGGCCCGCATTTGAATTTAACCGTCGCGGCGCCCCCCGAGCGAGTGTCTGTGTGCGCGCTTGTCTGTGCGCGCTCCTGCGCGGTCGTCGCCTCGCACCTCTGCAGCGGTCCCTGTTTCTACTTGGCCTTTGGAACAGGCCCGCATTTGAATTTAACCGTCGCGCCGCCCCCCGAGCGAGTGTCTGTGTGCGCGCTTGTCTGTGCGCGCTTCCAGCGCGGTCGTCGCCTCGCACCTCTGCAGCGGTCCCTGTTTCTACTTGGCCTTTGGAACAGGCCCGCATTTGAATTTCACCCTCGCGGCGCCCCCCCAGCGTGTGTTTGTGTGCGCGCTTGTCTGTGCGCGCTCCTGCGCGGTCGTCGCCTCGCACCTCTGCAGCGGTCCCTGTTTCTACTTGGCCTTTGGAACAGGCCCGCATTTGAATTTAACCGTCGCGGCGCCCCCCGAGCGAGTGTCTGTGTGCGCGCTTGTCTGTGCGCGCTTCCAGCGCGGTCGTCGCCTCGCACCTCTGCAGCGGTCCCTGTTTCTACTTGGCCTTTGGAACAGGCCCGCATTTGAATTTAACCGTCGCGGCGCCCCCCCCAGCGTGTGTTTGTGTGCGGGCTTGTCTGTGCGCGCTTCCAGCGCGGTCGTCGCCTCGCACCTCTGCAGCGGTCCCTGTTTGTACTTGGCCTTTGGAACAGGCCCGCATTTGAATTTAACCGTCGCGGCGCCCCCCGAGCGAGTGTCTGTGTGCGCTCCAGCGCGGTCGTCGCCTCGCACCTCTGCAGCGGTCCCTATTTCTACTCGGCCTTTGGAACAGGCCCAATTAACCGTCGCGGCGCCCCCCGAGCGAGTGTCTGTGTGCGCTCTTGTCTGTGCGCGCTTCCAGCGCGGTCGTCGCCTCGCACCTCTGCAGCGGTCCCTGTTTCTACTTGGCCTTTGAATTTAACCGTCGATTTGAATTTGAATTTGAATTTGAAATTTGAAATTTGAATTTAACCGTCGCGGCGCCCCCCCAGCGTGTGTTTGTGTGCGCGCTTGTCGGTGCGCGCTCCTGCGCGGTCGTCGCCTCGCACCTCTGCCGCGGTCCCTGTTTCTGCTTGGCCTTTGGAACAGGCCCGCATTTGAATTTTACCGTCGCGGCGCCCCCCGAGCGTGTGTTTGTGTGCGCGCTTGTCTGTGCGCGCTTCTAGCGCGGTCGTCGCCTCGCACCTCTGCAGCGGTCCCTGTTTCTACTCGGCCTTTGGAACAGGCCCGTATTTGAATTTAACCGTCGCGGCGCCCCCCGAGCGAGTGTCTGTGTGCGCGCTTGTCTGTGCGCGCTTCCAGCGCGGTCGTCGCATCGCACCTCTGCAGCGGTCCCTGTGCGGCCGTTGGAACAGGCCCGCATTTGAATTTTACCGTCGCGGCGCCCCCCGAGCGTGTGTTTGTGTGCGCGCTTGTCTGTGCGCGCTTCCAGCGCGGTCGTCGCCTCGCACCTCTGCAGCTGTCCCTGTTTCTACTCGGCCTTTGGAACAGGCCCGCATTTGAATTTAACCGTCGCGGCGCCCCCCGAGCGAGTGTCTGTGTGCGCGCTTGTCTGTGCGCGCTTCCAGCGCGGTCGTCGCCTCGCACCTCTGCAGCGGTCCTTGTGCGGCCGTTGGAACAGGCCCGCATTTGAATTTTACCGTCGCGGCGCCCCCCGAGCGTGTGTTTGTGTGCGCGCTTGTCTGTGCGCGCTTCCAGCGCGGTCGTCGCCTCGCACCTCTGCAGCGGTCCCTGTTTCTACTCGGCCTTTGGAACAGGCCCGCATTTGAATTTAACCGTCGCGGCGCCCCCCGAGCGAGTGTCTGTGTGCGCGCTTGTCTGTGCGCGCTTCCAGCGCGGTCGTCGCATCGCACCTCTGCAGCGGTCCCTGTGCGGCCGTTGGAACAGGCCCGCATTTGAATTTTACCGTCGCGGCGCCCCCCGAGCGAGTGTCTGTGTGCGCGCTTGTCTGTGCGCGCTTCCAGCGCGGTCGTCGCCTCGCACCTCTGCACCTGTCCTTGTGCGGCCGTTGGAACAGGCCCGCATTTGAATTTAACCGTCACGGCGCCCCCCGAGCGAGTGTCTGTGTGCGCGCTTGTCTGTGCGCGCTTCCAGCGCGGTCGTCGCCTCGCACCTCTGCAGCGGTCCCTGTTTCTACTCGGCGTTTGGAACAGGCCCGCATTTGAATTTAACCGTCGCGGCGGCCCCCGAGCGAGCGTCTGTGTGCGCGCTTGTCTGTGCGCGCTTGCGCGGTCGTCGCATCGCACCTCTGCAGCGGTCCCTGTGCGGCCGTTGGAACAGGCCCGCATTTGAATTTCACCGTCGCGGCGCCCCCCGAGCGTGTGTTTGTGTGCGAGCTTGTCGGTGCGCGTCTTGCGCGGTCGTCGCCTCGCACCTCTGCAGCGGTCCCTGTTTCTACTCGCCCTTTGGAATAGGCCCGCATTTGAATTTAATACTCGCCTACCTTTGAGTTGCTTACGTAGTGGATGAGTTCTTCAAAATGTCTAAAGAAATAGCTAAAATAGAGGAGATGAAGGCCGAATTTTTGAAACTAAAAGAGGAAATGAAGGCTGAACTGAAAGAACATTTGCGAAGCACTCGAACGCCAAATTCGGAGCGAGCTTCGTGAACTGAAAGCTGAGCAACAATCTTTGACTCAGAGCCTCGAGTTTGCTCACGAAACCGTTGAAGACCTAACAAAAAAACTGGATGCCGAAACTGCAAAAAATGCAGGGCTTGCATCTGAGAACGCAGCGCTGGAAAGAACGCTGCAAGACTTGGAAGGGCGCCTTGTTCACTTGGAGCAATACTCTCTGAAGGCTAATCTAGAGATACAGGGCGTAATCAGGAAAGACGATGAATCCGTCTCTGAAATCCTTTCGAAAGTTGGCTCTGCAATAAACGAGCCAATCGCCGACAGTGACATTGAGGCTTGCCACCGTGTGCCTACGCGCAACGCTGATAGGTCTTATATCTCACGAGTACGGATTTCTGGGCTAGTTGGTGATGCTTTGACGAAAAATTCATAGCGCATAAAAACAAAGACAGAGAAGAGGAGAGACAACACGGAGCGCACTTTCAACTAACTTTATTTGGAAGTCACGTACAAATATATACCCCCCAACTTATCGCATCCCCCTCCCCTCTAACGCCCACGTGTTGCAGCCTTGCCAAGGAATTCTGACTCCTTATCAGACAGATTTAGAGACGCCACGCTCACACACGTGGAGCCAGCCCTAAGAATCATTTCTGCCTCCATAATCTCGCGTACAAGCTGTTCCCTATGCCTGGCTCGGACAACGCAAGATTCGAACAGTGGCACGCAGCCGCAGTCATGACAATGAACCGACAGATGGCCATCCCGGTGGTTGCTAACATTTAATCTATGCTCCCTTAACCTGTCGTTAAGGCAACGTCCGGTCTGGCCGATATACTGTCTCCCGCATGACAGCGGCACCTCGTACACAACTCCCACCACGCATTCCACAAAGGGCGTGCGATGCTGTTTTCCACACAACACCGGCCCTTTGCGGTACGGGTTAGTCATACTGCACAGTCGATTCATTTTGTTAGGAGCAGATAGTACCACTCTCACATTTATCCGACCGGCTATCTTCTTGAGACGGTGCGATGTGTTGTGCAAGTACGGAATTACGGCTACTTTTTTCTTTTCTGTATTCTCCGACAGGCACTTTTCAACGTTTAAGTTCTTGAGAGAACCCTCAGCTACAGAAACAAGAACAGCCGCAGGGTACCCAGCTGCCAGTAGGCGTTCCGATTGTTCCTTAAAACTACTCTGTATGGTGTGACAGCAGGATCTACTCAGGGCGTTCTTAAAACACATACTGGCAATGCCTCGTTTCGTCAATTTAGAATGCGCCGAATGAAAGGGTAGCAGAGGCTTGTTTGCCTGGGGATGATAAGACCAACACACATGCTGCTCAGATAGCGTTAGGGAGTTATCAAGAAATTGTAGCACCTTGTTATGTGGAACTTCGTGCGTTAATTCCAACGGGTTAAAACATTGCCGAAACACGTTTAAAAGATTATCAACTGCCTCAGGGAATTTAGCAACGTTGTTGTCAAAGAGAACTAAAAAATCATCAACGTACCTAAAAATCTTTACAACGTGCAGACCCTCTAGGCGGTCTGCGAGGCATCTGTCATCGCACCTGTCATCTGTCATCACACATCGCACCGTCTCAAGAAGATAGCCGGTCGGATAAATGTGAGAGTGGTACTATCTGCTCCTAACAAAATGAATCGACTGTGCAGTATGACTAACCCGTACCGCAAAGGGCCGGTGTTGTGTGGAAAACAGCGTCGCACGCCCTTTGTGGAATGCGCGGTGGGAGTTGTGTGCGAGGTGCCGCTGTCATGCGGGAGACAGTATATCGGCCAGACCGGACGTTGCCTTAACGACAGGTTAAGGGAGCATAGATTAAATGTTAGCAACCACCGGGATGGCCATCTGTCGGTTCATTGTCATGACTGCGGCTGCGTGCCACTGTTCGAATCTTGCGTTGTCCGAGCCAGGCATAGGGAACAGCTTGTACGCGAGATTATGGAGGCAGAAATGATTCTTAGGGCTGGCTCCACGTGTGTGAGCGTGGCGTCTCTAAATCTGTCTGATAAGGAGTCAGAATTCCTTGGCAAGGCTGCAACACGTGGGCGTTAGAGGGGAGGGGGATGCGATAAGTGTGGGGGTATATATTTGTACGTGACTTCCAAATAAAGTTAGTTGAAAGTGCGCTCCGTGTTGTCTCTCCTCTTCTCTGTCCTTGTTTTTATGCGCTATGAATTTTTCGTCAAAGCATCACCAACTAGCCCAGAAACCCGTACTCGTGAACTATATTTCTTATACATCGGGCTCTTTGTGTTCCTCCATTGACCCATGCTACATCGCCTCCCTCGTCGCCAACGCCAACTGCCGAGCTCGGGCACTGTCGTTTTGTATCCGACACAGACTCGTTCCACAAGAAGTGAAATGGGCGTTAGGTGGTGTCGCACCTTCTACGGGACATTGTGCGCGAATGAGCAGAATACTCAGGTCAGAATGGCTAAATCGTGCACACATCTACAGACGTCTTCTGACCACATGCCTTCAAGATCCAATGGAGACACCGGGTGGGAACAGGGCCTTGCGCTCGTTCTTCGCCATTGTGGACAGCAGCATGGAATTCCTTTGGCAGCAGGTGCTGCAGCAGCTACGTGCGGACCTACCCAAGAGACCCACAGGACAAAGGTGCGTCGTGAAGACTGTCGGGGATGCGGAACTGTCGGATGACCTCCGGGACGTGCTAAGCCTGGGACCGAAGTTTGCCGTGGAGCCGAAAATGAAAGCTCCGGAGCTGCTGTCACTCGTTCGGCAGGTCTCAAGATATGCCCCAGAAGCGGAGGTGGACAGATGCATTTCAGAAGGCGTAGATGTGCTAATGAGGAACAGTAGTGTTGTGTCGAGTGTGCCTATAGCGAAAGTGGCGGCTACGCTGAGGGAACGTAGCCTTGCAGTGCTCCCAGCTGACAAGGAAGGTGGGTTTGTTGTACTGACGAAAGTGCATTTTGGAGAAAAAGCCCTTGAGGCTATCACTTCTGTTTTACGTCCGCGCAATAATGTTTCGTTGAGTAAGCTGAAATCAGAGGGCCAGAGATTGTGCAGCAAATTGAATCTGAGTCGGCTAGCAAAAAGCGTCGAGAAAAGCAAGTCGGGTTCTCTAAGAGTCATGTTCACTGCTAAAAGCCACAAGGAAGGGTGCCCGTTGAGAGTGATTATTTCGGAAAATGGTACCTGGCAGAAGACAGTCGCACTGTTTCTGCAGGAGAAACTTAACCTTTTAAATATTAACGACCCTTTCATGGTAAAGAATTCAGATGAAATCATAGATTTCCTAAAACAGAATTTTGACAAAGGCTTCCTAGCTTGCTCGGTAGATATCAGACTTGTACTATTCGTTGCCTCAAGAGATGCTCATGAATTGCGTTGAGGAAAGCATTGATTGTTTTGGAGCCGTGCGATTTCAGAATTCTGCAAATGTCACGGTTGTTGGATTTTTGGAGTTGTTAGGCTTCTATTTGCAGTCAACCATCGCCGAATGGGATGAAAAATATTATGTCCAGAAACAAGGGGTATGCATAGGGTCATGTTTGGCGCCGGTTTTAAGCAATTTGTTTCTATCCCACCTTGACAGATGCCTCGCAGACCGCCTAGAGGGTCTGCACATTGTAAAGATTTTTAGGTACGTTGATGATTTTTTAGTTCTCTTTGACAACAACGTTGCTAAATTCCCTGAGGCAGTTGATAAGCTTTTAAACGTGTTTCGGCAATGTTTTAACCCGTTGGAATTAACGCACGAAGTTCCACATAACAAGGTGCTACAATTTCTTGATATCTCCCTAACGCTAGCTGAGCAGCATGTGTGTTGGTCTTATCATCCCCGGGCAAACAAGCCTCTGCTACCCTTTCATTCGGCGCATTCTAAATTGACGAAACGAGGCATTGCCAGTATGTGTTTTAAGAACGCCCTGAGTAGATCCTGCTGTCACACCATACAGAGTAGTTTTAAGGAACAATCGGAACGCCTACTGGCAGCTGGGTACCCTGCGGCTGTTCTTGTTTCTGTAGCTGAGGGTTCTCTCAAGAACTTAAACGTTGAAAAGTGCCTGTCGGAGAATACAGAAAAGAAAAAAGTAGCCGGAATTCCGTACTTGCACAACACATCGCACCGTCTCAAGAAGATAGCCGGTCGGATAAATGTGAGAGTGGTACTATCTGCTCCTAACAAAATGAATCGACTGTGCAGTATGACTAACCCGTACCGCAAAGGGCCGGTGTTGTGTGGAAAACAGCATCGCACGCCCTTTGTGGAATGCGCGGTGGGAGTTGTGTACGAGGTGCCGCTGTCATGCGGGAGACAGTATATCGGCCAGACCGGACGTTGCCTTAACGACAGGTTAAGGGAGCATAGATTAAATGTTAGCAACCACCGGGATGGCCATCTGTCGGTTCATTGTCATGACTGCGGCTGCGTGCCACTGTTCGAATCTTGCGTTGTCCGAGCCAGGCATAGGGAACAGCTTGTACGCGAGATTATGGAGGCAGAAATGATTCTTAGGGCTGGCTCCACGTGTGTGAGCGTGGCGTCTCTAAATCTGTCTGATAAGAAGTCAGAATTCCTTGGCAAGGCTGCAACACGTGGGCGTTAGAGGGGAGGGAGATGCGATAAGTGTGGGGGTATATATTTGTACGTGACTTCCAAATAAAGTTAGTTGAAAGTGCGCTCCGTGTTGTCTCTCCTCTTCTCTGTCCTTGTTTTTATGCGCTATGAATTTTTCGTCAAAGCATCACCAACTAGCCCAGAATTCCGTACTCGTGAACTATATTTCTTATACATCGGGCTCTTTGTGTTCCTCCATTGACCCATGCTACATCGCCTCCCTCGTCGCCAACGCCAACTGCCGAGCTCGGGCACTGTCGTTTTGTATCCGACACAGACTCGTTCCACAAGAAGTGAAATGGGCGTTAGGTGGTGTCGCACCTTCTACGGGACATTGTGCGCGAATGAGCAGAATACTCAGGTCAGAATGGCTACATCGTGCACGCATCTACAGACGTCTTCTGACCACATGCCTTCAAGATCCAATGGAGACACCGGGTGGGAACAGGGCCTTGCGCTCGTTCTGCGCCATTGTGGACAGCAGCACGGAATTCCTTTGGCAGCAGGTGCTGCAGCAGCTACGTGCGGACCTACCCAAGAGACCCACAGGACAAAGGTGCGTCGTGAAGACTGTCGGGGATGCGGAACTGTCGGATGACCTCCGGGACGTGCTAAGCCTGGGACCGAAGTTTGCCGTGGAGCCGAAAATGAAAGCTCCGGAGCTGCTGTCACTCGTTCGGCAGGTCTCAAGATATGCCCCAGAAGCGGAGGTGGACAGATGCATTTCAGAAGGCGTAGATGTGCTAATGAGGAACAGTAGTGTTGTGTCGAGTGTGCCTATAGCGAAAGTGGCGGCTACGCTGAGGGAACGTAGCCTTGCAGTGCTCCCAGCTGACAAGGAAGGTGGGTTTGTTGTACTGACGAAAGTGCATTTTGGAGAAAAAGCCCTTGAGGCTATCACTTCTGTTTTACGTCCGCGCAATATTGTTTCGTTGAGTAAGCTGAAATCAGAGGGCCAGAGATTGTGCAGCAAATTGAATCTGAGTCGGCTAGCAAAAAGCGTCGAGAAAAGCAAGTCGGGTTCTCTAAGAGTCATGTTCACTGCTAAAAGCCACAAGGAAGGGTGCCCGTTGAGAGTGATTATTTCGGAAAATGGTACCTGGCAGAAGACAGTCGCACTGTTTCTGCAGGAGAAACTTAACCTTTTAAATATTAACGACCCTTTCATGGTAAAGAATTCAGATGAAATCATAGATTTCCTAAAACAGAATTTTGACAAAGGCTGCCTAGCTTGCTCGGTAGATATCAGACTTGTACTATTCGTTGCCTCAAGAGATGCTCATGAATTGCGTTGAGGAAAGCATTGATTGTTTTGGAGCCGTGCGATTTCAGAATTCTGCAAATGTCACGGTTGTTGGATTTTTGGAGTTGTTAGGCTTCTATTTGCAGTTAACCATCGCCGAATGGGATGAAAAATATTATGTCCAGAAACAAGGGGTATGCATAGGGTCATGTTTGGCGCCGGTTTTAAGCAATTTGTTTCTATCCCACCTTGACAGATGCCTCGCAGACCGCCTAGAGGGTCTGCACGTTGTAAAGATTTTTAGGTACGTTGATGATTTTTTAGTTCTCTTTGACAACAACGTTGCTAAATTCCCTGAGGCAGTTGATAACCTTTTAAACGTGTTTCGGCAATGTTTTAACCCGTTGGAATTAACGCACGAAGTTCCACATAACAAGGTGCTACAATTTCTTGATATCTCCCTAACGCTAGCTGAGCAGCATGTGTGTTGGTCTTATCATCCCCGGGCAAACAAGCCTCTGCTACCCTTTCATTCGGCGCATTCTAAATTGACGAAACGAGGCATTGCCAGTATGTGTTTTAAGAACGCCCTGAGTAGATCCTGCTGTCACACCATACAGAGTAGTTTTAAGGAACAATCGGAACGCCTACTGGCAGCTGGGTACCCTGCGGCTGTTCTTGTTTCTGTAGCTGAGGGTTCTCTCAAGAACTTAAACGTTGAAAAGTGCCTGTCGGAGAATACAGAAAAGAAAAAAGTAGCCGGAATTCCGTACTTGCACAACACATCGCACCGTCTCAAGAAGATAGCCGGTCGGATAAATGTGAGAGTGGTACTATCTGCTCCTAACAAAATGAATCGACTGTGCAGTATGACTAACCCGTACCGCAAAGGGCCGGTGTTGTGTGGAAAACAGCATCGCACGCCCTTTGTGGAATGCGCGGTGGGAGTTGTGTACGAGGTGCCGCTGTCATGCGGGAGACAGTATATCGGCCAGACCGGACGTTGCCTTAACGACAGGTTAAGGGAGCATAGATTAAATGTTAGCAACCACCGGGATGGCCATCTGTCGGTTCATTGTCATGACTGCGGCTGCGTGCCACTGTTCGAATCTTGCGTTGTCCGAGCCAGGCATAGGGAACAGCTTGTACGCGAGATTATGGAGGCAGAAATGATTCTTAGGGCTGGCTCCACGTGTGTGAGCGTGGCGTCTCTAAATCTGTCTGATAAGAAGTCAGAATTCCTTGGCAAGGCTGCAACACGTGGGCGTTAGAGGGGAGGGAGATGCGATAAGTGTGGGGGTATATATTTGTACATGACTTCCAAATAAAGTTAGTTGAAAGTGCGCTCCGTGTTGTCTCTCCTCTTCTCTGTCCTTGTTTTTATGCGCTATGAATTTTTCGTCAAAGCATCACCAACTAGCCCAGAATTCCGTACTCGTGAACTATATTTCTTATACATCGGGCTCTTTGTGTTCCTCCATTGACCCATGCTACATCGCCTCCCTCGTCGCCAACGCCAACTGCCGAGCTCGGGCACTGTCGTTTTGTATCCGACACAGACTCGTTCCACAAGAAGTGAAATGGGCGTTAGGTGGTGTCGCACCTTCTACGGGACATTGTGCGTGAATGAGCAGAATACTCAGGTCAGAATGGCTACATCGTGCACGCATCTACAGACGTCTTCTGACCACATGCCTTCAAGATCCAATGGAGACACCGGGTGGGAACAGGGCCTTGCGCTCGTTCTTCGCCATTGTGGACAGCAGCACGGAATTCCTTTGGCAGCAGGTGCTGCAGCAGCTACGTGCGGACCTACCCAAGAGACCCACAGGACAAAGGTGCGTCGTGAAGACTGTCGGGGATGCGGAACTGTCGGATGACCTCCGGGACGTGCTAAGCCTGGGACCGAAGTTTGCCGTGGAGCCGAAAATGAAAGCTCCGGAGCTGCTGTCACTCGTTCGGCCGGTCTCAAGATATGCCCCAGAAGCGGAGGTGGACAGATGCATTTCAGAAGGCGTAGATGTGCTAATGAGGAACAGTAGTGTTGTGTCGAGTGTGCCTATAGCGAAAGTGGCGGCTACGCTGAGGGAACGTAGCCTTGCAGTGCTCCCAGCTGACAAGGAAGGTGGGTTTGTTGTACTGACGAAAGTGCATTTTGGAGAAAAAGCCCTTGAGGCTATCACTTCTGTTTTACGTCCGCGCAATAATGTTTCGTTGAGTAAGCTGAAATCAGAGGGCCAGAGATTGTGCAGCAAATTGAATCTGAGTCGGCTAGCAAAAAGCGTCGAGAAAAGCAAGTCGGGTTCTCTAAGAGTCATGTTCACTGCTAAAAGCCACAAGGAAGGGTGCCCGTTGAGAGTGATTATTTCGGAAAATGGTACCTGGCAGAAGACAGTCGCACTGTTTCTGCAGGAGAAACTTAACCTTTTAAATATTAACGACCCTTTCATGGTAAAGAATTCAGATGAAATCATAGATTTCCTAAAACAGAATTTTGACAAAGGCTTCCTAGCTTGCTCGGTAGATATCAGACTTGTACTATTCGTTGCCTCAAGAGATGCTCATGAATTGCGTTGAGGAAAGCATTGATTGTTTTGGAGCCGTGCGATTTCAGAATTCTGCAAATGTCACGGTTGTTGGATTTTTGGAGTTGTTAGGCTTCTATTTGCAGTCAACCATCGCCGAATGGGATGAAAAATATTATGTCCAGAAACAAGGGGTATGCATAGGGTCATGTTTGGCGCCGGTTTTAAGCAATTTGTTTCTATCCCACCTTGACAGATGCCTCGCAGACCGCCTAGAGGGTCTGCACGTTGTAAAGATTTTTAGGTACGTTGATGATTTTTTAGTTCTCTTTGACAACAACGTTGCTAAATTCCCTGAGGCAGTTGATAAGCTTTTAAACGTGTTTCGGCAATGTTTTAACCCGTTGGAATTAACGCACGAAGTTCCACATAACAAGGTGCTACAATTTCTTGATATCTCCCTAACGCTAGCTGAGCAGCATGTGTGTTGGTCTTATCATCCCCGGGCAAACAAGCCTCTGCTACCCTTTCATTCGGCGCATTCTAAATTGACGAAACGAGGCATTGCCAGTATGTGTTTTAAGAACGCCCTGAGTAGATGCTGCTGTCACACCATACAGAGTAGTTTTAAGGAACAATCGGAACGCCTACTGGCAGCTGGGTACCCTGCGGCTGTTCTTGTTTCTGTAGCTGAGGGTTCTCTCAAGAACTTAAACGTTGAAAAGTGCCTGTCGGAGAATACAGAAAAGAAAAAAGTAGCCGGAATTCCGTACTTGCACAACACATCGCACCGTCTCAAGACGATAGCCGGTCGGATAAATGTGAGAGTGGTACTATCTGCTCCTAACAAAATGAATCGACTGTGCAGTATGACTAACCCGTACCGCAAAGGGCCGGTGTTGTGTGGAAAACAGCATCGCACGCCCTTTGTGGAATGCGCGGTGGGAGTTGTGTACGAGGTGCCGCTGTCATGCGGGAGACAGTATATCGGCCAGACCGGACGTTGCCTTAACGACAGGTTAAGGGAGCATAGATTAAATGTTAGCAACCACCGGGATGGCCATCTGTCGGTTCATTGTCATGACTGCGGCTGCGTGCCACTGTTCGAATCTTGCGTTGTCCGAGCCAGGCATAGGGAACAGCTTGTACGCGAGATTATGGAGGCAGAAATGATTCTTAGGGCTGGCTCCACGTGTGTGAGCGTGGCGTCTCTAAATCTGTCTGATAAGAAGTCAGAATTCCTTGGCAAGGCTGCAACACGTGGGCGTTAGAGGGGAGGGAGATGCGATAAGTGTGGGGGTATATATTTGTACGTGACTTCCAAATAAAGTTAGTTGAAAGTGCGCTCCGTGTTGTCTCTCCTCTTCTCTGTCCTTGTTTTTATGCGCTATGAATTTTTCGTCAAAGCATCACCAACTAGCCCAGAATTCCGTACTCGTGAACTATATTTCTTATACATCGGGCTCTTTGTGTTCCTCCATTGACCCATGCTACATCGCCTCCCTCGTCGCCAACGCCAACTGCCGAGCTCGGGCACTGTCGTTTTGTATCCGACACAGACTCGTTCCACAAGAAGTGAAATGGGCGTTAGGTGGTGTCGCACCTTCTACGGGACATTGTGCGCGAATGAGCAGAATACTCAGGTCAGAATGGCTACATCGTGCACGCATCTACAGACGTCTTCTGACCACATGCCTTCAAGATCCAATGGAGACACCGGGTGGGAACAGGGCCTTGCGCTCGTTCTTCGCCATTGTGGACAGCAGCACGGAATTCCTTTGGCAGCAGGTGCTGCAGCAGCTACGTGCGGACCTACCCAAGAGACCCACAGGACAAAGGTGCGTCGTGAAGACTGTCGGGGATGCGGAACTGTCGGATGACCTCCGGAACGTGCTAAGCCTGGGACCGAAGTTTGCCGTGGAGCCGAAAATGAAAGCTCCGGAGCTGCTGTCACTCGTTCGGCAGGTCTCAAGATATGCCCCAGAAGCGGAGGTGGACAGATGCATTTCAGAAGGCGTAGATGTGCTAATGAGGAACAGTAGTGTTGTGTCGAGTGTGCCTATAGCGAAAGTGGCGGCTACGCTGAGGGAACGTAGCCTTGCGGTGCTCCCAGCTGACAAGGAAGGTGGGTTTGTTGTACTGACGAAAGTGCATTTTGGAGAAAAAGCCCTTGAGGCTATCACTTCTGTTTTACGTCCGCGCAATAATGTTTCGTTGAGTAAGCTGAAATCAGAGGGCCAGAGATTGTGCAGCAAATTGAATCTGAGTCGGCTAGCAAAAAGCGTCGAGAAAAGCAAGTCGGGTTCTCTAAGAGTCATGTTCACTGCTAAAAGCCACAAGGAAGGGTGCCCGTTGAGAGTGATTATTTCGGAAAATGGTACCTGGCAGAAGACAGTCGCACTGTTTCTGCAGGAGAAACTTAACCTTTTAAATATTAACGACCCTTTCATGGTAAAGAATTCAGATGAAATCATAGATTTCCTAAAACAGAATTTTGACAAAGGCTTCCTAGCTTGCTCGGTAGATATCAGACTTGTACTATTCGTTGCCTCAAGAGATGCTCATGAATTGCGTTGAGGAAAGCATTGATTGTTTTGGAGCCGTGCGATTTCAGAATTCTGCAAATGTCACGGTTGTTGGATTTTTGGAGTTGTTAGGCTTCTATTTGCAGTCAACCATCGCCGAATAGGATGAAAAATATTATGTCCAGAAACAAGGGGTATGCATAGGGTCATGTTTGGCGCCGGTTTTAAGCAATTTGTTTCTATCCCACCTCGACAGATGCCTCGCAGACCGCCTAGAGGGTCTGCACGTTGTAAAGATTTTTAGGTACGTTGATGATTTTTTAGTTCTCTTTGACAACAACGTTGCTAAATTCCCTGAGGCAGTTGATAAGCTTTTAAACGTGTTTCGGCAATGTTTTAACCCGTTGGAATTAACGCACGAAGTTCCACATAACAAGGTGCTACAATTTCTTGATATCTCCCTAACGCTAGCTGAGCAGCATGTGTGTTGGTCTTATCATCCCCGGGCAAACAAGCCTCTGCTACCCTTTCATTCGGCGCATTCTAAATTGACGAAACGAGGCATTGCCAGTATGTGTTTTAAGAACGCCCTGAGTAGATCCTGCTGTCACACCATACAGAGTAGTTTTAAGGAACAATCGGAACGCCTACTGGCAGCTGGGTACCCTGCGGCTGTTCTTGTTTCTGTAGCTGAGGGTTCTCTCAAGAACTTAAACGTTGAAAAGTGCCTGTCGGAGAATACAGAAAAGAAAAAAGTAGCCGGAATTCCGTACTTGCACAACACATCGCACCGTCTCAAGAAGATAGCCGGTCGGATAAATGTGAGAGTGGTACTATCTGCTCCTAACAAAATGAATCGACTGTGCAGTATGACTAACCCGTACCGCAAAGGGCCGGTGTTGTGTGGAAAACAGCATCGCACGCCCTTTGTGGAATGCGCGGTGGGAGTTGTGTACGAGGTGCCGCTGTCATGCGGGAGACAGTATATCGGCCAGACCGGACGTTGCCTTAACGACAGGTTAAGGGAGCATAGATTAAATGTTAGCAACCACCGGGATGGCCATCTGTCGGTTCATTGTCATGACTGCGGCTGCGTGCCACTGTTCGAATCTTGCGTTGTCCGAGCCAGGCATAGGGAACAGCTTGTACGCGAGATTATGGAGGCAGAAATGATTCTTAGGGCTGGCTCCACGTGTGTGAGCGTGGCGTCTCTAAATCTGTCTGATAAGAAGTCAGAATTCCTTGGCAAGGCTGCAACACGTGGGCGTTAGAGGGGAGGGAGATGCGATAAGTGTGGGGGTATATATTTGTACGTGACTTCCAAATGAAGTTAGTTGAAAGTGCGCTCCGTGTTGTCTCTCCTCTTCTCTGTCCTTGTTTTTATGCGCTATGAATTTTTCGTCAAAGCATCACCAACTAGCCCAGAATTCCGTACTCGTGAACTATATTTCTTATACATCGGGCTCTTTGTGTTCCTCCATTGACCCATGCTACATCGCCTCCCTCGTCGCCAACGCCAACTGCCGAGCTCGGGCACTGTCGTTTTGTATCCGACACAGACTCGTTCCACAAGAAGTGAAATGGGCGTTAGGTGGTGTCGCACCTTCTACGGGACATTGTGCGCGAATGAGCAGAATACTCAGGTCAGAATGGCTACATCGTGCACGCATCTACAGACGTCTTCTGACCACATGCCTTCAAGATCCAATGGAGACACCGGGTGGGAACAGGGCCTTGCGCTCGTTCTTCGCCATTGTGGACAGCAGCACGGAATTCCTTTGGCAGCAGGTGCTGCAGCAGCTACGTGCGGACCTACCCAAGAGACCCACAGGACAAAGGTGCGTCGTGAAGACTGTCGGGGATGCGGAACTGTCGGATGACCTCCGGGACGTGCTAAGCCTGGGACCGAAGTTTGCCGTGGAGCCGAAAATGAAAGCTCCGGAGCTGCTGTCACTCGTTCGGCAGGTCTCAAGATATGCCCCAGAAGCGGAGGTGGACAGATGCATTTCAGAAGGCGTAGATGTGCTAATGAGGAACAGTAGTGTTGTGTCGAGTGTGCCTATAGCGAAAGTGGCGGCTACGCTGAGGGAACGTAGCCTTGCAGTGCTCCCAGCTGACAAGGAAGGTGGGTTTGTTGTACTGACGAAAGTGCATTTTGGAGAAAAAGCCCTTGAGGCTATCACTTCTGTTTTACGTCCGCGCAATAATGTTTCGTTGAGTAAGCTGAAATCAGAGGGCCAGAGATTGTGCAGCAAATTGAATCTGAGTCGGCTAGCAAAAAGCGTCGAGAAAAGCAAGTCGGGTTCTCTAAGAGTCATGTTCACTGCTAAAAGCCACAAGGAAGGGTGCCCGTTGAGAGTGATTATTTCGGAAAATGGTACCTGGCAGAAGACAGTCGCACTGTTTCTGCAGGAGAAACTTAACCTTTTAAATATTAACGACCCTTTCATGGTAAAGAATTCAGATGAAATCATAGATTTCCTAAAACAGAATTTTGACAAAGGCTTCCTAGCTTGCTCGGTAGATATCAGACTTGTACTATTCGTTGCCTCAAGAGATGCTCATGAATTGCGTTGAGGAAAGCATTGATTGTTTTGGAGCCGTGCGATTTCAGAATTCTGCAAATGTCACGGTTGTTGGATTTTTGGAGTTGTTAGGCTTCTATTTGCAGTCAACCATCGCCGAATGGGATGAAAAATATTATGTCCAGAAACAAGGGGTATGCATAGGGTCATGTTTGGCGCCGGTTTTAAGCAATTTGTTTCTATCCCACCTTGACAGATGCCTCGCAGACCGCCTAGAGGGTCTGCACGTTGTAAAGATTTTTAGGTACGTTGATGATTTTTTAGTTCTCTTTGACAACAACGTTGCTAAATTCCCTGAGGCAGTTGATAAGCTTTTAAACGTGTTTCGGCAATGTTTTAACCCGTTGGAATTAACGCACGAAGTTCCACATAACAAGGTGCTACAATTTCTTGATATCTCCCTAACGCTAGCTGAGCAGCATGTGTGTTGGTCTTATCATCCCCGGGCAAACAAGCCTCTGCTACCCTTTCATTCGGCGCATTCTAAATTGACGAAACGAGGCATTGCCAGTATGTGTTTTAAGAACGCCCTGAGTAGATGCTGCTGTCACACCATACAGAGTAGTTTTAAGGAACAATCGGAACGCCTACTGGCAGCTGGGTACCCTGCGGCTGTTCTTGTTTCTGTAGCTGAGGGTTCTCTCAAGAACTTAAACGTTGAAAAGTGCCTGTCGGAGAATACAGAAAAGAAAAAAGTAGCCGGAATTCCGTACTTGCACAACACATCGCACCGTCTCAAGAAGATAGCCGGTCGGATAAATGTGAGAGTGGTACTATCTGCTCCTAACAAAATGAATCGACTGTGCAGTATGACTAACCCGTACTGCAAAGGGCCGGTGTTGTGTGGAAAACAGCATCGCACGCCCTTTGTGGAATGCGCGGTGGGAGTTGTGTACGAGGTGCCGCTGTCATGCGGGAGACAGTATATCGGCCAGACCGGACGTTGCCTTAACGACAGGTTAAGGGAGCATAGATTAAATGTTAGCAACCACCGGGATGGCCATCTGTCGGTTCATTGTCATGACTGCGGCTGCGTGCCACTGTTCGAATCTTGCGTTGTCCGAGCCAGGCATAGGGAACAGCTTGTACGCGAGATTATGGAGGCAGAAATGATTCTTAGGGCTGGCTCCACGTGTGTGAGCGTGGCGTCTCTAAATCTGTCTGATAAGAAGTCAGAATTCCTTGGCAAGGCTGCAACACGTGGGCGTTAGAGGGGAGGGAGATGCGATAAGTGTGGGGGTATATATTTGTACGTGACTTCCAAATAAAGTTAGTTGAAAGTGCGCTCCGTGTTGTCTCTCCTCTTCTCTGTCCTTGTTTTTATGCGCTATGAATTTTTCGTCAAAGCATCACCAACTAGCCCAGAATTCCGTACTCGTGAACTATATTTCTTATACATCGGGCTCTTTGTGTTCCTCCATTGACCCATGCTACATCGCCTCCCTCGTCGCCAACGCCAACTGCCGAGCTCGGGCACTGTCGTTTTGTATCCGACACAGACTCGTTCCACAAGAAGTGAAATGGGCGTTAGGTGGTGTCGCACCTTCTACGGGACATTGTGCGCGAATGAGCAGAATACTCAGGTCAGAATGGCTACATCGTGCACGCATCTACAGACGTCTTCTGACCACATGCCTTCAAGATCCAATGGAGACACCGGGTGGGAACAGGGCCTTGCGCTCGTTCTTCGCCATTGTGGACAGCAGCACGGAATTCCTTTGGCAGCAGGTGCTGCAGCAGCTACGTGCGGACCTACCCAAGAGACCCACAGGACAAAGGTGCGTCGTGAAGACTGTCGGGGATGCGGAACTGTCGGATGACCTCCGGGACGTGCTAAGCCTGGGACCGAAGTTTGCCGTGGAGCCGAAAATGAAAGCTCCGGAGCTGCTGTCACTCGTTCGGCAGGTCTCAAGATATGCCCCAGAAGCGGAGGTGGACAGATGCATTTCAGAAGGCGTAGATGTGCTAATGAGGAACAGTAGTGTTGTGTCGAGTGTGCCTATAGCGAAAGTGGCGGCTACGCTGAGGGAACGTAGCCTTGCGGTGCTCCCAGCTGACAAGGAAGGTGGGTTTGTTGTACTGACGAAAGTGCATTTTGGAGAAAAAGCCCTTGAGGCTATCACTTCTGTTTTACGTCCGCGCAATAATGTTTCGTTGAGTAAGCTGAAATCAGAGGGCCAGAGATTGTGCAGCAAATTGAATCTGAGTCGGCTAGCAAAAAGCGTCGAGAAAAGCAAGTCGGGTTCTCTAAGAGTCATGTTCACTGCTAAAAGCCACAAGGAAGGGTGCCCGTTGAGAGTGATTATTTCGGAAAATGGTACCTGGCAGAAGACAGTCGCACTGTTTCTGCAGGAGAAACTTAACCTTTTAAATATTAACGACCCTTTCATGGTAAAGAATTCAGATGAAATCATAGATTTCCTAAAACAGAATTTTGACAAAGGCTTCCTAGCTTGCTCGGTAGATATCAGACTTGTACTATTCGTTGCCTCAAGAGATGCTCATGAATTGCGTTGAGGAAAGCATTGATTGTTTTGGAGCCGTGCGATTTCAGAATTCTGCAAATGTCACGGTTGTTGGATTTTTGGAGTTGTTAGGCTTCTATTTGCAGTCAACCATCGCCGAATAGGATGAAAAATATTATGTCCAGAAACAAGGGGTATGCATAGGGTCATGTTTGGCGCCGGTTTTAAGCAATTTGTTTCTATCCCACCTTGACAGATGCCTCGCAGACCGCCTAGAGGGTCTGCACGTTGTAAAGATTTTTAGGTACGTTGATGATTTTTTAGTTCTCTTTGACAACAACGTTGCTAAATTCCCTGAGGCAGTTGATAAGCTTTTAAACGTGTTTCGGCAATGTTTTAACCCGTTGGAATTAACGCACGAAGTTCCACATAACAAGGTGCTACAATTTCTTGATATCTCCCTAACGCTAGCTGAGCAGCATGTGTGTTGGTCTTATCATCCCCGGGCAAACAAGCCTCTGCTACCCTTTCATTCGGCGCATTCTAAATTGACGAAACGAGGCATTGCCAGTATGTGTTTTAAGAACGCCCTGAGTAGATCCTGCTGTCACACCATACAGAGTAGTTTTAAGGAACAATCGGAACGCCTACTGGCAGCTGGGTACCCTGCGGCTGTTCTTGTTTCTGTAGCTGAGGGTTCTCTCAAGAACTTAAACGTTGAAAAGTGCCTGTCGGAGAATACAGAAAAGAAAAAAGTAGCCGGAATTCCGTACTTGCACAACACATCGCACCGTCTCAAGAAGATAGCCGGTCGGATAAATGTGAGAGTGGTACTATCTGCTCCTAACAAAATGAATCGACTGTGCAGTATGACTAACCCGTACCGCAAAGGGCCGGTGTTGTGTGGAAAACAGCATCGCACGCCCTTTGTGGAATGCGCGGTGGGAGTTGTGTACGAGGTGCCGCTGTCATGCGGGAGACAGTATATCGGCCAGACCGGACGTTGCCTTAACGACAGGTTAAGGGAGCATAGAATAAATGTTAGCAACCACCGGGATGGCCATCTGTCGGTTCATTGTCATGACTGCGGCTGCGTGCCACTGTTCGAATCTTGCGTTGTCCGAGCCAGGCATAGGGAACAGCTTGTACGCGAGATTATGGAGGCAGAAATGATTCTTAGGGCTGGCTCCACGTGTGTGAGCGTGGCGTCTCTAAATCTGTCTGATAAGAAGTCAGAATTCCTTGGCAAGGCTGCAACACGTGGGCGTTAGAGGGGAGGGAGATGCGATAAGTGTGGGGGTATATATTTGTACGTGACTTCCAAATAAAGTTAGTTGAAAGTGCGCTCCGTGTTGTCTCTCCTCTTCTCTGTCCTTGTTTTTATGCGCTATGAATTTTTCGTCAAAGCATCACCAACTAGCCCAGAATTCCGTACTCGTGAACTATATTTCTTATACATCGGGCTCTTTGTGTTCCTCCATTGACCCATGCTACATCGCCTCCCTCGTCGCCAACGCCAACTGCCGAGCTCGGGCACTGTCGTTTTGTATCCGACACAGACTCGTTCCACAAGAAGTGAAATGGGCGTTAGGTGGTGTCGCACCTTCTACGGGACATTGTGCGCGAATGAGCAGAATACTCAGGTCAGAATGGCTACATCGTGCACGCATCTACAGACGTCTTCTGACCACATGCCTTCAAGATCCAATGGAGACACCGGGTGGGAACAGGGCCTTGCGCTCGTTCTTCGCCATTGTGGACAGCAGCACGGAATTCCTTTGGCAGCAGGTGCTGCAGCAGCTACGTGCGGACCTACCCAAGAGACCCACAGGACAAAGGTGTGTCGTGAAGACTGTCGGGGATGCGGAACTGTCGGATGACCTCCGGGACGTGCTAAGCCTGGGACCGAAGTTTGCCGTGGAGCCGAAAATGAAAGCTCCGGAGCTGCTGTCACTCGTTCGGCAGGTCTCAAGATATGCCCCAGAAGCGGAGGTGGACAGATGCATTTCAGAAGGCGTAGATGTGCTAATGAGGAACAGTAGTGTTGTGTCGAGTGTGCCTATAGCGAAAGTGGCGGCTACGCTGAGGGAACGTAGCCTTGCGGTGCTCCCAGCTGACAAGGAAGGTGGGTTTGTTGTACTGACGAAAGTGCATTTTGGAGAAAAAGCCCTTGAGGCTATCACTTCTGTTTTACGTCCGCGCAATAATGTTTCGTTGAGTAAGCTGAAATCAGAGGGCCAGAGATTGTGCAGCAAATTGAATCTGAGTCGGCTAGCA
This sequence comes from Haemaphysalis longicornis, assembly GCF_048455015.1. NCBI lineage: Eukaryota > Metazoa > Arthropoda > Arachnida > Ixodida > Ixodidae > Haemaphysalis > Haemaphysalis longicornis. The sequence continues at coordinate 204,680,255 of NW_027526407.1, read as the reverse complement.
AAAAGCGTCGAGAAAAGCAAGTCGGGTTCTCTAAGAGTCATGTTCACTGCTAAAAGCCACAAGGAAGGGTGCCCGTTGAGAGTGATTATTTCGGAAAATGGTACCTGGCAGAAGACAGTCGCACTGTTTCTGCAGGAGAAACTTAACCTTTTAAATATTAACGACCCTTTCATGGTAAAGAATTCAGATGAAATCATAGATTTCCTAAAACAGAATTTTGACAAAGGCTTCCTAGCTTGCTCGGTAGATATCAGACTTGTACTATTCGTTGCCTCAAGAGATGCTCATGAATTGCGTTGAGGAAAGCATTGATTGTTTTGGAGCCGTGCGATTTCAGAATTCTGCAAATGTCACGGTTGTTGGATTTTTGGAGTTGTTAGGCTTCTATTTGCAGTCAACCATCGCCGAATGGGATGAAAAATATTATGTCCAGAAACAAGGGGTATGCATAGGGTCATGTTTGGCGCCGGTTTTAAGCAATTTGTTTCTATCCCACCTTGACAGATGCCTCGCAGACCGCCTAGAGGGTCTGCACGTTGTAAAGATTTTTAGGTACGTTGATGATTTTTTAGTTCTCTTTGACAACAACGTTGCTAAATTCCCTGAGGCAGTTGATAAGCTTTTAAACGTGTTTCGCCAATGTTTTAACCCGTTGGAATTAACGCACGAAGTTCCACATAACAAGGTGCTACAATTTCTTGATATCTCCCTAACGCTAGCTGAGCAGCATGTGTGTTGGTCTTATCATCCCCGGGCAAACAAGCCTCTGCTACCCTTTCATTCGGCGCATTCTAAATTGACGAAACGAGGCATTGCCAGTATGTGTTTTAAGAACGCCCTGAGTAGATCCTGCTGTCACACCATACAGAGTAGTTTTAAGGAACAATCGGAACGCCTACTGGCAGCTGGGTACCCTGCGGCTGTTCTTGTTTCTGTAGCTGAGGGTTCTCTCAAGAACTTAAACGTTGAAAAGTGCCTGTCGGAGAATACAGAAAAGAAAAAAGTAGCCGGAATTCCGTACTTGCACAACACATCGCACCGTCTCAAGAAGATAGCCGGTCGGATAAATGTGAGAGTGGTACTATCTGCTCCTAACAAAATGAATCGACTGTGCAGTATGACTAACCCGTACCGCAAAGGGCCGGTGTTGTGTGGAAAACAGCATCGCACGCCCTTTGTGGAATGCGCGGTGGGAGTTGTGTACGAGGTGCCGCTGTCATGCGGAAGACAGTATATCGGCCAGACCGGACGTTGCCTTAACGACAGGTTAAGGGAGCATAGATTAAATGTTAGCAACCACCGGGATGGCCATCTGTCGGTTCATTGTCATGACTGCGGCTGCGTGCCACTGTTCGAATCTTGCGTTGTCCGAGCCAGGCATAGGGAACAGCTTGTACGCGAGATTATGGAGGCAGAAATGATTCTTAGGGCTGGCTCCACGTGTGTGAGCGTGGCGTCTCTAAATCTGTCTGATAAGAAGTCAGAATTCCTTGGCAAGGCTGCAACACGTGGGCGTTAGAGGGGAGGGAGATGCGATAAGTGTGGGGGTATATATTTGTACATGACTTCCAAATAAAGTTAGTTGAAAGTGCGCTCCGTGTTGTCTGTCCTCTTCTCTGTCCTTGTTTTTATGCGCTATGAATTTTTCGTCAAAGCATCACCAACTAGCCCAGAATTCCGTACTCGTGAACTATATTTCTTATACATCGGGCTCTTTGTGTTCCTCCATTGACGCATGCTACATCGCCTCCCTCGTCGCCAACGCCAACTGCCGAGCTCGGGCACTGTCGTTTTGTATCCGACACAGACTCGTTCCACAAGAAGTGAAATGGGCGTTAGGTGGTGTCGCACCTTCTACGGGACATTGTGCGCGAATGAGCAGAATACTCAGGTCAGAATGGCTACATCGTGCACGCATCTACAGACGTCTTCTGACCACATGCCTTCAAGATCCAATGGAGACACCGGGTGGGAACAGGGCCTTGCGCTCGTTCTTCGCCATTGTGGACAGCAGCACGGAATTCCTTTGGCAGCAGGTGCTGCAGCAGCTACGTGCGGACCTACCCAAGAGACCCACAGGACAAAGGTGCGTCGTGAAGACTGTCGGGGATGCGGAACTGTCGGATGACCTCCGGGACGTGCTAAGCCTGGGACCGAAGTTTGCCGTGGAGCCGAAAATGAAAGCTCCGGAGCTGCTGTCACTCGTTCGGCCGGTCTCAAGATATGCCCCAGAAGCGGAGGTGGACAGATGCATTTCAGAAGGCGTAGATGTGCTAATGAGGAACAGTAGTGTTGTGTCGAGTGTGCCTATAGCGAAAGTGGCGGCTACGCTGAGGGAACGTAGCCTTGCAGTGCTCCCAGCTGACAAGGAAGGTGGGTTTGTTGTACTGACGAAAGTGCATTTTGGAGAAAAAGCCCTTGAGGCTATCACTTCTGTTTTACGTCCGCGCCATAATGTTTCGTTGAGTAAGCTGAAATCAGAGGGCCAGAGATTGTGCAGCAAATTGAATCTGAGTCGGCTAGCAAAAAGCGTCGAGAAAAGCAAGTCGGGTTCTCTAAGAGTCATGTTCACTGCTAAAAGCCACAAGGAAGGGTGCCCGTTGAGAGTGATTATTTCGGAAAATGGTACCTGGCAGAAGACAGTCGCACTGTTTCTGCAGGAGAAACTTAACCTTTTAAATATTACCGACCCTTTCATGGTAAAGAATTCAGATGAAATCATAGATTTCCTAAAACAGAATTTTGACAAAGGCTTCCTAGCTTGCTCGGTAGATATCAGACTTGTACTATTCGTTGCCTCAAGAGATGCTCATGAATTGCGTTGAGGAAAGCATTGATTGTTTTGGAGCCGTGCGATTTCAGAATTCTGCAAATGTCACGGTTGTTGGATTTTTGGAGTTGTTAGGCTTCTATTTGCAGTCAACCATCGCCGAATGGGATGAAAAATATTATGTCCAGAAACAAGGGGTATGCATAGGGTCATGTTTGGCGCCGGTTTTAAGCAATTTGTTTCTATCCCACCTTGACAGATGCCTCGCAGACCGCCTAGAGGGTCTGCACGTTGTAAAGATTTTTAGGTACGTTGATGATTTTTTAGTTCTCTTTGACAACAACGTTGCTAAATTCCCTGAGGCAGTTGATAAGCTTTTAAACGTGTTTCGGCAATGTTTTAACCCGTTGGAATTAACGCACGAAGTTCCACATAACAAGGTGCTACAATTTCTTGATATCTCCCTAACGCTATCTGAGCAGCATGTGTGTTGGTCTTATCATCCCCGGGCAAACAAGCCTCTGCTACCCTTTCATTCGGCGCATTCTAAATTGACGAAACGAGGCATTGCCAGTATGTGTTTTAAGAACGCCCTGAGTAGATCCTGCTGTCACACCATACAGAGTAGTTTTAAGGAACAATCGGAACGCCTACTGGCAGCTGGGTACCCTGCGGCTGTTCTTGTTTCTGTAGCTGAGGGTTCTCTCAAGAACTTAAACGTTGAAAAGTGCCTGTCGGAGAATACAGAAAAGAAAAAAGTAGCCGGAATTCCGTACTTGCACAACACATCGCACCGTCTCAAGAAGATAGCCGGTCGGATAAATGTGAGAGTGGTACTATCTGCTCCTAACAAAATGAATCGACTGTGCAGTATGACTAACCCGTACCGCAAAGGGCCGGTGTTGTGTGGAAAACAGCATCGCACGCCCTTTGTGGAATGCGCGGTGGGAGTTGTGTACGAGGTGCCGCTGTCATGCGGGAGACAGTATATCGGCCAGACCGGACGTTGCCTTAACGACAGGTTAAGGGAGCATAGAATAAATGTTAGCAACCACCGGGATGGCCATCTGTCGGTTCATTGTCATGACTGCGGCTGCGTGCCACTGTTCGAATCTTGCGTTGTCCGAGCCAGGCATAGGGAACAGCTTGTACGCGAGATTATGGAGGCAGAAATGATTCTTAGGGCTGGCTCCACGTGTGTGAGCGTGGCGTCTCTAAATCTGTCTGATAAGAAGTCAGAATTCCTTGGCAAGGCTGCAACACGTGGGCGTTAGAGGGGAGGGAGATGCGATAAGTGTGGGGGTATATATTTGTACGTGACTTCCAAATAAAGTTAGTTGAAAGTGCGCTCCGTGTTGTCTCTCCTCTTCTCTGTCCTTGTTTTTATGCGCTATGAATTTTTCGTCAAAGCATCACCAACTAGCCCAGAATTCCGTACTCGTGAACTATATTTCTTATACATCGGGCTCTTTGTGTTCCTCCATTGACCCATGCTACATCGCCTCCCTCGTCGCCAACGCCAACTGCCGAGCTCGGGCACTGTCGTTTTGTATCCGACACAGACTCGTTCCACAAGAAGTGAAATGGGCGTTAGGTGGTGTCGCACCTTCTACGGGACATTGTGCGCGAATGAGCAGAATACTCAGGTCAGAATGGCTACATCGTGCACGCATCTACAGACGTCTTCTGACCACATGCCTTCAAGATCCAATGGAGACACCGGGTGGGAACAGGGCCTTGCGCTCGTTCTTCGCCATTGTGGACAGCAGCACGGAATTCCTTTGGCAGCAGGTGCTGCAGCAGCTACGTGCGGACCTACCCAAGAGACCCACAGGACAAAGGTGTGTCGTGAAGACTGTCGGGGATGCGGAACTGTCGGATGACCTCCGGGACGTGCTAAGCCTGGGACCGAAGTTTGCCGTGGAGCCGAAAATGAAAGCTCCGGAGCTGCTGTCACTCGTTCGGCAGGTCTCAAGATATGCCCCAGAAGCGGAGGTGGACAGATGCATTTCAGAAGGCGTAGATGTGCTAATGAGGAACAGTAGTGTTGTGTCGAGTGTGCCTATAGCGAAAGTGGCGGCTACGCTGAGGGAACGTAGCCTTGCGGTGCTCCCAGCTGACAAGGAAGGTGGGTTTGTTGTACTGACGAAAGTGCATTTTGGAGAAAAAGCCCTTGAGGCTATCACTTCTGTTTTACGTCCGCGCAATAATGTTTCGTTGAGTAAGCTGAAATCAGAGGGCCAGAGATTGTGCAGCAAATTGAATCTGAGTCGGCTAGCAAAAAGCGTCGAGAAAAGCAAGTCGGGTTCTCTAAGAGTCATGTTCACTGCTAAAAGCCACAAGGAAGGGTGCCCGTTGAGAGTGATTATTTCGGAAAATGGTACCTGGCAGAAGACAGTCGCACTGTTTCTGCAGGAGAAACTTAACCTTTTAAATATTAACGACCCTTTCATGGTAAAGAATTCAGATGAAATCATAGATTTCCTAAAACAGAATTTTGACAAAGGCTTCCTAGCTTGCTCGGTAGATATCAGACTTGTACTATTCGTTGCCTCAAGAGATGCTCATGAATTGCGTTGAGGAAAGCATTGATTGTTTTGGAGCCGTGCGATTTCAGAATTCTGCAAATGTCACGGTTGTTGGATTTTTGGAGTTGTTAGGCTTCTATTTGCAGTCAACCATCGCCGAATGGGATGAAAAATATTATGTCCAGAAACAAGGGGTATGCATAGGGTCATGTTTGGCGCCGGTTTTAAGCAATTTGTTTCTATCCCACCTTGACAGATGCCTCGCAGACCGCCTAGAGGGTCTGCACGTTGTAAAGATTTTTAGGTACGTTGATGATTTTTTAGTTCTCTTTGACAACAACGTTGCTAAATTCCCTGAGGCAGTTGATAAGCTTTTAAACGTGTTTCGCCAATGTTTTAACCCGTTGGAATTAACGCACGAAGTTCCACATAACAAGGTGCTACAATTTCTTGATATCTCCCTAACGCTAGCTGAGCAGCATGTGTGTTGGTCTTATCATCCCCGGGCAAACAAGCCTCTGCTACCCTTTCATTCGGCGCATTCTAAATTGACGAAACGAGGCATTGCCAGTATGTGTTTTAAGAACGCCCTGAGTAGATCCTGCTGTCACACCATACAGAGTAGTTTTAAGGAACAATCGGAACGCCTACTGGCAGCTGGGTACCCTGCGGCTGTTCTTGTTTCTGTAGCTGAGGGTTCTCTCAAGAACTTAAACGTTGAAAAGTGCCTGTCGGAGAATACAGAAAAGAAAAAAGTAGCCGGAATTCCGTACTTGCACAACACATCGCACCGTCTCAAGAAGATAGCCGGTCGGATAAATGTGAGAGTGGTACTATCTGCTCCTAACAAAATGAATCGACTGTGCAGTATGACTAACCCGTACCGCAAAGGGCCGGTGTTGTGTGGAAAACAGCATCGCACGCCCTTTGTGGAATGCGCGGTGGGAGTTGTGTACGAGGTGCCGCTGTCATGCGGAAGACAGTATATCGGCCAGACCGGACGTTGCCTTAACGACAGGTTAAGGGAGCATAGATTAAATGTTAGCAACCACCGGGATGGCCATCTGTCGGTTCATTGTCATGACTGCGGCTGCGTGCCACTGTTCGAATCTTGCGTTGTCCGAGCCAGGCATAGGGAACAGCTTGTACGCGAGATTATGGAGGCAGAAATGATTCTTAGGGCTGGCTCCACGTGTGTGAGCGTGGCGTCTCTAAATCTGTCTGATAAGAAGTCAGAATTCCTTGGCAAGGCTGCAACACGTGGGCGTTAGAGGGGAGGGAGATGCGATAAGTGTGGGGGTATATATTTGTACATGACTTCCAAATAAAGTTAGTTGAAAGTGCGCTCCGTGTTGTCTGTCCTCTTCTCTGTCCTTGTTTTTATGCGCTATGAATTTTTCGTCAAAGCATCACCAACTAGCCCAGAATTCCGTACTCGTGAACTATATTTCTTATACATCGGGCTCTTTGTGTTCCTCCATTGACGCATGCTACATCGCCTCCCTCGTCGCCAACGCCAACTGCCGAGCTCGGGCACTGTCGTTTTGTATCCGACACAGACTCGTTCCACAAGAAGTGAAATGGGCGTTAGGTGGTGTCGCACCTTCTACGGGACATTGTGCGCGAATGAGCAGAATACTCAGGTCAGAATGGCTACATCGTGCACGCATCTACAGACGTCTTCTGACCACATGCCTTCAAGATCCAATGGAGACACCGGGTGGGAACAGGGCCTTGCGCTCGTTCTTCGCCATTGTGGACAGCAGCACGGAATTCCTTTGGCAGCAGGTGCTGCAGCAGCTACGTGCGGACCTACCCAAGAGACCCACAGGACAAAGGTGCGTCGTGAAGACTGTCGGGGATGCGGAACTGTCGGATGACCTCCGGGACGTGCTAAGCCTGGGACCGAAGTTTGCCGTGGAGCCGAAAATGAAAGCTCCGGAGCTGCTGTCACTCGTTCGGCCGGTCTCAAGATATGCCCCAGAAGCGGAGGTGGACAGATGCATTTCAGAAGGCGTAGATGTGCTAATGAGGAACAGTAGTGTTGTGTCGAGTGTGCCTATAGCGAAAGTGGCGGCTACGCTGAGGGAACGTAGCCTTGCAGTGCTCCCAGCTGACAAGGAAGGTGGGTTTGTTGTACTGACGAAAGTGCATTTTGGAGAAAAAGCCCTTGAGGCTATCACTTCTGTTTTACGTCCGCGCAATAATGTTTCGTTGAGTAAGCTGAAATCAGAGGGCCAGAGATTGTGCAGCAAATTGAATCTGAGTCGGCTAGCAAAAAGCGTCGAGAAAAGCAAGTCGGGTTCTCTAAGAGTCATGTTCACTGCTAAAAGCCACAAGGAAGGGTGCCCGTTGAGAGTGATTATTTCGGAAAATGGTACCTGGCAGAAGACAGTCGCACTGTTTCTGCAGGAGAAACTTAACCTTTTAAATATTAACGACCCTTTCATGGTAAAGAATTCAGATGAAATCATAGATTTCCTAAAACAGAATTTTGACAAAGGCTTCCTAGCTTGCTCGGTAGATATCAGACTTGTACTATTCGTTGCCTCAAGAGATGCTCATGAATTGCGTTGAGGAAAGCATTGATTGTTTTGGAGCCGTGCGATTTCAGAATTCTGCAAATGTCACGGTTGTTGGATTTTTGGAGTTGTTAGGCTTCTATTTGCAGTCAACCATCGCCGAATGGGATGAAAAATATTATGTCCAGAAACAAGGGGTATGCATAGGGTCATGTTTGGCGCCGGTTTTAAGCAATTTGTTTCTATCCCACCTTGACAGATGCCTCGCAGACCGCCTAGAGGGTCTGCACGTTGTAAAGATTTTTAGGTACGTTGATGATTTTTTAGTTCTCTTTGACAACAACGTTGCTAAATTCCCTGAGGCAGTTGATAAGCTTTTAAACGTGTTTCGGCAATGTTTTAACCCGTTGGAATTAACGCACGAAGTTCCACATAACAAGGTGCTACAATTTCTTGATATCTCCCTAACGCTATCTGAGCAGCATGTGTGTTGGTCTTATCATCCCCGGGCAAACAAGCCTCTGCTACCCTTTCATTCGGCGCATTCTAAATTGACGAAACGAGGCATTGCCAGTATGTGTTTTAAGAACGCCCTGAGTAGATCCTGCTGTCACACCATACAGAGTAGTTTTAAGGAACAATCGGAACGCCTACTGGCAGCTGGGTACCCTGCGGCTGTTCTTGTTTCTGTAGCTGAGGGTTCTCTCAAGAACTTAAACGTTGAAAAGTGCCTGTCGGAGAATACAGAAAAGAAAAAAGTAGCCGTAATTCCGTACTTGCACAACACATCGCACCGTCTCAAGAAGATAGCCGGTCGGATAAATGTGAGAGTGGTACTATCTGCTCCTAACAAAATGAATCGACTGTGCAGTATGACTAACCCGTACCGCAAAGGGCCGGTGTTGTGTGGAAAACAGCATCGCACGCCCTTTGTGGAATGCGCGGTGGGAGTTGTGTACGAGGTGCCGCTGTCATGCGGGAGACAGTATATCGGCCAGACCGGACGTTGCCTTAACGACAGGTTAAGGGAGCATAGATTAAATGTTAGCAACCACCGGGATGGCCATCTGTCGGTTCATTGTCATGACTGCGGCTGCGTGCCACTGTTCGAATCTTGCGTTGTCCGAGCCAGGCATAGGGAACAGCTTGTACGCGAGATTATGGAGGCAGAAATGATTCTTAGGGCTGGCTCCACGTGTGTGAGCGTGGCGTCTCTAAATCTGTCTGATAAGGAGTCAGAATTCCTTGGCAAGGCTGCAACACGTGGGCGTTAGAGGGGAGGGGGATGCGATAAGTGTGGGGGTATATATTTGTACGTGACTTCCAAATAAAGTTAGTTGAAAGTGCGCTCCGTGTTGTCTCTCCTCTTCTCTGTCGTTGTTTTTATGCGCTATGAATTTTTCGTCAAAGGTCTTATATCATTGTCCAGTTTAATTAGCGCACAAAACGTGACGCTATGCTCAAGAAAGCAAAAAAAACTCGACTCACGAACAATGACCTCGGCCTTGAGAACACGGCACCAGTTTTCGTAAACGAACATCTCTGCCCCGCCCTGAAAAAACTACTCGCCATGGCCGTCAAAAGGAAACATGAATACCACTGGAAAAGCGTTTGATCGCACAACGGAAAAATTTTCGCGAAGCAAACTGATGACTCGCCTATTGTGTCGATAACAAATGAAAATGATATTGGTAAGATCTCTGCTAAACAGGCTGCCAGTAACAAATGAAGCGATTCAGAAGCGCCTGCAGACTGCGTAGAGCAGTGAAGAAGTTAACGCTGCTACATAAAACCGCAATGTACGCCATGACTTACCACGAGTTTTGTTTGCCACACACAGTTAGGCTTTATGATTCATCCTGTGAATCGGTCCTTCATATTAATATACGTTCTATCAGCAACAAAGAGGATTCTTTTGCTCTCCTTCTCGACCAGTTCTCTTTCAATTTTAGCATAATCATGTTTTCGGAGACCTGGTATCAAAACGATTCTAAAATATTAAATTTGCCGGGTTATAATGCTTTTTACATAAATAGGAATAATAAACGGGGTGGTGGAGTTGCCGCCTATGTTACAGATCGGAAACACTGTGAAATTGTGTCAGAATTTACTAGTGTCACCGATGATTATGAAGTGCTGACTGTGATGTGCAAAAAGCAAGCAATTTGCGTTATCTATCGCCCCCCCCCCCACTGGGAATGTACTGCAATTTTTCGATTTCTTCGAAGGGCTATTAGATTACATAAGCAAGAACAACTATTACCTTGTTTGTGGCGGAGATTTTAACCTAAATATCCTGGACCAAGATTGGTCTATTCGAGAGTTCAACACTCTGCTTTCTTCCTATGGTTTTGGCAACCTAATTTCAACTGCAACCAGAGTCACACAATCTACCTCTTCTGCGCTTGATCTGCTTATTACCGATATTGAAACTACTGTCCATAGTGCTGGGACAGTAGCATCGGGTTTAAGCGATCATTGTCCAGTTTTTCTGATTTACCACTCCCAATTTGGGGAAAACGATGCTCGATCTGAGACTTTGATTGTTCAGCGAGTCACCCAAGACAGGCTACTATCATTTAATCAAGACGTCATGAACCATGACGGGTCATTTGGGCTTAATATAAGCAATGAAAACGATGCGTACACGGAGTTTATGCAGGCTTTTGTGCGCATTTACATGCGACATTTTCCTTTCACTGTGGTGAAGCCATCGAAAAAGATACGAAGCCCTGGGTGACTCAAGAGCACATAAAAATGATAAAAAACACAAATTTCCTCTATCACTCGTTTTTGCGGACACGCTCGGAAACAACGCTAAAGCAGTTTAAAAGATTTAGAAATAACCTGAACACAGAATTGCGATGTTCCAAAATAAACTATTATCAGAACATCTTTGGGCATATCACTCGACAATGCCCTGATGTTGCTTGGAAGATGATAAATGATGTTCTTGGTCGTAACACCAATAGATCTGGTGTGCAAAAGTTAACCGTAAGCAACCGTGAACTTACCGGCGAAGAACTTGCAGACTACGTTAATACTCACTTTGTTAATGTAAAAGTGGCTGATAATAACCAACCCGATATCAGCACTCAGTTTAGTAATTCTACCGACAGTATTTTTATTCAAAGAACAGGTGAAATTGAAATAAACAATACATTTATGCTATTGCGAAACAGTAAGGCACTGGATATTGACAACATTCAAATTGAACCGGTTAAGTATGTTTTGCCTTTCATCGCCTACCCACTTGCTCATATTTTTAACTTGGCGATTGAGCACGGAATTTTTCCCGATGCCATGAAAAAAGCAAGGGTATCAGTGATTTACAAAGTGGGAGACAAGAACAATCCATCGAACTATAGACCGATTTCTGTTCTACCTGTTTTTTCTAAAGGGTTAGAAAAAATTATATGTTCACGATTAACAAATTTCTTCGACGCAAAAAATGTGCTAACTGAGTCTCAATTTGGCTTCCGAGCGGGAAAATCCACAGAATTGGCTTTATTAACTTTAAAAGAAAACATCCTTGGAAACATTGAACAAAATTTATATACAGTAGGTCTTTTTTGAGATTTTAGTAAGGCCTTTGACTTAATAGACCATGACATTCTCACGATAAAGCTTAAACAATACGGGATTCGCGGGAGCCCTTTAGCCTTGCTAGAGTCTTACCTGCGCGGCCGACAGCAATGTGTTTTTATTAACAACCACAAATCGTCTCTTTTACCTGTTACTCACGGTGTACCTCAGGGTAGCATACTGGGTCCACTGTTATTCAATACCTATATTAATGACATTGTCCTGATTGATCCCGAAGTTAAATTTATGATCTACGCCGACGATACCACTTTTACAGTCTGGTTCTAATTTAGATCGGATAATTCTAAAATGCATTGAACTTCTCAATAAGATATCATTGTGGCCCAAAATAAATAAACTGAAAGTTAATCCCAATACAACCAAGGCTATCATATTCCGTGTTAAAAACAAACAAGTTTCCTCGTCTTACCACCTTAGTTATGAACATCAGCCGGTGGAAATTGTCAGTGACCACAAAATTCTAGGGGTATATTTTTCTTCAAACTTGAATTGGGACACTCACATTGATTCTCTTAGTAAAAAGTTATCTGCAGTGACAGGGGTACTGTCGCGCTGCTGTAGTATTCTTCCGCAGCAAGCAAAGCTTCAAACTTACTATGCTTTATTTTACTCACACATAAATTACGGCAACCTGGTTAAGGCTACCACAACTAAAAGAAATATGAATAGGATTGTCACTATACAAAAAAGAATTATACGACAAATATCAAATCTTAAACGCACCGACACGACAAAAGAGGCATTTCTAGTGAATAATGTACTTCGCGCCGATAAAATGTATGAGTTTCGGTTATTACTGATCTTTAATTGCTCCTCACCTCAAATCGTTAATTACCTGTCCTCTCTTGCATCATTACAACACTACTCATCGACTGTTAAAACACGCTGCACCGATATATGGGCTATACCACATTTTCGTACAAATTACAAGTTTCAGTCATTATCTAATAATGTTCCCATGACACTAAATAGACACCAACATACTTCTGGGTACAGTAGAAAACAACTTCGAACATACATCCTGCAATCATAACTGAACCTAGCTTGTTTTTACTTCTGTATTCCTGGCCTATTGTAATTGAACCTAACTGGTTTTTACTTCTGTATTTCTGTCCTATTGTATGTTTACTGTGTGTTTGGAATCGTTTATGCACTGTGCTCTGAATCATGTTTTTTTCCTACATATTTCTATCGTATTATTTTTAATTTTTATTTACAGTGTGCTTGAATCTCCTATTGATAATGTAAACTATTCATTCTGTTCGTGGCCTGTTTCTCTAATCTGTGTTTCCTTCATCTAATTTTGATTATCTTTGATGAAATTTGTAGAACTGATTTGTTAAATTGAAATCGTGTTTTATTTTTGTTTTTTTGTTACTTATGATTACATCTGTGTTACGTGGTCCGTCCTCCATGCGTTGTAACGGCTTCCTGCGCCTTTGTCAAGCTGCTCGAGCAGCTTTTAGCCAGAAAGTCGTCCAGATGCTTCCGGGAAATAAACTGAACTGAACATAGTCGTCTTGTGGTGAGGTGAGCGCCCGCAAATATTGGTCTGCTACATATATCCTCTGCGAGCAGCGCGGAAACGGGCTTAGAATATAATCCGCGTTCGCGACTAATCTTTCTTCGAAACATCATCATATGGCACAGGGAGCCTACAGAATAAAGGAGAAACTGAAATCAGAGGGCCTTATCACATACCACACTCTTCCCACGACACCTTTCATCGCTTGTTGAACAGCCTACCCTGCATACTTCCAAAAATGCGTCCGCCGTACGATCAGCTATTCGTTGATGTAGAAAAACAAAAGGAAAGTGAACGCGAGATTTGTGTGTGTGATTACAAAAACGTTCATTGCCTGATTCCGCTCCGCATTTGTACACAGTGTCCCCCTCACGTCCCCCCCCACCGATGTCTCGCGAAATAGCAGTGCATTTCGCGTATAGTTGGTCTAGTGAACCCTACCTGGCTTAAGTGTCGAAGAACGTCTTTAGCATGTCAGAAGCTGCAATGTTTTTTTTTTCATTTCTGTTAGAGCTAGTGTGTTTTTTTAAGCATTTATTTTTCTGTGGTTTCATTACCTTGCCTTGGTTCTTGCCATATGGCGTGTGTGGGCACTGATTTAACGACGCACAGGCTTGGAATAAACATAATTTTCGCAGGGTTTATATCTTATAAAACACATAAGGTATTGTCCGGGATTGGGTAAGCACATCCCCGAAACATATTTTTCAGCGACGTATATATTCGAAACAAAGCCGCATTCGTTGTCCACGCTGCAAAATAAAGGCAACCTCTCATTGTGCCAGTATCAGGTCTAAACGACGCGACAGTAGAATTCATTTGTGCCTGATGTTTTGGAGGTGACATCTGTGATATGTTGGTATACCGTCGCCGACGCCCGGAAGAGCGGCGACGAAGCGCGCAGAAGCGGGTCCCCGGGTACCTCTTGCATGCGATCGCGTACTCTTCGAAGACGCAGCTGCTTTTTAAGTGACCTAAACGTACTCTTTGCCTATATACGTCACCATAACAAGTTCTTTTAGGCGCGGAAAGGCGAAGAGAAGCGAAACAGAACCAAAACACTGCACGAGCCTCTATCAGCCACGCAGCGCAAATCCCGTCAAGACCGCGGAGAAGCGGCGGCAGGCGGCGCAGCGGTCGCGAAGCTCGAGGCGCGAAATGCACTGGTATTGCGCGAGACATATACGGGAGGTGGGGTCAGGGGAGGGGGACGCTGTGTACAAATGCGGAGCGAAATCAAACGATGAACATTTTAGTAATCACACACACAAACCTCGTCTTCACTGTCGTTTTGTTTTTCGACTTCAACAAACAGCTGATTGTTCGGCGGACGCATTTTTGGAAATATACAGGGTAGGCAGTTCACAGGCGATGAAAGTTGTGGTTGGAGGAGTGTGGTATGTGATAACGCCCTCTGATTTCAGTTTCTCCTTTATTCTGCAGGCTCCCTGTATCATGTGACGATATTTCGAAGGAGCGTTTAGTCGCGGACGCCGATTATATTCCGAGCCCGTCTGCGCGCTGCTCGCAGAGGATATATGAGCAGATGAATGTTTCACGACAAGACGACTCTTTGTCGTGTTCTGATCCCCGAGTATAAATGTACATGATCCATCGGACTAATTACGTTGAATATTCCCGAAATTAACTTAGACTCGATTGTAAATGGTGGTGATCGATATCTAAGGTATATTATTGGTAAACGTAACTGGCGTGCTGTCAGGTATGAGTGTTCCGCTGAATATGTAAGCGCACAAAACGGATTTACATCGTAGTGTATACCCGTAGCATGAACATCTGAGGAACCGGTGGTTACGAAGACACTGCTAGTAGATTCAGGGCATTGTAACTACAATCAGGTCCATGCATACGCCGGTTCCGCGACGCTGGCCTGTGACACACACCTGGCGCTTATACAGACCGAACATATACCACACTAAGGTCGCGTCAGAAACATTTACACTTTCGTAAACACACCCCACTTACGAACAGAGTGACTGCTCCACATAAACATGTATTTCCAGCGACCGCAAACGCTAAATCTCAGTCGTGAACATGCCTCAAAAGCAGCGGCGACAGTGGGGTTCGGGGCGAAGACTCCCGCGCCTGCTTTCGAAACGGGCCGCTAGGGGGATTTTAGTGGCGCATCTACAGGCCGTGCTCGAGGCGTATAGATTCCCAGTGATCTCTTCTTTTCCATCCTCTCAGTCCACATGAGCGTCTTCGTTTCCTTCAGTTGCTTTTTAACTGCTCCCCCTTGTTCATTCGCCGCGGTCAAGTTATATTTACTCGCCGGGTTTCGCGTCCTCTTCCGCCATTGGGTGTCCACACTTTTAAGGTATAGGTACCTGTGCACTCTGGTTGCCCAGTTATTCTCATCCAAATGTATAAGCCGCTCCTCAAAATGTGTTTTACTTTGCGCTTCCCTCGCCTCAATTGAAGCCCAGCCCATATCGCCTTGTACCGCCTCATTTGTAGTCTTACTGTGAGCTCCCAGTGCTAATCTGCCGACTGACTTTTGGTTAACCTCCAGTCCCGCTAGGATATCTGACTTTAAGCATAATACGGCATTAGAGAACGTGAGCGCCGGCACCATTACCCCTTTCCAGATGCCCCGCAATACCTCGTACTTATTTTATTCCCAAAGTGCTCTATGTTTCATTACTGCCGCGTTTCGTCTGCCCTTCAGTTTGAGGTGTTCTTCATGGGCATTCATGGGCACACTCCCACACAGCAGCGCCCCAAAGCGGCAGCCGGCTGCGTACATCGCTCCCGGCGCCCGTCTGGAGTCCGCCCTCGGTACAGTAGCCAGTATATTCTAGGCGCTATAACACTTTCCTATTCTAGGCACTGTATTGGAGCGGCTACTGACGCCAACCTGCTGCCACATTGCACGCTAAAGATCGCAGCGCCACAAAGGCTTGATTCCGTTTTGGCGTCACTTTTCGAAGCTTGTTCCGAGCACTACCCTGTTTCACAATATTTTATGCCTGTTCTAGCACACTGTGAATAAATTTCTGAAAGTCTAAAAAAAAAACGACTGAAAACGCGCTAAATTTAGCGACTTTCTCGCTAAGTTAACACCACTGGCGCTCAAAAACAAGTCAAACCGTTATCAAGCATCTTGCCCAAATGAAGGCCGCATGCGAGTGGACAAATGGGGTGGTTGCTGTCTCAAATGTCTTCACTGTTCGCCATATCTCCGTTTTCTTTACATTTTATATTATGCCGTGGCAGCACCGTCTTACGGGTTTGCAATGGGTTCAACCGCAATTTCGCTCTATCAATCACTACCGCACTCAGTGTCCCTTACGAAATTTAAAAAGAGGTGGCTTAAAATCCTTGCTTTGTGCTTCTAGCCCACGAGGTGAAGTAAAAATAGGGAATTCACAGCCCGAGTGCCCCCAGTCACAGTGCGCCTAGCTCAGGCGCCACACAGCCATAGAAGATTTAGGTTACTTCTACCCGCTGTTAAAGACAACATACATGGTCTGAAAAGGTCTTAAACGGGCCCCGTTGAGCCACGCTATGGAGAATGCTAATCCTGTTCTTATTGCAAACAACCCGCCGCGGTGGCTCAGGCGTTGTGCTGTCGAGCACGAGGACGCGGCCTGGTTCGGTTCCCGGCCGCGGCGGCCGCTTTCCTGATGGCGGCGAAAAGCAAAAAAACGCAAGTGAGTGCGAGATTTCGGCGCACGTAAAGATCCCTAGGTGGTCAAAATTAATCTGGAGCCCTTCACTACGGCGCGCCTCATCGCCTGCGTAGCGTCGGCGTGGTAAACTAGGCCTACAATCAATCAATTCTTATTGAGAACAGAATAGACACTGCCCGCCAGAGCCTTATTATCGTGAAAGGCCTGTGTTTGTGTTTACAATGAATAAAAAAAATTCGCTCGCGAGTACAATACTCCCTAATGCGATATTTGGGCGCAGCGAATGTGCGCTGAGGCAGCACTCACTCACGGGGCGATGATCAACCTCTGCGTTGGGCGCACGAAGTGTGTCTCAGGAAGGGACACCGAACTGCGTCTTCAGCGAACGCTCATCATAGTCTAACAATACTTGTGGCTCAGCTAGTTGGTACATACTTAAAGGAGCCATGAAGACAAAACAAAAGTTTGTTTTGTTCGAAAGATTAGGTGTTTCATAGTACCCGAAGAACTTTCCCGGAAGCGAACAATGCGTTATTCGCTTATAAATACGGCAATTTAAGCTCAATTTTGAAATCTCCCTCTAAAGTGTACCTTTCGTGACGTGAACAACGCCGTTGTAGTCAAGAGTTCGACGAAAGTTCGTCTGGTCAGGTATCATGATGAGAACGAAATGCGGTCACTGACCAAGTCAAGGTGAAAAACACAGAGACGTTTCGGAACCCGTACGGGTTCCTTGATCACAGTAAGCAGGCAAGAGCCGGAAGTCGCTTCTTATTCTAAAATGTGACGTAATGAACGGGTGTAGCTTGGCGGCAGATTGCCATCTGTCCTATTGATAGTGTCCTTGGTCTTTTGAATGAACACGGATTCCAAAAGTAATCTCGTGGCTGGGTTCTTTTCCTTTGCTAATATAGCGGCGTTATCCCAGTCGATGGAATGACCGTGATCATCGGCATGCTCGGCCAGGGCATTCGACGCTTTCTTGTTGCTGCCCACGTCCCTTTGGTGTTCCTTTAATCTCCTTCTGAAGTTGCCAGTTTCGCCTATGTAACTGCAGCTACAGTCTGCGCATGGTATCTTGTAGACAACACCGGGGTATCTCTTGCTGTCCAAGCGATCTTTCACGTTCACGAGCTGATTCCTCAGCTTGTTGGACGGCATGTGGGCAACGCGAAGGTCATACGTTGAAAAGATACGGCTTAAAGCTTCGCTCACCCCAGGAACGTATGGGATGCCGGCGCGTCTTCGATATGACTTGCCCTGGGATGGCCTGGGATTGAGAACGCGGTCTTCGGCATTCTGAGCCGGTTTCATGTACCGGCTCATACGCCGTTGTATGAGCCGGTACATGAAACAGTTACTTAGTATGTCGACTCCACACTCTAAGAAAAAAGGCTAGAAAAAGGGAGGAAATCGGGGGTTTTCTCCCCCGGACCAGCGAGATTCTCCCTTTAGCTCGTTACACGAAGCGCCCTCTGTACGGCCTCTACGAAACACCGAAACGGGGGAGGAAATATTCTCCCCTGTCGTGTGCAATCTGCTGTCGGCGCCGAAGACGAAACCGTTCATCGTTGTACTGTGGATTTCGCCGATCGGGCGCATACGACGACTACGAGCAACACCGCCCTGCGGTTTTGCTGCTTGCTTGTTTTCTCGGCGTCTTTTTTTTTATTATTACGATGTCCTCGCCACGCTAACGCACGGCTCGCCAGCCATGTGTTTGAAGCACATTCTGTGGTCGCCGCTGCATGCTTGCTGTGTGCGACTCACCTGCGCCCTGTTCAACGTTACCACTGAATTTGTGGACGTTTTAAAATGACGCCCAAGGGTAAAATAGGTCAGCGATGATAGTAAACTGCCCATTTTTTCGTTAAGGAGCACGGACCGCAGCAGACTTTCCCTTTCTCCTCCGTTTGCAAAGTTCACGAAACGTAGCCACTTGCTTCGCCGAGGTTCGTCGTTGGTCAGCGCATGAAAGGAGATCTCTTCACCGGCGGGGATGTCGCAGGCATAGGAATTTCAGAGCGCAGCTTCGAAATTTCATTGTGAAGTGTTCGTACAATCTGAAGTTTTCAGTGGTTGTAAACTGAAAACGAGCTCGTAACGACAGCAGCAAGCCAACACCATTCCGAAATTTCTGCGACGACTGGCACTATCTCGTCGCTGCTTGCTGTTCCTTACTCACCTCGTTTCAATTTTAAGTGCGAATGCACTTCTTAAGCGAGCCTGAATCGTCCGCCGCCGTCCGCATAGCAACAGCTGCGGGTGCGCGCGCTCCTCGTCTTCCTTAGCAACGGGGGGAGATGGGCGCGCGCTGCCTGACCGCTGATATGGCACATACCCACGTGGGGGATTGGCCAGGAATCGGGCGTGAGAAGGGCTAATGCACCCGCTTAAAGGAGTACTGACACGAAATTTCAAAGCTGAGATCCTTCTAGCAATCAAGTACAACTACAACACAAATAGGTGTCTGTGAATAAATGCATCTTTCTTTCTTTGTAGTTGTGTGTGTGTGTGTGTGATCTCTAAGAGCGAATGCACTTCTTAAGCGAGCCTGAATCGTCCGCCGCCGTCGTCCGCATAGCAACAGCTGCGGGTGCGCGCGCTCCTCGTCTTCCCTAGCAACGGGGGTCCTGCTGACATGGCACATACCCACGTGGGGGTTTGACCAGGAATCGGGCGTGAGAAGGGCTAACGCACCCGCTTAAAGGAGGCGCCTCCTATCCCCTAGAAACGGAGCGGAGCGGAGGGGAGCGCGCCTAGCAACGGCGCGACCGATGATGGCGGATAGTTCGCAGGCAACGGTACCACCAACAACGCGTGAAATACAATCCAGCACGACCATTTCACCCGTCGCTGAAGGTCACGTCACCGCGGGAACTTCGAATACTTCGTCGTCGGTCGAAGACAAGGCTGCGAGGCGGAGGGCCCGCGACGCCGACCGAAAGCGGGCGAAGCGAGCTGCCGATCAGGAACTGCGAGCGCGAGAAGCCACGGCCCGACGTCAACGTCGAGTGGGGAAAGCGGCCGAAGAAGCGGCTCAGAGACGGCAGCGTCGAGTCGACGACGCCGAGGAAGGTCGCCGGAAAGACGCGGCTCGCAAACGCCAACGTCGAGCCGATTCACGGACCACAAAGCGATCCTTCTAGCAATCAAGTACAACGACAACACAAATAGGTGTCTGTGAATAAATGCATCTTTCTTTCTTTGTAGTTGTGTGTGTGTGTGTGATCTCTCTTTCGCGAATATTACCGAACCGCGCAAATTCAACTCGTGCATTCGCACTTTCCCATTCTTCCCCTCGGGGAAATGCGGGGAATTTTTTTACCTTTGCTGGTTGGCGATATGATGGTCAACCTCCTGTCAAGGGACTAAGATACCAAGCAAGGTCGCGGCTGTGCGTGCTGGAACGGTTCGTTGGCCCCGACGAGCCTCGAACCAGAAAATTCGTCTGCGCGACGGCGAGATGTCCAGCTCGGCCGGTGGTAGTTTCGTATGCATTGGCGTACATGTTTGCATGCTCGTTCGGAACTTCAACCGTTTATTCCGCGGTTCTTAGTGTCATCAAAGGAATGTGCAGTATGTTTCACGGGCATATAGCTCACTATTAAAACTGGTAAGCCCTGCCTAATTTTCATTTGCTTTTGCCGGCCTCCGCCAATCGCAGAGCATTGTAGTATGACATCATAGGTTCTGTTGCGGGAAATGAGCTAGTGGGTGGCATGGCCATTCCTTTTTTTCCTAATTATGTAGGTGTTTTGAGCGAAGTTTGCGTTCAGAGTGGTGTCAGTATTTATTTATTTATTTACTTACTCTCAAGGCCGAATCATTCCAGAGAAGCGGGTATACATCGTACAAAAAATTCAAGAAATACAGCAGATAAAAATTGTATGCACAGAATGGCAGTCTCAAAACCATAAAAAGAAAGACTGCGTGATGTGAAAAAGAGGCAGGGTGGTTGTAAAACAATGTTCAACACACACACAAAAAGACGCGCACACACTCAAAAAAAGCTAACAAGAGAAAACACAGCGTAACTGAAATGGCGAATTTACGCGAAAAAGAGAGGGAGTTTTTAAACAAAGGGACGTCAGTGATAGCAGTGATAGGGGATGGAAGGTGGTTCCACTGATTTGCAGTTTTCGGGATGAGTGATTCAAAGTACAAATTCGTGCGGGCGCTATCGTTGCGTAAGGAAACGTAAGATGGGGGCTGAAAAAGAATGTTGCTAAGAGACGGGATACTATGAAAAATCTGATGGAACAGGCAAAGGCGAGATATTTTACGCCGCAGTGAGAGAGTGGGTAAGTGAAGACTGGCTTTCATCGAGGTAACACTGGACGTATGATCAAAGTTTCACATGATAAAAGGGGCAAAGCGATTTTGAATCACCTCGATGCTGTCAGTTAGGCAATTTGTATGTGGATCCTAGACTGATGACGCGCACTCGAGTTTGGGTTGGACTAATGTTTGATAAAGCAAACGTTTAAGGTTAGACAGACCCAAAGAAAAGTTTCTGCCCAGATAACCTAAAGTGCGATTCACGTTATTTGTAATGTAGTCGACATGTGTGATCCAAGAGAGATTGTTAGAAATATACCCACCAAGCTACTTGTAGGACGAAATCAGATCGAGATTGCTTCGGTTAAGTGTGTAGTTGCACGGTACATTATGAGAAATAAAACGGGAAATTCACATAGCCTTGCATTTAGTAACGCGTAGCTTCATTAACCATGCGTCGCACCATGATGAAATGTGATCCAGGTCTGTCTGAAGGGCAAGATTATCTGCGTTAGTCCGGATTGCACGTTAAGTTACACAGTCATCGGCAAAAATTTTAATAGATGATGAAATGTCGTTAGCAAGTCGTTGATGTAAATAAGAAACAGTCAGGGATCAAGAAGTGAACCTTGCGGAACGCCGGACGTTACAGGGCTAGTCGGGGAACAGTGGTCGTTAGCAGTTACAAACTGGGTGCGGTTAGATAAGAAATATTCAATACACTTTAAGACGTTAGAATCGATATTTAGCGTGTTTAGTTTCAGAAGAAGTAACTTGTGGCAGACAGTATCAAAGGCTTTTGAAAAATCTATGAAGATAATCAACAGTAGATGAACGATCAGCGGCAGGGAAAAAATCGTTAGTGAAGGCCAGAAGCTGTGTCTCACATGAATAAGATTTCCTAAACCCGTGTGGTTGAAAGCTAAAGAAGGCGTTACGTTCAAGAAAACTCACGACGTGAGTGTAAATTACTTGTTCCAGAACTTTGCATGGTACACTGATTAGTGAAATGGGGCTATTTTTTCCGGGACTATGAGCGTTTCCTGATTTAAACAACGGAACCACCATTCCCACCTTCCAGTCCTCTGGGAGAACACCCTCTTCTAATGACTGATCAAAAAGTCTCGACAGTATAATTGAGGAATAAACGGCAGTGTTTTTCAAAAATTTAGAAGACATACCATCGACGCCTGGTGACGACGAAATTTTTAAATTTTGGATCAACTTTTGTATGCCGGCCCACTCAACGTGTACAGAATTCATCACAATGAAGTCGCGAGCTTGAACGCCTAGAAGAAAGATCGGAGCAGGGGCGGATCCAGGTTATTTCTGAGACGGGGGTTAGCTTCTATCAGTCGTGACGACGATAAGGAGGATGTGGTTAGTAACCTTTTTTATTCACCGGTATTCACGTGAGGGAGATTCGGCTCGTTTGGTTGCCTGGCCACTGTGGGTGAACCCTCAACGAAACCGCTGACATATTAGCTAAAACAGCCTTGGCTTTACCGATCGTCGAGGTTCTTCCCCCTTTTCTTGCGTGTTGTTTGCACGTTATCGCCAATACCTGTTCAATCAAGATGCCTCCGATCATGGTCTCCGGAACTCGAACACCTCAATTACCCCTGGAAGAGAAGCTTATGCCAAACTCGCTTGTGCGAAATATTGCTGACTTCTTTTCGTTGTGGTGTGCCGCCACTTAATCGGTATTTGTATAGGGCAAATCTGATACCCTCCCCCTTGTGCCACTTTTGCCAATAAATTGAATCCGAAGAGCATTTCTTTCCTTTTTGCCGCCGACTTTCTAACCATCGGAGAAGGCTGCTGGAGATCCCCCTGCTACGTCTCGGACTGCCTTTGACTGTACCGGTGCTTTTGTCGTTTAGGGGAACTAGGCTGGGTCGATGCCATAGGGACGTGTGCTACGCCATCCACTCCTTCATTTCGGAGACAGCTCGCCTGCAGTGTTAGAAACATTCCGATTAGGCTGACTTCTACTATAGTTTTCCTACTCTTCACTCTGTTGCTTTTTTTCGTGTTTTTTTCTCTCTCTTCAGTAACCTAGACCAAATTCTTCCTACTTCTTCATTATTTTGCCTAGCAAGATGGATTGTAATGAAAACTTAACTCTTCTTGGCTAATCCCCCTAAGGTGGGTATACGCCATTTTTCGGGCCACAACCACCACCGCAATTTCATAAAGCCAAAACACAATAAATAGAAAAAAATCCTTAACTTGACTATTCCTAGACATCTTCAGAACTACACACCTTCTTGGAAGTATAAATTCAAAAATTAAGGGGGTGGTCAGGACATCCGGACTCCCCTTTTGGAACCGCCAATGGGTCGGAGTAGTGCTCGCAAAGAATGAAGAAAATGCATGTTTAAGGGCAGCAGCAGCAGCAGCAGCATCAGCAGCAGCAGCAGCAGCACCACCAGCAGCAGCAGCACCAGCCGCAGCAGCAGCGAAATTCGATCGTTCGTTTGGTGGTAAGTTCAGTCTGTTGCTTATCGTGCCCGTTTACGACCTGCCAAAATTTGTGGGGATTGTTTTGCAGGATTGACGGTAGCGTTTGCTGAAAAAGGACTCCTTTGCCGCGGATAAAGTACGCCCGTATTCATCGGCTACCTTTTTGTAAACCTCCCATCTTTCAGATGAATTGCATCGCTTGTATGGTGGTGAACACGCTTCTTTTTGTTGGACAAGCGTGCTCTCGCACGTGACACCTGCCCTCTTAAAGTCTGCCTCGATTGCTTCCCTTTCCGCTGCTTTTTTTGTGTCATCAATAACTCAATTCTGGAAAACCATGGACGTGCGCCAACGCCACGCGGCGCTTTTAATCGTCGAAGAAGTGAGTCAGTGCTTTATTGCTTTTGTGTTAAGTATTTCGTTTAAGATTTAACGGCCACTTTACTGGCCCTGAGCTCGCTAAGTACGGTACGCCATACTTTCCAGGATATTGTGGACAAAATATGCTGGAACACTTTGATCCATGTCAAAAAAATAACGGGAATCCTAACACCACGGCTAATTTTAAGAGGAAACTCAAGATGCTACACCTGGTGCAGCTATTTCCGGTTATATAATCTACCGTTATAGCATAAAATAGCACGAACTAGCACAAAATAGTCTGAAATATCAGCTATTCACGGCTATAGCATAAACGAGCACGAAATAGTGAAACTGCCTGCTGTCATACTACCTAATTTCCAGCGCACAAATTCGGACAGGAGATGAACGGGACAGAGACGAGCGCTGCTTCCAACTAATATTTTACTTATAAAACGACATATATAAACACAACAATGCTAACAAAAAGTTGCAAGTGACATCTACCTCATCATCATCATCAGCCTATCTACGCCCACTGCAGGGCAAATGCCTTTCCCATTATACTCCAGTTATCGCGGTCCTGTGCTAGCTGCGACCAATTTCTACCTGCAAACGTAATCAACTCTTCTGCCCATCTAACTACCTGCCGCCCTCTGCCACGCTTGCCTTATCTACGGATCCACTCTGTTACGCTTAATGAGCAACGGTACCTTGCCTTCGCATTACATGCCCTACCCACGCCCATTTCTTCTTCCTAATTTGTACTAATATATCCTTAACACGTTTGTTCCCTGGCCCACTCCGCTCTCTTCCTATCCCTTAACGTTAAACCTATCACCTTCCGTTCCATTGCTCGTTTAGATGTCCTGAGTTTAAGTTGAGCCATTTCAGTGAGCCTCTAAGTTTCTGCTTCGTAGGCGAGTGCCGGTACGATGCAGCTGTCCTACACTTTCTTCTTCAGGGGCAATGGTAGGCTGCCATCCATTATCTGAGAATGCCAGCCTTAGGCACTCCAACCCATTCTAATTATCTCTGCCTTATGGTTGGTATCCGGGGTCACGAATTGGCCTAAGTAGATATATTCGCTTACGACTTCCATGGCCTCGCCACCTGTCGCAAACCACTGTGCTCTCCCGTCCGAGAGCAGCAAATAGTCGACCACAAGGAGCACAAGCAAGTGCGTGTCTTTGGCGATGCCACAAGTCAACCTTCCTCCACCCAAAACAACGTGGATGAACGCCGCCTGCAATACGTGGACGAAGATAACCCTCGACGACGGGGCAGTAGTAGAAGCGCAAGCCGAGGTGGAAGCCAGAGTCGAAGCCGGAGTGTTGTCAGCAACCGCCACACAAGCCGGGACCGCAGTCGAAGCAAGACCAGGGAAGCCTACCGTGGGCGCAGCCAAAGCAAGATCAAGAAGAAGACCCGGGGTGACAGCAGAAGCCCGGAATACAAGACAAATTCACAGGTGAGTCAGAATAGGTTGGGTCAATGGGATATACAACCACGGCAACACAGAGCAGCCCTTAGTTATCGACAAGCCCTAATCCGCAGTTCACACTCACATAAAAATCAAAAAAGCTCTAGAGAGTACCCCCGTTACGTCTGAGGAGGGAATCACAGACAATATAATGGATACGGAGCACTTCCCAGTCCTACGGCAAACCGATTCAAACGCCGATTGGAGTATAAACACAACGGCGAACGGCAATGGGGAATCCCTCCCTAGAAAATCGAAACTTGCCCAAGAAACGGCTCCATCACTAGCTGACGAATTCGTCCAGTTCAGTCAAGAAAGTGAAAAGCGTTTAGACCTGATTTTAAGACGATTAACTGAACTAACCGTCCCTACTCCACCCCCGCCATCCCCCGCGGTATCAGAAGAGGTAGTTGCTCTCACTAACGCAGTCTCAAAATCGACCAAACAGGTTGAGTATCTAGTGACACGCATAAGCAAGCTAGAGGGAGAACTATCCTCTATAAAGAGAGCGGGCAGCTCGCGCCCCAGAAAATACCCTGCAACCTCAGGTTATGTCAACAACGATGAATAACTCAAACAATGATACATCCACGGGCTGCCTCAACATCTGGCAGTGGAATTGTAGAGGTTTCAGTAACAAGAGAGGTCTCCTAACCCAATACATTCAGATGGCACAGTTCAAACCAGATATTGTTCTCCTCCAAGAGACAGTACGTACCCCAACAATTCCTTGATACACAACTTATGAACCACAAGATCCCTGCAAACAAATTGCTACTTTAGTCAGAAATGATCTCGCTATCCGTTTAATTGTTTAAAACGCGGACACAGATACGCATTTTTTGACCATAGAGGTGGTGACTCCAATTAAAAGTAAGGCACACGATGAACAGAAAATATACATCACCAACCTATACAGCTTTCCGAAAGCGAAAGGATGCCATATTTCCCAGATATTTTCGCAAAGACCAGGTCGACGCTTTACCCACCTGGTGGCAGGGGACTTGAACGCAAAGCACGCAGCGTGGGGTTACGAGAAGTGTGATTTGAAAGGTAAAGCGCTGGAATCTTTAATACACAGGGAAAACTTTACATTGCTAAATGACCCTTACTCAAAGACCGGAGAAGGCAACTCAGTTCAGAAGGACACAAGTCCAGACTTGACACCAGTCAAGGGATCGCTTCGATGCCATTGGCATACGAAAGCGGAAACTCTAACTAGTGATCACACGATCATATACACAGAAATTTCCATATCCAAATTTAAGAAGAGAAATAAAAAGGTTTGCATCACGAATGGGGATAAATTTCGTAAAAGACCGGGAACGATACAAAGCCTAACCCTAGAAGAATGGAATGCAAGGATAATACAAGATGTGGAGTCGTGCTCCAAAAGTGTATCAACTTCTGATAATTACCCGGAGATAGACTCCCATCTTTTGAACCTATTGGAAGCTAGGCTAGGATTAACCAGGAGATGGAAAAGAAACAAACTGAACAGGAAGCTGAAAAAACGAATAGCAAACATAAATGTCGAAATCCAAACATATGCCTCTCAACTCACAAGAAACAATTGGTACAATATATGCAACCAACTAAATGGCAATGTTCACCTGAAAAAAGCCTGGCCTTTGATTCGGTGTTTGATACAGCCGGGGAACTCCAGAACAGAACTAAACAAGCGTCTAGACATTTTGGAAGCTATCTATAACAAGGTAGAGGACCTTCTAGACGAACTAGCGAATGTCTATTTTCCCAAAAGTGACTATCCGGCCTAGAAAGACTACAACGGCAAGACAAACAACATGTGCTACCTTAACCAGCCAATCACTAGGGCCGAGCTTACTGAAGCTATTGCTGAAGCTAACAGGCACTCAACCCCGGGGCCAGATCAAATTGGGAACGGTATTCTTCGCAATCTAAATGAATCAGATTATGAGTATCTCCGGCAGGTGATGAATAAGGCATGGGAACGTGAAACATTGCCGTAGGAGTGGAAGGATGCTATAGTTACTTTCATCCCTAAACCTGGAAAACCTATAGAGATTGGAAATCTGAGACCCATCTCTCTAACATCATGTCAATGCAAGTTATTAGAACGCATAATCTTGAAACGGTTAGTACGATATTGAAATGAGAAGTGCTTACCGTTCCAGATGATTGGCTTCAGGGAACATATTTCAACCCAAGACGCCCTCCTTCAGATTAAGGAAGACGTGATCAGCAATCCAAGTGCAGCTCGAAATAAAGCCATTTTAGCAGTCGATTTAGCCAAAGCATTCGATAATGTCACACATGACGGCATCTTTGAAGAGCTAGAAAAAACTGACTGCGATGACCATATCTACAACTACGTGAGACATCTTTTGAAAGACCGCACTCTACGCATTGTCCTTGCATCGCACACATCAGAAAATAAAAAGAACCCAAGCAGAGGTACCCCACAGGGGTCGGTACTGTCCCCCAAGCTTTTTAACCAAGCCATGTGTGGAGTCGCCAGAAAACTGAATGAAATTCCAGACATAAAGTACATCTTATACGCCGGTGACATTACAGTATGGATAACTGTTCTTTGGGGCACATTGAAAGCACGCTGCAAGTAGAACTAAATACAATCGAAGAGGAGGCTCCAAGAAAAGGCCTCCATTGCTCCCCTGCAAAATCAGAGGTACTTCTCTTAACGAGGCATACCAAACGAAACCCCCAAGGAAAAGTTAATCTGACCTTAGGAGAAATTTTTATCCCACAAAGAGCGGAAATTAAGGTCTTGGGGCTTCGCATCCAAAAAGACGGCAAGCCTTACACCACAACTCAACAACTTTTGAAACCAGGCAATCAGATCATTCACATGATGAAAAGAATCACCAACCATACTATTGGATTGAAGAAGAAGGAAGCCCTGAGACTGGGGTATGCCCTGATACTTTCCAGGTTTAAATATCACCTCCCGTACTTAAACCCATCACAAACAGAAAAACGTAAGCTAGAGGCCCTCATCAGAAAGGCTACCAAGGTTGCCTTAGGAGTACCAATGTCTACTAGCAACGAGGCCCTACTCAGGAAAGGTACTCACAATACGATTGATGAGATCGTTTCAGTTCATTTTGCAAACGAAATTCAAAGACTTCGGTCAACAGAGCAAGGCAGGAACATCCTCAGTAGCATCAATTTTGATCCCACACCTCGAAACGAGGCACAGGAAGTCAAGGGCCCATTTCTCGACAGCAAAACTCCAGACCTACTCAAAGTCGCCCCTTTAACCAGAAATATGAATCCCGAAAGGAATAAGGACACAAGACGGCAAATAGTTAATTTGTTACACAAACTTGTGAAAAGATCTTCAACAAGCCAAGCAATATACTACGTAGATATTAGTTCCAGCAGAGGCAAGCACAGCATCGTAGTGCTGAACAGAGACCTTCATCCGTCAGTAGCCTGCATTCTCAAAAGTGGCGCCAACATCAACACAGCAGGCATTGAACTCCACGCCATCGCCAGAGCCATTAGATACCACGATACCTTCACACCGCATAGTCCGCATGATACAGAACTCCCGGTGATCATTTTCACAGATTCCCAAGAAGCATGCACGCAAATTATACTGAATGACATGAATAAAGATACAGCAGATTTATTTAATAGACACTGTCATCATCACTACGATATTATTTAGACACCAGGCCACACGGAGATGTTTGGCGACGTTCGGGCGGACACGCTCGCCCGTGAGGTACGAATCCGGGCACCGAACATCTCCCTGGAGAGGTCCAATTGTCGTGGCAACATGAACAATACACTAAGAGACCTTAAACTAAACAGAAGAGAATTACCTCCACCTCATGCTAACCTAGACAGGCAGCAATCAGTATTACTGAGACAAGCACAGACTAACACGACATGCACCCCAGCTTCTTTTCTCTAAAGGAAGAGCACAAGAACCACCAGTCTGCCAACACTGTGGTGGATATCCTAATCAGCAACATATCCTATGGGAATGCCCTCACACCATTCCCAGCATTCCTCACTTACACACACCAACGCAGTTGCCATATCCCATTGACCCAACCTGGCTGACTCTCGCCTCTACCTTCGAGGAGCAGTTAGCTCTAGTGCAATGCATCAAAAACGCACTAGAGCTGAGTTCCCCATTCACTGAAGACGACCTGTAATTGGGTTGTCTGAACCGCCTTTGGTTCTAAATAAAGTTTTCTCTCTCTCTCTCTCCCGAGGTGATTGATCATACTTTTAGTTTTCTGCAGATTCATTTTCAGGCACACGGTTATACTCTGCTTGTCCAGTGCAGTAAGAATACTTCGCAATTCGCCATCCGCGTTACTTGGAAAGACAACGTATAAGCAAATCTCAGTTTACTGAGATATGCTCCATTAATGCTTACACCCACTTGTTCCAAATCCAATGTTCTCAAAACTTCTTGTAAACAGGCTGTGAATAACATTCGAGAGCTTGGGTCCCTAGCCTGGCACCTTTGCTTATAGGTATTTTACTGCTCTCCTCATGAAGGACTATGGTAGCCGTGAACGCATTGTAGATATCTTCTAGTATTCATACGCAATGCTTGTCTACCCCCTGGTTCCGTAATTCCTGAATGACTGCTGAGGTTTCTACTGAGTTTAATGCTTTCTCATAAACTATGACTGCTATATATTAGGGTTCAGTATACTCCGCGTACTTCTCTATCATCTGATTTATTGTGTGAATGTGGTCCGTTGTCGAATGCCCTTTACGAAGCTCTGCTCATTCTTACGAGGCTGCCTTTACCCTTGCCCATCTGGCGGGGCCCCCGGCCATCATGCCGCGTTGTCGCATTACCGGGGGTGAAAGAGTCTGGCGTCATGTCCTGCCACAGGCGGTTGCAAATTGAGCGTCCACCGGGGCTGTGCAAGGAACAATGTGCATTCGGGCCTTGGTGATGCCGGGCACTTACCGGTAAAATAGGTACAAGCGACTCCACGTCCTGGTGCTGGGCCCTTGTGTGGAACTACAACACTAGGGAAGTTCATATCGCCTCTGTGAAAAGGGGCGGCTGCAAAAATGCAGGAAATTTTTGGTGACTGAAATTTAAGCGTTGACTGGAATCAGCCTGTCTACGCATGGGTCTTAAGCCTATCTACGCATGGGTCTTAAGATGTAAGACACGATAGTCTTACTTCGACTGCCAGAGAACGTTATCGAACTCAGTGGCTGTATTAAGACCTATGCTTCGCGAGCACTGAGGGGAAGTGAAGAGAGAAATACTATGAGGGAGGGTATTTAATCGCCGTTGCCGGGATGAGGCAAAGTCTCTGCGTTTCTGCGGCAAGAGACGTAAGCTCAAAAGGTTGCGGCTACGGATTGATTGTTGGTCAGTTTGAACGAGAAGGTGTCAGTGTCAGTGTTCCAAAGTGTTTATTGTCTAGTGCCTCAGCCGGACTGAACATTTTTGCTTTTGGCAAAGAGACAGAGCGAAGGGGTTGCATCAAGATCTTTCTTACGGAAGACAGTTGAGCTTTAGGAAAAGGGGGTAAATAGACGATGGGGATCTCAAGGTTGGAACCTGAACTCTAGAGACTCAAGATCCAGCAGTGTCTTCCCTTGCCTTCTCGTAAGCTTGTGCTGATCTTGAGGTAAAGAGCTGGTCCAAGCTGCCTCCCGCGTCTTGATAGAAGTGAAATATGTAATGTTTGAGTTTTTCTTCCCCGATCACACCCTTGGACAAGGCTGGGTTGTGTGGAAGGGGATAGAGGTTTCTCTGATTTTATCAGTGTTTTACGTTAATGTGTGATGTTTGCACCGAACATCTTTGCCAACATATATTTGTAAATACTTGTGTTGGTTTATCCTCCACAGCAATTACGATTTTCGTCGTAGAGATACCCTTGTAGCAAAGGAAAAAATTGGGTTCCTAGTTGTAAGATAAGGAGACATTCTTTTCGTTTTTGTTGAGGTGGAGTGCGGTAGTCGTGGTTGCAAGGAGCGTGGTATGTGCGTTCCCGTGCCTCTTGGTTGGTGCCTCGTTCTTTTCCAGACCCTTGTGTCTGGGTGTCCAGGGGCTCATAAAAAACGGGTGTCATTTTAAAACGGCGTGGCAGCGCCTTGCAAATGGATGTGTTCTTACCTGGGTGCCGCTTTTAGTGATCTCGAGGAACGAGAACGGCACAGATACGCACTGTGCACCCAGGGCGCAAAAAGATGCATTGATTGGCACCTTGTAAGGCGCTGCCGTATGGTTTGTAAACGACACCCTCTTTTTTTAGAGAATTGGGCACCGGGTGATGTTACTAATTTTCCTAATTGTGGAAGGGAGTGTCTCACAGAAGCAGTTAGGTATTCTGCCTGCAGAAAACCGCCTAATGGGCTTTGACAGCCTGCAATAATGCTTACGCTTCTATTTAATACTTCCCCTAGGCGGATTGCCAGGTGATGTCTCCAACTTCGGGTGCCGTGTTCCTGCACGTAGGAGGGTCATGCAGTCATAAAGATTGCCCAAGTATTCAACTATGATGATTGCGGCCTTTTACTTTCGTGCATGCCTGATGCGATGCATACTGTGGTCTCATGAGCTTGGAACATTCCTCAAATAAACTTCATTTTGCTATTCGCCTACGTTTGTGTACGTTTGGATCCACGTTTTGGTAGAGGATTGTTTTTATGCCGCGTCACTAAATCGGTGACCTCTCTATCAAGGCGCGCAGTCGTTTGTTTATTTAGGGGCAGCCTGTGTTCTATACCATGGCCAGTCCCGAGTTTGGTTTCCCAGGCACCCTCTTGCTTCTAAGAGAATGGTTTCTCTGATTTCTACGAGTGTTATAAAGACACAATTTAAGGGCCTATTCATTGTCATCATCATCAACATCCTATTTAGGTCGACTGCGGGCTGATGGCTTCTCTCGTTGACGTTCACCGCCCTTGTCCAGTGCTGCCCGAGTCCATTATTTGCCCCCGAATGTTGTTATTTCATCCCTCTATCGAGTAATGGTCTTCCCTTTCCAGACCAATCTCTGGCTGTTCATTCTGTTACCCTGGTGGATCACCAGTGTCAGTTTGTCTCACGGTCAAAATTACGATGCCGACGATATATGCCTTACAGGCTGCGCTGATGATGGTGTTATTTTGATCTCCTTCAGTGTGGGAAAATTTGTGGTGCGGTAAGCTCCGCAATATCCAGCCTATATTAGGTGGGTAAATGAGTTTTACCATTTTTTCTTTTGTTGCTGCTGTTCTGTTGGCTACGCGTTTTATAATTGGTTAAATACTTTTTTCATTTGGGGAAATTTCTGTTCGACTCTGTCACTGTAATCTTGAGGCACACTGATCATCTTCACGTGGCTGTACCCTGAGAGGACACACACATGTATTTCAGGATGATTTTTATCTTTGGAGTGTGGCGTCCTCCGCCGTTTACCAAATGCAGCTTGTAGTGGGGACTGAACCGGAGGGATAATGTATGGTTGTTTGGAACTTCATGTGATTAAACCTTTAGGTTTTAGTTTAATTTGTTTTTACTTATCACAAATGCCTTCTTTCAGCTCTAAGAGACTGGCGTTATTCCTATGCCTCCCATTTTAGTTAGGTGACTCTATGCTGGTGCTGGCATCAGTTTCGGATGAAACACACCGGTGTAGGTCAGTGCGTAAGCGTCGAGCTGCCGAGCCCGATGACAGGGGTTGGATTCCCGGACCCGGCGGCCGTCTTCGTGATGGAAGCAGAAAACTGAAATGTCCGTGTGTCGACACTTCAGTGTACACTAAAGGTACCCAGGTGTGCGAAATTATTCAGGACACTTCCGCCACGGCATGCCTCGTAGCCCGGTGTAGCGTCATTTCGTGAAATGACGGAATTTAATTTTGATTTTGCAGCGGAAAGACGCTTTGGTGTGGGGGCGGCAGTTGCAGGCACGGATGGCGACCATATCTGTCGATTAACACCCCACCGACTGGGCGTCGAACGACTTTTACTGTGCAGGCACGGCACCTGCTAAAAATGAGGGTCCTTCCATCATAGTATCATTGCCCTCCTTTCCACAGTTCAGTTTTCCGATTGAGGTCAAGGCTCTAATCTTGCTGCCTGAGTCGTAGCTTCTGGCTGGCAGCGATGACGTATTTTAGAGTACACTTGATAGGCACGGCTGATATCAGATGGCTAGCAGCCATGGGAAAATTTTAAAAATGCGGCTAATAATGCTATCGTGTTAAAACAGAAAGTAGAACAGAGTATGTGTGCAGTTTACTAAAACATAGTATGGGCTCAGTGTACACGTGCGCACACGTTCCTTATCCCTTATGTCAAGCGTGCACCCAGGAGGGCCAGCTCTTTCGCTGTCAAAGATACAGAGGTCATGCTAGCGCAATCTTCGGCCCTACAATGCATCGCAGCCGCCTCCACTATATTCCATTTTCGCTAATCAGAGTCGTGAAACACAACCGTACATTCGCCAAACAGATGCGAAAACTTGCATTTCTGGTATGACTAGCTAGGTTTCCATCCGCGCCTTATTCGGCTCGATTGGCGTGTTCACGGAAGCGTTAAGGCACTGCCCTGTTCACCCAATGTAAGCCCTAGGAGACGACAATGGGAGCTTATACGCGACTCCCGCACAGTAGTCAACGTACTTACTTTGGTGATTAAACCCGCACTTTTTTATAACCGGGCACGTATCAGTGGAGAGCCATCACAGTTTCTCTGGTGCAGACGTCACAACTTTGACGCCGACCCTTCCACCAACATTATTTAAGATTGTCTGAAATTTCGTGGAAGTAGGGTAGACCCACTACCTTATTAGGTCGGTGGGTCGCCCGGTTATCTTGGTCTCCTTGCCTGATGCCAGCCCGTCATTGCTTTGAATGACATACGTCAGCCATCGCTACGATCGCGTTTGCGACGTAACCAGCCGACCTAAGGCGACGCACTTGCAAGTGTCCATAACGTGCTTACATGTTTTGTTCAAAGCAGGGTTGAGGCAGCTGCTGGCAATGGATCGTTTCACCACTTTTGTATGAGCAGACCTGAATGGCAGTAGTGGCTTCTGGCTGTGGGGATCGTACACCCAACCGACTAGTTTTCGTGAGAACTGCAGTCCCAGGTCGAAACATTTCATTCTGCACTGGTTAGGGACCTCGCGTGTACCCTCTAGTGTCTTAAGACAATCTTCAAAAATCACCAACGTTCGTGCCACATCCAGGGAAAACGCCTCTTCGCCACTGCAAAATAATACTAAAAAATCGTCAACACAACGAAAGACTGTTACAACTGCTGTCTCTTTTAGACTCTCAGCCTTTACCTGTCAAGGTGTGTCATGACGAGGTTACTCAAAACAGGGGCAATGCATGAGACTATACACACTGCTTCCTTTTGGATGTGCACCCCACCATCCCACTGAATGTACGTTGATTTTAACTAGAGCCCAGGTCAATACAAAAATTCTCAATAGAAGTGCCACAGTCATTCGCAAACGGTACTGGGCCAAACGCAAAAATGGCATCTTCAACACAGGTTAGCATCAGGTCAGGCAGCAACCAGTAGTACAATTCTTTAACGTCGACTGCCGAAGACTCTCTCAGAAAGCCGACCGCCTTTCAGGCAAGGCGACCAAGAGAACCAACCAGTTAGGCCAGTAACCTAAGAAGCTGGTGGTTGTTGCCTAATTGCACAGCATTTCACGCAATCTTAAAAAGATGTGTGAAAGGTCAGTGTCTGTGGTGTCTTCAGCAGAAAATCTTTCATGGCTATGCACTGATACGTGCCTGGTTAAAAAACAAGTGCGGGGTTAATCCCCAAAATCAGTGCGTTGACTGCAGGGCAGGGATCGTTTATAAGCTCCCATTCTCGTGTCGCAAGGCTTACGTTGGGCAAACAGGGCGGTGCCTTAATCAATGCTTGCCAACATGCCAACCAAGCCGAAAAAGGCAGAGATGGGTACCTCGCTGGTCATTGCCAGAATTGCAAGTGCTCTCCTCTGTTTGACAAATGTGCGGTTGTTTCGCAACCCTGATCAGTGAACACGCGAATATGTGGATTCAGCTGCGAAGCATTGTGGGGGCGAAGATTGCGTTAGCATGACCTCCGTATATTGGACATCGAAAGAGCTGGCTTTCCTGGGTGCACGCTTGACATAAGGGATGATGATCATGTTCACGGCTGTACATTGAGCACATGCCCTGTTTTAGTAGCGTGCGCAAACAATCTGCTTGATTTTGCAAAGCAAAGCGTTTTACCTCTAACCCCAATAGGTTTTTTCGCGACCGTTCATGCCAACAGAAAACTGTAGAAACAAATAAAAGTTACGGGCACCGCAAGGAATCGAACCTGGAACAAATAGAATAACGGCGCGAGAGCCCCTTGTCTTACCTATTTAGCTACGAGCCCATGCGGATACGGGAATGACAGGCAGTGCACCCACCAAGCACATCTGTAGGTTTACCCCTTGTATTCTTGCTGAATCTCACGTTATAGCGTCACGCCAGTTAAATTTCGCCTCTCCATCTTCTTGGCGAACTGATGGAGGCGAAATAGTGATGTTCTTTTGATGCGCGAGCCGAGAGGACGATCTTGACTCGCTCCGATGACCGACGACCGATTCTTGGAGCGGGTGAGGGATGAGGACTGCCTTCCTTGCTGGTTATTAGGTTTATTTACACTATTTACACTACTCCAAGTTTACATCAGGACAGAGTGACGGTTATATTGTCACTCTGTCCGCAGCAGCCTGTTCAGCCGAGATCTATACTAAACTACATCCCCTCTCGACCGACCCTCGACAAAACCCAACACTCCGGTTTTGATAGCAAAAACCCCGCCTCCAAACAGGGGGAGTTCAAGAAAGAGAGAAAAACCTTTCAAAACAATTATTACAAACCATTGATTGGCCACACGAACCAGCCAATCACACATATGTCCCCACCTGTGGTCACGTGACCTAACACTCTCTCTTACACACTCATAGTGCGTTTCCCACGAACGCCATAGCACCCGACAAACAAATACAGGATATCTGTGGCCTAAGTGGACACACATTACGTTCAGCGGGCGGCATCTGCACAAAAGCCCAGCCGAGGGCTTGGGGCGATCTTCGCGCGGCCACCATCCCCCCGCGTCTGCCTTGACCCCTCGGCTGCACGCACGTTGGGACAATGCGGGAGTCGCCGCTAATCCCCTCCCAGACTAAGTACGCCGCCGCCCGCCGTCTGTCGCCAGGGAAGAGGCGCTTCAGGCCCAAGCTAAATCTTCGAGGCGATTGACCCGTCAACTACCCACGCCGCCGCCGGAGTCGAAGATTTTCCAAACTTACACCGCGCGCGCTTTCAACACTAAGAGATTCACCGTCATTCAGCTTCTGGTCAGCTTGTCATGCCGAATGACCCAGCCTCCTCCGACGCGACAGAGGTACTCAAGCTAATCGCCCCCGTCTTTTGACACACAAAAGGACGGGCACAGAACGCGCTCTCGGCGGCTCCGAACTAGGCATCCGTGCGGCTACATGAAAGGGACCCAGGATCGTAGCTACCAGCGGAGGCGACGCCAATGCATGGGCCACCGGCGGCCTTCATTATTACATGCGGAGCCCGAACTTAACAACGCCACCTTTCGCACCGCTGTGCGTTCCACCGGCGCCACGTGTGGCGGCTGTGTGCGTGCCTTGAGCATACGCTCGGAGTTGCAAAAATTAAAGGAAGCTCACACCAACGCTAAAGTAAATGGCAATGGCTAAAGTAAAAACACAGTATACCTACACAGTAAAAGCACAGTTTCCTTCAATGCTGAAGTACGTAAGAAGCAGTCTGTAGAAAAGGCAGTTGGGAACTATTGTCTTCATTGTAGAAATAACAAAAGGGACTTAATGGTCGAGTTTGCAGAACGGAATAATCTATGCATCATGAACACCTTCTTTGGCAAACGGGAGAGCCGGAAAGGGATGCGGAGTACCCCGCACGGGGCACCTTCAGCAATCTTGGTGACGGTGTTGGCGACACCGCGGATCCCGAACCCCCATACATAAGTTGGGATCAACCGTGACAATGTGTTTTAAGGTGAAGGGTAGAAACCTCAAACGGTGGCCGTCGGAGCCCAGGTCAAGCTCCGGCGGTGGCCGTCGGAGCCCAGGTCAAGCTCTGTTTAGCAGGCAGGGTGCTCCAGTACCTCTTCAGCTATCAGGGTAAGGCTGACGAAGAACGTACCCCCGTCTTCTGCTTTTATACTATGCTATATAGTAAATTCTAAACTACCCCAAATGTGATCGGCCCCCCAAAAAGGGGCCGCACCGAAGTATCTTTTCTCCCATGGCCATCTTTAACTTTTCCTGAACCGGACCATTACTCTCGATTTCATGTCATTGAATCCCTCAGAACAGCCAACCCGCTTGCTTCGCAGTCGGTCTTCTTGATCGCAAGATATCTTGAACCCATAATAGGAAAATGATATAAGGTCAAAAAACAAAGGACTGGTGAACTCCTGATCAAGGGAAATGACAAACAGCAGTCCACAAAGCTTCTAGCTCAGACTAGACTGGCTGATCTAGACGTCAGGGTGACACCCCACTGTAGCCTCAACAGTTCCCAGGGTGTGATATCCGGGACAGATCTTTTGAGCGAAACGTATGCGGATCTTCTTTCGGGCGTGAAGGATCAGGGCGTCACTGCGGTGAGACGCATCACCATCCGTACAGACGACATGGAGATTCCCACCAAACACGTAATCTTGACCTTTGACCGCGCAGTTCTTCCAAAACACATAAATGCAGGTTTTTTTCCGTTGCTCCATCCGTCCGTACATTTCGAGCTCGCGGCGCTGTTTTAAGTCCCAGCGGTTCGGGCACGGTACAAATCTTGCCGTGGCCGAACAACTTGTGCAAAATGTGCGGCACACGATCATCCGAGTGACCAATGCCCATCTGACAGCCTCACTTGGGTGAACTGCGGGGGCCGCAAGCAGCGTACTCCCATAAATGTACAAAATTTTAGTTAGATAAAAGATCATAAGCATTAAGGTCGCTGAGAACATCACCTTCCCAGAGGCGAGAAAGAGGTTCGCCTCTTTCCCTCTGGGGAGGTACGCCGACGCAGCTCGCCGGTGGGCAGAGAGGCGTCTGGTTTCCACAGAGACCCAGTTAAGCGGATCTGACCTGGTCTGTCCGCCGCCCTCCCTCGGTTACTTCAGGCAACCCAACCCGTCACCACGCCGCTTGCTGTGGCAGCAGCGGTTGTGGTGCCAACCGTCTCTGTTGGGACAGATGGCGCTCCCGCCACTACCTCCCCGTCCTCCAGTGCATTGGAGGGTGCCGAGGGGATGAACACCGTGGGCCCCGCATCGGCTCCCACCGCCACCGCACCGCCCGTGCCACTTCTGGTGCCCCCGACGCCCGCGGCGGTGGCGGCGGCTCAAATGAAGGGCCCCCGAAGGGGGGCCAAGTCTTGGGGACCCGGTTCGACGGACACACCAAGGACGTCGGACGATGAGATGGACGTCACGCTGTTTTTGCCTGCAACGCAGCGCAAGGAGCGGCCTCCGACGTCCAAGCCTACAGAAAGGCCCAAAAAACCCAATCCCAGAGTCACTGCCCCGAAAGACTACACATAAATATACACACTACAGTAGCTCTCACACTACATAATGGGAAGAGAAAACATAATACAATGTAACTATAGACGCCTTCTTAAAAATCATGACGATGTGTACGAGGTGCTGCATGCCAATCAGCCAAGTCTCATGTGTCTCCAAGAGACGCTCCTTAATTCCAAACAGACAAATTTCTGAAGTAGGTACATGGTATTCAGAAGGGTCAGGGTTGGCTGCACACACCCTTCTGAGGGTATGACCATAATCACCGAAAAATCCTTAGCATGCCAACCTGCCATTCTGAACACTGTCCTTGAGGGGCTGTAGCAATTCGCACAATAATATAACGGTGTGCTCCATAATAATATAACGGTGTTCTCCATATCCCTTTACGGCCCAGCCCACACAAACGTGTGGGTCCACAAATTCTTTTACTTAGTGGCGCCTGTTTCGGTTTCGGTTTCACAGCCGTGGGTAGCTGCTGCGAACGCTTCCGAGACTTTTTAGGTTTCGGTAGTTCACTCATTTTGCCACCAGGGGGCGAGAAATCGCACAATAAAAACAGCGCCCCAGCAGGCGCGATCACGCTAGCCGCCTTCAAGATGAAAACTGATATTTCTTCTTGTTATTCTCCTATTTTCTAAATAACAAACGTAAGACACGACTTGCGGGACTTAAGAAAACACGATCGGCTAAAAAATACACCCGTTCCCTTCGCGTGCGTTCCGTCATCATGCTTGAAAAATGCACCCACACATATGTGTGGGCTGGGCTTTCGTCGTTACGAAAATTTTGCTGGGCGGTATAGGCTGGCGGGCTCGTGCACTGCAGCGCTAGCGATAAATAATTTTTTCTTGCTTTCTTGGTGTCTCATTTATTCGTGGTTTTGTGCTGGCTCGTTGGTAATGTGTTCTTGCGCCTTAACCTTGAACTAGTTCAGTAATGACTTGTGATATTAATATTCATTATAAATATTAATGAAAATAATTAAAACCTAATTATTATTTATTTTCACAAAATCCTATGTATAATATAAGTACTCGTGAAAACAATATAAAACGTATAAATAATACGTAAAAATGCAGTTTTTCTGCGCCTGATGCTGTTTTTAAGGTATTCTTACTATGCGCAGATCATACGAATAGAAGCCCAGCCCGCACATATGTGTGGGTATGTTTTCTGTGTGAAATACTCTGAGCTTTCCATTTTCACTTGTCGAACCATCATTAGGAAGGGGTAAATACACAAAATTTAATTACTTGTGGCCATTTTTTCTAAAATATCTTTATTGGGCAGGAAAGGGATATACATTCCTCCTGATCAAGCACTTTCGAGCTCGGACTTCGAGGAGCTGGTCGACCAGCTGCCCGATCCATACATCCTAACAGGCGACCTTAATGCGCACAACTTACTTTGGGGCTCCTCCAGAACGGATGCGCGAGGTCGCCTGGTAGAGAAATTCCTTACATCTTCAAATCATGCCTTTTCAACAAAAAAAGCCTACATACCATAACTTAGGCCACAATACATACTCACATGTTGACTTGGGTATTGGTTCTGTAATTCTCTTTCCATGTCTTGAGTGGGGCGTGGGCACTGACCCATATGGTAGTGACCACTTCCTCACGTCCCTAACATACTTAGGTAAAGCCCCAAGCAGTCCATCTTCCCATAACAGGTTTAATGAATGAAAAGCTAACTGGAGCATATTCACAGAAACATCTAAACTACACCATACATACATAAAACACCTACACGTGGAGGAAGCCGGCGAACTCATCACGGCGCACATCCTCGATGCCTGCCAAAAAGTCCCTCCCCACGCCTCCGGTGCTCCGCGCAACCCAAGGAGGGCCTGGTGGAACGAGGACTGTAGGCGGGCTTGAGAGGCCCAGGACAAGGCGTGGGGTATTCTCCGTCGGTCCCCCACGTGGGGTAACCTAATTTCTTTTAAACGGGCAAAGGCTTTTGGGACGCGGTTGCGTCGTAAAGCGAAAAGGGATAGTTGCGCGCCTTCGTCTCTTCCATCAACTCATACACAGACACTCACAAGGAGTGGACAAGAATACGTAAACTTAAAGTACCCCTGGACAGTACGATAGGGGACACACTCAAAGACCAGGCTAACACACTTGCACACTTCCAATACGTTTCCAGCTCTGCACACTACACAAACACTTTCCTGAAACATAAAATTGCTTGTGAAAAGAAGTCCCTACATGAGAGTAACAGGTCAAAATCTGGTCGCAATTCTGATTTACACTCAATGAGTTGAGGGCTGCCCTGAGCACATGTAAACCTTCAGCTCCAGGTGCAGATAAGATTACATACGCCATGATCTAACACCTACACCCAGACACTTTTGAAACACTCCTACAACTATACAACAAAATATGATTTTCGGGGCAAATTCCAAAATCTTGGAGGGAGGCCATAGTAGTGGCTTTCTCAAGGAAGGAGAGGACCCTTCCTCTCCTGCCAGTTATTGTCCCATTGCCCTGAAAAGCTGCCTAAGCAAGCTCCTCGAGAAGATGATAAACAGGAGGCTCGTGTACTTTCTTGAGCACAATGGTCTTCTCTAGAGCTGCCAGGCGGGCTTCAGGGCGGGGCGATCAACAAATGACCAACTAGTAGCGCTAGAATCCTACATTAAAGATGCCTACCTACATAAGCAGTACTGTATGACAGTATTCTTTGATCTTGAAAAAGTGCATATACTGCTTGGCGGTATGGTATCCTCAGCGATTTGAAGTCGTTTGGCATGTCTGGTAACATGATGAACAGGCTTGCTAGTTACTTTTCTGAAAGAACGGTTCGCGTGCGAGTTGGGACTGCACTCTCTAGCGTTCATGTGCAGGAAAATGGCGGGCCACAAGGTGGAATTTTGAGCTGCACCCTTTGTTTGTGAAAATAAATTCTCTTACGAGGGCGCTGCCACAGCCGATTTCATGTTCAATGTATGTAGACGACGTTCAATTCTCCTTTAAATCGTGTAACTTGTCTATCTGTGAGCACCAAGTCCAGCTTGGTGTTAACAAGCTAGCCGGCTGGGCAGATAGCAATGGTTTTAAATTTAAACCAGGAAAGTGCACTTGTGTGTTATTTTTTAAGAGGCGAGGTATTCAGCCGGATCCAGACATTCAACTCCACGGTGTCTCGATTCCTGTTAAAATGAACACACGTTTTTAGGTAATTTGTTTGACGAAAAGCTGACATTCATCCCACACAAAAAACAACTAAAATATAAATGCTTAAAAACAATGGCTATCCTGAAGGTTCTCTCGGACATTTCTTTTGGTGCTGGCAAACTACTTCTTTTACGTGTTTTTACAAGCCTAATAGGTTCTTGATCGCACTATGGTAGCGTTGTCTATGGGTCAGCCACTAAAACATCCCTCAGAATGCTGGACCCAGTGCTTCATCTAGAGCTCCGCTTGTCGTGTGGTGCCTTCCGGACCAGTCCAGTTGAAAGCCTGTATGTAGAGTGCAATAAATGGAGCCTAGAACGTCAGCGAGCTTACACAGTCCTGGTTTATGCTTTCAAAATCTCATCAATGCCTCACCATCTTTTTACATCAGTTTTTTATGATACATCCATATCTCAACTCCTTTCTAATCGTCCATCAATCTCTGCTCCCTACCCTTTCAGAGTAAGAGAAGAAGCGTCACAACTTGATGTCATGTTTTCAGACACCATCAAAACCTCCGCCACTGAATTTCTAGTACCGTGGCAGCTTCGCCAGATATCATGTGATGTATCTTTCACAAGTGTCGAGAAAAACAGAATGCCTAGAAGCGCGATCGTGCAACATTTCTTGTCCCTGCAGCACAAATATGAGTGTGCTGAATTTTACACGGACGCTTCAAAAACCGCCACAACTGCTTGCTGGGCTGCGCATGGTGGCACCTTTAATGTGTGTAAAACTATGAATAGAGATTTAAGTATCTTTACGGCAGAGGCCTATGGCATACTTCTTGTAGTTAAACATATTGTTCTAAATCGAATTCACAAATCCGTAGATTATAGTGATCTTTTAAGTGTTGTGCGCACAATAAACTCACAAAAGTCTACAAACCACGTGGTCAATGCTCTCATTAGTACGATTATGTCTGTGTATGCGTTAAACCTTGAAGTGACCGTGTGCTGGGTGCCAGGGCACTCTGGGATTCGAGGTAATGAGACCGCAGACCGAATGGCTGCCGCTGCTGCACTTAGAACTACACTTGACATAACAC
Organism: Haemaphysalis longicornis; assembly: GCF_048455015.1. Taxonomy (NCBI): domain Eukaryota; kingdom Metazoa; phylum Arthropoda; class Arachnida; order Ixodida; family Ixodidae; genus Haemaphysalis; species Haemaphysalis longicornis. Next base: position 204,637,277 of record NW_027526407.1, on the reverse strand, counting down.
AAATGCCCTACACCGACCTCAAGTCACATCAGGAAACACCTTCGCACAACATGGCAAGCACACTGGAATCAACAGACAGACAACAAACTACATGTTATAAAGCCACTCTTGGGAGCATACACCACTGACACACACAACACACACAACGAAGTTACCCTGGCTCGATTACGAATAGGCCACACACATGCAACACATTCCTACCTGCTCCCGGGATCTCCAAGATCCCTGTTTAGCAGGTGTGGAGACGGCCTATCCGTGACCCATGTGCTACTTCAATGCAGCGCACTCCACACAACACGACACAAACACCTCCCACAACTATACAGACAACACATCCCGTTTCACCCATCATACTCTTTAGGAGATGAGTCCAGCTTTTCCATCAAGCGTGTTTTTAAGTTTATTACTGATGTCAATTTTTTACATGTCATCTCTTATGATGCATCATGAAAACCTGGCCCTTTACACCAGTCATCTTCTTTAGCTTGTGTTTCACTTCGTTGATTTTTACTGAAATGCTTCACTTTTACTTTCATGCCACTGAAATAAACTAACCATTATTTTGTGCTCTTTCGCCTCAGTCGGCCTTGCGCCATAAAAATCGAAACATCATCATCATGGACGCAGAGTAGCCCGAATGGAGAAAAGAAAAATAAATAGTCCTCATAATATGCGATAACCCTGGCGTCACTGTGGTTGTGGAAGTGCTCGCAAGGGTGAGGTGTAGTGACCACCGTATGGTAACATCTCGAATTAGGCTAGATTTGATGGGGGACCGTAACAAGCTAGTACAAAAGAAGCCGATTAATGAGTAAGACGTAAAATAGAAGAATTCAGTATCGCGCTTCAGAACCGATATTCGGCTCTTACCAAAGAACCAGAATTTACGACACAGGAAGCGAGCGAAAACCTTAGATGCATTATCACGGAGTCGGGGTCATGATGGCTAGACCGGATACTGGTAAACTTTCCCGCGAGACGAAAAACCTAATTAGGAAACGGCAAACCATGACAATCTCCACCCCAGCTGACAGAATAGAACTAGCGGAGCTTTCGAAGTTAATGAATAAGCGTAAGACAGCCGACATACGGAAGTATAATATGGAGAGGATCGAATATGCTGTAAGAACGGAGGTAGCCTGGAAGCAGTGAAGAGGCGTCTTGGTGTGGGGAAAAATCCGATATATGCACCTAAAGACAAGCAAGGCATTGTCATCACAAATATGGATAAAATTGTCGCAGTAGCGGAGGAGTTCTATAGGGATCTGTACAGTAGCCGGGACATCCAGGATAATGCCGAACGAGAAAGTAATTCAGAGCAGATAGACATCCCCCCAGTAACGACCGAAAAAGTAAGGGAAGCTTGGAAAGAAATAAAAGGGGGCAAAGCACCTGGTGAGGATTAGATAACAGCAGACCTCTTGTAGGACGGTGGAGAAATTGTACTTGAAAAAAATTCCCCCGCACCTTCCCGAAGGGAATCGTGGAGATATGCGAATGCATTGGGTGCACCGATGAGTGTGTTGCGAGTAATGGCGTAATTTATGACGAGAGTGTGAACGTAATCATTTATTCATGAGCACCTGTTTGTGTTATCGTTGTACCTGACGGCCAGAATCACTGCCTTGTGATCGCTAAAGTGCACGGTCAAAGGGTCTTTGAGAAACATACGCCCGTCACAGTTTCGCGTAAAGACCAGATCAATGCAACTCCCGTGAATGGTAGTGGGGCACGTGTCGAAGCCGGCAGAGAGCCAATGCATAGAGTGCCTGGTCTGCGTGTACTCGACCAGCCACTCGCCACTCTTCTTGCGCACGTCAACGTTGAAGTCGCCCACCAAGACTATGGGGTCAGAGGGTTTGGAGCGCACGCGCACACTTTCCATAGCCGCGTCCAGCTGTGCGGCAACGGCGTCTCGAGCGAGGTTGGGCGCGAGGTACACGGTCACCACAAAGACTCCGTCTCCGGTGTAAGCAAGGGTGTACAAGTACTTGTACGGAGACGTGTCTCGAACGGGAGACGTGGCAACGGCGTGCGATATCAAGTTCCCATACACGTTAGACACGAGACTAACACCGCAGTACTCGCCGTCCTTGCCGCTTCGGGGAAACTAGTACAGCTCGCTTCAAGCGCATGCGTTCGGCATTGAGCGCGGAGAGATCACACCTGCGGGCGCACGCCGACGGAGCACGACAACCCCCGACTAAGAAATGCATTCGCATTTACGACGACGACGACGAAGGCAGAACTACGAGGCGCGCGCTCACGTGCGCTCGCGCTGGAGGAATGCAGGCGCTCGCCGCTCGATGGACGCAAGACAACCCCCGACTAATAAATGCATTCGCATTTAAAACTGGCAAACCTGTATACGCAATGCCTAATGATCGTAAGTGTACCGCAATCTCCTAAGAACGCGAACATCATCCTAGTCCATAGGAAAAGGTGATATGAGGGACTTGAAAAATTACAGGCTGATCAGCCTACTGCCAGTTGTCTACAAGGTACTAACCAAGGTAATCGCTAACATAATTTCTGCAACCTTAGATTTCAGTTAACCAAAATAATAAGCGGGGTTCCGTAAGGGCTATTGAACACTAGACCATATTCGCATGATCAATCTGGTGATAGAGAAATGTGCGGCGTATACTCAACCCCTATATATAGCCGTTATAGTTGATGAGAAAGCATTTCACCCGGTCCAAACTTCAGCAGTCATTCAGGCATTGCGAAATGGGAGTATAGGCGAGCATTACGTAAGAATACTAGAGGGTATCTAAAAGGGGTCCACAACTACCATCCTCCATAAGGAGACCAGTAAAATACTTATAAGCAAAGGTGCCAGACAAGGAGACACAATCTCTCCTATGTTATTCACAGCATGTTTACAAGAGGTATTAAGAACATTGAATTGTGAACAGGTGGGTGTGAGGGTTAATGGAGAATACCTGAGTCACCTCAGATTTGCTGATGACGTTGCCTTGCTAAGATACTCGGGGGACGAATTGCAAAGCATGCTACCGCACTGGGCAAGCAGACTAGGACCGTGGGCCTAAAAAATAATATGCAGTAAACGAAAGCAATGCTCAATAACCGCGGGAGAGCACAGCGGTTGCAGATAGGTTGCCAGGCAGTGTAAGTGGTAAGCGGATATATCTACTTAGGCAAAGCAGTAATCCCGGATCCCAACCATGAGGCAGAGATAATAGAAGGATAAGAATGGGGTGGAGTGCAGACGGCAGACATTCTCAGATAATGAATGGCAGCCTACCATTGTCCCTGAAGAAGATAGTGTATGACAGCTGCATCTTCCCAGCACTCACCTACGGGGCAGAAACTTGGGGGCTCACTAGAAGGGTTCAACCTTAATTGAGAACTACTCAGCGGGACATGGAACGGAAGGTGAGAGGTGTAACGTTAAGGGAAAGGAAGAGAGAGGATTTGGTCAGGGAACAAATGCGTGTTAAGGACCTACTAGTAGAATTTAAGAGGAAGAAATAGACGTGGGCAGGGCATGTAATGCGAAGGTAAGATAACCGGTGGTCATTAAGAGTGGAACCCTAAAGAAGGCAAGAAGGCAGAGGGCGGCGGAAAGTTAGATGGGCAGATGAGATCAGGAAGTTTGTGGCGATGCATTGGTCGCAGTTAGCATAGGAGCGTGGTAATTGGACATTTATGGGAGAGGCCTTTGCCCTGCAGCGGGCGTAGATAGGCTGGTGATGATGATGATGATGTTGATGATTCAAAAGAAATTCGCGCTTCTCTATAAAAAGAACAAGGTCAGTGTAGACAGAGTAAATGACAGCCTTACATCGGCACTACGTGAATCAGCAGCAGCAGGTGTGGGAGAAGCAACATGTAGGGAACAAACTTCATCAACAGCCTATTTGGGTCCACTGCAGGACGACGGCCTCCCCCATTGACCTCCACCCATTTCTATCCTGTGCTGCCCGTGTCCATTCCTTGCCTCCCAATTTTCTTATTTCATCTCTCCATCGAGTTAATGGCCTTCCTCTTCTTCTAGCCCCGTCTCGCGGTGTCCATTCTGTTCTCCTTGTGGTCCACCTGTTGTCCGTTCATCGTACCACATGCCCAGCCCAAGTCGATTTCTTTTTTTTAACCTGGACTATGATGTCATCTATCCGAGTTTGCTCCCTATCCCAGGTAAATCGTTTTCTGTCACTAAGGGTTACTCCTACCATTATTCTCTCCATGGCAAATTGAGCGGACCTAAGCTTGCTTTCGAATTGTTTAGTAAGTCGCCAAGTTTCCGCTCCGCATGTCATCACCGGTAGGACGCATTGGTTGAATACCTTTCTTTTTAGGGGTAGAGACATCTTACTTTTCATTATTTGTGAGTGCTTTCCGAATGCACCCCACGCCAGTCCTATTCTGTGCCTGATTTCTATCTCGTGGTTTGGGTCCGCATCGACCATCCAGTGTTTTGTCTCCTAGTCTAGAAAAGGCGCATTCAGCATGCCTATTTATCGTCACTTTAGTGTTAGTAGTTTTTATCTTTAGCCCCACAGCGAAGCTCTGTGATTTTAGTTCCTCAATCATGGTTTGGAAGTGCTCTGCAGATTCACTGAGCAAGGCTATGTCATCTGCAAACCTTCAATGGCTCAAGTCTTCGGCGTTTATTCGTAAGCCTAAGTTTTCCCGGTCGGGCCTCCTGAATACTCTCCAGAAATGCTGTGAACAACTTTGGCGAGATGGTATCTCTTTGTCGCACTCCCTTTCGGATCGGGAATTTATAACTTTTTGTTTGTTCTGTGTTCTGTTCAGAGAACAAGCTTAAAAAACCCAGGAAAAAAAGGAACGAGTTGCCATACCCAAGAACATGAAAGTGTCAAGTACGGCCGATCAGATTGAATTAGCCGAGCTTTCAAAACTGATGAGCACAAGTAAAAGTAATGACATTCGGGCATATAACATGGCAGTGATCTACGAAACGTCCAATAGGGGCAATCTTGAAGGCAACAAAAGAAAGCTAACCATTGGCACAAACAGGATGTCCGCACTCAGAAACGAGCAGGGTAACATTCCACACAACTTGGAGGAGATAATGAAGTCAGTAGAATGATTCTACAGCGGACTGTATGGCAGCCCCGTTAGACTAGGGGAAAGTACTGAAAGTACAAGTTCTACTTGCGAAGTCCTGTTAGTATCTAAAGCGGAAGTTGTAAAGACACTCAAAAGCATTGAAACAGGAAACGCTGGTGGCGAGGACGGCATAACCGTGGATCTTTAGAGGGATGGAGGAGATATTGTACTGAAAAAGGGTGCTTTGCTATTTTTGGAATGCTTGAAGATCAAAAAGTGCCCATATCAGTGAAAACACGTCCACATTATTTCGATTAATAAGGAAGGCGATCCCAAAAACCTCAAGAGATACACATGCGTCAGCCTACTCCCAGTTGTTTACAAGCTGTTTACCAAAGTTGGCCGCATAAGTGACAGCCTGGATGCCAAACAACGCTGAGAGAGAGAGAGAGAGAAAACATTTATTGCACAGTCACCGACCTAAGTCCAGGTCAGCTAAACGACGGATCCTGAGGCGTCACTGTCTTCATAGTAGTCCAGAATGTCCTTGGAGAGCTTCTGGATATGAAGGCAGAGAGCTTCCTGGGCGGCCCGAACGTCTGTTCCGGGCGGGGGAGCCAGCCAAGTTTCCCACGAGGTGATGCGGGAGAGGGAGGGGGGAAGCTTCGGGGGGTGGCAGTCCCAGTAGGAGTGGGGAATAGAGGGGTATGCGCCGCAAGAAGGGCAGGTTGGGGGACCGGAGCACTTGCGAATGCGATGTAGAATGTGGTGAGATGGGAGGGAGCGGGTATGAGCCTGGCGGAGAAGAACGGTTTGGGCGCGAGTGAGGCGCGGGTCTGGAGAAAGGTAGACTTGGCGGGCGAGGCGTTAGGAAAGTAAAGTGAATTTACGGGTCTCGCGATCATGAAGACGAGTGGAAGGAGGATGGTATGAGGTTGGCCAGAGCATAGACGGACCCGGGGATAGATCTCGGGAAAGCGCGTTTACTCTTGCGTTGCCGTCCCTGTTAGCGTGGCCAGGTACCCATACCAGGACAAAGAGGTGAGAAGGATGTCTGTTTAAAGTGTCAGTCACTAAGTTAGAAGAAAAGGGGTTGACGGTATAGCGTAAATAATTTCGGATGGCGGATTGCGAATCTGTGAAGATATAAGTGGGGTGTTCAGTGGAGGTTGTGAGAGCAGCATGCTCTATGGCAAGAGCGATGGAGTGCTCTTCTAGAGAGGTGGCATCTTGCGGGCATAAAAAGGGCGTTTGTGCGGAAACCAACGACGAGTGGCGTAAAAAGGCTGCGGTTCCTATTTGCGTAGAGGGAAAATGACTGGCGTCTGTAAAATATACCGCTGATCCTTGCTTTTCTAGAAAGGAGACACGTTTGGTTAGGGCTTTACAGCGTAGAAAGCGGCGGGTGGCATGCCTGGAGGGGTTCATATTCTTAGGCAGGGGTTCTATGCGGATACGAGGGAACGTGGCCCAAGGAGGGGAAGTTGTGGGGATTGGAGGAAGCGAAGAAGTAGGGTAGGCCATCGTCTGCAACAGTGCCCGACCCTGGTGAGATGTCTGAAGGTGCTGAAGTTGGGCTTGTTTGTATATCTGAATACGTTCTTCTATAGTGTTATATGTGCCGGTCGCGATAAGATTGTTAGTAGGAGCGTAGCGTGGTACGCCGAGGGCTTTGCGGTAGAGCCTACGGAGAGCTGTCTCTAGTTTGGTTAGTTGGGTGGGTGTGGGATGCAGGTATGGCACTGTGTACAGTATGCGGGACATGGTAAAAGCATCTATAATACGTAGGAGGTGTTGTTCGTGTAAGCCAGAGTGGCGATTTGTGACGCGGTGCAGCAGATGAATCATTTGCTCGATCTGAGAGTGTATAGTTCGAAGTGTAGGGTAGGAACTACCGGAGTAGTGGTAAGTGAGACCTAGAATTTTTAGTGAGTCTGTTTTGGGAATTGGGGTGTTATCAATGGAGATGTTGATGAGGTCACGGTCAGGGGCTCTGCCTTTCTTGTTCGTTATGATCATGAGAGCCGATTTGGAAGGGGAGATAGCGAGACCTAAGGTGCGAACATGGCTGTTTATTACGACACATGCTTCTTGGAGGGTTTCTTCGAGTTGGGCTGGGCTACCATGGGAGGACCAGAGGGTAATATCATCGGCATAGATGGAGTAGGAGAGGTGAGGGATAGAGTCTAGTAGGGGAGGCAGTTGGGCTAGCGCCAGGTTGAAAAGGGTTGGAGACAGGATTGAGCCCTGTGGGGTGCCAGAGGTTAAATAAAAAGATGGAGCCGACGATCCCGGGATGCGTAAAGAGGCTGTGCGGTCTGAGAGAAAGGATTTGATATAGTTATACATTCGGCTCCCGCAGTTTGTTCGGGCAAGGTTAGCGAGGATGGCCTGGTGTGAAACTGTGTCAAATGCTTTGTGAATGTCGAGGGCTAGGAGGCCGCGAAGTTGGGAGGAGCTTGGGAATTCGTAAAGATCTTGAGAGATGCGGAGCAGTGTGTCCTGTGTCGAAATGTCGTGACGGAAGCCAGTTTGGGTGTAGGGGAGGGGGCAGTTGTGTTCCATGTGCCATTCGAGGCGGGTAAGCACCATGCGTTCGAGAAGTTTGCCTACGCACGAGGTAAGCGAAATGGGTCTAAGATTGTCTTTCGAAGCAGGTTTTCCGGGTTTGGGGATAAGAACGATGTCAGAATGTTTCCAGGATGAAGGGATCGTGCCAGTCTCCCAGACATGGTTAAAAAGAGTGAGGACAGATTGTTGAGAGTCTGAGCTAAGATTTCGCAGGATTTTATACGTGATTTTATCCGGGCCGGGGGTGGTGTTGCGGTGTAGGGAGTCCAGTGCTCGTTGTAGTTCCTGAAAAGTGAAGGCGGTGTCCATGGGCGACGCTGGAAACGACTGCTCGCGAAGTTTGCTTGTAGGCTGGTCTGCACTATTAGGGAACAGTAAGCTGCGGATTGAGTTGGCGAGGTCGGTAGGGGACTCTTGTGTGGTAAGAGCTTCGGAATCAGATCCATGCGTTGTGTTGGCTGAATGAGAGTTTTAAGGAGGGACCAAGTGCGCTTTGTGCTCATATGGGAGTTTAGTGAATCGCAGAGTGTCCACCAGTTCGTGCTGGCCAATCGATTGGCATATTCTTCTGCTTCCTGGGTGAGTAGGTTTATGCGGCGCCGAAGACGGCGGTTAGATTTATTTCTGCGCCAGCGCCGCATAAAAGATCGGCGTGCGTCCCATTTGTGAAGCAAATGTGGGTCTACGTACGGGGCTGCGAGCGTGGGGGCAATGAGTTTGGTGTGTTTTTTATAGTTTTCACGAAGGGAGGATAGCCAAGCGTCAGGATTTCTGGGGTCCAGAGTGGGAGTGTTTTCGTCGCGAAACCTTGTCAATGCGGGCTTGTGACCTCGGTGCTCACTTATGAGAGGGGAGAGTGATTGAAATGATTGCGTGTTCTCTCCCGAGGTTTTCATGTAGGTGCCCCCATAGGGGTGTGAGAGTGCCCTGGTAAAATGCAAGATCAGGGTTCGTATCTCGCTCGACAGAGTTGCCTATACGCGTAGGATAAGAAGTGTCGTTGAGGAGAGAGTAACGGCCTTGGAGAAATGCATCTACGAGCTTTCGACCCTGGGGAAGTATGGATGAGTAGCCCCACATGGCATGATGACAGTTGAAGTCGCCAAGGATGAGGGAGTCTTGGTGGGGATCGCGAGAGCAGGTGAAGAGTGATTTAAGAGGAGGTGTTGGTTTCCGCGGGTGGTGGCATACGTTGACAACTCTGAGGATAGCAGATGATTGAAGGTTCGGTTTCTCAAGAATGTCATGAGTGTGAAAATAGGGTGTGTTAAAATGTGAGGTGTCAAGTGCCATGTACGTGAGGTGTTTCGCTATTAAAGTGACAAGATTAATGGAATGGGGGTCTTCAGGGTCACCTGTGTGATACGTGTTGTAACCCGATACAGCTGGGACGTGATAGGCTTCTTGAAGGAGGATGATTTCGGGGGGGTTATCGTGAGCTTTGATATACGCTTTGAGGGAGTTAAGTTTCTTGCGGAGGCCGCGACAGTTCCATTGCCAGAATATTAAAGGATTCCGCGAGTTCATGGTTTGTGAGCAGTACGGGGGGAGCTTGCATTTCGAGGGCGCGGCCTAGCTGATAGGGAACGGGCGCGTTTGTTAGGGTTGCGGAAAGAGTGACCTAGTAGTGCTTCTTCTAAGGCGCCAACTCGCCGTTCGAAAGCATCAAATTTGGCGCTTATGTAGAGGAAGAGATCTTGGATGGTGGTGGGGATAGGTACAGGGGGTTGGTTAGTTGCATTTGTAACTACATTTGGGGCAAGTGCATCGCGGTATGAAGCTGAGGCAGTGATAGGTGTAAAGGCAGGCTTCAGGCCTCGGGGAGGAGGGGAGGGGGAGAGTGGCTGGCTCACGGTTTGATGTCGCGGGGCCTGTGCTGCTGGTGAGTGCGATGCGTCTTGGCGTTCGGTAGGCCTGGTCTCGTTGTGCTTCGAATTTTGTCGTTGATGGTGGATTCTGACCGTGGTGTTTGGATGGCGATGGCGAGACTGGGATCTGGAACGGTGGTTGTCCGGTGCTTCCAAAGCAGGAGATCGTTGGTTATCTGTTTTGCGGGTAGCGAGTCGGCGGCGGTAGGCTTGTTGGGTGACCTTGGCGTCGGATTTAAGTTTCTCGGGGCACTCTGCCCAGGTGCTGGAATGAGAGCCTTTGCAGTTGCGGCAGGTGGCGTAGCAGTCGTGCTCTTGGCCGGGCGGAAGCTTGGTAAGGTCTTCGGAGCACGTCTGGCAGAGCTCTGTAGAAGGGGGCAAAGTGCACACGTCCTTGCGGTGGCCTATCTTATGGCACCGTTGGCAGAATTGAGCTTTTGGGCGTTCTGGGTGGCATCGGTATTCGGCCTGGTAGTACAGAACGTAGCGGGGGACGAAGGATCCTTCGAAAGTGATGAGGGCTGTTTCCGTGCTGCCCATAATTCGAGCCTTGATGATGGGAGCCCCAGTGGAGATGAGATGGGATAGTAGTTCTTGTGGAGAGGTTCCAGCTGGGACGCCGTGGATGACACCCCGGCAGGAATCTGTGGGAGCTGCTTCGTACGTTCAATTCAATTCAATTCACTTTATTCAGCAAAAAGTAACGAAAACATTCGCATAACACTGCGCGGACCCATAGCCAAAGGCTAGTCTCGGGTCCGAACGAAGTAAATACATAGAGGTGGGTTTTTAACACAAAAATAATGCTGAATATTGAAATATTATTAATATATAACTTAAGATAGTACAGCATTAAACGTGGTACACATGCTTGGGAATACGTATGGAGCAATGCCAACACGTTCACAAATTCACAACATGTTGCTTAGGCATTAACACACTTATATATGAAATTGTAGAGAAACACACAATGACATTCAAACAGTCCTTAGTCTTGATCTAATAAATGTTTTTTCAGGGTTCGAGAAAAATTGGGAGACTGCTTGACAAAGTACGGTACATCATTCCATGTCTTAACGCCGCTAAACTGCAGTAGCCGCTCTCCATACACATTGAAAACTGGCGCAAGGTTCAAGTTCTCCAGCGAGAGACTTCTGGTGTTACGCAACGGGTGATGAAAAATAGACACATCAAAGGGCCGATTGTACCTTAAAACATTGTGCACACAGATAGATATTTTCAAACACAACAAGCGGTCGAAAGGCAGAACATTCATTTTTCGGAAGAGTGGTCTGCAGGATTCGTAATAATCGGAATGGTTTATAATTTTCAGTGAACGTTTCTGAAGTTGCCTTATGGGATCCAAATATGTTTTGTACGTTCTACCCCAAGATTCAATACAGTAAGAAATATGGCTCTGGATAAAGGCGAAGTACAACATACGCAGTATATTTTGGTCAAAATAATCTCGAGCCTGTAGCAGGGCGTAGCAACCTGAAGCGAGTTTTTGACAAATGATATGAATGTGATCCTGCCAGTGTAAATGATTATCAAGAGTAACTCCGAGATATTTAAATGATACAGCTTGTTCTAGCTTTTGGTTATTTATATACAGATTAATACAATTGGCGGCAACAGGTATTTTTCTGGAGTGAAAGGTGATGAACTTGGTTTTCGTGGCATTAATAGTCAACCTATTAGTTATCATCCACTTAAACATTGAGTCCAATTCTTTGTTTGCCCTGGTTTCAAGTTCATTAAGGGTGTCGGCAGTAATTATTATACAGGTGTCGTCAGCATACATCAGTACTTCAGCAGTGTGAAGCGCTGATGGTAAATCATTGACGTATAATGAGAATAGCAAAGGCCCGAGCACTGATCCCTGCGGGACCCCTGCTTTGAGATACTGCGATGAAGATGAAACGTTGTTCATTATTACGGTCTGTTGGCGTTCACTGAGGTAATCTAGTAGAAGGTGAGATGCACTGTTACGGAAGCCATATTGCTGAAGTTTTTTAATTAGAATATTGTGATTGACTGTATCAAATGCTTTTGATAAATCTAGAAATATGACACACACAAGCTTACGTTTATTTAGCGCCGTATTAATTAACTGCGTTAGGGTAAGGACTGCGGTTGAAGTGGAGCGGTGCTGACGAAAGCCGTGTTGTTGTGGCAGAGTATATTGTATTTATTTATAAACTTGTTGTACCGGTTGGCAAGAACTTTTTCAAAAATGTTATTAATTATACTGAGAATTGAAAATGGCCTGTAATTTAGAGTGTCCGAAGTGTCCCCTTCTTTATATATTGGCACAACTTTCGCAATCTTCAATGACGATGGGTATATAGAAGCTTTAACAGAGTGATTGAACAAGTGGCATAATATGGGACCCAGAATGTGAAAATTTTCTTGGATCATCCTTGGAGAAATGCCATCTATACCAACAGATTTGTTAGACGTCATATATGAAACGACGTGTTGTATTTCTTTTAAATCTATGTCGAACATTGCAAAGGAATTCGGTAGGCAAGTTGCCAAACTAAGTTCATCTGATGCAGGTGGAAGTTTCTGTGCGAGTGATATGCCCACGGAAGCGAAAGTGTAATTAAAGGTATCAACCGTATTGCTGTCAACAATATCGGGAAGTACACGAGGTTTGAGTGGTTTGCCTGCGACTTCTTTGACGATATCCCAAATTTTTTAGTATTAATGGTTAGCTTGTTGTATGCGGCTTGCGTAATACTCTTTTTTGCGGGTTCTTAACATTGCCACCAATTTATTCCGCATAGCCTTAAACTGAATAAAATAATATTGATTTTTTCTATTGTGTCGCCATTTATAATACCAATAGTTCTTTGTTTTAATTGCTTCAAGAGTGGTCTTGTTCATCCAAGGGCAAACCGGCGTATCGCGGGAGCGCGGAGAAACTTTCTGGGTGCTTTTTGCTAACGCCCCAGTAAGAGCATTGATGAAGTTAGAAAATTCAATATTGACGTCATTGTGATCAATTTCATCAAAATTGAGCGACAGAATATTATCTCGTAAAAGATCGTAGTTGATCTTGCTCACAAGTCTGGGACTTTGGGGCCGTGGTTTCGGGAAAGAGTTAATTTTTATGAAAATGGGTAGGTGGTCGCAGATTGCCTGACTATAAACTCCGGCCGTTATACCTGATGTTTCATTGGAAAGAGCATGGTCGAGAAGTGTAGCAGATGAAGCAGTCACTCGCGTGGGCTCAGTGATTAAATTGTGAAAGGCGAATGATCGCAACAAGTATTCGTAATTTCTGTGCATGGCGCTATTTGTGTCAATATTTATGTCTCCAACTATTGCAATCACCCCTTTGTGATCGTGCGTTATTGAAGAAAATATTGTTTCAAATTTTTCCAAAAAGGAATTCACACAAGAATTAGGAGGCCGATAAACAACGCCTACTATAAGGGACGATTCCAGTATAACAAAAAGAGATTCGATAAACGGTGTGCTACAAGTAACACCTGATAAGACTGAAAATGAACGTTCACTTTTGATAAAGAGCGCAACACCACCACCCCGCGAACGGGATACACGTGCGTTTGACATCAGAGTATACCCAGGAATTGTTATATTTTCACCCGGCTTTAGCCATGTTTCTGTCGTTGCTACTATGTCAAAAATTTGTTCCTGCTGAGCTAAGAAAGAAACAAGCCGATTAACGTTTTTTCTTATGCTGCGTACATTGCAGTGAAAAATGGACGTGCGGGTTGTACCGTCCTTGTTGGTGACAGGCATTGGCATGAACACACAAGTTCAAAAACGGGGTTCCAATATACTTCTTTACACAATCTTGTCGAGATCCTCCTCGCACGCCACGTGAACCGCTCGTGACTTTTCAGTTTTCCTGAGCAGAATTTTTCCTTCCGCTACCCAAGCAAATTTCCAATTTTTTTCTCGCTTGGCTTGAATTGCCTTGCCGAGCAAAATCTTGTTCTCCGGGCAAAGGTGCTCATTTACGAAGACTGGCTCACTGGTATCAAAACCAAGGGCTCGTGCGTTCAACCTATGCTTCTTAGCAGACTGCAAGAATTTGTCGCGTTTGCATTTGGACACAAATTTGATGATCACATTAGGGGGACCAGGTTTACGCGTAGGGACTCGGTGAATCACATCTACATCAGCCACAGACACGTCGGTCTCGAGGCAGGATGCCATTGTAGTGAAGATTGTATCAAGGTCGTCTTCGTCATTCATCGGAATGCCTTTCACTTCTAGGTTCGCCCTCCTACGGTACTGTTTCAGTTCCACAAGCTCCCTTTTTACTTCTTTAAGTTCTCTGACAACCCTCGTGCTTTCTTTCTGCACCTCTAGAGTCTGTTTTTTTGCTTCCGTGAGTTCCTGGCGGAAGCCCTTGACGTCTGCCCTAAATTCTTCAAAACTATCATTTATGAACTTCATGGAAGCTTTCACAGACGTAATTTCTTCCTGGATTACAGTGTTCGAGGAGTCAACCTTCTTTAGCTCACATCTTAGCTCAGTCAAAGCGTCGACGAACTTCGTAGTGAGCTCAACTAGTACCTTGGTTATTTCCTTTATACTACCAGGGGCTTTTTCCCCAAGGCCTTTAGCCACATCGGACAGAGCATCACACTTTCCCGTAGCCATTTGAATAGCAGAATGTGCAAAAATAGATCACAGCATCAGACAAGTCCAGCAGCCGCTAAACCGTACCAAATACAAAGACGGGTAGCAACCCCAAACCCACCTGCGGTGCGTTGAAATTTCTGATTAGGGCATGTGTCGACACGGCTGCCTGGACCAGTCTGAAGTGTCTTTTCGTCTCGCTGATCGGTTTATATAGGCGACGGTGACGCCTCCCCCGCAGCGATGGCGAAGTGGTCGTCACGTGCTCAGCTGCAGTTTCCGCTCTCGGCGCGTGCGAGCATCGTTCCTCCGGTAAGAGGGATGACGGGCCGAAGTGCCTGCGGTGCGTTGAAATTTCTGATTAGGGCATGTGTCGACACGGCTGCCTGGACCAGTCTAAAGTCTGTGGGAGCTGCTTCGTACGTTGTGACAGGGACTTCCGTTGAGGCAAGGAGAAAGGAGCGAATGGCTAGGAGATTCTGTTGAGCTGATGGGCGGAAGGTTTTGACGGCGATCAAATTCTGCTGTGGTCTTGGCTGAAGAATTGAGTCGGTAATTTCGCTCGGGGTAAGGTGGGCGGTGGCCGCAAGGGCTTGCATGAGTTCAGTGGGTTTGATCTTCGCAAGTGGGATGCCCGAAGGGCGAATTACAATTGTTGCGAGGTCTTGGCTGCGTCGGCGGGAGTGGTATACGGTTTGCCAGCGGGAATCGGTCTCGGAGGACATGGCGTGTTGTTGGGGGAGGGCTGGGTGAGCAACGCAGGGGCACGCTACCGTTGCCACGGCGCTCGGGTTTGCCGAAGCGCCAGTTAGGCCTAGCTGGCCGTGCCGGCGTGGTCGATGTTTGGAGTGAGATTCATTGAAAACGGGGGCTTACCGGAGGTTGACACTTGGACTGGAGGGTCCCTGCGTGTTCCGGCGTCGGTGGCCGTGCTTGTATAGCTGCTGAAAGGTGCAGTGACGGTTGTAGAAGGAAAGAACGCCAGAGCTCAGCGGAGGTGCGACCGATGGCGTTCGAAGACGCTGAGAGAAATATGGTTTTAGTAAAGGGTGCGCAACCATAGATCACATTCATGTTGTCAATCAAGTGATAGAAAAATCCGCAGAGTACGCGCATCCGCTTTACACGGCATAGATACAGTATGAGAAAGCGTTTGATTCCGTACTCACCGCAGCCATACAAGAAGCACTAAAAGGCCAGGGAACAGAATGCCAACACTATTAATAAGATTGAGCGTTTCCAGCGTCCTGCTGCACGGTTCATTTTGTCAGATTACAGGACATCGTCATCATTAACAAAAATAAAGATTCTTGGCTTGCAAACACTTCAACTCCGCCGACAGGTCGCCCACCTCAACTTTCTCTATCTACAGTACGACAACGAAACCGGCCTGTCACGCGATTATCTGCTTCCCGAACCACAGAGATCATCTAGGATGAACCACTGCAAAACCATATTGGGTTTCAGCCGCACTAAAATATTTCAGAGGTCTCATTTTCCTAACACTGTAGAACAATGTAACTCTTTGCTGTAATCAAATATAGAGTGTGCATGTGTTGGCACTTTTGAACATAGCTTGTATAATCACCATTTGTAACCGCCTCCTGCTTAGGCAGCGATGCCAGCTGTAGCATTTGTTAATAAATAAATAAACAAATAAATAAATAAATAAATAAATAAATAAAAAATAAACCTCAGTTTCGAACACCGTAACAAATTACCTTGCATTGTAATAAAATATGGTTTTCACGTTTCCATGCATGTACCCACCCCTTATGTAAAGCCCTTCAATGGGGTCTTTGAAATGAAATAACGAATTCACAGGCAGGATACTCGTCCAAGCAACGCGATAAATTCCCGATCTGAGAGGGAGTAAGATAGGGAGATACCATCTCGCCAAAACTGTCTGGAGGGGTATTTAGAAAGCTTGACTAGGAAAACATCGGAATAGGGATAAACGGGAAATAATCGAGCCATTTGAGGTTTGCAGACGACATAGTCTTGCTGAGTGAGGGCGCATAACACATGCAAACAATGCTTGAGGAACTAGAACCCGAAAGCACGGCTGTGGTGCTAAAATAAATATGAATAACTCTAGGGTAATCAGGTATAAGCATGCCAAAAAAATTGGCTGCGGTCTAACTCAGTTACACCTGCGTGTGCGTTGCGAAAGGTACGGTTAATATTATTGTTTAGCTTGGTTCTCTATACAGTTATGACACTTCTCGAGGCGTGCGCCTCTTCTTCCTCCATCTCTTTGGCTCGCTGCCTCCTTTTTGTTTCGTGCCGACGACGAAGCCTGGGCACGAATCCCACCGAGCTGCGTATGCGATTTTTTCTATTTTTATTCTTTACTCTGTTTGGTATGATTCGTTTCTTGTTTTTGATTTTGATCGTTTTTTTATTTTCTTACATTTCTATTTTTTATTTTTTATTTTTCTTAAGTTTTTTTTACTTATGGAGCAGCAAGCGGCGCTGCCAGCAGCGGCGGCTAGGGAATCGCCAGGTTCCTTAGTCGCCGCAGGTTCCCTAGAAATAGCTGCAAGCGAGGAAACCGCTGAGCTCGCGGTGCGGCCACCGGTCACAGCAAAACGGTGAGAATACGGCCATTGTTGCGCTCGCTACAAAATGTCCTCTTCAGCTTAGGAAACAGGACGCTAGAATAAGTAACAGTATACAACGACCTCGCACAAATGGTGAGTGCTGACCCCAACCACGAGAGAGATCCGGCGCAGAATTGTATTGGGTTGGCAAGCACTCGGCATGCACTTCCAGATAATAAAAAGTGAGCTACCTCCTTCCCTTAAAAAAAAGCTACATCGAATGTATACTTCTGGTGATGGCATACAAAGGTGAAACTTGGAACGTTAATGAAGAGCTAGAAAGCAAACTTAGGTCGGCTGAACGGGCCATGGAACGAATAATGTTAGGAATAACGCTACGGGTCGGGAAACAAGCTACCTGGATCAGAGAATAAACTAAAGTTGACGATATAATAGTTCAAATAAAGAAAAAGAAATGGACTTGGGCTGGTGATGTGGTGAGACAAACTGACAACCGGTGAACAATTAGCGTAAGAGTGGATACCAAGAGTTGGGTCTAGAAAGAGGGGCAAGACGAATAACACGGCAGAGGGATGGAATGAAGAAATTCGGGGGTTTACTGTGTGCTCGAGCAGCGCAGCAAAGAAGTGGTTGGAGGTCCATGGGAGAGAGAGAGAGAATGGCTTTATTGAGGTAAGGAGGCCAGATGCCCTGGAGGGAGAGAGGTCAAAAGGTAGGGGAAAGAGCAGTTCAGCGGTGCTCCCTGTTCACACAGTTCTCTTTCTCTGCGTATTAATGCGCATGTTCGCTGTTCATATGTGGTTCACAGTTCACTAGCTTGTTTTCTTTTCAGTTTTCGCGCAGAGACCGGGCAGATGGAGTGTGCTTAGTGCACTCTAGGGGAGTCGGACAAGCTGCTACACCATTTTAAAGAGACCATTCTCAAGAGCGCATTCAGTAATCAATTCAAGGGTTGGTGGATCTTCACGCACCCGGCGTATGTGTTCGGATTCGGATGTAGGTACCGGGCCAATGGCTAAAAGCTGCTCACGGCCTCTGTCGAAGGCGGGACATAGCCAGATTAAATGAAATAAATTTGGTGTGCCATCACAACCACAGTGTGGGCAGTGGTGGAGCTCGGACCCTGCAGGGGCTGTCCATTTGTAAATGACGTGAGGGGTGTAGGCCGCATTGGCGTAGACTTTGTTTGCGAATATTTCCCCCGAGCGTGAAAGAGGCTTTAGAAGGGCGAGGACTCCGTCCGGTGTCGCATCTTGCAAGCGTTGTCTGCTTAGTTTCTTTAGATACCGAAGCCGAAGTTGCCAATCCGACTGGAGGGGGGGAGTTGGTGCGTTGGGAGAGGCCTTCGTCCTGCAGTGTACCCGAGCAGGCCTGTGGGATTATTATGAACTACTTCGATCGCAACTGAACCAAAAAATGTCTACCATGGTTCACATGGAAAGGGTTCGCGAAAGCGTTATTGATGCTGTGCGATCAACAACTTTTTCTGAAGCAGTTCGAACATTGGCGAAAACATGGCGAAAAAAAAACATAACGCACGGCTGTCCTGCTTTTCTTGCCCTCTTTTTTTCGTCAATGAACCAGGTGCTTTCCGCCAGAGACTGTACGAACTAGCACATGGTATCAATGATATTGAATTAATTTCTGTTTCGCTTACCATCTAGTTTGTGATCAGTTGTGCGCTTTCATCTATCCGATCAATCACAAGAATTAAAAACACTCTATACTCAATCATGACATGAGAAAACTGTGTTGCCTCTTGTCGCGCTGTACAGATATCGCGCTTTGTGCAGTCCACTCGCGCTATGAAACGTCAACTTCTTCTTTCCCACGCCCAAGTCTCGCAAAGCGGGACCAGGAGCAACTGAGCCGAAAACTGGCTGTGTTGCGTATAAGGGGCGATTTACTACCTCAAACTGCTTATTTGCATTTCACAATTAAGTTAAAGTCCATCGCACTCCCGGAAAGTGGAAGCTTTAGGGAAGCGTGCCACTGTGGGAAAAAGGAAAGGAGGTACGCCGGCAACGCAGGGTTTAAAATAATTTTCTGAAGCCGGCCGAACTTGAAAAATGTCTGATATTTTTCACTGCTTCCCCCAAAGAGTGAGGACAAAATCAAAATATTCATTTGCTCTGCACTTTTGTCTTTTCGCCTTTCACATAGCCGCATATATATGTCATCATAGAGAAGGCAGAAAGGGCCAAATAAATGTTCGAACATTCGGTTTTTTACGACGAGTGAGGAGATAAAATGTCAGTTTTTGTCATTGTAGCAGACACAACAGAGACAACGGATACCACGTGGGGCAGTTTTCGCGCTTTCAAAAGAAGGTCAAGACTTCCTTTACCCCCACTATCTTCGACCTGGAAGGCACTGCATATTTCGTGCATGAAGAAAGGGCATCACTAAGTACGAGAAACATGCCGGAAGGGCGCTGTCCTCCCTTTCTGGTGTTCAGCTCTGTTTTGCATCAGAGGGGCAAATTTGCGACTAGGCCAACTCGCAATAATATTACGGCGCGGTTTGGCGCCGCGGTTTGGCTCTTACGGCGCGGTTTGGCTGTTGACACACGAAAGATCTACCCCCACCTTCCCTTAAGAAACGGAAATTAATCTTTTACTTGCTTCTTGGGCCAGTTCACCCATTCTGTATTGTTATAAAAAATCTATCGTCTCTGTCCGCGATCGCTGCCACGGCAGGAGTCAGGCATAACTGAGACGCCTTCTCGCTTCAACGATGGTTCAAAAAGCTCCTACCGTTCAGATTCTTGACGGAGAACCTTTACACTTAGCTCTGACAAACCACTACACTTTGTAGCCGGTGACTGCGAGCATATCAGATATTCGGATTTCAGTACGCTTTGCATATAGAACTATGCGATTTTAAGCATAAAACCCATCTGTATTTGCTAAAAATTCCGGCAACAATTATTGGCTGAAGTACAAATCTGCCGTTAATGGACAGATCCGTGTTCACAATTGCGGCGCAATTTTACGGCTCTTCCTTGCTATGTTTCGTGCCACAAAAATATTCGGCTTTAGAGGACTACTGAGTAATTCGCCGGGGCGGTTTTCAGCCCTTAATGCGATGGCATGCATGGTCCGCGGCAGTGGAACGGAGCCTCGGCTTCCAGGCTTGTGTGTAACTTCACTTCCGTCAGAGATACGCAGAAAATTAAACGTGGCATGGTGTCTTTCATTCACTGTGTACCGTGTTATCCGGGAAAGGTGGTTCTTGTAGCTTTTGGTACTGGTGACTCTTTCGCAGGTTTTAGGACTGGCACTTCTGTGTACCAACGCCCCGGAGGACGAGACGGCCTTCTTAATTACCTATGTCATACACCCGATTCTACTGGTTGTCAACTTAATGATCCTGATCAGCATCATTGTGGACCTTGAAATCTATAAGCAGTTGGTGTCTACCAGTTTCGTGAGTGCACTTTACACGTTTTTTCTTCGATTAAGTACTGCATTACTTCCTCGGCGGCATCACATCCTCCCTCGTTACCTGAGCGATTTCCCTGCAAACGAGCCTTTTAATGCAGCACGGTATTAGGCAAGCTTTCCATACATTTCATGACGTCATTGCTATAAAACTCCGAGGTTCCAGGTGTTCCGTAGCACGCGCTTTAACGTGGAAGTAGCCATAGGGAGAGAGCAGCGCACAAAGCGTAGCATGCAGCCACAGGATGCAGAACTAGCCAAAATCGCAAGGGGAAAGCGGTTTGTGTCAACGGGCGAACGGACAAAGCGCTTCGAGAGCGCGGGAAGGGAGCAGAGCGGCTCAGCCATTTAATTGGAGATGGGTGCTTTTGCATTAATAACCTTTGCCTTTTTGTCCTCGGACGTCGCAGTCGGTGTTTTTAATCTCACTGTGTCTGGGCGGCAAGGTTTTGTTTTGGAAAAGGTTACGCGTTTCGTGTTGAGCCATTTGCCGATTGCGGTGCCACACCGATGTGGCCCAAAGTCGATTGATACCATCCGAGACCTACGTCTACTGATTCGCGATGAGTTGTGCATCATAGCGATGACAAAGCCGTTTTGAGAGTCGTTAATAAGTGACAGTAGCCTTGGTGCTTCACTGGTTAGCAAAATTCGCAGGGTGGAATGGCCTGTAATAATTTTGTTCCCAATGTTTTACCTTTCAGTTCCTTGCGCACAACGCAAGTACATTTTTAATCCTGTCCAGCCGGGTGACGATGGCAAGAGATCATTATGAAACGGTGAGTGAAGTTCCACAGGTCTTTGTGTGGTTGCACGCCCCGTCATATGGGTATTTGAAATCACTGTCTGAGATTAGCTGATGCAAGGTGAATAATTATGGCTGAAAACATTTCATATTGAGGCGTTCTAATTCTGACTTAAATGTGCAAAATAAAATGCTTGGCGCTGCAAGCCGTTGATGTTGGCGGTTTTGTCGGCACTAGTGCCACACAATCACCGACATCACTAGCTTGCAGGTTCGAGCAATTTACGTCCATACGAGGACAAAATATTCAGCCTTACTGTAAGCGATGTATAATTTAATAGAAGCTATTTTATTTCGTGAGTAGCTTATAATTTATGACATATGTATGTATAAATGTTTATTAGGAAAAGGGGTGGGCTAAGAAGGGGGGGCGGGTTGTTTGGAAGGGGGCATGGGGCTCCCCTAGGCCCTAAAATCGCTCTCGCGAAAAATAGGTCTTGCGGCCGAACAGAACTTCGCAAACTGCGCTGTTGTGTCATATAGTGCATTCAATGTGTTTTCAACAGTATTGCTTGAAAGCAAAAAAAAATGCCTCCTATCCACGCTGTGAAGGTAGTTGGAGAGCAAAGATGTAGACGACCCCCACAACGATTGCTGAGGCGACGTCACTTGAATTCCCACTCGGGGCTCTACAAAGAGTGAAACTCGATATTCTGCCAGCCGTTACTTGGAATTTGCGCGGGCGGCGTCCCGAATGCAGCAGCATGAGCCACGGCCGGGGTAGAACTGTTGACGCCGCCGCCATAGCCCAGCAGTGCGTAGGCAGAAAGCGAACGGAGAGAAGCGTCTTTCGAATGGTGAGACAGCGGACCTAGCCACCCTGATGTGCTAGCTCGGAGCTACACCACCGCTCGACACAAGCGTAGGCACCGAAACAATTGGGCATGTGAGCTTAGTGATTCCCATTTATACCGATTTGAACCAGTGTGAGTAGTTTTTTTGAGAATTGCGAGAAAGCGGAAGGAACTTTTATTATCGCTATTTTTCAGTTTTCAAGACCAGTCGCTCTTTCCGCCTGTTGTAATGCCTCTTAATTAAAGGACAGGCGAATTGCTGTGTTCATCAATGTAGGAAACGGAGTCCCATTCGTGGCAAGCAGAGCGCAGAAGGTGGCGTTTCTCTACTGGCCAGATGTCTGTATGTGGTTCCTACATTTTTTTCCCGCGATTACAAACAGTCCTTAACGTATCTTTGCCCGGTGCCCACTTAATTCTGTTGTGTCAAGGTTATCCAGGAGGTGCTGTCGAACAAGTTAATCAATCTATGCGAAGGAAGCGCGCAATGGACGCGAAGCTGCGCCAAGACAAGTCCAAAACAGCCGTCGCTCAAGCAGACGACAAAACCGTACCACCGAGAGCAGGTGCATTCACGCGGGGAATGCTGTGTAAATTAGCCATGCCATCTACAAAGTGAAACACTCCACCCACGTTCCCCCTACCCCCCTCACCGCGTTTGGAGTTTATTGTCCAGCACGCTGCGAAAGAACCGTTGGCTGGTAGAGGTAGAAAGTTTGGCTTTAAAAACATTCACAACGAAAATACCAACACATCACACGCACTCTATATCTCGCACTCTGGCAAAACCCCAGCGAAACATAGGGGCTTTAACGGCTTCTTTGCAGTGCTCGAGGCTGGCTTGGACTTAAATAGGCGAAGCTGCACGCAAAGATTTCATCTCAGAAACGGACGATTCCACGTTCATCGGCGGCATTTGCCTTTCTTCCTCTATTCTCTTTCTCCTGTCCTCCTCACGAGCAGCAAACCACTTTTCGCGAAGGGCGCCCCTTCGCTTGTGTTCTCTCTGTGTGGTGTCTTCGGTAGCGCAGTGTGCACATTTTGGTAACACGCACCAACTCGCCCAACAAGAGGTCCTATACCTTTTCAAGGCTGCCTTCGGCACTATAATACTTAGGATATGTTCAAAATTGAGGATGTGCAGGTCAAAACTGCTAACAACAAAGCAGGAACGCGTGACGCTGCATGCATGCAGCGCAGCCTGCTAATAGTCACCGGCGTGACCAGCGAGACTAGGGGACGGCGCTCTCGCAGCCGGCCACGTGGAAGATGTTGCGGATGCTTTTGTGTTTATGGGGCAAGGTTCAACATACACGGCGGCTCACCTCCACAGCTGCCAACGCCTTTTTGGTGAAATTCTGTTCGGTTTATAACCATGAAAGTACTTATCTCGCTGTTTGCGTGGTTCTTTGCCACAGAGCTTCATTACCAGTGCCATGAAGTTTTAACACGCATGCGCACGCGTCCGAAGTCCAAGGGCTCGCGTGCGGGTCTACGCCTTGTGCATTATTTTTAAATGTAATCGCCCGATATCTTAACGCGGTAGGGTTATGAGGCTGATTCCTCGGTTTTCCCGTGCCTGCTAGCCTTCCGCCATTAGCCGTGCTGATCACGCCTCGGAGGAAGTACGCCATCGATGCCAACAGGAAACTGCAACTGTGGAATCCACATAAGAGGGCTTTGACCCTATCGGGAGTACCAAGCGGCGGCACCTAGATAGTGGCAACTAGACTAGATGCCTATGGCCAAGACAGAAGAAAAGATAAGCACCCGCCGTGCCTGCGCAGTGGTGTTTTTCCTTAGTCGTATGTTTGGCAGATATTGTGTCCAGCCGCGTCGCCCTCCTCATCACCATCAGCAGCACCCTGCTCAGGCCCACTGCAGGGCGAGGGCCTCTCTCAGTGACCTCCAACCGCTCCTGTCCTGCGCTACTCGAGTCCACAGTTTACCCCCCATGTTTCGTGTTCAATCCCGTCATCGTGTTATTGGCCTTCCCCTTCTTCCAGACCCACCTCTTGGTGTACACTCTGTAACACCAATTGCCCACCGGTACTTGGTTCGTCTCCTTATATGGCAAGCCAAAGTCCATTTCTTTTTCTTTACTTGAACTCTGATCTTCTACTCTAGCTTGCTCTCTCATGCAGGTAGCTCGTTTCTTGTGCGTGAGTGTTATTCCTAATAAATTTTCCTCCGTGGCCTGAACTTACGCCACCACTAAAGCGCTTCTCCAAACCACACTACTGCCTACGCTAGCTAAGATTGCGTCACCTCCATAAAAAAGGATGTAAAATGATTAACGCCAGGCTTTCTAAACCCAGGAAAAATCTACATTGAAATCAGAAACGAAATAACATGGGTTGTAGGAAAAATAAAATTATGTATTATACGACTCCCATTTACAAGAATTTTAAAATTATTCTTCGAAGTTTTAGCGGCCGTGTCGTTCCCGCCAGCTCTGTGTGGCAAACGACGACTGGCGTCCCTCTGCCAATTTACAAAACCTAGAAATAGGTCAGAATGTGTTTTCCGAAAACAGTCCCTACCGAGACACGGCAGAGTTTTCCACCCAATCGGCGAAATACAGGAAATATTGCAACATTTCTCCCACATTATAAAACACCGTTCTTAAGGAAGAGGATGAATAAAAGAGGAAAAGACAAAACTTAAGTACGCACTGATCATGACCCCGATATCGGTCAGCCTGTCCCACCGGAAAAATCAGCCAAATAAGCGCCGCTACCGCAACAACGTATAGCGGTGGCTAGCTCTTAATTTTCACGGTGGCCGTGCAGGTCGCAAATTGTGTCGAATAATAACTTAATATTATGGAACGGCTGTTGGCCATTATCGTCAGCTTGTGAAAAGTTACTTTCTGACAAATCCAGGTAATCTTGTGGAGCAAAAAGGTTTCTTGCAATTTCCGAACTAAAATACATTAAAGGCCAACTGCACTCAAATACTGCACTCAACTGCACTGTTTAGTAAGTACACACAAATCAGCTGGCACACAAGTGGTAGCCCCGTAAAACGCCTCGTTAATCAGTCAGAAGCGTTTAAAAAAGCTCAGCCGCAGACCACGCTGCACCTGCCGGCGGATCCCGTAAACAGCCATGACGCTGCTGTGACGTTCCAGACGATGGGGGCTTCTTCCTCTGGCCAGCCACGCAGCCGGATAGCCGGTCGAGCTCTGCTGCACGCGCTTCACACATGTACTGCCCCATCCGCGTCAGCTTGAGTGCAGACTCTCTCCCGAGCTGGTGACCATCCGTCCGCTCACTGGACGGCTGCAACGCCCCTACAATGGCCGCGCTCGCTCTCCTCGGTTTCGGTTTCAAAATCTCCGATTTTTGGTGGCCGATTGCGGCATCCACGCGCGTATTTCAGCTGTTGTATTTTGCATGTTGCTTCCTTTTTAAGGAGACTATACGAAAGTAGGGTTTTCTAGAGGCCGCAATTTTGAGTGCAGTTGGCCTTTAACGCTTAGACTATACTGACTGCCAAAGTTGACTCAGCCACCTGGAACACTCTAACATAGACCTGCCCTTAGTATGACAGATATTTTCTGGCTTGAAATACATTTTCTTGTTTGTTTCAAAACCGTGATCCTGTTTTTCTCTTCTTGTCGCAGGTCCTGGCATTGGCAGACATGCTCGTGCACCTCGGCCACTTTGCCGACACCATAGATTTATAAATCTTGCTCATGTAGTATGTCACAGTTCTGATGGTCTTGCCAAAGGCCAAAATTGCGCCATCCGTAACTACAAAATTATGGATGATCTGTGCCGTTCTAAAGCTGCGAAGTTTTGCGAAGCTGCAAAAAAATTATAATAAATTTCTAAATTCCCAGTGAAAAACCACCAATAGCTAGAAGCTGCCAATAATTAATTATAGCTGCAGAAGGCCATGGAAAGACACTAAAAAACTACCAATGCAGACCTCGTGAACTACAAAAATGACATTGCAAATTACATCAACCATAAAAAATGCCACCATTTTCTCAATCATTTTCTAGGATTAAAATGGTAGAGACACTGGCTCTGGCGTTCACACCAACCAAATCGGCGAACAAACCCATGTACCTTCTTATCGGCGCAGATACGCGCACTTCTGCGCAAGATACCTGGCCAGAAGCTTGTGACGCTTCTGCATTTCTGCTGGATCACAGAGCTTTACCTGGAGTTAATGCCAGAAGGAATCTGCATCGATAGAGAAAAAAAAATGGTGCAAGACAATTTTTTCTACTGTCGGCAGTTTGTTGTACACAACACCTTCGGCAACTTGATTTTCATTTTCTTCGTTTTCTCATTTTCTTTTCACTCATTTTCTTCGATAAATTGACAAAAACTTTGACTGATATTTTTTTGCAACTAAGATGCGTGAAAACATTTGAAAAACTGGTATTATTAGAAAAGGCATTAAATATTCTGCATTTGGTGTTCCTGTAGTTAGTGCTTAACCATTTTTTTTAGAAAAAAAGTGCTTTCTTGGACCCCTAGAAATCGGTCAATGTTCCAGCAGGAGTGAGTTAAATTACTACAGAGCATGACTCATACTCATAAAAGTTCCCCACCCAAAAGTATAAGCCAGCTCGTCAAACTACGTGAAGTTAAGCAACGATAAAAGTTCAGCAAATTAAAAAATAAATTTAAAAAAATGCGGTACTCCCCAATGCAAAATTTCTGCGCAGCACGAACTGCTGTCTTCTTGGTCGAGGCGCATAGTTGCAGTGTCTCAGAAAATGATTGTGTGATCATCTTGATGTGCGTTGGCACAATGAAGCATGTTTTCTAAATCGTGTTTGAACAACCACACAAATGTCACGTGGCTCGACGAGCGATGCAACGAGGACGACGACGAAGGGTCCGAAGGATCGATGACCGTGCAGCACGCAGAACTTGAAAGAACAAGACGCCTCTTTTAATGGATGCCTGGTTTTGCGTTTGCTTTCTTGGGTGCCACTACACGCCGAGGGCAGTTTTCACACACGTGTCGGACACAGCCTTGGCAAGTGCCCTCCCGCTCACACTCTCAGAGCGTGTCGCGCAACCTCAACAAACGCCCGTCCCCCTCACAATTTCGCGGCACTCTCCTACTCCATTGTTTTCTTTCTTTTTATCGTTCACTCAACTACAACGCCAAACCATTGCTATCGTGAAACCACGGCAGTGGTGGCCGAAGTGCTGTGCACAAGAGTTTCAAGCTGGCGCCTACATTTTAACCTGTGCAATTTGATGCATCTGAACACCCAGAGTCCACGTCATTGCGCTGTTTCAGTGAGAGGGAGTTTTATAGCTGTAGGGCATAGTTATAGCAGTAACTAGTGGCATCACGCATTAATAACTTTACCTGATAATGCTGCCACCTTGACCGGGCTCAGCGCTTTGCGGATCTTCAGGCCACCCTTCGAGATGGCCTTGTTCGAGAGGGTGCCGTTCAAGCTTCGCACTTTCAGAATATCATTCCCCCACATCCGCACCGCCAGCTGCTTGCAGAACGCGGCGTCAGTCGGAAGGAGGAGAAGCCGCTCCAACGTTCCCAGGTCAATGTAGATGACCCTACCAAGGTGCATCTACAAAGAAATTACTAGGAAATGGAAGCAATTATACGGGAATTTCTCTACAAAGATACACTGCAAGTCATGCGCTAAACTTCTTTATAAAGTGTGCTTTACATCAGCCTACCTGCCCATCGCTCACAGTCCCTGCAGTGGTGTCTGGGATTAGAGCAGCTTGTCGAAGGGCTGTAAAAAATCAGATTATAGGCTTCAGTTGTAAATCCTGACTACATGTTATGCACTGCCTATAATTGCTTTACTTCCATAACGAGGTCTCTTTTGTTCTTTTCTAAGAAGTCAGCAGAACTTTGTTAATATTAGCTGGCCAGGCAAAACAGATTTTTAAGGGACATGTGATTTTGGACTGTATTCACCCATGCATATATAATTTGCACCAATAGTTGACAAATGTCAAAAGTGAGGTAGAGAAGGAAGCACGTGCAAAAAAGGATGATTCATGTGTGAACAGAGCCCCGAGCTTTTTCGATCCTGTGCTAAGCCTATGTTGACACCTTGACCGTGAATAAACCATTCTTCAAACAGCAACCCCGGCATCTAAAATTGCCTATGCAGCTGAAATGTTTAAATTTCGCCACCCACTACATGTACTGCTGTGGAACAACACCTTCAGCAATGCATCATACATCATTTGCTGGGAACAATTGAGCATTTGTACATGAGCCCACTTATAATGAACTCGATCATCATGCTGAACTCGTTCCCTATATCCGCAGTTCATAATAAGCCTTTTCTGCATGCGAAAACGCTGTGTGCATACGGCAGGTGCACTGACGCAGCGGCAGACGTCACTTGCTCAGCGTTGCCTGCAGCAGTGAAGGTGCTTAGGAAAGTTTATTACTCGCTCACCAGAACAGAACTATGGATGGTTAGAAAATGGCGGTGCCCAGTGCACGATGGCAATTCTTGTAAGGAGAAACAAAAAGGGTTTTCACTCAAGCCTAGCTAATTCAGTGGCCCCCAGCTTTCCTCCATCCACTAGTGAAATCATTCTTCCACTTTCTCCTACCCCCGGCTGGAGGTCGGGGAAGACACGACCCACGCTTCGCAGGTGTTGCTACTGCGCCAGCACGAAGTTTCTGCGCATTAAATCTACTATGCTCCCTGTCTCGCGCTCCTCCTTTTGACACGCTCCCGGCAAACAGGAATGGATAGAAGGGGAGGGGTCGCAAACCTGGAATTCCCAAGAGCGGCTCCCTGTTTTGTTTACATTTTTGTTCACTGGCGTTTTCGTTTTCTGGCTGATATCTGTTTGGAAACGGTGATCATGTGCAGTGCATATCACACTATGCGGGCATAAAACAGCCATCGAAGTGACGACTGGGACTGCTTGTTGTATACACAAAAGGGTGGGTCCTTCATTGTACTCAAGCTTCAGCCTCACACTTGTTTGTTGTATCTGGAATTGATTGCCATTGGCCCAGTGCATACAATCGTTCGTTATAACCAAGCCTTTCTTATAACTGCGGCAATTACAGGTGGGCTTGGCAGTATTTTGTATATGCATTCTAACATCCAACAACAAAAGTAACCAGCAAAAATTGTTTCCATGGTTAGCGTTTTAAGAACACCATAAGGAAGTGCACGTAAGCCTGCTTGTTTCTAAAGTCAACCCATGCATAAACAAACACACCTTTTTTTGGCTGTGGTCTTGCCGCATCCTTTGCCCTTCCAGTTCCTGGTGCAGTAAAAAAAATGTTAGGACCACCTGAAGTGCTAGTGGTAAAGCCACGATAAAAGGTAAATAAAGTGCAGGTTCACTTGCTTCCAGGAAATTTGTATGTGGAAGTGGCTTGCATAAGTAGGATGCAAAGCCATCCTATTTATGCAAGCAAGGAATCAATCCGCTGACCACATCGGACTTCATAATGCGACATGGCTCCATGGCCATTGCTACTGAAAACTGCCACAATGACCAAAACAGAGGCCTCCGCCACAGGCCTACTATGTAACTCTGCTGCAAAATCATAGGTTCCACTATACTCGGTTACAACTTAAAAGAACGGCAATGGAAGTTGCCGCTGTGCCTCATCACCGCTGCCGGATGTTACTCCGCGCGGCGCAAGTAGTGCTTTACTGGGAGTGTTTTGAACATGGCACGAGCCGTTTTCGTGATTTTTCGGACTTAGTATGCTTATAAACTACTGCAGCGACAACAAACAAACTACGTGATAAAAGGCAGACGACATCACTCATTCACAGCAATCTCCTTTCAAAACTCGCGCGCCCGTTGACATCCGGGTCCGTCGCTTGAGCGGAGTGATACCGTACAGGAGCTATTGCCGTTCTTAACTTGTTCCCGAGTATAGCCTAACTCGGGAAACACGCATCTGTCAATATTCTGAGCCAACAGCAAGAAAGCGTTCAACACCTACTTTCTTCGCAGCCAGTGTCGAGGGCAGGTGGTGGTGGTTCTGCCAGGCGTGTGCTGGCAGTGCCACAGCGCCTGTGCTGGCGCAGCTAACGGCTGGTGGCGGTAGCGACCCAGGGCTCGTGTTGCCGCAACTCGTGCCTGGTGATGGTGGTGCCGCGGAGTCCCGCTGGCGAAGGTAGTGCCAGGTGGTGGTGGTAGTGCCCCCGGGCCCGCGCTGGTGCAGCTACTGCCTGGTGGTGGTAGTGCCCCAGGACTTGTGCTGGCGCGGCTCATGGCTGGTGGCAGTAGTGCCCCCCAGCCCGTGCTGGCGCAGCTTACGGCAGGTGCTGCAGCAGGGCCCATGGTGGTACAGCTTATGGTGGGTGCTGCTGGTTCCACAGCTGGTTCCATGTTGGTGTGGTGCTGCAGGCCATCTCCACTCTCTTCGCTGCCTGGAGGGGTGCCAAAGTTACCGTGTTTGCATGTAAATAAGCGACCTCAACTATAACGCAACGGGGGCACTTTTGGCCGCTCCGAAAATGAAAAAAAATATATATTACGAATATAACACGAGGTAATGCGAAGTTGTCACGAGGCCCACCAACCTCAAGTGCAGGCTCCCTGGCATTGAGTTAAACAAGCTTAGCCTTTACAGGCAAAAACTGGCCGCGACATTTGCGGACGAATTCTGCAAGATCATTTTTGAGTGTACAGTAGTGGCCATTCTTGGGTCCACGGAGCGCTTTACCAGTCGGTGTGGCTTGAAAGATGCGATCACGACACTTCCTCCAACCTCGAATGGTTGCCTCGCTTAGTCTATGCACAATGCACAACGCATACAACGTCGAAAACAAGCAAGCCAATCTACATAGCTGCAGTTTGTTCGTTTGGGACTAACAAGCCACTTTCGCAGTTGGGCCTGTAAGAAAAATGTAGACCAATAAGCTGCGTTGCCCAATAAGTCGCATCATTAGCAAGTCTGCCACACAATATATGGAGCATTAACATGTTTCTCCACTTTATATAGCAGTGCCGTTTGATGAATGTGTAATCCGGCCTTCTATTCAACAAGGCGCAATTCATGTGGTGCCTGCAAATGGCATTACAGAGGCTTACAACTAGATAGGAAAGCAATATCTCGAAATGCCTACAAAAGAGCCATGTAACGAGGCCATGCTACAGGGCTAAGATTTGTTCTAACCCGCACAAAGAAAAGACCCTGTTAATGAGGGTGCAGGCTGTTTAGATGGTAATGGCGCATCTTAGCAGATGTGCTACCATCCCTGCACCAGTAAAGATTACAGCCAAGTAAGAATAACAGTAACTGCAGCATCTGCCACATAACTTAGCTCATAACAGTAATTATACACCATGCACACTGATGGTTTACGCACCTGCCAAGGGAACTTTCGGCACAGAGCTTTCTGAAGCTCCCTCTTCATGGACCGCAGCTCCTGCAGCTCGCTGCTACAAAGGCTTTCCTGGAGCTGCTTGTTCGAAGCCTTCAATTGGCTGTTTTCAGCGTCCAATTGTGCAATCCTCGTTTTTACGCTGCCACGGTACTTTCTTCCATCGCAGCAGCCTGAAGATGCATGGTGGCTTCGGCTGATCTTTTTTGGGCTTTCTCAGCCTTTTTGCTTGTCTTCGCCTGCAAGGAAAGGTCAAGACAGGATAACAAATGTCACTTGTTCCGCATCTCTTCTACCAAAAAGACTCGCCTATTTAGAGCCACAAACATACTGCAGTGTCATTTGACACACAAATTTAAGTGTTGTTTATAGATCAACTTTTGTAGAAATATCGGTTGACTTCCAAAAAAAAGTCCCTAAAAGTGGTTGCTAATTTATTGCCACAGCGTTTAAGTGGGTGCTTATGTTCGATACGAACATTTACGATTAAAATACTATAGTGGCTAATAGAAACAAGGCCTTCACAGACAATTCACGATTTCGATGCTCTAACTTGAGAAGTTACTTAAAGCCTTGTTTACTTAAATAAGAGTGTGGTGGCGATAAGTGGAACACTTTAAACATTTTTCCTAACAAACCGCCGCTCTGTTCGCCCTCAAACTTCAAACGAAGGTCGCATTTTGTGGTCTATTTTTTTGGCGCCGAAACAACAATGGTACTTACCTGGTCTTACTGAAAATGCTTAAAAAACGATTTTCGCCTGTGGGAATATGGCGGCTTATTTGGATGTGTGAACAAGCGCCTGTTGATCTTGGAACGACGAAGCCACCTGGGGCATGAAGAGCAAAACCCACATTTCCGATTCCCGGTAGGAAGAAGTAAAATGGTGTAGCAGACAATAAGAAAATCTTTTTCGTCCCTAGTTCAGGATGATCACAAATTCTTCCATAACAGCTGATACCAATCATAACAAAATATGCCCACGGTTCATCGTTGCCAAGAAACATTAGATTTGTTTTCTCACCTACAGTTACATTTTCTGATCGCCTGCTAGCATTACCAGTTGATTCGGCCCTGCGAAATCAGCCTCACGATTCTTGCATTGTCCTTGTTTGTTCGTTCTTGTTTTATTTGTGAAGTTTTGCGTGCGTGTTTGTATGTGCCTGTCTGTCTGTCATTGCGAAGCATTGCGATGCGAGCTTTTTCTGCGGAAGAAAAGACAGCTGCGATATGTTTCTTGGCAACGACAAAGTCGTACCATCGAGTACGCACCCTCTTCAAGAAAAGATTCAGCAAGCGACCCCCGAGCTACCCTTCTGTGCTTCGGTGGAGGGACGCATTTGAAGCGAACGGATACTTGCAGCTTAAAGTGTGGAAAAAAAAGGGTGCCGGCGTTCGGTACTTGCCGAGGCCATTGCAGGAGCGTTCGAAGCCAACCAGCGCTTATCGTGCAGACCTGCGGGGCTAATGTTCGGGACGTCAGCGTCAACAGTCAGTCGTGCCTTGAAGGCAAAAGGCTTCAATCCTTATAAGCTACAGGTCCACCAGTGACTGACGGACGAGTACAAGGGGCGTCGTTTGAGATTTAGTCGCTTTGAACTCAGGCGAATCGCGACAGACCCTGGGCAGCTGTTGTTTCTTTTATTTAGCAACGAGGTAGCTATTGATTTGGGCGGGTGTGTGAACCGCCAATGTACGCATTTTCGGGCGAAAATAAATCCAAATTTTGTGACCACACGAGAAATAAATTCCCCCGGCGTCATCGTCTGGTGCAGAATCTGGCGGGAGGGTGTGTTAGGGCCGTTTTTTTCCGACGGCACTGCCACAGCTGATTCGTGGGAATATTTTCTTGAGATTGGTATCAGCTGTTATGCAAGGATTTGTGATCATCGTAAACTAGGGACGAAAAAGATTTTCTTATTGTCTGCTACACCATTTGGCTTCTTCGTACCGTGAATCGGAAATGTGTGTTTCGCTCTGCATACCCCCGGTGGCGCCATCATTCCAAGATCAACTTGCGCTTGCTCGCACGTCCAAATAGGCCGCCATTTTCCCATACGCGAAACTTGTTTTTATTTATTTTCAGAATAACCAGGTGAGTACCGTTGTTCCCGGTGTCACACAAAATAGACCACAAAATGCGAACATCGTGTGAAGTTTGAGTGCGAACAGAGCGGCGGTTCGGTCAGGAAAAATGTTTAAAGTGTCCCAATTATCGCACCCAATTTCGCTTGGGGACTATTTGACGCCAACACGAACTACGCAGAAAAATTCCTAGAAACTGTACTTCGTACACAGCGTTCGTAGCCAGCACAAGAGCAGTGCACGGGCCGCAATTTCGAGGCCCCGACCAGAAGAGACCATGGCCCAGGCCCAGCCCGGGCCCGAGAAATTTATAAAAATAGAGCCAGAGACCGGCCCGACGAATTTTAAAATCTGAGCCCGAGCCCGGCCCGAGCCCAACAAAATTTTAAAATATGAGCCCGAGCCCGCCGGAGTGTTGTTAAATATCATCCGTAGTCCGACAGGATAATAACATGAACTTGAAGAAGTTTGCTGTTAACCTGAAAAGCGTAAGCCCAAAGCAAATACGACTACTTTGGATTTAAATTTCCTTGGACCGAACTTTATACAACTTATCCTCACTTAGCTGTATTTTCGTTACTCGTGTAACTTCATTTGCCACTTCATTTGCCAGTCCTCCAAATAAAGGCACACCCGAAGATACCTTAAATGATTCCGAGTAAGTGGATTTTTTTATTATTGCAATTCTTTAACAGATATTGCACCTTTCGTTCTTCCATTCCTTGCTGAAGTTCGATCAGACAATGCACCCGGTTTCACCATTTGATTTTTCCCTTTCTCTGTAGTTACGTAGGCAGCATGATTTTATCTGCACTTCTGTTCTCTCTTGCCTTTAGTCATGGCTCTAAAATAATCTTTGCGCGAAAAAATCATGGGCTCTGCTTAGAAAATTGGTTCTTAAAACTCTGCACACATTGCGAAATCCAGGTCACATTTGTTCTGTTTGTTTTAGTTTGAAAAGGAGAGACAAAATACAATCATGTCGTAGTCTGTGGCTGGAGTGCCCTCGTTTTCTGGCCCGCTGTCTCCCACTAAGCTGATGGGACCCAGACTTTTCTTTTATTGATGCGAAGGCTTTTTAATAGCAATCGTCTTTTTATCGTATCTTTTAACGGCGCCGTAGTAAATTAGCACTTTATTTTTTTGTTTTCACTTTACCTGAAATATCAACAAGAAAACTTTCTCTGGCCAACAATTAAGAATTTGCGGCACAGGATAGCGGGGCTCAGGAACTGCCGGAGCCGCATCGGACCAGCACGGCCCGACAAAATGCATGCTACCCGGCCCGAGCCCGGCCCGGGCCTGTGCACTGCACTAACCAGCACTATCCTGTGTAAAGGGGAAAATTGTGTAAGCTTTTTTACGAACCTTTTTTTTCGGAATCGGTGCGATCTCCAAGGTAGCAGGCCTTGTCGGCGCCTTGCGACGGCTCCGCTGCCACGAACACATTTCTTCCTTACTTTCTGCGATTAGTGTCGGGTTTAAAAATGTTAAAGCACGCCCAGACCAGGTAATATTACGCACAATTTATGGGTAAGAACACTTACCGGTCATATGAATAATGGTCGCTTCGTAATAGCCACCCCGCGTGTCGCTGTCCCCGGACCAAAACACTTCATATAAAGTGTCCCTTTCGTAATCATCGACATCCTGAGGAAAAAATCCGCGCACGTCTTTGTGTTCTACAACTTCTCTTTTCCCCTCCAAAACGTATTGCACGAGAACATACATTTTTAACACTACGATGCTCGTGCAATACAATAACAGAAATGGCTGCGCAACGCTGCCTCTAGTGTGGGCTATGGCTGCAGCTTCAGTCGGCCCGCTACAGATGTTGAAGCGCCGCAAAAATACTTAAAAACTCGGTCATTTTTGTTTTTTAATATAAACAAATACTAGTAACTGTTGACGAGTTTTGTGATTAAAATTTTACATTGTATTGTCTACTGATACCACCTTCCAAGTTTTGCACAGTTCTCCTTCAAATCGTGTAATCTTACGTCATTTTCTATCAGCAAAACAGCTTCCTCTAGATTGTAACTGTTTTTTGCGTCCTTTTATTAAAAAGTAGCATCCTTTTTATTGAGAAAACGGTATCGGTAATTTTGTTGAAAGTATATTTTTAGTTTTGTATGGCCCGCCACATTGGCAGCGGTGACAAGCAAAACTATCGCGTGACCCATGTAATGCCGGGGCCTGGCAGGGTCTAGTTCACTGTACACGCTACAGGCAAGTTGCTGTATCCTCACCCTTGTTTTTTGCAGTTTTGTGCTATTGCGTTGTTTTGTTTGATTAATTAAGGTGTTACAATGAGTACACCGGCCGGAAAGCTTTATCGCCGACACCTCGAGCCCGGAGAAGCGAGAGATGTTCCGGAGGCAACGTTGCGGTATCAGCGTGTGAAACGCTCTCGCGAACTTCATCGTCTCGAACCACGGAGTGTCGAACCACGGAGTGTCGAAAAGTGTGGAAGTGGCGCCCAGCTGTCGTCTGATGAAAGTGAAGAAGGACAGGACTTGCCTCACAGTGACCTCGCGTAGGAGCCAGATGAAGGTTCCATTGGCGAACAGAATGCGTCCGAGGACAGCGACACGGATGACTACGACAGCGAAGGGGTCAGCGACTCCGAACACGCGGACGACTTCTTTGACTGCGCAGATTCTGCTGACGACTCGACACCTTTTGATTGTGGCGACGAAGACATTAAGCACTTTTTTAGAAGTGTGCCCATGAAGTGCTTCCAAATTCAGCCATCAACAAGGCGCAGGCCGTGTTGTTGGTATTGACGTACGTCGTGTTCGCTGGCTTAACTTGGACGCAGATGGATGGCTTGTTGAAGCTCATCAACACGCTCTGCGGTGCCGAAGTCGTTCCAAGAAGCAAGTTTCTTTTTAGGAAGATGTGGCAGCGCCATAAGGATTCCCTGAGCGCGCACTTCTTCTGCGAGACATGCTTTAGTTATTTGGGCGCTAGGGACCGAAAGGACAGGACACACTGCTTCTCCTGTGCAAGTTGCGGAGACTCCGACCGGAAGTCAGTGAGCAGTCTGCTCACAAAGGGATGTTTTTTTCTTGTTTTCGAAATTGGGAAGCAAATTTACGATATTGTTTCCGCGTCCGCTGTACTTTTATACGAAGGCCTAAGAAGAGGAGCTAGCGTCCTTAACGAATAGTATGGCGACATTTCCGACGGGCGGCTTCGCAAGAGCATTAGAAAGAACGTCGGCGCTGCATGGAGCGACCAGACGTTAACTTTGAACACCGACGATCCTCCAGTGTTCAGCAGCAGCAAGGCAAGTGTATGGCCCATACACTTCTGATGGTCATCGAGTTGCCTTTTAACATGCGCTTCCAGAACGTGATTGTCGGAGCGCTGTGGTTTGCTAAGACTCACCCCCTTGCCCACCTGTTCGTGAAGGCATTCGTAACGACGCTGAGCAATATGGGACCTATAACGTGGCATTATGGAGACGAGTCTGTGAAGTCCAGTGTTTATGTCACCTGCTGCTGTGTCGACTCTACATCAAGAGCCAGCCTTCCCAACATGAACCATCACGGAAGCTATTTCAGCTGCCCATGGTGCCTGTAGGAGGGAGCCCCTGTAGATGGTGAGTTTGGGCAATGAACTATATACAGAAGAAATACCAAAAAAATACACGCGGACCGTGCAGCTTTTGTTACGTGCTTTGCAGTATTGAGCATCCAGATGTAGCAGGGCCGCACATGTGGTGCCCTTCAAGGCATTTGTGAATACAGCCTACTATTTAATTCACTGCTTGCTTCACGAGGTAACGATGTACACCGCCCAATTGTTTGTCAATATCATGGGAGCGTTGACCTTGGAAATGATCAGCCACCCTATGACGGAGTGGCACAGCAAACACGGCAAATGTGTGGCCGCAGCACTAGCTGTGTTGGCCGTCATCTGCTAGCCTCTTCCAGGTGTTAAGCGCCCCCCCCGAATTGTTTCCTCCGCTTATCACACTCCTTCGGGTGCTGGCCGTCTTTGTTCACGAGAAGGCTCGTGCTAGTACTTCACACATCGCTAAAAACGCAAATTTCAAAATTTTCTCGTGGAATGCTTAGGCTTGCGCTATTCACCTGCTCTCTTTGCACCATTAGTGGCTGTTTGGCAGGCAGTGTGCAAGTTTTGTCATTTGTTTTTTGTTGTTTTCACTGGCACAAAGAAAATAGGAACTTTTGTTCGGAATGTAAGCAACTTTATAATAAAGGAAATACGATGTTACCGGCATCTCTTTAATACGTAAGCAAACTTCTACCATAGCATAGTTGGGCTCCTAATGGCACACATATTTCGCTTGTTCTTTGTAGACTAGCCAGTTCTGTAGTACACTGCTGTCTGTTTGAGCTGCAGATTTGGTGCTTGTGGTAAGTGCGTTAAAGGAAATTGACACGTAGCTGAAAGACCACTCATTGTTGGTTTTGTCGAAGCAGGGAGTAATACTGTTGTTGCCGCAGTGGTAGGTATCACATTAATTGTCTGTAATTCGAGCAAATGTGATGCTGGACTTTACATTAAATGCAATTACTGCTCTTAGTTGGACTTGCTCATGCAGCTTGAAATTAATGGCAGTTGATGGACACGTTGGCGTGTGTATTAATACAATGTTTCTAACCCAGGAACGGTGCGGTACAAGACTGGAGGGAGTCCGGCAGCACCACGCACTCACAGAAATGTCCTGAAGGACATGCATGATGCCCACGACAGCAATGAGATGGTTCGCGGCATTAAAAGGTCCATCACCGCTTATCCTTCTGAAAGGGTTCAACCTTGCTGGGTGCCTGCCGCCAGATTACATGCATTGTGTTCTTGATTGTGTGACATAGCAACTTACAGACATTTGGGTCGCTGTCAAAAAATATAAAGTTAAGAAGCATCTAAAAGAAGTGGAGATGCGCATGAAGAAGATAAAACCTCGGAATTCATTTTGTCGTCTCCCTCGTCCAGTCAAAGAGAGGAAGAACTGGAATGCCACTGAGTGGCTTTATTGGCTCCTTTATTACTCACTCCCTTGCCTGAGTGGTATACTCGTCGAAAGCGCGATTAATCATTTTGCATTGCTGTGTCAAGCACCTTTTCGTCTTCTTCAGGCCACTGTTACTGATGCTGACCTTCAAGCAGCTGATCAGCTTTTGTCCTTATTTTTGAGTAGAGTGCATACAGTTTACGATGACAGTGTTGCCACCTTCAACGTGCACCAGCTTGCACACCTCACAAAACGTGTTGAAATGCTTGGGCCGTTGGGGGGGACGTCCACGTGTTCATTTGAAAATGGAAATGGAATGCTTGTTAAATTGGTTACAGCTGCACAAGGTGTCCCATTTCAAATTGCTGAAAGGGTGTTAATGAAGTCATGGTTAAGGACAGCTCCTAAGTTTGTGGAGCTTCCTTTACGTCTTGCCGATTTAAGGGATAGAATTATCGGCTCCCACAGTGTTCGAGAAACTCGCAGTGTACGTCTTCTGGGAGCCCTGCTAAAGTCTGAGTCTTTAGAGCAAGCCCCAGTGCAGCTCTTCACTGCTTGGTATGGCGAAGTGCCCTCCTTGGCGCACTATGCTCGCTTAGAAGTTAACGGCCATGAGATTCACAGCACGCGCTACAGCCGGGTTACAAAGACTTGCTCTACATGTGTCAGAATGAATGATGGGTTGTACTGCATGGTTACTGACATTTGTTCATTTCACCTAAATTGCCAGAAGATCATTCTTGTCTGCCAAGAATTAGTGACTTCACAATCGGAGTTTAGAAACGTTACATACATACAGAAATGCAAGCTTCCACCTCCAGGTAGGAACATCTGCCTCTACTCTCCTGAGGATGTTTCTGCTCAGTGTGTTTTTGTCGGTCTGGAGCATCAATCCTGTTTGTGACATACCAAACAACTATAAAGTAGACTGAGAAATCAAGAATCACCAAACCTCATCGTGCTTATGAGCCGGCATAATTGCAGCAAGTCTGCCATTTCATTGCAAAAAATGTAAGCCTTTTCAGTCTGGCCATTCCGGTCTGCAGCTTTTTCGCCAGTTTCATGCAATATATATAAAAATGCAAACCGCAAGAAAAACTCGCAGGATATTTATTTTTTCTTTTGCATTCTGTTTGCAACTTTTTTTACTATCAGTTGAGCAGTGTGAAAAACTGCTTGAAGCATTCTCCTGGGTGCAGGCCAGGGTTTTAACTAACTTTTGTTTTGCGGTTGCAACGAACGGCAAAGTTTTTGTTGCTTTGGCCTGGGAGCTTGTAGATGAAATGGCTTGTCCCATCTGGCCTTTACTCGCACTCCATATGTGCAGACGGGTCTAGCTTTTTGACTCAAGCCCTCAGATCACCCAACAGCTGTTGGATAAGGTTGCGGGAGTACTGCAGGTTTCCCTGCTCTTTTCGTCATGATTCTGCAGCTGTGTGCTCCTCTAAATAACAGTATTGACTAGGTAACCTCTAGATGCCAGAAAAGAAGCTTGCACCACTATTTCATTGTCTTTCGACAAAATGAGCAGCTCAAAGAGTAATTATTCACGTGGTGCTGTCTCCACTACAGTTGTGGTCTTCGTCACTCACTTCTGTCGTCAATCACTTCTGTCGAATCACTGTCATCACGAACTGATGGAGGCACGCAATTCTCTTCCTCACTAAAGTCGCATCACTTTCACTACGTGCACCACTGTAGAGCGCACACGATGAGGAAGCAGCCATGCTTATCAGCAAACGCTGCACATTTGAAAGCGCTCTGGAATTCAGAAAGCCCATGCTGAACATTGGGCTGCAACCTTGTGCAAAAAAAACTTAAACAAAGTGCACTTGTCCCAAGAGACATGGCGCATCATGTATGCAAAGAATGAGGGCGCATTGCAGTTACAAAAAAATGTAAACTTTAAACTTGAACATTCATGTTGAGAATAGCCCGACAGTGGACCGCTACGGTGGTTTTGCTTTCTCGGGCAGGGCCCGGCAATAGACCACAAAGGGTTAGAAACAGCTGTCCGTGCTAAATTGAAATGTGATGGAGGAAAATTTTACATCCTACCTGACACTGGTATATGACCACGAAGGAACCGCTCCTGTGTTGTATATGTGTCTCCTCTGTTCCAAATGTGCACTGTTCACATTTAGGTTCTCTAAAACTGTGCTGCTGAAAAAAGATTTGTCCTGGTATGGTGCGCAAAGCCGAAACCACTGCCTGTCAGGGGAAGTCACTGTATCGACTGAGCCAAGCAGAGGTTATCTGCTTTTAGTGCGAGAGCAAAATAATTCGCAACCTATCCTTCTGTGCTCAAAGATAGAGACATTGGTTTAGAAGATTGTTTGTCCAGGTACTCTTAAGCATAAATGGTTCAGGTGTTTGTGAACCTGTCCAGAAGACGTCTGGACTATCCAGGAACGAAGGCCTTTCCTCTGAAGGAGTGTGAAAGGAATCAATGAAAGCTTTTTCCCATAGTTTGTAGCAAAGAATTTCTGCTGTAGCTGCGACTCTTTTTTTTAGTGTCTGATAATTTTGGATGCTGGCTGGAGCTATAGACAGCACTACCAGCTGTAGTTTTGTCCTGAATTCACGACCAAATATCAGCTGGGCTAGGCTTTTCTCTTTAGATGAACAAACGGTCAAGTGGAGTTTGAAAAAGAATCTGGCCAAGTGAAGGGTATGTCTGTACTTTGTTTTCTTAGTGGCACCAGTTTAAGATCACATACATCACACTTCACGTGGCCATTAGTTGCCAGGTGGTATGCAGAACGTGTGACTCTCTGGATTCCATCTGCCAAAAAAATGTGGTAATTTCAGCTGAAATGAATGCGGTATTGTCTGTCATCAGCTTCTCTTTAATGTCAAAACTAGTGAACAGTAGATAAAGCTTCATGATTTCCATTGCCAAAGTAGCATTTTAAACTCGCTGCCTTTCTAAGCATTCCGTGTATGTGTCTATGACGACAAAGAACGTTCAACCCTTGACTGGTCCAGCAATCGAAATGTAGCATCTGCCAAGGGCACAGTGGGTGTTCCCATGAGGGCAAAGAAGCCCTGGGTTTACGTCTCTGAAACCCTTGGCACTCAATATATTCATCGGAAGTGACCTTAAGTTCTCGGTCTATGGCGGGTAACCACACATAGCTGTGTGCCACTATTTTCATGGTTACTGCACCTCTGTCACTGGCATTATTGAGCTTCCCCAAAACAGGCAACCACACTGTGTCGGCAGCTTTAGGGAAAGTTGAAAGGTTTCAGCTTTTAGGTCAGGAATCTTGCTGTTTTATATTTTATTGTAGACTCGAAGAAGGGCATCAGGTCTACCTGCATCAATGAAACTATCTTTTTAACAGATATTGGTGGATTCCGGAGTGCTTTTTATGCGTACATGTTATTTACAGTTTTCAAATGTTACTTTGAGTGGTGAGTTTCATTGTAGCCATGCTTGCTCTTGATTTCCGTATGTGATGCCTTTGTTTTAGTATTTGTTATGTAGTTTGTCATTCTGCTGTTTTATTTTTATTTTTGCTCAGGTGACCAGATGTATCGTGTGGCTTACGGCACTTGCATTGTATTAACAGTTTCCAAATTTTTTGCTTGTGATTCTGCATGGAGTGATGAATTTATATTCTTGCCATGCTTATTCTTCTGAGCATCTGATGTCATTTGTTTACTTTGTTTGTGAAGCTGCTGTTTGCTGTTTCTTTACCTTGTCAATTGCTTTCTGTACATTCTTTTTTTCATGCTTTTATATGGAAACATTTCAAGCCAGAACCTTACAGTGTCCAACTATCTTTTTGTGCTTTGTTATTTTTTGTGTGGTATAATTTTTTACCTGTTGCCCTATCAATTCATATGGGGTTGAGTGTACTTGTTATAGATGTTGTAAGAAAGATAGTGAGTGACCGTCAGAGCACCAGTCTCCCCGAGCGGGTATATGTTCGGCTAAAGCGGACGCTGGCCTTCTGAGTGGCGCCAATCCCCCAGTGGGTATTCCCCGTAGGGACACAGCGGCAGCTCCATCGATAGTGCTTCGGCGCGAGACCTGCGCGTGGACGCCAGACCTCGTTTGGACCGTATCACTACGGGTCGGGTTCTGCGATCATCGCCTCTTCTACTTCTTCCTTGCTGAGCTGCGACTTCAGCTCATTGTGTTCAAGCTGCAGCTCTTCCAGCTGCTTGCAGACCTGATCAAGCTCTTGCTTCATAGCATCAGTGCTGCCTTCCGCGCCGTCAGACCCCAGGTGCGCTCTAATGTACGCAACGGGGTTTATTGGCAGGTCTTGCAAGAGGCACCAACGAGGTCTGGCCGTTTCAGAGTCCAAACGAGGTCTGGCGTCCGAGCGCAGGTTTCGCGCCGAAGCACTGTAGATGGAGCTGCCGGTGTGTCGCTACGCGGATATACACCCACTGGGGAATTGACGCCACTCAGAAGGTCAGCCTCCGCTTTAGCCGAACACATACCCGCTCTGGGAGAATGGTGCTCTGACGGTCGCTCACTAGCTTTCTTACAATGTCTATATTTTTAATAGTTAAAATGTGCAACTGGGAATGTGTTCACTATTTCATATCGTTTTGCTCAGGTAGACAGATGTACTTTGTATATCATACAGCATGACACAAAACATTTGTGTCTTACCTAATTACTTGTTTGGGTTCATAATCTCAAGCATTGTGTTCAGGTCTTAAGTCAGGTGTCAAACTCGCATCAGTGAATGGGCCACAATTCTGAAAATTTGTCCCCCAAGGGCCGGGACAGCGGAGAAGGTTGAAATGAGTGAGGGGATAACAAAATGTCAGCTAACCCTGCCATTTCAAAGAAATAAGTCCTGTCGCACATATTGGAAATTTGCTGGGTCATTTCTGAATAAACTTTGGCGTCAGGATTCCTTGGCTATGTGCGAACAAGGCATGCACTCACGCATTCGATCTTAAAAAAAAATAAATGAACGAAGGCAGTCATGAGTAGCCCAGGCCGTAATCGAAAGGTCTGCAGGCTGCGTGTTTGAGACCTCTGTCTTAAGTGTTCTTTACAGTGTGAAATAGTTTGTAAATAAGGCTTACTGTTGTAACCATTTGTGCCGTTTGAATTTATAACTCTGGCATCTCGCAGCTGCCTTGGATCTAACTTCAAGTTAAAATACGGTTTTCTTGACAGTGCGAGTTTCATTGTCGAGATTGGATGACGAATAATGCTGGACATTACACAGTTTCTGGCTCACACATTTTTATGAAGACTGAAAGCAAGGTGCGGTGCTTGCTTCTGCTTTAGGATTAAGCTTGGTGTTCGAATGAATGCATTTATTTGGCTCTGCAAACTACCTCGTCACTGTGAGAAATACCTCATCAATGAGAATAAATGATTACATCATTTTTTTGTATCACTTTGTGACTAATCGCAGGACACTAATGTCAGAACCTCAAGCAAGGGAATACAAAGGTAGCACTAGCAAAGTCATGTTGTTAGTGATTTTGCAGAGTTGCGCTCCTGATGCCAGCACTCAATAAGAATGTGCATGCGTATGCTGTTTCCGCGATATGTACTTCAGTTGTGATAGTCGAGCTGAAGTCCGAATAATGGAGTAATATTCACTTGCAAGAGCATGGTGGCCATCAGTAATTGCAGATGGTGTCAATGTGATGCTCATTGGGGAGAGTAGCGTAAATACGACACATTTAGCTTTTAATGCACAACACCAGGCAAATTCATTCCAAGTGACAGAATGGAGTGTAGATGCACATAGTATAAAACTAGGGTTCGTTTTTAGGTAAAGCCAGATCTTACCCAATTTTTACACCCCGAAGATGTTTCAGGAGAATCTGGTTGAACGAGATTTCTCCCCGAACAGACATTTTCTAAGTAGCGACCTGCACAAATGTGCGCTGACAGTCTGCTGTTCTCAACCAG
This sequence comes from Haemaphysalis longicornis, assembly GCF_048455015.1. NCBI lineage: Eukaryota > Metazoa > Arthropoda > Arachnida > Ixodida > Ixodidae > Haemaphysalis > Haemaphysalis longicornis. Next base: position 204,593,261 of record NW_027526407.1, on the reverse strand, counting down.
TACTTGCTGGAAGCAAGGCCTACAAACACAGCTTCTAAACTTATTGAGTATTGGCATGATGCTACCTCTTACTGCATAAGGCTACAAAATGCTGCATTGATATTGTTGTGCCTAGCTTATGGAAACTGTGTTGTCGAGAGAACTTTATCCCAGTGGTGTCTGGAGAACTTTATTCTTCATTGGAGAACTTTATGAGAAAGTTCTCAAATGGATACCGACATATGCTGTGCATAAAGATAATTTATGTAACCAAAGCTGAGGAAAAAATTGACTACCAGCTTTACGTGAATGCATATGTTTCATTTCTTGGAAGTTATTAATTCTCCTTACTGTCATCATTACTGATTCATTTCCAAACAAATGCCATGTTTCAGAAATCATTTTAGTCTTGATATGTACCCTCAGCTACCAGCTATTCTGTAACTACTCTCGCCATTCTAGCGTAACGGCAATGAAGAAGTCACTAAACTTGCCTGACCTGTTATTGCGCCGTAATTAGCGTTCACGGCTTTCAATCTTTCAAAAAATCTTTCATCACAACCCCATTTTAAAAGAACAGCTTTTCACACAACCCTCCTAAATTTCGTCCCGTTTGGATAATGTTTTAAAGTTAGAGTGCCATCTAGTCGAACTAATCTTTAACATGACTCTCTCATTACACGAGCAAGCAGAGACTAGAACCACCTTCCCGCTGCCATCGCCTCCACATTACGGACATAAATAACTTCAAGGTAATAACCCACCAAGAAGTGCTTTAAATATATTCTTCACACATTTTTAGTTCTTGTTAAACCCTACTCCTCTCTGTAATGCTCTCGGGCACTGAAAGTAAATAATCTGGGCCTGGGGGCATTAGAGACGCATTTTATAATTGTTGCGACCTAGGTAGGCCAGACTGCGGACCGGTGGCGATGAAGGGGATCCCAACGAATGAGGAGGCCCCAGGCCTTTCGTCGTCAGGAGGAGCATGAGGAGTGAAACTTTATTTTTTTAAGAAGAAAAGAGAGTGAGGGCCTGCGGCCCTCCGCACGGGTGCAGCCCCTATTCCGGGACCCCATTGGTCAAGGCCGCCGTGATCGCGCCCGTCGAACTAGAGCCAGCGTTCCGTGAACAGCCGTTCTCTACCGTTGCCCATACACGACTCTCCCGTTTCCCTCTCCTCCGGAGGTCTCGAGTCGCGGGCACCGCTAAGGCCGCGGGCGGTCCGATCCTTCGGTCTCCTCTGAAGCCGCGACCCGCTGTCCCCCAGATTCCGCCGGAGCGCACACGTGTTCCTATTTTAGCGACCGGACACCCAACCAGTGGTCTAAATCACTTGCTTGTATTGGGGGCCCTCCCAATTCTTTCCGACGCGACAGGGATGCGCAGGCGCGCCAGAGATGGCCGCATAGGTCCCCCCAGAGTACCGCACGCGCAACACCCTCCTTACATTGAAATAAAGGTTTGTTTTTACCGTGGCTATAAAAACAGTAAATTTGCAAAATAACTATGTCCCCCTTTTTTTTCACCGCAGGAATTAAATAAAAAAACGGCTGTCCTCGCGATAGAATTGTCTTGTTAACATTTGCCACTGCTGTCTTTTGTAAGTAGCGCGACATATTTTGTCATGGCAAACACATATAGGGTTCTGTCGTCGCGACAGCCGGCTATGTCACAACAGCATTTTTTTCGTGGTTCTGTAGTAACGACATACGTCACGACAGCTGGCCATGTCACGACATCATGATGGCTATCGTGACGACAGGGAGTTCTGTTGTGACTACAGGAATTTTTGTTGTCGAGAAAATTGGAGAAAGGTGTGTCATAACAACAGACGGCTCTGTCGTAACGACAGAACTTCTGTCGTCATTACAAAAAATTATGTCGCACGACAGGAATTCTTGTTGGGTTTCTGTCGTATTCCTGTTGACATTTTCGACTGGGTTGTGTATGAGTCAACTTTGTGAATGTGTGAAATAAACTTTGTGAATGGGTAAAACGGGCTTTAGGTGCTGATGTTAGGGGCACCTGCCCTGTGGGGGGTCTTCTTTAGTCCGGAAAACCCAGGTCCTCGCTGGCTGCTCTTGCTCTTCGTATCAGGTCTCGCTGGTCGCAGAGGTCTGAGCTTTTCAGCCGGGCCGCCCACTGGTCGTAGGTGGGGTTTGGGTTTGGGGAGAGGCTAGGGGTTTGTGAGCACTTCCTTACCATATGGTATAGTGTGCTTGGCTGGGTGCAGAATTTGCAGGTTCCGGGATAGAGGGTGAGGTGGATTGCGTGTAGAATGGTGCCATGCGGGTATGAGTTTGTGATTGGCGCAGAGTGGTGGCTTCGGTGCGGGTCAGTTCGAGATGAGGTGCAGCGAATCTTCTGCGCTCGTGGCGGTGGTGAGCCAAGATGGCTGTGTAGTTTAACAGCGGCTCAGGTCTTGGAGCGTTGCCCTCTTGAGAAATGGCCCACAGTGTGTGTGCGCGGGCCGTGGCGTGCGCCGCTTCATTTCCCTCGAGGGACTCGTGTCCGGGGGTCCAGACAAGTTGGATTTGCGGCAGCGTCTTCGCAGAGCATAGTATATTAGGCGCCAGGGGACATATTTCGCCAATAGCGTAATTTCTGCATGCTGCTTGGAAATCTGTAAATATCGTGAGGAACTCCTCTTCATTCTGGTGGGGGGCAGTAGTTGCGGCCAATGCGATGGCTAGTTCTTCAGCAGTTCCTGTTCTTGTAGTGCCAATCGTTGCTTCTGTTAGTTCTGTTCCATGGGGGTCAATTACAGTGACTGCATGAGCGGGTTCGTGCGGGTAAGGGAGGCGTCACAATACCGGGTGTCAGGTTGCCCAGCACACATATTTTGGAGGGCTCTGACGCGGGTGGCGCGTCGTGCTTGGTTGTAGATGGGATTCATGTTGCGTGGTATTGGAGCGACTCTGATTGGTTTCCGGATGTTGAGAGGGGTGTGCTGTTTTTGGTCCTGTGGTGACGGGACCATGTATCTCAAGCGGGCGAGGGTAGTGCGTCCAGTTTTGCTGAGTTTGAGGCATGACAGCTGGGCGACATTGTGAACTTCTTGTAATTCTTTCCATGTGTTGTGAAGTTCAAGTTGGAGTAATTGGCGTGTGGCCGTTTTTAAGGGTAGACCCAGTGCAGTTTTGTAGGCTTGCCTAATCATGATGTTTAGCTTTTCTTTTTCAGCATTTTTTAGGACTAGGTATGGCGCACCATAAGTCATTCGACTAATCAGGATAGCTTGGATTATGCGCGCAGTGTCCGCTTCTTTGAGGCCGTATCGGCGATGAGAGACCCGCCGAATGATGCTGACCAACTGATTCAGAGTTTCTTGTAGATGAAGAATGGTGTGAGAGCCGGAGCCGTCCTTTGGAATGTTGAGGCCTAGAATTCGGAGGTGAGATATTTTAGGCACAGGTTGGCCATTTATGTGCCGGTCACGATCTGGGATTGCTTGTTCCTGGTTTTTGCGAGTTCTTTTACATAGCGTGAGGAGTGCGGATTTTTCAGGGGCGCATTCTAAACCACGAGTTTGCGAGTATCGTTGGGCAATCTGTATTGCTTCTTGGAGAGCGTCTTGTTGGGTGACTGTGGAGCCCATGGGGGTCCACATAGACAGGTCATCTGCGTATATTGCATGCTTGAGGTTTGGGATGCGTTGAAGGAGAGGTGGCAGATCCTTCATGGCAGTGTTGAATAATAGGAGGGATATGACTGAGCGATGTGGGGTTTTCTTTGGTAATGTTGAGAAAGTGGGGGAGCGAAGGTGTCCGATGCCTATTGTTGCAGTGCGGTCATTGAAGAAAGAGGATAAATAGTCGTAGGTCCGTTGGCCACAGTTTGTTGAAGCCAGGCCAGCGTAGACAGCGTCGTGGGAGATGTTGAAAGCTCCCTTGACGTCTAAAGCCAATATGGAATTCTTGTTTTCGTTGCTGAGGTTGTCTATGATGTATTCTTTTAGTTGGAGTAAGATGTCCTGTGTTGATAGGTGGGGTTGGAAGCCGTACATCGTGTCGGGGAAGTAGTCAGTCTCTTCTATGTGTGAAAGCAATCGGTTGTGAACTAGATGCTCAAAAAACCTTTCCGATGCAAGAAGTCAGTGATATTGGGCGAAGGTTTTAGGGGGTGAGTGGCTTGCCTGGTTTTGGAATCAGCATATTATCGGCATGTTTCCATTGCGGGGGTAGGGTGGCGGCTATCCAGTGTTCGTTGATATAGTTGGAGGTTTTCCAGGGCTATGTAATCCAGGTTGCGAAGTAATTTGTTACGTATCTGGTCTCTTCCCGGGGTGCTGTTCGGGTAAGTTTTCTGATCATCGCTTCGATCTCAGCCATTGTAGAGGGTTCGTCCTTGGCAGGATTAGCTTCACCAGTGTACGGCGGGGCCTTGTAGGTCTTGGGGGAGGTGGTCGGCTTTAATTCAATGGGGTTTCGCAGTTCGTTGAGCAGGTCGCACTCTCTTCCCTGGTAGCTGTGCATAAGCCGTTGAAGCTGGTGTGCTGTGGCTTGCTTGGACGTACCAGTCCCCATAAGGGAGCGTAGCAGATGCCATGTGCGTCGACTCCCCAGTGTTCCTTGCAATTTATCGCATAATTGTGTCCAGTTTTGCTGGCTGAGCCGTTGCGCGTATGCTGCAGCTTCTGCGGTTAGCTTAGCGATGCGAATCTTTAGACGGCGGTTAGTGGGGTGTTTGCATAAGCCACCTTTTGCGTAAGCGACGGTAGGCGTCCCATAGGTGGAGAAGATGCACGTCCACTGCGGGGTAATATTCAGTCAGAGTCAATTCTTTGGTCTGTTGCTTGTGGGAATCGTGGAGAACCGCGACCTGCGATCCCGAGCCAGCGCGCGCTTCGGGAGAGACGCTTGTGCGCTGAAACCGGTCCGGCGCTCCGCTGGTTCGTCGGCGTCCCCCGAGAGATGGCGCCACCGATGTGTGCGGGGATAGGCGCGCGGGCGCGGGCGGCGCGAGCGTGCGCGCACGGGAGACGAGGGGAGTCTCGTCGGAGACCCTGTCGGGGCGAGATCGGCGGAACGCGGCGGTGATGGATTCATGCATCTCAGGTGGGAGCTTTGTTTGTCGCGCGCCGTGAGTGCCTGCCTCCCGTTCGCGGTCACGACCCGGACGGCGTGATTTGTGAACGCCGTCGAGCCTTGTGCTCGCATGCTTTGGGATTCCCCAAATAAACGGCTGTGCTTCGGCACTACTGTCTACTGTGTTCTCGTATCGGCGAACCTCGCTGGGCTGCCGTAGCCATGGGAGCCCGCGTGGTTGACACGCCGGGAGCTAGCGTGGTGGCTTACGCCAGGACTGGCTAAGTCGCCCCGAGGAACCCCTCACATATACCCCACATGGCGCCCGAACGTGGGTCTCGTATTCGGACGAATTCGAGGTTGCTAGCTCCCCGAGAAATGCGTTGCTGCAGTCGTAGCCCGCTACCCTTTGTCCGGAAGACTTCGGACGAAACGCCTCGCGCCAGTCGGTTGCAGGCAGACAGTTATGATGCCCGATACAGCCGTGACGGCAAATGTGTAAACCTTCCTACACGCACCAGGCGGTGAGTCAGTAGGATACCTCCGAGCACCGCAGTCGCGGCCCGCTTGCGAGACGGGAGGTGCGTAGGCCTTGTTCCAACATGGCGGCGGGTCGCCTTCCTCGTAGCGCCGTCTCCGCGCAGCCGTGCCGGCGGCGCCGGTTGAAGTTTCCCCCAGGCGCGGCGGACACTACCGAGCGAGGGTGCGGTGTTTGGGAGTTCGCAAGCCGCACGATGAGCCCGCCGCTACTGCGCTTCGAGTCCGAGGCGGAGTGTTTGCCGATTTGACGCCTGACAAAGAGCGAGGGGGATCGCTGAAGAATCAGCCTCCTCTTGCTGCGGGGGGAAGCGGGAGCAATGGGACCGTTGTCTCCGCGCTTCCGGAGTGCGTGCGTCTCGATGCCGTGAAGACTCCGCTCGAGATTGCGTTTAGGCAGTAAGAGCTTCGCGCGGCTGGGCAGCGGGCTCGTTGGTCGCGAGAGATCGCCAGTCTTAGTAAGAGACGGACTCTCAGGCGACCTATACCGGTGATGTGCGCCCGTAAGCCGCTGGTATTGCGGTTGGCGCTGGCTCTACGGCAGCTTGTATTGCTGCGAGTGAGTTGCAGGAGCCCGCCTGCTTGATGCTGACGCTGCTTTGCCGACCAACGCACCAGGCCGAAATAGCTCGGACGGGCGTTTCGATGCCGACAACCCGTAATAGTCAGGCGAGCTGCCTCCATGGGTGGCGGCTGGAGCACAGTTGCCGGACTCGTGATTCCGCGAGCAAGCGAACGTGCAAGGGGGAGTCCCCTCGGGCATCTTTGTTACCCTATTTGGCGAGATCGTCGATAAGGTTTACGGCCAGTCACAGGAGATTGCGGAGTCCCGCTGCTCCCCACTTCAAGTTCGGGAATCGTTTAAACTGGACGGTGAGAGCGAGACCTGCAGCATACGGATACCACCGGGAGCCACGCCAGTCACCACTGCCACGGACAGCGAGGATGGCCTGCTGAACCACCGGCGGGGCCGAGCGCGGTTCGTGGAGCTGCTACTCCAGTTGCTGCTTCGGCCTGCCGGGCGGCAGCCAACCGTTCGGGAGGACCCGCGGCCGAAGCGGCCACGGAACCCAGGAGGCGGCGGTATCTGGCGCCTACGCGAGCGGCGCGAGCCTTCGGGCAGCCGCAGTGGGCGCGGCCGTTCCTGTTGCCGCCTCGAGCTGGGAGTGGGGGTCGCATCATGGCGCGACCCCGGCGTTCGTCGGCTGCGGCTGCAGCTACCCCCGGGCCTGCCAACCTGCTGTGCTGCCCAACCGCGAGAGACTTGGAACCATTGCAATGTGTTTGCGGGTTTGTGAGGCGAGCATCGCGACGGCGGCATCGTGTGGCGAACTTTGGTGTGGAGTGGCGTTCGGTGGCTGTTTTGCTGACTTGAGACGTGACGAGTGTGGTGCACCGTGGCGTCACTCGAGCTCAAGTGGCGTCCAGTTTTAGGGGGGAGGAGTGTGGGAATCGTGGAGAACCGCGACCTGCGATCCCGAGCCAGCGCGCGCTTCGGGAGAGACGCTTGTGCGCTGGAACCGGTCCGGCGCTCCGCTGGTTCGTCGGCGTCCCCCGAGAGATGGCGCCACCGATGTGTGCGGGGATAGGCGCGCGGGCGCGGGCGGCGCGAGCGTGCGCGCACGGGAGAGGAGAGTCTCGTCGGAGACCCGGTCGGGGCGAGATCGGCAGAACACGGTGGCGGTGGATACTTGTGTCTCAGGTGGGAGCTTTGTTTGTCGCGCGCCGTGAGTGCCTACCTCCCGTTCGCGGTCACGACCCGGACGGCGTGAATCGTGAACGCCGTCGAGCCTTGTGCTCGCATGCTTTGGGATTCCCCAAATAAACGGCTGTGCTTCGGCACTACTGTCTACTGTGTTCTCGTATCGGCGAACCTCGCTGGGCTGCCGTAGGCATGGGAGCCCGCGTGGTTGACACGCCGGGAGCTAGCGTGGTGGCTTACGCCAGGACTGGCTAAGGCCCCCGAGGAACCCCTCACGTATATCCCCACATGCTGGGCTGTTCGAGTAGTTTGGAGGTCCATGTTTCTAGGTTGGTGATGGGGTCTACGGGTGTTGCCTCACGGAAGCTCTTCCAATTAGTGAGACGGGCTGTTCCAATTTTACACTTCTGGTTTGGATTATGTTGTAGTTGTTGGATGATATAGTGGTTGCTACCCAGTGTCTCGTCGAGCCTTGTCCATGTAGCTTCGTTGATGTTATGCGCGAGCGTCAAGTCTGGGGTAGTGTCCCGTGATATACTGTTGCCGATGCGGGTAGTAACTTGGGGGGTATTGCAAAGATGCAGCTGATTTTGTTGTATTGCATCGTACAGGGAGGTGCCTTTTTTATTGGAGCGGATATAAAGCCCCACGTAGTATGGTGGGCGTTGAAGTCTCCCATGATTAATAATTTATGGCCTTTCGTTCTTTGGCGGATGGTTTTGACTAGTTGGTCAATTCCGGGTAGGGCGTGATCAGGGGGGCTGTATATATTTAGCAAAAACCGGCTGGTTTACTGTTTGCGTCGTGGTATGACTTGTACAAAGGTATCGTCTAATTGCGTGGGTGCAGTGAGTTGTTGAGCTGTAAGGGTGGATTTAACCAGGATGGCGGTGCGAGATGTCAGATCAGATACAAATGTTGTGTATTCACTGAAGGATATATTATCAGTGCCCGTTTCCTGTAGCGCGATGAGCTCCGGTGCATGTTGGCCCGCAAAAAGGGTGAGGAATTCTTTCTTGCCACGTAGTGAGCGACAGTTTCATTGCCAGATAGTCAACGATTTATGCAGTGTCGGGGTCTGTGTACCAGGAGGGGTAGTTATTATTAGAAAAGTGTATTAGTGATGGTCGGAGGGGTGTCTTTTTTGGGTTTCTTGTGCTGCGTCTGCTTTTGCCAATCTTCTTCCAGGGCAGCAACCCGGGTATCCATTGTGGTGATGGGTTGGGCAATGTTGGCGAAATTGGTCTTTATTTGCTCGCACATACCTACGAGAAGTCGTTCCACTCTAGTCTTAAAGGCTGTGAGTCGAGCGTCTGTAGGGTCCACCGGGGAAGGGAATTCTGGATTTGACTCAGGGCATGGTGCAGTCGCCAGGCTCGGTTGTTGCGCATTTTTATTCTGTAAAATAAAAATGCACAAGCTCATTCATTTGCTTTTTCATGCCGGCGAGTGGTTGTTGTAGTTTGGAATCCTGCTGTCTGAGTTGCGTGTTTTCGTGCTGTAATTCCTGGAGTTGGGGGTTGGGGGTGGTTGGATGGGGGTTGCGTTAGGAACGGGGGGGGGATTGGGTTTGAGGAGTAGGCGGGGCTTTAAAAAGGGTTGATCAGCTCAAATGCGGTTCCCGTGCTGGTCCTGATGGTGTGGCGGCTGGTCGTCGGTAGGTCTGCGGGATCTGGTAATGCTGGTTCAATTGAGCAGTGCGCTTCGGGGTCTTGGAAGACGGTGGGGAGGGCTTGAACCTTTTCTTGCCGGCTTTGTCCGCGGTAGGATTATCCAGGCGCACAGCAGGCACATGGAGTGCATTCGTGGTCAGGTGTCGGTTCATGCACGTTGCACTTAACACACTCATTTTTGGCCCCAATTAGCCACCACATGATGCAAAAACACCTTGCCAATGATTATGACCAGCACAATATTGAAGGCAAGCAAGCGATGCGAAAAAATGTGCTTGGAGTTGAACACCAAACTCTATGGAGGATGCTTGTTCTGATCATCACTAATCAGTCAGAAGTTTAAAGGGACACTAAAGTGACATGTAAACATTGCAAGATTATTAGCGCAAATTGTAGTCCGAAGTCCGCAGGCCATGTTTCTACCACTCTGGGCGCGTTTGCGCGAGTTTATTTAGTAGAAAAATTAATTCAAAATAGCGGTCCTCCTCTCTTTACGCTCGCCCATTTTCTGTGGCGTTTTCGTGTGACGTCGGGAGGAGCCGAGCTCGCAATTGGCTGCGCTACAGCACGGCTCCCCGGCCTTCAGACAGAGTCAGTCGGCCAGCGTTTCGTCCGCCGGACGCCGACGGGTCGTCGTAATTCGTTCGCTCAGTTGAAACGAAGCCAGGACACGTTTGTGAATGTAAGAATGTGCCTTTCTTTACTTGGTTAGTTTGTACACTGTATCTAGCTCCAACTCAAGGTCGCTTCTCACAAACGCTGCACAAGCGCACATGCGACGCTTCGCTGACTGGTTCACCAGCAGGAAAATAAAAGGCCTCTCGAAGGCGGGAAAAGAGTCAGCAAAGTCAATATAGGTACTAAGGAAATAAAATCAACTGATATTTTTACCGTACAGCGTAAAACTAGGGTGCGGAAAGCACTTTTTTGCGCTGGGCGAACAAGCACAGCGGTCAGCAGCACGACTACGCATCTGCGAACGCTTTTCCGTCTAAGAAATGCAACTGCTAGACATGAGATATTGTGAAAACTTCGGGGATGCTTACTGCACGCGCGCAAAACAACAAATAGTCACCTAAGCTGCTTGGATACTAAAACTAAAAAAAAGGGGTAAACTGGTTGTACAATATATACCCTTATATTTCCGTGGTCGGCAGCGCTCGCTCGTGGCCGAGTCGTCTGGAGCGCTAAGTATGTCGTTGCGAGTGTTTTGCAAGTCACGAGTTCGAATCCTCGCGGGTACGTGCTTTTTTTATAAGTTAACTTTTTCGTTTACCCCCGATGTTTTCTAAGCTGACTTCACCTTTTTTTGGGCCGCAACGTTCATTGTTCGACTGACTAGTTCACAGAACACGCACAGGCTGGCACTGGCGCGCTAGCGAGCTCTCGTTGGCGTGCGGTTGCCGGCTGCCGACTGCCGACTACAGCACCGACTGCTTGCGGGCAGTGGGCACAGGCCAGAATCAACACAACCTTGGCCTGGCGCGAACACGCTTTTTGCGATACAGGCATGAGCGAGACAAGCTCCAAATATGGGGGAAAAGCGCATGGCACTTGAGCGTCTGCGGCGACGCCGCGGGCGTTCATGCACTGCGTAGGCCTCGGCTAGTGAATGCCGCGATTCCAAGCCGTCCTGGGAGGCTTATCTTATGCATTTTACAGCCGACAACATGGCAGAACCGCGGTACCATGATTACTGAGATATTGAGAATGCCCGTCCAACGATGCCATGGGAGGTGTTTTACAGAACCGAAACCGAAACTTGTTTGATTGCTGACCTTGGGCATCGTCTAATCACAGTGCCCCCTCCTCCCAACGTTACAGTCTTTAGTTGGTGCGGCCGCCGAAAACCGCGCATGGTAGTTTTTCTTCTTTCGTGCTTTGTACAATAATTACCGAATTGCCAACGGGATAAACGATAAAAAGTGTGCTAATTTGAGCCAGTCTACGCAGTGCAAGCAAAAACCGAAGCTTGACAAATTCACTTTAGTGTCCCTTTAAACTGCGATTTATTATCATGTTCCGACGTGCTACGGTAGCCCTGCTTTCAGGAATAAGGTACAAAAATCGTGCCCAGCAAGGTTTCACCAAGCCGCCGTCGTGCTTTGAAGCAAGTTCAGCAGTACGAGCCTAGTAAATTGCAGCGCCACCTAGCAATTTCGAAAAGAAACAATTACAAGGCTGTTGGAGACCTTGTCAGAATAGACAGTTGTACTAAGCAGCGACACTAGACCTCCGAAAATACCCTCGTATGAAACCGAAACTGGCCGGTGAACAGCTGGCGGTGTTCAAGGCCAATTAGAAGCATTCTCCTCGTCTAAACTGATGCCCGACAACTTGGTGTTATCTTTCGACTTTCAGAGGAAGCTTTATCACATACGTAATGCGTGGATAAAGCGGAAGCACGAGTGGCATGCGTGTTTCAAGAAGCAGTAGCGGGCATTAGAGGTGCCATGAAAAACCTGACGTTCAGGAACGGTGGACGAGCGCTACTGCGCATGCGCCACTCAGACATCAAAAAACAAAGAACGCGGCCTTTTCTTTTTGCCGGATGTGACGTCATGATATAAGAAAAATGGCAGCTTTTGCACGGTCTCGCTGGGCTCATCTCGTCGCGATTTTTGTCTGCCGTTGCTGTGGTGCATAGGTGTTTGGCTGGCGATTGTGATGAGGGGCTCCCGAAGAACTTCTGAAACGCACTTACGGTGGTGTGCAGCGTGTGTGCGGCCGCCCAATTCGCGCGTAGTACGTTACGACGGTGACTGGGCGTTCTGCATCACTTCTGCCGCCTCGATTGCGACAGTGATGAGTGCGCTCCCGACGAACATCTGCGCTGCGTGGTGAGGCCGCTGGGCGTTTCGTCGCCTACGTGCAGTGGCGAGAGGCAGCAAGGCCGGTGACACGAGGGCAGCAGGACGATGCATGACCGCTCTCATCGTAACTGAGTTAGCCACTGCAGACGATTCTGCGTGCGTAACTTATTTCGCACCGCACTGGTATGTAGAACACAGTGATGTGTTTTCATCCTAGCATAACGGAGTTAACCTGTGTGACAAACTATATTGTGCGTTCGGAGTCGTGAGGCAAGCAGGTAATGTTTAGCATTGCAAAGTATGAGATCTAGTAACTACAATGCTGAATAATCTGTCTGCTAATCACTTCATTGGTCTGCAACCTTAAGCCAGCTGATAATAGACATGCAGCCCAGTGGGAGGTAGGGCGGCGCACAGGACGAAGGTTTTTTGTTGTTGTTGTTACCAGCTGTAGGAACCGACCTTAATAATACACATCCAGGCCTGAACTAGTGAATAAGAAAATGGTAACTAGTTGCACTTAGCCCCGGTGCCCAGCGTCTGACGGCCCGCTGAAGTAGCCGTTTTTAAAAATATCCTTTCTGGGGGCATGTTCAAGCTGGTATAATGCCATGCATTCAACAGATGCTGAGCAGTTCACCCAATATGTCCTGGATGTGTGCTGCCACATGCTGCAGAACAATATTGTACATCAGTTGGTACTTTTAGCAACAGATCATATGCTGAGCACGAGGTCGCGGGTTCAAATCCCGGCCGCCGCGGCCTCTTTTCTGATGGAGGCGAAAAGCAAAAACGCCCGTGTGTACGAGATTTCGGCGCACTGCAAAGATCCCCCGGTGGTCAAAATTAATCCGGAGCCCTCCACTACGGCGCGCCTCATCACCTGCGCTGCGTCGGTGCGTTAAACATTACAATCAATCAATGAACAGACCATATGATGTGCACTCCCTTCAAGTCCATTTCTCCTGTGTTTAGCATGATTGAGAACTCGTTTACAGCAATCGATGATGATGTTTAGAGTTTAATGGCGCAAGGCCGACTAAGGGCAAACAGCGCCAAAAAAAGTGATTACATGAAAGTGACATGGAAGTAAAAGAACATTTTAGTAAAAATAAACACAGTAAAACACAACGAAATGAAGATGACTGGTGTAAAGGGCCAGGTTGTCAACATGCATGATAAGAAATGAGATGTAAAAATTTTACGTCGGTCAGAAACTCGAAAACGCGTTTGATTGAAAACAGGGCTTCGTCACCTAAGAAGTATGACGGGTGTGGTGGAATATGTCATGTGTGTAATTGAGGAAAATGTTTCCGTCGTGTAGTGTCGAGTGCCTTACATTGTATGAGGATGTGCATCACGGATAGGGCCTCTCCGCACCTGCTGCACAGAGGTCTTGGAGACCCAGTGAGAAGGTGCGAGTGTGTTGCATGAGTGTGCCCTATCTGTAATCTGGCCAAGGCGACTTCAGTGTATCTATTGCGTGTGTCGGTGGTGTATGGTCCCAAGTGTGGTTTTATTACGTGTAACTTGTCTGTTCACTCCAGTGTGTTTGCCATATTTTGCGAAGTTGTTGCCTGATTTGTGGTTTCACGTCGGTGTAGGGTAATGTGGTTATGTCTACTGCATTCTAGAGTGTAGCAGCAGCAGCCATTCGATCCGCTGCTTCGTTCCCGGCTATACCACAGTGGCCAGGGACCCAGCAAAGAACCAGTTCAGATTTGCGTACATACAGAGACATAATACCCTTGACTATTAAATTTATAACGTGATTTTTTGCGGACTTTTTTGACGACCACGCCCGCACAACACTGAGAGAATCTGTATATATAATGGATTGTGGGATGTGGCTTTGAAGGATATGATTAACAACCAGAAGTACACCATAGGCTTCTGCCGTAAAGATACTTGTATTAGTGTTAAAAGTTCTAGTGACACTAAGGCCGGGCCCATGCGCCACGCAGGACACCGAGGTGGAAGTCTTAGAGGCGTCCGTATAAAATTCAGAGCACTCATACTTCTGCTGCAAATACAAGAAATGCTGCAGAGTTCCACATGTAGGAGCTCGGTTTTTATCTACATGTGTGAAGGATGTGTCGCATGAGACAGGGCGGAGATGCCATGGTGCAATGAGATCTGTTACAGAACTTTGGATGGTATCTAAAAAGGAGACAGCAAGCTCTGATGCTTCCTCTCTAACTCTGTAAGAGAAGGGCGCAGAGAACGATGGTCGATTTAAAAGGAGTTCAGTCATGGAGGTATCATGAAAAACTGATTTAAAAGGATGGTGGGGCATGGATGAAATTTTAAAAGCATAGAGGAGGTCTGTGTATGCTCGCTGACGTTGTAGGTTCCATTTGTTGCACTCTACATACAGGCTTTCGACTGGACTAGTCCGAAAGGCGCCACAGGACAAGCGGAGCCCTAGATGAAGCACAGGGTCCAGCATTCTAAGGGATGTTTTAGTGGCTGACCCATAAACAACGCTGCCATAGTCCAATCGTGAGCCTATCAAGCTGGTAAAAACACGCAACAGAAGCTGTTTGTCAGCACCAAAAGAGATGTGCGAGAGAACCTTCAGGAGATTCATTGTTTTTAAGCATTTATGTTTTAGTTGTTTAATGTGTGGGATGAATGTGAGCTTTTCGTCAAAGATTATACCTAAAAACTTGTGTTCCTTTTTGACAGGAATCAAGACACCGTGGAGTTGAATGTCTGGATCCGGCCGGATGCCACGCCTCTTGGAAAACAAGACACAAGTGCACTTCCCTGGATTAAATTTAAAACCGTTGCTGTCTGCCCAACCAGCTAGCTTGTTAACACCAAGCTGGACTTGGCGCTCGCAGACAGACAGGTTAAAAGACTTAAAGGATAATTGTACGTCCTCTACATAAATTGAGCAGGAAATCGACGGTGGCAATGCCTTCCTGAGGGAATTCATTTTCACAATAAAAAGGGTGCAACTTAAAACTCCACCTTGTGGCACTCCATTTTCCTGCACATGCACCCTAGAGATCAGTTCCAAGTCGCACGCAAAACGTCCTTTCGGACATGTAACTGGAAAGCGTGTTTATCCTGTTACCCGTTATGCCACAGGACTTTAGATCGATGAAGATACCATACCTCCAAGCAGTATCGTACGCCTTTTCAAGATCAAGGAATACTGTCATACAGTACTGCTTGTGGAGGAAAGCATCTTTGATATAAGACTCTAACGCAACGAGTTGATCGTTGGTAGATCGTCCCGCCCTGAAGCCCGCCTGGCAGCTCTCGAGAAGACCATTGTACTCTAAGAAGTACACGAGTCTCCTGTTTATCATCTTCTCGAAGAGCTTACACACGCAGCTTGTCAGGGCATTAGGACGATAACTGGCGGGAGAGGAAGGGTCCTTCCCTTCCTTTAGGACAGCCACTACTATGGCCTCCCTCCAAGAGTGTGGAATGGGCCCCGAAAGCCATATTTTATTGTATAGGTGTAAGAGTGTTTCAAGTGGGTCTGGGTGTAGGTGGTGTATCATGGTGTATGTAATCTTATCTGCGCCTGGAGCTGAAGGTTTGCACGAGCTCAGGGCAGCCCTCAACTCATAGAGAGTGAATTCAGAGTTGTAAGAAGTTTTTGATCTGTCTTTGTCTCGTAAGGGCTTTTTTTCTGCAGATGTTTTGTGTTTCATGAAGGTGTTCGTGTAGTGTGCTGAACTGGACACGTTTTGGAAGTGTTGTGCAAGCGTGTTAGCCTGGTCTTCAAGTGTGTCCCCTGTTGTGCTAACCAGGGGCAGGCTGTGTGTCTGTTGTCCTTTGAGCTTGCGTATACGTGTCCAGACTGTGTGTGTGTCTGTGTATGAATTAATGGATGTCAAGAAGGTGTGCCAACTCTCTCGTTTCGCCTCACGGCGCACACGTTTTCCTAAAGCCTTGGCCCGTTTGAACAAAATGAGGTTGCCCGATGTGGGGTACCGACGAAGGACACCCCACGCCTTGTTCTGGGCCTCTCGCGCCCGCCTACAGTCTTCATTCCACCACGGCCTCTGCTGGTTGCGTGGGGCACCAGAGGGGTGGGGAATGGACTTTTAGGCGGCGTCAAGGATGTGCGCCGTGAGGAGTTGGGTAGCTTCTTCAACGTGTACGTGTGCTATGGATGTGTGGTGTAGTTTCGATGTCTCTGTAAATGTGTTCCAGTTAGCTCGTGCTTCATTGAACCTATTATGGGAAGAAGAACTGCTTGGGCCGTTACCTATATATGTTAGTGAAGTGGGGAAGTGGTCACTGCCATATGGGTCAGTGCCCACTCCCCGCTAAAGACATGCAAAGAGAATTGCCGAACCAATAGCCAAGTCAAGATTTGAGTATGTATTGTGTCCTATGTTATGGTATGTAGGCTGTTTCTCGTTGAAAAGGCATGCTCCAGAAGATGTTAGGAATTTCTCTATCAGGCGACCTCGGGCATCCGTTCTGGAAGAGCCCCAAAGAGAGTTGTGAGCATTAAAGTCACCTGTAAGGATGTATGGTTCGGGCAGCTGGTCAACCAGCGCCTCGAAGTCAGAGCTCGTAAGTGCAACATCAGGAGGAATGTATACGGAGCATACCGTTACCAACCTGTTAAATATATTAAGCGTATTGCTACAGCCTCAAGGATAGTGTTTAAAGTGACAGGGTGGCATGCTTAGGATTTTCGGGCGATTATGGCCACACCGCCAGAAGAGTGTGTGCAGCCATCCCTGTCCTTTCTCTATACCAGGTAACTATTCAAGAAATTTGTGTGTTTGGAATTCAGATGTGTTTCCTGGACACACATTAAACTCGGCTGTTTGGTATGCAGAATCTCATACACGTCGTCAATATTACTCAGAAGGCCTCTGCAGTTCCATTGAACTTTGTTTTCTCTTCCCATTAATATGTGTTTAGAGTTACTGGAGTGCGACTGTTTATGTAGGGTCTTTCGGGGCTTGGACTCTTGGGAGGGGTTTTCTGACCTTCTCTACTTACCTGGACGTCGCAGCCCGTTCCTTCCGCTGCGCTGAAAGCCGGAAGGGCTCGACGTCCATGTCGTCATCTGAAGGCAAGGGGGTGGCCAGCGGACTGGGCCCCCTTGGCATGGTACCCTTTCGGGTGTTCTTTGCCTGCGCTGCCAGTGCCGAAGGCTTGGGGAGCACGACAGACGGCACAGGCAGTGAGGCGAGGGAGGGGGTCGCTGCGGCTGCCTTCGTCTCCATCTTCGTGCCCTTGCATGTGCTTTGGGCCGGTGGAGAGGAAGCAGTGGATGCAGCGGCATCCCCAACAGATGTTGTTGCCACCACAGCCGCTGCTGGGTGACCGAGCGGTGCAGAGGCTGGTTGGGCTGCCTGGGGCAACCCTGAGAGGGGCGGGGCCGGGACCAAGTCCGACTCGCGGTACTGGGTCCCCGCCGAAACCAGACGCCGCTCCGCCCCCCGGCGAGCCGCGTCGGCGTACCTCCC
The DNA here is from genome assembly GCF_048455015.1 of Haemaphysalis longicornis. NCBI lineage: Eukaryota > Metazoa > Arthropoda > Arachnida > Ixodida > Ixodidae > Haemaphysalis > Haemaphysalis longicornis. Next base: position 204,576,074 of record NW_027526407.1, on the reverse strand, counting down.
CAGGGGGAAAGAGGCGAACCTCTTTCGCGCCTCTGGGAAGGTGATGTTCTCAGTTACCTTAACATTAATAATCGCCTTTCCTGCTTAAACTACTCGCACGTTCGAGAGTAGGCGGCATGGGGTCCCTGGCAGTTGGCGCAGGTGAGGGTTGACGATGGACAGTTATCAGATGGATGATCATGCTGAGCGCATTTTGCGCAGGTCAGACGACCACGGCAGGAGTTGGTTCCGTGCCCGAACCGCTGGCACTTAAAGCAGCGGCGCGGGTTTGGAATGTAGGGCCGGACATTACAATGTACAAAACCTGCATTGACGTACTCTGGGAGTGTGGACCGGTCAAAAGTAAGGATAATGTGCTTGGTCGAAACTACTTTGTCATCCCTCCTCATAGTTATGCGCCTCACAGCTGTCACGCCTTGATTTCTCAGGCCCTCCAGCAGGTCAGCATCTGTCTCATTCATCAGGTCTAGTTCAGAGATGACACCTTGAGTACTGTTCAGGCTCCGGTGGGGTGTCACCCTGATTTCAAGATTGGCTATGCGAGTTTGTTCAAGGAGGATCTTTGCATGCGTTGGTTGTGTACTTCAGCCAGGATTTCTCCAGTTCTTTGTTTTTTGGCCTTATATTTGTCACCAATGATGCCCTCCAGAAATTTCGATATTAGGAACACGGACTGTGATGCAAGAGGCTTTTCTTGGTCACTGGATTCCAACACCAAAAAACGGGGGTAGTTATCGGGCTTTGGAAGACTGAGGGTTGGGAGTGCCGGAAATGAACCTTCGGTGCGGCCTCTTTTCAGGGGCCGATCATGTTTGGGGGGGGGATTTACGATTTACCATATGGCATGTAAAAGAAGCAGGGGACGGGGGTACGTTCTTCTCAAACCTTACCCTGTTAGCCTGAGAGGTCCCGGAGCTCCCTGCCTGGTAAACAGACAGGGAGCCCATCCGCCGGAGCTTGACCTGGGCTCCGACGGCCACCGTTTGAGGCTTCTACCCTTCACCTTTAAACACATCACCATGGTAGGTTACAGTTTATGTTCGGGGCTCGGGGTCCGCGGTGTTGCCAACACCGTCACCATGAATACTCAAGGTGCCCCGTGCGGGGCGTTTACAGCAATCGTACAGTGAGTAAGTTATTGCTTGTCAAACAGCACAAACTACCACTACAACTTAAAGCGGAAGTTAGTCAGGGATGAGCTTTTGCTTGTCAGTTTTATCTCTCCAGCAGTGATGGCAATTGCAGCTGAGTGTTTTATGTCGGTACAAAGATAAATTACCTTTTTGTATGTATATATAAAGGTGTGTGATTATCACCTTTGCATCTGTGAATTGGATACAACAAGTTTAACTTGGCTCTGAATTGAATAAAATATTTTCGATTATGAACAGTAAAAATTGGTTTCAAATTGAATATTTTAAAACCACACTATCTTTGCTATCGGGTTTACATATTGTATAAAGCATAACTACATTAAAAAAGACAGCTTAGGCAGTCAGAACTAGACACACCTCTGTTCAGGTTTTGTGCTTGATATGCAACAAATGTAATGCAACAGAGAAAAAATAAAGGTGTGCAAAGCAATGAAACAAGATATTTGCATACATTGCCGTGGAGAAATGTAGGTTCTTCAAAATACAGTGAACACAGTAATATGTTCAAGTATATTTAATTATTGGTAGCAGTCTTTCCCCGCCCCAATAATTGAAAGGAGGCTGGGCATGCTACTTGCTATAAGACCTCACCAACAAGCCAGATCTGATGGTTGATTTCTCACTCGTACCATAAAATTCACAAGAAACCTATTTTTGGATTGTAAATTTTGCCCTCGTAGTGTTGCACTTGACCGAATATACACCACAGTTAGCGAACACGTGTTTGGTGCAAGACTTCTACATCGGGCTATTGGCATGGCCTCGGTGTCATGCGGAAAAGCCAACCCGTAAGGTCTTACGATGTAGTAAAGCTTGAAAGTTTGCAAGCCTTGTGGAAGAGCAAACATTCATTGCTCTACTATTTGTAAATTTCAAATATTTCAAACAGCGCTGCAAATCGAATGTCAAAAACTATACGCAAAGTATTCTAAGTTGCGAATGTTCACACACCTTCAAATATACTGCCTGGTCACTTCAGTATAAGTGTAATAAATTTATACAAATAACTTCAATAATAAAAGTTGAAAATGGTGTGGTGTAAGGTGTTCATTATGTAAGTTCGGCACATTTATTTGAAATCATTGATAAGCGTTAGGTGCAGTTGATTGAATGGTTAACCCCCCTGCCTTCCCCGTACTATCTCCTTCCTTTACAGGATGGGCACTCACAGGGGCACGTGGTGGGTAGTATGTGTGGGTTTGTAGTCAACTGTACAACGGCTTTGGACTTAGAGGTCAGTGAGGGAATCTGGTGGGTTCTTTCTTCTTTCTACGAATCCCTCAGTAGTAAATTTGTGGGAAGCAGTGTGCGGCCTCATTTCCTTGTAGTTTTATAACGCATGATATCGAGATGAGGTAGATGATCACTAGCTTTTGTATGCGTCGTAGTGTATTTGAGGTGTGATTCAGCCTTTTTGATAGAGGCGAGATACTTACTGTGAGGCATAGTGGAATATGTCATGGCTATGCTTACATCTGTTTTTGTAAGGTTGTGGAGGTAGTAGTGGTGAGTGTGGCAAGTGTCAAGGGTTTTTTAGGAGTCATTATTGGCAGACGTCCCAGGCTTTGTGCCTAAATATGCATTGCAGTGTACTGAATGCAGCGAATGCATATGCAGTGAACTGAATGAAGGTTGATATGCAGGATAGCTCGGAGTTCATCGTGCACATTTTGGTTAAGTGTCAAGCATGACTCAAGGAAAGGACAGAGACAGGCAAGATCCGCACTATTAGCACAACTTGATTTTCTGAGAGCAATTACAAAGCAACCAAAAGGCCCATGTGGCACTGGTTTAAAACCCCGTATAAAAATTAATTACAGCTGGTGCACACTTTACACTAATCATTCAGTATTTTATAATGCATCTGTCTCCCATCTTTATCACATAGGCCTTACAGATTTCTCGTTCATGTTTTGCGCCATACAACTTCAGCACTCTCGTCATATCAAATTCTGGCATGCAGCCGCCTGGCGTGCTTTGAGGGTTGGAGTGGAGCACCGAATTGATATCTGTTCCAGTCGGAAGCAATGCGGCATGCTCCCACCACAACCTGTTAGAGCAGTTCCTTGTCTGTCCTATGTACCATCAAGATACATTAAAATACGAACAAGAATTAAAGCATGTGATATTCAGTGCATGCTGTGCATCATGGTGACGGGCGGTGTAGCCGCGGTGGGAACAAGTCACAAGAATTTGTGTCCAAAATTTCTATGGAAATAGCATCTGAGAATGTTAATTGCCGCATTTGGTGCGGGGTCCCGCTAGGGTTATCAAACTTTGTTGCTGTGTAGGATCAAGCGGCACACGACAAAGGCTGATAAAGGAAGCACAAAAAGGCCCCAACTATTGCGGTTGGCAAAATCAATATTTTCGCACACCGAACAGTGCTCTGTCAACACCCACGTACACGTTGGTCCAACTGGAAGTACACAATAGTTTAGATGAACTGCACTAAGCTTATCGTCACTCCCAAACCCTCAATCACACACCAAACGACACACCGTTGCGCTCCTTGGATATCCACTACCACGCCAAGGACAGCTACAACGTGCCCGCCCCCACATCCACCAATACATTTGTGCAGCTTCCATACCGCGAAATACGCAGCCCATTACAACAAAGCACGCCACAAAAGATGGGTCGATGCGGTTACCAATCTCGAAGCAGTAGGGAACCCTACGATGCGCTTTAGGATGCCGCATGCTACAGCAGAACTCCCTCCCCGCCTCCCAAGTCACGGTGATGAACGACCAGGGAACCCAACTCACAACTGCCACAATATGCACCACATCTACAAACACTACTGAAGAAATTGCCATTGATCTAGCAGCCAGATCAAACTGCGAATCAGCACAGTCATCTCGGACTTGAAAGTCACACGCCACAACTACTAGCTGGGCCACATATCACCCTTTAACATCAAAATTCTCGAATGGGCCATGCTGACAAACTACAAATTTGTTTTATTCGAAAGATGTTGTGCTTGAAGTGCCCCTGAGCTTGTCCAACAACAGATGATGCTTTATTCACTGAGAAACCATGATGAATTTGAGTAAAACTTTGATTCTGCCATCAAATAGTTTGTTTTATGACATCTGCGATGATGTAACAAAGACGTCTTCAAGAGAACGGTAGGGCACTGTTTACTCTGCAGCATACTGTGGGACATCTTCTTTACTGTTAGTCCTCCTGGATGGCACAACCACACTGCACAGGGCTGCTGTCTGCCGTTACTTCGTTTCTAACTGTATTTTCACTTGGCTTGTTTTTCGTATGGTAGGTAGTGATGGTTTCATGAAACATGAGGTATGTTCAACAAACCGGGTCACACAAGTCAATGTCGCATACACCAACTGGCCTGTGTTGTCTGAGACAACCCCAAAGCGCAGAACTGCTGGGCAGCTATAACAAGCATACTGCGGGCAGTACCAACAACAGTACACAGCGGTCCTTCGTGTAGTTCTGTAACTTAAAATGTTCACCCCACCAGTCTTACCGCTATAAAATGAATATCCATTGCATTTACGCGAAAACAGCTTGTACTGGACGCTTATAAGCTTTGCCTAGGTTGTGTTTGCTTTTCCCCGGCTCAGCCAATCGCACTGCTGTGCATATTACGTCGTATCTAGTGTGGGAAATGAGCTAGTGAGTCACATAACCATTTCCTTTTCCCATGATTAAACAGCTTATTTGAGCAAGTATACGTTAAAAGTGTTGTCGGTATGATTCACACGAGGCGAGCTTTCGAATAAACCACTCTTGTGTTTTCTCTCTATAGCCCATTTAAGATTGCCCCGCAGCTTCCCAACATCTATACAGTTTGGACCACTGGACACGAGTGATTGATTGATTGTACGGTTTAACGCGCCGACGCAACGCAGGCGATGAGGCGCGCTGTAGTGGAGGGCTCCGGATTAATTTTGACCACCTGCGGATCTTTATCGTGCGCCGAAATCTCGTACACACGGGCGTTTTTGCTTTTCGCCTCCATCAGAAAAGCGGCCGCCGTGGCCGGGAATCGAACCCGCGACCTCGTGCTCAGCAGCGCAACGCCATAGCCACTGAGCCACCGCGGCGGGTACTGGACACGAGTCCATCAATGGAAATGAAACAGTGTCTGCCCAAGTACACACCCTCCGGGCCATCTTCGAAGAAAGTCTAGACCAGGAGAAGACCCCCCCAGTTATGTTTGGGGGTTGCTTCGCCAAATTCATAAGACAGGAAGGCAATGTTTTTTTCTTTTCTTTTCGTAGAGGCTCGGACTGAGTGTCAACAAGCCGGCCTAGAGGGGCCAAGGGGCGCGACTCGCCGCAGATGGAAGCACTTTCTTCGAGTGCATTTTTTTTGTCTTCCTTTCGGGGCGACGGAAACCGCGTAGCACTTCGGCGGCAACTACGAATAGGTTGGCCCTCATTCTCGGAAGTAAGCGAGGGGCGGGGGCCGTGTGGTCTCGCACCGGGCGCGTTGGGTGTCCAGGCGGCGGCTCGGGACCGGTAGCGGCAGTGCAGCGGCCGGGTCATAAATCGCTGGGTGAACTTGTCACGAAAACGCGGAATGTCAAAGCGCCGGCAGGGCGGCGGCAGCGGCTTTCTTTCAAACTGTAAGACGCCCTGTTTTGTTTTACACTGGGAAACTCGGGGATGACCCGAAAGAAGCGTCAACTGGATGTAAATTCTCAGAACCGTTGGCACCGCAAACGGGCATGGTGTGGCAGCGGCACCTTTGGTAAACAGGCGGAGACACGGCGCAGGCGTTTGTTGCCCTGTGTGGTGCTGGGAGTGTAGGCCTTGTCGGGCCCTTTGAGGCCACTTCCGAAGTCGGTGCAACAACGCGTCAGGCTTGGTGAGTTTGTTTTTCGTCGCGCGGCTTCTGGTGCAAATCGTTTCGGAGAATTGGCGGCTAGCTTGCGTGGGAATGGGAAAGGAGTTTGGGACAAGAGGTGGGCCAATTGCTTAATTATGAGCTCCGCCTGTGGCGGCTGTGTGGACTATGAACGGGCAGATATTTACATTATGTGCCCTTCTCTGTCTGTTTGGTTCCGCCTTCCATGGAGGCGTGTTTTTTTTTTAAACCAAGGTGTTTGTGGTAGAAGGGAGGGGAGAGCCCCGCTTGATGCGGGCCCGTCTCGAGCTCTCCTCGAACAATGGTACTTCGATGTCTGTTGTAACTTAGCTGTAAATATTGTAATAAAGTGTAAATTTTGTGGAGTAGACCTTCGTCAGCTATGTGCCTTCGATCCGCGAGACATCTTCAACATCATCGACCGATCGACCGATCTCAGCCATCCATCGAGATTTCAAGTGGTGCCGTGACCAGGATGAATTGAGAGGCTTCCGGCGGACGACGGAGAGGCTGCTCCACGGCTTGGGCAACATTCCAGTGAGAGGCCCCAGGGAGCAGAAGCTCTGAGCTGCAGCGGCGTGAACCGGGGTGACATCTCCGTGAGAGACTCCGAGGGAGCAGAAGCTCCAGGCTGCAGCGACCAGGACGACGCCCAGGACGCGGTAGGGCTGCTCTCACTGAGTCAGCACCCGGATCAGCACCTGAGTCAGCACCCGGCCTCGACGAGCACTTCACTCTCTGTACGAGGGCGCAGCAGACCCCTTTCCTTTCACCCATCTGGCAACAGGCGCTGCACGACACGGAGGTATGATGACCGGAGGCATCATGATGTCGCGAAAGCCGTCTTCGCCGTCCTGGGGTCGACCACCCGAGCCTGCCGTCGACCGAGTGCCCCCTCCCCTCACTACCCTCATCGACGAGGAACATCCCGTCTCCTACACAATGACGCGTCGACGACCCGTGCCGCTGCTGCAGGACATAATCCGCTTTCGGTGGCACTCTCGGCCACCCAAGCGCCCCCGAATGCCGCCTTAATGGCCGGAAACGTTCCGAAGAGGTGGTGACAAATGCGCCTCACTTTTGGCGGCAGGCTTGAGGTTCCCGTCTGGTTCTCTTGGGGACGTGCCGCGCTTCGTTCTCCTGCACTATGCGATGTGGCTGATGACTCTGGAAAGGCCGTAGTTCAACGAGCCGCCAACGCCAGAATACCAGATGAGATCCCAGACGTCCTCCCGACGCTTTAACCTCGGTGGTCCGATGGGCTTCGACCTTAGGCAGATTGCCTCACCGGAGTCAACCCGACCTTCACGTGTGCGAGAGCGAAACGTGCCCTCTCTGTGTGAGAGTGTGGGCGAGAGTATGAGCGCCATAGATTTTTCTGATGGGTGCGCTCTTAATAACAGCTGGAGGAAGTGGACGGAACTACGGCACTGCCTGTTCACGCTGGTCAAGAATGTAAATGCTTTTACATAAAGTTTTCTTTCTCCCTCAACTTGGCCCTCATGAGTGCTCCAGGACGACACCAACCGCGGTCCACTTCGTCCATGCTACCCCGGTTCGCAACATTGACCACCCAGGCCCTGGCAATCGTGGCGGCCTTCTGGCCCGCCCCTCCCCTTCCCCTGATCTCTGAGCTTAAACAACGTTGTTCTTTCTCTCTCTCTCTCTCTCTCTCTCTCTCTCTCTCTCTCCCTCCCTCCCTCCGGGCCCCGCCAAGCAAAATATGCGACACGGTGCGACACAGGGCGCCACCGGCTCAAATTTATTGGCGAGGTCCTTTGCAGTGCAGGCCAAGACGCACCACCGTTCAGACGGCATTTGGGCCGGAATATATCGCGTGTTTGCCCTCTTGTGTGGTGTTCTCTGCGTTCGTCATTATGAGCACAAAAAAGAAGCGACAAGGTTCAACACTGATGAACTACTTCAACAAGCTTCCGAAGGTAAGCTTTCTAGATTTGTGCAATTTCCCTTAAGTGCGAGAACGTAATGGAACGCGTATACAATGCATCGGCATTTCGTATGCCGAGTTTACTTCCGGAATTAACAGAAAGTTAAGGTTTCAGGCGTATAATTTGAGGAGGACTTGAGCAGCTTACTTGTTACTTACGAACGGTAATATTTTGTAGCATGCAGTGCCTGGGCGGTCGCACGAAGAGGACGAGACGGGTGCCAATCCGACAGCTGCGGTAGTCCACGACGAGAAAGTCGCTGGATCGTCGTCTTTAGAAAGACTTCCTGTGAAGCTGAATGAACCGCATAAGGAAAATGATATTGGAATATACGTAGGCTGCTCGACCCTTCCCGAAGACACAAAAAAACGTGTCTGCACGAGCACAAGGACACCTTGTTCTAAACACGATTTCGAGGTTTCCGTGTCAAAGGACGGGAAAAGACGAACATTCTAGTTGAACTGGTTGCAACGTTTCCAGTGGTTCGCAAACTAAGACGTTCAAAAAGGCGCCTTCTGCAAGGTCTGCGTAATATTTTCCATGAAATCCGGAACAGGAAAAGGTTCCCATGAAACTGCACGGAGCCTCGTGACTTCACCCTTCACAAGTGGAAAAATGCCCTTGAAGTATTCGAAAACCACGCAAAAACAGAGTACCACAGAGACGCAACGATCGCTGCGCACTCATTTTTGGAAGGGGCTCAAGGAAAAATGGACAACATTCGTCTGCTGCTGAACAAGCAAGCAAGGATCGAATGAGAAAAAAACAAGTCAAGGCGGCACACAGTCATTGAAACGGTACTTTTTTGTGTCCGACAAGAAATCGCGCTGAGGGGAGACAGATATTCTGGCAGACTTGCCCTATAGAACCCGCAAAAAGCGATGGGAACATTAGAGCACTGCTACGCTACAGGGCGAGGGGTGGCGGAGGCGATGAGGTTCTTGCTGAGCACATAAACACGTCTGGTAGAAATGCCCTCTACACAAGCCCGACGATTCAAAATGAGCTGATTGTGATAATCGGCAAGCAAATTCAAGATGGAATCGTTCAAGCCGTGAACAAGTCTGGATTTTTCTCCGTTCTCGCCGCCGACGGCACAACTGATGGGACACAAACTGAACAGTTCTCCCTGTGCGTACGGTATGTGGAGCTTGAAACTATGGAGATCAAAGAAGATTTTCTCGCTTTCGTACCAGTTTCAGATCTCAGTGGAGCAGGTCTGGCGGAAACGTTGAAAACAGAGCTTGTTCGTTTCGGTTTAGACCTTCATAGCATGAGAGGTCAAGGCTATGATGGAGCCGCCGTCATGAGTGGCTCATTTCATGGAGTGCAGGCCCTGATTCGCGAAGTGTATCCTTTAGCAGTGTGCACGCACTGCTCTTCACATTCGCTAAAACTTTGTTTGAACGATGCATCTAAGGTAAGCGACATCCGAAACACTTTCGCAACGATTGGGGAAGCTTGCACATATTTCAGAAGCTCCTCGAAAAGAACCGATGTTCTCAAGAAGCACCTCGAGTCTTCTTCGCGCACTTTTTCACGCCTTCATAAGTTCTGCGAGACTAGGTGGGTTGAGCGGCACGAAGCCGTGATTCTCTTCAGTGAAGCGCTGCCTGACATTGTCGAGTCGTTGGAAGTCCTTATGGAAAGTGAAACAGTGAGAAATGCGACTGCTTCCGCACTTCACACTCGTCTGTGCAGCTTCAACTTTCTCGTCTCCCTCGCAGTGAGCGAAAGGTCTTTGAGTCTTCCGCTTCGTTTGTCGCAGTACCTGGAAGGCAATTTCGTCGACATGAGCGTAGCCCTTGATCATATCGACTTGGTGCTGAAACTGCTTAGTGACATCAGAAAAAACGCCAATGATCAGTTCAAGGAGATTTTTGATTCATGTGAAGCAACGGCGAGAGGATTCGGCGTTCAGCCAGAGAATTCCAGAAAAATCGGTTCGCAGAAGTACAGAGAAAAGCATACTTCCTGTTCTCCTGGAGAATATTACAGACGGACTTGTTTTATACCGTATTTGGATGATCTGCAGTCTGCATTGAACGAGCGCTTCACTGCTCACAGGGTGATGTTGAAGAGTCTTCAACCCGTGCTACCGAATTACACCGCCGAGAGCAGCTTTCAGTCGTTACAACTAGCAGTAGAATTCTACTTGGCGGACATGGAACCGAAAAACTTCGGAGTGATCAAGGCGGAGTGGGAAATATGGAAGCAGAAGTGGCAAGCAACACCTTCAGAAGCGCTGCCAAGGTATGCGACCGAGGCCATGAAGCAGTGCAACACCAGCCTGTTTCCAAATATCAGTACTCTCCTCAGGATACTTGCTACACTTCCTGTCACCACAGCAGCAGCTGAGAGAAGCTTTTCGACGTTGAAGCGCCTTAAGACCTACCTTCGCAACAGCTCTGTTGAGGAACGGTTGAACGGGTTGGCTTTGATGTCGCTCTACAGGGAGTCCATGGACGTGAGCAATGTAATTGCAACGTTTACGATGAAGGCACGAAGAGTTGTGTTTTAGGCTCGCGATCTTAAGGCGCCAGTGCGGAGGATCACCCCATAGCATTCAAAGCCACACGTCGGCTGAAGCTCTCGAGCGTGCTTCGATAAAAGGAAATCTGTCGCCGTCCGCCCACCACACTCCGGAGTGTAGAGGCGGTACGTCTTTGTCGACCCCAGACTTATTAACGACTCTCACCAGCACTGTTGCACCTCATTAACTCGCGCTGATACATGACCCCACCGTGCCCATCATGCCCTGCAAGAGGCGCTACCGAGCATCTCCAGTGGAGTTGCCATGCTTTTGCAGCGCTCCGTGACGCATCACTTCAGTCCCTCGGCGGACATCGACCTCGCACTTTCCGAGAGTGGATCGATCCGCGATCGCACATCGGCCCATCGTACACACTTCGGCTCTGGCAGGCATTTCTTCAGTGCTTTAAGGAAGAACAAGTACCAGGCCAGTTCTTCGCAGTGCCGGGCTCCAGACCGCCCCACCTCAAAGAAGTGGACACCGGTTCCCGTTTTCCTCCACCTCAACCCACTTTATTTCTGCCGCTGTGGTTTTAACCTGTTATATTCAGAAATAAAAACGTAAAAGAAATATTTCGGCTATTCGTCATTTTATTGTTTGGCTTGAGTAACGTAGTTTTATTTTTATAAGCGGAATTTGTTGAGACATATTGTCTGTATGAAAATATTGTACTATTTGGAAGATTACTTTCAAACTAAAGATATAAAAGAGCGGATAGCCCTTAAAAACTCAAAAAATTTACATACTCCGATTTTTACCAAAAATAATCACTGAAAATGGCTACTTCTCCAAATAGTAAAGGCCTACAGCGAGTCGCCCCCCCCCCCAACGAAAAAAATACCTGGCTAAGGGCCTGGTGTCAGGGTAGCTTGTATTTGCGTCACTTCTCTCGTGTCAAGCCTTCATCTTACATTACGGTGGTTGTTTTCGGAGTTTCATTTGTAGCATTATATCCGTACTCAATTGAGTGAAAGGGGATGTGCGTAGTGTACTGAGATGAGGAAGTTGATGCTAGTATTTTAATATGTGTGTTGCAGTATCTAGCCTTTGTTATACGCGCTGTTGCTGAGCTCTCGCGTGTTTGGTTATTGGTTCCGATACGCAGTTGGGTAGCGCTCACGGGCCGTTAGAGCACGTGCGTTTGATGAAAGGGTCGAGTCACTCCCATTCATGTGCTGGCTGGGGGTCATGGTGGGCCATGAAACGTACAAGTGGGGCCCCACCCTGTGCGTGTTTGGTGGTGTGAATGTCATGCAGTTTCAACTCTCGCAATGCACCGAAGTGAACCCCCAGACGGGTTGACCACTTATGAGTTCCTGTTGTGCATTCGGAGAGTCCTGCGCGAGAATGCGAAGAGACGATGAACTATTCTTTTATATGTATTGTAACTGCTACAGGAGTAGCCGCATGTTGTGCCTTTGGGTTTGTAGTGTGTCTGTTTCTCTCATTAAAGTGAGAGAACGATTTGAATGCATTTGTAGTGGTATTGTAGGATGTATTATTGCTTCGTTTGCTTTTTCAGAGTTCGCATGTGTGTGCGAGGTATGAAGCGAAATCGGGTTTTGTTTCGATGTGCTGAATGCTTTCACCCTTTTGGAGGCTAGTGAGGAGTTTGTTGCGGGTGTTTTTTTTAATTTGGTAGTGAGTGTCCGCTGGGACAGTTTGAAGTTTGCATTCGGTGTGCAGTGTCTAATCTGGGAAGTGATGCATGCAGCTTTTGTTGCATACAGTGTTGTTCATGCTTTGTTTTGGTTCTTTCGTGGTTTACGGTGCGGTGGCCGACTGAAGAAGTTTATGTTGTCGGTACAACTAGTGTACCTACAACATTCTTGGTGTGGAGGAGTTAAGTTTGGGGGTTGCTTCGCCTAATTCATAATATTGGAAGGCAATGTTTTTTTTCTGTCGTTTTCGTAGAGGCTCAGACTGAGGGTCAACTAACCGGCCTAGAGGGGCCAAGGGGCGCGACTCGCCGCAGATGGAAGCACTTTCTTCAAATGCATTTTTTGTCTTTCTTTCGGGGTGACGCAAACCGCTTAGCGCTTCGGCGGCAACTGCGAATCGGTTGGCTGTCATTCTCGCAAGTAAACGAGGGGCGGGGGCCGTGAGGTCTCCCACCGGGCCCGTTGGGTGTCCAGGCGGCGGCTCGGGACCACTAGCGGCAGTGCAGCGGCCGGGTCATAAATCGCTGGGTGAACTCGTCACAAAGACACGGAATGTCAAAGCGCCGGCAGCGGCGGCGACGGCTTTCTTTCAAACTGTAAGACGCTCTGTTTTGTTTTACACTGGGAAACTCGGGGATGACCCGAAAGAAGCGTCAACTGGATGTAAATTCTCAGAACCGTTGGCACCGGAAACGGGCATGGTGTGGCAGCGGCACCTTTGGTAAACAGGCGGAGACACGCCGCAGGCGTTTGTTGCCCTGTGTGGTGCTGGGAGTGTTGGCCTTGTCGGGCCCTTTGAGGCCACTTCCGAAGTCGGTGCAACAACGCGTCAGGCTTGGTGAGTTTGTTTTTCGTCGCGCGGCTTCTGGTGCGAATCGTTTCGGAGTATTGGCGGCTAGCATGCGCGGGAATGGGAAAGGAGGTTTGGACAAGAGGTGGGCCCATTGCTTAATTATGAGCTACGCCTGTGGCGGCTGTGTGGCCTATGAACGGACAGGTATTTGCATTATGTGTCCTTCTCTTTCTCTTTGGTTCCGCCTTCCATGGAGGCGTGTTTTTTTTTTCATAAAACCAAGGTGTTTGTGGTAGATGGGAGGGGAGAGCCCCGCTTGATGCGGGCTCCTCTCGAGCTCTGCTCGAGCAATGGAACTTCGAGGTCTGTTGTAACTTAGCTGGAAATATTGTAATAAAGTGTAAATTTTGTGGAGTAGACCATCGTCAGCTATGTGCCTTCGATCAGCGAGACATCTTCGACATCATCGACTGATCGACCGATCTCAGCCATCCATCGAGATTTCAACTTCCCCCACACACTCAATGGCTTTATGGACACCCCTCACACTTTGGACATGAGCATCAATAGTTACCTCCACCCCAATCCTACTTTTCCAGAGCCAAAGCGACCACACTTTGCCTGCCCCAGGCCAACTCCTACCACCCACCTAGCCGTGTATCCCACCTAATATTACAGTACCTGCAACTTTTCCCATCAGCCCAGTATGTTGTACCTCCTGGTCTGGGAATGTCAACAATCCCCGTCCCTTACACCCAATCCCTGTCCGACGTACGAGCAGTGGGTGGGCCAGCTGTCCAGCTCGGACCTCTCGACCCAGCACAAGCTGATAGAGGGTGCACAAGCAGCCAGCTAGCACCACGGCATTCCAGACTAGCGCACGCCCCACACCGGGTTAGTGCTGTCTCATTAACCTGCACCAATGAATCCACAAATAAAGATGTTTATTCCCTCTCTCTTCATACCAAAGTTGAACACTAACTCTCGAAAATTATTCCTACTTTGCATAAATAGCTCATCACAAGAATGTGTAGGATGTACTGACAACCACATGCTCCGTTGTTCTTATTTCAATGTATCTTGATAGTGCATTCACTCACATGTCAATGGAATTTTATGAAGGCCGTGTATACAGTGCCGTACGACGGTATTATTAGCACTCCAATATATCGACGTCCACCGGCCTGTTGTAGCGAAGTTGCCGCGTCTGGCAGTACATCGCTCTAGATAACGTAAAGCTAGGCAACCTAACCTAAACATAACATAAGATAACCTTACGCTCAGAAAGAAATCATTTTCAATACGAAAAGTAACCCAAGGCATAAAAATTACACTTCAAATAAATAAGGAAAAAAAACAACGGAAGCAAGAGCCGGTCTCGAACCACCCACTTCGGCATCAAGAAGCTAAGACGGATGATCTACACTATGACGACAGACACTTTGGCCGGTGCTAGCCTAGTGTTAAACATTCGAATGTCGTCGGACGACACTCTAGCCATGCCTGCAACGATCAGCTAGAGTGCCGTCGGACGGCACTCTAGACACTCGGTTTTATAAAATATGTTTGTTCTACACCCTACGAATGTAGTGGCGTGCTTTTCAGTGCACATAGGAAGCGTAGGTACACAGTCATTTACTGCACAGGACAAAGTACCAAGCTTTTCGGGTGCACTGAATAAATACCATGCATACGCTGGTATGCTCCACACTTTTCTTGATACGTTGCGAGATGCTGTGTAGTTACCAAAGGGCGGCAATTTTCTTGCACAACTTCTGTTGGCCTGTAAAACAATCAAATCGAAAGGACACTGCCACTGAAGGATAGGCCAGCAGATTTGTGCTCAGGATGCAGGCATACCACCCGCAGAGCAGCAGCGGTAGTGTAGTAATGCGGAAAATGTTAAACGTTGGTTGCTTCAGCAACATACTTTTTCTTTTTGCGCCATGACTTTTCACGTCACTGCGGGTCAGTGAGAAAACAGAACTGGTCAACCTTGCTTTGTGAAAAGAACAGTAAGGCATGAAGTTAAACAAAAAAAAAACAACAGGCAAATTTAAAAACAAGCACTCGAAAAAAAAAGTTTTAGGAAGTGAAAACCACTACAGAGACTATGTGACTATCACAGCATTTGAACTGCGGCCAAATATATTGTGCTGGTGCACAAGAGCAGCCAAAAAGTTAATGCAAGTGGAACCGAGAAAAGTGCAACGGCAAGCAGCAAAATTGACAAGTTCAGTGCAAACAAGTCCATGTACACAGACAAAAAAACAATGTGGTGTCTGCAACAACAACAAATAACGAAGTAAATTATTTAACCTTGCTATATGATATTTTTACACATAAAACAAATTATATCCAAGTTACACGTCAATTCGCCATCAACAGTGGCCAAAGTGAACACCACAAAACAATGTGGTGTTCAAAACGGTATTTTCTGTACGAGGACGTACGGAAACAGATATCTCCTGGGGAAGTTCTCTGTCGCCAGTGTAAAAAAAAAGGTGAGAAGCTGAAGGAGTAATGAACAGATATTAGATGTGGCGTTGGACGACATAGTACGAGTGACGAACCAACGCCTTGTCTCAGAAGCGTCGTAGGAACGACGTCCGCCATCGCCTAATGGGAGCTGAACGTCATAGAGTTTTATTTATTTATTTATTTACAATACTGCCAGTCTCCAACGAGACCACAGCAGGTGGGCACTACAATATACAGTTACAAAGATCACTTAACACTGTAAGGATCGCAATGAGGTAAATATTACGTAAAAATAAAAATTAGCAACTTTAAAGATTACAAGCAGCAGTTCTGCACACCATACACAAAGTGCTACAAGCACAAGCAAATTTTTATGAAAAAAATAACAATGGTAGTTTAACATTATGCACTATATGCACAACTATACACACGAAGTACAAGTGCATGCTGGTTTGCTTGCCACAGGAAAGCAAAGACATATCAAGGACGCTAAGAGACGTTATTTTGAATTCTTGACAAAAAATCGCACAAAATCGCACAAGCATTAGTGGTTAAAGGGGTTAACAAATTCCATTCGTGGATGGCAACTGGAAAAAAGGAATATTTAAACGCATCATTGTTACATTTATATTCCAACAGAGTATTTGTATGCTTGTGGCCGGTAGCTCGTGTTTGCGAATATTCATCGTACTTCGAAACGTCTATTTTGTAATAATTATCTAAGAGTTGATAAAGGACTTTTAAGCGTGCCTGCTTCGCCCATGTTTCGAGCTAGGGAAGCCCTGAAACAGCTAGAAGGGTGGGTAGTGGGTGAATCAGCCAGTTTATTTTGTTATGTATGAATATTATGGCCGGCCTTTGTACCTTTTCTATTTTCTTTATGTTAGTCACGGTATGAGGGAACCATACAGTATTTCCATATTCAAGGATTGGCCTAATGAATGTTTTGTAGGCTAGTAGTTTTGTTGAGGTGGAGGCCATATGGAGTGATCTGCGAATAAAAAATAGTTTTTTCATGGCAGAAGATGTAACATTATTAATGTGAGCGTCCCACCTTAGATCTGATGTTATTGTTAAGCCTAGATATTTATGCCTCTGTACATTTGTGAGAGCAGCACCATTTATGTTATAGCGAAAGTTAGAGGGTTCTTTTTTCCGTGTTATCGTCATGCATGCAGATTTTTTTACGTTGATTGTCATCTGCCAATGAGAGCACCATTCTGCAACGGTGTTAAGAGACTTGTTAAAGGAGAGGTGATCTTGTTCAGTGTTAATTTCTCGATAAATAATACAGTCATCTGAAAACAACTTTATTTTACAATCTATATTAGTAGTTATATCATTGATATCAACGAGAAGTAACAAGGGTCCAAGCACGGAGTTCTGGGGCACTCCTGATGTCACTGGTACTGTGTCTGATGAAAAATGATCGAAAATAATAAAGTGGGGTCTATTAAACAAGAAATCTTGAACCCAAGCATTTAACTTAACAAATTTACTTAACAAGTTTCTTTCAAGAAAAATTGCTCTAAACGAGACGAATCTTATCCAACCTGCTCTGACACGAAAAACAAGGCGCACTGCTAAACATGCCCTAACCCCTATTTTTGCGAAGAATAATTCATATAAGTATAGTTTCTTTCCCAGAATGGTGAGTAATTGGAATGACTTGCCACCAAATGTTGTCAATTCCAACAATTTTTACAAGAGTTGGAACGCTTCTTTAGTGATCTGTAGAAACCATAGTTTCGGCGGTGCATGCTATTTTGTGGTTATTAAGGTGCTATTACATTTTATGCTGTTTTCTTTTTTCCATCTTGGTTTATTATGTTATGGTTTGTGCGTTTTGTGTTCTGTATTTTATCAAGTTTACGCTCTTATGCTCTCAGTGTTGGCGATAGTTCTGTTACCTGTTTTTGTTTTGGCATTATGTCTACCCATTGTACTAGCGTAGTCCAGTGTGATACTTTTTGAATTAATACTGTTTGTCATTGTTTATGTATTGCCCCTCCCGCCAGGGCCAAAGAATTGGCCTGCAGTATTCCTAAGTAAATAAATAAATAAATAAATAAATAAATTTCTCGGTCTCCGATCAGGCTTCTTAATTTAGTTATTAGCTTTGTATGACAAACGCAATCAAATGCCTTGGATAGTTCGAGTAGGATTATGTCGGTTTGGCGGTGATTATTATTGCCTAGCACGAGGTCCTGTATTACTTCAGTTAACTGTGTTAGGGTGGATAAACCCTGGCGATAACCGTGCTGGTATTGGACAGAATGCCTTCTTGTTCAAGAAAAACGGGTAAATGTTTTAGAATGATGTGCTCGAGTAGTTTACATGCTGTGCTGGTTAGCGATATTGGTCTAAAATTTGATTCAATGGATTTATCTCCTGATTTTGTCTATCGAAATAATTTTTGCTATTTTCCAATCTTCCGGTAGTTTGGATGTTGAGAGGGATTTCCGAAAAATAAGGCGCAGGTATCGGCTGCACCACTTCCCGTATCTTTAAAAAAATTGGTTTGGTATATTGTCCGGACCACAGGCTTTTTTATTGTCGAGGCCAAGCAGAATATTAGGAACACCGGCGTCTGTGGTAACGAGTGGTTCAATAGTGGAACCACGCCGCGAATGTAAGTGCGGCATGTCACCATTATCTTTAGTGAAGACAGAACGGAAAGATTGATTGTATCGGTTGGCTTTATTTTTTTTTTCGCTGGACGAAAGCTTAGTTGTGAGTGTGTGGTTTTGGTGGAAATGGTTCCAAAATCTATGTGGGTTGTTTTAAATGCGGAGCATTTCTTAGTCGCACGATGTCGCGCTTCGGCGTCGGCGCCGTCCACACGCTCACTGCGCATGCGCGTCGCGTCGAGGCGCACGTGCGCGTCTCTCCCCTTACCCTCCTCGCTCTCCAAAACAGGTACGGCGGTGCGGGAGGAGCGCGTGTACCCCGTGCGCTCCGTCGCTCTCAACAACAGCTGCGGCGGTGCGTCCGTGCTGCGTCCGTGCGCGCATGCGTCGTAGCTACCCGTGCGCTGCGTCGCTCTCAACAGTAACGTCGGCGGGGCGTGTACACGTGATAACGGCGTGGTGGGTGCGTCGAAAGTTCGCGCGCTTGTGTACGGAAGTGTGCGCATGCGCGTCTCTCCCCCTCTCCCTCGAACGCGGGTGGTGTTATATAGGCGGTGGAGCGCGCGTTCGGAATTCAGTCAAGGGCGTCTTTGCTTGGCTTTCGCTTGACTTGACGCTTTGCTTGACTCGAGTAGATGCGATGGAAGCAACGCATTCACCTGTTACGCAATCGCACGACCGCTCCTAAAAGACCCCTAGACAGTGCACTTCAGCGAACACAAACCAGTCATCCTCTCCGTCCAATACAACGACGGCACCAAGCAATAAAGACAGACATTAACTTTACACTCCCTGCCTTCGCTTCTCCTTCATTCAATAAAAAAGAATAATAATAACGAAATAACAATTAAGCATTCCCAAACCATACCCAATTACGCAACATTCACGCGATACCCCCCCCCCACTCTGGGACGCATTTACTCGAGTTCCCCCCGTGGGAAGATGCGGGCGGGTTTTTTTAAGAAGCTGGGCATTACAGTGTTGAAATAATGGCTTTTCGCTTCTCTGGATTTCTGTTTAAAATTTTTTGCTGCAAGCGCTAGCCTAGGTGCGTTAGATGGGTTGGTGCCTGCTGCCTTGTTTGCCTTCCGAATCCTTTTGAGTTTGCGTTTTGCATGTATTACTTCACGTGTAATCCAAGGGTTATTTTTCTAGGTTTTTTTAACAGCACAGGAATAAAATTTGTTACACAGTGCGACACTATGGCTTTGAACCGCAACCAGACATCGTTTACATCCGACAAGGGATCTGAGGCCAATTCGAAAACACTGGGAATTCAGGAGCCAAGTAGGTTTGTATGGAAGCGTCATTCGCTTTGTCGAAATTGATTATGGTTTGCGTTGCCGTTTGCATCGGTATTGAGCAATCTAGTGGTAAAATACACATCGGTATTCCGTAATCTGATATTCCTTCTATTATTTCAACCTGCGTTTGTTCTAGAAGAAAGTTGTTACTCAGCAAGATTAAGTCGAGTACACTGCGACCCTCGCCTTGCAACCTTATGGGGCATTCCACAATCTGGCGCAGATAAAACTTAGCATCATATCGACAAGTGCGTCTGAAGCCTTTGTCGTGTGCTGCATGTTAGCCCAGTTAAAGTCGGCAAGGTTGAAATCCCCCATAAGAATAACCCGGCACTTTCGAGCATATTAATGCAATTATTCTTGTATGGCGTTTATGCATTCGTGCCCTCATCCGGGGCTTCGATCGATGCAGCCAACAACTATACTTGTGCTTTTGGTATTAATTTTACAAAAAACTGCCTCAGCATCTGCTATTTCTGGAAGAATTATTAGTGGGATTGATTTCTTTATTACTAACGCCACGCCTCCACCACGTGACTGGTGGTCTTTCCTAACAAGCACATAACTTGGGGGAGCAACTTCATGACTCGAGATGGATGCCGATAACCACGTTTCGGTAACTGCCACTATATCGGGTTCTCGATCGAGTAGTAGGCTTTCAAATGGCTCTACCTTATTCAAGATACTGCGGGCGGTTATGTTCAATAACGTTATTTTTTCTTGCGCTGGCTTTGGCGCGTAGCGGGCCGGTTTCCTTCATTTTTTCTTTGTTCCACTTTTTCGTACTTCTCTATTTCTACCCTTTCGTTCTTTTCATCTTCCCAGATGAACACACGGCTGTTAATGAACAGCTTATTATACGCTAACGACACTTTGTCTTTATTTTCGCGGTTTTGCTTAGCACTGTACCAGAGTTTTTTCTGGTTTCTCTGAGTTTTCGACCAAAATCCTCGCCTACCTAGAAATCTGTGCCCTTCAGTTTGAAGCCGTTTTTCAGTACCACAGTTTTTTCTCTTGTATCAAGTAATTTAGGTATGACTGGCTTTGTCTTGTTCGGTCCAACTCTTCCTAAGTGATCAATGCGCTCAATGGCCACAGTTTCAAGTTCAAAAATTTTTGTAATTATTCCATCATTTACTACCTCTTCTTGGGTTTCACTTGTTTCTCCTTCCAGTTCTGGTATGGCATAAACGATTAGGTTTGATCTCCTGCTGCGGTTTTCCAAGTCGTCTATTCTTGCTTCAAGGCCCCTGATTACCCCCTTCATACAAGCCATTTCTTTATTGCACGCCGCGACTTCGCCTCAAGTTTTGTAATTACGTCAAGCTTCTTGTCAATATCCGAGAGTCGCTTGTCTGTGATATCCTTAATATCTGCAGCGATTTCCGTCAGTTGTTTGGCAATCTTTTCGAGCTCCGGGCCGGGATTGCTTTCGATGTATCCACCCATTAAGAGTAGTTTCTTGAAATATGTCATGCATGATTCACACACAGCGCTATACTGCAATGGGCACGGCAACACCAGCAAGAAACGGTGACTTGTGCTTATGCATTTTTCATATTTCTTTCTCACCTGAAAATTGTAGACGAACGGGCAATGCGTGAGCCGCATGTCGACGGTGCCACCGTGCCCAGTGACAGAGTGTTCCCTGAGGAACGCGTATATAGTCCCGAACAGCGCAGACGCTGGGTGGCGCTCTAGAGCGGATGGGTGGATGCATGTGCCGGTAAGCTGATGCAGCCGATAGTCGAGGAAGATCCGTGTCGGCAGCGTCCGCACGTGGTCGCTCTTTGCACGTTGGTCCAGTGCAGTCGCAGTCGCCCCGGTTGTTCCGAGGCCCACATCGCCTGCGTTGAGCAGCTGCAGGCCTGAAAAATGTAGACGATCCTGAAAAATCTAGACGAACGGGCAATTTATGAGCCGCATGTCGACGGTGCCACCATGCCCAGTGACAGAGGGTTCGCTCTACAATCTCTATGCTGAACGTCATCTAACAAGGTTTATATAGGCACGTATTGCACAGTAGGCAGTAAAGGCTGCGGAGGGCGTCTTTTGATGTGCGCTTCACCTCTCAAGGGGCATACATTTGCGCGACGAGGTGCATTATGCGTACAGAGAGGAGCACATTACCAACTCGTCAGGAAAGCAACCCTCTGGAGACCAACGAAACTAACTTGGATAATTAAACTTTTAATTTCTGCGCGCCAAGAGCCCTCCGCAATTATTTACCAAGAATATGCAGCACGACCATGACCTCGCGAATATACGCCTTGAGCGCGGCCTGTCGGGGCGCCACTGAAATCCCCCTAGCGGCCCGTTTCGAAAGCAGGCGCGGGAGTCCTCGCCCCGCTCCCCAGTGCCGCCCCTGCTTTTGCGGCACGTTCACGACTGAGGTTTACCGTTTGTGGGCGTTTGAAATCCATGTTTGTGTGGAGCAGTCCCTCTTTTCGCAAATGGGGTGTGTTTTCGAGAGTGTAAATGTTTCCGACGCGATCTTAGTGTGGTATTTTCGGTTTGTATAAGCGCCAGGTGTGTGTCACAGGCCAGCGTCCGGAACCGGCGTATGATGGAGCCGATTGTAGTTACACTGACCAGAATTTACTAGTCGTGTCTCCGTAACCACCGGTTCCTCAGATGTTCATGCTACGGCTATACACTACGATTTAAATCGGTTTTGTGCGCTTACATAATCAGCGGAGTACTCATATACCTGACAGCACACCAGTTACGTTTGCCAATATTAAACCTCAGATATTGATCACCACCATTTACAAGCCAGTCTGTGTTAATTTCGGGAATATTCAACAAAAGTACGATGGACAATGCATAATTATACTCGGGGATCAGCACACGACACAGTCGTCTTGTCATGAGGTGCGCGCCCGCAGACCTTCATCTGCTACATATATCCTGTGCGAGCAGCGCGGAGACGGGCTTAGAATATAATCCGCGTCCGCGACTAAATGCTTCTTCGAAATATCGTCATATGGCACAGGGAGCCTGCATAATAAACCAGAAACTAAATTCAGAGGACCTTATCATATACCACATTCTTCCAACGACACCTTTCATCGCTTGTTGAACAGCCTATTCTGTATACTTCCAAAAATGCGTCCGCCGTACGATCAGCTCTTCGTTGAAGTAGAAAAACAAAAGGAAAGTGAACGCGAGATTTATGTGAGCGATTACTAAAACGTTCATTGCTTGATTCCGCTCCGCTCCCCACCGATGTCTCGCGAAATAGCTTGTATAGTTGGTCTAGTGAAACCTACCTGGCTTAAGTTTAGACGAACGTCTTTAGCATGCCAGAAGCTGCACTGTTTTTTTGTTTTTTTTTTCATTTCCGTTAGAGCTATTATGTTTATAAATTCCGCATTGGCACAGCATTTATTTTTCCGTGGTTTCGTTTCCTTGGTTCTTGTTATATGGCGTGTGTGGGCACATATTTACTGACGCACAGGCTTGGAATATACTTTACACTTTCGCATGGTTTATATTCTTATAAAAGGCATAAGTTATTGCCCGGGATTGGGTAATCACATCCCCGAAACATGTTTTTCTGCGGCGTATATATGCGAAACGAAGCCGTATTCGTTGTCCTCGCTGCAAAATGAAGCCAACCTCTCATTGTGCCAGTATCAGGTCTGAACGAGGCGTCAGTATAATTCATTTGTGCCTGATGTTTTGGAGGTGACATGGGTGATATGTTGCTACCGTGGCCGACGCCCGGAAGAGCGGCGACGAAGCGCGCAGAACCGCGTCCCCGGGAAGCTCTTGCAGGCGATCGCGTACTCTACGAAGACACAGCTGCTTTTTAAGTGACCTAAGCGTACTCTTTGCCTATAGTCGTCACCTTAACAAGTTTTTTTAGGGCGCGGAAAGGCGAAAAGAAGCGAAATAGAACCAAAACGCTGCACGAGCCCCTATCAGCCACGCAGCGCAAATCCCGTCAACGCGGCGGAGAAGCGGCGGCTGCCGGCGCAGCGATCGCGAAGCTCGAGGCGTATAATGTTACGGAGGTTATGACAGCACCTAGTGAGTACAAGACACGAGCTTCGACGAACCAAAGCGACGCGCAGGAGTCAGCTTTGTAGGTCGCAATAGTGTTGTTTGTTTTGTTATTTCTTCGTCAACGACCGTGTGGTGCGCGACATTGGTTTCACGCGAACGATCGTTTGTGGTTGGCCACGATAGAAGTGCCGTTTAAAGTAGAAGGCATGCGCGCACTCGCACGTAGGCGACGAATCGCCCGCAGAAGTTCGTCGGGAGCGCACTCATCACTCGCAAATCGAGGCGCCAGAACTGATGCAGAACGCCCGGTCACCGTCGTAACGTACTACGCGCGAATTACGCGGCCGTACACACGTTGCACAACACCGTAAGTGCTTTTCGGAAGTTCTTCGGGAGCCCCTCATCACAATCGCCAGCCAAACACCAATGCACCTTAGCAACGGCAGACAAAAATCGCGACGAGATGAGCCCAGCGAGACCGTGCAACAGCTGCCATTTTTTCTTATATCATGACGTCCCATCCGGGAAAAAGAAAACGTCGCTATCTTTGTTTTTTATATCTGGGTGGCGCATGCGCAGTAGGGCTCTTCCACCGTTCCTGAACGTCAGGTCGTGGAAAATGAGCTTGTAGTTGGGTAACTGCATAATAGCACCAAATATAAATTTTGCAACGCAAAAACGGAACGTAAACTGCTGGAAGCGCTCAGAATGCCTAGCACACTCGCTAGACATACGGGGGACCATCAGAAATAAGCTTTGGCAGAATAAAGCGACCCTTTCTGCAAACCAAAGAGCACTAGTGAATAGATGGTGTCATTTTCAAGCAATTATCACCTCTCAACACCGTCGGATGTCAAGGCTGACAACATTATTTGGTACTTGACTTGCCAGGAGCCATTTTATAAAGGCAGCGTCTGGAACCCTGCGCAGGGCACGAGAATGAGCCCCCTCGCAACGGCTCCTGCCCCGGGTGACGTCCTAAATACGTCATAGCGACGTCATATTAACAGCAATTGTTTTATATCGCGTAGTAGAATACAGAACGCAACTTATTTTTACACTTTAATAAAAAATTAGAAAGCCACTCATTCGCTAGAAGTTTTATAAAAAAATTTTTTTGTTCGTTTTTGCTGAAGCCGCTGGTGCTTCCACTGCTGGCGGTATGGCGTATCCGAAAGCCCTGAATTTCTTGGGTCGACAACGTAGATAAAGCAGAGTTGACATAGAAGCACTATCAGAAAGCGCGAGAACGTGGCCGTATGCGGGGACCAAGCCAGGCTTTCCACACGGTAGCAAAATCTGCTCTCGGGTAATGCTGACCTATGACCGCCTGCTGTATGCCAATGGTACCTGCGTTAGACGTTAGCCGAGTGACCCTATTCGAACAACCCACGTCCCACGCAAGAAAACCACCGTCCGAGTGTGATTATGTGAGCCCTCTGCGGCATTTCTGCGGGACAGCATCTGCTATCAACAGTTTGCACCACGGCAAGATCAGAATGCCTGAAATCGCGGTGTGCTTTCAAAATGATAGCAGCGCGGAACCTGCAGTGCTCAGGATGTAGGCTAGACGCGGTCACTGATATTTTACTGGTCGCGTGTGCGCATTACATGTGCAAACCACGGATTGCTAGAAAAGGTAATCATTGGCGTCCCCGCACATGTACGGCGTACAACCCAGCACAGTAGCTCCTCCTTTAAGAAGATTAGCAAAGAATACCCAAAAATGGGCAGTTTGTCGCGCTTTTTGTATATATTTTCGAGTGGACTGAATTGTGGCTTAAAATTGTTTACCCGAAATACGTTTTGTGTTTGGAAGTCTGGTGAGCATGCGCTTCTTGCATCATAAATGCATGGTATTCAGTTCTTGAGAGGATTTTTCAGAAGAAAGTATTGCAGCTGTACTGGTGAGCCATTTCACTACGCTAAAATGTGGCAGAAATACATCTACGATACAAAGAATGTGAAAGAGTAAGAACATTGGCAGTCTCGTATACCATAGCCCAGATAGTGGCTGGGTAGTTTCCGTCATGCATTTAGCTCCTCACATTGGCAGACACATGATGCTACGACAAATTAGGACCTGGGTCCTCAAAAAAGTACACTGGTTTGTTCCTTCATGCCATAGCTGATGCATTGGAATAATTTTCACGTCTCTCTGTATATCTGGCGGTATATGCTATGTTGGCCAGATTTTACCGGGTGCCCTCATGCAAAAGGACTCAATTCAGGACACCCAGCCGATTGGGTCAGAGAAGAAGCTGTACAGACGGTAATACACTTCGCCGACCATCATGTCTAAAACACATACATACACTCCTGCAGGGCCGTAGCCATAAATTTTTTTTTTGGGGGGGGGGTTATGGATTTTGGGAAGGGGGTAGTTTTGCTGAAAGCAACCGTAAGTATTGCTTACGTGCTGCTTGGAAAAGATTTTGGGAGGGGTTCGAACCCCCAAACCCCCCCTCTGGGTACGGCTCTGCACTCCAGCATATAAAAACCCATGGGTTCTACGCAGGCTCAATAGTCAACGTCAAAGAGAATCTTAAGATGTTCCTGGAACGTGAAAGCCTCAGCGGATTGTTTGTGTCCATGGGTATAAGCAGCGAGCACACTGCAAATGTAATTGATAGGCAAAGGTCAAGGCTGTAATGATGCGAGTCTAACCAAAATAAATGGTGAAAAACATCCCAATTTCAAACTGCATTAATGTAATATGGGCACGAGTGACATTATATGGACGTGCACTGTAAATGCAGTTATCTGCGTGTTAACTGTACGATAGCACTCAAGTGATACGATCAAACGTAATGGAAGTGCCACTGCAATTGCCCAGTTATGCTTTTTTTACAGTGGGTTAGGTCGGTGGCTGTCAATTGCCAAACAAGATTCTGTGATGTCATAGAGATATAGCTGGAAAGTGTGTATGGAACTTGTACTGCTCTCCACATTTTCTGTACTATTTTATTTTTTTGAAGTTTACAATAAAATTGATGTCATTTGTTTTTCGGGCAAAGAAGTCTTTTTAATGAACGAACCTTGTATTTTTTCTTCGTACCCTCTGTAACAGCCTGCCTACTGTGCCCCCAAACAGTAGTCGCTAAACAAATGCCTACTTGCCAGCCAGCTTCAGGCGCTTGTAACGATTTACTAGGATTTCTCACGGCCAACATAAATTCCAAGGAATCCAAGGTGGTACACTCCAGGGCAGTGCAAGCCTCAAAAGAAGTTTGACAGCTGGACTGGACACTGTAACACAAGCAACAGGCTTCATAGGTGGAAACCAGAAGCCCACCAACACAATGCCATGCAATAAGCCAATGCATTGAGTCTCTAGTAATTATTAAGAGTGTAGGTTGTCATTGATTTTTATGCGAGGCATTTAACCTGTGGGTTGACTAGTGAGGTCTACCTGGCCAGCTTTGGCACAAAATACTCTTTTGATTTCAGACAGCTCTCAAAGGCCTCTCTAGAAGTCTGTGTTTTTTTTCGCAAAAAAGTGAAAGCTCACAGTTGGGGATCTTAAAAACATTGTTTAGCTTCTCCAGCAATTGTGCGAGCCTGAGGTAACTCTGCCTATAGGTGGTCCTCATGTTTGCTAGCTCCCTCAGCAAGCACATGAATGCAGTGACTGAGAAAGATGGTGGCCAAAGGGAGAAGAGAGGGTGGTTCCTGAACAAACAGCCCTTGATCATCAAAACAGCAGCAAAGAGCGCTGACGACTCAGAGTCCTCGGCTGGGGTGTCAAAAAACCTTCTGGCCTACGTGTACAGTACACTCACAAACTTTTCTCTAAGAAATCTTGTGATTACACACGCTCCCTCTATGGAAGGGGTTTGTTTCCGGCAACGTGGTTGAGTTGAAATTAGCGATTGGTAACAACAACTCGCCATTCGTCCCTTTCATTTAGCATGCTTCCGAGCTTTACTTTAAAAACCCTGTTTTTTCTAAATTACGTATAAATGGATTGATTATGCAGTATTCTCTTATTTACCTCTGTTCAAATAAAACTGTGTTATACCTTAAACGCTGCTGTGTCCATGCAGGCGTTGCATTCTTCAATGGTGTTGTGTGGGGTTCATTAAGCTCAGTACTAATAAACTTAAAACCTATTGTTTCAGGGTATCCAAACTACTTATAAATTTTTGTAAACATTCTAACTGTCTACCAATACTTTGGGGGTAACTCAACTAAGCTCACCCTTTTTCCCATGCCTTTATTATTGTTGTGCTCTACAAACACATCCCCAGCTGTAACATGCCTGCTGAATTTAGGGCCCAAACCATTCTGTTGCTATTTCACACGATTGCAGCTGTATGAAACATTTCTTTTGTTTAGTTTTAGCCAATGATTTCCAACAGGCCACTTAACTACTGTCAAAATCATATTAAAACATTTTTGCTATTTATAACAAACAGTATCCTAACATTTTACATAAAACATTTTGTTGTAACCTCAATTCACGTTTTTGTTACACAGCCAGCCTGGTTCATATTTATCTACTTATGAAGGACATCTACACAACAAATGCCTTACTGCAATACATTCACATGCCTGTCTTACAGCAAATCAGCAGTGACAGAAGCCACACGTTTTGGATTTCCAGCAGAGCTTTGGTGTCAACAAAAAGGAATCTTTCTTGGCTTCTCTGCAGAGCTTTGCACTAAAGCAAAAAAGATCACTTGGTGGTTTGGCTTTTTTTGCAGGACTGTAGTGTAGTGCTAGAAGGCATCACTTGATTATTTGGAATTTTTTCTGTGTATTGTGCTAAGAAACTCTTATGTTTTGTTTGGAAAAGGAACTTCACACCACGGACTGTGCGGAGAAAGTAGAGCTACTGACTGACTTTTTTCAGAGCCACGGAAGTTTGGTAGAATCCCTTGTCATTGACAAACACCAAGTTTGCTTTCTGTCTGAAGGTGCGAAGCTGGGAGAGTTGGTTTATATTTTAGGGAAAAATACAGCCACAATAACAGTACTGAAGTACAAGGCAAGGTGCTGTGATTAACAGTGTCCATGTGTTCACAGCTTTTTTGTTCTGTTTCTTTCCCGTGTTTTTTCATGAAGACTTGCTGCAGTGCCTGATCAAGCCTGTTTTTGTGTAACAAAAATGTCAACAGCGAAGCACTTGTCAATGCTGACAGGCTGCCCATTGACACCAAAGCAGAAGTACGTTCACTGGAGTCATTTTAGTGTTGAAGCCTTCCAGGATACATACAGCTTTCAGCTGTACTGCAATATTCACCAACACCAACAAAGACATTCACGTCCACATAGGTGTGCTTGGCTCCAGTTCCTGCACAAAGTATTAAGTACTCTCGGGAGAGGGTAATGTCAAGCTACAAGAACCATTCCCTCATAGATGTGCTCCAGAAACTGTTTTTAGGCTTGTTAGCTTAAATAGTTTTAGTGCTCCCTTTTTTCAAGCTAATGACCTTTCTAGCATTTGGATTGCTTGGAGCAGTTGGAATGCTTTCTAGCAGTTGGATTCTGCTGGGTATGCATCGTTGCAAACAAAATATGGGACACTGTGTTATGGCCCTTACGACTAAGCATATTCACTTAAGCAATTAGCCAAAATAGTTTTTTATACAGCACAGAGTTAAAAAGCAATAGAGCATGAAATATCTCCTTGCAATTAGAAACTTTATTGTTCAACCCCCCTCCTCCAAACACAGAACAGACAATTAGAAGCTATGAACGGAAGTATTAATGTCGAGTTCAATTCCACAGGGTGCTCCGGATGGGTACATTGATATCAGTCCATCAGAATTCATAAATCCACTGTAAGCCTTCGAGAGAAGCTCTCACCATTACTAACCATCCAACTGAGTGGGCATGAAAGTTTTGTTGTTGGTTATGTTGACTTCCAAGCCAAACACAAGAGTAAACAAAAAACTAGCGTACCAAAATACATAATCTGAACAGATGCAGGATGAATTTTGTTGACTAACCGAGGTGAAGAAGGCAGAAGGCACTGGGGCAAAGGTTAGGGAAATAAAATCCATGGGGTAATTGTGAACGAAGTTATGAGACGCTGCGAGACGATCAGCTGGTGAGGAGTGAGGGCTATCCTATCTATCCCTTGCTACCTCTTTACTATTATTGAGCAGATAACAAGCTTTCATTACACTTTCTAGCTGGCAGTTCCATGTACCCTATTTAGAAAATTTCAAGGTAGACAGAACGTTGTTTTCTGTACATTCAATAATGGCTCCCTACAGATTGCCTAGAATTCGCAGCCCATTTCAAGTCTCAGCTATCATGAAAGCACAATAGTATTATTCGAAGCAACAAATTCGAAGAACATAGATGAACAACAAGTGTCACTTGTTTACCTTGATCACACCAAACTTCAAAAAACTATTTAACACAAGTGTCAAACTTAGCACAAACGGCGATCTTATCGGCTTGACTTCTCTCGAACTTGCACGTTTGGAGCTTGAGCCTCCTTGCACTGGAAGCCAGTCAGTGAGCGGCTGGTTTCAGCGATAGCTTGAGTACTTATGCTGCCTATGGACGGGCAGCTGCTGGGCTCTCCCATTCACCAGGCCACCCACGAAAGTGGACTTGAGCTCCCTGCATGCAGCGTGCACGGATAGTTTCCGCTGGGTAGTAAGGTTGCTTGCACTGCCCCGCGAAAAAAATTGCAGAACAGGCTACATGAGAGGACGGATTGCGTTCGACGATGCCCTGCGCTACCTGACGATACCTGATTCGTGCACGCACTGGCGCCGCTGACACCGGGGCTCTACTATTTACAGTCTCGGACTCACCGCGGATAGTCTGCGGGTAGTCCGAGGATTCCCCGAAGCCATAGGGATACATGGGAAAATCGAATGCAGGACTGCTTCTCGGGGAGTCCGCGGTGAGTCCGAGACTGTAGATCGAAGAACCCCACTGCGTCGCTCACGTTATCACGTCATCAAAGTTAGCTACCTCGTTAGCCACGGCACGAAGTGCTGGAAAACTCATCCGCACGTTTTACGCCAGAATAAAATACAAGGCTTGGAATGCAAGTAGCGATCGGAACAAGTAGACAACGAATGCAGGAGCATAAAGCCGATGGCACGCGAACTGCAAGGCAATATGAAGCTAGCAACATATTTTAGGCAACAAAAAAAGAACGGAAAAAAAGCGGGCGAAGCAGATTGCCGAAATAGGATGCGTTATGCTTACCAAGACTAGCAGCAGCAAGTTCACGAAAAAAACTCAATAAATAATTGCAAACAATCATCCGAACAAGAAAAAAGCGCCGCGAGGCAGCCGCTGTGCAAGGCGATAAGGACGTAACGTTGCGCAGTCTTGCGGTTGTAGCCACGGCCATTTATAGTGAAGGAGACATATGATTGGCTGCTTGGCTTGGGTGTCCGACCCAAAATGCCTTTCTTATGTTAAGTCGCCCACCTTTATTCTTACCCATCCTAACACTGCATGAAGGAGCAATAAGGGTACTAGAACATCAAAGTGGCAAAACAAGAAAATAGGTTCAAGTAAAGAAGCATAAAAAAGACTGACTGGCTGCGTATGCCTGGTATCTGCAAATGACCTCGTAAGATTCCCGGAACGCTTTTCCCGTCCACTGATTCCCTACCGCCTTTTATTTGTTTCCTACGACCACGGCTGAAGAAGCAGCCACCGTCCTAGCTGTGACCCAAGCCACGGCCGGAATCCCAAAGTCCGTGCACACGCCGCCACACAACGTCCTCAATTGTGAAAAAAAATTAGTGACGTCACAGGAAGTCACGTGACTAGTTTAGGAAGTCACGTAACTAGTATGACGTCACGCGTGACGTCATAACAATAATTGTGCATATTGCCGCGAACCATACATTGGGTTTGTTTATTTGTGTTTTGCTTTTACCGCCCGGCTGCGCCGGTCTGTGTTATCTCTGCGCCAAGGGAAGCGCGTGTTCCATTCTTTCTTTCTGTGCCGCATGTGTTATCTGTTGTGATAGGGAGAGCATTCCGATCTAACGTGAACAGCCCAGAATAATCTTCTTGGATCTACTATGTTCTCGATGCGAATCGACGTTTCGAGAACCACGCGCGCCAAAAGATAAAAAGCCTGCAGTGCGGACGCCGGGGCATTCGATTCGACGACACTCGCCTGTGCAAGTCACTTTGTTGACCGCTGCTTCGCCGCCTCTGTATTCTTTTGAGTTGTTAGGGGAGCACAAGTTCGCTCCAATAAACGTGTTTCTCATTTCGCATACGGGGAACTCAAGTTCTTGGGCCACGTCGTCAACGCCGCGGGAGTCCTACCTGACCCGGCAAAAACTTCAGCCATTGCGAACTTCCCAAGGCCAAAAGACAAGAAGGGCGTGCGGAGATTTCTCGGGCAGTGCGCATACTACCGGCGCTTCGTCGCAAACTTGGCACGCATTGCAGAGCCACTCACGCGCTCGACGAAAGATAGCACCCCTTTCAGCTGGGAAAACGACCAAGAAAAAGCATTCGGCGAGCTGCAAAAACGCCTGCAAAGCCCGCCCGTGCTCGCTCATTTCGACGGAAATGCCGAAACGGAAATGCATACGGACGCCAGTGATATAGGCTTGGGTGCCGTCCTTGTCCAAAAGCAAAGCGGCTGCGAAAGGGTAATCGCCTATGCTAGCCGTGGTCTGTCGAAGGAGGAGAAAAACTATTCTGCCTCTGAGAAAGAGTGCCTGGCTATTATATGGGCGATTTCAAAATTTCGCCCATACGTGTATGGAAGGCCATTCAAGGTTGTAACAGACCACCATGCGCTGTGTTGGCTCGCCAATTTGAAGGACCCCTCTGGCCGTCTTGGGCGGTGGAGCTTGCGCCTGCAGGAGTTCGACGTTACAGTCGTTTATAAATCCGGCAGGAAACACTCCGACGCCGACTGCCTGTCCCGCGCCCCCGTCGACCCACCACCACAAGACTCTGATGAAGACAGCGCGTTCTTCGGGATCGTGACGGAGAGCGACCTAGCCGCCCAGCAGCGTGCCGACCCCGACTTACGCGTCATAATCGAGTACCTCGAGGGATGCAACGTTGCCGTTCCTAGGACCTTCAAACGCAGTTTACCAGCATTCAGCCTGAGAAACTCCGTCCTTGTGAAGAAGAATTTCAGCCCCGGAACAAGAGCGAATTACCTTCTCGTCATCCCCGCGGACCTTCGTGACGAAATTTTGGAAGCGTGCCACGACGACCCGTCTTCCGGACATCTGGGCACAGCCCGCACTATCGGAAAAATCAAGGCGAGGTACTACTGGCCCGGCCTTACCTCTGACGTCACCCACTACGTCCGGAGCTGCCGTGACTGCCAGCGACGAAAAACGCCGCCGACAAGACCCGCCGGACTTCTGCAACCGATCGCCGTCCCATCGAGACCATTTCAACAGATTGGAATGGACCTTTTAGGCCCGTTCCCTACGTCACGATCACAGAACAAGTGGATTGTCGTAGCGACAGACTACATGACGCGCTACGCAGAGACCGCCGCTCTTCCGAGGGGGACTGCACAAGAAGTGGCGAAGTTCTTTATAAGCCAGGTTGTGCTGCGACATGGAGCCCCGGAAGTCCTAATCACAGACCGCGGAACGGCATTTACTGCTGAGCTGATGCAAGGAGTATTACGCTACAGCAACACGGATCACCGAAGAACGACGGCGTACCACCCCCAAACGAACGGACTAACAGAACGTCTGAACAAGACAATCGCAGATATGCTGTCAATGTACGTTGACGTTGAACATAAGACTTGGGACGAAGTGCTCCCGTATGTCACGTTTGCGTACAACACGGCTATCCAGGAGACGACACAGCTGACGCCGTTCGAGCTTCTCTACGGTAGAAGGCCGACTACGATGCTCGACGCCATGCTTCCGCACGTAGAAGACGACGATCTCAACGCCGACGTCCACGGATATCTTCAACGTGCGGAGGAGGCCCGCCAGCTCGCTCGAGTTCGTATAACGGACCAGCAGCTGGTGGATGCGGGCCGCTACAACCTCCGACGCCGAGACGCCGAGTACCAACCAGGGGATCGTGTGTGGGTTTAGACTCCCATCCGACGACGCGGACTCAGTGAGAAGCTCCTGCGAAGGTATTTCGGACCCTACCAGATTCTACGACGTGTTGGCCAACTTACCTACGAAGTGATCCCCGATGGTGACTCCGGCACATCACGACGACGCACGCGGCCTGAAGTCGTCCACGTGGTTCGCTTAAAACCTTTCTACGGACGATGACGAACTTTTATTTTCATTTGTTCGGACTGTCGCTTATGTTAGCATCGGGTCGATGCACTCTTAGAGGGGGGGGGGTAATGCCGCGAACCATACAT
Source organism: Haemaphysalis longicornis (assembly GCF_048455015.1). Lineage (NCBI taxonomy): Eukaryota > Metazoa > Arthropoda > Arachnida > Ixodida > Ixodidae > Haemaphysalis > Haemaphysalis longicornis. Next base: position 204,542,404 of record NW_027526407.1, on the reverse strand, counting down.
TGGGTTTGTTTATTTGTGTTTTGCTTTTACCGCCCGGCTGCGCCGGTCTGTGTTATCTCTGCGCCAAGGGAAGCGCGTGTTCCATTCTTTCTTTCTGTGCCGCATGTGTTATCTGTTGTGATATTGAGAGCATTCCGATCTAACGTGAACAGCCCAGAATAATCTTCTTGGATCTACTATGTTCTCGATGCGAATCGACGTTTCGAGAACCACGCGCGCCAAAAGATAAAAAGCCTGCAGTGCGGACGCCGGGGCATTCGATTCGACGACACTCGCCTGTGCAAGTCACTTTGTTGACCGCTGCTTCGCCGCCTCTGTATTCTTTTGAGTTGTTAGGGGAGCACAAGTTCGCTCCAATAAACGTGTTTCTCATTCAACACCACTGCATCGTCCTTGTCTTCGTGACAATATTTTATCTGTTGTAGTACGAAATACACATTTTTATTTGTTGGACAAATTAACGCGTGATTCAACTGCTAGAACTTTTCTAAATCAACAATTTTTGTTCTTGCGGGAGCAGCCGGCGCTAATGCTGCTGCAGCCGTATCAGCCGTATCGCCGCGTACATGGAGTCGCGCATCCGAAAGCGGGACGAAGCTCTGATTTTTCTCGGGCCGACAGCGTAGATAAACCTGAGTTCATATTGTTGGAAGCACTATCTGAAAACTTGAGAAAGTTGCTTGTGAATAAGTATTGCGTAGGGACACAGCCAGCTTTTCCAGACGGCAGCAAAATAGCCGCTCTCGAGCAATGTTGACCCGTGACCGCTTGGTTGTGCTTGGAGTACGCCGATGGTGCCTGCGTACAGTTTCAGCGTACGTAAGACGGCAATCGCACAGCCGACTGGCCCAGTTCCAACAAGCTACGTTCCACACAAGCGAAGACATCGTTCGGGCGTAATTCTGTGAACCTTCCAACGCATGTCGGCGAGGCGGCATCTGCTATCAACACTTTGCACCACGGCAAGTTCAGAATGCTTCAACGACAATACGACAGTTCTAGGAGCATGTAAAAAGCGGGGCGAAGCAGCCTGCAGAAAAGGATGCGTTAGGCTTACCAAGGCGTGCAACAGCAAGTTCACGAAAAATACCCAATCTAAACAGTTCCAAGCACACCTCCCAACAAGAAAACGCAGCGAGGCAGCCGCTGTACAGGGAGATAAGGACGTAACGATGCGTCAGGCCTGCCATTCGAACCACCGGCGGAGAACATCGGGGCACAAGACGAGAACACCACGCTGTCGTTAGCACAAAAAAGCGACATGTTCAAATGACGTAAATATGACGTGTATCTTGTGACGTCACAGAAATTCACGTGATTAGTTTAGCGTGACGTCACTTCTGCGTTGCAGCAGCCACCGCGAGGTGGTCGCATCTCGTACCACGCGCGTGGCACGAGACGTACCCAAAATTTAATCAAATTTTAAAAGTGCAGTGCCTAGACTAACCACTGACAGCATCAGGTGTACGAGAAACGACTACAGCAAGTTGAAATAGGCAATATAAATCATTGATCACCGGTAATCGATTTGAATAGGCGTGATGTTCCACGGCAGGTGGCGCTGGTGCGGGCGGCGCAGGGCTAGATGCTGATAGGCTAGATGGCGCATGCCGTCACCCCGATTGAAAGAGGAGGCCTTTAATCATCATCATCATCATCAGAGGGGGAGGCGATCATTGCTGACAGCCTTTGTGGAGTGCCAGCCGGGCTGGCTGGCCATTTTTGTTTTGGTACCGTAACCGCAAGTTGTTATTAAACCTTAATTCTGTTCCTCATCATGTCGGAATGTAACAGGTGTGGTTGCTATTCAAACCCAAAAGTTGCTATTCAAACCCAAGAGTTGCTATTCAAACCCAAAAATTTTGGTCTTTCCGTCTGGCCTGCCACCTGACCAAAAGATAAGGTTCTCAAACCAGAATTTTATGCAGCCAAAACTTTTCCGAACCACTAGATATGCTACCACACTTCCTGCCTGCCAATACTGTTTAGCAAGAAGAAAACATCAGGTACATTAAAGGCAAAATGACAATACAAAACTGGTACTAGGCACTACTCTTTTAATTAAACATATATGCGGGGCAGATATTTGCAATGCCAAATAAAACAAATATGCATTACGAACAATGTCTCGGCCCGAAAATAAGCAAAGTGCTTGCGAGCATGCCTCTGCTGTGTGGCGGCACTCCAAGAAGTCTAACATTATCTCCCGTAGATGACACGAGCAGTGGAACGCAGCAAAACTAAATGGACAGGAGCAAAGCTCCCCTGTGTTTATCGTGGGAGGATCGCGAGTGGTAGGCGGGGAAGAAAGGAGAGGCAGTTACGTGGCCGTGGTGGCACGAGACTATTGCCTTTTGACGGCCTTGGCAGCAAACAGAGCGAGCACGCGGCCAATTTGTAATCCCGGCCAGGCAGGCACTGTACCAGTAGTCTACACTGCATTTGGAAACACACGTGAAAGGCAGACGGTCACGGCCAATCTACGTCCTCGATATTTACAAACCTGAAAGCTTGAACTCGTTCCCACAGGCCGTGAGTGCATTTTCTTCGGCTGGGCTCAATTATTGGAGTTAAAAAAAGTGGAGGGGGGGGGGGGCACTAACTAATACCAGTGGCACACAGCAACGCTAGATTTCCCTTAAACTGAACCCCTTTCCCTACGTCAAAAGACATTTTGTAGAAAGGAGTGGCGCTCCTGACACGCAGCAACCCCGGATCTCCTCATGACCTCCGCGATCACCGCGCGCGCGTTTTGCTCCGGCCGTCCCAATCGGCCGGAGAGAGGGTAAGTTGAGAAGAAGGCGTGGCCGCGTCTTCCGCCGCACCGCGGCGCTCGCCACCTATGCATCAACTAGTCCGCGGCAGCTTGGTGCAAGCGGGGAAACGCGCGTTTTCGCAGCGTGCAGTCAAATTGAGCCGTGCAACCAGCTTTAAAATGACAGGTACAAGACACTAACCAACAAATCTATTATGGTTAACTTAATAATATGAGGCCCGCAATTACAAAGGCTAACCAGCAATCATACGAGCGAAGCACACTCGGTTCTGGCGCTCTAAAGTGCGGTTTCGCGTCCTTAATTTTTTTTTTAGATTTGTCGATGTGTATTTACACGCGGCGCCGTTGAAAAACCCCTCACGTCCTCACCCAACATTATTTACAAGAGTGGCGACTTGCATAAGCATCTCTCGCATAAATGCAATATTAAGATTGTTTCTGATTGGTATGCATGTTACGATAGATTTGTTGCCGCGGCTTTTAAAGGCAGACTTAGAAAATGGTAAGCATGCAAGTCCAACACGAACCAACGGTGATACATTCAGACACCAGCGTCCATTGCAATGCAGTGCCATTGAGTATTTGCGAGGTTTTAGTAAGAACTTTGTGAACTAATATAGCGCATTTGCGCGGCAGTTAAGAAAAGCATCATAGTCTGTAAAAACTAAACGATACATCGCAGCATATAATTATCGTGTAATGTGCACTTGTTATTTGTCTCTGTTTGCAATTGTGAATGCTTTTTGCCTCTATACCTTCGCGCGCAGATGGCTCAGCTAGATTGATGGTTCCATATAAATTTAACAATTACATCTGCGAACTCCGCTATTTATTATTTTGTAAGATCACTCTCAAAGTTTGTTATTTTTATTTTGTTGTATCTTCTGTTTTCAAGTTCTATTCAATTAATTAGCCCCATTTACGCTATTTTTAATATTTAAACATCTTATCACGCGCATTATGCACTTCCATGCAAAGGCAGGGGTTTACACGGTTGGTCATTCCCACGATATTTTTGTACCTGTTTCCTTAGTTCTCTTCAGTGCTTTTTTATTTTTGTCTTCCGTTTTTGAGGAAGCGTATCAATGTGGATTTTTTTATTTTGTAAGCTAGCTTTTATAAATAATTATTTCCTGCTTTTGGCCCTTTTAAGATTCCGTACGACTAATCGTCTCCATTGACACTATTATAACGATTAATTACACGTCTTAACTCCGCCAATTGTACATTTTTTTGCGCAACGGCAGGGCGTTGCACTTCGGTCAGTTTTCATGACTTTCTTTTATTCTTGCTTCCGTCGCTAATTATTGTCAGAGCTTTTTATTACTTCGCTTTGCGGGGGAGATCTATAGAAATCATATTTTTGAATTCGTGAGTTCACTTTTATAATTTCCTTCTATGTTTTGTATTTTTGTTTTTAAGATTTCGTTTCATGAATTATTTTTATTCGCGCTTTGCGATTCTATTCTGTGCAAATGCGGGTCGTTACAAGGTTAGTCTGTTCGCGAGATGTCTTTGTTCACGTTTTTGTCAATATTTTCGCTGCTCCTTTATTATTATTTCTTTTTTGGAGGATCAATATGTCATCATCATCATCACCAGCCTATCTGCGCCCACTGCAGGGCAAAGGCCTCTCCCATTATTCTCCAATTACCTCGGTCCTGTGCCAACTGTGACCAATTTATCTCCGCAAACTTCTTGATCTCATCTGCCCATCTAACTTTCTGCCGCCCCCTGCAACGCTTGCCTTCTATGGGGATCCACTCTGCTACCCTTAATGACGCATTACATGCCCTGCCCACGTCCATTTCATCTTCTTAATTTCTACTAATATGTCTTTAACACCAGTTTGCTCCCTAACCCACTCCGCTCTCTTCTTGTCCCTTAATGTTACACCTATCATTTTCCGCTCCATTGCCCGCTGAGTCGTTCTCAATTTAAGTTGAACCCTCTTAGTGAGCCTCCAAGTTTCTGCCCCGTAGGTGAATACCAGTAATATGCAGCTGTCATACACTTTCTTCTTCAGCGACAACGGTAGGCTGCTGTTCTTTATCTGAGAATGTCTGTCATATGCACCCCACCCCATTCTGATCCTTCTAATTATCTCTGCCTCATGGTTGGGTTCTGGAGTCACAACTTGGCCTATATGTATAAGGTTTATATGTATATATGTATAAGGATGAATATGTATAAGGTTTATATTTATGAATTTGTTAATATCACTTTTATAGTTCTTATTTTGCTCCTTTCGGTATTTTTGTTTTTTCTAAATTGCGTTCCACTTTATCCACCCTTGTACTGATCAATTATAGTAACTCCGCCAATTTGTATTTCTGTGGATATGCAGAGATGCACAGGCTGCACATTTGGTGCCGTACGTGGGGTACTTGAAGGTTGTGTATACCTTCGCTCTAGAATCATCCATAACGATAGGCTGCTCATTTTCTAAATGCGATTGTACGCCTCTGTATAAAACGTATATTACCGTTATATATGTTGGCTTGGCTCCGAGAAAGAGCGCGAGGAAGCATTGCTGGGGTTCCTTTATGAATAAATGAAGATCGGGGGACTTTACCTGCAAGGGCGGAGGCCTGTGCCTCGAAGGTGTCGATTTCTCGCCTGTTCCAATGAAGGACACATCCATTACAGGCGTTCTGTGTAAGAATCTTCGGCAGGAGCTGAGCAGAAACGCGGCCGATAAACCCGCAAATACGCTCGTGCCAAGACCAGAAAACCTGCAGCGTTGGCATGCGCGAAATGCCGCATAAAAAACAGCGGCCCAACCGGCTGAACAGTGCATTCGATGATGATGATGATGATGGCTTGACCCTTTGTAGCGGGTAGACACCAAAGGGGTGTCCCAGCCCGTATTAGAAAAAAAGAAAAAAAGAACCGTACACACTTACAGGGGGGCATGAAAACACAAGAAAGTTATCGGAAAGTTGTTTCACGGTGAGCGCGCGGTGCTCCACGCGATTGCACACGCACACATCAGTTGGCGGGGGGAGTGCAGAAACAGAAGAAATTCATCGATAGAAGAGGTTATACGGTGAACGCACGGTGATCCGCACTCGAATGCACTCACACACACACTGTTGGCGAGGCGAGCATAAGTTGTTGAAGAGTTTTTTTCCCGGTGAACGCACAGGGATACGCACGCGAACTAACACACGCACTCAGGTGACGATCCTGAATGAATGAATGAATTTGAATTTTATTGGGGCAGCAGCCAAATTTGGCTATAATGTGCCAGACACAAGGTAATATATTTGGAACACACTACGGTAAAAGGCTCATGTAAAAATCATGTAAAGTGGTGTAATCAAAGTTTCTGTAAAAGTTTGAGTGCACTCAAATGTTATGTGAGCATGTCCAACCAACTGCCCAACACAAACTGCTGGCCTGAATCAGGTCTGGCGCACAATGGTCCACCACTGAGTCGCCCGCGGTTTTGGTTTGATTGATTTATCAAACTTTATTATGCGAGAAATTGAGCCCCCTCCAGTTTGGGGGGGGGTGGAACCGCCGAAGGGAGCGGAGCATCATTTCCAGGCCCCGTACCGGGCTAGCAACTCCCGCCCACTGGCCGCTAGGCTCGCGTGGACATTTGTGGAGGGGCTGAGCCGAAGGATCTCCCATCGCTCATTAAGAGGAAGTGGGAAGAGGAGGGTGTGTCGGGTATTGGTGCCTTTAGTGCGGTGCACTCGAGGATGACGTGTTTTAACGTTCCTTTGCTAGTGTGAAGAACGGGCACAGCTCGGAGTACTGGTGCGGATACATCTTATGTGGTAGTGTTGGGTGAGCCAGATACCCTGCCTGTATTCCGCGTATTATCGTCTGGTTCCTGCGGGTGAGGGAGTGATGAGGCTCAGGTAGTGTTTGTCTATTTTCCCTGTACATTGTAACGACATCTTTATAGGCAGTGATTGGTGTCAATAAGTCGACCCCCGTCTCCTCCACCTCCCGGCGGGACATGTCTCGGGCGTAGTAGTCGGCGATGTTATTGCCGACCAGGGAGGAGTGCGCGGGGGTCTAAATCACTTCGACCTCGTTGTCTGGTGGTGTTTTTTGTGGTTTGACGACGCGTGCCGCATCGGAGGAGACCAACCCCCCACGGTAGTTCGCGTAGGCTTTCTTGCTATCTGTCACGACGTGCGTCACCCCGGGTTGGATTACTGCCAATGCGATCGCCATCTCTTCAGCGTTCGTTACGTTTCTTGTCCTCGTGGACGCCACGGCGACGAGCCTGTCTCTTGTTGTCACTGCCAAAGCGGCCTTGTCGCTTCCCTTGACCAGGGCGGCGTCGACGTACATGACGTTGGGGTTGCCTTCCAAGAGCGTTTCCAAAGCATTGGCGCGCGCTTTTCTCCTGTCGTCATCCTCCCCCGGCGCCATGTTGCGTGGGAGGGGTTTTGTGCTGATCTTGCCTCTCTAATGTTCGTGGACGCGGCCGGACGTTTGCACTAGTTCAGGGCTTCATCCGATATTTTCCAATATCCTCCTTCCGTGTTCGGACCCGCTGAGACGCACCCTCTGATTGGAGAGGTGCGCATCCACGAGCTCGTTCACGGTGCTGTGGACCCCCATCTCGTACAGCCGTGTGGTCGACGTGTACGCAGGTAGCCCAAGGCTTGCTTCGTGGCTTTTCTCAAGATGACGTCTTGTTTTGCCTTCTGTGTTCCGGTTAGGTTAAAGGGGTACTGACACAAAATTTTGAAGACGAGATAACTTCGGAGATAGATTGGTGTGAACACACATACATCATCTGCAAAATATCAGCGGTGAATACAGCCTAGAACATATTGAAAATCAATTTTATAGTGTGCGAAACTGAACCGAGCAGCCAGCAGAGGACCTCGCGCAATCGACATCCCGTGGATATTTTGTAAATAAACAACATCTAAACACGTCACGAATTTGTGTTGGCCGCTTCCGCACTGCCGCCGTTTTTCGCCGGCTCGCCGCTCCAATCGGAGGGAGGAGGGCGGAGCTTCTGCTCTCGAGAACAACGACTCGATCGTTGGCGGCGGAGGCGCCGTGATTTCGTCGGCTCATCGGGCAGCTCGCCGCGACCAAAGTTCTACAGCGATTCGAGGCGCTCTAATTTTATTACATTTTATTTACACTGGACGCGAAAACGCGCCGGAGACACGAAAAGCCCACTGAGCGAGCCGCATTGTCGCTGTGCAGGCGGCGGCCACGGCCGCCAAGTGACCCAGGCCGGCTTAGGTAGCTCGAGGGATAGCTTGTTACCGCTGCACGAAATCGGACCCAAACTCCAACCATGGCAGCTTATATGAGAAAGCAGTTAATGATGCGATGGTGGGTTGCATTAAAAATTGTCACCTACACCACTTACGAGAGCGGCAATCGAATATCCGCCGCAGTGCTAAGCCGAACACATCTGTAGGCGGACCTGTAGGCAGACAGGCTGGCTGCTCCCAGCGCGCGTCTTGCCACTGGGGCTCTTCGATTTAGACTCTCGACCTCACCGCGGATAGTCCGCGAGTAGTCCCAGGAATCCCCGAAGCCATAGGGATACATGGGAAAATCGAATGCCGGACTGCTTCTCGGGGAGTCCGCGGTGAGTTCGAGACTAAATCGAAGAACCCCACTGTTTCGAGCGTCACGCGTCGTTCTCTAGCCGCGGCAGCATTTGCACTCGCAGCGCCCGCTTCACGTCGACGGTAGCTTTTTAATTAAGCGCTCACGAGATCAGTACGTGGGGGCATTCGCAGAAACTGCAGGCGACGCGGATTCGACAGTGCTACGGCAGCTCTGCTCTGTGATATCCCTCCGACGGTCACGTGATCAGCTTTGTTCACAAAAAATCTGTCGTTTCGCGGCACCCACTGAAACCGAAACCGTGACTGGCTGCATGTGAAATGCCTCTAATTAAACAACCATCATAAGCTGAAGCAAATGAGGTTTCTACAGGTGATAAGTAGGTCACTAGCTACTTATCGCAACAAAAAAAAACAAGATGCAAAATTTTTGTGTCAGAGCCCCTTGAAGGTATGGAGCCGAGTAGGTGATTCTGGTAACCACGAAGGTCTGAACCAAGCGCAGCGCGTCGTTCTCCTTGATGCCCCGATTCTTTTTGCTACGCGGCGGAGCATGCCGAGGACCTGCTCCGACGTTAGGCATATCTTGTCCACGGCCGCGTCTGCTTTGCCGTCGCTGCGAAGCAACAGCCCCAGGATCCGACACGGTTGAGTGATTTCGACCTGGATGCCGTCTATCTCGATCTTGAGGCGGCATCTGCTCCTCTTGACGACGCCAGGCTGGACTACTAAGAGCTCGGACTTTTGGGGGTGCAGCTCATGCCGCACGACTTGGCGTACTCGTGGACCGTCGTCGCTGCGCGCGGCAATGTTTCTTCCATCAACCCCTCCAAACCGGCCCTGTTCGTCCAGGCCGTGATATCGTAGGCGTAGAAAGCGTGGTCTAACCCGTCAATGCGTTCCAGCAGTTTAGACAGGGGTAGCAGTGCTAGGTTGAAAAGCAGGGGCGATATTACGGATCCATCGGGTGTTCCGCGTTGTCCTAGCGTTATCGGTTTCGTGTTCCCGTTGCCCATCGTCAGAGCGGCCGCTCTGTCCTCTAGGAAGTTGCGGACGTAGTGGAAAGTTCTGGCGCCGCAACCGGTCCCGTTCAGGTTACGCAGGACGCTGGCGTGGGTGACGTTGTCGAACGCCCCCTTGACGTCTAGGGCCAGGATGGCTCTAGGGCTCGATCTGGTTGCTTGTTTGATGACGAGTTCGTACAACTGAACCATGACGTCCTGCGTACCGAGATGTTTGCGGAAACCGAACATGGTCGCCAGCATCTGTCCTGTTTCCTCGAGGTGTCTCTGCAGCCTGTGCAACACTATCCTCTCCATGACCTTGCCCACGCAGGACGTCAGCGATATGGGTCGCAGGTGTCACGATCGACGGTGGTTTCCCTGACTTCGGGATGAAGCGGACCTTGGCTGTCTTCCATTCTTGCGGTAGTCGCGACGTTTCCCACGCCTCGTTGATGTGTTGCAGTAGCTCGATGGCCGTTCTGCCGCACATGTTGAAAAGCAGCTTATAGGTGATGCTGTCCGCCCCGGGTGCACTTTTCCGGTCGCTTTCGTCGCTGGCAGCCCATAGCTCTGATATAGGGAAAGGTCTGTCCAGCTCCTCGTTAGGGGTCCCCTCGTACGCTTGTGGTGGGAGATACCGCCCCTTTTCGGACTGGAGGTCACGCTTTTGGAGGTCCCTGAGCAATGCGGCGCTATCACCGTCGTAATTATTGATGACGTCGTAAATCGGTCACGTTCCGATTCGTGGTCGACTTGCTTTGTGCGGGGTCGATGAGGTGACGCAGCAATTGCCAGGTCTTTCCTGCCGACAATTGCCCTTGTAAGCCTTCGCACATTTTATCCCAGTTTTCCCTGCACAATTTGGCCGCATACGCCGCTATCTCTCTGTTCAGTAGGCCGATGCGCCTAGCCAGCTTTCTGTTACGCCGCTGGCGCTTCCACCTGCAAATGAGCAAGTGCCGCAACGCCCACAGGTTGGAGAGCCTGGTGTCCACGAAAGGCATGTCCACCATCGTGGTGATCTCTTGCGTGTACTTTTGGAGCGTGGCCTGCTGTCGTATGGCCCAGTCTTCGTAGGATTCCGCAGCCGGTTCGGCATCTTCTTCCTGCTTCCTCTCACTCGTGTGCTTTTGCATCTTATCCCAATCCGTTATCCTCGCCTTGCCGTACACCGCCTTATACTTACGCCCGAGGACATCGATCTTGATGATTTTGTGATCCGAGCCGAGGTCGGCGTCGTCGCACTTCCATCTCGTCTCCAGCAGCTCCGAGGACCACGTGAGATCGGGGGTCGTGTCGTTGGTCACGCTGTCACCGGTTGGGGTCGGGATTCCCGGCTCGTTGATGAGGTACAGCTCGTGCTTTCCCATGGCGAGAGCCTTGCCTCTCTTGGATGCAATTTTGTACCCCCACATGGGGTGTGGTGCGTTAAAGTCGCCCATGACCAGGAGCGTGCGGCTTTTTGCTAGCCCCATCGTGTCCTTCAGTATGGCATCGAAATCGTATTGGTGCTTGGCTTCTGGTCTACAGTAAACGTTCAGTATAAATACGTTTTTGCTATGCCCAATGTCTCTCGCGTGCAGCTCGACTATCGTGTGGTCGCAGCCGTGCTGCACCGCGACGTGTTGCGTCGCAGCGACCGTATTACGTACGAGGACGGCGGTGCTCTTTTCGGTCGGATCGGTGTACGTAATGTACCCCGGCATGCAAGGCTTATCTTTGGTCTCTTGTAGCGCTATGACTAGGGGTTGTCGGTGTGCGTCCTGGCTCCCTATGTGAAGGATAAGCTCCCTCTCCTTGGCTTTTATGCTTCGGCAGTTCCACTGATATATAGCGGTCACCTCATCGACGACCCGTGTCCGATATGATTTGTTGCGTTGTTTCGGCTTCATCTTTCTGGTTGGTGTCTAATCGTCCCCTTCCCTTGGCAATTGTTTCCCTCAGTCGTTCTGGTCGTTCCTTCTTTAATGTTCCGTACTTCTGCTTGACTTCTAGGGCGTTGAGCCTAGCCGCTATGTGATCGTGCTTGGCCTCAATCGTAGCTACCCTTTCTTCTAGCCTGCTCTGAGCCGCCAAGATGACAGACTCGCCGGGAGTTAGCTGTGCCTGTTCTCCCTTCTTTTGCGCTTGTTGCGGTGGAAGTTCCTCGTCCGCCAACACAATGCCAGAAGATCGACAGCATCATATGCAAGGCCTAAAAACTACAGAATCGCGCCTCCGACTAACCTTTATACCGCTCGCCTGATGGCGCTGGGAGTACATATTGCTCTAGACGACCTTACGGAGGCGCACCTGAGCGGCCAGAAAGCGGGAATAAGTACTACGCCAACAGGTCGCCAAGTACTCACGAACAAAGGGTACGTGTCTATAATAGAAACAGATACCGCGGTAGACGTACCCCGGGAAATAAGGTGCAAGTTAAAAAATTTCCCACTGCTAAGAAACATGAGCCGCCAGCACCACGGAGGCAGAGAACGACCAGGACGCTAACCCTTGTACCACAATACCGCGAGTCTAGTACGGTAGTCTTCACGGACGCGGCAAACTACGCGCGCGCAAACACCAAACAGCGGTCGTCGCAACCCCCACCGCTCTGATTACAAGTTTCACCCTTCGCAAGTCCGCTATCCTTGAAGCAGAACTCCACTAGCTATAACGCAGACCCGAGGCCCGACCATCATTACGGGCTCGCCAGCGGCGTATATAAGGTACACGGCTGTAAGAATGTCCGAGATAGCCATACAAATTAAAATACCGAACCCTCTCAAGAAAAGTATCAAGATTTTCAGACGCCTTCCCACTGATCCCTTTGCCGCAATCAAGCGGTGCTCACACCCGAGAACTTGAGCGCCGGGCACCGCAAGAGGGTGACGAGATGGCCAGTCACTGACTCATCACATACAATGACATCACCCAACTTTACACGCTCACAACACGCCCCTTCCTTCCGCCGGCAGACCACCCAGCAGAAGAAGTCAGCCTTCCACGGGTTAAAATAACTCATTTCCACGCCCTACGCTGCTGCACACCACTCATCCGACATTTCACTGGTAGTGGTGGGCGCCATCACTGGCGAAACGCGCATTGCGGGCAGCTTCACCGCAGCGGACTCACACCAAGCGGAAGAAATGGCCATCGCCTTGGCCATAACAGACCCCAAGTGTACTACAGTGATCAGTGATTCGCGAACCGCAGTGCTCCGTTACGCCACAAACAAAGTGTGTGCCAGTGCAGTGAAAGTGATCAGTACCGCGATATCTACAGACACCCCAGTAACTCTCCGATGGTTCCCCGCACACAAGGGGGCCCTTTATCTCGGAGCGGGTCTCGCCATCCGCAACGAGATGGCTGATGCCGCTGCGCGCGCGCTCACACACCACGCGGCGGCGAACGCCTCGACCACATCTCCAGAACGGTACGAGCCTCCCGAATGCACCCCCCTCACGAGCTACGGGGACATTCTGCTGTGGTATAGAACTAATCGAACTGTGAAGTGAACCAGCGGGAGGCTGCCACACAAACGCAGTTTCCCCCAAACATTACGAACGCGATGACATCGTCGGACTCCAGCACCCAACACCTGGCCGTCCAGCAGGTGCCGGCGGCTCTCGAACGCCAGCTGCCTAGGATCGCACCCACGGGTACGGGACGCCTCCCGGAACTCGGGGCGTCGTGGCCGCGTTTTAAAAGCTCGCCCCTACGGGGCTCGCTCCTCATTGCAGGCTTTCAATAACTGTTTTTCTCTCTCTCTCTCTCACCCCCTGTGAAAACCCTGCGGCTGCCCAGCTACGCTCTACCAATGGCATTGGGCATTGGTAGACCTTTATGCTCAGACCCAGACCTTTATACTATCCCTAATCCACGTCACGAGCAATGGGAGAGTGGCCTTGCCCGCTCAGACCTGAGTAAGCAGCTTTGGGTCGCTGGGAGGGCGAAGACGGCAAGCCGCAACAACGGAGTGCTGGGCTGAGGACCCCGATCACGAACCCGCTTGACTTCCCAGCTAATAAAGTTTTGCTCCTCCTCCTGCTCTCATTAAGCGGGATTCACACGACGGAGAAACCCTCTCTTTTTGGCCCGCGGGACCCGCTCACGTGACCGGTTTTAGGCTCCGCCCCTCGGTGGGGATAGCACGCGGTGGCTCCGCGAAAGAAAATGCCTCCGCGTGTTTTCGCTCGACGGCGGTGGCCCTCGGCGGGGAATAAAACCTGTTCCTCGGCGCTGTCGTCTGCTACTCACTCCGCGTAGCTCCGCACGTGTGGATGCGCCGCCAGGCCGGATAATCCGGTCACGTGCTGTTGACGTCACATATCCGTCCGCCTCCGTGAGAGGGTTCCTCCGTCCTGTGAATCCCGCTTTAATGAATCATATCGAGGAATACGAAACAACACATCGTTACCAGTTACGATATCAGTAACATTTGTTCCTGGTCTAAGAGGAACGGGATATTAATCATTCCAACAAAAACTAAACTTGTGGTATTTTGATCTCGTTTGAAGACTTCAAACGAGACTTCAAATGAGATCAAACTAGACTTCCAACGTGATCACGAGGGCCATGCAGACAAAACACACGTTGAGGTACTTCGAAAGATTGCTTCGTTAGAATCATACCGACACCACTACTAGAAAAAAATGGAATGGCCATGCGACCGACAAGCTAATTTCCCGCAACAGAACCTATGATGATATATATGTTTAGCTGTGCGATTGCCCGAGGCCAGCAAAATCAAATGCAAATTAGGCAGGGCTTAAAGGTTTTCCGAATGAGTTGTCTGCAGTTATATGTAGTGCATATGCATTTTACAGCCGTAACAATGGTGGAGCACACCATGAGAGTTACGGAGGAGCCATTTGCGCTCAAATGTAGTGCATGTTCATTTTACGGCCATAACAATGGTGGGGCAGAAAGTGAAAGTTACGAAAATACACCCATACATAGAAGCCCCGATGAGCACTGCTGTTGGTACAGTGCCCACTACGCCTGTTCTACCTGCACAGCAGTTGGCATCTTTGGAGTTGTCTGGCACGACACTGGCCGACTGGCGTTAATCGACGGTTGTCTTGCGTGACCCTGTTTGTCGGGCATGCCTAATGTTTCATGAAACGAATACTTTCTATCTTAACAACAACAAGCCAGGTACAAATACGCCCAATAACAAAGCAATGGCGGATAACGGTCCGCGGCTCCGTAGGGTAGCGCCATCTGGAAGGAGTGACGGTGAGCACGGCTTTAGTGCATATTTTCGCACTGGAAGTTTGTTTGAATGAGATCGTCATGAGATTACCCGTGTAATCTCATCGCAGACGTCACTAGAACACACGATGTGTTGGAAGAATAAAAATCTGAACCTACACTGACTAATGTCTCAGTGAAAACGGCGTGGTTCATTTGCGGACCAGCCCTGCGGGCACTATAAAACAAGAAATCTTTCGAATAGAACAAAATTGTGTTTTGCCTGCATGGCCCGTTTAAGTTTTATTGCTCCTGTCTAGTTTGCCTCAGATGCTATCCCGCCGACCTGGCCGATGCTAATTTCTGAGGGTTGATCCTTAAAATTAATAACGACTTTAATTTTCTAAAAATCATTATGGCTAACGGTATCAGAGTATTAATTAAAGCAAGCAATCATTTACGACCCTCCTCACCTTGCCTAGGCCTTGCCCACTCCTACTATTGCGAACGCCTGCACCTTGCATGCGCCTGCCCCCGCCTACTATTGCATTTAATCCATGTGCTTAACTTATGATATTCGTTTACTTTTCTTGAAGGGCATAAAAAACGAAGCCATTCCAATCCCAACATTCAGCTCTTTCAACTTCGATTTGGGGTCAATATATCAAAACTTGCGTCTCCTCCAGTCAGATAACATAATGTATAAAGTCTCGATATGACCAGCTATCGACTTGCTACTGATAAGGGTGTTCTTTTTATCATCGGTAGAAATTATTTGACTAACACTAACGCAACGCAACTGTCACAACAGCGTGATTTTGTGCTTTTAAATTTCGGAACTAATCAACGTAAACCGTTGGTTGGATAGGCCGTAATTATAATTATGGAACGACGCACCTATTAATACAAAAATACATTAACTCACTCAGCTTACGAACAATCAATCCTGAAATTTATGCTCAAGGAACCCCGCCTTTCAGGTGATTAGTTCAGAGGCCCTTGGGCTGTTTCTTCTGAGCTCGTTTTTCTTTCTGTCTCATTATCCTTTTCATTTGCCATTTATATTCGCAATTGTTTGTATATCTAAGACATGTGTGCAATTCTTACAGACAGGTTTATTGTTTGTGAGTTTTCGTGGAAGGCTACAATGACTGTAGCACTACTTTTGTAAGTGAGTTCGGTTGTGATTGCTAGTATGTATAAATTTTACTGATCATTTGCAGAGGTCCCACCGTACTGCCATGCTTCGAGGGCTCACTTGGCCACTTCGGGACCACAGTGCCACACTTTCTGTAATATCTATAAGCATGCACTGTACGCTTGTAATCTGTCATAATAAAGTGAACTGAACTAAATTGAACACAAAACGGGACCACTAAATAATGTTGTTAGGGGCACTCGTACACTGCAGCTTATCGACGGGGCAACGTGTTGCGGCTGTTTTCAGGGACAATACCAGCGGAATTATTAGATTCATTTTTCCCTGAATACTTTACGTACGTGCCGTCGCGGCAACTGGGTACTACGGCATCTCGCCTAATACTAGGCTAAACCTTGCCAAAAATTTGTGTAACCAGTGTCATAACCAGTTTTACAGTTAAGACTATATCATTAGGTGATAGCAGTACATGAGCAGTCGACAGCATTCTGGAGTATTTTCACAGCACAGGATCGGTGTATCCTTGTAACGTGTAACCGAACAGTTCAAAGTCGTACATATAAATCGCGTGCAGCTGGAGGAGCTGCTGGCGCGACAACTGCGACAAATGCTCAGCGACTGCTCGTTGCCGACTGTCGTTGCTTCGAGTCTTGACGTTTCTTTCGGGCAGTGACCAACCTGAGAGGCCGATCCTAGGCAGCAGAGCCTGGACGTCGTGGTCGAGTACGATTACGTTGCGATTACGTTGTACCTGCAAAAACAAAAGACAATATAACAAACACTACTTAATTATTGCTGCCCATACCTTTTGCGTGACATATATCAGCGCGGGACGAAACGAAACTTCCGGCCCCAAAACATAAGAGATACTTTAGCAGTTCATTGCTGCAGGTTTATTGTTCAATTTAATACCACCATTTATGCACATCTCTTTCATCAGCAGATAAAAATTTGAACCTACCTATAAAACGGGCAGTGCTTTGCCCTGCTGTACGATGCAGAATAGAATTTCGCTTACGCGTTTAGGAAACGGCCATCATAATAACTCGATACGGTCTACTGGCTGTGAGAAAACGAAGATAGGCTCTTTAGGAAGTCGTTTCTTGTCAAGACTAATGAAAGCCCTGCTTATACTTTTGCTGCTGATTTTCAATGCGAAGTTAAAAAATCTTTCCGTGTGTTACGCATGGCTTAGGTGTATTGGTTCTAATTATCCTTGTGTGAGCTACATGCCTCGGCAAATTACGCCAACAGATTCAATGAAACTAGCTTTAGGTGAAAAAGCGAGAATGTCTTGGGGGGTGGTCTGTCATTAATTTTGGAGAGTTTGACATCCACATGAATGCAGCCGCACGGCTACAAAGGAAAGCTATACAGCTTCATCAGAAACTTCGCCGTTGAAAAAAATTCGTTCTAGGTGGATGTAAAACTTTCATTTGAATAAACGTATTCCACCTTGGGGATTTCCCCTAAAATCTGGTCGATTAATTTTGGAAACAGAGGTTCAAAATGTTTGTCATTTCTGGCATGTACAACATGGCGTTTTTGAGGAGAAAAGAGTAGGCCCAAATTATTATATACGTAAATAATTATCGTGCGTAATAGGTTGCGAACCGGCAATTCCTTAGGAGAATGCTTTGTTGAATTTCTTAAAATGAACGTTCGCATCTGTTTAGAAAAAAACCACAGCTCTTACTGAATAGAGGAAATAATTCTTTCTTTATTTCCTTCAGGCCATCAAAAAACTACAGCAGATTCCACGGCACGGCTGCCTAACTCATCAAATTAAGAACAGTTGCCGTGCACTTTCCGTACAAAACAATGTGGACGTACATGTGACCTGGGTTCACGGACACGCGGGAGGCTTCGGAAATGGGGCCACTCACGCTTTGGCGAGCGCGCTTCTCAACTCCCGCTCGCCGCGGTTGGAACACGGGTTCACTACCGCCCGTCCACTCCAGGGCCCCGACGACAAGCGTGACTTCCTGAAGCAACGCGGACGGCAAGTCCTCCTCGCATCGGTACCTCTTGACCCCCATTCATTGCCGAGCGGGCTGCCGCGTGCTGCCGAGGTTTTTATCCATAAGGCTCCAGTTGGAGCGGCACTCACCGATGATGTCATTGCTAAATGGCGAGCCTGCATCCCTCGTCGTGGACGCACCAACCTGAAGACGTTGACCCCTCCCATCCCGACGTCACTTGTCGAACATGCGACGTGGGGGTCCGCCCCACTATGCAGCATCTTCTATGGGAGTGTCCCGTACTTGAGGCTATTCGCGCGCGATATCATCACCAAGTTCCGACGTACGAGTACTGAATCTCGCCACCACAGCACACGCACGCAGCCCGAGTCCTGCATTCCCTCTGGGACTTCGCACGCGAGGCTGACATTCAGAGCCGGACTTAATTTTACCCCCTCCTTTTCCGCCCTACCTTTTTTAAAGGCCTCTGAGCCAGCCCTTTCCCTAATAAAGTTACATCTATCTATCTTTATTCAACGTTTACAGTCAATGACAGAGAAGAAGTGTTAAAGTAAAAACAACAACGCATAAGTTTTCACCCAAAACGAGATAAATGCGTTGCCTGTATAGAGCCAATCTGTGCATCGTGTTCGTCCCGTGTTGATACCTGCCCTTGGTGGAGAACTTTAAATCAAGCAACAGGCAAAAATAAAAAAGAAATTAGCGAAAATTCGTTCAGCAAACGCACCTGTATGCTTTTTGTAACTATTAGAAAACGTACCATGTGTTTAAACCAAATTTGTTCCGTCGTTTTGTTCGTAACGCTTTACTTCTCTTACAACTGTCCTATGTTACTGGTGCACTTTGGCCAGTTCTTGCTACTTGCCTAATATCTGGGTATAATTGTTGTTCGATTATTGCGAAAATAACAATACGTTCTACACGTTGCTGGTAGCTTTACAGAGCTAAGTCACATAAATATTCACTTATAGCAACCGCATGATATTAAGTGCAAAATTATTGTAAAACATCCCAATTGCACAAGTACACACATGCTTTATAGAGGATAAGGAGAAAAATCACACGAAACAGACGCGTGATGCAAGATTCGTTAATTACCTACGGTATTGGAAAATGAATTGATGAATCCTTAGGAAATGAATACAATAGCCACGCTTTCCTTCAAGTACTTTTGATCGACGTCACGCCCATGCGTTGCCATAACGCAATTTGGCGTTTCTTGAACGTCGAATACATAAACCATCTATGCTTCAAAACACCCGTGCACTGACGTGTCCTTTCTACGTTGCTACGTTTTCCGGCTAACAGATGGGATTGCTTGCCTTTTGCTACTTTTCGCGTTCTGTGATGCTTAGCAGTCAAGGGCCGTTATTCCAATTATAACCTCCATTGTACCTATTCCACCATGCACTCGCTTTAAACTCTATTTTACGCTGCGGAAAAAACAACCCCGCCTTCAGATAATGGGTACATGTTTACCCCTAATTTCAACGGTTACCTGCTTACACAGGTCAGA
Organism: Haemaphysalis longicornis; assembly: GCF_048455015.1. Lineage (NCBI taxonomy): Eukaryota > Metazoa > Arthropoda > Arachnida > Ixodida > Ixodidae > Haemaphysalis > Haemaphysalis longicornis. Next base: position 204,523,228 of record NW_027526407.1, on the reverse strand, counting down.
AAAAGTGTCCAGTTGCAATCACAACAGGCGCTGATAAAGGGAGAGGTGCGGAAACAAATTCAAGATCCCACCAGCAAGGTGGGATCTTGAATTTGTGGGATCTTGAAGGTGGGATCTTGAATAAGGTTAAGCTATATGTTATAATATTTATTTTGGAGAATTCAAGTTAGCCAAAAAATATTTTGGAAATACATCAGCTGTTCGATTGAGAGTGTGTTCTGAAATCTAGCTGCCTAATTTAAGTTCGTGTGCTACTTCCTGAGAGCTTGCTGCGCCTCTAAACGCTTCAGGGTCGAAAACACAGTCTGAGAACCGCCAAAGACATTTCGTTTTCACGAGTGAACTCAAAATCTGAGCACACTGCTTTTATTCTCTGCTCGCCTGCGTAGGACAAAAGATGGTTCTGTATTGCAAGAAATATTGTATTCCAATTTTAAAAAATGCGCCTTTCAATCGCTTCCTAAAAATTTTCATCAACGACGGACAAAAGCACCGCAATGAAAAAGAAGAAGCACATTTTCTCCATATGTGGCTATTAATCGTGTTCAGCACGCACAGCCCCATTCTGCCTTTGGAATACTGTCGCTGTTTTTGTCCTAATGTTGCTAAAAAATATAACGCAAAGTTTAGGACCTCTACGCAAAACGGTTTTCCTACTGCATCTTCTGCTACATGTACAACCATATATAAATACTGCCACCAATCCTGTCGTACCAATATATATATATATATATATATATATATATATATATATATATATGTATATAGGAACGTACCAGGTAATTTCCAACAAAATAAACACAGAAAAAAGCTTTTTTTGTTGATACTCCTTCAGTCTTACACAAACCTCAGAATTTGTCGTTCCGAAGCAAAATGAAATAGCAACCACATTTGTCTAGGTATAATGCGTCTGTGCTCACCGCATGCTGCAACGCCAGCATACAGCTGTGAATGGAGCCCAGTGCTGATCCCACTTCTCCACCAGTTGCGTGAGAATAACATCGACGAACTCGCTGAAGGTTAAAGTCCCGTTGGGCCCGTTGTTAATGAAGCCGTCTTCTTAGATCTTCTTTGCCGCGTTTATAACCGGATGGCTTGTGCAGATTTTGTCGACATACGCTGAGACTAGCCTGTCAAACGGGTGCCTGACCACAATCAGCTTAGTGTAGTCAGAGCCCAGCCTGGTCGCCAAATCGGCGCTCGGGTGTTCGAGGGGAAACTGCCTGTGAAAAGTACGAAAGATTTGGTCCGCGTTGTGTCCAGGATCTTTGATGCCTTCTGCTTCCAGGAGAATTGTCTTCAGGCTCGAGGTAGCTGCTTTTGGTATGGGGCAATAACCAAACCGGCGACTATGGACGAAGTAGAAGGTAGAATCGCGATGCCCACAGTACAACGAATGTATGCTCGTACTCGGGTCACTTGGGCCTTCACATAAAATGGGGCCGTATTTTTTGCACATGGATTCACTGAGAGCCAACCTGCTCCCTGGGTTGTCGACCTCGCCCGTTGAAGTATTTTTAACAGCATCCCCCTGGTCATTGTGGCCGTTTAAGAAAGATGGGGAAACCTGACGCAAAATTAAAAGTAAATGCGTAAGACCGCTTCATCGCATCAAAAGATGCGCGTCAGACAATATCTGCATAGTTAAGTCGCATCAAGCACTCTGGCCATTTCCTTGCTAGGTGTGCTCTTTTTAGATCAAAACTGTCACAAACAACCCCCGCCTGCAACGCATCTTAATCCCTTTGTTCTGAAAAGGGAACGAATACAGGTGCAAAAAGGCTTGAACACGAATACCAAAGCTGCTGGTTTTTAACTTTTTAACTTACCTTTATCAGTTGTCGAACATAAGCGATGCCTTCGAGGGTGAGCAAAACAACCCAAGCTGCTGCACCGACTACAAAGTAGTAGCCTGCACGATGCGATGCCATTGGTATTTCAACTAGATGATGATGATTGTGCTTAATGGCGCAAGGGCTTCTAGGCCAAAGAGCGCCAAAACAAGGGTGTGTTAAATTCACAGGTGAGTTATCTGCGGCATGTTTTCGTTAAAGGACGGTTATGAAAAAATTGGCGTATAGGGACAACGATTGTCAGTAAAAAGGGAATAAAACAAGTTTTGAGAGTATAAGACGATCTTGGCTAAAAATCAGGGTGCCCAGGGGAGAGCTTTTCCCTAGGAAAAAATGAATGACGCCCCGGAGTGTCACGAAAAGTACCTCAGTAGTGTAGTACATACTATAGTAGTACATCGCTTGGGCCCTTGTTATTGCAGCTGGAACGCACTGAACGTTCGCTCAGTGCAGCCCTGCTCATAGGCAGGCGAGCGGTTTGTCGCTGTGCTCACAACGGGGAACTGTACAAGCCGTGGCAGTGAGTTCAATGTGAACCCAGAGCACATAGCGAAAAACTGTTCCAGCAGGTGGCTGATATCAGGACACTCAAGAATACAGCTGCGAACAGAACAAATAACTGAAATTCGCAACCGCAGTTGCCGCAGAAAAGTATTATGTACTTTGGAAAATAAAAACGTGGCAATCGTACAGCCATAAGAAATTGCGTCGATCGTTCTACACATTGCAGGCGCCTGTCTTACAAGAATGCACGTATCATTATGCACCTGGCTATGTCCCCACCAGTAGGCACTGACATCCCGCGCTGACTCAGTGGCTAAAATGATGCGCTTCTTAGCCCAAATAGGTGGGTTCGATCCCGGCCTTGGTGGCCTCTTTTCAGATGACAGTGAAAAACGAAAACTGCCCTGTGTCGAGAACCGGGCACGTTAACGATCTTCAGTGATTCGTAAGTATTCCGGAGCTCTCCACTGCGGCGGGCATGATAGCTAAGGTGTAGCTACGGCGAGTGAAATTCCATAATCTAGTATGTAGCATTAAGCACAGCGACTTGGGGTGGGGGGGGGGGAGTTCTGCATTGCCGTCTTGATGCAAGTAGGAAAATATTTCCAAGCATGCGTGACCAGAACATCAATTTTAATGGTGATGATCATCATTAATATCATAATTGTCATCGTCGTGATTATACCTTTTGCATATGTACTGCTAGACGGAGATACGTCTATAAGCTTCCTACCGCACGTACGCTGCTTATTCAGGCTCAATGCAAACCATAAAATTTCCTTGTCTCGTTCCTCCACACAGCTATGGTTCTTGCCCACTTTTCCCACCAGTGGGTAGCAATTCTGTTCCCTGGACGTACCACAGAGCGCCAGTTCTTTGCTATATGTGCTTGGTTAAAATGAAGTAGTTCTTACTTTCAATTTGGTTGCACCATTTGAATTAGCTTCATAAACCCCTATTCCTGATTCTTAATTCAGAGCGTTACTCCGAGTATGCTTCTGTCCATGGCTGGTAGAACTGATGTAAGTTTACCTTGTAAATGCTTAGTTCATTACCACGCTTGTGCCCCGTCAGAAATCACAAAGAATCGCAACTGCTTGAGTAATTTGCTTTCAATAGTAGAACAAAAAGGTTTGCACTGTAACATAAGGAAACCAACCATATAATCTTGAAACCAATCGTTGCGCTTGGTGTTGTGACAAGGAATTGAAATAAAAGGAGGTAGAGAACTTAAGCACGCGGGCCAAAACCCTCAAGTGTTTGATATTTCTCACTAGGCTTAAGACCATTTCAGAAATATTTGCTATTTAAAGCCGACCAAGTACATTTTCTGGTACTCACGCAAAAGTATAAAAATGTCAGCTGAAATTTGGAGTGCATAAACTATTCGATTAATTCTCAAAAGTGATAGTCAATCCGAAGAAACTACTGTCAAGCAATTCTACAATAAAAAACAACACATGCCTCAATTTCTTGTTCTGGATATAAACTTCAACTTTTCTCCTGTTGCTGCCCCCTAGTGCTGAAAAGACCCTGCAGCGTTTATTTTACATTTGAAGCGGTAAATCATCATCTTTACATGATCATCATCATCTTTATTTCAACATCAACAACTACAAGAGTTCTTGATGCTTGGGGCACAATCAAAAAGCCGTGGCTCGGCGTGACTGGGACAGTGCCCCGTATACATGGCAAAACACACAACTAAGTAAAAAGTAGCAAACGCATTAGTCACATAAATGCGTGTAAATTTCGCACAACTATACAAATTACATACAACAAAGTAAATTTCACATAACAGTTGAAATAAGCGACTATGCAGATACACAGATGTACATCGGCACATCCACTTTTAGTTTATACAAAAAATAGTCAGCAACACTGAATCGGCGCGTAGGTTTGCGCAAACAAAGAACAAAAACGAAAAAGGAAAACGATAATGAACCTGGAACTGTTTAAAAATGTTATTAAAGTTTGTTACTCAACACCTCACGTGTCCAGTAATTGAGGAAGCTGGTAACGCAACATCTGGAAGCCGTAATTGGTACGGCTGTGGAGGACATTCCAAATACCACTATTACGCATAGGGTAGTTTATCTTTTATAAACTTAAATCGGCTATTGTTTTCAGGTCGTGTTTTTATTTTTCAGACATGTTCTGCACCGACGGAGTAGTTGCAGCCTATAGAGGTCATTTACAGGCGTTATTGATAAGGACCTGAAAAGTGGGGCTGTATGCGCGTTTTAAGGGGCATCTGCCGCTATGCGGACTACCTTTTCTTGGTAATAGCATCAGTTTTGATGCGTTTGAGTCGGTAGTGGTACCCCACACGGGGGGACTGTACGAAATGTTGGATAGAAATTAAGAGTTGTAAATGGTCATCATAACTGATGGTGGTATAAAAAACCGAATCCTAGATAGCATGCCTGTTATCCTAGACAGTGTGTTTCTTACTTTATGACCATGGAAATCCCATAGCAGGCTTTCATGAAATATTATGCCTAGGCTCTTTATCGATTGAACAACTTCAATGCTCTCTGCATCAAGCATAAGCGGGGGGTGATGAGCACAAAATTTTATTTTTGGGTCTGAAGAATACAGGTTTTGTTTTGTTAATATTAATTATAAAGGAAGAGTTGTTGTACCAGGAATATAATCCCGCAAGCGTTCTGTTGGCTTTTTTGGTTATATCTGGGATATTTGGTCCACAAAAAGTAGGGTTAAATTTTCAGCACATATAACAATAAGGTACGCATTTGGGCTCGTTGGTTCATGATTACAATATATAACAAATTTGGCGTTTTCATCAATGCGGATAACATCGTTAATATAAAGGTTGAACAGCAATGGGCCAAGTATATTTGGCCCATGCTTGCATAACGCAGTCAACGAACATTTCCAGTACTTAGAATAGGGGGTCGCCAATACAGCAGTCCAAAATGACCGCTACATGCCCACCTGATAACTTGAAAACTTGCTCAAAAGGTTTTTTCCTCTTTCCCGGTCTTGGCGCTCTTCTACCACAGCAATTACGTCGTAACAGCGGTGTAGCCGCTATTGGCCGCTTTCCTCCACTTGAAGCAATGAACGCATTCGATGGGCACTGAAAAAAGCCATAAAATCAAATCAGAAACGGAAGTCGTCGCTGTTGCGATGCCTATACACGCAGTACCGCTCAGTGCTGCCGATAACGTAAGCTTTTCTAGAGGTTCCTGACGTTAAGGAAAGTTTGAAAGCGTCAATCGAAAGAGTTGCAGAGCCCCTTAAACACCGCGAAGCGGTGAAGATGAACGCAACTTCAGCGATGGTCTCGGGCGGCAGGTTCGCGATTGTGGAGCAAGAAATTACCCCAGCTTCCACGACTAGACTTCTCGACCGGCGATGTTAACAGCGAAGCTGCCTATCGTCCCAAAACGCAAAGATAAGCACCATGGAACTTCTGAACCTACCAGATTGATTCCAGTGCTTGCTAATTTATTTTGGCCATGATCCACGGCTTACGCCATCTGCTGGAATCTTTTGATACTTTTGAGCTTAGAACACTGCGATGAGATAGCCGAGCGAGCGTTGTTTATTTGTACACGGCGTATTTTTTATTTGCTATCGCGGAAACCAACGAGCCATGCCGTTTTATTTAAAAGAACAATGCAAATATCACCCACGGGTTGATGTCTCGCAGAATCGACTGCCTACGATACGCTTAACGCTTTTTTGCCCGAAAATGCTGACACGTATAAACACTCACACAGATGTGGTATTTAGGAAACCCTGACCCACATTAGCATCTCGTTCAACCGTTCTCTAAACTTGCGGCTCGTGTGCTTCGCGCTTCTTTCCTCCTCACTAGGCTATGCGCTCTTCCCATCGCTGCGATCGCAGTCACACATTTCGTCCAATTAAACCCACCACCTTGAACAGCTTCGCTCTTGAAAATCGACTACTGTCTTGGCACGCGAAATATGCGCGAAAATGGCTCGGCAATAACGAGTGTCGTTTGGTTAACGAAACTAGCAAAACTGCTACGATTGAGGATGTTCTTTTTCCTTTAACTGCGGAGCTACTGTTCCAGCTGTAAGTTCGGTGTTGCTGAAAAAATACCAAGACAATGCTTTAGAAAGAAAAGCTGGAAAAAATCACATGGAGAGAGGAAATGTCGAGAGCTTGTGAGCGCGTGCCTCGCGGTGACCGCCGACAACCTGGCTGATACAGTGGCTTTCGCAAGAAAACAAATTACACCATCCTCCGGTAGGGGAACCCTGAGGAGTTAGCCAAGCAGCCATGTGGTTGATTCAAGTGCCCATTAGTTTTCAGTTCGCCGTTTCCGTTAGGTTGTCTATGGTAACTACAAAGCTCTTCACTTACGGGAACTGCGAAATGGGAAATAGCGTTGACCCCATGGTTGCTTCGCCTACTACTCAGGGTTCCCCAACGGAAAGATGGTGTAATTTTATTGGAGGGGGGGGGTTGTTAGAGTGGAGAGGCATTAATGAGAGAGAGAGAGACGTTGTACGTGGTATGAGTTTGTCTTTATTTAGGCAATATCATCATCATGTTCAACGTAGGTGACGTCGAGCTGTGGTTGGCGTTCCGCCTTGATTATGACCGCCTTATGGTCTGTGAAATGTAAAGTGAAGGGCTGTTGTAGTGGATGAACCCTAAAGTGGCTGAAGATGAGGTCGATGCATGTTCCCCGGATGGTTGTGGGCTGCTTGTAATCCTAGCCCGCCGAGACTCGCACGACGCACGCCGCCGCAGACGACGATGAAACGTCGAAGGCGCGTGAAGCGTGCTCGTCTCGTGCTGGCCAAGGAAGAGACCGGCAAAACTGTCGCTCCAGGAGCCATTAAAGGGTAACACACCACCGGCCGTTCCGCAAGTCGAGCATGCGCAGTGGGGGTGTGGACGCCGCACGGCGGAGGAAGGGAGATAGCCCTGACCATGAAATGCTTCGCATCTAAAAATGCAGCGCTGTTGTCAAGCGGTACCACGTATGCAATGCTTCGCATGACATATCAATGCCTATGACGATGGCTACTACTAGCACAGTGCAAACCAACGACAGAATATGTAAATAAACTATTTGAAAATTTCACAAATGCGTGCGCCGCGCGTACGGCGGCGCGGAACATTAGCGCTCTCTAGCTTGACCTGCTGCGAAGACATCGGGCGTTCTTTGGGGTTATCGACACAGAAGATATCCAAAAACGTCCTGCTGCTGTTGGTAGTCTGGGATAAATCATTTCATGCGACATTCCCGTCCTTGGTAGATGATTCCCAGTGCCTTTAGTGGCGCTAGGTGTACGCAGAAGCGCGCGAGAACGCGATTTTTTGTGCCCAGAGCCCGATTTGGCGCATGTCCGGCGTAGCTTGTTTTTGACATGCAGAATGGTTCTACGATGCAATTATTTTTCGCACATGAGTTCATGTGGCAAGCAGAAAACACATCCACTAATACATAAGCATTCTTCCGCGGCTTGTTTAACCGACGTTTCATTTACTTGGCAGCATTGAAGGAACACGTATCGTTTTGTGACGTCTTTCTTCGGCGTCTTTCTTAACCCGAAAAGGTCATTTTTTAGGTAATGGCATGAGGACTAGTGATTTGAGCGATGGTAATTTCATTTCAAGCTTTGCTTTTTGCCTTGTGTATTTTTAAATTATTTTATACTATTGTTCTTTATGATATTTTCACTTCACAAAGCCCAGTCCAAACAGAAGGGGGCTTTAATCATTGAAGAGCGGTGGTCAGAACAGCTGACAGCCGAAGGCCAGGAGAGAAGAAGAAGAACAGAGAGCAACCAGGCCGAGCCCCTCGGTCATACAGCCGTGCAGCCACTTGGCGGCGGAAGCAGCTTGCTAAACGCATGAGCCCCCCAATGCCATGTCGTCGTGGCAATACCCCCTCTCTTTTTCAAAGTATCGTCTCGATGCTTAACAGATGTAAATAGAATGTAAAGAAACACAAAGCAACCCATTATGACGCAACACGGAAAAATTTTGCGGTCACTGTCAATGACGTAATTGCGGTGGTAGAAGAACGCAAACACCGGGAAAGAGGAAAAAAAAATCTTTTGAGGACGTTTTCAAGATATCAGATGGGCATGTAGCGGTCTTTTTTGACTGGGGTATTTCTGACCCCCTAATCTAAGTGCTGGATATGTTCGTTGACTGCATTATGCGAGCATTTACCACTTCAAAAATATTTGAAAATGTGCTGCAGGGCCTTTTCAGCCCCATGAAGCAGCAACACGAGAAACGTTGACGTCGGATCCGGAACAAAAATTTATGAATATGTGGTTTAATATTGTAGAATTGGTTGACAGTACTTTCTTCGGATTGACTATCATTTTTTAGACTTAATGCAATAGTGTATGCACTCCAAATTTCAGCAGACATTTTTTAACATGTTTTGCGTGAGTACCAAAATACCAAAAATGTATTTGGTTGGCTTTAAATAACCAATTTTTCTCAAATGGTCTTCAGCCTAGTGAGAAATATCAAACACCTAAGGATTTTAGCCCGCGTGCTTAAGTTTTACACCATCTTCCTGTAGGGGAACGCTGAGTAGTATGCGAAGCAGCCATGGGGTCGATTCAACTGCCCATTAGTTGGCGGCTTGTCGTTTCCGTTAGGTTGAGGTACGCAGCTACCGTTCTAATTACCGTTTAGTTTCCTTGGTAACTGCCAAACTTTCCCTTACCGGAACTACGAAAGGGAAATTGCGTTGACCCCATTGCTGCTTCGCATACTACTCAGGGTTCCCCTACGGGAAGATGGTGTAATTTTATTGGAGGGGGGAGGGTGTTAGAGTGGAGAGGCATCAAAGAGAGAGAGAGAGAGAGAGAGTCGTTGTACGTGGTATGAGTTTGTCTTTATTTAGGCCTTATGATCATCATGTTCAACGTTGGTGACGTCGAGCTGTGGTTGGCGTTCCTCTTTGATTATGACCGCCTTATGGTCTGTGAAATGTAGAGTCTAAGGCTGTTGTAGTGGATCAGCCCTGAAGTTGCTGAAGATGAGGTCGATGCACGTTCCCCAGATGGTTGTGGGCTGCTTGTATTCACGTCCCACCGAGACTCGCCGACGCACGCCGGCGCCGCCGACGATGAAACGTCGAAGGCGCGTGAAGCGTGCTCGTCTCGTGCCGGCCAAGGAAGACACCGGCAATACTGCGCTCCAGGAACCCTTAAAGGCGAAACGTGCTTGTCACGTGCCGTTCCAGGAAGGCACCGGCAACACTGTCGCCCAGGATCCATTAAAGGGTAAGACACCACCGGGCATTCAGCAAGCCGAGCATGCGCAGTGGGGTTGTGGACGCCGCATGGCGGAGGGAGGAGCATAGCCCCGACCATGAGATGCTTCGCATGTAAAAACACAAAGCAACACAGCATGACGCACACGCAAACATTTCGCGGCCACTATCAACGTGAGTGATACGGTTTCACCCGGGCAACATGAACCACTTCAGCGAACGTCCTACTACGCGTTGGCCGCAGTGTTCCTTCGGGAAGAACTTCATAGTTCACTGCGCTTACATGGCGTATCACTTTGTAGGGCCCCAAGTAGCGGCGTAAAAGTTTTTCCGAATGTCTTCGGAGTCTCACAGGGCGCCAGACCCACACTTGGTCACCAGGTTGGAAAGTTACTTGTCGGTGGCTTGAGTTGTCGCGGCGGCGATCAATAGGTTGTTGGGGACGGATGCGTTGTTGCGCAAGTTGGCGGGCACCATCGGTGCGGCTGGCGTATTCTGTGGCGTCTGGAGTAAACTTGTGGATTTCATCCGAAAGCAGCATCGCATCCAACATAGTAGTCAGTTCGCGACCGTGGACAGAACGGAAAGGAGTGAAGTTGGCCGTTTCTTGAACTGCCGTATTATATGCAATGGTCACGTACGGCAGTATGCCATCCCAGTTCTTCTGGTCAACATAAACGTACATCGAAACCATGTCAGCGATAGTCTTGTTCAGCCTTTGGGTCAGCCCGTTTGTCTGGGGGTGATATGCAGTGGCTTTGCGATGGTCGGTATGACACAGTTTCATTAACTTTTCAGTAAGTGCTGCGGTGAACGCTGTGCCTCTATCGGTTATGATGCCTGATTGGGCACCGTGGCGGAGCACATTGATATGGACGAAAAATCCGGCAAATTCAGCCGGCGTTCCTTTGGGCAATGCTTTGGTTTCGCAATATCGGGTAAGATAATCAGTAGCGACTACAATCCACCGAATCCCAGCTGATGACGTAGGGAATGGCCCCAGTAAATTCAGGCCGACTTGCTTAAATTGCCTGCTTGGTGGATCAGTAGGCTGAAGGAAACCAGCTGGTTTAGTGGGCGGTGTTTTTCGCCGCCGACAGTCACGGCATGTTTTGACTTAGCGCACCGCGTCCATAGGAATAGGAGACATGTGATCCAATCCCTTTTCCATGCCCAACAAAGGGACGCCGCAGGGCTCCGTAATCTCCCCCCTCCTCTTTAACATTACCATGATCAAAATTAAAAAAAAACTGCAAACCATTCCCGACATTTACGCCGATATTTACGCCGACGATATAACAATCTGGGCTACTAAAGGATCACTGGCTGCAAAAGAAGAGGTACTTCAAGAGGCTACAAATTTGATGGAAAACCTGGCTGCAAACATGGGTTACAATGCGCGCCAGAAAAATCCGAAATTATTCGAATCCACGGCACCCGCATTGTAATCCCAGGACCAAAAAACATTAAGCTTGGAGATTACACAATACCCGAAAAAGATCAAATACGAGTCCTAGGGATGTTTATACAAAGTAATGGCAAGGCAAACTTGACCATAGAAAAGGTAAAGAAGTCAACAGTGCAAATTGCAAGAATAGTGAGAAGAATAACTAAAAACAGAGCCGGCCTCAAGGAAGAACCAACTCTGCGCCTTATGCAGGCCTTGGTAGTCAGCCGCCTGGCATATACCTTGCCTTTCCACTGCCTTAACAGACAGGAGACTGATCAAACCAATGTCATACTCCGCACGGCTTACAAAGCGGCCCTCGGTCTCTCAAACTATACATCAAATGAAAAGCTGATGAGCTTGGGTGTATCCAACACCTTCGAAGAAATCAGAGAGGCCCTCCTCATCTCGCAAAAACAACGCCTGCAAAAAACAAAAGTGCCAGGGTCATCCTGCAAAGGGTGCGGTCCCCCGCAGACGTACACTCGATTATTGACAATGTGGTCATGAGCAGTGAAGTACGAACACGACTGAAAGTGCTCCCCCCACCTCGAAACTTGGACCCCTGCCTGCACAAAGAGAGAAGAATAGCACGAGTAGCCTTCCTATGGAAACAACTTGAAAACAAAAAAAATTTGTCATCTACACCGACGCTGCTTTTTACAGCGGGAAAAATGCCTCCATAGTTATAATCGATCACGAAGGAGCCATCAAGGATTGCCTCACGCTAAAAGATACCACTGCCGACGAAGCCGAAACTGGTGCTCTCCTCCTGGCAATGAGGTATGGGCAGCACAAGAACCAAACCTCCCAATAGTCACAGATTCCAAAAAGGCTATGCAAAACATTATAAATGGAAGAATTCACAAGCGACTTAAAAAATTAGAGCCAAGAATGTCGAATCAATTCCACCGTATTGTCTGGACTCCAGGACACGAGGAGCTGGAGGGAACCGAGAGGGCCGAGCAGGCTGCGCACGATCTTACAAATTGCACGGCTAACAGTCCTAGCCTTCTGCAGCCCCTCCCAAGTGGCTTTGGCGAACTCCTCACTGTCCAAGAGGTGAACGAGCCCTATTCCCCAACCTGGGCAAGAACCTCTCTGGTGAAGAAGCTCAAACGCTGAAGCAAATCCGACGAACACTTGTCCTAACAAATCCCGGCTATCCAAAATGTTCCCTCAAACACACACAGACGCATTCAATAAATGCGGAAACCCTTCCAACTTATTTCCCGTAACATGGGCCTGCCTATCATCTTGCCTTCAGGACACAACCCTACAAATACGGTCACGCTATGGGAGGCAGCTCTGGCCAGCTCCGACTTCGGGATTCAGAAGGACTTAATTCTTCGATCCCGGAGAGGAGCAGAAGAGTCTGGGAACCTGGAAGGAGGGCACTGCCCCTAAGACAATCGCGCCACCTCCTTTTTTCCTAATAAATGTTTCATCTCTCGGAGCCAAGTTCGGCCAGTAGTACTTCTTACGAAGCCTTGCGCGTGTGCGGGTGAAGCCCAGCTGCCCAAACGAAAGGTCGTCGTGGGAGGCTTATAGGAGGTCGTCCCGTAGCGCTGTTGCCACAACAAGAAGGTGGGTGGCTCCAGTAGGGTCAAACCCTCTTTTGTAAAGGACTCCATTGTGCAGATGAAATGACGAGTACGAGCGCTGGAAGAGCCGTGGAGGGCGCGAGCTGTGACCTTCTAGGTACTCAAAGAGCGGCAGAAGTTCTGAGTCCTTCTTCGGCGAGGACTGATAGTGCCAACGCTCGGAGAAAGGGTCTTCCTGGACAGCAGTTACTCGTTCCAGGGGGGCTCGTGATGGGCAATCAGCGTCGGTGTGGAGTCTTCCGGACTTATATACGACCATCACGTCACACTCTTGGAGCTGCAGGCTGCACCGCATGAGACGTCCTCACGGATCTTTTAGGTTGGCAAGCCAACACAGAGAGTGCTACTCACTGAACGCTCGAAACGCCCTGCCGTATAAGTACGGGTAGATTTTGGTGAGGTACGAACTCTGGTCAGGTACGAGTGGGCCCTGGTCAGGCACAATCTCGGCCTGTCAATAAATATCTCGAAGCAATCCAGAATTACTCGCACCTTACAACCGAAAGTGTACGAATGCAACTGGCATTGTCTTCATTACCTGGTATTTTTCTGGCCACAGCAACAATCGTCCTAATCTGTACGAAAACACATCTAGCCATCTGTCACATATCCTTGATATTGTTGACTGACAGGCGCCAAATATATACACCAAGACTTAGAGTTGGCAGACCAGTCTTTGATCAAAACCACCATTTCTTCAAACTGGGTGAGTGCGTGAGGGAAACATGATCTCTATGTTTCTCTAAAGATGATCACTATGGAAAACATGATCTTTCACTAGGCAGAACGCGGAGCACAACATAAAAAATAACGGCAGCCCTTTATAAAAGGCCACCTTGTTGTTGTCTCCTTGCAGGGACTCCTCCGAAAATGTCAGTGGTTGTAACGCTTTTTCTGTCTCAGTGAGCTTTTGTTGCAATTGAAGAATTTGGCTCCTCATTGTGTCGATGTCAGTCCCAAGCAAATCCCTCTGGCAGCAAGTATCTACAGAAAAAAAAGAACGATGTCACACAATATCAGTGTTATGTTCTACGCCAACTGAAATGCAATGCAGGGAGAATGAAAGCAAGTAGATTTACATAGCTTGACATTTCCATATGGTGTTTGCATTTATCTAGAAATCTTGCAAAACTTGTACTGATATCAAGTTGGCCCGCAGTTCTTTCCCTGCACGACATGCACTAACTCACATGAAACACGACAGCAGCGTCAGCTGATTAAAAGCATGGTTGTGACAACATCAGATACAGCACTGTTATTTTTTAGTAACAATTTCACATACCAACATTTCGGAGAACCTCTTCTGCTTGCTCACCATCCGAAGGCTCTTCTGGGGACAAAATAGTGACCACTGGGGAGACTGCTCCGGCAAAAAGCGATTTGTGGCTGTGAAAGTTTTTACACACGGAAAATGTCGGAGGGTCGAGTGAATGTCTTACCGCTGCGGTCTAGCTGCTGGGAACGAGCCCTCCGACGGTCGTATCGTTGCCCTCTCAACGTTTTCGATGGGTAGCGCAAGTGTTGCGATGGTAGCCAATCGGGTTTAAAATCATCAAACAAATTCGCTGGGTGGCCTGGAATGAAGCACTGAAGAAAAGTAAAGCTATACCATGGCATCCATCTCAGAAATTGTAGCGACAAACGTACTGCACGCTGTTATTCCAACATTTCGCCTACAACGTGGCCTCTAAGTAAACACGTATGTGTACGTACGAACACTGCCGCATCAAAATTTTGTTCCCCATTATTACTATGCCCAGGTTCATCACTAGAATTTGTATCATGGCTTTCACGTACCTGAGAGAAAGTGTCGAGAGCAGACTCGGTACTTGTCAGTGTTTAGATCAACACCGCTTCGGTTGATGCGTGCCAACTACCCGCGTTGACGCCGCTCGGACAGCTCCTTAGTTTTGTTGCACTCTAGGACGTGCACGTTCGGTGTTTTGAAGAACCCACAGTCTTTCTCCTTCGTCTTCACCTTCTTCGTCTTTGTTTGGGTGCGGCTATTGAAGCCCACAATCACGCAGTACACCATTCTTGCTTAAAGAACGGCCCCGCAGCAGCATTAGTGCCGAAACGAAGAACTTCAAAATGGCCGCTAACCCAGAATGCATTGCGCCACCGGCTCTAATGCATACTCCCCATCACATCTGAGGCTTGGTAACGCTTGTTTCTTACACACTCATCTTGAACACGAGAACAGTTATGCTATTACTACTAGCGATGTAACCACAGCCCCCTTATGTGAGTCAAGAAAAGCTATCCCAAAACCTTGGTCTCTCCTACGCAAGCCACGGTAGCAACAAATGGAATGGCACGCGCCGCTAGCATTCTGGCGTTGATAAGGCTTGGTCGTCCTGAACCAATCTTGCAGCCAAGCCCGGTCATGCTAATACTGCAAGCGGCGGAGCCAGAGCTCCTTTATTTAACCCCAAAAAAAGCTATCGCAAATACCCGATCTCCGCGATGAAAGCCAAACAAGCCGCCAAAGAATGAGCGCTTTAGAACAGAAAAAAAATTCCCGCGCCTTCCCGCGAGGGGAACACAAGTAAATGCAGAGCATTGGGGCCTCACTACTGGTTGAAGGCAGTGTTGCTTCCATCGCTTCTTCCGTGATGCTGGAGTAGCAGACACGAGTAAACGTGGGAGCGAGCGTCAACCAAGGAAGGAAGGAGCAACGCAGTGACTGAAGCACGAGCGTCCGCTAGCTGCTTTATATTTGCAGCGCGCGCAGTAGAGGGAGAGCTGTACGGGGGGAGAGCGCGCATGCGCAAGCAGCGCGCGCCCTTCCACACCCCACCGCGCTGCTATCACGCACATGTTACGCCGAGACCGCGACGGAGCGAACGGGCTGACTACGACGCATGCGCGCACCTGCTGCGGACGCGGAGCTGTGGACGCCGTCCGACGCAGGAACAGGCGAGGCTAAGAAATGCTCTGCATTTAATAGCTTGCAATTTGTATCAAGGCAGCCGATAACCGCAAGTTAAAAAGAAATTGATTCTCTTCCGCTGAAAGGAATGACCCAAAAGCACGACAAGGACGTGAAACCCGACCACTGCTGCCCGTTTTCCGCTGCTTTCTCGCGCTGCGTCGACGCCGATAACTGGCGAGCGTACACATCGGCGTTGTGCGCGCTTCAGCTCGCGTCGCCACGCGAGAAAACGCCAAAAGTACTCTGCATTTGGTTGGGCGTTAACTTCGACCACATGCGCGTCAGCTCCCCAGCGCCACAGGCCCAGCCTCACGCACGGAGAGAAACCATTGGCCGCCGCCGAAAACGAGGAAAAAAATCCACGTCGCATGGATTCGCGCACGAAGAGGAAGTGACGTCACGCTGCGACGTCGCTGTTTGGGGGGGGGGAGGGGGGGCGTGGTCGGCGTGATCCCTTACGGGATATGCTTTGGGAATACGCCGGTTCCGGGCGGTGTGTGTTTGGGTGGCCGTGAAGTAGCCGAAAGCGGCTTATTTACAGTCGCTTATTCCCAGCTGCACAGGTCGCCGTCACTTCATTGTGTGCACGTCGAGTCGTATACCGTCGATGAGGGGGGCACCCTGGCGACAGCAGACGTAATTGGGTGGTCGAATCTGAGAATATCTACGTCGGACTTTGCGGCAGTCTGGACCAGCATCGGCCGTACGCGGGCCCGCAGTCGACCTCGTTTGTGATCTTGGCTCTCCGTGGCTGTACTTCGGCGCCACCTTCTTAAGAAGAAGAAATTACTATTACTGAAATCGATCGAACAGGAAGAGAAGAAAAGGAAGCGGAGATACTGGGTGCACAAAGTATGGCAGCAACGAAAAAAATTACGCCCACCTCCCCTCGCGGGAACCCTGGTGTGATGCGACGCTGAGGGGGTTTCCGAGTACAAGCGCAAGCGGAGAGCGACCATCGACCGAAAGGCCGCCGGAGTGCGGCACACCGGTTATATGCGCAGCGCCGAAGGAGAGTAGACCGAGCAGAGAGAGCACAGCGTGCGCACAGCGTGCGCTCCGCCGAGTGCAGCGCCGCCAACCGTCGCGCTACGCCGTGCGCCGCAGATGTTTGGGTGATAGTGTGCGCTAACGCGGAGAGGGGTGGAGAGGAGCAGCAGTGCGGACAACGGACGCCGCGACGCAGGTGGGACAGAGCTGACAGCAAGAGATGCTCTCAGCGTCGCATCTAAAACAGAGGGCGAGTACCACACTGCGATAATTACCCCTTCGTGTCCCCGAAGATGTCCATGTAGGTTATGCAGTGTAGATGCAGATGTAAATAACGCGGACTAATTTGGTACGGCGCGTCACCCTTGCAAATTATTTGATTCAGCATTGTCTTTCTTTAAACTTCTATTGGTTCCGAGGCATGAGCAACAGCGCTTCGTGTTTTTTATCCCCGACTCAGCGATAAACCAAAATTCACATCCAAGCGCTAGTCAATAAAGGGAGATTATGTCATTCTTCTACGTCCCACGTTCGATCCTGCCCTAGTACTACGCTTGTTATAATGGGGACTTATTCTTCGGGTGTTAAAGAGAGAGAGAGAGAACAAACTTTATTCCCGCAGGACCTAAGTCCAGGTCCTAATTTCAAAGTTCAATTCACCGGATCCACGTAGTACTCCAGAATGTCCGTGCGGATCCGGTGCACGTGTCTGTAGAGAGCTTCCTGCGCAGCCTGGATGTTTACTGTCGGCGGTGGAGACAACCAAAGCTCCCAGGAGGTGATGGAGGCGAGGGATGGGTCAAGTGATGGCGGGGTGCAGTCCCAATAAGAATGAGGAATGGATGGGTAGGAGAAGTGATGTGAGGGCCATATATCTGATGTATTACCTAGCTTTTAGAAGCTAAACAAAACACAAATAATGACTTAAAAAAAGGACCTTGTACGTACGCGAGCCCCAAATTGCTAACAATTATTTCCGCATTTAACCGTTCTTCGTTGTTCTGGTTTTACTCCGATTATTGCAGTTCCAAGTCATGAAAAAATACCAGGACTCCGCCATGTTCTTCAGTTATTACCGAATGACACCGACAATGTTCGATGCACTGCTGCAGCTTGCAAAAAAGGACTTGGAGAAGGTGTTTTTGTGCCGAGAACCGCTTTGTGCAGAAGAGAGGCGGCCATCACCATCAGGTAGAGCATTGACTGTAGCATGAATAACACGTTCACATACGTTTTCACCTCATCGAATACTTTCTGCTGTGCGCAGGTACCTCTCCTCTGGAAGTGCCCTTGAGCAGGCTTCACTGAGTTTTCGCATTGCACCATCGACATGTAGGTGTGTAGTGCACGAAACCTGTCGAGTGCTCTGGCAGCGCGTGCAGCCACTCTACCTACCCGTGAGTATTGCTGGGCTAATGTTTGTTTATGTTATTTTTGTGGAACAAATGATACGTGTACCATGCATTATGGCCACTGCCCAGCAGTAAAGTTACATAAGTTTGAGTGACGCCATGCCAAGAGAAGTAATTTGTGAAAAGTGCATATTCTTGGTTCAACCTTGGTGCCAGGACTTGCCAAATGGCAAAATGTTGCTGAAAAGTTCAGCACACGTTGGAATTTTCCAAATTGCCTCGGTGCAGTGGACGGTAAACACGTTCAAATCAAGGCGCCCCCAGAATCTGGGAGCAAGTACTACAATTATAAAGTACAATTTAATTTTTTTTTTGCGAGAGTTTGCCCTATGGCGCACCAGTTATATGTACAACATCACATTTGTTTCCCGCAGAAACGTGAGTAGAGACCGGTACTGAGGGCCCCATATCCACCGCTGTAGATCAGGGGGTCTCCAAGGATGGAGCCCTGTGCCCTGGAGGTGCAGGCGAGAGGTATGAAGGGCAGGGGATGTCCATAGAAGGTGGCTCGTGTCGGCTTCGGAGGCAGGGACCGTACAAAAGGGACAGGTGTCCGCAAACGGTGCGTGGTAGCGGGCCGGCCAAGCATGGGTCACTGCTGGGGATAAGGCCACCCCAACTCGAAGCCTCCACAGCACGACCTCCTCTCAGCGAGCCAGCCCACTGGGGAGGTCAGTTCCACACGGTGGAAGTAAAAAACGCGTGGCGTGGCGGAGGTTCTCCTTTTCCACTAGCAGTTCCTCTAGGGTGGACACCGGAAGAAGTAGTAGCGGCCGTGGAAGGTCTATACGGCGACAGGCGTGGTGCTGCCGCAAGAACCTGGTGTGTGCCTTTTCTCATGCGAATAATATTTCATGTATTCTAAGGCACATTTTCTATTGTGCTGATGGCGATTGCTGACGCCAGCTACCGGTTCACATTGGTAGCCGTCGGTGCCCCTGGCCGGCACAGTGACAGGCGAGTACTGCAGGCGACTTCATTTGGAAAGCAGTTGCAAGATCAAGCCCTGGTCTTCTCTGTGCCAGCCCGTCTCCCAAGAAGCACTTAAGTTGCGCCTCACGTGTTTGTCGGGGACGAGGCATTCCAGCTCAGGCCAGATTTCATGCACCCCTACCCCGGAAAACACGTGAGGCCGGCCCAGAGGGTCTTCAATTACAGGCTAAGCTGAGCAAGGTACCGGGAAAGAATTTTATACTGGGAAAGCAAGGTACCGGGAAAGAACAATACAGCTTGCATTTAGCTTATCACCCCCAAGGCCTCATTCTGGCAGTTTTACAAGTCTAAATTCCTTATTTAAACCCAATTCAGACAAGAGACTCTTGAATTGAGCTGCCATTTTAAACCCTTTGGCCGCGTTTGTGCAGGTTATTATTAATGCGCAAAATGCCTCCTTTCCAGGCGCATCGTTGAGGACGCCTTTGGCATTCTGGAGGCGCGATGGTGAGTTCTGCTTGGCCGCATCAATCTGCTGCCCGAAAACGCAACTTTTGTTGTCTTGGGGTGCTTCGTGCTGCATAACGTTCTGTGTGAAGACAGCGAGGCAGGATACTGTCCACCAGGATACGTCGACGTGGAGGACGGCTACGGCAATATTGTCCCAGCCCAGTGGAGGACTGAAATGAAAAGGAGCAACTTGCTTGACTTGGAAGCAACACCATCAAGGAACCACGGTGCGAGTGCTCCGGAGACACGAATCATGTTTGCACAGTACTTTATAAATGAAGGTGCCGTACCGTGGCAGTGGGGACACACTTGCCTTCCGGCACCTGAAAAACATAGGCACAGTGCTGGTGTAAATGACGTGTTGGTAGGCTTTATAATGGCTCTTCAAAAGTGTATTTCTTTAAAAAATCAAGCAGCTCCAGCTCCTAGCGTGCTTCATCCTTTTAGCATTCCGGAACTTCGCCGCCAACATCTGTCCGTACAAAGATGCTTGATCATTTTCAGCCGCAAGCCCTTCGTCAACTTTATCTAGTGCGGCCTCCCATCGGCGCTTCTGTTTTCTCCTCGGAGTCACACGGTCAGCACGGGTCGGTTGCGACGGCGCACGCGATGCGCTGGCCTCAAGGCTACTGTCGTCCCCATAACTTGTCACTCTTTCTTCACTCAGTTCGCCCAGCACTTCGTCGTCCTGCACTTCTGGAAAAAATAAAAAGTCAATTCAGTGGAAACATCCAGAGTGCCGACAGAGACAACTTTTAGGGGCGAAGCTCCTCTTGTTTGGGCCCTGTCCCGTCCTTCGTTGCTGCTGTACCCGGCACATTAATGATGATTGTGGCAGGATCCCCCTAGGGATTGGCCAACCAATGATTGGCCGAAAAGGTCAAAACGTTCAACGCATTCGTTGCTACCCAACAAGGAGGAGAGGAAGAAGAAGAGGTTGTCGTTCGTCGCCTGCGAGCTCAAGACACGTACCGGGGTTACGCGACACCAGGCGGTCTGCAGAAGGCGACGGCCAAGGTGGCTAAAATGTCACACACCGAATTCGCCAACTTACCACTGGAGATTCTCATCGTCCCAAACAAGCCCTACATAATAACCACAAACATCGACGTCGTCGACGGGCTTCTCAACGGAGTGGTGGTAAGCTTGACTTATAGAGTGTATATATGATGTGCGGGCGAATGTTTTACGGTTTTACCGATAAGCATTTTAGCTTCGCCCCTCTCATCACCATTCACTTCGTGGAGATGGCGGGATTTTTTTACCTCCACTGTCGCTGTAAATAGCCGCCAGCAACGCTTCAGCTGATTCTGTCCGTCCTGGCTCACTCATGTTGGACACGGTTCTGCAAAATAGAAACCTGTCAAATCAAAGCTTCATCTACATCAACGGTTTGAAGGCGCAGCGAAGACGAGTTTTTGTGTGCTTGTTGCCCCACATAAACATGTCGTCTGTTTGTTTTTCATTTCTCGTCGTGTTAATACTGCCTTTGGATACTGGTCATGGTGAGAAGGACCCACCCGTTCATGCTCTTTTGTCTTCATGTCCGTATTACTTGTTCATTCATTTTTTCTATTTTTGTTGGTGCCGTGATTATTGTGTTAGCCCAGTGCCTGTACGGTGATGCTGAAGGCTAACATATTGATGAATAAAATTACTCGTAGTGCATACGACAGTGTGAGCAGTCTGTCTCCTTTTGCATTAGGCTTCACACAATCGTTTGATTCACACAAGGAACAGCTCGCATGTGCTTAACGACTAAGAGCCAGAGTTAATTTTTTTACACTTAAATAAAAGGATTGCTCTGCTCTCATGCATGCCTAAATTAGGTCAACCACTTAAAGGAACACACCTGCCAACGTCCGCTTCGCCCTTCAAGAACTTCAGCTGGTTGAAGTAGGGCCATGTTACTTGTGTTGCCTCCTTACCATCCTCCGCAGGAGAACCACTCCGGGAACCCTTCTTGGCAACACGATATTTCTTCGTAAAAGGATCTCGCAGCCTTTTCCAGCGTGCCGGGAGATTTTTTTCTGGAAGTAGGCAAAAAAAATGTTAGCGAGGTTACCTTCGAATCCACCGCATGCATACAAAAAAAGGCCGCGGAGGGGAAGGCGGCATCAATTTCAACAATATAGCTGTTCGAGTGGCGCCACACTCTTTTGTCCTTTGCTTTTCGCGGCGAGCCATGCGGGTAGACCGGAAATATTCTCGTGTAGCTCCAAAGTCATATGCAAAGTAGCGTGCCGCAAACCCCTGCTACCCAACACACCCGCACGCAAACTTCGCTGCACATACAGCTGAGCACCTAGCAAAGCGTGTATTCTTTCCGGAAGATAACCATCACCGCGCGATAGCGAATGTTCCCACTTCATTCACTGACCATCGTTTGAAGAAATATGCACTGCGCAGCTCGCGCCCGGGTTCTATTGTAGTATGTGCGCGGCGGTAACTATAGTTGAATGTATTTTGAAATTTTCACATCGGTGAGCAATGACGCACACTGGTACTTGCTGGAGATGTTCCCCTCTAAGTGAGAGTGACACAGCTGCAGGAGGTCCACCCCGCTAGCTGAAACGTCGTAGGACTAGTAATTGTAAACAAACCTTGCAGGTCGCACTCTAGTTCGGCAGCAATTTCTTCCCAGGTCGCGTTCTTTTTCCTCTGGTCCCTGTAGTCCGATAGACCGCTATCCCACAGGATGAGCCGCTTCTGCAGAGCTGCAATAAATCTGTCGTTGAATTCTATCCGGGCTGCTTTCGACGACGACATTGTACCAAGCGCGCCCACCAGAGGACGCAGACAAGCGGAGCAGGCGGAAATGGGGGCGAGCGGCGAGACCTCCTGATTGGCTAGTTTTGGTAAGCTGTTTGTTTGCCGCTTCTGGTGCCGTCGACGCCGGAGGGAACTTATCTGGCCTCGGCACATCGGTGGCAGACGACATTGTAGCGCGCTTTCGGTGAAGCACAGCACGTCTACTTTGGTCGGCACCGGATCTCGCTCGGCGTCGACGGCGTGAGCTCGCAGCGATCTGACGTTTAGGAGCGCTAGCGTGAATGCGCCACCACCGCCGCCGTCTGCACCGCCGCCACCACCGCCGCAGGTTTCCGCTGCGTGAAGGTTTCGAGCCTGTGGTTCTGCAGGCGTTGAAACTCGTCGGTCCAGTGTAGGTTCGGCTCTGCATCCTCCTGAGTGTGCCCTTCGGGTAGCAGGGTTTAATTTTTTTCCGCCGCCGCGCGTCGGGCGGACGCCGCCGGCCGGTGTTCGCCGACTTTTCGTCGCATATTCGCTGCATGTATTCAGGCCCTTAAAATTCGTACGGCGTCATAGTTAGTCATAGTTGTGTGTCATAGTTACTCTTGAAGTTTACCGCGCCGTTGAGCACGCGCCGCACGGGGAGCGCTAGACATTGTGGAGGCTTGCGCGGAGGGGGGGGTGCTGGGTAAAAACATTTTTTTATTGAGCAGCCAAGGGAGCTGGAAAGGGACGTGGTCAGCCTACTACGTCCAGGAGGCCGCGAGCCTGCGCCGAATCCAGGGCTCGTTGCACCAGGGTGATTTGATGCTCCGGCGCCGAGCTGGTCTGCGCAGACTCCCACTGCTCAAGGGAGGGGGAGTGAATGGGGTGGGGGTGGTGGGGACATGAATACGCAAGGTGGTGGGTTGTGAGAGGGGTGTGACATTGTGGGCAGTTGTGGGGAAAAATGGACGCAGATATGTGGGAGAGGGTAGTATGGTTGTAGAAGGCTTCTGTTTGTAGACGCCGATATATGTGAGCTTGGTGGTTGGAGAGACTGTGGTGTGGAGGAGGGTATGTTCTTCTGGTGTGTGTGTAGTGCGCGAGGAGGGAGCTGTAGGTAGAGTCCAGCGGAGTTAGGATTTGATGGTCAGAGATGAGGCGCCCGGCGGTGTCGGTCCTTGCGGTTGGGAGTGCCCGAGTAAGGAGATCGCGGGCTGCGGCATGAGCCGCCTCATTCCCTGCAAGGCCAGCATGGCCTGGGGTCCAGACGATGGAGATTTTAATGTCCTGGGGAAGGTGTTGGAGCACAGTGGGGGCCTGGGGTGGTGCAAGGCCAGCTTGATACAGCCGACAGGCTTGTTGGGAGTCTGTAATTATGGTCAAGTATGGTTGATGCTCGTGTGTGGTAGTTGCATGAGCGATGGCAAGCTCTTCGGCTGAGGTGACCGGCAGATTTCGATAGGTCACGGCTGTGGCCAAACGTCCGTTCGAGTCCACAGTAACTAAGGTGGTGCGGGTGTGGTCGGGAGTTGTAGCAATATCCGTATATCGTGTTTGGGAGTCGGCGCCGTACCGTTTATCATGCATCTTCACCATGGCTTCACGACGTCCTCGATCGAAGGATGAGTGCATGTGTTTGGGTACCGGGCATTGACAAATGGACAGGGGGATGCGTTGTAGTTCGTGTTGAGGGGAGGGGGTGGGCCGGCCAATGTTTTGGAGAAGGCGTCTACCTGAGGGAGTGAGGGCGAGACGATGGAGGTGGGGAGTGTGCTGTGCTTCTAGTAGTTCACTGAGCGTGTTGTGCAGGCCGAGGTAAAAGCAGACGCGCATTGGAAGTATAAGTTGGGAGTCCAAGGGCAGCTTTGTACGTTTTCCGGATTAGAGCCTGTAATGATTGCAGCGCCGATGACCCCCGTCTTGACGATGACCCCCCTCCCTTCTCGTGGCCTTGCTGGGTCTTCCCATCCGGTGTCGGAATGTTGGGGCGGCCTCCGCCGACGCTAGCGAGTCGCAACCCTTTGTTGGGCCTCGCCGGCGGCTTTTGTGAGGCGTCGGGGGAGGCTTTCCTTTCATCTTGACCTTCGGGGACGGCCGG
Source organism: Haemaphysalis longicornis (assembly GCF_048455015.1). Taxonomy (NCBI): domain Eukaryota; kingdom Metazoa; phylum Arthropoda; class Arachnida; order Ixodida; family Ixodidae; genus Haemaphysalis; species Haemaphysalis longicornis. The sequence continues at coordinate 204,498,954 of NW_027526407.1, read as the reverse complement.
GGGGAGCGGAGGTCAAAACCCTTTTTGGCATGTGCGCTGCTGTGGGGGAGGCGGCATTGCTCGCGCCCTGCTCGCACACGCTTCGACGAGTTTGTTCCGAGCTGCGGCCCAGAGTGGTCGCACCAAGACTTGCTCCCGTGGCGGTTTCTGGGCGCTAGAGCCCCACGAATTTCTCGCCAACCCCCTTTTTTGCGCTGCGGCGCCTTTTAATTTTAATCCAGTTTTTCTTGTCTTGTGCTATGTTTCGTCGTCTCTTGTAAATACGTGTAAATAAACTTCGTTTTCTTCATCACTTACTGGCCTCGTCTCGTCATCGGGTCCTTCACCACCCTCCACGACGACACCAACCACCTTCAACAACGAACCAAACGTTACTGAGCCACTCAGAAAAAATTAGCGCCCTTGCACTCTGTGGGGAAGAATGACCTGCGACGCTGATCGCAGTTCCTGGAGTCCACAAACCAAAACACGTTTTGTGTAATTTGCGATGGAGCATACTTTCTAGCCAATTACCGGAAGGAAACTTCGAAGAACCCCAGCTTTCCCTTGTGTTCTGTATCCTTCCTCGAATCGAGCGTCCACGGTAGATCCCTGAAAAGGAATTCCCCATGCATAAGCATAGCGGAATCCCCCCCTCGGCCGAGTGGAGGGAGCAAATAGATGGAGGAGGGACTCAGGATACGGCTCTTAGTCTCGTGGAGAAAAATGGAGCTGTCTGTTTGACAGCAGTGATATAGGCATCTTACAGTTTTTGTAACACACCGACCCAATCCCCTACACCACAGAGAACACCGGACAGGTCATATTGGGCTGTTTGACGTCCGCGTATAAACTACTCGCCAGCATAACGGACATTGCATTAGTGAGGGCATGAATGTTATGCTGTGATTTAACACAGCCCTCACAACCAGTGATCGCATAAACCGGCAACCAGTTATATGCGCGGGCTTATACGCCTCGAACTTCGCGATCGCTGCTCCCCCTGCGACCGCTTCTCCGCGGCGCTTACGGCAGGCGCGCTGCGTGGCTGATAATGGCTCATTCAGTGTTTTGGTTCTCTTTCGCTTCTTCTTGCCTGTCCGCGCCCGAAACAAGTTGTTATGGTTACGCCCGTGAGAAGGCACTTCAAGAGACATCTGCGTCTTGGTAAAGTGTTCGAACACGAGCAAAAGGTATACGGGGATGTGGTGATGCGCGCTTCTAGACCGCTCTTACTGGCGCAGGTGACGGGAGCAGAATATAACATATATAACAACTGTAACCTCCAAATACATCAGGAACAAGTTGATTGTATTGTCACCTCGTTTATACCAAATAATGGCACAATGAGAGGTTGGTAGCGTTTTGCAGCGCGGAGAACGACTGCGGCTTTGTATAGAATATATATATATATATATATATTTTTGAATGCGGCATATAAAGAAAAGATAAGACATTAGGTAGAACAAAAACACCAGGTACAAAAGCACAGGTAGTCAGGAAATTGATGACTCTGTACAAGTCTAGAGGTAGGCATGGAGTCCGGTCTCATGTAAAAAGTTCAGCAGCGACCTGCAGTAGCGGTCTTCGTTCACCCACCGGTTGAAGTCCCCCGGTTTATCCCACCGAAGACCAACCACTCTTAGCGCACTGTCCCGAGCTGTTCTGGTTCCTGTGCACGTCCACAAGAGATGATTGACATCAGCTTCAGCCGCCGAAGCCGGACACTTGGGACATATTCCTGGGTCTTCTACGTCATCGAAAAATGTTTCGGAGATGTGATTACCCAATACCCGACAATAACTCGTGCCTTTTATAGGAATAGAAGCCACACGAAAATTTTACGTATATTCCAAGGCTATGGTTCGTTAAATATGTGCCCACTCATGCCTTATAACAAGGACCAAGGAAAGTTAACGAAACCACGCAAAACGTATTGGTCTGCCAAGCCCGCAAGAAAGAGAACAGCTCGTATGGGAATGAAAGCCAACTAGATACAAAATGCACTGATATATCCCAAGACATGGGGGCGGGAATAAAGTTAGGTTCGTTGTTGAGGTGGGTGTTGTCGTCGTGGAGGATGCTTAAGTACCCCATGACGAGACGAGGCAAGTAGATGATGAAGAAAAAGTCTATTTACACTTATTTACAGCAGACGACGACGCATGCACATCAGATAATACAAGACAGTAAAAACTAAATCACAATTACACGACGCCACATGCACAAGGGGGTATCGCGGCACGATCCCTGGTAGGGGCCCGGAGGCCAAAAAGGTGCCAAACCGCCGCATGGTTGGCTGGACAGGTGTGGGGCGTTCTGGTGCCAAGAAACCGCCACAGGAGCGAGTTTTCGTACGACCGCTCACAGGCCAAGCTCTCGACAAACTCAGCCAAATTGCGCATGCAGTGGCAAGCGGAGGTGCCCGCGCACAGAAACACACGTACCAATTAGGGTTTTGACCCCCGCTCCCACGTGTCGGCTCCCCCGAAGGTCGGGAGGAAACGAAAGCCTTCCCAAAAGCCGCGTAGAAGGTCCCCGGCAAGGCCGTCCCAAAGGCCTGCCACTCCGCCGACGGAAGGGGGGACAACAAAGCCCGGAGAAGGGAGGAGGGTCATCGCCCCAGGGGGGACCATCGGCGCTGGCATCACCACATTGGGGTACGCTTAACTATCGTTGTGTACAAATGCGGAGAGAAATCAAATAATAGAATCAAAATAAATCAAAATAATCCCACACACAAGCTGCAAGTTCACTTTTCTTTCGTTTGTACGTCAAAGAACAGCTGATCATTCGGCGGGCGCATTTTTTGAAGTATATAAGTTCCCGACGATAAAAAGGGTCATTGGAAGAGTGCGGTATCTCATAAAGCCCTCTGATTTCAGTTTGTGCTAGATTCTGCAGGATTTCTGTGTCGTAGGAGGATGTTTCGAAGAATCGTTTAGCCGCAGACGCGGATTACTTTATAAGCCTGTCTGCACTCTGCTAGTGGAAGGTACATATGTAGCATATGATCTATTGCGAGCGCTCACCTCGCGACAAGGCACCCCAGCAATAAATTTTTTGCAGCGTGCTAATCCCCGCGTTGAATTTGGTGTTATCCATTGCACGTATTTTGTAAAACGTTCGTGAAATTTATGCCACACTGGCTTGTCAATATCTGAGGTATGAAGTGCACCATCGTGGGCAGGTATGAGTACTCCGCTAGATTATGTAAGCACTCAAAGCCGATTTACGTCGTTGTGTATAGCCGTAGCATGGCCATCTGAATAAACGCAGTAAATTTCCGGTCAGTGGAATTACAATCAGCTCCATGCATATGCCGGTTTCGCGACGCCCGCCTGTCACACACCTGGTGCTTATGCAAACAGAATGTCTAAGAATGTCTAAGACAAACTAAGATTCTGACTAAGATCGCGTCAGAAATATTTACTCTCGTGAATACACCACATTTGCGAACAGAGCGTGACTGCTTCACATAAATATGTATTTCGAATGCATACAAACGGTAAAGCAACGGCGACAGTAGTGAGCGGGCCGGAGACTCCCACGACTACTTAGGAACGGGCCGCTAGGGGTATCGCTCGACGCGTATAGGTGAAAGAAACCGTCAAAAATGTTTCTCTGCAAGCCATATAAGCTAAACAAATAATAACGACCAACGTCGGTGTTCAAAGCGGGAAAGTTGCATCACATCAGGGAGGAATTCGCAGCTACTCGACGACATAGAGCTTCAGGGAGTAACGGCGACGTCAGCGCTTTCCGTATTTTTCGCGCATATTCGGGCTCCTTTCTGGGCCAATGGTCCTTCAATTCCTGCTCTTCATCCTCCAAGCGAATGACATGCGCCCGTAACACACGTACCGTCCGTTTCCGTACCCCGGCATAGGCATGTTACTGTCTGTGTAACATACCAACCAGGACCCTAACAACTCGATTACGGTGAACAGCTGACAGGGCGCATCGAGCCAAGAGACTTCCACGTTTAAATCTCACAACGGGGATGCCATCGTAAGCACCATGAATCCCTTTGTGCGTCCCCACCTCCTTCCACCTCAACCCGTGCAGGCATAAACAGGCAACCGGTGATGAAAGCATACTTAGGCCTGACATATACCGGCGAGAAGGTCGCTCGGAAAACCTTTCAAGCTATACAAGAACTATGGGCTGAAGTTTCTCTTCAACCGCGAAGCATTGGCACCTACTCGGCGAGGTGGCGGCCAAGGCGGTGGCGGTTTTCGGTCGTTGTTGCCCCCATTCGCGCTTCCGTTGATTCTCCGCAGACATCCGATAACGGCGCTGCCGCCGTTGTCCGCCCATTGTGGAACGTTTAAAAGGGACATTTGTGGTGCCAAGGGGAATAACATTCGTGAAATACGGGTCTCCGGAGGAGGTGCCCAGGAGCGGAGCCGAGTAAAGAGGCTTCACCGGAATGAAAGCTCGGGGGGGGGGGGGTTGTACATAGCGTGCTTCCCAGTAAAAATACAAAGAAAACAGTTCACGTGCATCAGCGCCTGAAGGGGGAGCATGAGACAGCTCACGCTACAGGCACCCAGACAGCGAAGCCAGTTGCCGCCGGTTCTAGAGCGTGCTGACGCGTTCTTCTTCGGGAGAAATGACAGTCTGCGGACAAAGCGATCCGGGCCCGCCAGTCATCCATTAGGAACCCGAGGATATAGATGGATATGACGATGACTACTTTTACCAGGGTGAAAGCGATGACGTAACCTGTAAATGAACAATTTCAAACCTAATGCAACGTGTGGTGGTATTTCCTTTAGTGCTTACACTGTAGAAACACATTCTGCTAACTGATTGATTGTAGGGTATAACGCACTGACGCTCCACAGACGATGAGGCGCGCCGTAGTGGCGGCCTCCGGATTAGTTTGACCACCTGGGGATCTTTATTGTGCGCCCAAATCTCGAACACACAACAGTTCTTGCTTTTCGCCTCCATCAGAAAAGCGGCCGCCGCGGCCGGGAATAGAGGAAATCCTCCAGCTTCGCTGTGGTTCTAGCCTTGAGTGACCTAGTGCAGGCTTCGCCCATTTCTTTTGCAGCATTTTTGCAAAAAAGAAAGCCGCCTTTCTCCGGAACAATGCAAGTCTGCAACGTGGAGCCCCAGTGGCACCCTGGCCAATGTCAATTGAGCACCTTCGCTTCACTCCACTTTATTACCTTAAAGACCCCACCCCCACAAGAGGGTGTTACTTAAGGGGTGGGTTGTACAGAGATGTAACAAATTCCACAATTTTTTAACACAGGTACTTGGATACACTTTGAACAAAATGTGATGGACAGATGATAGAAACAATGTCGCGGGGAAGGCCATTCCATTCTGCAGCTGCGCGGCAGAAAAAAGATGTCGAAAAAGTTGTGGTGCCAGAACGGGGTCGGGAGACGGCGGCGGGGGGAATGCGCGCGGCGGGAGCGATGTAAGGTGGTCGGCTGAAAGAACTGTGATAAAGCTTGTGGTAAAGTGATGGTGTAGCGATTCTGCGGCGAGATGAAAGAGTGGACAGACCAGATTCGTTTTGTTCTTTTTGCTAATAAAGAAGTTTATTCTCTCTCTCATTTTTAAGGGATGACACGCTGATATCATATGAACAGGAAGAATGAATGAAACGAGCAGCACGATTTTGCACAGCTTCGGTGGCGTTTATCAAGTAAACTTGGTGATGGCTCCAAATGGATGATGCGTACTCAAGTTTGGGTCGTATTAGCGATTGGTAAGCCAAAATTCTTACGTGATAGGGTGAGTGACGCAGATGGCGTTTTAGAAATCCTAATGACCGGTTAGCCGATGAAATGATATTAGTAATATGCGTGCGCCAGGAAAGGTCAGGGGTTAGTGTTACGCCAAGGTATTTATAAGAGTCACTTGTTTCGACAGGTATGTCAGCGATTTCATAGGAAAATAGGAGCGGATTTTTGCGGTGGTGAAAGGAAACTAATTTACATTTTTTTAGGATGAAGGGTCATTAGCGAGCGGTTACACCAGTCTAACACTTTATTAAGGTCATTCTGTAGGGCTATATTTCCAGAAGTGTTAGTTATTTTGCGTTAGATAACACAGTCGTCAGCGAACATGCGAATGTTGCATGGTAAATTTTTAGGCAAGTCGTTGATATATATTAGGAATAAAAGCGGGCCGAGGACAGACCCCTGCGGTACACCGGACGTTACAGGAAGCGAGTTAGACTGGACATTGTTAAGGGAAACAAATTGGGAGCGGTTAGTCAGAAATTGGGCAATCCAGTTTAGAACGTAGGGTTGCAGGTTCAGTTGAGAAAGCTTCATTAGTAGGCGCTTGTAGGGTACTTTATCAAACGCCTTGGTGAAGTCAAGAAAGGTGGCATCAGTTTGTCGGTTAGTGTACAGGTCATGAAGAAAAAGGGCTAGTTGGTTTTCGCATGAAAGGCCTTTTCGAAATCCATGTTGTGAGCGATTAAAAAAGCAGTTGGAATCAAGGAACTGCATGATTTGAGAGTATATGATATGTTCCATGAGTTTGCACAGCACACTGGTTAGTCATATGGGGCGGTAATTTAGCGGACAGTCTCTGTCACCTGATTTGTGAACTGGAATGACCTTCCCACACTTCCAGTCGTAAGGCAGAATTCCTGTGGACAGGGATCGAGAACACAACAATAACAAAAATTCGGCAGATATGTGGTTTGTGTTTTTAAGAGCTTGGTATTTATTTAGTCCGTACCAGTAGAGGATGACAACTTCATTTTTTTCTAATAAAGAAAGGATACCAGAGAGGTTTATGCTTATGGGCGGCATTTCAGGCAGACTAACCGAGAACAGTTCCGTATCAGTAGGGTCAGGTTCGTTCGTAAAGACCGAATGAAAGGCTACATTAAACATATTGGCACTTTCAAAACTACTTGCTTCTTGACCAGACTGATTAGTAAGGATAACAGAGGGGGTGTCATGTGGGTTTAGAACTTGCCAAAAGCGTTTTGGTGAATCAGCGAGGATTTTAGGTAGTTCAGGGTGAAAGAATGAGTACTTGGCGTTGCGCACTTCTCTTAAATATTGTAACGCTACATAAGAAACAATATGCTTTTTCTGCAATGTCGTATTTTTCCCATGCGCAAACACTGTTTCTAGTCCTCGCGGCACGAAAAAGGCGTTTCTTCTTGTTTTCAAGTGTTTTTAATGACTTCGTAAACCAGGGTTTTTGGCGGGTGGGACGGAAAGTTACCTTATGGATGAATTTATCAGCTAACCAGTTCACTTTGTTTTTGAAGAGTAACCAGTTTTCGTTAATAGATCGATCCCGAAAACCGTCCTGGAACGACGGAAGAGAGGCGTCAAGTTCACGAATGATGGCCTCATAGTTCCCCGTATCATATAGTCAAACTGTTTTACTGCAAGCTTGACGTATTTCAGGAAGAAAGTTAAAATTAGCGCGAATGACTTTGTGATCAATTATTTCATTTAGATATGTTATAGAAGACAGGCTGCCCGGATCCGTTGTTAAGATTAAGTCAAGAATATTGGCGGTATCGGAAGTTACTCGAGTAGGTTTTCATATCAGCTGAGTAAGATTATAGTTTAGGCAGACTTCAAGAAATTCATTAGCTTCTTTTGCGTTGGGTGCTGGCGAGGTTAGGTTTGTCCAATCGACGTTTGGGAAGTTAAAGTCCCCAAAGAGAAGGACCCGAGCATTTGGGTATTTGTTCGAACGTTTGGTTAAAATACTGTTAAGTTCGCAAGAGAAATCCGGACTACTTTTAGGGGTCCTGTAACAAACACCTAAGAGCACCAACTGTGGTGCGGAACGACAGATCAACCATACGATTTCGAGGTCAGAGGCTATTTTAAAAGCAGAGCATCAGAGTTGTTTGTTTACAGCAAAGAGAACGCCCCCGCCACGTGTGCCGGGACGATCGTTTCTAAAGAGATTAAAGTTGCACAAGTCGGCCAAAACTTCGCCGCCGGTGACGTCAGCAGTCAACCACGTTTCGGTTAGTATAAGTAAACTGCTACTGGATGAAGATACAAGGTTCGACATGTGGTCGCGTTTAGAAAGAAAACTGCGAATGTTAGTGAATATAAACGAAAAACAGAGATTAGCTTTGTTACCAAGAACAGAACCATTTAACGAACTGGGGTGGGAAGGGGGTTGCTACGATTTTTCTTGGACAGTTCCGGTTGTATCATCGAAAACGTACCGTTTAGAGCCCACAAACAATGTTTTGTACCGTAGAAGGAAAGGACCCGATTTTTTTTTAGCAAAGGCAAAAAGGTGTTTCCGTGCGTTCCGGACTTCCGGCGAGAAATCTTCCCCAATGCTAAAATCGGCATCTTTAAGTTGAGGACCATTACCAAGGACAGTTTCCTTGGTTTTAAAAAAGGTGCATTTCACTATTATGGGCCGACACCGGTCTGGAGAGTGGCGACCAAGACGGGGGGCACGCTCAATTTCCTTTGATTCAATAGATATTTTGAAGTGGTCCCTGCAGAACGCAGTGATTAGCTAGCTGCTCAGACTGTACGTAGGTCTCGGATGGCGTGTCGTCCGCTATTCCGTAAAACAGCAAGTTGTTCCTTCGGGAATGGTTCTCAGCGTCGTCCAGTCGAGCCTCCAGTACCGAGACCTGCCTAGTAGTCTGGGAGGTGATGGTTGTTATGGTGTCTAATTCAGTTTGTAGTGTTTGAACCTGATGGTAGTGCGATTATAGGTTGTCGATTATTTTGCCTAGTGCGGAGATTGCTTTATCGGTGGTAGAGAGCTGGCATTTTAGGCTCTGCATGTCACCAATAAGCTGGGCTTGACCGGAAGACAAGCTTTTTCGGTTCATTTAGAATTTCTTCTAGGGTGGGGGGTCCAGGGTTACTTTCGATGTCACCAGATAACATCAGCAGCAGAGAAAAAAGTGTTCATACAATCAGACACGATACAAACACAGCACTGGGGGCTCGGTAGCTGAATAAGGCATCGATTGCTTGATTTTTTAGCGAAAAGGCAATACTCGTTACTGACCTGCATGACAAACAGAAGTGGGTTAGACCGTGTCGTGGCACAGCCACCGAGCCCACAGAGCGCGCCGGGCAGGAGGGGACGATTTATACACAGTGCGCCTGATGAAGTCGATGACGGTGTGGCCTTGATTTCCCTTTCGAGGGCCCAGTTTGCAGGTTCCAGCGCCGTAGAAACTGCGGTTGCCAACGCTGGGAGGAGGCGCTGGTCATCCATGGTGACAAGGCTTGCCGGGAAAGGGTTGTTCACGTGGATGGCTGATACTGGGCCCAGAAGAACGGGGACCAGCACGCAGGAGATAGCGCAAACGAAATCCTGCATGGCGAACAGAAGTGGGTTAGACCGTGTCGTGGCACAGCCACCGAGCCCTGGCTGCTGGCTGCTGGCTGCTGCAGTCGGCTGCAAGAGCTCGGGCACCGGTTTCGCTTCTGAGGGTATTAAAACCATCTTCAGTCCGGAGCTGAACGGCACGAGATCTGCCTATGGCTGCCCCGGTCGCCCATACGCTTTGGCGTTCGTTGGACGATTTAATGGCTACCGCCATTAAATCGTCAAAGCTACCGCCACCGGTCGAAGGCTTGGACTGATCGGGCACGCAGCCAAAAGTTGAGCCAGTTACCGCGAAGACAGGGTGGAAACTAGCTAACTTGTAGCTCTTGTAAGCATTTTTCCTATTTTATTATGTTCCTCACAGCAGTGTGATTGCATAAAAACCTGAAATAAATGTGCTCCGCAAGATCCAGGTCCCGCCTCCGTTCCCTTTTCTGGTTTAGCATGCAGAGCATTCAATCCCATAATTCGATCATTACCACAGTGCATCCGTAATGTGCAACTTAAAAGTATAAACCCGAATATTGACGTTTAAAAGGTCACTAAAGGCCCAACAAGATTTTGTGGTAACTGAAGGATCGTACCACTCCCGGCTTTTGTTGGGCGAGAAACGACGCGTTATTTCCTGCGAAATAAGTAAATAAAGCTGGCGTTTCTCTCACCCGCTTCACATTCATTTTCAGTAACGTAACCATTGCGTCGCAACCTGGGAGCGCATCCCCGCTGCGTTCTCCCTCTGGGGACTTGGGCGGCGGCGGAGAGCGGTGCGAGCAAAACAGCTTGCGGGGCGGCGTGGCGCGGCGCTGCACGCCGCCACACAGATCTACTGCGGGAATGGTTCCTGGTGAAGGATGCTGGCTTGCACTTTTGATTTTAAAGACGATAGTCTTTCTTGGGCTACTTAATCCCTGATATTTTGTTCTGTCTGCATGTCTGTTTGTCTGTCTGTGTCTGTGATTCGATTTAGCCAACCGGCCAAAGTGATACAATGTCTGCGCAATAGTCATATATACTCAACGTCTGAGTCCCGTGTCAACGCTCATATTTGTCAACATTGCTGAACAAGAAGAAGACATTACGCAAATATGAGGCGGAAAATCTATACATAAGTGATATCTGCAGTGTTCTTTTATTTCCAAATTCATGAATGCTTGGGATTGCCGGCTGCAAATGAAATACTAGATCAATTGCATAAAATCGTCGCCTGCCGTTGCCAGCGCTCCTATAGCTCATGGCTGTATTTAAGAAATCAAACGGCAACAGAAACGAAACGTTCCACGTTTTACGTTCCGCTTGGAACGCTCGTGGAGAAGGGCAACGTGGTTCAATCAAATTTGTAGTAAGGCCACTCAATTCACGCGCGTCTCCGCCGTGCGGAAGCGCTTGCATCGATGCACCCAGCCTGGAGCAGTGGAACGCGGTAAATTTAAATTTACTTGATCAAACCTTTAGTGTGTTCGCCTTGGGAGGAGCGCGACGGAAAAGGAGCAGCATGAGAGGTGAGCGGGAAAGCAAAGGGAGTCATTTACTTGGGAAATGTCAAGAAAGACTATCGTGTTTTGTCGGCATTTTCAACGAAACGAGCAGATACGCGGCTAATTTTTTTCGCCGACGGAATGAGAAACGCGTTTAGATACTCTAACCGCCGGTGTGCCCGCCTGCCCCGGCCTCCCAGACCCAATCGAGCTGCCTGCGAGCACGGGGCCGCCTTTGAGGCAACAAGCGCCGTTTCAAATATTGTCACGGAACAGTTATGTGAATATGAGGAGAGATACGGTATGTACTGTTTGGTTTGAATTTTATAAAAGGACGACAAACGCTCCTCAGCTACCGGTCTTTGTGCTCTCTCGCTGGCATTGTTCAGCATTTTAAATATTGTGAATGCATTGTATTTCCATGTTTCTGCCTCGTAACAATATCACCCGCTGGCACCGTTCATGTTGGCGCCTTTACATCACCTACTCTGGCGATCACAGCCATCTCATATTATCTTCCCTCGCGCAGCGCGAACCTAGCGGGAAAAAAAAAACTCTCTTGAGCCTTCTCGGCAGCCATGTGAGCCGTCGTTACGGAGCTATGGGGGACGGCCAGCGACGAAAGACGCCGCTAACCCGCCAAACGTGTGCAGCCCGTCGCCGCACCATCGAGTTGGAGCTGATAAGCTTATAAACACGTGGCTTATGTCACGATTTTGCAACAAGTGGATCGTTGTAGCCACAGAGTGCATGACGCGATACGCAGAAACCTCCGCTCTTCCCGAGGGGACTGCACCAGAGGTCGCCAAAAAACTGCGCTACGACATGCAGCACCTGAAGTTCTAATCTAGGACCACGGAACGGCTTCAACTCCAGGACGCACAGAATTAGCCCAATATACGCTACAGCAGCACGCATCAGCGAAGTACCACTGCCTACTACTCCCAAACGAACGTACTTACCGAACGTTTCAACAAGGCGATAGTTGATATGCTATGTCCGTAGACGCTGACCATAAGGTGTGGGACGAACTTTTTTCGGTCACGTTTTAGGGGTGAACCCCCTTAGGGTCTCGGGCTGTCGGCGTCTCCTTTCATCATCGTCGCGTCAAGTAGTCACGGTTATAAACACCGGGACACTCCTTTTCCAACGCCTTACGCTAGAACGTAACGCGTTCTAAAAGAACACACAGGGGCACTAGTTTTCCAACGCATCGCTCTAGAACGCTTCGTGCTTCAAAGACGCGAGATTTTACAGCAAATCTGTGTTCCTCTACCCCCAACGGTTTCATCTCAGCGGGCGAAAACGTCAAGGCGTCAAGAATGCATTATACACTGCGTGCTTCGCCCTTCGCGAGATTTCACGTTAATGGAGATGGCTCGGGATTTTTCTTTTGTCATAGAGTGGGGAAGCCCTCCTCTAGCAATGAATTCAAATAAGCTGTTCCCCCGTTATGTTTTATTAGCGTTTTTTAAACTTTATGTACAACAAACCTATTCAGGAAACTATGACGATGAGGCCGTTCGAGCTTGTGTATGGAAGGCAGCCGACGACAACGTTCGACGCCATGCTGCAGCACGTAAAAAGCGGCGGCATCAATGCCAACGTTAAGGGCTAACTATACACAATACAAAGAGGGCCCATCAGCTTGCTTGAGTTTGTTCAATGGACCACCAGCTCATGAACGCCGAACGCTGCAACATCCGGTGCCGAAATATCTGGTATCGCGTAGGTGCGCTTGTGTGGATTTGGACTCCGATCCGACTACGCGATCTCAGTGTGATTCTTTTGAGGCTCTATTTCGGACCCCAGAGAATTCAACCACGCGTGGGCCAGCTTGCCTACGATGTTGTTCCCGTGGGTGACAAAAGACCACGACGGTGCACGCGGGCCGAGATCGTACGCTCTGTTCGCCTGGAATCTTACCACCCCAGTTTATGAAGTTTATTATTAAAGACGTTAGTCGGTCTTGGGTTACTTAAACACAGAAATTTTGGTTAGTCTGCATGTCTGTCTATCTCTCTGTCTCCCTGTGACACGATTAATCCATCCGGCCAAAGTGAAACAGCAACTTCGCAATAGTCTTATATAGCCACAGCCAAATCTAAGTGACTAATCCCAGTGTTAATGTTCATACTTGTCAACATTGTTCAACAAGAACAAGACATTACGCAAATATAAGGCAGAAAATCAATACATGAGTGATATTTGCAAAGTTCGCGAATGTTTGCAAAAATTCACGGATGCTTGGGTTTTGCGATACCAAATAAAAGACTACATGAACTGCAGAAAACCGCCGCCTCGTGTTGCCCGCACTACCTGGTGGCATTTTAACAAAATCAAACCGCAACAGCAACGAAGAGTTCCTCTAGGTAGGCCCCATGTTCCGCTTGGAACGCTCGTGGTGTAGGCAAACGTGGTTCTATAAACGTTGTCGTAGGGTGCCTCGATTCCCGCGCGTGTCCGCCGTTCCGCAGCACTGGCATCGAGACACCCGACTTAGAGCAGTGGAACGCGGTAAAGTAAATTGACCGGAGCAAACCTTTAGCGCGTTACCTTGGGAGGAACGAGACGGGGGGAGGGGGGGGGGGAACGGCATGAGAGGTGAACAAGAAATAAAAGGGAGGCATTTACTTACCTCCCTTCTCTGATAGCTTGCCTGCCTTCTCTTATAGCCAGTCGACTATCGCCTTTCCCCGACATTTGCAACGAAAGAAAGAGATACGAGGCCAATTTTCTCCTTGGCGCTACGGGCAGTCTTGTTTAACAGGAAGAGGTTGCGCCCTGTGGTTCCTATACTGGACTGCTATTCAGTGTTCTCAAACTCATTGGATGGTTCGAGAAAGAAAAGTACTGAGGGATAAAAGCTTGCAGCTCAAACGCCGCGGCAATTAAATCGCCAATGCTCGACTGTGCGTGTTGTTTTATTGACTGCTTCTTTGCAGCTAGGGTTTATTTTTTTTTTCAAAGCTAAAGTTCGCTCATAAAAACCTTGTTTACTGAAAGAACCCCGCATCTTTCTCGGCTACACGACAATATAATGCCATTCAGTGACACAAACAGTTCAAATATGCACCCTGTTATAATGGTGAGTAACAAAAAGGAGTAAACCACGCTGTAGTTACAGCAAGTTGCACAGGCTGAAATATAATTGCAGCAATGCGGGTGGTTGTTGTTATGACACTCCATTTTGATCGGCAAAAAATGTCTAAAGAGGTCGTGTTGCAGAATTTCGAACTCAGTGTTTCGGCCTTGAGTCGATCGTTAGTGCAGGACACGAATGCGTCCCTGGCGTCTCCTGGCTCCCACAGGTCGCTTTATTTCCTGAAAAGAGAAAGCAATAGGTTAAATTACAAACTTTGCAAAGCTGACAATGAAGAAAACATTAAAGCTCTGAGCAAGTAAATCTTTCGGCATCAGTTTCGCCACCCCGACTTGTCATTGCTTGTGGTCTTCATTTATCTATGGCAACAGTAGAGAGTGCCAAAATATCTTGGTCACACACGTTTTCGACAGTTAGATATGAGCACGTGTAATACTAAATCTCGTGTGTATGCAGATATCTTTACGCGACCAAATCGGAAAGTAGTGTATCCGAAATTTTAAAAACGAATACTGAAGTAATTTATCATTAAGTATCCCTTAAACATTGCTTACCCCTTAACAAGAAACGTAACTTAAGTATTGACCGATTGTGAGGTTTTAACGCACCGCCGCCACGCAAACGATGAGGCGGAATGGAGGGCTCCGGATTAATATGGACGACCTTGGGATCTCTAACTTGCGCCGAAATCTCGAACACACGGGCGTTTTCGCTTTTCGCTTCCATCAGAAAAGCGGCAAAATGCAAAATTTGAGCGCTAACTGCCGTCTTCTCGCCGACGGCGCATAGCTGCTGCTGCGGCGGCATGCACTTCCGAATTCTCGCTTTTTCAGCACTGAGCCTCGCCTCAGGAAGTACTTCCTTCTCCTTAACAAGCGATCGCGTCATCAGTGAACGCACGACAGCGTGCTGTACTCTGGCGTTATTTCGTAGTGCGCCGCCGCTGCCAAGCATGTCTCGCGCGGCCTTGGCATACCACTTTCCCCCTCACCCTTCCGCCCTGCTCTCCTCCTCGGTACATCTCAGGTGCCTCCTAGATGTCTGGGTTACAACGGGTCCGACGGTGAGGGACGCCGCGAAACTGCAGGAGCGGGCACATAAGAGCTGCGCTTTAATACCGAGCTTACAATGAAAACAGGTTGCAGTCCCACAGCCTACCGTCCTGCCGGCCGTCGCGTAAAGAGGCTTAGCCCGCACCCACAATCGTTGCATGACGCCTGTGGCCGACGGGCCAGCGCCACGGAGAAAAGAGACGCCGACGTAGTGCTGGCGTTTGAGGCTGGTAACCAACTTCGTCTTCTTCCCTCTCGTGTGAAGCCACACCCTACCCATCACGATAGTGCTGCTGCGGATGCCGCTACAAGGTCTTTCCCTGGACCTATCGATTCAAAGAGTAAGCTCCAGATAAGGTAGCTCCCGAACTATATGGAGCATGCTCTCTCCCGACCAACATTACAGACTGTGAAGCTAGCTCTCTGAGTCTTGCGCGGGGCTTTGGGAAAGCTCAAAAGAAGGAAAGGTTTTCTGAAAGCCCAAATTATCCTTGCACACGCCGACCATCCTGATGCGGCCGGACACACACTCGCAAACCGGCACGGATGGTGTACGTGTCGCAGTGCCGGCACCGGCACCGTGGTGCTGCGTCTGCACACGGAAGCACGCAAGGATGTGCGGCTACAGTTTGTCGCCACTCGCGAGAAAGAACTCACTGCTAGAACGAAGTTGAGCACTTGAGGAATGGGATGATAGTGTGGGGAAATTCCTAAAGAAATTGTCATCTCTAATGCTACAGCTAGTGCAAGCGGCAAATAAATATGTGCCGTAATAATAAGCGAAAGTTCCGTACAAGGGACCGGCCGTGTAATGAGCTGATTGATTCGATCCCTTGACAACGCTCGCCACGCGGGCGTGCATCCCATTTGGTGCAGAAGTCCAGCCCACCTCTGCGCTAGCCTCGTCTATGTGGGCCTCAGTTACTCGGAACTGCACTCAAAATTTTAACCTCTTGAACACGTTTTCCGTATACTCGGCCTGAAAAAAGACTGCAAGATACAAAGTATGACAGCTCAATTATGCGTGTTCATGGCACGATATACCAGACAAAAGTGGAGACTTTGAAGCCGAAATTGAGAAGAACGCGGCCATCACGGCCAGGCTGAAGTGACGTACTAGACGGCGAGCGATCGGCCGCATGCGGCCGGCCGTCCGGAGCGAGCCTGCGCGCAAAGCTAAATTGGCTAGAATGGCTTAGGAACGCTTCTCCCTCGCAGCAGCCACACGAGAAGCGCACCCAGTCGAGCTCGAACCGTTCTCCTGGCTGGCCGGCGGAAAAAGCACCCGGGCGGATGCAATGTTACTTCCGCTTCATGGCTGTTCGCACGATCAGATGGAAGGTGCAGCGTCACCTGCGATGGTGCTATTTGAATTATTTCTAGCTACTTGACAACGAGTTTAATAAGGCCAGCAGCCATGTACTACCTGGTTTGGTGGTACGTACTGTACCTTTAAAGTAAATTTGGCCGAGGTGAAATTTGAGTGCAGTTGGCCGGTAAAGAAGTTTTCTGAAATATGACTGAAGTTGGCCTGAAGGAAGGAAGGAAGGAAGGTTTCTAAAATATTCGGGAACCTATTCTTATTCGGGCACTTTTCGGAGTCTTAAGAAAGGCTGGTTTCAAGCATACGTTAAGTATGCTTTCTGAATTAAGCTTGGAGGCAACACATGCTTGGCTTCTATTAATAATGAGCCCCTTCAACGGGTCTTTTAAAATATTTCCGTAAATCATAAATGGTCTTAAAACCTAGTCAGCCAACATATCTAGTATTTTGAATAGGAGGTCACGGAGTACCTATGCGATTAATTATTCTTCCCAATAATAACTTCCCCAAAAATTTCTCTCTATTCCGGTTCTGGTGTTCTTCAAGCGCTCAAACTACGTCAATCAAGCAATGCAGGAGGTATTGGCCAGCTATCTTTCAGTTGGGGCAATAAACGCTTTTGACAGCCACTTTTGACAAAAGAAAGGCCAGAAAGCCACAATCTTCCTTTCATAGAGCTGCCTGTAGGGCACTCTAGGGCATCGGTGGTTGCTCAATCAGTTATCAACCACTTCCTGCAGCGTGCCATGCCAACGTTTTACGAGGTTCACACTGAGACAATGCATCGTGATGGTCGGCTGCAAAATTAGTAACATGCTGCCATCTTCGCTAATTAAATTGCTGGTTCATCTCCGCTGTTAGTATGACATTACCCACGACGCCTTCTGTATGTAGGCGCCAGTGGTATATCGGCCAAGACGCTGATTCATAGGAAAATCTAACGTTACAAACAGAGGCCTTAATGAGTAGGGAATTTTCACAATAGATATGGTGCCACAAGTTATCAGGGTATGCAGAGTTGCGCTGCTGCTGCTCCTGCTTGCGATGGCAAACACGGGTGGAAAAAAATAAGCAGTGGCTTAGCTCTGCTATACCAGGATATACCTAGCGTGAGCTAAAGTTCACCTGGTTATTCTTAGGTTTCGTAGTTCTCTAGGAGTAGCTGATTATCATGCTTACTGCTGATGAAACAATTTACAATCCAATCCAATAGCGGCGGTGGCGGCTCCTCCGGCGCGCAAGCGGTGCGCCGTGAGACGTCACTGCTCCTCGCTCATGCACAGCACGGCTGTCCAAGAGCCACGCGAATCTGTTCAACGTCGGCCAGTGTAGCTCACGCTACAAAACATGCATGCATGGCTCACCCCTTCTGCGGCTTGCCGCCAGAGCCGGCCTTCTTGGGTGGCACCTTGTTCGGTGCCGGCCGGGCTGTGGACGTCGCCTCGGTGTTGTCCACGGTCGACGTGGCAGCATCAGAGGAGTTCGCGGCCGAAGAGGCGCCGAGTGAGTAGCCGCCCTGCGCCGTGCCTCCCCCGTCCAGCCACACCCGGTGCCGGAGGAGCTTGGAGCACACCACCCGGGCGGGACAGAGCGGGTGTGGAGCGGCGGACGCAGCCAGCACCAGCAGCTGCTCGGAAGGAGACACGGAGGAAAGGCCAGAGTGCACCTCTTGTACACACCATCTCAGAAAGCGGGAGGGCATTTTTGGAATTTCACTCGTGGCAACAGAGCGAAAATGGAATGACCGGAGTCCCATCGTGGCGGCCGTGGGCTAGTGACCTGGTCAATGCCACAATAAAAAGCATCGCAGACTTAGAAGCTTGGAAGCTGGAGCGGAATTCCTAGTTGTGTTTGTTTCGAAGACGCCCATTTCGCGTCCATTCCAGGCGCGCAGTAGTTGCTCTTGCGAGACCTGCGACCAGTGAACGTGCTGCGTCACATCGAGTCGCCTGATTTCGGCCAATCAAGGCTCGCTCGAAAACGTCATTTTGAAGCCGACATGAAACGGAAAAAACTCGATATTCCGCCCCTGGATGGAGTTCGTAGCGGCACATCAGGAACCGAATGATGCGGACCACACTCGTTCAGTGGCGACGCCTCGCTCTGGCGGCGCAGAGGAATGCCGATGCCGGATCCGAGCAGTTTCATGTCCCGCAACAGATTTCGCTAGCTTAACCTGCGACAAGTGCTTCTGACGTTATCTGGCCGTCGCAGGAAGAGATGTTTTCCCTCCTGCAGCATTACTTCTTACTCTGAGCTCATGGCTTTCTTATAGGAGTTCTGTACGTCAGTGCGCCCTGTTCTAGCTCGCTTACCATTGAAATACTGTCAGTGTCTCTTTAGGTTTAGGGAAACTGGGGCTACCGGAATTCCTTAAGCGTTTTTTTCGAAGTCAGGCAAGTCCACCTCATCCGAATTTGAGAAAAAGACGGAAGTTTGTCAGCGAACCTGAATGCAATGCTGCGAAAGCTTTTAAATCACATATTTACATGTCAGCTAGGGAAATTTCATGGCCACAAAAAATTAAATACGAGATGTACAATAATGGTACGATAAGTGCGGATTGGGCTCGTACTGAATCGAGACATTCAAGTTGGCGTGGCATTCCTATAAAACTTTATGGCAATTGACTTTTAAGAATGGTACGATGAAGTGTTCATGGAAAATGCAATAAACATAGAAACAGAGATTCAAGAACAGCACAGCTATAAACGAAGTAAAGGTGAGTCGTCTTGGCACCATGAGCAGCTCTCTTCAAATTTCCTACTTAAATAATTCTCTTGGGCACGCGGGAAGGCATGCCCTCACGAAGTAAGCAAGCTTTTCATTGCTTTGCTATAAATTTCTAAAATGCGTCACAAGAAGGCTGTTCACGTCTTCTTCTATACCTTAATGAACTGACTCGTATCCACCGACAGAAAAATGTACCATGGCTTGTAAGCAGAAGGAAATGTGTTTAGTATTTAATGGTAAATATGGGTTTAAAATATTAATAACCAGATCCACTCCGTAGGAAAGGGGCGACGAGAAAAAATTAT
The DNA here is from genome assembly GCF_048455015.1 of Haemaphysalis longicornis. Taxonomy (NCBI): domain Eukaryota; kingdom Metazoa; phylum Arthropoda; class Arachnida; order Ixodida; family Ixodidae; genus Haemaphysalis; species Haemaphysalis longicornis. The sequence goes on along the minus strand of NW_027526407.1, from coordinate 204,479,656 downwards.
TGTTTCACATCTCTAACTTTCATATCGCTCACTTCTTCTGTCCAATTTTTCTTCGACGTATATTGACAGATCTTTCGCCCATGGCTTATTAGTTGCTGTCTGAGTTAATATTAAGTAAGCTCTGAAAAGCATACAAAACTTTTCAAAAATCACACGAAAGAGTCTAGAGAGTCACGCCAAAAGCGAAAACCCATTAGGCTCACTTTGGCTCACTTTGATCTGTGTCACAACAGGATCTTGCTCATTTTCGATAAGAACTTCTGTCTGCGTACACGTTTGGAGTGAAATATCTCACCTACTTTCTAGCCACCGTTTTTCAAGGGTAAATTGCCTGGTATTTTCTCGTCGGTGCAGTTTTACTGACTTGGTTTCGGTTCTTGCATTTGACTCATTTCGAAAGAATTCGTGTCATATCTAAGAATAGTTATTCTTACATCTATTCAGTAGTAAGAATAACCAGACAAAAGTCAGTAATAACATAACGGGGTTGATTGCAAACTCGCATGACAGGTGGTTGACTAAATGTGCGGTGTTTAACGCACCGATCGTACACATGAACCGTGACACCCGCCATACTGGAGGGCCCCGGAATAATATGGCCTTGTAAGTGTCATAAACGTGTGCCCGAATCGCAACATGCGGGCGTTTGCGTCTTTCGTCCCCAGAGGAAAAGCGACCGTTGTGGACAGTGTGCAACTCGCGTCGTTGCGCTCAGCAGCCAGTGCCTCAGCCACTGATCCTCCGCGCCCGGTGAATTGCAGGTTTTTTTATTCAGATACCCTAAAGGCCCCGAAGGGCATTACATAGGGGGGGGGTTAACAAAGTGTGGGATACATTTCAATTCAAGAGCAAACAGTCAAGAGCGGGGATGTAAGAAGAAAAGGTAGAAAAGAAAAAAGAAAAAAAAGTACATGGAAAATAAATACAAAGCAAGCGCACATAATACATGGTTCATGGCTCTGATAATTTTAGCTATCTATACATAAAAAGTGCTTCAAACGGCTTACAAACAAATCGTGATTATGAATTGTGGCAATATCTTCTGGTAATCGATTCCAATGAAAGATGGCCAAGAACAACGGGGATGTACGAAGAAGGTTGGTACGGGCAAACAAGGGGAGGACTTTGAAAGGGTGATCTAGACGTGGAAAAATGCGATGGGCAGGTTTGATATGCGATGCAGCAAATGACGACGCACTATGATAAAGCCGGTGGAAGTGAGATAGTAATGCTAGTATTCTTCGTTTTTCGAGGGAGGGCAGCAGCAGAGATTTTTTAAAGGCAGTTATGCTAGATGTACGGGAATAGTTTTTAGTAATGAAACGTGCCGCTTTATTTTGCAAGGCCTCCAGTCTGTCTGTTAAGTATGCCTGGTTTGGGTTCCAAATAATGGACGCGTACTCAAGTTTGGATCGAACTAATGTAGTCTAAGCTAAAAGTTTAGTTGATTGTCTAGCTAAATACAAATTTCGTTTGATGAAACCGAGTGTTTTACTTGCCTTGGAAATTATAGCATCAATATGTTCATTCCACGTAAGGTTGGACGACAAATATACACCCAGATATTTTAGCGTAGAAACGTTTTCTATCACTGTGTTATTAATAGAATACGAATTTAGGTGTATGTTAGTAGACCTGGTAAATGTCATAGCTTTTGTTTTGGAAGCATTTATTTGCATTTGCCAATCCTCGCACCAGTTAACAATATTACCCAGGTCGGTCTGTAAAGCATTAGAATCTTCATAGCTGTTAATGTTTCTGTAAATTACGCAATCGTCGGCGAATAACCGAACATTAGAACTTAAGTTATTGCTTACGTCATTAATGTAAACCAAAAACAAAATTGGTCCCAGTACAGAGCCCTGAGGCACTCCTGATTTGACTTCTGGTAAGGGGGAATTGTGGTCATTTACTGAAACGTATTGATAGCGCTTGGTTAAAAATGCTGTAATCCAATTGAGAACGCTGCTGTTTATGTTCAGCCGGGCAAGTTTCATCATCAGGCGTTTATGAGGTACTTTATCAAATGCTTTTGCAAAGTCGATGAATATGGCATCAATTTGGGATGAGTCATGAACGGCCTGATGTAGGTCGGTTACAAGCTCAAATAATTGGGTTTCGCACGAGCGCCCTCGAAGAAATCCATGCTGATGAATATAAAAAAAGTTGTGCTTTGTAAGATATGTCATAACGGCTGATGATATGATATGTTCTAGAATTTTGCATGGTACGCTTGTTAAGAAGATCGGTCTGTAATTTGAAAGTTCTGATCGGTTGCCGGATTTAAATACAGGAACAACGCGTGCGATTTTCCAGTCATCTGGTATGATACCGGTGTCGAGTGAGTGTTGAAAAATGGCGGCTAGGATACAAGATGTAATTGGTTTAGTCATTTTGAGCAGTTTTGGACAAATGCCATCGGGTCTTGGGGAGGAATTATTCGAAAGTCGATCAATGGCACATTCAATTCCTTCCAGTGTGATGGTAATGCCATTCATAAAAGCCGAAATAGAAGCTGGCTGGAGTGCAAGTGGTAGTGGGCTACTACTACTACTACTACTAGGTTACTACTACTACTAGGTTAGGTAGGTTACTACTGGACACGGTAGATTTTTATTTTACTTTCACAGGTGTGCAATTACAAATCACCATAAATACTGTGGAGCGTGCGTGTACCTAAAAAAAACTTGTCACACCTTATCTTCTCCACACCCCTTACTACTCCTTGGAGCTGAGAAGAATGACACGCTCTCATTTCGCGCAGCCATGGTCGCGAGGCGCCGGCTTGACCTTATCTGAGATTCATGGTCAGCGGGATGCTATGAGGCGTTTTTTGTGTTTATGCCCGGAGGGGTAAGCGTCGGTTTAAACTATTTCTCACACCCTGAAGGCACATTCCTTAGCCCATGCTAAGGTTTATGTGCGGAACCCCTTCGGCCTCTTGCTTTGTACTACTAGGGCGAAGCTGGTCACACTTATCTCTGAATCGCTGCGTTCATCAGAAAACCTACATACATTGGTTGCGATTATGCATGTTCTGGTTGTGGTTTTCCCGTGGTTTTTGCTTTTCTCAGGTTTTTTTCCGGTTTTGTATCCTGTATATGCTCTTTCTCCAGCCTGACATATCGTGCCTGTGTTTAACCGTTGTCCGATGGAGGACTCCGTTCGGCCATCACGAGCGAGCGTTTAGGAAGTGTGTGGTTAGGTGCAAACAGATATCGATATCGTCTGGGTAGGTAAATGGAGAGGACGTTCAGTAATAAAGGGGAAGGCCTAATGAGCACTACACAAACGCAATTCGGATGCACAGCCGCAAGGCCGCTGTTAGCATGATATCGAGAGTCGTTAGTGATAGCCTATGTCCAAATTTATCTGGCAATGCGTAGCCATTACTTTGATGCTTAACAATTACTCGGGAATCACTGCTTGAGCTGCGTGCTCAATTTCGCCAGCAGCCTGAACATTCGGCGTTCGGCGTTCACTGACAAAAACTAGAATGCACACACATGAACCCTGACCAAACCGTTTATTGAAACAAAACAAGCACTCATATACTTGACCTGCGCTTCGTGCTGGGGGAAAGAACTGCAGTATGAAGGAGAGGAGATCCTTTGTTGTATGCGTAAAATAGTTGTGTACAAAACTCCACTCCGCTGTAAAAGAGTTTAGGTTGGGCTCGACAGTCTGTCAGTGGTCCTGTGTGTCCGGTCTTCTTTATCTCCGTGTGCCAGCTGGCTGTATTTCCCCTGATTAAGTTAAACCAGCATGCCTCAACACCCACTTCAGTGGATGGTGTGTCTCCTACTAAGGTGAAGATTTAGAATTTGCTGATGATTCCAAGTATGTCATTTGATTGATTGTAGGGTTTAACGTGCCGACGCAGCGCAGGCAATGAGGCGCGCCGTAGTGGAGGGCTTCACATTAATTTCGACCACCTGGGGATCTTTAACGCGCGCCAAAATCTCCTACACAAGGGCGTTTTTGCTTTTCGCCTCCATCAGAAAAGCGGCCGCCGCGGCCTGGAATCGAACCCGCGACCCCGTGCTCAGCAGCACACCACCTAGGCCAATGAGCCACCGCGGCGGGTAAGGATGTCATTTGAGTTTCTTGGTTATTGGTTCGTGACGAGTCGGAAGATAGACCCAGCGTCGGCTTGACTGTGCCCCTTCCCGCCATAAACTGGCCAACATTGAACACAGCACAACTAAATGCGTCTCAAATGCAATAAGGTGCCACTAAAGTAAAATCACATAAGATGATACTGTTTGATAGTGCTTACTCACCTTTACAAGGTATATCCTGCTGAATGTCCTTTGAAAGGCGACAAACACCCATTCAAAGGTGTTCAGTGACGCGAAAATAATCCAGTATCCCAGCCATTTCTGTTGAAGGTCCGGGGATTGCCTGTCCATGGCCCGAAGACTGTAAAAAAGGATTACATGCGCAGAATGAGTAGGATGGAAACATAGCATTTAAAGTAGATTACACCGAAACATTCACTATTCCGCCTTACGTCTTGTTGGGATCCTTGACGCCCGAGCCATTGTGCGATCACTGGGTTTGTGGCGTTGCGCGGCGCTTTTCCCCTCTCTCCCCGAAATGCCGGCTCGTCTCGGCGCCACTGTGCACAGCCGAGACGGCTCGTCTTCTCAAACTCCTGCGTGAGGTGAAGGCTGCAGCGACCATTGCGGCTATAAAACACTGTCACGCAGCGGGCGCTCCGCCCTCGTAGTCGAGCTAACCTCACCTCATTGGTCCTGTTGAACGATTCCCGAACCCCCCTCTCGCCGGGACGCGAATGCGCGCCCTGCCCAGGGGTCCGTTCGGGGAGAGGCTTCCAGGACGCTGAAGGCGTTGGCCGAAGGCATGTGACGCTTTCTTTACAAGCCGGCTGCAACTCTGTTGCGCCGGCGAAAGCCCACCAGCCCTTCCGGCTGCGGCCCGTGCCTTAACGCTGCTCCTGTTGCCCCTACGCTTGCATATAGTAAGGCCGTACCTACCACTCGACGATCACGCCGTGCGGTACGCGCCTGTGAGCGAATGGACCCCGTCTCCCTCAATGCTGCGAGCCTATCTGGCCAGCACGGCGATGCGCGCGCGCACAACGTGCGCTCACCCCGGAATTCGCCCTGACCGAAGAGCCCACTGGCTTTGTGCCGACGACACGCACACTTGCGCGTGGCGCCCCATCGCCCCTTTCACCTAACGGGAAGTACGTACCTGTACTGTAAATTATGTAATTCGGTCTGTAAAATATGGGACTAGAACGGTAGTATAAAATAAACATCTTCCCTCCGTACCCTGGGCATATTCCTTTGTCGCCCCCTTCTCCACCTGCCCAACAGAGGCGGTGTTAAGGTGGCGCGACGGCGTTTTAGTATGGGGAGCGTGCTCAAATAGCTCGAACCCGCGGTGGTTCCTCGCAGTGTGCATGAGTGCATGCCTTGTGCAGGGCTAGGGTTATGCATATTGGAGGTAGAGAGACCACAGTCTTCAACTTCTTACAAAGTCACTGGCATGAGTACGCAGCCATTGAAATATGGGAAGACGTCGCATGCCATAGCACAATGAACATCTCGAAGACATCGTGAAGCATTATCTGGATTAGTATAACTGAAATATCCCTAAAAGCGTCCCAATAAAATGGTCTCCTGTTGACAGCAAAGAATATCGGACATTGTGGAGTAAACTTGGGCTTCTCCTTATCCAGAAATGAGCCGCGGTGTCTCGTGTCACCGTGAGGGACGATGCAGATGCTGATATCCGAACTATGTAGAGTTTATGTTCAAGAATATTTACAGGATATATACAAGGAAGCACAAATACCCCGCAAGGGAGCTGAGAAGCTTGCCAGAGTCTAGCCGGCGCAGGCGGGACTATATTCATGACCTGCTGAAAGTTCCAAAGCAAAACACTCCCTTCCTCTCGCTGGGCTCGACATAAATACCATCGGTGATGGAAGGGCAAAGGTTAAAGAAAACAATAAACCGCAAGGCATGCGTTGCGCCCTAGCCGAGTTCGGTGACGCATAGGCACGGGGAGTACGCCACCCAAGGTGGTGAAAGCATGCCGCGTCCTTTTGTCCCTGTACGGGGGCCATCTCGAGCGCTCCCGCAGCGGCCCCCTGCATCGGGCGGCCAAATTGCCAGCGGCCCCCCTTTGGAGAATAACGATTTCCCCAATGCCCGCCGCGGTGGCTCAGTGGCTAAGGCGTTGCGCTGCTGAGCACGAGGTCGCGGGTTCGATTCCCGGCCACGGCGGCCGCTTTTCTGATGGAGGTGAAAAGCAAAAACGCCCGTGTGTACGAGATTTCGGCGCACGTTAAAAATCCCCAGGTGGTCAAAATTAATCCGGAGCCCTCCACTACGGCGCGCCTCATCGCCTGCGTTGCGTCGGCGCGTTAAACCCTGCAATCAACGATTTCCCCAATCGGCGTCGCGGGGGTACACGCAGTACGGCGACGTCTGCGCTCGGCCCCCGCACCGTCCACACCAAAGGGATTTGCCCGTGCGCCGCTCTGCCTGTTCCCGCGCGCACCGTGAGTACAGGTGGCCTAAATAACAGCAGTCTGTCATTGGATGTGCACCGGGGGAAGGAGGGGGGCGCTGCGGTCGAAGCTTGCAGCGTGATCATTCATTTTGCTTTGAAGCCGCTGCTTTTACTTTGCCATATTCACCCCGGAATTTCCGCAATAGAGACGCACGGCCATCGTAATTGTCCTGTCTTCATTTCCTGTGTCGGATTGGCGGGAAGAGCATCGTATACAGTATATGGGTTGTTTAGCATCCTCCGGCACAACATACTGTCCTGTCCTTGACGCATCGGGTGCTAGCGCACTGCCCAACAGCTTCTTCACCTGCACAGCGCAACTGCGAAAGCCGTCAGAGCGCTTTGTGTTCGTTCGAGATGTTAGAGGTACCCGTGCTCTCCTAACTTCACAGCACGCCAGGCGAAGAGGCCACCATGTTGGTCCGAGGTGTCGCAGTTACTCGCGCTGTGCCTCGGTGTGGATGATGCTTCGACGTCGGCTGCTCCGCCCATTTTCGCGCCGGCTAAGTGCTGTCAACCGCGCAACTACGCCCCCATGGCCGAACCGCCGGAATCAGTTAGTGCCAGCAGTAGAAATGTCACTTCCGCGTCCAATATAAGTAAGCATACTCAAGTGACCCAGCAAATTCTTTTCTTCAATGTAGAGACGCCGCTTTTCATTTTTTTTTTCAATTGCTGCTATCCAGCTACGTGGAGTATTGAATGTAACGACGGTCGGGCTTACCTGCCTAGTATGGGCCACAACGTCGTAATGAAATGGGTGATTCTCCGCCCGGAAATCGTCAAGATGTACGGAAGGACGATCAGGGCGGTGAAGGCTGCAAAGGAAAGTAAGCCGAGTGTGAGCAACTCTGTTTGATGCGGTTCAATGTACGGGGAACAAGGACTGTACACGTGCCCAACTAAACCCGAATTGCTAAGGCAGCTTCAAGTATATTCCGGCCAAGCTCCGCCAACTTTTCGAGTGTTGAGCTGAATTCCCTCCCAGAGCCCTTAAAATCAGTGCCCGTCTGCGTCGGAAGATGTAAGGAACGGCTGGACATCAGTTTTCTGGGCTTTCTTGTGTTTTCCTGGATGCAATTTTCACTTTTTTGTGGACCACGCCGGGGTTAGGCCTAACGGCCAGGTCTACCCGCAACCAGCCACCTGACCAACGCCTGCAGCCGCGGCCATGGAGGTCGTAGTGCAGGGAGAGGATATCGACCTTTCCGAACTCAACCAAGTCGGGTGCGAAGTAATACGACAACGGCAACGCGCCTATCAGCACGCCTTAAGTGAGTCTTCTCTAATTCCCCCAACAAACAACGTACCCGGCAGCAACGGGGCCTGAAACCGACCTGCCCGCCGTGGCCCGCGGTCATCGCCGCTGCCCGAGGAGGACATTAAAATCGTCCTACGCCCAAGAGGACAACCTTGGATCAGTGCCCCAGGCCACACTGGATAATTCTATCTATCAAGAAACATGTATTGCCCGAAACATAGTCGATCAGATACTGGTTCACCATACACCTATTTGCTCTTCAGCACCCCCGCTGAGGAAGGCTCAAAAATACGCCTCCATTCAATCCCTACATATCAAAGATCGACGATACGAGATGGCCGCACACGTCTAACCCCAGCCAACACCGTCTCTGGAGTCATATTCAATATCCCCGAAGGCGACTCTCCTGAAGACATTTTCCGCAGCGTCACCAACTACAACCCCGACCTGCAAATCCTGTCTGCAAAACGCCTCGGAACCTCCAGCTTGGCACATATTCTATTCAATGGCACCCACGTTCCTTTCTGGATCAGGTACAGAGCAGCCACATACTGGTGCAAGCCCTTTAAACGCAATACGCAGGTCTGCACAGCTTGTTGCCAGCCCAGTCATCGACAAGACGTCCGCCCCAATGCAAAGCCAGTGCCCAGGTGCAACACCTGCGGGACTCCCAATGCTGCTGCAGACCATACGTGCCTCCCGAAGTGCATCGTGTGTGATGGCCCACACGTCACTGGATCAGTGGACTGCCCGCGACGATTTCAACCCCGCCGGCAACCCCAGACCTACGCCCAGGCGGCCATTGCAGGCCACGACCAGCACGACGCCAACACCACCCACCAAGAACGCCCCACGACATCCGATTACAACCAAACAAAAGAAACCGAAAACAAGTGTAACCAGAAACAAGACAGCTCGCAACAACAGAAGGAAGCATCGAATGAGCGATCGCCGAACAAGCAGCCGGGCAGCGACAAGGTGAGCTGCCTCAGTTCCTCCTCTCACTGCTCAGCCAAAGCTCTCAAACATCAGCCCCCCTCCCTCCAGAGCTAGTCAAGGAGCTGGCTAACATAAAAGCTGACTTAGTACTTCTTAGACAAGAAAACTACACTCTGCGACAAGAAAATAAGGTGCTGAAATCGCAGCTTGAAAACCGCCCCCAGAGAGACTTAGATACAAACCCCCCTGCCTCTAAGCGTAGAGCTGCAGATGACTCCCCAGAAATAGGGTAGAGGAACCTATGGAGGATGACGAGGTACATAAAAGAATTACCATCCTAGAAAAGAGCTTAACATCAGTAAGAAAGACCTTTCATGAACATAAGATCGAATTACAGTCCAACATGACCGCCATGCAGGCTAGCATAGAAGATCTCCGAAATGAGTTGCACACGTTCATAAGTAACGGCATGCAAAACATAACCCCCTCCACAGGGCTCGTCCCCCAAACAGGACTTCAAACGGGACTTCAACATAGATCCGCAACCCAATAATAAAACCCGCTCAGTTAGAATCTAGCAGTGGAACTGTAGAGGTTTCGCGAAGAAAAGGTTCAATCTCCAGTTACTCGTTCAATCAGTCAAAATTCCCCCAGATGTCATAGCCCTACAAGAGACGGGCAAAGCAGTCAAACTGCCCGGCTATAAAGCCTTCCAAAGCGATAGTGATCACAAAACAGCAGAACTTATTCAACGTAATATCCCGGCCAGCAGGACTCAATTCGACAGTGTAGAAATATCTTACGATTTCATAAGGATTCTGCCCACTAAAAGAGGAGCCGCAAAGGTCTTCACTCTAAACGTGTACAGTAATCCCAAAGCGCAACACCATCTATTTAACCTTCTCTTCTCGTTAGCCAGACGAGAGGCGGGTCCCCACACTTTGCTGGTAGTTTAATGCTTACAAAATCCTCAATTATCCTCGTTTCGAAGGCGTTTTGCATTGTAGCGCGGCTGTTGAGAGGGCCAATGTGGGAAAAGCGCAGAATTTGAAGAAGGACGGGCAGAATCACACACCACGAGCGCTGATTCTGTCCGTCCCGTCAAAAGGCGCGCTATTCCACCCTTGTAATCTCACCCTCAACTAGCCCAATATAGTACCCTCTTGTTAAGAGTGATTGTGAAATAAAAAAAATGAAGGAAGCTCGAAATAACGCGTAAGACTTGGGGGTAGCGAAGCTGTACGCAACATTCACGACCATCACGAAGGTCCACGATTGTAGCTGATTTGCTTCTCCGTCGCTACCGCAACGACATTCCAGCCTTGTCACACAGATTGAACTCTAACTCGCTGTTTTGTGGAGACCGCAACTTGGTATAATTTGCGCATGCGTCGAAACAGTGCGGTTAGGCGTGCGCGCCTAACCGCACTGCGTTAACGCGTGCGCGCCTAACGGCGATGCACGCGTTAACGCATGCTACGCGCGTTACGCATGCGCAGCCTGATATCTGTGCGTGGTGAATTAAAGGGTCTTACTCGTCTGGGAGTATACGTGCGGTGACGGTATCACCTAATGCCTTAATGCGAAGCTTAATGCATAATAAGGTGTCGACAACCTTACAGTTTCATACTAGTGTATACCAGAGGGAAATCCGGCGCCGCTGTCCAGGGGAGCCGCGCTTCAGCGAGCGTTCTGTCATATACCAGGCAGGCACGTTCCACTTGTCCTTGGCATGGCTTATGAACAGGCTGAAAAGTTGGCTCTGGCGGTAAAAAAGCAACAATATTACTGTAGAATGTTCATGAAAATTATTTTGTTATTATAAAATTGAACCTCCATAAAGATTAATCTGTCAGTAATTATTTAGAACCTTAATGTAGAATGAACAACAAAAAATTATTAACAGTTTTGTTGATTTTGGCTTCGAGACAAAAGAAGCCACATGGCTAGCTAAGCTAAACAGGCGAGGAACGTCGCTAGCGTCAATGGCGCCGCCCACGGCTGTCCGCGACTGCAGCGACAGATTTCTCTCTAGTATATATTCGTATGAAACTGTCGACAACCCCCCAGTCAGAGAGTTTCGGGCCCCTTTCCTTCCCATTTCCCCTTTCCAAAGAAACTCAAAGCAAAGCGAAGTTTAATCACCTTTCAATTACAGATTGCCCAAAAGTGCGGCTCACCTCTTCTCCAGAAACTGTATCTTTTGCCGCAGGCCACGTTGATGACGTCATCGCAGAACCTGAAAGGACTCGCACCATCCGAACTACCGGCTTTCCTGTGGTCTACGGCGCGCCTCCAGTTGAGATTGCCACCGAGTTAACCTCGGAGCCCGCGGCTCCGCTCTGCGCCGAACGGGAGAGCGAGTCCTACGATGTCCGCCCTGGATGCACCGCTCTGTCCTCTGTGGTTGGACGATCCCCCGCCCACGTACCACGGCGCTGTCCTCACGCCCAAGCCGGCACACCCGGTGACAATTGTGCACCGCGGAACCGGAGTATTAATCGTCTACGAGGTTCTTCGCTGGCTCAATTTTCATATTATTTGCAGACCACGCGCAAAACGAGAGTTACTGACAGACGCTTCGATGAGGCGCCTTAACGCGAGGGCACCTTCAGGCGGTTAGATGCATGGGAAGAATGTATTTACTAGGCAAAATGATAAATAAGCTCGGCAAGTAGGTAATAAGCTACGAAAGTGTTGCTCGTGCGTGCTTACAAATCACCACAATAAAAAGAAGCCATTCGCTTGGCATGCAAATTTCTAGGTATTGGACTGTGAAGTCAATTGTCGTTTTCCCACGTAAGCTAACTTTTCAGCAGCTAGCCTGACAGAATGGCGTTTCAGGTGGCCGTCGTTGTCTGGGACGCCTTTTTGTCGAGTCGTTTTTATGACTGCTTAGCTCGGAGCATAGAAACGGCCGCAGTGATTGCTTTCACTGCACTTAAAACAAAAAAGTACAATTAGACACCGTAAACGTCCCCTGCGTCTAACTTAAAGGTATTAAAGCCATCGTATAAGTTATCAAGCGGTCGTTTCTCCCAAACCCCAATTCAATGAAACACACATCTTCCTGTCACTATGGAGCCTCGTTTCTTCTGTTTTAATAATTAAGCTCAAGCGAATATTGACAAATTTTCACCCTGAGTTCTCAATGGTTCTCCTGAGTTTTCAAAATGGTCACCATGGCAGCTCACTTAAATTTAAGATTTAAGATCGTAGAGAAAGGCGTTTTCGGGTTGCAAGCCGAGTAAACAAGTAGTATCCAGCCTGCATGCCGACGAAGGCTGCAACACGCAGGAAAATTTGTTACTTGGGTCCTGAAGGAAATTGTCACTTGGGGTGCTCCAAACCGTTCTGCACAAACGGGCAATTGACGGTCGACAGTTCCATTGACCAGCAGTAAAAAGGGAAACAACGATTCCAATGCAATCGGTGGCTAACGGCGTTTCTTTTATGTTACAGCCACAGCCCATCACTCGTGGAGTGCCTGTCATGCCCCAGCCGACGTGGACCCCCCGTCAAGCAATGCCAATTTCCGGGCAGCCACTGATACCGCAACTCTGGTTCGAAAGAGCGCCGCCAGGCTGTCGCTGCGTTCAGGAACTCAGCGCCGTCCACGCCCAGCACTGACATGCTGTACAGAAAGAGCTTCAATAAAACACTCTGTTGGGTGAGTTGCTTCGTTACTAGGGATGAATACATGCACGAAGAGGACAAGTCAACTAAAGTCTTGGCAATTGAAACTAGTATGAGCCACAATGCTGGCATTGGGAAATTTTAACAACGAAGCTGTTTAGCAAATCGTAATTTTTGGTGTCTGCAGTTAGACAACAAGAAATTGCCGAGCGCGTGCAGGTGAGCGCGGGTGCTGTTGCGGCCGGCCTGAAGTTAACAAAACCAAGAAAATGCGTATCGCTCATGTGTTTGTGCTTTGGGATTACTACCGAGCATCCCCTGCGCACTTTTGTCAGTCCAAGCATACCCACGAAGGGAGCCACGTAGGGAGATTGGCCAAGATCGGGCCAAAAGTGCTTGCGGCTTAACTCAGCTAACCTTTGGTATGCAAAGCAAAAGCTTGACTTAGGCGGCTGAGTCTTGGTTTCACTTGGTTAACCTCTGATGTAGCTGTATTGCCGACTACGGCTTGGAGCGGTTCGGTCACGTGCAACGCTCACAGAAGGAAGCCCGGCCTCGCTTTCACTCTCGGTGAATGCGGCGTTCCTATTTCACGGCGAGCGCGGCGCAACATGAGTCACATAGCCCGAGACGACTAAGCAGCGCATGCGTGGGAGGCTGCGGGTTCGGTCGGCTGCCGATCAGATGGGCGGCCGCTCTCGTAGCGCCGCCGCCGCTACGTGATCATAACGACTGAAAGCGGAGCTTTGAGCGCAGCGTTGACAGCGGGCCCAGCAAATCAGACGATGCGCTTTGAGGGGTGGGTCGCTGGGTGTGTGTCTCCGGTCAAAACGTTAACTTGCGCATCCTCCGCGAAACTGCTGGGCGACAGTAGCAAAGCTGTGCTTTAAAAACTCTAGCGTTCGCCGTAATTCTAGCAACACTTGCTCGGAACGAGAAAGACAAGTGATATGAAACATGGTTAAGTACCGCGGTAAGGACGGGACAAAAGTAGAGAGCACACAGGACTAGCGCTAATTGTGCTCCCTACTTTTGTCTCGTTCTTACCGCGCTACTTAACCATGTTTCATAGTTCGAACCAACTAGCCCACATTTACGCGTTGACAAGTGATAAAGTACACCCCTACAAGGTGATTAATGCTTCCAATGATTAAGGCTTTCGAAAAAACCAAAGAACGTCGCCGTTACAGCAGCGATTATTGAGTAAATGTCGTTGCGGCAGCGAAGGAGAAGCAAATCAGCTGCAATCGTGGATCTTCGTGATGGTCGTGAATGTTGCGTACAGCTTCGCTACCCCCAAGTCTTACCCGTTATTTCGAGCTTCCTTCGTTTTTTTTTATTTCACTATCACTCTTAACAAGAGGATGCCATATTGGGCTAGTTGAGGGTGAGATTGCAAGGGGGGAATAGCGCGCTTTTTGACGGGACGGACAGAATCGGCGCTCGTGGTGTGTGATTCTGCCAGTCCTTCTTCAAATTCTGCGCTTTTCCCACATTGGCCCTCTCAACAGCTGCGCTACAGTGCAAAACGCCTTCGAAACGAGGATAATTGAGGAGTTTTTAAGCATTAAACAGCAAAATTTTGCTTCAACTCCCTTAAACGGATTAGGTACAATGTGAATCAACAAGGGCTTTTATTGCGATATTACAACGAAGCTATTTACCTCTACACCCGTACGCAGAATCGTGTTCTCACGAGTACGAGAAACTGAGCGCCACACGGAACATCATCTTTCTGAAAGCTGGCTAAACAGCGGACAATCCGGCATCACCACGGTTTATCTTCTTCGAGGGTGGTTGGCCAGAAAACAGCCACCTGATTGGTTCCCTTTCTTGAACGCTTGTGTTTGCTTACCTAAATTTTGATGTATTCCTACTTGCGCTAATATTCTCTTGTCCGCTTGACTTTGCGGTGTCTTTGTACTGTCAGCTTTTTTGAACGTATTCTCTTATGCGATAAAGAACCAGAACTCCTCCACGAGTGCGATATAGACACATCCTGTGTGATGGTGAACATTAATTGAGCGAGGTGATATACCGAAGCTCCGCCCACAAACTACCCTGAAACGTACCTAACCACCCTTATTTACGAAAGGAATTCGTAGAATTGAGCCAAGAGAACATTTGACAGTAAATCAAAAACCATGGGTCTCGCAAAAAAACGTACACCTGGGGCTCGAACGCAGGTCGTTCACGCAAAAACTCACTATGCTACCTCAAGGCCGAACAAGGGGGAGGGGGGTCCCTTCAATAATTGTTCCAAACAACACAAGGCGTGCTCAAAACGGGCTAGTAGGTGGCGCTGACTGCGTGTAGGATGTGGAGGGATTGTATCCACAGGGAACGGAATCTTGCGACTGGCCAATCCCGCATGACAGCTAACTTCCTCGAGCTTGGCGAAACAGAAGATATCTGGCGAGTGGCCAATCCCGCATCACAGTTATCTTCCTCGAGCTTGGACAAACTGGAGACAACGTCTCCTCTCTTGACCGGACGTTCTGTTTGATTCTTTGAGGGACTAAGGCCCCTGAGGATTTTGCTGGGCGCCAAGACTAACGTTACGCTTTGAGGTGGAACGACGCTAGCAGGCGCACCAACAATGATCTCTTCGATTTCTTGTCGCGTCGTTTGACACAAGATTAGGTCTATTCACACTAAGCCTAATCGCGGCATTAACTCTTACTACTCTTTCTCTCTCGAGAGAGAGAGAGATCAAATCATCAATCATTTAAATGAATCAAGCTTTATTGGACATTAATGGGTACAAATTCCAGGAGCACAGACAACCTTATGAAACAACCTCAGGGGAAACCCTATTTGAAATGGTCCTAGTCTGGGCTGCCGAAAATGTGTTTCTGGTGATCCGGGAATACCCTTAATGCCATATGCTTACCCCCGCAATATTTTGTTTTGCGTGAGTGCAAACCCTCTCTCGATGACAAATAATAACATAGTAACACGTACCCGCATAGGAGTTTTGGTAAACGGAGGTACATTCGATTCGGGAGTCCGAGACCGATGCCACCGAGTGCGCGGATACCTGTAATGTAAACGCAAGCGACTGTATGGTGGTGACTTTACGGACTACAAAACCTTTAGGCAATATCAAACCGGTTTCGTGTATGCGCGCTTTTGCATGTCTGAGACAAGGACGGGAGATACGGTGAGTACCTTCAATGTTGACAGTAAGGAATACGACAGGAAGGATTGGTTCCCTTGTTTTGCCTTGGACAACTTTCAATAGAGATGAGTGTTTTATGCCCGGGTACACGGATGTCACTCACGTCATGTCCGTTACGAATGTGATGTCGCCAAAAGAAGTGTCATTGACGCTGCGGCGCCCGGATTCGAGCCCATGCCCTCTCGAGCCTTCTCGTCGCAACAGGTGGTACGGCGTATATGCGTTTCCTAGTCGGTACAGCGAGCCATGCCCTGAGCTTGCTTATGGGGGTTAAATCACAGCATAAACGTACCTAAAGCCTATAAAACCACCCTAACTGAAAGAAGTAAGAGCCAAAACGGACCTGAAGTGGTTGAAAGCCAGGTTATTGAAAAAATGCTCAACAGTAATAGCCGCCACCGACCTAACACGGGAAAACCTGCAAGAACGTACAAGAAGCAGTAGCTGAAACTGCCCAAAATGAAACGAAAGTACCCGAAATCCCATTTAGAATGCATTAAGATGTCATAAATAGATTACATGCGTGATAACAAATGTAGAACCCAAATATATCGAATTATTTTATATATCGAGCAGTCTAAACATCCACTTGGAAATCCCATGCAACTGTATAGCACTGTTGTACGCGGGTATCGAACTCCCGGACACCGGCACAATCAATAAATCGAAGACGCGCGCGGCAAGTGCCCCAGCAAGCGCGCTTCTCCTGGGAGGATTCCGGACGATGACTTCTCGCGCGCGCTTTCGCGCTCGGTGAGAGAGAGGCTGCGTCGCGTCGCTAGAGTGACGTTGGACACCTGCATGGTAGCGAGAACGCGGGGGAGTGATTGGGTGCGAAGAGGAAGTAAAACCGGTTGGATGCGCTCGGTTTCATCGTGCTTGAGCTTGAGCGGTGGAGCGGTGACTGTGCTTGGCCAATTGCGGCTCTGCCGGCCACGGGAGGCAGGCGAGGTGTGGTGCGTGTTTGTTTTGAGGTATGCCTCCACAATGAGGCGCGGCAATTCCATGGCAGCAGCTTGCGAAGACCTTTCATCTGCGGCGGCATCACCATGCGACCAGTCGTACGTCCGCTGCGCATGTGGGCAGTCGCTGAAGCCAACCGTTTATCACCTTGTATGGGACTACGTAGGTCTGGTAGGGCGATCCGCCGCGGTGGCTCAGTGGCTAAGACGTTGCGCTGCTGAGCACGAGGTCGCGGGTTCGATTCCCGGCCGCGGCGGCCGCTTTTCTGATGGAGGCGAAAAGCAAAAACGCCCGTGTGTACGAGATTTCGGCGCACGATAAAGATCCCCAGGTGGTCAATATTAATCCGGAGCCCTCCACTGCGGCGCGCCTCATCGCCTGCGTTTCGTCGGCGCGTTAAACCCCACAATCAATCAAATCAGGTCTGGTAGGGCCACGTGACAGACATTGGCCTGCCTGAGTACTCGCTTCCGAGGACGGGATCCGTTCGAAGGGCCGCATCAAACTTCATCCGCACTGTGGCGGTTCGTTCTTGACTCCTCCATGTTGGGACACTATTGAGGCCTTCATCTCCCCTCCCTGCGCTTCCCCATGTGGCCTTGAGCCATCCCTTTTAAGTAATGTTCGTTTGTTTGTTGTGTTTGTTTTGTTCGCGGCGCCGGGCCACGTGTTTCGGAGCCATAGAGGCCAAAAAACGGAAGAATTTTTATTTTTCATACGAAGGCGCACATCATTCGACGGGTGGGGCTGGGGAAAACAAGTCGTCGGTTGCCGAGGCATTCGGAATTCCTCGCTACCCCTTGAGCACAATACTGCGCAACAAAGGTGACGTGAAGGCGAAGGCAGCGCAGTCCGGCCGTTCTGGAGCGTGTCGCGTGCGTGCACCGGAATACGACAAGGTTGGGAAAGCTCTGTATGCCTGGTTCTTGGAGAACCGGGCAAACAACATTCCTGTGGACGGCCCGATGCTCATGGAAAACGCGAAGTAGTTTGCAACAGCGCTAGGAGAAGACGACTTCACTGGTGGCTCCGGGTGGCAGCTACGCTTCAAAAAGCGCTACAGTATCGCCGAAAAACCCTCTCCGGCGAAAGTGGGGCAACAAGCAGCAATGACAGCATTGAAAAGTGGCTGTCCGAAGAATAGCCAGATATTTGCAACAGCTTTTCGCCGTCGCAAATGTGCAATGCCGACGAAACTGCTCTGTTTTTGCAGATGCTGTCAAGTAAGACGTTGGACATGAAGGGTAGCAAATGCCATGGTGGAAAAATGAGCAAGGTGCGCATCTGCATTTTGCTCGCTGCAAATATGGACGGCTCGTGCAAACTGCGGGCGTTCGTTATCGGCAAGAGTATAGCGCCACGCTGCTTCAAGAACGCTAGACGCCTGTCAATTCGCTAAGCATCCAACGAAAGAGTCTGTATGACACGCGATCCGTTCACGGAGTGATCCAGGCATGGGATACCGAGATGGAAAAGTCCGGCCGCCAAGTTTGTCTCCTTCTCGACAATTGCTCGGCCCATAACGTCGCCATTCCATTGAAAAACATACCGTCAAATTTTTGCCGTCCAACACTACGGCGAAGCTGCAGCCTCTCGACAAAGGCATTATCAAGGCCTTCAAGGTGGGATATAGGCGACGGCTGGTGCAGAGGCTCCTGACAAACCTTCGTTTGGGAGTCAAACTCAAGGTTGACCTCCTTGGAGCGACGACGCAGATGCTGACTAGTGCCTGGGACGACGCCAAACAAGCCACAGTCGTAAAAAACGTCTGCTAAGCGGGCTTTGTGGTGGCTAAAGAGAAGATGTATTCTGACACCGAAGACGACGGCGTTGAGTGCCTCGACATAGAGCTAAAGGGCTATAATATAAAATAAAAGCCAAACCCGTATCACATACGTATCACGGGCGACGACAATTAAAAATAAACAAACTGGACCGAGGTGAACTAGAGTTTTGAAGAGAAGGAAATACCCACCGAAGTGGAAAATAAAAGGAAAAAATGCTACACAGCGACACCACAGCCAGGAGAGCGGGCCCGGGGAGACTCCCCTGGGACGGTAGTAGGAAAGGTTGGGATGAGGGATGCGGATGGTGGTAATAAGGAACGGGTTATGGGAAAGTGGGTGGGAATGGGGACAGCGAGGTTTTTGTTCTAATCCTTAAATGTCTGACTCCTAAAATAGGCCTGAAAACTCAGGATGGGCGTCAGACGCTCAGGGAACCCCACTATAGGTTCCAACCATCTCAGCCCCGACATCGAAGAACAGGGAGAACCTGCGACGGAGTGACGACACCTAATCTCTGGACCCCTTTCACAACCAGCCCCCGGCTAACACCCACCAGGTCCCCCGAGTACTCAAGAGACACCTGCCCAGCCTACATAGGTACTAATCCCCCTCGTCTCGACGGTTTCGGATAATGGTAAAGCTAACTGTCCGACAGACGGGGTAACTGTACCCTGTATGCATCCGTCAATCCCTATGTGCACCTGAATCACCTATCTCCATAGGAAAGCATATGTGACTTATAGGGTTTCGGTGGACCTCTAATGTACTCCTATGCCAACCACTCACCCACCAGGGAACCCTCGCCATACGTGCCGCAGTCATCAGGTGGAAGGAGTAATCCTTCTAGAGTACGACCAGCCCCACTTCCGATACTGAGGACGAGAAGCTCCCCTAAGAAGTGAGCCAATCCCTCTTTCCTCGGTCCTAGAAAGTGCGCGCCTCCTAGACTGGTTGCTACTAAAGGCCAGAGACATTGGCCATCATGAGCACCTATCGAAGGCCCTGGATCCTGTTGTCCAGGAACCTTCGTGTCGGCAGCGAGCAGTCGTGCCCACGTTTGGTGACTGCGGCGGACCCTTAATAAGGGATCCTTTTTCACCGCTTTTATGCCAGAATCCCAGAGCCAACCTCGGTAGCCACCCAGGCTGTCTGGGCCTGCCTCCGCGTCCAGCATCGGCTCTGGTGCGAGGAACTGGCCCGTACAGTTCCAGGGAGTCGCTGCCACTCCCTTGGGGTTTTCCATCTCCGCGTGAGTCCTGGCTCTCACCCACCGCTGCCGTTAGCAACCGACCAAAGCTGGGCAGCCGAAACCGCCTTTGCCCAGCCAGCGGGCAGGGGGGACCACGAGCAGGTGGCAGTCGGATTTGCCCCTCGACAGTGAATTTGAAGCGCTGTCAACATTCCCAGGCGCCATCCCTGATGGCGCAACAGGGCGCGGTTTTTTAAGTGCTGACGACGACGCGCAGGCTGCGGCCGATCGCAACGATGCGGAGATCGTGGCGGACATCGCCCTTGCCGAAGAAGCGGACCCTACTTGCGACTCCGATGAATACACCGAACCGCCTACCGCAGCTTAGCCTGCGTCGGCGTTCAGCGTGATTCGCCGCTGTTGTGGGGCAATGGCTGCCGGACTTTGGCATTTGTGCAGCGTCAGCAAGCCTGAAGATAGTTTAATGAACTTCATGATGCATAAGACAAAGCAATCAAAGCTCAGGGACTCTTCATGCGAAATAAAGTGCGGTGGTCGTCGCACTGGGTTTCGTATTTTCCGTGCTTTGAAGAACAAGTAAAGCAACCGCTTGTTACGATATCAGAAAGCTCTCAGTGATGTGCGGAGTTTTCAGACAAGCTTCAGGCAGGCATATTTTCTATTTGGAATTATCGAGATATCCAACTATTTCGCGATTCCTTAGAGTTTGATATATCCGGGATCGACTGCATTCAAACATGACAAACCCTTGAAAAGGAAAAGCGGTGTTTGGATTTGAACCCGGTTTAGGACGTTTGCTTCGCAGGAGCGGAACTACTACACTACGAAACCAAGCGGTTCGGAGCGATTACATAAAGGGGCACATGCACTTGGATATAGCTCCAAACCTGCCCTAGGATGGCGCCATGCGTCGCTTGGCTGTGCTGACGAGGAAACGCCAATACGCGGAGTTACGGGGCGCTCTACCTACCGTCTGCGTTACGAGCAGAGACGTGAGCAGCTTTACGAACGCGCTTTATGTCCTTCCCTATGACTCATCAAGATGGCGCTGCCGTCTAGGACAGGCCAGAGCCTTCTAATTACAAGAGTTCGTTCAGGGGGAGGAGCCTGTCATGCTGTGACGTAACGATTACGAAGTACAGCACGAGAAAGTGTTGTCCCACCGCCATATTTACGCACAACGTCATTAAAAATCGTTGGTTCCGCCATATTTACGCCGCGCCCATAGAGAAAGCATGGTAGTCACCGCCGAAGGCTCCAGGGGAGGGATCCGCGGAGGAGGGCAGCGTAAACATGGCGGCGCCCGGGTGTGTGAAGAAGCTCCATCGGTCATGTAAGAAAACAAGGCCGCGGAAAGCTATTTTCACGCCGATAAACAATCCCTGATGTAAATATTCAGCGCTAAGGCTACTGGCGTATGCGTGCAGAGTGTTACCGACCTCTGTAAATGATATTTAGTTTTGGCACGAGCTCATCATCGGCCGAAGTGTTCCGTAGGCTTAATTTACGCGTCCATGTACGCGTGGACAGACTGTGGGGCTGCCGTTGAAAATGTTTTGTCGGCTGTCTTGGACGACGTTATTAAGTTCGGGAGTTGCGAAGAAAAAAATCATAAAATCATTTGCATGTGGACATGGGCATGCCGAAGTAACAGCGGTAACGGCGTGTATCCGCGCGACCGGCATTCAAAATCGGGCGACCGCACCAGCTGTTGTGGCGGTCAGCTGTTACTGCAAGAAAGGCGCTTGGTTTGTGCCAAAGAAGTTGCTGTTACTCGGTAACGTAGCGGTGTTGTTCAGCACTTTTTCCCCAGCGTTTGAAAAGTGCTCAGGGTCACGTAGCCTATTTAGCCCCTAAATAAGGCTTGTTCAACCCACACGGAACATTTGGGCCGTGTTGGTAATCATCGCAACAACACTTAACGAAGTTTGTCGCTTAACCTGTCGATTGTCTCGTCGTGAAATTGCATGCCCAAGCGTCCGTTCAATTGTTAGATAAGGAATGAATTCCTTGAGGAACAGGTTTTCATGGTGCCTTTTGTTATAAACCGTGACCCAGCATTACGTATATTGTCAAAGCGCCTTGTCAAATAGACGAACTTGAATACCAAGTTTTTCCGTTTCGTTAGCCTTGATCGTCGCCGACGGCAGGCATGCATGTGCACGAATATTTTCACCGCTTATGACTAATAGCTGGGTTAATTTTGTTCCCCTTTTCATATTCAGTTCTGTAAGTTGTGGATATTGTTTTGCATGCATTAAAATGTTGTGCAAGCTGATTGAAGAGCGTTCTTGTTGTTTTTATCTTCACTGAAATAAATTGAAGTTACTGTACCAGTGCTTGATTTCGAGATATACCCACACTACAGCCTATATATCTCCGAAAGTGCAGTGAAATATCGCATTACTTCCCCTAAAAAAATAGTTCCCTTTCTGAATTGTCTGAAAATATTTCAGACGTTCCACTTTGGTTTTACAGACTAAATGGGCAAGGCTGTATTCGTCAGTCTTGCAAGGGTAACAGAAGAGCTTAAACATTCTCTCCTCAAAGCACAACAGTTCAAAAACTCGCAAGTTATACTGACCTGAACTCTCACCTGAACTGGAGCTCACCAAAATCTATTGTCGGCCATGTGCTTCTTCAGCGATTGCGTAGGAGTCAGGTCATGCATTTTTTGATATGCCGCCTCTCACAACGTGCAACATGCTTGCAGACGTATCACTAGACAGCATGACATTCAATAAAGCAATCGTCTGAAAATATCCTCATAAATCTTTTGAGGTGTTTTATAATTCTTACCGCAGTGTACATGTATCTGCTTTGGAAGTAAGTGTCACCTATGGTGAAGCCAGTTTATTGTTCAAAAGACTTTGTTATAATGCTGGTATACTGTAAATAAATAAATTTGGCTGTGAGCTTGTAAGAACAGCTTTCAATGAAAAACGTGCCTTGCGATGGTGACCCTAAAGATGTTTCAATTCCAACTTTCACCGAGGAAGTCAAACTGGCACTCATGTTATTGAAAATAAGCTATAAGTATTTTTTATTGAAGTAGATTTTGAATTAAAAAGTAAATTTACTTTTTTGAAGCAGGGAAGCAACCGTAAACAATGATGACACACTGTTCTCATTGGCCTTGTCTACCTAAATTTCTCAGCGGTAATTCACCTATCACTAATTTTAGACATTACTTTTTTGTGAACAGAGTACATATATAATAAGTTATTTCCCTTTTCCCTGACTACTCTTCTCACACAGATTAGCAATGTCAGCCCCAGATACACAGAAACTTTATGAGTCACAGGATAGCAGAAACAGATGAGAGGCCTAGGTTGAGGCATCCGCCGAAAGCTTTCATGGTGTGGGTTGCCAGTTCCCGTTGTTTATTGAGATGCCGAAAAAGCCAGCCACTCGTGCCTTTGTGTGGTTGTGTAGTCTTGTCCAATATCAATGGCCCATGAAAAAGAATGTTTATGACAAAAAATGGATCATTCAAATTGGCAGTTTTTGCTGAGCAGTATGGAATAAAGCCAGAACAGAACACAGAAACGCCTTTAGGGGCACTATGTACTGCAGATAGAGTTACATTAAATTTTCATATCCTCCATTCTGAGCAGGTGCATGTCAGAAAGGCAGTGAAAACAGTTGACTGCTTTTGGTGCACAATATGAGCAGCACACAAACCTTTCTCGAGGGAGGGCAGCAGTATCATTTAAAACATTTTAACGTGCCGTCAAACAAAAGTCAATCTGCCTGAGATCTTTAACACGCAAGAAACAGTTATTCTTGTTAAAAAACGTGTGTGAAAAAACTTTTGCTTTCCATACAAGTTGAGTTGAGGGCTTCTTTATTTTTAAATATACACAATTGCTGGGAAGTCACAAGTAAGGCACGGCAAGACCAGGTAACAATTGTGTAAGCTGTTTTGCAGGTGTTACCAGCCTTTTTGTTGGGAGGCGGGCAAAACCTTGGGGAATTAATCACAACGGCCTTTGCACAAAGTTAATCAATTCACTGTAACAGCTTGAGACTTGCGCCATCGTACGACATCAAATAGGCCACAGTGATTTTACATTTCTTTTTTCAGTTTCAACAAAGGCTGCAGTGTACACAAACTCTTTTTCAGTCTGTACCTTCCTAGATTCTCATGCAATGTCAAATAACACCGTTTCTGAGGACAAGTTCATGCCGTAGCTTCCAGCTCCTATGTGTGTGTGAGGGCCACATTGCATCTAGGCCAACTCCGAAATCCCTGCGACACATTTTCTGACATCTTGCCCACTGAATGAATAGCCTGCAAAAAAAAACAAAAAGACACCTGTAATTAATCAGTTTTTTGCACATTAGTACAGCTGCTTCTTAGTATGGAATATTTTTATCTCACCACTTTGCCTAATCAAATTTACAGGTCCCATCCAAAAACTCTGCGTTTTTGGATGCTGTAGGACCACCTTTTAGTGGTCCTACAGCAGTGTAATTGATGAGCGTCGAGTGTACGTGTTGCAGACTGAAAATGTTCAGCCTTATCAGGTCATGTTCAGACTGAACATATTTACCTTTATCAGCTTTTCCATCAATCTTTATAAGAGGGTAGGACACCATGCTTGTAAGGAATGAGGGCGTATTTCTGTTTTCACTTGTCTTCTTTCTGTTGCCATACACGGATGCCCTCCTTACATCCTTTGAGAATGTCACGCGCACAACTGTTATCAAGAGATGCTCGGGAACCGCGCTTCGGTCAGTGTTAAAAATATTAGAGGAAGAAGAGGTAGCTTGGCAGCTGCCTCCTGCAATCACCATCATTATACCATCCCATCCGCCATTAAAACGAATCACCCACGTCCCGCGGTCCCCGCCTTGGTTCTTCAACAAAATGGTGCCGTGACCAGGATGGGAAGATCTACAAAGTTGAAGAACGGAGTGTGCGGACCGCCATCAACGATGACGTGAGTTACACGGCCACGATGTGACTGGACTGTGATCACTGACCACGGACAGCAGGCGTACATGACTACCGTAGGATCAACTGAGGGCTTGCCAAGCGACTAACGATCAGGCGCCCTCACCACCGCTACCGACTTAACGGACGCCTGCCGGGACCAACGAAAGGAACGGCTTAGGTTTCTCGCCTACCATGACTCTTCTCGGCGACCTACCGATTTTAACGACGCCAAGCATCGACATGGAGGCCCTTCGCGAACGAAGAAGCCTAATCCGCAACGCCACCACCACACTGATCAACGACATAAAATCACGGTTGAATGACGACATACCATCAATGGGTGAGCTAATTTCCCTCAAGAAAAGCCTAATGAAAAAACATGAAATACTAAAGAAACTGGACAGTGAAATTGAAGAGTATGTCGAACTGGATGATTTAGAAAAAGAATATGAAGCCGCCTTTGAATTCGAACATCTCATCCTGTTGACAAAATTTAGAATAGACCGGTTGTTCCCGGAATTGGAAAAGTATTCTACAGATGACATTGTTGCAATAGCCCTAAAAAAGCAGGATGATATCGTAAACATTAACGAAACGACTTTCGAAAACAGTCACCTCCTAAACAAAAACAGTGATTTTACGACGCCTCTGAAAGAACCTCATCATGAACCGGAACACAGTCAAGAAGTTGTTTCCTTCAAAAAAGAGATTATTTCATGTAATAAGGAAATGGAGTCACCTGATTCTGTTGCTCTCTCAGACGACTGCAACCCCAACGATGAAATTTCCCAATTACCGACAACAAAAAGGACGAAGAACCCGATCACCGAGAACGCTGTAGAGGAACCTGCAGAGCCGTCTTGTGTGCAAGGTTCTAGCTGCAAGAAAAGAAGATCAAGGCGCACGGAAGGACCTAATGAAGGACCAGCCAAACCACAGGTTAACGCAAAAGCACAGCAGAGTTATCGACACCACAAAAGAAACTCTGGCTTACCCATGGAGACGCCTAATAGATGCCATCACAGCAGCACGGCTTCAGAGGGCATTTCGCTTACCAAGGTAGAAAGTAACAAAGATCTGAAAACCCCTACGTCCAAACGAAGGCCGCGCAGACGGCATAACCGAAATGCCCTACGATGTGCTGGCGAAAATTCTCCAAACGCGGCTTCACCAAAGCACGCGACGAAAGGCCGACTGATCGGTAAAACGAAAAGGAAAAGAGAAGCATCACGAAGAAGAATCGTACACATAGAAAGAGTCAGGCAGCGCGTCAATTCCTCGAAACGACAAACGATCCTACGCTCATGCCACATGAAGCACGCACAAACACTGCCAGCTCATCCAGGAAAGACGACGGTCAAGACAAGCCGCGTGCCCTGGCCCAACTCCACAAAACGCAGGTGCCACAGAAGGTGGAAACATAGGTGGAAGCAGAAGATTGAACACTCAGTGGGCGGCTAACACGGACCTGGCGTCTGATTAACACGGACCGGTTAGGGAAATTGGGCAAGAGTGTTTTTGATGATGGCTACAGATAAGGCAGGAGAGCTGGATAACTACTGAAAAGTGACTCCCGACATTAAGTGACCGTTCCTTTATTTATCGGCCGGCCGGGAGGATGTTAAAAATATTAGAGAAAGAAGAGGTAGCTTGGCAGCTGCCTCCTGCAATCACCATCATAATACCATCCCATCCGCCATTAAAACGATTTTATCGTGTTGTTCGGGAGAAGTTCACGGGTAAAACTCAGCGGCTGCAAATGCTGAGGGAAAGCAATGAGTGTGGCAGAACAACTTGGCTGATAGGCAACAGCACCTTTAAACAAAAGGTAGTCGTGCACAAAGCGAACAAACTTAACTTGTTCTACCTTGGCTGTAGCAGTTCAAATAGCCTGTTAGTCTGTCAAAACCTCCAAAGAATACCACAAGGAGAACTGTAGCCACACAGGACCCAATGCACATTTTGCTTTCTGGCAGATAAATGCTGTCACACCAATCCATGAAAGTTGACTTTAAAAAAGTGAAAGCAATTCGAAAAACCTTTCCACTGTCAAACAAGCAGAATTTTAAAACTTGAGGACCCCATAAATGTCGGTGTTGTATAAACTCCAACAGTCGACCATAAGGTAAGCTGTAATACATGTCTTTAATGTCGACCGAAAACACTGAACGTCTGCTCGTAGTTGTCCTTAAAGAACGTGGCCTCTGATCCCTCGGTCGTAAACAGGCCATTCAAATTGGCCATTACTAGCTTCTCTCGAAGAAGCTAGTGAGGTTGTAAATCTACAAACTATCCGAAGCTTGTGTGATAAAAATTTGCACAGACGGCGACTGTCTGTGCAAGCTGCCGCAACACTCTGGAACACAACGTGCTTCCCCAAGAGCCAGAAACAATAATTGGCTGCAGAATTTATTGACACGCAGTAATAACGATTATAGAAACTGTATCACACACATACAGCTACTTAAGTGCTAGGCTGAATGGCGATAAGTATCTGAAGGTAAACAAGGAAACAAAGCAATTCTTTTTGCACATTTGTACGGCCCCTTCATTACGCAGAGGTGTAACATTTATGCAATATTTGACAAATGTGAACGCACACAAACAACTGGAAAGACGAAATCGCAATGTTTGGAACCCCTAATGTTGCGCGAACGAAGTTTCCCACTTTTTTCATCGGAGCAAGTAAAACAAATACCGCGACTTAGAAAGAGGCGTAACCATATCGCTAGATGTGGAAATTAACCCCACAGCAGGGTGTACGAAAAAGTAGTAGTTTGTTGGCTGGCTCTCAGACGAGGGCATGTACCTATGTAGAAGATCGGCAAAGAAGCTGCCTACCGAAAAGTCTAACTGCATGCCGGATCCCTTTCTTTTCTTTGGCGATGTAATAAACACCCTATGTTGAATGGTGCAGCTGATGGTTGCTGGGTTCTTGTCTTTTCCCAAAAGTTGGTGCTGAAAACTTGAGAATGATGTGACAAGTCATCTCCTCAAAACCACTGAAAAAGCAACCTTTGCAATTGGACCAAAACTCGGTGCTACTACAAAACTCGGTGCTACTACAAACTTTGTTGACCGCTGCTTCGCCGCCTCTGTATTCTTTTGAGTTGTTAGGGGAGCTTAAGTTCGCTCCAATAAACGTGTTTCTCATTCAACACAACTTCATCGTCCTTGTCTTCGTGACATTATGTCCAGTTTAGACCCAATGCTTTCCAGCTGCCAACAAGCTTCTAGCTGTCCAAACCTGAACGCACTGGTGTGCCAGGTCATTCGTGAATGAGCTCAGTTGATCCCATGACCAAGCCCTCACAAGAATGGATTGACACAAGCGCTAGCAGGCCAGCCTTTGAGTCGTTGTACCAACAATAAACTTTTGGAAAATCAACAAACAGACTGAAGAACTTGCGTAAGATTACAACTCTGAGCTCGAGTGAAAAGCTGTGGAAGCATGTCATGTTCTCATATGTGGGGCCAAACCTAAACTCTCACGTCAGAGTGATGAAAATCAATACCCACAAATGGAAAAAGCCCCGATAAATAATGCAGGGTCACTGAGTGCACAAGAAACGTTCTATGGAGCGATTCAAGGCGAGCGCTCCTTTTGGGATGAGTATGAAGACACCACACTACAGTACAAAGCTGTCAACTATTAACAAGTTCGAATAACTCAACAAATACCTTGCTGAGAAGGCACAAGACAAGATCAGCCGCCATTCCCTTTTTGACAGCAACTACCAAATAGCGGTCAATCTACTGGAGGCACAGTGTGGAAGGAAGGACCTTGCGATAACCACAACTCACTTCCTACAGCTGCAGCCATGCCTCAAAAAATGTGGACTTGAATAGTAAGAAATTGCCTTACAGTGTGTACTGGTACATATTTTTATGATCGATTGTTCATGACTATGCCAGGACTTGAAGAAAGACGATGTACAGCTGGATAACATTACAGCAACGTTAGCACGCACACCTCAAATACCGAAGCCTTATCCAAGGCAAAGAAGAAAAACGACTGTACACAAGGGCAATGTACGCGACGACATCACCTCATCAAGAAACACAGTTTCTGCATAGATTGAAAGACAAACGTGACTTGACGGTAGCCAAAGCAAAGAGCAGGAGCTGTCGAATGCTAAACAGAGATAGCTGTTCTGCACTGTAACAAGCTCAAGCAAACGGGCCCCTTGTTAATGTTTCCAGCCCTCAACAGAACTTCAGTTTTGGTATAGAGGTACATGAAGTGCACAAGGACACCCCGCCTATCAACGAGAAAAGAGTTTAAGCGGCTCTCCTAACAACACACTCGCACAAGCGCCCTCGTCCACAGCAGCAACTAAATGGAGAGGCCTCTTTGTTTGAAAAGCAGGCAGGTTGTGCATCCGAGGGCACTGGTTCCCTTCTCCAAGCCTACAGAGAAAGAGTGCACGCAACCCGTTGAATACAAAGACTGTCCTACTGCTTGACGACCAACTGTTATTTCGACGTCCTGCAAGAATTTTGATGAAGCGAGCAACATAAACTCGTCACCTTTTCATTGGCCACTGTGCCACAAAAGCTGCTTTGTAGGCGATGCTGTTTCTGAAGTAGAAGGACACACAGAAGCACCGTTGGAAAGTTCACCTAGGAAATTCATACTCAACTGTTAAACATGTAGTTGCAGCCAAGGAGCGCAACAAAAACATAAGTGCCGCTAGCAGTGAGGATTCACAAGAGACGAACAGCGAAGGCGCTGCAATAATGGAGGACCCTATTTCCATGGTTGTTAAGCCCAGGGATTTCCAGCTGCCTCTGCAGAAGTTGAACAAACTGCACCTCTCGGAGAATAGGGACCCTGGCCATGCGCAAGACGGGTCAGAAGAGTCGAGGCAAACAAGTCTAAGTGAGCTGTCGAATAATGCAAGGAAGACATGACTACGAAGGACGGCGAACTCAGGAAAGCAGAGAGCAGTGAAAAAGCTATTGCAGGCACACTTTCAACCTTTCAGAGGCCTGAGTTAGCTAACTCCTTGGGAAAGACGGTGAAAGGAGTTCAGCAACAAGGAATATATTACACATAGAGGGCAATGTGATGCGACAATTTCACTAGTTCACAAATTGACCTACTTTGTTTTTGAGTCTTAGCACAGCACAACTTGAAATAGTGTAAAGGCTGTCACAGGTGGGAGGATATTGGGAAAAGTAGTAGTTAGTTGGCTGCCCCTCAGACAAGGGCACACACGCGCACAGAAGATTGGCCCAGAAGCTACCCTCAAAATGGGCTGGCTGCAAGCATGATCTTGTGCTTTTGCCTTTGGTTATGTGGTTATGTGTTAATAAACACCTTCTGTTTGATGGTGCACCCGAAAGGTGCTGGACTCTGGTCTTTTCGTTAAACAGGGTTTGAACAAATCACTGAGTCCCATGCGCATTTATTGGCTATGTTTATTTGCCATACCACGCCTTACTCTGGCAAAAGTGGGTGCATGCAGCTCTGGAACTTGCACACTCCAGAAGCTAAAAAAGACCCACAAGTTCAGAGATCAAGGTGCTATCATACCAAACTGAAAATACTACCTCAACATCCAGTGATAATTTCAGAATTGGTGGGCAGGGTGCCTGATGCTGAGAGTCAGAAATAGACTGAGGTTTTACTTGCACTATAAATAAAACAACTAATTTCCCTTGGAGAAGTGCAGAATTCCCACATACGTAAGGGCTCCAGAAATTCACTTCCAGGTAATTTTATGAGCTGCCAGTGTTCCTGCATTGAACAAGAAACTTCCACACCTCAGATGCCAAAGCACTATGCAGGAAGACGATATTGGAGTGGGTTTGGAATGCAGATTGTATTCACTAGCAGTTATGGGCCGAAAGTCCTCTTCCACTCTACTATTTGTGCATGTCATTCTATTTTATCAGTTGATAGGTCTAAGAGACAGTCCCTAAAGTATTAAAAACGCAATAATATCAGAAAGAAGGAATTAAAAACAACATTTCAATGTCGCATCATATTTGCCTCGCGAAAAAAAAGCAAGCTAATATTCAAGCTCTCAGCTGTACTCGTATATTATTCACATGGTGTAATAAGACAACGTAAAAGCATACCATTCTACGTCTTGGGCAGGTTCCTGTACCTTGGGGTCTGGCCAAAGTATTGCTGCACCCTGCCGGAGAGAATTTCTTAAGCACAAAGATTTGCAAGGAGTAGGCACAAAGTGCACGCACAGAATGTATTTACATACACTTGTTGACTGTTAAGTCCAGTTGGAGGCTACCATATTAACCAAGCTTCTTCATACTCCCCCTCCCAATTTGATAAACAAGAGGTTGTGTAAATCAACAAGGCCTTCCAATTTGAAAATTCTTGGAACCTATATGGCTTTTCAAAACACAATTCAACCACTACTTGTGTTGTCTATGTATTATTTTTACTCAACCATTGCTAAATTTGAAATCAACCTTGCGAGATTATTAAAAAATTACTCTCACATGGGTGCCAGGCTTTCAATGCCACCACCCCTCACTGCACAGCTTCCTCTTTTGTTTGCTTGTAATTGTTGATGAGATTAACCCAGCAACTCAAGTGCTTTAAGAAAATTTATTAGAAAAGACAATATCAGATAATACAATACAAATAAACGTTTCAGTTAACCTGAAAAGTAAAAAATAACGCCTCTTAGCCACCAGTGTTGCTTCTAAGGAGCCTTGTTGCAGTTCACGTAGAAAAAAAATGAAGGCAGGTTCCTTATTGGTACTGGTGCACAATGTGTAACGTTTGGTTGTCAAACAAGGCGACGATGAACATTTGGCTGGGCCGTGCCAAGACGAAAGACCCCCGGCCGTTTATTTGCTGCGCTTAAGTAGCCGTGTTCACAGCGGGGAAGGGGGAAAGAAAGCCAGGAAGGAAAGTAAAGCAGACGGAAGGGGGGAGAGGAGGGCGAGGCGATATCGCCAAGGGCGAATGCCGATAGCAGATAGTCCGGTCTGTTACATCTTCTCTTCACACATTTTCAAAACACTGATTTGTTTTGCACTCGTTTACTTGATGGAAGGATGGCCCGTAGTGAAGGCGCTTCGGTTCGCTGCGCTGGCGTCCTGACCGGCGCAGTCCAGCCAGTGGGCTTCCTGGAGTCTCTGGTGAAGTGGTGGCGTTAGAATCACCACCTGGATGAGCTGGTTCTGCCTGGTGACTGCCTGGTGGGTTTCCCGGCGTGATGTTGCCTCGATGTCTGTCAGTGTACTCCGTCGAGGGCCTCGCGTCGGGGTGCGGGTTACCGTCACCGACGTGGCTGCCCTCGCCGTCGAAGTTTTCGTCTGTTCGCAGCAAGTGCTGTCGGTTGCGTCTGAGGAGGCCGTGGTCTTCTGTTCTCACCACGTATGATCGCGGTGCAGTCTCTGTTACCACTTTCGCTCGGCGTGACCAGCTTCCGTGTTTGATCCGGACCACGTTTCTTGCTTCCAAGGGTGGTAGTGGCCTGCCTCGGGAAGATTGACTCTGTTTCAATACGGGGATCCCTCCGTCGACATTGTATTCAGGAAGTGTGGCGTGCAGGCGTCGACCTTGCAGTAGTTCTCCGGGTGATTGACCGCTGTCAAGGGGAGAAGATCGATAACCCAACAGACCCAGCCATACATCACCACGAGACTCGTGGGTTTTCTTTAGAATACGCTTCACGATCTGCACCCCCTTTTCAGCTAAGCCATTTGACCGTGGGAACTCGGGACTTGACGTGATATGCTCGAAGTCATACCGGTGTACGAACGACGCGAACTCTCGCGATGCAAATTCAGGCCCGTTGTCGGTGCAAACTTGACTAGGAATGCCGTATCTAGAGAAGATAGCAGATATCTTGTCGATTACTTCCACCACCGTGGTACCTCTTAGCTTCTCGACGTCTGGAAAGTTAGAATGGGCATCAAACACAACAACGTAGTGATCTCCAGCGAATGTGAATAGGTCTATTCCTACGCGATGCCACGGTCGGTCGGGCGTTGGCTGTAGCAGGAGGGGTTCACTCGGTTGGCTGTATGCGTACTTTTGACATACGCTGCAAGTTCGCGCTCGTTGTTCAATGTCACTGCTCATTCCCGGCCAGAAAACCAATCTACGAGCTCTAGCCTTACACTTGTTCATACCCAAGTGGCCTTCGTGAATTCGCTCAAGAATTTCCGCACG
Organism: Haemaphysalis longicornis; assembly: GCF_048455015.1. NCBI lineage: Eukaryota > Metazoa > Arthropoda > Arachnida > Ixodida > Ixodidae > Haemaphysalis > Haemaphysalis longicornis. The sequence continues at coordinate 204,447,030 of NW_027526407.1, read as the reverse complement.
CATCGATTTAGGCACAACCACTTTGCAACCCTTGAGCATCACTCCATTGACCACTGATAGCTCTTCCGCACACGGCTTCAGTACGCCGTCTATTGCCATGCCATCTTCCATTTGCTTCATAGTGCGGCTGAGAAGCGGATCTTCAAGGGTTTCTTTTTGTAGTCGCAATATAGTCGCTTTGCTTATGATGCTGGAGACTACTTGCGTTGTGTGAACGTCCACGTCCTCAACTTGGTCGTTTCCGCCAGTTGGTAGTGCGGCCCGGGAAAAACCGTTGCAGTCTGGGTGGCATATCTCCAATGTTCTTTTGGGCAATCGCAATTAATGGCCGGTGATCAGTTTCAACCGTAATCTTTCGTCCATATACGAACTGATGAAATTTTTCACAAGCGAAAATGATTGCAAGTGTTTCCTTTTCTATCTGGGCATATCGTTCTTCACTCGGCGTCAGCGCCCTTGAAGCGTAGGTCACTGGGCGCCAGTCATCCCCGTGTCTTTGCAATAAGGCAGCACCGATTCCCGTTCCCGAGGCGTCCGCAGTTATCTTTGTGTTTCTTTTTTCATCAAAAAGCGCCAGCAACGGAGGATTTGTAAGCGCTGCGCAGATCTGGTCCCATTCTCGCTCATGGGCTGTTGTCCACTCAAACACCGAGGCTTCTTTCACTAGGCTTCGAAGCAATGCTGTTTTGTCGCTCAATGCTGGCAGGTATTTCCGAAAGTAGTTCACGACACCGAGCAGTCTACGCACACCCTGTTTATCTTTTGGAACTGGCATGGCACGGACGCTTTCGATTAAATCGGGACTAGGACGAATTCCGTCTCTTCCTATGACATCGCCAAGGAATGTAACTTGTGTGGTGCAGAACACACACTTAGCTGGATTAAATGTTAGCCCTTCCTCCTGTGCCCGTCTTAGCACCGCAGTGACGCGTTCGTCATGTTCTTCCTTTGAGTCGCCCCATATTAAAACGTCGTCTACGTAGACGCGCACTCCCGGCAGCCCTTCGAACATCTCTGTTAACGTCTTTTGGAACACCTCGCTGGCCGAGGAAATCCCGAAAGGAAGAAGTAAAAAACGTTACCGCCCAAATGGTGTCGCAAAAGTGCATATTCGTGACGTCGCCTCGTCTAAAGGAATCTGATGAAAGCCGGCATTGGCGTCGAGCCGGGAGAAGTATTTTGCTCCTGCCAGCTCGCTCTCTATGTCCTCTCGAGAAGGCATAGGATAGTGCTCCCGCTTGATGCTCCTGTTCACTGCTCTGGGGTCCATGCAAATGCGAAGCGTGCCATCCTTTTTGTGCACAACAACCAGGGAGCTTACCCAATCGGTTGGTTCATCCACCTTGACGATGATTGAGGCCTTTTCCATTCTTTGAAGTTCTTGTCGCAGGCGCCCTTTCAATGCTATGGGTACTCTGCGGGCAGGCTGGACGACTGGAACGGCATCCTCTCGTAGCACCATTTTGTAGGGTCGCTTGACGCAGCCTGTCCCGCTGAAGAGGTCAGGAAATGCAAGCTGGAATTGTGCTCGCTCATCGCCTACATTCACAGCGTCCGTCGTCACCGGTATCAGACCAAACTGTTGGCACGCCTGTAAGCCAAGATTGGCTTGGCGCCCCTTTTTCACGATAAAGAACGAGACGGAATGCTGCGCTCCACTGATCTCGAGATCTTCGGTCGCCACGCCAACGTGCATGATTGCGCTGCCGTTGTATGCGGTGAGGACGGCTGCGCTCTTTCGCGGAGTGCTTGCGTTGGCGATTCGGTTGAACAGAGTTAAGGGCAGCAAATTTGCCTGAGACCCGGTGTCTACCTTGAATTGTATCTCCTGACCGGCTATTTTGCCGCGAACCATCCAATCCGCTCCTATGGCTCCGGTGACGCCGCAAACGCTGATGCTCAAGATGTCAAAGTTTTCGTCGCTTTCTTCCGACTTGTGCACCTCGTTTATCCTGCGAGCATTGTTGCAGCATGCAGCGAAGTGATTTCGTTTCTTGCATGCATAACACGTTTTTCCGTATGCCGAGCACCGCTCGGGGGCATGTACCTTGTTACAATTTCGACACCGAGTCCCATTCGCAAACTTCATGCGGTTTGTCCGGCGTGTGAAGTCAACGTGCAGGCTTTCCTTTGACCATGCTGCGCTCTGAAGGGCAGAAATCTCAGCGGCTTTGCACATTTCTTCTGCTTTCTGCAAGTTTAAGTCTTTGTCACTTAGCAACTTTTCTCGAAGTTTTGCATTATTTGTCCCAAAAACCACTTGGTCCCTGATCATAGACTCTTCAAGTGAGCCAAAGTTGCACAGCTTTGCTTGCTTTTTTAAGTCCCGTAGGAACCGCTCAAAAGGCTCGGCCTCTTCCTGTGTTCGCAGTCGAAAAATGTGCCTTTCGTAGACTTCATTACCCTGGTCGACACAATAGTCTTCAAACTTCCGCACTAACGTGTCATAATCTTCTCTGCTCTCACCTGCGGCAAAGGAGAAGTTGTTGTAGACATCGAGCGCCTCGTCCCCCGCGGTGCTCAGAAGAATCGCTGCTTTTACGGCCGATGGGCGGGGATTCTCCGGTTCCGTAGCGGTGATGAACAGCTGCAGCTTCTGCTTGAATACCAGCCAGTTTTTCCTGATATTACTGGAGAGTTGCAGCGCTTCTGGGGGCTTGACGACGTCCGTCTCGAACGTCAGGACCACTTCTTACACCATGTAACGTTTGGCTGTCAAACAAGGCGACGATGAACATTTGGCTGGGCCGTGCCAAGACGAAAGACCCCCGGCCGTTTATTTGCTGCGCTTAAGTAGCCCCGTTCACAGCGGGGAAGGGGGAAAGAAAGCCAGGAAGGAAAGTAAAGCAGACGGAAGGGGGGAGAGGAGGGCGAGGCGATATCGCCTAGGGCGAATGCCGATAGCAGATAGTCCGGTCTGTTACACAATGCAATAGAAATTTTGTGATGTCAAGAGTTTATTGAAATTTTCTTCATTCTCTTCGAAATGATTTTTCTTGTGGGTTTCGAGTCATCCAAAAAATGTGATTCCACCATACAGTGTGAGCTCTTTACAAGAAACATGAAAGGTGCAAGTTCAACTGTATATATAAGGTGGTTTTTTCGCAATATTTTATTGTGTTACTTACAAAGCCTACTTTCAAATTAAAAAGGTATACAGAGCACTAATGGTAGTTTGGTTAAGTCATTTGAGCTAAGTCATTGGCAACATTCTACTGCCTGCCATATTTTAATGCATTACTTGGGTACTTGTCCCAAAATCTGTGCCTGTGTGAACCCAGCCTGGTAGGTAATGTACCACCACTCATTCACGCTCTGCACTCCAGTCTTTCCACAACCAATCCTCACCAGTGCAACCATCATGCTTGCTCCTTGCAGTCTTCAATGTGAGGATGGAATGGCGTCACAGCCTCAGATGAGGACACTCCCCACTTCTGTGAAGATATGACTAGCATTCCTAATAAGGAACCTTGTACAGTTCACACAGTTTTTCATGCTAGTGAGCAGCATCATCCCACCCTTTTTTTAATATTTCATCATTTTGCCACAGGGCATCAAGAACACGGGAACCTATTTTCACAACAACATCGATTCTCCTTTTAACCTTTACGCCAGCATGTAGACGGGTGAAAAAGCAGTTACTTCTCTCTTTACGCCGGCCTTTCTAGTGGTAAGGCGCGCAGGATGCCCTAGCACCAAAGGGTCACAGAAATGCTGTGTGATCCTTCCATCACTGGGCGACCCCACTGTTCAGCAGGATGGAACAACCTGACAACTGCCTCGGCCTAGGCAAGTTCCCCATCTCTGTGCTTACTTCTTGCTCCATCCATTTAGGAGGATACTCACACCTGGCACAATGCTTAGTGAGGTTCCATAGAAAGTGTGCATACCACATCTATGTTGGAGGAGCAGCTGTCCGTGACTTGCGACTTGACCACAGGGGCGCTTGCACGCGTGTGAGGCTGCGGCAGAGTAACAATGGCTTAGAGAATGTGCGGTTACAAACCAGCTTCAGACCATTTGAGACCTTTTGAAAACCCACTCGCAAGAAGGTTGCTTAAGACAGCCGCGCCCTATCGGCTGCTTCACACTGCACATTACTGTGGCTTATAAAAACAACATAAAAACTTTCTTTCCGTGTATCAAGGTAGAGCTTGTGCATGTGCTTAGAGCTAGCAAAGTGGTCATAATGGCTCCAGCAAGCCTCAAAGCCTAGAAGAGAGCGATGCCTCAGAAACTGAAGTGGCACTGAAGGTGAAGGAGGCAGAGAAGGGAGGTCAAAAGACAAAGACAGGAACACGGGGAAAGGGAAGGAAACACAATGTAGGAATAAAAGTCTTCAACAAGTAACGAAACATATGCATTCAAGGCACATCAGCCCACAAGTGGCTCAATTACTTGTTGCACCATGTCTGTTTGCCAATGAACAGATGAACCAAGCTAGTCACGCCGATGGGCTTTGTAGACAGCTCAAAATTCTGCTGGACTTGTGCAGACGCCTTAAAAATGTAATGAAAACTTTGTGCTTACCATTACAAACATTCTAGCCATAAAAAAGGCTGTGGGTGCCCTTTTTGCACTGGTACTTGACGCTAACCAAGGCCATAGAAATGTAGGCTGCAGTGGAGCATTGGTTTGTTGATCAAACTGTAAGATAAAAAGGACATTAATAGCTTATGTCACCCAGTCTGCAACTGTACGTTTGCGGCAACCCAGAGGTCTGTACTGCAGGCCATATCACTGCGAGCATAAAACAAAGCAAAAAAACAATACAAACAAAACCAAAAGGATTGAGCATCCCACGAAACTGGTGGCACCGCTGTTAGTGAATTCAACTACAAACATTGTGGTCGCATCTGCTGGTTGCAACAAGGGCCTCTCAGTATGGCAACAAGTCTCGATTTTGTTGTATGTGAAACCAAAAGCATGAGTATCCGACCTCATGAATGCTGCTGAGCCAAGGAACAGGTGAAACCAAACGTTGCAAGAACAGCTCATTACTGGCTGAATTACATGTTTGGCTAGAAATGCATATTTCAGATAGACGCATATTTATCTACGTCCACGTAAAGATGTTTGCGCTGTCTCGGGCTGTGTAATTTTTGTTTCCTTGAGTTTGCGCCCGAATACTGCTCGAACACATGCCTTAGTTTCCTTTAGCCGTCTGCAATGTGTTATGTATTGCTTATGCACAGGGAGCGGATACAAGGCTTTTGCGATTGATCTGGAAAGCTTTGCTCGCGAGAGGCTTGAGGCCAGCAATTATCCCACACTTATCGCACTTTTTAAAAGTCCAATACGTCCACTGATATCCCCCAGAACTTTCTAGACATCTCCGTGAGCGCCCAACGATACATGCGTGCACGTAAAAAAAGGAGCGTCGACGGTCTCGACTACCGAGTGCCATTTCGTATTTCGCTTAGTGCGCTTTTAACGTTCGGCAGGATGCTTCTATAATGGCAAAGAAGCGTGCAAATGTGCACCACAAAGTTTTTTGTTGTTTTAAATTTCGGTGACAACGCGGCGGCGGTCCCCTAAGATTCATATCCACGGAATTTTACGAACGAGCCTGCTTGATTTGAATTGCGTCTTTCTTATTAACTCGCAAAAGGATTGTTTTACAACGTTCAGTTTGTTTCAACCTTAATTATGCGTTGCAAAGTTCGCATAATAACAATTTTACGCAGGCGCACGTGGTTACCATGTTATAGGTATCACCAAGCACTGGAGAAACCCGCAAGTGACATCATTTTCTAACTGCGCACTTACCTCGCATAGCTCCGCACGTTTCCAGGCGTCCAGTCGTTACGATGATGTTCTGTAACCATCGCGCGGCCTCTCTGGGCCTTTTGAGAGCGTAAACAGGCGAGGTATCGTAAGCGCTGCGGTTGCTGCCCCAACACAGGAGCCACCGATCGCAAGTAAACACGGCGTCGTCGGAGTACTCGGCGAAGCTCGGCGGTGGTTCGGCGTCTCTGAAGTACGACCCAATCAGCGTTTTCGCACTACGAAAACGCTGATAAATCCCCCACGCTGATAGGACGTACTGTATCTTTTGGTCGGCGTGTAGCAAGCCTCGTTGTCGGCATCGTTGCCGGGTCCGGACGCACACGCGGGTCTGGCCGCTGGCGGGTTCCTATGAGATACGTCACGTTTTATAAGCATGGTGTCACCACTATTCGTGCTGAGCGTCCGCTAGCAGAAATGCATTGATGGCCGAACTCTTAGTAGTATAGAAGGCTCTGGGACAGGCGAAGCGAAGTAGGGCATCATGACGCTAATGAGCGCCGACAGTTGGCGTCTCGATGCCAGCGTCTTCATGTACGGGGGTCGCGCGTGAATTGAGGCAAGGCTCCGCTGTGCCGTTGTTCCCATGACGATTTTGTTTCAAGCTGCTGTTTCTGCGCATGTCATTCTTGTTTTTTTTATCCCTAAATAAACGGGTTATTTTTTTGTGTGTCTTGCGTGTCGGCGTCACTTCGGCTGGCGGGGTCATGCTCGCGAACCCTTCGCACATGAAGGAGGTTCCCTTAACATCGAATGGCTCCTGTCAAGGTGCCTTTCATTTATTTTCGTGCTTTATCGATTCCTATAACAGAGGGATCAACCACTTACTTGGCGACGCGCGCTGACGCGCCTAACGCGGGACGACGCCGACGTGTGAAAACGCCGAAAGTACGCTTCATGTGGTTGGGCCTTAAAGCAAACTTTCACTGCGCCTCAGCAGTGCAGCGGTGAGTTCGTTCAAGATCGACGTTTTAACGGCGGTTAGCCCTCGGCGGTGGCCCGCCCCAAGGGACATGCTCCTCCGCTCGCGTACACACGCCGTCTAAAACCTGCTACACACGCAGAAATGCAGTCGGACGTGTCTGACCCGACTGTAGGCGTAGTATTTCACCCAGAATATCCTACACGCTTGAGCATTCTTGACAGAGATGGCGTACCAAGTTTCTTCATGAGGGAAATATTTTCGCCGCGGTCAATACTTCACTTACCTCTATCAGGTGCACTTGCTGTGTTGTTGTAGGTCCGTCCGTATTGCTTCCAATATTGCGGACGCTGTCTTTACTCACAGCGCGACAAAAACAGTGTAAAATTGCCGCAACACCGACCAGCGAGACCACGTAGTTACAAAACACCACCGCAAAGGCCACAACACAAAGGACACCTCGCCGGCGGAGCCCACAGCCAAGTGGAAAAAAATTACGCCCACCTCCCCTCGCGGGAACCCTGGTGTGATGCGACGCTGAAGGGGTTCCATTGTGCGTTTCCGTTGGGCCGATTACTCGAATTGCGTGAAACGTGTAGTTAACGTGAATTGCGTTTCAATCACATCTGGGTTTGAAATCACGAGCTCTTCTTCGGTCCACCTTGGCTTTTTCGTCACCATCATCGCAGAGTGTTGCGCTGCCCTGAGGGTTTGGCATGTTGCTGGTATTGGGTTGCGGCATGCCACTCATGTATGCGCAGCGCGCCCGAAGTAGAGGAGACCGCGGAGAGAAAGGGCGCTGCACATGCGCACACCGCGCTTGCACCGCGCGCAGCGCCGCCCACCGGCGGAGTAAGAGAGCACGCCGCACTGCGCGCGCCACAGATGTTGGGGGAGAGGGTGCGCTATCACGGCGAGAGGAGGGGCGCAGCTGTGCGGACAACGACGACGACGGACGCACGCAAGAGTGACAGAGGCGCCGGCAAGAGATGCTCTCAGCGTCGCATCTAAAAAATGAACGCCGTTCCACTCAGTGTGAAAGCTGTGGGAAGTATAAGTGCTTCGCCAAAATGGGCTGCGGCGCCGTTATCCACTCACTTTTATCACCAGTCATGCTCTTCGCCGCCCTGTCTCATTCCTCTTCGGGTGAATTCAACGGAGGTTTGTCCAACGCATTTAAATTTCTCGCCTTCGCAGCGACCGCGCGCCCCCTGCCTAAAACACGTCCCCGGGAGTTCTGTTTCTTTTTCTGTTTTGTGCGCCACCGTTTAAAGGGATACAGAAGGGATTTCTAGACATTGTGGGATTACTTGCGCAAGTCCACGCGTCGGCCACTCTGCCTGCGTTTAAGGACTACATTTTGTGCAAAAGTCAACTCGAAAGAGTCATCCTCCCCTCTGCATCTTCCTTGCGATTTCTTATGACGTTTGTTATGACGCTTGCTCAACGCAGGCTTGGCTTCACAGCGCTATGCTGCACGGCTCCCCAACCCTCCGACAGAGTCAGTCGTCGGCAAGTCTTCGCAATTCGTTCGTTGAGTTAAAGCTAAGCTAAGACCCGATTTCTGCCTAAAAAATGTGGCCTCACTTCCATGATTTGTAGATTGCATTAGGCTTAGTAAAGTCTGCAAAGTCAAATAGCTCAAGGCAAGCGCATATGCGACACTTCGCCGAGTGGTTCGCTACTATAAAAACGTAGGGCCAATTAAGGGCGGGAGAAGAATCAGTGGAGGAAGTATAGGTGCTAAGGATATAGAACCAAGCGTACATTTTATTGTATTGTAAAGCGTAAAACCAAGGTGCTGTAAGCAATTTTTGCGCTGGTGAACTAGCAGAGCGGTAGCAGCCCAACCACACATCTGCGAGCGCTTTCTGTTCCTAAGGAGCGCATTCGCTACTAAGATATTGTAGCGTAAGCTACATTAGTCGAGGATGAGCAGTTTTGCGTGGACCTTGAAGGGCCGGGCTTCGCAAGCACGAGGAGGTTTGGATTGGATTGGATTGAATTGGGTTGGATTGAATTTGATTGTATTGGATTGGAAATTTAATCCAATTGATCCAAGATATTTTGGTTGCGTCTGCACAATCGCCGGTTTGCCCATTCCAGAGGAGTGACGTCATAACCGCGGTAGCCAAGTAGCCGCAATAACCAAGTCAGACGCTACGCCGGAGCCGCTTGATAACCGTTTCGTGTGGCTCATGGAGAGCCGTGCTGCGCATGCCGAGGAGCAGTGACTGGACTGGACTGTTTTGGACTGGACCGGACCGGACAGCACTTGACTGAACTGGACTGTATTGGATTGGATGGGATTAGATTGGACTGGACTGGACTGGAGTGGATTGGATTTGATTTTATTGGAGTGAATTGGAAATCGTTTTAGCAGCAGTAAGCATGATAATCAGCTCAACCTAGACAATAAAGAAACCTAAGAATAACCAGCTGAACCTTAGCTCACGCTACGTATATCATGGCATAGCCGAGCTAAGCCACTGCTAATGTTTCGTGGAAGATTGCGGGTGCGCTTAAAACTGCACGAGCGTCATTCAACAAATGCGCATCTAAGCTACTGAGAATTAACCCAGGCCTTGCGGCACAGCGGTGTTGCAATGAGTTGGTTCAAATGCCCCAGTGATGGTGGTTTTTTTAGGTAAATTTCTGCTTATTTAGGCAATGTTTTCTACACTGAATTCTCCATCTTGTGCTGCAAACTTATTTGTTCCACGAGGAGTTCGCACAAAGCGTACACAGTGACACTGACGCGTGCGCGTGTTCAGCGACTGCTTGCGGACAGAGTGCAGAATCAGCCTAGTGCCTCTTACCACACATGGACGAGCCAAGAGAGCTCCAAAGGTGGGCCAAATGGCCCCGCAGTTGAACGTCTCCGATGACGCAGAGGGCGTCCAGCCACTGTTGCCAATAGTAAAGGAAGAAGATGTGGCTATTGGCTATAGTATACAGTATCATCAACGTGCAAGTCAATCATCGCCAAAAAAGCATTCAAACAGTGTGTCCCACGGCTCTGTTCGCTGGCGGCTCAACCGCATCGAGGTGGTCGCTCCGCAACATATGGTGCCGAAACCCGGAAAAACGAGCGCTCCCAACGACGTGGACAACGAGCGACGGCGACGACGGTTTTCCTCTGGAAACGGCCACTAAAGCAACTTCGTCATCCTCCCCCCAGGGCGACAACGCGCGGACGTGACGGCCAGCCGTGCAAGTAAGCCGGGTATTTTCGCTCCACGATGGACCGGCTGAAAGCGAAATGCGCTGCGAGCCGAACTCAAGCGTCAAAGATGCGGCAGCGCTCAATGAGAGCGGCTGCTCTGACCGAATAGGCCTCTAAAAGGTTCTGGACACGTTCATGGCCAGCCGCGAGGAGCTTCGCAAGATCGACGCCCACATCGGGGATGCGATCCCGGTCGAGGAGCTCGTAAAGGGGTACGAGTCTGCAGCGCACTACAACGACCAGACGCTCGACACTCAGACTCGGCTGTTTGACCTCAGCGTAAGGAGCACTGTGCAGGCTGCCTCTTCTGCTGCGACTAATACGCCACTTGCACCAACGACAGCTCCTTCCATATCTTAGGACCTCGCCTCCCAACGCTTATCATCAAGCTGTTTTATTGGGACGTGTGCCAATGGACGTCTTTTGGGGAGCAATTCAACGGCGCTGTCCACACCAGCCACGCTCTAACCACAACGGACAAGTTTCAATACCTTATAAACTACCTGGAAGGTGAAGCGGCAGCTGCCATTGCCGGACTTCCAACAACAGGGGCGTGCTATGAGAGCGCCATCCCGCTGCTCATGGACAGGTTCGGTGAGAAAAGCCGGATCATAGAGCGGCATTTCCGGGTGCTCCGCGAGCTGCAGCACGTGACATCTCCATCGGATACGAAAGAGCTGCGCAGACTTTACGACTTCATCCAGATGTATGTCTGCTGCATCAACGTTCTGGACGCCCCAACGAGCAGCTTCTCGGTGATGTTACACGACATTCTGTTCGAGATTTTGCCGCAAGAGATCTTCTTGGCGTTTCAGCGGCACGTCCGCCTCCAGGAGAAATCTACGACCACGGCATCATCTTCTTAGGAAGAAAAGCTAACGGTTTGCCCACAACTGGAGCAACTCCCTCGGTAGACGCAGATCGAGCTCGAGGCAAGAGAGCAATGTACTCCATGAAGGACTTATACCGTATCGAGTCACCCCCTCCAACGTAACGGCCAGTCAACGTCGGTTCTGCACACCTCTCTCAAGCATCGATGCTTGAACGTAACGAGTGCTCCTTTTGCAAATCGGCAAAGCCCAACTCTCAGGCATGCAAGGCTTAGTTCCGTATCGAGACAAAGAAACGGCTTGCAAAGCAGAGGCGATGCTCTAGATGCAGAGGAACGCCCGCTAGGGGGCCGAGACGTGCATATGCGCTTCAAGCCGGCTCTGTGTTTTTTTGTTTGTGAGAGCGGAAGTTCGCCTCCTGCGCCTATGTGAGTGGTACCAAAAGACTCGGCAAGGTGCAAGGATTCTCCAGACACCAGCTGCAGAGTTCTTCGACGATCGGATGCCCAAACATCGCTTCACAAAGACTGTGCCACGTTTCCCGGTGAGCTAGGCCTAACCAGGCATAGCACGCCACCGACCCACCCCGACGCCGGCACCGCCGGCCCGCCAGCTGCGGTTCGTCGGAACTGCCACGTAAGCCCGATGGAAACTACCGTCGAAGGCGAAGACATCGACCCGGCGGAGCTCGCCCGCCCAGGTTGGGCCGAAGTCCGCCGAAAGCAACAAGCTCTCAAGGCAGCGGAACAAGCTGCCCTTCAGGCAAGTGGAAAACACCACACCAATAATCCCCCACGCAAGAGTGCGCGTCGCCCTGCAAAGCGCAAGCCTCCCGCTGAGCCTCTACCAGAAGATGACATTAAGATAATCCTGCGCCCGCATGGTGGCCTGGCACTCACGGCCATCTCTCTAGCCACGCTAGCAGACACTGTTCAAAAACAAGCGGGTCTTGATCCCTACAGCGCCGATCAGGTCCGTATTCAAGCTACATCGAATTTCATCGTCGTGAGCACACCCTCGGAAGCTCGCGCTCGACAATATGAAAAAATCACTTCTCTTGTGCTGAAAGGCCATCAGTACGAAATCTCCACGCACGTGTCGGCCCCAGCAAACACTGTGACGGGAGTGATTTTTAACATTCCCGAGGATGACACACCAGAACAAATCCTCAACAGTGTTTGTCAATACAACCCTGGCCTCCGAATACTGGACGCCAAGCGGCTCAATTCCTCTAATATTGCACAAATCCTTTTTGATGGAACCAAAGTTCCCTATTGGATCCGATACCGGGCTGCAACTTACCGTTGTAAGCCTTTCCGCAGGAAATCTGAAGCATGTACGGCATGCTGGCAACCTGGACATCGCCGGGACGTTTGCCCCAACGCACAAGCACCTCCAAGATGCCCCACCTGCGGACTGGTGACTGCTCCCGAGGACCACCCGTGTGTACCAAAGTGCATTGTCTGTGGAGGTCCCCATCTTACCGGAACTGTGGAATGCCCTAAACGGTACCAACCACGCCGCCACCCGAAGTCATACGCGCAGGCGGCGACCCAGAACACGACACCGACAAAAGAAGACTTCCCTCCCTTGCCGGGCAACGAGCAGCAAGAGTCCTCAAACTCACCCCCCAACAAGAATATTCCTTCCAAGAGCATGCCACAACGCGGCAAGCCCAGAAAAGAAGACCCAGTCGGAAACCAGGTGAGCTGCCCAAGCGCGCCATCCAGTAACTCGCCTCAATCCCCGAACCACCCTTCTTTGACATCTACCCCTCACCTTGATGTTTTTAAAGAACTACAAGCTATCCGTGCTGAAATCACTATGTTACGTCAGGAGAACGCGGCGTTGAAACGCGAAAATAATGCCTTAAGACAGCAGATGAACTCTCGACCTGTGGAACCTTCACAAAATAGCCCTGATACTGAAAATGATAACGGAACTCCCCTCGAACCACCGCCAAAACGAAAAGCAGTCTCGGCCGACGCCACTCCTACAACTATTTCCCCCATTTCGGAAGAACGACTTGCATCCATCGAAAATGCATGCAGAAATGCACTGGCTGAACAAAAAGAGGAATATATTAATCTTCATCAAATCCTCTTAACTAACCAATCCACTATGCAAGCTAACATTGAAGCGCTACGTGCTGAAATGCATAACTTCATACAAGGACTGGTAGCCAGCAATACTGCCCCAATCCTTGCGCAAAATATTCCCATCCCACCTTTCAATCCCGCCAATGGACAAGCGTCATAAGCCAATTAAAGTCTGGCAGTGGAATTGCAGGGGCTTTATCCGAAAACGCCCCAACCTGGAGATGCTTCTTTCAACGGAATCAGAAACACCTTCAATTATAGCCTTACAGGAACCTGGCCTCAAGGTAAAACTCACAAGGTACCAAACATTTCAGTCTAGCAATAATCCGCATACAGCTACGCTAGTGCAACGAAACATCCCCGGGGAACGTCAGCAATTCGATAGCATCGACATACCTCATGATTTTGTCGTATTATATCCTCCAAAACCCGCTGCCTCCCGACTTTATTTACTGAATGTGTATAGCAGCCCTCGAGAACACGCCCACAGCTTTACTCAACTATTCGCTCTTGCCTCACGAGCCGCGCAACAGCACCCACTAGTTGTGCTAGGTGATTTCAATGCCCCTCACACGGCGTGGGGCTACAGCCAATCCACACGAAAAGGCCGCCTCTTATGGGAATGGGTACAATCTCAACGGCTCACTGTTGAGTCAGATCCTTCAATCCCCACGCGGATAGGTAATAGTGCACAAAAGGACACTTCGCCAGACCTCTCTTTTACACGCCGGATAGATGTGGCAAAATGGAGCTGCACGACCCACACTTTGGGCAGCGACCACTTTATCATTCAACTTGACATTCAGTTTGCTTCCACGTTAACACCACGCCTTCGACAACAATATCTCACCGATTGGGACGCCTTCAGACGTGCTTGCGAGCAGAACTCTCCCCCCGAGGTCAATGCCGCTACACTTCAGGAGTGGGTTAACGAACTGATAGACACTAAACGGCAGTACGATCAGCTAATAGACCCAGATATTCCCGCTGAAACGGTGGACACTCGCCTACAGCACCTGTGGGACGCGTACAAAAGCTTACAGCGCAGATGGAGGCACCAGAAACATAATAGACGCCTTCGCCTTAAGCTAGCAAACGTTGGTAAAGCAATAGAAGCATACACAGCCGAGTTGACCCGCGCACAATGGGGGCAGTTTTGTGACCAGATGAAAGGCAACCTTGGCATGCGTCGCACTTGGGCCATATTGCGCCATATGCTCGATCCCGGTCACTCCCGAACAGCCAACAACCATCGCCTCACAGAAATAATCCAGACATTCCCTGGAACTAACCAAGAACTTCTAGAACGCCTCCAAGCACTATACATAGCCCATGGGAGCACGATATCGCTTCCGCCTTATCAAGGAACGGACAACGAGGAGCTCGATAAAGATATAACCGAAGCCGAGGTCAGAGCGGCACTCCTTACCATCCGGCCTGGGTCAGCACCAGGTCTGGATGGCGTAACAAACAAACTGATCCGCAACCTTGATGACAACTCCATCACAGTATTGACCCAATACTATAATTACTACTGGACCAATGGAATCCTACCTCCTACGTGGAAACACGCCAAAATTTCCCTAATACCTAAGCCTGGAAAACCGCTCAGCCTTGAACACCTTCGTCCAATTTCTATTACGTCATGTATGGGAAAAGTCTTGGAGCACGTTGTCCACGCGCGTCTGGTAAAATATATTGATCGAACCGGGGCATTTCCGCATACTATGATAGGATTCCGGCATGGGTTATCTACCCAAGACATACTTCTACAACTACAACACGAGGTCATCACACCTCCCTCCAAAGTGGACGCGGCAGCCATTCTTGCACTTGATCTCAAAAAAGCTTTCGACCGAGTATCCCATACAACCATACTCCAAAATTTAGAATCAATAGCTCCAGGCCAACGCACGTACAACTATGTAAAGAACTTCTTAACCGACCGCACTGCAGTGCTACAAATTGGGGATATTGTAACCGACACCATACCCCTTCCTTCAATAGGCACTCCTCAAGGGGCTGTACTCTCCCCCCTGCTTTTTAACTTGGCCCTGCTCAATCTTCCTCAGCAGCTTGCTCGGATTCCTCATCTTCAGCATAGTATTTATGCTGATGACATAACCCTTTGGACGTCGGGAGGCAGCGACGCACAAATAGAAGATGTTCTTCATACCGGGGCTGACATAGTAATTGCAGAAGCCACTAAGGCAGGCCTTGAATGCTCCCCAGAAAAGTCCGAACTTCTTGTACTTCCAGCGAAACAAACTTCTCCGTCAAACACCTCAATAAAAATCCATATGAGCCACACAAACGTACCGTCAGTACCGAGCATAAAAATCCTAGGGCTCACTATACAGAGTAACCGAGCCAACACTCGTTACATAGCACAACTAACTTCTCAGGTCAACCAAACGATAGGCCTCATACGCCGCATTACTGTCCGCAACAAGGGGCTAAAAGAGGCCGAGCGAATACAGCTAATTCAGGCTTTTGTAATTAGCCGCATTACTTACTCCTTGCCATATCTTAATCCCTCTCCATGTGAATTATCTAAAATCAATTGTCTGATTCGGAAAATTTATAAAACTGCTCTCCAGATACCTCAAAGTACTTCCACTGCCCGACTGGAACAGCTCGGCGTCTATAATACCGCGGAAGAGCTAATCGAAGCTCACCTACTTAGCCAGTACTCTCGCCTGTCGGAAACACCTACCGGCCGACACATTATGAACAGGATAGGCATCAAAGCCCCAATAATAAGTGACGCGCGTGTACCCATTCCCCAAGAAATTCATGGATTTCTACGTGTGCGCCCACTCCCGCGCAATATGCACCCAGTGCACAATCAGAAGCGGAGAGAACAGCGTGCACGGGCATTGGCTAAAAAGTACCCCATCAGGCCAAATACGGTATATGTAGACGCTGCTAGTTACAGACATCACGAAGCATATGCAGTGACGGCTATATATGACCCCATGGCACCCCCCCTCAATTCTCTCACCATACGTACGCGCCACGCGTCATCGGCGGAAGAGGCGGCTATTGCGCTGGCTATATCACATCGGCCGACCCCGGCAATTATAATTTCTGATTCGAAAACGGCCATCAAAAATTTTGCCAAGGGGAATATTTCTCCCCTGGCGCTCAAAATTCTCCTTCAAAATCCTCCAACCTCCCAGGTGGAGCTGATCTGGACTCCTGCCCACACAGGGCTGGGGGGCAATGAAGCGGTCCACACAGCAGCTTAAGAGCTTACCATCCGAGCAGGACCTACTCTTGTCCCCCTCCATGGAGCCCAGTCGGCTCGCGACAGCCTATTGAGCTTCCGCGATGTCACTGCGCATTACCGCCTCACCCGCCGTCGATACCCGCCTGCTCACCCGGAACTGACTAACGCCGAGGAGCGACTCTGGCGCCTCATGCAAACTAACACTTTGTCATGTCGAGCCAGGCTGAATTTAATTTACCCTACTGTGTACCCCTCACCCAATTGCCCTGCATGTGGTGCACACGAGACCATCACACATCTTATTAGAATTGCCCCAAAGACCCTTTTCCCTTAATACCCACTGGCGAACACTGGGAGGAGGCGCTGGGCAGCTCAGACCTGCAGGTTCAGAAGAATCTAACGGAACGAGCGGCCGAGGTCACCGGCAAGATACAGCTGTCGGTCACCACACCTCAGTAACCCAGAATGTATAAAATAAAGTTTTCTCTCTCTCTCTCTAGATGCACGATGGTGGGCCAGCGGTCAAAGAAGTTCCGGCGAAAAGTATCGTGCAGTATATGCCAGGGAAGGCACGAAACCGTCATGTGTGAACGTGGCTACAAGGCTAGATAAAAAGCGGTCCATCCTATTTCCCGTTGGAGACGCAGGCCACCAAGTCGGCAACTAGCTGCCAGCTGGACGAAGCAGTCCACCTCCAGACCTTCCCGTCGTGGATCGTCGGTCACAGCGACGCAGGCTTCATACGAGGCATTTTGGATGGCGGCAGCCAGCACACTTTCATCAAGGAAGACCTGGCTTCGAAGTTAAAATCAAAAGTATTGAGAGAGAGACGGCTCGCCATCAATACATTTGCATCGACGGTTCTTTATAAATCGCGAAAGTGCAAAATAGTTGAGCTGAGTCTTCGTAGCAAGTTCGACTATGCACATCAAGTGATCGAGGCATTCATCATACCGATGCTTTGCCGAAATGTCGTGGATACGGACATCAACGGCGTTTTGATTCACGGCTGAGAAAGTTAGACTACCGGCTGGCGGACGAAACAACGGTTAAAGAGGTATCTGAGGAGCCAGGGATCAGCCTTCTAGTAGGCTCCGACCAACTGTGGACAATAGCGACCGGGGGCACGATTCGGTGCAACAAGTTTAACTGTTTAGTGGCCCTAAACACTACGCTTGGCTGGACGCTTCAAGGTCCAGCCCAGAAACGAACCACGACACCTTGCTCCCGGCAAGCAAAGTGCGCCGTTCTTCAGGCGCAAGTACTTCAAAGAGCGGACAGGAACGCCGGCATTCGTAATGCCTGCCTCCGGAACACGAACACGACCCTTAACGAAGCTGTTTGTGGAGCTTCGGAACAGCCGTCTAAGGTGCACGATCCGGAAAAAGATGCTCAAGAGGAATTTAGAATGCCAACGACTATAAAAAATTCGGAAAGAAGTATTTTCGAAATGCAATATCTCAGTGAAGTCGTATCGTTTCGGTGCCTTCGACCGATGTAAGACGGCAGCGCATCGATCGAGCAATACAACCATACAACTCTACTGTCCTGGTGCAGGACACCAGCGGTCACGTTCAACGAACCATTGAAAGGTGAGGCTCAATGTTCCAATAAAAAAAAACGGAAGCAATCTGCAAGAGGGCCAAAAAGACAATCGAGTCTGAACCGCCGTGTATGTGGTGTTTTTGCCTAGAAATGTGGTGCGATGTTTTTGCTAGCAGGCATGGGCCAGATAATGGTTATCCCTTCCCTTCTGTGGCCGGGAGTTTGATGTTGCAAAGAGTAGAGGAAGAAGATGTGGCTCCTTGCTCTAGGGCCCCAGTATCATCATCATCATCATCATTTGAAGCCACTCATCACCAAAAAAGCTTTCATTCAGTGTGTCCCACGGCTCAACCGCATCAAGGTGGTCGCTCCGCAACAGCCACCGCATATACTTTGGTTAGCGAAAGTTACGATTCTAGGCGCTGCTTGCAGGCTCATCTGACGCTTGTACCACTGACAAAATGGCAAAAGCGCGGTGTGTCGATTCCTAGAAATCAAGAATGCCCAACCAATGATAACGTTGGGTGCCAAGGATGTTCTTGCACAGAAGCGATACTGGTTTGAATTCCAATCTTTGACATCGTCCAATCACAACGCAACTCGAAAACTCGTCACTGTGGTTAGTTGTGGCGGCCACCGACAATGTCGCATGGTATTTTTAAGTGCAGGGCACTTTAGGGGCTCGCCTTGTCGTCGTAGCTCACTGTAGTACGTAACGCATAACGCTCTAATATGTCAAGCGACTGCCACAATCTGCGGCGCAGGGCGAAGACAGACCCAAGTATAGCCCGGCGTAGCGTCGTAGCGCTATCCGACATAGGCTTCGAACCCCCAACGGTTTATATAGTCATAACCGTTCGAAACTCGTGAACCGCTGCCGCTTTTTGTTTAAAGCAAAGTAAACAGCAGGGCCCGCTTGCACGAAGCCAAATAAGACAGTCTTATTCGCAGTCTAATCTTATTGGCAGTCTTATTCGGGGTCTTATTTTCCCTAGGCTATAAGACGCTTTCTAGAAACTTATAAGACCGCGAATAAGACTCTAAATAAGAACGCATTAAGAATGTGAATAAGCCTGATCCGAGCAGTCTTATTCACAGTCTTGTGCTGACGTGGTTGGTCATTTCATCATAACAATCGACCTCCATACCGTGAAAAAAGAGTGCAGTAGCCGTACAAGTGGCGAACGATACCGAGGGCCGGCCGTTCGACCGTCTTCTTGGAACAAATGAATGCCTGTTCCGAGCGATGCCTTTGGAAACGCCGTCGGGAGAGAGGTTGGAAAGGGACAGAAAACGCCGGCGCCGGAAGCCGCAAGGCATACCTACCTTGATGTGGCCCCGATGGCTGCAGCCAACCACCGTTGTAAAATTTCGCTGTGAGCTATACGCCTCGAGCGCTGCCTGTAGGGGCGCCACTGAAATCCCCCTAGCGGCCCGTTTCGGAAGCAGTCGCTGGAGTGGCCGGCCCGCTCACCACTGCCCCGTTGCGTTTGAGGCAAGTTCATGACTGATATTTTCCGTTTGTATGCGTTGGAAATACATATTTATGTGGAGCAGTCACTCTGTTCACAAACGTAGTGCATTTACGAGAGTGTAAAAGCTTCTGACGCGATCTTACTGTGGTACAATCGGTCCGCAAAGCGCCAGGTGTGTGTCACAAGCTAGCGTCACGAAACCGGCATATATGCATGGATCTGATGGTAATTACACTGCCCTGAAATTTACTAACAGTACCTCCGTAAGCAGCAATTGTTGAGATGCTCATTCTACGGCTTTACACTGCGATGTAAACGGTGTCGTGTGGTTTCATAATCTAGAGGTGCACTCATACCTGACAGCCCGCCAGTGACGCTTCATATCTCGGATATTGATCCCTACCCTGAACAAGCCAATATGGCATAAATATCACGGTCATTCCACGCAATAAGTAATATTGATAATTCAAAATTATATGCGGGCGTCAGCACCAAGAATTTACGGCTGGGTCCGAGGTGAGCTTCCCCAAACATTCATCGGTTATATATATCCTCCGCTTATATCCGCGGCCGTGACAACGCTTTTTCGAAAAATCAATAAATGAAACAGGGAGCCTGCCAAATTCAGCACAAAAGTGAAATCAGGGGACCCCACACTCAATCCAACGACACATTTTATCGCTTGTGAACTTCCTTACTGTACTTCAAAAAATGTGTCCGCCATGTGATCCCCTGTTCGTTAAAGTCGAAAAACAAAATAAAGGTGAACGCGCAGCTTGTGTGTGATTTTCTAAAACAGTCTTTCCTTCATTTCGCTCCGCATTTGTACACAACGATAGTTAAGCGCCCCTCCTTCTCCTACAGCTGTCTTGGAAAACATCACTACATTTCTCATCTAGTTGGTCTAGTGAGTTCAACCTTGCTTGAGGACGTCTCTAGGATTTGCGTAGCTGCTCTGTTTTTTTTTCATTCTCGCACGAACTATTACATTGCTTCCGGACTTGGCAGACCATTCATTTTTCCGTGGTTTCATTAACTCCCCTTGGTCCGTTCTATCCGGCGGGAGTGGGCACATATTTAACGACCCATAGACTTGGAATATACTTAACATGTTCGCGTGGCCTCTGTTCTTATCAAACGCACAAGTTAATGCCAGGTATATTAGGTAATCACCTCCGCGAATGATATTTTTGGACGACGTATACATTCAAAACAAGGCCGAATTTGTTGTCCGATCTGCAAAACGAAACCTACCTCTCACTGTGCCAATATCAGGTCTAAACGAGGCGTCAATTCACTTGCGCCTGAGATATTTGTAGGTGACAGTGGTGACAGACGCACGCCCGTAAGAGCGGCGAAGAAGCGCGCAGTACCGCGTCCCCGGTTAGCTCTTATTTGCGTTCGAGCACTCTATCAACTCTAATCAGGACGCAGCTGTTTTTTAAACTGCCCTAAACGTACTATTTGCTTAGAGACATCAGAATAACATGATGTTTAGGGCGCGGTAAGGCAAAAAGAAGTGAAAGAGAATGAAAACACTGCATGGGCCGCTATCAGCTGCGCTGCGGACATCCCGTAAACGCCGCGGAGAAGCGGCGGCAGGCGGCGCAGCGATCGCGAAGCTCGAGGCGTATAGGCCTTCTTCGCTGCCCAGGGGGCGCTGCGGTAGCGGCTTCCGGGCAGTACTTCATGGTAGTACAAATCTGCGCGGGTCCCATAGGATCCCGTGTTGACAGAAGCAAAATGAGCTCGACGCTACCGAATATTTTGCAACGTGGTCACCAGCTCATCCCCGACGCGTTCGATCTATTTCAGCGATCAACTTGGCATAAGAGAAAAAGCTTTGTAGCGCTAAACACGTTTACAGCGCCGACGAAAGTGCCGGGACCGTGACGGCGTCTGCTACTCGCAGGTTCACCGATCGATGGTCGTACGAATAAAAGTTTAAGTGAAATTTCTAGTTTAAACTAATCCTCTAGGTGACAAAGGCTTCTCAAAAACAGCCGATCAAAAAAAATCCCACCCCCCCTCGCGGGAACCCCTGTGTAGATGCGACGCATAGAGGGAGCGGCGAAGGGACCGCGTTTTATAGCGCGCATAACGTTGAGGGGACTGCGTAAGCCGGTCCCAGGCGATGACGACGTTGGCGTACTTGTAAAGCGCCGTGGACTCTAAGTGTTTGAGGCAAGCGTGGATGAGGCAAGCGCCGGAGAACGGCACACCGGTTATATGCGCAGCGCGCCCGAAGGAGAGGAAACCGCGGAAGAGAGAGTACTGCACATGCGCCGGCCCCAGCGCGTCTGCCGCGGCTATGACGCAACGTGCCGCGGCTATGGCGCATCACAATCCAACACAATCCACTTTAATCCAATCCAATGCCCCTCGCCAGAGAGTGTTCGCTATCGGAGAGGAGAGGGGGTGAGCGGCGGAGAGCGCAGCTGGCGCGGCGAGGAGAATGCGGGAGGGGTGGACAACGCCGACGACAACGACGACGACGCCGGAGGGACAATGCGAGTGAATCAGATGCTCTGCATCTAAAACAAGAGTGACGCGATCGGCGATGATCGCGCTTTAAAACGCCAGCGAGTCCGGCGGACCGCAGGCTCGCCTGCTGCGGTGCGCCGCTCTTTTGCGTACCTGCACACTATGCGTGCACTTTCATTAAACAGTGCTCGTTTGCGTCGGCGTTACGAATACATGGTGCAGCGTTAGCTTGCCGTTTTGTTGCGTGTCTCAGTGACAAAATGGCGCGCCCGTCAAAAGCGTGAAATCTGTTTTGCGATTCCGAAATTAGTGGCCGTAAAACAAAGTGGTCGGGCGAACTAAGCGGCCGCTCGCTTTCCTTGTTTGCTCTCACTTTAGTTAATTACGCTCTTGCAGCATACATTTCCAGTTCGCACTTAATAGCCTAGAATGAGGGTCAGCAACAGCCCAGTTCCATGCAGCCGACACGGCGGATGGCTGGAGGGCAAATGGGAGGGGGGAAGCAGGGGGGGGGGGGCTTTGGATGCAAAGAAAAAAATTCTGCGAATTTCTAATAATATTTGACAATAATCTGGCGCGGTGTGAAGAGGGGGAGGGGAATTGAACTGGAGGACGCCAATTCTCTGTTCTTGTCTCGCTGTCTACTCCATTTGAAGTCAAAACTGGGGTGTCGGCGTTCAGATTCGACGACCCCTGCAACTAGAAAACCAACACAGTCAGTGATGATTGTATATAAATATTCGGGGCCCCGCGCCGTGTATGCGCCTGTGTTATATTATGCTCTGTTATGCCATGTTATAGAAGTACACATCTCTTCAGGCAGCGGGCGTGTGATTTGGTGCGTGTTTTGAGTCCTTTAATAGCGCTGAATTTGATTATTTAATTGGCGCTATTGCCCCACCTACTCGCTAGTATACATGTACCCTGCCGTTCGTAAATCTGGCGGCGTACAACGTTACGCAAGAATCATTTCGTTTGCGAAAATACGAAACAAAATTTCCACGCGTTTCAAAGGCGGTGTCAGGCCAGCAGTGTCAGCTGAGTCGGCTGGGCAATTCTTGTGTTCGCTTGCATGCTCCCAATAAAGCAACCTTTTGCAGTTATTTCAGGATCTAAGATAAGCAGCGTTCTGTGTTTATGCTACTCGTAAACTTTCCTTTGTCTACAGCACGCAAGAAGAAAAAACTGTAACTCTCGGCAAACAGTTAAACCACCCGACCTGGCGTTACTGCCCCACGCCGCGACCACCGCGACAGCTCACTCAAAAGAAAGCCGACAAAACGGGCTTCTTTTAGCTGATGTTATTTTGTTTAGCTCCTGCAGCTACTTTAAGGGCGATTTCATACAGTATTCAGTCATTTAAACACGCCACAAAGCGCCTCAACCAACTTTCACTCTGGCTTGTAATTGAAAACACATGAAGGGCGGCGAGGATCGTCTACTTTTGTACTACCCACAGGCCTCGGCCGCTAGGGGCGCTGCATGTCGCCAAACCTCCAGCGCAGGAGGCCTATGGGCGTGTGCTTGTTTTAAATGCAGAGCATTTCAGTAACTCACGATGTCACCCGCGTTGACGTCCGTAGTCGTAGTCCGCACCCCTCCTCCTACACTATATAAAAAAATACTATCCGGCGCCTGGTTTCAATCCCTCGACCCTGCGGGCGGAACGCAATGTACATGGTGCTCTACCCACTGCGCCACAAAGCCGACACAGAATGGGAGGCTACGAACGCGCCTTATATCCTTGACTCATTCAAACTACGTCAAGAAGCTGCTGATACAACGCATTCACTACCACCAACTCCCCAAACACTAAACGTTAACTCAATACACCCACCCCCTATGCAACACATTTACTCGAGACCCCCTCGCGGGGAGATGGGCCCAATTTTAACTGCAGAGCATTTCAGTAACTCACGCTGTCACCCGCGTTGACGTCCGTCCTAGTCCGCACTGTCGTTGTCCGCACCCCTCCCCCTACACTATATATAAAAAAATACTATCCGGTGCCTGGTTTCGATCCCTCGACCCTACGGGCGGAACGCAAGGTACATGGTGCTCTACCCACTGCGCCACAAAGCCGACACAGAATGGGAGGCTATGAACGCGCCTTATATCCTTGACTCATTCAAACTACGTCAAGAAGCTGCTGATACAACGCATTCACTACGACCAACTCCCCAAACACTAAACGTTAACCCAATACACCCACTCCCTATGCGACGCATTTACTCGAGTCCCCCTCGCGTCGAGATGGGCCCAATTTTTCCCGGGTTGCGCGGCTTTTTTTACGTTAAACGAAGATGCACAGGCATGATAGTCTATGGCCACATATTAGTCCCGAGCAGACATCGGGCAGCCAAGCGCACGGTGTGAATGTATAATCGCCTGCTATGCCAGCTGTAACCACAAGTAGCTACGAAAATGCGGCACGGAAAGGACGGAACAAATGTATTGTTTTATAAAATCATTTCCATTAACTCAGAAACAACAAATAGGCGCTCACAATAGAACTGCAATTTGACAACAAATTTACACACAACAGCAAAACGCTAGCAGCCTGTAGTACCTCTGCCGTTAGCGTCAAATAAAATCGCGTTTTCAACGACAAGCTGCGCAGACTTCGCGTGTTTCCATCCTTCTCTAGAAAAGTGGCGGTTGCCAAGATTGATTGTTTGGGTTTGTACTTTGATTGCGTATTCTGCTTGAGCAATTGGGATCCGGAGACGGCACGTGAAAGTAGCATGCATAATATCAACATTCGGCAATATTCTACAGCGCGATTGCTTACAGCTGCAGCCGTCGCTAAGCGTGCTGCCGGCTAGGCAGCGGGTTGTGGCGATCGTGTCGCCGTTCCAGGCGACGTGAGCCGCTGGAGTGCTCGTTGTATCCGAGTCTACGACGATGAAACTGAAGCCAATTCGCAACTGTCTATTTCACGGTGAGATGAAAAGCACGACTCGTGTTGCGACAACGTGAGACAACGTCGCTGCTTTTTGCGTCAGGCCAGTGGGTTTCTCGGGCCCACGCTTCGAGCAGACGATCTTTGTTTATGAATTCGTTTACGCGGCCTCGGAGGCCCGGCCACGTGAGTTGGCCTACCATGGATGGCGGATCATGGTAACGTATTTGTGACAAGGCCCAAATACGCTGTCGGATGGTTAGCATTTCTTGAATTTATCCAATCATTGTTCAAAATAAACGCTTGCCCAACGCCGGCGACGGCAACAAGCAGTTTTGCGGCGTATTCCCCACTTTTCCCAAGGGTCCTCTCTCGTGCTCATCTAGGTACCTGCTGTCCCTATAGTCTTCAATAAGACCGCTCTGTAGCCTGGCCCGAGTGATTTCGAGCAAGCGCACTAGTCCGAATCTTATTCGCGGTCTTATTAAAGTCCGTTAATAATACTAGACTGTGAATAAGACTACCAATGAGAACGTGTGTTCGTGCAAGCGGGCCCAGGTACATTTGTTTCGAAATATGCGTAATTAACCGGCAGCGCCCCCCTTCATTTAGTTAGGAACGTTCGTTGGGATGGTTTTTATGATAGTAAGCGAAAAAAAGTGGCATTCCAAGAAAAAAATGGAGCGTTCCAATTTTCCCAGTAAGGTGCCGGCGACACCGCCACGTGCGGGATGGATTGACTGATTGAATAAACTTAATTCATGACAGCAAGCGCGATGTTAGGGCACCCGCCCGGTGAGAGGCGTCCTCAGTCCAGGATGCCTTGGAGGTGACGGAGCACAAAAAGAACAGGGCCCGCTTGCACAAACACACGTTCCTATTGGCAGTCTTATTCACAGACTAGTCTTTTTCACGGCCTTCAATAAGACCGCGAATAAGATTCGGACTAGTGCGGTTGCTCGAAAGCACTCGGGCCAGGCTACAGAGCAGTCTTACTGAAGACTATAAGGACAGCAGGTACCTAGATTAGCACGAGAGAGGCCCCTAGGAAAAAGCGGGGAATACGCCGCAAAACTGCTTGTTGCCGTCGCCGGCGTTGGGCAAGCGTTTATTTTTAACCACGACTGGATAAATTCAAGAAATGCTGACCATCAGACAGCGTATTTGGGCCTTGTCACAAATACGTTACAATGATCCGCCATCCTTGGTAGGCCAACTCACGCGGCCAGGTCTCCGAGGCCGCGTAAACTAAGTCATAAACAAAGATCGTCTGCTCGAAGCGTGGGCCCGAGAAACCCACTGGCCTGACGCAAAAAGCAGCGACGTTGTCTCACGTTGTCGCAACACGAGTCGTGCTTTTCATCTCACTGTGAAATAGACAGTTGCGAATTGGCTTCAGGTTCATCCTCGTAGACTCGGATACAACGAGCACTCCAGCGGCTCACGCCGCCTGGAACGGCGACACGATCGCAACCACCCGCTGCCTAGCCGGCAGCATGCTTAGCGAGGGCTGCAGATGTAAATAATCGCGCAGTAGAATATACCCGAATGCTTTTTACGTGCCGCCTCCGAATCCCGAA
Source organism: Haemaphysalis longicornis (assembly GCF_048455015.1). Lineage (NCBI taxonomy): Eukaryota > Metazoa > Arthropoda > Arachnida > Ixodida > Ixodidae > Haemaphysalis > Haemaphysalis longicornis. Next base: position 204,420,948 of record NW_027526407.1, on the reverse strand, counting down.
GGATGAAGAAGACAAGCTGACGCGCCGCTACTGCTCTGCGCTTCGCTCCGTCATTTTTCGGCCTTATTTGTGGTAATATACGTCCTACAGCCCCGAAGCCTACTCCACTGGGCGACACTCCATGCCAGGAAGCTGTGGATATCACCTTTAAGGTGGGTGCAGTTACAGTTTTGTGCCTAACAAGAGATAGACCTTGCACACTGGTGTTTAGGCTTAGCGACCCGGGCCGAACGCTACAGCTACGGCGGCCCCGCTCACATCCACCGGGTGCCTGCGTGGCTCTACGCGGCCCCGGAGTTACAGACTTTCTGCGCTTCGCAGTTATCATCACTACACTCCGAGGCATTTCGCTCCACCCTAACTGTGAAAATGGTCCAACTGTACCGTGCCGAGGAGGATGACTGGCTCACCGTCCTCCGCAAAAAGCAGCAGCCAAAGAACCAGCCCACACTAGTACTCCGCCCGCAAGACGGTTTCGTCCTAGCCACCCACCGACCCGCGGCGCTCATGATGGCGATTGAAAGCGCGGCGAATCTTCTGCAGTCTGAAGCAAAGGCGATCTATGTCGACGTACCTCGCCACCAGAACATTGCTGTGATCAAGTCTCTTCGCGACTCTGCCACCGAAAAGATCTTACGAATCACCGGAATCTACATCGGCGGCCAAATTCGCAGGGTTCGTATTTATGCCACCACACCAGAAGACTCATGCCGAGGCATCGTTCACGGAATCGAGACCGGTACATCACCCGAAGATCTCATGCAGAACCTCTGCGCTCCGAATACAGACGTTATGAGCGCCCGAATGATGCAGAATTTGGAAACAGCACTCTTCACGTTTAGGGGCACATACGTTCCCCGTTTCGTCCTCTACCACCGCGCCAAATATGACTGCAAGCCACACAAGCCAAATGCCCACTTCTGCTTAACCTGCTATGGCATTGGCCATCGAGCGGACATTTGCCCACAAGCCGGCGTCATCAAGTGTAAGGCCTGTGGCAGCCTGCTAGACACACCAGATCAAGAACACTCGTGCAAGCTCTGTTGCGCCAACTGCCAGGGGGAACATACAGCGGACGAACCCACATGTCCAGCCCGCGAAAAAGCTGACTCCGCGGCATCCAAGGCTGCGTATCTCAAGAGAGTCCAGGCTCGAAAGAAATACGAGAAAAAGCCGAAAGCGTCCCGACAAGTTACTACTGAGGGTGAGACCTTTAACAAACACAACAATGCAGGAGCCAGGGAGCCGGCACATCCCTACGGAAACAGCACACAAGCAGAATGGCGGTGAAGACAACAGCTGTGGCAAACCATGGCAAGAGTGGCAGCCGCGCCTGCACAAACGGTAACCGGAGAGCACGAAGCCTCAGCCTGCGAAGCCTCAGTCGGTCAGCCTTGCCTCCCATCAACCCCACAGTGCACAAAAAACACACGCAAATACACCACACCCACATGGCAGTCAGATGCGTACAAACAAGCGCTCCTCTGCCCAAAGCCAAGCATTGCTGAGTGGTTGAGACGCACTCCTGACGACACACCCATAGCTCCGCCCACTGAGTCGCAAACCGCGGATACAAACATAATGGACACTAGCGAGGTCCCCCCGAAACAGAATAGCGAAGAGGAGTTTCCCGCCAAACCTCTTTGACACAAAAGTGCGAACTGGACAATCCCCCCAGCAAACGACAGTGCGATGTCGTCGTTAATAACCAAGAACTCGTGTTCTCGGAGCTCAATACCCAAATCAGTGTGATCACCGCTAACCTAGAGGCCGCCACGAAAGCGGCAGAGGAGTTGGAGAAGAAAACAGAGGCCTGTTTTATAGATATTGAGCAGAAAGCCGTACAGTCAGCCTCTCAACTAGCCCTAATGATGGAAAAATAGAGCAATCGCTGAAAGCCATACAGCAATCACAACAGCACATCCAGATACGCGTCGATGGCCTGGAGTCAACACCCTCCTCGGCACACCGTTTTACGTCACCCCGCTCGCATCCCTACGCCTCAGAGGCCAACCAGCGCCAGCGCACTCTACACACCAACAATGGGGACAACTAGACCACAGGTGACCTCGAACAGTACCCCCCCCCCCCCAACCGTGTAATAACCCATCTCATGATATTCTAGTTTGGCAATGGAACTGTAGAGGACTTCGAACCAAAAAAGGACTGCTTCTCCAACACCTGCAAAATGTTTCACGCAAGCCCGACGTAATTCTCCTACAGGAAACAATGACATCGGCACGTGTCGCTGGGTACAAAACATTTGATACCGCCGACATACGGGACAACACATGCAAGATAGCCACTATAGTAAACCAATCACTAACCACCATCGAGGTGCACGCGCACGCCGACGACAGCCTGCACACCGTAACAATTGAGATTATACCGCAGCCTACGACAAAACGGAGTAAGCTGCAGACCATATTCATAACAAACCTGTACAGTCCGCCGCGGGCGTATGGAGCAAACTTCAATCGCATATTCGAGAATACTCCAAATAAGCGCGTTGCGCACCTTATCGGGGGTGACGTCAACGCTCCGCATGCGGCATGGGGGTACAGCCGCATCACTGCGAAGGGACGTAAACTCGACGCGCTTGTCAACAAACCTGGGTAGACTCTACTCAATCATATCAATCAACCTACCAGAGAAGGAAACTCGGCCCAAAAGGACACAACCCCTGACCTTACACTGTTCAAAGGACAGTACATATGCCAGTGGAGCAACTCCCACGAGTCACTTACAAGTGACCACAATATTATCGAAACTCGAGTCCAAGTAGCCAACCTCAAGCGCCGGAGAAAGCAAGTCAAGATAACAAACTGGCAAAGCTTTCGCTCACAGCAAGCGGAACAGTCACCAGTCAGTTTAGACGAATGGATAAACGAATTAAACGAGAGGCTCGTAAAATGTATCACCATATTTCAGACAACAGTAGAGAACCCGGACATCGACCCTCATCTCTTTCATCTCTGGGAAACCCGGAGGGGATATGGAAGAAGATATGAAAGATATAGGATATGAAAGGGATCTGAAAGATATGGAAGAAGAATAAGCACAACCGCAAGCTCAAAGCCAGAATAGCTAAACTATCCTTTGCAGCACAGCAATACGCTCAATCTCTCAAACCGAACAACTAGCACTCACTGTGCGAACGTCTCAGTGGGAGACTTGGAATGCGGAGCACTTGGGCTCTCCTACGGGCTCTCATACAACCTAATGAGACGAACGCGGATCAAACCAACGACGTCCTCCGTCTCTTGCATCAGCAGGGCATACCGCCCGATGTGCTGCTCCAACAGCTCGCTGTCAAATACCTGCCTGCCGCAGACGCGCCGCGTTACAATGACTATACTGGACTCCAGCCAGATGACCAAGAAATGGAAGCCGACATCACGGTAGCGGAAGTCCGACCAACGTTACAGCAGCTAAGGCGCAACACTACTCCGGGTCCCGAAAAAATCACTTACAAATTACTCGGCAACCTAACGGACAAGGACTGCGAAACACTAACGGAGTATATCAACAGCGCCTGGCAGACAGGGCAACTCCCCCAAGCCTGCAAAACAGTGAAGGTAGTCCTCATCGCAAAGGCTGGGAAGAAGCTCAGCTTAGACAATCTCCGACCAATATCTCTCACGTCTTTCCTCGGCAAACTGATGGAGAAGATAGTACTAGACCGGCTCGACAGACATCTGAAATGCACGAAAGCCTTCCATCACACACTAATTGGTTACCGGAAATCTATATCTACACAAGACTGTCTCCTGCAGCTCAAAGAGGACATCCTGGATGACCCTAGTTCAGCGCAGATGCTGGCAATACTGGCATTACACCTATGTAAAGCTTTTGATAATGTCACACATGACCTTATCCTACAGAATCTAGAAAGCACGAATTGTGGCCAGAAAATGTACAATTACATTGTAGATTTCCTTCGAGACCGCAGCATTACGCTCACCCTCAGACCTTATGAGTTGAGCATCCAACAACCCCCAAACAGAGGCACACCACAGAGCTCCATCTTGTCTCCAACGCTTTTCAATCTTGCAATGAAGGATCTGCCCAAAATGCGCGCCCGTATACGTGGCGTTAAACATGCCATTTATGCGGACGACATAACAATATGGACCAAGGAAGTATCCCCGGCTGAAATAGAGCAGGCGCTACAAGAAGCTGCTGATGCAACCGCAAGATACGCGACCCGGGGCGGCCTCTCTTGCTCACCCGAGAAATCCGAATTCTTGGTTGTCTCGAATCACACGGCGCATCAGAAACAAGAACAACTGCACATCACCATAGAAGGCAGACCAATGCCCCAACGCTCTCACATCAGTGTTCTGGGTCTCACAATCCAGAGTAATGCCAAAGCAACTATGACCACACGGAAGTTGCTAGATCAAGGGACACAGGTGATACATATGCAACGCCGCATAGCCAGTCCGCACAGAGGAATGCGAGAGGCCGACCTTGTGCGACTCAGCGCAGCGCTCTTCGACTCCCGTATATTAAATGCAGAGCATTTCTTTAACTCACGATGTCACCCGGCGTTGTCGGCGTTGGTGTGCCTCGGCGTCCGCAACAGCCGTTCCAGGTGCGCCCTCTCCCCCACTCCTCCTCTCCTGCATCACGCTACCCTCCTCGCTCTCAACAACAGGTCCGCACCCCTCCCCCTACACCATATAAAAAAATAATACTTACCGGCGCCTGGTTTCAATCCCAGGACCTTGCGGGCGGAACGCAAGATACATGGTGCTCTACCCACTGCGCCACAAAGCCGACACAGAATGGAACGCTACGAACGCGCCTTATATCCTTGAATCATTCAAACTGTGTCAAGAAGCTGCTGATACAACGCATTCACTACCTGTGAGCGGAACGCGAGGTACATGGTGCTCTTCCCACTGCGCCACAAAACCGATACAGAATGAAAGGCTACGAACGCGCCTTATATCCTTGACTCACTCAAACTACGTCAAGAAGCTGCTGATGAACGGTGCCACATCAGGACCAGCGTCCTCTCGAAAACGCTGTAGCGCCTCGGCCCCGTCAAGCAAGTTTACTACGTTGACGCACATCCTGGGGAAGATGAGGGAGGCATCACGGCTTGCGTCGGACCCCTCAATTACGAACTAGTCACGCTTGAACCAGATGTACATGATGTAGGGGCATACGGCTCAAGTTTCGCCGCGCGCATGCAGTGCCGTTTCCTCCCCTGGCGGCCTATGCTCCCATTTCATTGCCGCACACGGGGTGCGATCTTCCGCAGATTAGCTTAGAGTACGCTGCTTGCTGCTTCGCAGTGATGAAAACTAGCGCGCCTAAGAGGAAAAGAGAGGGCTCTAAATATTGTTGTGTTGTTGGGTGCCACAACAGCGTCACAAACACGAAGGGAAAAGAGCCCATCGTCAAGTTCTATTCGTTTCCCGGCAAGTGGTACGAGACAGACCGCCGAGAAGCCTGGATTAGAGCTGTCGGCGGAAAAATTGAGTGACCGTTTCTCTGCTTTTCTCCTGTCATTCAGTAGCTGAACTGCACTAAATTAATTTACTTTCTAATAGCTCTGATGGCTCCCCGTGGCTCCCCCCCAAAAAACACACGAATATGCAGCAGGCACTTCGTGAACAATGCAAAGAGCGAGAGCCAGGCCAACCCCGCCTACCTGCCGACTCTGTTTCCAGATGTTTGCAAAAAGCGGGGGGTAAGCGGTGAGAGACACGAAAGGTAAGATGAAGGGTAGAATCAGCCAGATTTCGCACTGACTTATATACGCCCTCCTTTTACCTCAGGTGGGCAAAGCGGAATCGATCAGCTGCTAGAAATTTGACGTCGCCTCATCCGCCCGAGGAATCCTCACCCGTGGACGTGCTGTCGAACGCGTCGGAGGCCGACTGCTCGCCAGAAGCGGATGCGCAATCAAAAGCCTTGGAGCAGGGCTCCTGCTCTTGACGGAGGTGGAAGTCGACGCTCCGCAGTTTACATTGACTTGCGTCGCGGTTAGTTGCGTCGCGGGTATGTCAAGAAAGCGGATTCGGATCCCGGCCGCGGCGGCCGCTTTTATGACGCAGGCGAAAAGCAAAAACGCCCGTGTGTTCGAGATTTCGGCACACGTTAAAGATCCTCAGGTGGTCAAAATTAATCCGGAAACCTGCACTACGGCGCGCCTCGTCGTCTGTCTGGCGTCCGCGCGTTAAACCTCATAATCAATCAATCACGAAACCACGGTGAAAAGAGGAATCGAGCGAATGCATTCCTAATACCTAGGAAACGGTCCGCGATGGTCTTTTTCACGTCCCGCTTGGGTTTTTTCGACGGTTTTCCCCACTGCTGAGGTCTGCTTGTGCAGGTATCGTCAGTTGCCTCATTCACGTAGGCGCACACAGCCGTGGCCTGCTTACAGCGGCCGCTTATTCCCGCCTTGCAAGAGCCCGTCCCGGAGGCTACGGACCGTGTGTGAGCGCAGATCTGCATGCGAAAAGTCAATTTAGTATCACCACCTTTGTGTACTTAGCCTCTGAGCGCGAATACATTCGACAAGAGCGGTAGAAAGAACACAAAAAAGGGAAAGAGGCTTTCAGAACCTTCAGACGCAGACGACGTTGTCTTGCACTTGTGAAACGCACTTGGCGTTCAGCTGATGCTCGTCTGCTTGTATTATCTCCTCCACCACGAACACATGTTTCACGAGTAGCTTTCCTTTCTTCAGGGTCGCCTCCCTAAAAATTATCTCACAGTTTTCGAGAGGAAGGAAGCCGCAGTAGAATGCCAACGTGTTAGTCGCCATTGAAAACCAGCAGCGGCCGCACGGCAGCTCGGTGCGCATACGGCAATCTAGGGCGGTTCTCCGCCGCGCGCAGCCCTGCTAGTATCGCTCCGGCGCGCCACCTGGCCCAGCCGTACGCCCCTATAGATGACCTAGAAACTCGATCTATTGCACGAGCCATATACGCCGCTACCACCCATATAGTTCGTCCGCAAACACCCATCATCGTCACCGATTCGCAAGCCGCCTGCCGACAATTGATCAGAAATGATATGCACCACCGCACAGCCCGCCTCATCAAAGACGCGCTCGACTACAAACCGTACACGTTCCACATTATTCGGACTCCTGGGCACGAGGGTTTGGCAGGAAATGAGCGGGTACATAAGCTCGCCTGAGCAACTATTTACCGGGCACCTGACCAGCTCTCGTCAACCTTAAGCGGTACACAGCCGTCCTTAAGTGATCCACAGCCGTCTTTTGGCCCGCGCGAATACCTCGAGTCTTTTCGCGCGCAGCGCAAGGTACATCCCTCCCCGCCTCGTACACTCACAAGGCGGCAGTCCGTCCTCCTCCGACAGATTCAGACAAACACATCACCCAGTGAACATCTCACACATCGCTTTCGAAATTTACCCGGCACCCCTACTTGCTCGTTCAGCGGAGGTTACCGAAACATATTCCACACAATATGGGCCTGTGATCGACATCCAAAGTTGACCCCCAGCCCGAATCCAACTCTAGTGTCCTGGGGTACAAGTCGGGCTGACCCCAGCGCTGCGACCCAGCTCCTACTGACGTCCAGAGCTGAGGAAGCCATGGCCACGGCTTCCCAAGACGGCGCCCTTGAATAAGGGTGCTCAGGAAAATAGTTTACTTCCTTCCTTCCTCCGAGTCCCAATTGGTCAAGCAGAATGCGCAATCAATGTACAAACCGAAACTATCAAGCTTCGTTACGGCCGCTTTCCAAGAGAAGAATGAAAAGACGCGAAGCCTGCGCAGGTTCTCGTTGAAAACGCGATTTTATTTGACGCTCACAGGCAGAGGCACTACAGGCTTCTAGCGTTTTGCTGTTGGGTGTAATTTTGTTGTCACATTGCAGTTCTATTGTGAAAGCCTATTTGTTGTTCCTGAGTTAATGGGCATGATTTTATAAAACAATACATTTTTTCCGTCCTTTCCGTGCCGCCTTTTTGTAGCTACTCTGGTGACAGCTGGCATAGCAGACGATCACACATTCACACTGCGTGCTTGGCCGCCCCATGTCTGCTCGGGAATAATACCGGGCCGCATACTATCATTCCTGTCCATCTTTGATTGACGTGAGGGATAAAAACAGCCGCGCTACCCGGAAAAACAAGACACGCCCATAGCGCACAGCGACAGTTGAAAACGGTGGTTGGGTGCAGCGGCTGCAGCCATCGCTGCTCTCATCAAAGTACGTAGGCCTCGCGGATTCCGGCGCCGGTCTTGTCTCCCCCTTTCCACCTTCTTTCCCGACGGCGTTTCCAACGGCGTCGATCTCCTCGGAACAAGCATTTATTTGTTCCAAGCAGACGGTCGAACGGCCGCCACTCGGTATCGTTCGCCACTTCTACGGCTACTGCACTCGCTTTACAATGTATGGAGGTCGATCTTTATGATGAAATGACCGACCACTTCAGCATAAGACTGTGAATAAGACTGCTCGGAGCAGGCTTATTCACAGTTTTATTGCGTTCTTATTTAAAGTCTCAGTCGCTGTCTTATACGTTTCCAGAAAGCGTGTTATAGCCTAGGGAACATAAGACCCAAAATAAGACTGCCAATAAGATTACACTGCGAATAAGACTGTCTTATTTGGCTTCGAGCAAGCGGGCCCAGAACTCCCACTGGCGCTGTGTCAGACGGGGGGTGCGCGAGCACTGCGAACGTGGGAAACTTCAATATTATTGGACCAACCTCAGTTCCATTCACCAAGACAGGAGTGAGACAGGGCGGCGAAGAGCATGACGGCTGGTAGCAATCAGCCGATAACATCACCACAGCCCATTACGGCGAATCACTCCTGTGCACTTTCGACAGCTTTCATGTTGAGTGGAACAGCCTCAATTTCGTCCAGGCGTTCGTCGTGTCGAGAATCTGCTATGTGACGCCCTATGCACTTTAAACAAGGAAGAGAAGAACAAGTTAGACACGCTCTGGCGAAAGGCGTATAAAAAAGCCCTGGGTCTGCCCCCCTACACTTCCATGGATCGTCTCCTGAAGCTTGGGGTGCACAATACTGCGGACGAGCTGATTGAGGGCCACCTGCTCAGTCAGCGCTACCGGCTAGCAGGTACGGATGCAGGCAGGGCCCTTCTGCTAAGACTGGGCATAAACATCCCTGATCACCCTCTTGAAACCACAGTAGACATCCCTCGCGAACTACGCCGAAACATCAGAGTAGTGCCGTTGCCCAGAAACATGAACCCGCAGTTCCACGAGGGTCGGAGAGAGGCGCGAGTTAGAGCCCTGGAGAAAACCCACGGCTCAAACAATATGGTCTATTATACGGACGCCGCAGATTATGCAAGACGAGGAGCCATTGTAGCGGCTGTGACGAAGAAGGATAGCCACGTCACGAGTCTCACTCTTAACAAAGTCTCGACGCTACAGGCCGAAGAGGTAGCTATTGCGCTGGCAATAACGCAGACCCCAGCGGAAGTGATAATCACGGATTCACATTCAGCGTGTAGGAGCTACCTCCAAGGCCGCATCTCATGCATCGCCATGAAGATCGTCGGCCAGAACCCTCCTAAGAAAAGGATGTCGATTGTCTGGACACCAGCTCACGCTTTCCTCTGCGGTAATGTCTCTGCTCATGAGACTGCACGAGGTCTAACTAGCCGAGTGCCGAGAGAAAGTTGGCTGGAGACAGCGATCCCCGTAACTTCATACCAGCAGGTGACCCAATTCTACAGGCTCACCAGGCTTATGCTACCCGCTGGCCACCCCTCCCTCAGCGAGGCAGAGGAGCGCTCCTGGCATCTCCTCTAAACCAACACGTTCCCCCCCGCGACCAAACTCCACTTATTCTGGCCAGCAATATACTACTGACAGTGCCCATTCTGCAACGCGCCCTGCACCCTGTATCACATGGTGTGGGAGTGCCAGCTTCACGCCTCTCTTTCCCCAATAATTAATCCCTCGATTGAGCAGTGGGAGGAAGTGCTGGCCAGCTCTAGCCTCGAAGAGCAGCTGCGGCTGATCCACCGGGCTGAGGCGTCTGGACGCTCCAACAGCGTCATGAACTGAGGAAACCGCCCGCTTGACTCCTCTCAATAAATAAACTTTATTATTTCTCTCTCTCTCTCAATTTTTTCTCCTTTCTGGCTTCATAAAAAATAAAACTTTATCGACAGGGTGAATGATGCAAAGTGTTGATTTGAGGCAGTCTGTGCAATGCAAACAAAAACAGAAGTTCAACCAATTCACTTCAGTGTCCCTTTAAGACGACGCGGCGCCCTTGGACACATACAAATGAATATAAATGATTGAATGTCTAGAGGACACACTCATCCAACCGCATGCTGCAGATAGTATTTGAGTATGGTTTTGGGACAAAGGGATTTCCACTACAGCAGCGTGCGGCATGCGGGGCAGTACGGTCAGTCTCGGGGGACAATAATAAATTCCAGAAAGAAGCTTTGGAAACGAGACTATGTTTGTATAACCCGCAACCCAAATCAAAATTACACAATGGACAGAGATACATTAAGAATAATACGGAGCAATATAAAGCTAGACAAGGCAGAAACTAGCGAAAATGCGCAGAGCAAACGGGCAGGAGTTCAAAAAATGGTCGGGCATTGAAAAAAAGTCACAATACGTGTTCGATGCTGGAACTGGATTGTCCCACACGTTCGAGAAGCAGCGCCGTGGTGTTGCGGTGTTGCGCGGTCCAGGCGACGGGTCGCGACCCAGCGCTAGAGCGTGCTCCGAGCTCCCGTCGCGTAGTAGCTGGCGCAGCTCCCATGGGGCGTCGTGGTCCTCTACCGATGTCCGGCGAGACGGCTTCCTTGCGGAGGAGATGTCCTGGAGGTTGCGCCAGTGGAGGACCTCTTGGGGCACGGCACGGGTCCGGTCGCCCGACCGCCGCGCATCCCAGTCACTCCACACTTCTGAGTCTATCTTCTTCCTCGTTTTCGCGCCACAGCTGTTGCTAGGCGCACGCCGGCCAACGCACGACAACCCCCGACTAAGAAATGAATTCGCATTTAAAACGAGGAAGAAGAGAGACTCAGAAGTGTGGAGTGACTGGGATGCGCGGCGGTCGGACGACCGGACCCGTGCTGTGCCCCAAGAGGTCCTCCACTGGCGCAACCTCCAGGACATCTCCTCCGCAAGGAAGCCGTCTCGCCGGACATCGGTAGAGGACCACGACGCCCCATGGGAGCTGCGCCAGCTACTACGCGACGGGAGCTCGGAGCGCGCTCTACCGCTGGGTCGCGACCCGTCGCCTGGACCGCGCAACACCGCAACACCACGGCACTTCTTCTCGGACGTGTGGGACAATCCCGTTCCAGCATAGAACACGTATTGTGACTTTTTTTCGATTTCCGACCATTTTTTGAACTCCTGCCCGTTTGCTCTGCGATTTTCGGTAGTTTCTGCCTTGTCTAGCTTTATATTGCTCCGTATTATTCTTAATGTATCTCTGTCCATTGTGTAATTTTGATTTGCGTTGCGCGTTATACAAACATAGTCTCGTTTCCAAAGCTTCTCTCTGGAATTTATTATTGTCCCCCGAGACTGACCATACTGCCCCGCATGCCGCACGCTGCTGTAGTGGAAATCCCTTTGTCCCAAAACCATACTCAAATACTATCTGCAGCATGCGGTTGGATGAGTGTGCCCTCTAGACATTCAATCATTTATATTCATTTGTATGTGTCCAAGGGCGCCGCGTCGTCTTAAAGGGACACTGAAGTGAATTGTTTGAACTTCCGTTTCTGTTTGCATTGCACAGACTGCCTCAAATCAACACTTTGCATCATTCATCCTGTCGATAAAGTTTTATTTTTTATGAAGCCAGAAAGGAGAAAAAATTGAGAGAGAGAGAGAGAATAAAGTTTATATAATGAGAGGAGTCAAGCGGGCGGTTTCCTCATTTGAGGACGCTGTTGGAGCGTCCAGCCGCCTCAGCCCGGGGGATCAGCCGCAGCTGCTCTTCGATGCTAGAGCTGGCCAGCACTTCCTGCCACTGCTCAATCGAGGGAAAAATATCGGGGAAAGAGAGGGGTGAAGCTGGCACTCCCACACCATGTGATACAGGGTGCAGGGCGCGTTGCAGAATTGGCACTGTCAGTAGTATATTGCTGGCCAGAATAAGTGGAGTTTGGTCGGGGGGGGAACGTGTTGGTTTAGAGGAGACGCCAGGAGCGCTCATCTGCCTCGCTGAGGGAGGGGTGGCCAGCGGGTAGCATTAGCCTGGTGAGCCTGTAGAATTGGGTCACCTCCTGGTATGAAGTTACGGGGATCGCTGTCTCCAGCCAACTTTCTCGCGGCACTCGGCTGGTTAGACCTCGTGCAGTCTCATGAGCAAAGACATTACCGCAGAGGAAAGCGTGAGCTGCTGTCCAGACAATCGACACCCTTTTCTTAGGAGGGTTCTGGCCGACGATCTTCATGGCGATGCATGAGATGCGGTCTCGGAGGTAGCTCCTACACGCTGAATGTGAATCCGTGATTATCACTTCCGCTGGGGTCTGCGTTATTGCCAGCGCAATAGCTACCTCTTCGGCCTGTAGCGTCGAGACATTGTTAAGAGTGAGACTCGTGACGTGGCTATCCTTCTTCGTCAGAGTCGCTACGATGCCTCCTCGTCTTGCATAATCTGCGTCGTCCGTATAATAAACCATATCGTTTGAGCCGTGGTTTTTCTCCAGGGCTCTAACTCGCGCCTCTCTCCAACCCTCGTGGAACTGCGGGTTCATGTTTCTGGGCAACGGGACTACTCTGATGTTTCGGTGTAGTTGGCGAGGGATGTCTACTGTGGTTTCAAGAGGGTGATCAGGGATTTTTATGCCCAGTCTTAGCAGAAGGGCCCTGCCTGCATCCGTCCCTGCTAGCCGGTCGCGCTGACTAAGCAGGTGGCCCTCAATCACATCGTCCGCAGTATTGTGCACCCCAAGCTTCAGCAGACGATCCATGGAAGTGTAGGGGGGCAGACCCAGGGTTTTTTTATACGCCTTTCGCCAGAGCGGGTCTAACTTGTTCTTCTCTGCCTTGTTTAGTAGTGCATAGGGCGTCACATAGCAGATTCTCGACACGACGAACGCCTGGACGAAATTGAGGCTGTTCCACTCAACATGAAAGCTGTCGGAAGTGCACAGGAGTGATTCGCAGTAATGGGCTGTGGTGATGTTATCGGCTGATTGCTACCATCCGTCATGCTCTTCGCCGCCCTGTCTTACTCCTGTCTTGGTGAATGAAACTGAGGTTGGTCCAATGATATTGAAGTTTCCCACGTTCGCAGTGCTCGCGCACCCCCAGTCTGACACAGCGCCAGTGGGAGTTCTGGGCCCGCTTGCTCGAAGCCAAATAAGACAGTCTTATTCGCAGTCTAATCTTATTGGCAGTCTTATTTTGGGTCTTATGTTCGCTAGGCTATAACACGCTTTCTGGAAACGTATAAGACAGCGACTGAGACTTTAAATAGGAACGCAATTAAACTGTGAATAAGCCTGCTCCGAGCAGTCTTATTCACAGTCTTATGCTGAAGTGGTCGGTCATTTCATCATAAAGATCGACCTCCATACCGTGAAAAGCGAGTGCAGTAGCCCTAGAAGTGGCGAACGATACCGAGTGGCGGCCATTCGACCGTCTGCTTGGAACAAATAAATGCTTGTTCCGAGGAGATCGACGCCGTTGGAAACGCCGTCGGGAAAGAAGGTGGAAAGGGGGAGACAAGACCGGCGCCGGAATCCGCGAGGCCTACGTACTTTGATGAGAGCAGCGATGGCTGCAGCCGCTGCACCCAACCACCGTTTTCTACTGTCGCTGTGCGCTATGGGCGTGTCTTGTTTTTCCCGGGTAGCACGGCTGTTTTTATCCCTCACGTCAATCAAAGATGGACAGGAATGATAGTATGCGGCCCGGTATTAGTCCCGAGCAGACATGGGGCGGCCAAGCACGCAGTGTGAATGTGTGATCGTCTGCTATGCCAGCTGTCACCAGAGTAGCTACAAAAAGGCGGCACTGAAAGGACAGAAAAAAATGTATTTTTTTATAAAATCATGCCCATTAACTCAGGAACAACAAATAGGCTTTCACAATAGAACTGCAATGTGACAACAAAAGTACACCCAAATGCAAAACGCTAGAAGCCTGTAGTGCCTCTGCCTGTGAGCGTCAAATAAAATCGCGTTTTCAACGAGAACCTGCGCAGGCTTCGCGTCTTTCCATTCTTCTCTTGGAAAGCGGCCGTAACGAAGCTTGATTGTTTGGGTTTGTACATTGATTGCGCATTCTGCTTGACCAATTGGGATTCGGAGGAAGGAAGGAAGTAAACTATTTTCCTGAGCACCCTTAGTTTTGCGCCGTCTTGGGAAGCCGTGGCCATGGCTTCCTCAGCTCTGGACGTCAGTAGGAGCTGGGTCGCAGCGCTGGGGTCAGCCAGACTTGTACCCCAGGACACTAGAGTTGGATTCGGGCTGGGGGTCAACTTTGGATGTCGATCACAGGCCCATATTGTGTGGAATATGTTTGGGTAACCTCCGCTGAACGAGCAAGTAGGGGTGCCAGGTAAATTTCGAAAGCGATGTGTGAGATGTTCACTGGGTAATGTGTTTGTCTGAATCTATCTGATGAGGACGGACTGCCGCCTTGTGAGTGTACGAGGGGGGGAGGGATGTACCTTGCGCTGCGCGCGAAAAGACTCGAGGTATTCGCGCGGGCCAAAAGACGGCTGTGGATCACTTAAGGACGGCTGTGTACCACTTAAGGTTGACGAGAGCTGGTCAGGTGCCTGGTAAATAGTTGCTCAGGCGAGCTTATGTACCCGCTCATTTCCTGCCAAACCCTCGTGCCCAGGAGTCCGAATAATGTGGAACGTGTACAGTTTGTAGTCGAGCGCATATTTGATGAGGCGGGCTGTGCGGTGGTGCATATCATTTCTGATCAATTGTCGGCAGGCGGCTTGCGAATCGGTGACGATGATGGGTGTTTGCGGACGAACTATATGGGTGGTAGCGGCGTATATGGCTCGTGCAATAGATCGAGTTTCTAGGTCGTCTATAGGGGTGTACGGCTGGGCCAGGTGGCGCGCCGCTGCGATACTAGCATCGCTGCGCGCGGCGGAGAACCGCCCTAGATTGCCGTACGCGCACCGAGCTGCCGTGCGGCCGCTGCTGGTTTTCAATGGCGACTAACACGTTGGCATTCTACTGCGGCTTCCTTCCTCTCGAAAACTGTGAGATAATTTTTAGGGAGGCGACCCTGAAGAAAGGAAAGCTACTCGTGAAACATGTGTTCGCGGTGGTGGAGATAATACAAGCGGACGAGCATCAGCTGAACGCCAAGTGCGTTTCACAAGTGCAAGACAACGTCGTCTACGATGTGCGTCTGAATGTTCTGAAAGGCTCTTTCCCTTTTTTATGTTCTTTCTACCGCTCTTGTCGAATGTATTCGCGCTCAGAAGCTAAGTACACAAAGGTGGTGATACTAAATTGACTTTTCGCATGCAGATCTGCGCTCACACACGGTCCGTAGCCTCCGGGACGGGCTCTTGCAAGGCGGGAATAACCGGCCGCTGTAAGCATGCCACGGCTGTGTGCGCCTACGTGAATGAGGCAACTGACGATACCTGCACAAGCAGACCTCAGCAGTGGGGAAAACCGTCGAAAAACCCAAGCGGGACGTGAAAAAGACCATCGCGGACCTGTTCCTAGGTATTAAGAATGCATTCGCTCGATTCCTCTTTTCACCGTGGTTTCGTGATTGGTTGATTATGAGGTTTAACGCGCGGACGCTACACAGACGACGAGGCGCGCCGAAGTGCAGGTTTCCGGATTAATTTTGACCAGCTGAGGATCTTTAACGTGTGCCGAAATCTCGAACACACGGGCGTTTTTGCTTTTCGCCAGCGTCATAAAAGCGGCCGCCGCGGCTGGATCCGAACCCGCTTTCTTGACATACCCGCGACGCAACTAACCGCGACGCAAGTCAATGTAAACTGCTGAGCGTCGACTTCCACCTCCGTCAAGAGCAGGAGCCCTGCTCCAAGGCTTTTGATTGCGAATCCGCTTCTGGCGAGCAGTCGGCCTCCGACGCGTTCGACAGCACGTCCACGGGTGAGGATTCCTCGGGCGGATGAGGCGACGTCAAATTTCTAGCAGCTGATCGATTCCGCTTTGCCCACCTGCGGTAAAAGCAGGGCGTATATAAGTCAGTGCGAAATCTGGCTGATTCTACCCTTCATCTTACCTTTCGTGTCTCTCACCGCTTACCCCCCGCATTTTGTAAACACATGGAAACAGAGTCGGCAGGTAGGCGGGGTTGGCCTGGCTCTCGCTCTTTGCATTGTTCACGAAGTGCCTGCTGCATATTCGTGTGTTTTTTTGGGGGGAGCCACGGGGAGCCATCAGAGCTATTAGAAAGTAAGGTAATTTAGTGCAGTTCAGCTACTGAATGACAGGAGAAAAGCAGAGAAACGGTCACTCAATTTTTCCGCCGCACAGCCCTAATCCAGGCTTCTCGGCGGTCTGTCTCGTACCACTTACCGGGAAACGAATAGAACTTGACGATGGTCTCTTTTCCCTTCGTGTTTGCGACGCTGTTGTGGCACCCAACTACAAAACAATATTTAAAGCCCTGTCTTTTCCTCTTAGGCGCGCTAGTTTTCATCACGGCGAAGCAGCAAGCAGCGTACTCCAAGCGAATCTGCGGAAGAGCGCACCCCGTGTGCGGCAATGAAATGGAAGCAAATGCCGCCAGGGGAGGAAACGGCGCTGCATGCGCGCGGCGAAACTTGAGCCGTACACCCCTGTATCATATACATATGGTTCAAGCGTGACTAGTTCGTAGTTAAGGGTTCCGACGCAAGCCGTGATGCCTCCCTCATCTTCCGCAGGATGTGCGTCAACGTAGTAAACGTGCTTGACGGGGACGAGTCGCTGCAGCGTTTTCGAGAGGACGCTGGTCCTGATGTGGCACCGTTCATCAGCAGCTTCTTGACGTAGTTTGAATGAGTCAAGGATATAAGGCGCGTTCGTAGCCTTTCATTCTGTATCGGTTTTGTGGCGCAGTGGGAAGAGCACCATGTACCTCGCGTTCCGCTCACAGGTAGTGAATGCGTTGTATCAGCAGCTTCTTGACACAGTTTGAATGAGTCAAGGATATAAGGCGCGTTCGTAGCCTTCCATTCTGTGTCGGCTTTGTGGCGCAGTGGGTAGAGCACCATGTACCTTGCGTTCCGCCCGCAGGGTCCTGGGATTGAAACCAGGCGCCGGTAAATATTATTTTTTAGATAGTGTAGGGGGAGGGGTGCGGACCTGTTGTTGAGAGCGAAGAGGGTAGCGTGATGCGGGAGAGGAGGAGTGGGGGAGAGGCCGCACCTGGAACGGCTGTTGCAGACGCCGAGGCACACCAACGCCGACAACGCCGGGTGACATCGTGAGTTAAAGAAATGCTCTGCATTTAATACACGGGAGTCGAAGAGCGCTGCGCTGAGTCGCACAAGGTGAGAGCGTTGGGGCATTGGTCTGCCTTCTATGGTGATGTGCAATTGTTCTTGTTTCTGACGCGCCGTGTGATTCGTGACCACCAAGAATTCAGATTTCTCATGTGAGCAAGAGAGGCCGCCCCGGGTCGCGTATCTTGCGGTTGCATCAGCAGCTTCTTGTAGCGCCTGCTCTATTTCAGCCGGGGATCCTTCCTTGGTCCATATTGTTATGTCGTCCGCATAAATGGCATGTTTAACGCCACGTATACGGGCGCGCATTTTGGGCAGATCCTTCATTGCAAGATTGAAAAGCGTTGGAGACAAGATGGAGCTCTGCGGTGTGCCTCTGTTTGGGGGTTGTTGGATGCTCAACTCATAAGGTCTGAGGGTGAGCGTAATGCTGCGGTCTCGAAGGAAATCTCTAATGTAATTGTGCATTTTCTGGCCACAATTCGTGCTTTCTATATTCTGTAGGATAAGGTCATGTGTGACATTATCAAAAGCTTTACATAGGTGTAATGCCAGTATTGCCCGCATCTGCGCTGAGCTAGGGTCATCCAGGATGTCCTCTTTGAGCTGCAGGAGACAGTCTTGTGTAGATATAGATTTCCGGTAACCAATTAGTGTGTGATGGAAGGCTTTCGTGCATTTCAGATGTCTGTCGAGCCGGTCTATTACTATCTTCTCCATCAGTTTCCCGAGGCAAGACGTGAGAGATCTTGGTCGGAGAATGTCTAAGCTGAGCTTCTTCCCAGGCTTTGGGATGAGGACTACCTTCGCTGTTTTCCAGGCTTGGGGGAGTTGCCCTGTCTGCCAGGCGCTGTTGATATACTCCGTTAGTGTTTCGCAGTCCTTGTCCGTTAGGTTGCCGAGTAATTTGTAAGTGATTTTGTCGGGACCCGGAGTAGTGTTGCGCCTTAGCTGCTGTAACGTTGGTCGGACTTCCGCTACCGTGATGTCGGCTTCCATTTCTTGGTCATCTGGCTGGAGTCCAGTATAGTCATTGTAACGCGGCGCGTCTGCGGCAGGTAGGTATTTGACAGCGAGCGGTTGGAGCAGCACATCGGGCGGTACGCTCTGCTGATGCAAGAGACGGAGGACGTCGTTGGTTTGATCCGCCTTCGTGTCATTAGGTTGTATGAGAGCCCGTAGGAGAGCCCAAGTGCTCCGCATTCCAAGTCTCCCACTGAGACGTTCGCACAGTGAGTGCTAGTTGTTCGGTTTGAGAGATTGAGCGTATTGCTGTGCGGCAAAGGATAGTTTAGCTATTCTGGCTTTGAGCTTGCGGTTGTGCTTATTCTTCTTCCATATCTTTCAGATCCCTTTTATATCCTATATCTTTCATATCTTCTTCCATATCCCCTCCGGGTTTCCCAGAGATGAAAGAGATGAGGGTCGATGTCCGGGTTCTCTACTGTTGTCTGAAATATGGTGATACATTTTACGAGCCTCTCGTTTAATTCGTTTATCCATTCGTCTAAACTGACTGGTGACTGTTCCGCTTGCTGTGAGCGAAAGCTTTGCCAGTTTGTTATCTTGACTTGTTTTCTCCGGCGCTTGAGGTTGGCTACTTGGACTCGAGTTTCGATAATATTGTGGTCACTTGTAAGTGACTCGTGGGAGTTGCTCCACTGGCATATGTACTGTCCTTTGAACAGTGTAAGGTCAGGGGTTGTGTCCTTTTGGGCCGAGTTTCCTTCTCTGGTAGGTTGATTGATATGATTGAATAGAGTCTACCCAGGTTTGTTGACAAGCGCGTCGAGTTTACGTCCCTTCGCAGTGATGCAGCTGTACCCCCATGCCGCATGCGGAGCGTTGAAGTCACCCCCGATAAGGTGGGCAACGCGCTTATTTGGAGTATTCTCAAATATGCGATTGAAGTTTGCTCCATACGCCCGCGGCGGACTGTACAGGTTTTTTATGAATGTGGTCTGCGGCTTACTCCGTTTTGTCGTAGGCTGCGGTATAATCTCAATTGTTACGGTGTGCAGGCTGTCGTCAGCGTGCGCGTGCACCTCGATGGCGGTTAGTGATTGGTTGACTATAGTGGCTATCTTGCATGTGTTGTCCCGTATGTCGGCGGTATCAAATGCTTGGTACCCAGCGACACGTGCCGATGTCATTGTTTCCTGTAGGAGAATTACGTCGGGCTTGCGTGAAACATTTTGCAGGTGTTGGAGAAGCAGTCCTTTTTTGGTTCGAAGTCCTCTACAGTTCCATTGCCAAACTAGAATACCATCACATGGGTTATTACACGGTAGTGGGGGGGGGGAATGTTCGAGGTCACCTGTGGTCTAGTTGTCCCCATTGTTGGTGTGTAGAGTGCGCTGGCGCTGGTTGGCCTCTGAGGCGTAGGGATGCGAGCGGGGTGACGTAAAACGGTGTGCCGAGGAGGGTGTTGACTCCAAGCCATCTAAGCGTCTCTGGATGTGCTGTTGTGATTGCTCTATGGCTTTAAGCGATTGCTCTATTTTTTCCATCTTTAGGGCTAGTTGAGAGGCTGTCTGTACGGCTTTCTGCTCAATATCTATAAAACAGGCCTCTGTTTTCTTCTCCGACTCCTCTGCCGCTTTCGTGGCGGCCTCTAGCTTAGCGGTGATCACACTGATTTGGGTCTTGAGCTCCGAGAAGACGAGTTTTGGTTATTAACGACGACATCGCACTGTCGTTTGCTGGGGGGATTGTCCAGTTCGCACTTTTGTGTCAAAGAGGTTTGGCGGGAAACTCATCTTCGCTATTCTGTTTCTGGGGGACCTCGCTAGTGTCCATTATGTTTGTATCCGCGGTTTGCGACTCAGTGGGCGGAGCTATGGGTGTGTCGTCAGGAGTGCGTCTCAACCACTCAGCAATGCTTGGCTTTGTCAGAGGAGCTCTCGTTTGTATGCGTCTGACTGCCATGTGGGTGGGGTGTATTTGCGTGTGTTTTTTGTACACTGTGGGGTTGATGGGAGGCAACCTTAAGCGGTACACAGCCGCCCTTAAGTGATGCACAGCCGTCTTTTGGCCCGCGCGAATACCTCGAGTCTTTTTGCGAGCAGCGCAAGGTACATCCCTCCCCCCCCTCGTACACTCACAAGGCGGCAGTCCATCCTCCTCCGACAGATTCAGACAAACACATTACCCAGTGAACATCTCACAAATCGCTTTCGAAATTTACCCGGCACCCCTACTTGCTCGTTCAGCGGAGGTTACCGAAACATATTCCACACAATATGGGCCTGTGATCGACATCCAAAGTTGACCCCCAGCCCGAATCCAACTCTAGTGTCCTGGGGTACAAGTCTGGCTGACCCCAGCGCTGCGACCCAGCTCCTACTGACGTCCAGAGCTGAGGAAGCCATGGCCACGGCTTCCCAAGACGGCGCCCTGGACTAAGGGTGCTCAGGAAAATAGTTTACTTCCTTCCTTCCTCCGAATCCCAATTGGTCAAGCAGAATGAGCAATCAATGTACAAACCAAACAATCAAGCTTCGTTACGGCCGCTTTCCAAGAGAAGGATGGAAAGACGTGAAGCATGCGCAGGTTCTCGTTGAAAACGCGATTTTATTTGACGCTCAAAGGCAGAGGCACTACAGGCTTCTAGCGTTTTGCTGTTGGGTGTAATTTTGTTGTCACATTGCAGTTCTATTGTGAAAGCCTATTTGTTGTTCCTGAGTTAATGGGCATGATTTTATAAAACAATACATTTTTTTCCGTCCTTTCCGTGCCGCCTTTTTGTGGCTACTCTGGTGACAGCTGGCACAGCAGACGATCACACATTCACACTGCGTGCTTGGCCGCCCCATGTCTGCTCGGGACTAATACCGGGCCGCATACTATCATTCCTGTCCATCTTTGATTGACGTGAGGGATAAAAACAGCCGCGCTACCCGGGAAAAACAAGACACGCCCATAGCGCACAGCGACAGTTGAAAACGGTGGTTGGGTGCAGCGGCTGCAGCCATCGCGGCTCTCCTAAAAGTACGTAGGCCTCGCGGATTCCGGCGCCGGTATTGTCTCCCCCTTTCCACCTTCTTTCCCGGCGGCGTTTCCAACGGCATCGATCTCCTCGGAACAAGCACTTATTTGTTCCAAGCAGACGGTCGAACGGCCGCCACTCGGTATCGTTCGCCACTTCTACGGCTACTGCACTTGCTTTTCACGGTATGGAGGTCGATCTTTATGATGAAATGACCAACCACTTCAGCATAAGACTGTAAAAAAGACTGCTCGGAGCAGGCTTATTCACAGTTTAATTGCGTTCTTATTTAAAGTCTCAGTCGCTGTCTTATACGTTTCCAGAATGCGTGTTATAGCCTAGGGAACATAACACCCAAAATAATACTGCCAATAAGATTAGACTGCGAATAAGACTGTCTTATTGGGCTTCGAGCAAACGGGCCCAGAACTCCCACTCGCGCTGTGTCAGACGGGGGGTGCGCGAGCACTGCGAACATGGGAAACTTCAATATCATTGGACCAACCTCAGTTTCTTTCACCAAGACAGGAGTGAGACAGGGCGGCGAAGAGCATGACGGGGGGTAGCAATCAGCCGATAACATCACCACAGCCCATTACGGCGAATCACTCCTGTGCACTTCCGACAGCTTTCATGTTGAGTGGAACAACCTCAATTTCGTCCAGGCGTTCGTCGTGTCGAGAATCTGCTATGTGACGCCCTATGCACTACTAAACAAGGCAGAGAAGAACAAGTTAGACCCGCTCTGGCGAAAGGCGTATAAAAAAGCCCTGGGTCTGCCCCCTACACTTCCATGGATTGTATCCTGAAGGTTGGGGTGCACAATACTGTGGACGAGCTGATTGAGGGCCACCTGCTCAGTCAGCGCTACCGGCTAGCAGGGACGGATGCAGGAGGGCCCTTCTGCTAAGACTGGGCATAAACATTCCTGATCACCCTCTTGAAACCACAGTAGACATCCCTCCCGAACTACGCCGAAACATCAGAGTAGTCCCGTTGCCCAGAAACACGAACCCGCTGTTCCACGAGGGTCGGAGAGAGGCGCGAGTTAGAGCCCTGGAGAAAAACCACGGCTCAAACGATATGGTTTATTATACGGACGCCGCAGATTGTGCAAGACGAGGAGCCATCGTAGCGACTGTGACGAAGAAGGATAGCCACGTCACGGGTCTCACTCTTAAGAAAGTCTCGACGCTACAGGCCGAAGAGGTAGGTATTGCGCTGGCAATAACGCAGACCCCAGCGGAAGTGATAATCACGGATTCACATTCAGCGTGTAGGAGCTACCTCCAAGGCCGCATCTCATGCATCGTCATGAAGATCGCCGGCCAGAGCCATCCTAAGAAAAGGGTGTCGATTGTCTGGACACCAGCTCACGCTTTCCTCTGCGGTAATGTCTTTGCTCATGAGACTGCACGAGGTCTAACCAGCCGAGTGCCGCGAGAAAGTTGGCTGGAGACAGCGATCCCCGTAACTTCATACCAGGATGTGACCCAATTCTACAGGCTCACCAGGCTTATGCTACCCGCTGGCCACCCCTCCCTCAGCGAGGCAGAGGAGCGCTCCTGGCGTCTCCTCTAAACCAACACGTCCCCCCCCCGACCAAACTCCACTTATTCTGGCCAGCAATATACTACTGACAGTGCCAATTCTGCAACGCGCCCTGCACCCTGTATCACATGGTGTGGGAGTGCCAGCTTCACCCCTCTCTTTCCCCGATATTTAATCCCTCGATCGAGCAGTGGGAGGAAGTGCTGGCCAGCTCTATCCTCGAAGAGCAGCTGCGGCTGATCCACCGGGCTGAGGCGTCTGGACGCTCCAACAGCGTCCTGAACTGAGGAAACCGCCCGCTTGACTCCTCTCATTATATAAACTTTATTCTCTCTCTCTCTCTCTCTCAATTTTTTCTCCTTTCTGGCTTCATAAAAAATAAAACTTTATCGACAGGATGAATGATGCAAAGTGTTGATTTGAGGCAGTCTGTGCAATGCAAACAAAAACAGAAGTTCAACCAATTCACTTCAGTGTCCCTTTAAGACGACGTGGCGCCCTTGGACACATACAAATGAATATCAATGATTGAATGTCTAGAGGACACACTCATCCAACCGCATGCTGCAGATAGTATTTGAGTATGGTTTTGAGACAAAGGGATTTCCACTGCAGCAGCGTGCGGCTTGCGGGGCAGTATGGTCAGTCTCGGGGGACAATAATAAATTCCAGAAAGAAGCTTTGGAAACGAGACTATGTATAACGCGCAACCCAAATCAAAATTACACAATGGACAGAGATACATTAAGAATAATACGGAGCAATAAAAAGCTAGACAAGGCAGAAACTAGCGAAAATGCGGCAGAGCAAACGGGCAGGAGTTCAAAAAATGGTCGGGAATTGAAAAAAAGTCACAATACGTGTTCTATGCTGGAACGGGATTGTCCCACACGTCCGAGAAGCAGCGCCGTGGTGTTGCGGTGTTGCGCGGTCCAGGAGACGGGTCGCGACCCAGCGGTAGAGCGCGCTCCGAGCTCCCGTCGCGTAGTAGCTGGCGCAGCTCCCATGGGGCGTCGTGGTCCTCTACCGATGTCCGGCGCGACGGCTTCCTTGCGGAGGAGATGTCCTGGAGGTAGCGCCAGTGGAGGACCTGTTGGGGCACGGCACGGGTCCGGTCGCCCGACCGCCGCGCATCCCAGTCACTCCACACTTCTGAGTCTCTCTTCTTCCTCGTTTTAAATGCGAATTCATTTCTTAGTCGGGGGTTGTCGTGCGTTGGCCGGCGTGCGCCTAGCAACAGCTGTGGCGCGCCTAGCCAACACCACCTAGACTTTCAAGGCCTGCGGAGTGCCGCCGTGACGTCACACGGCTGGGGCGTCCACGCGCCGCCCGCAGAGCAGGGAAGCGGAGGCACTGAACAGGTTTAGTGCCGTGTCACTGCGAAAATTGTGGGGTCGTAGCATTCTGTTTCTGTTCCCGTGCTTGGACCTGACGCCATAGTCAGCCGACCATGTAACGCCAAGCTGTGTTGTTTTAGTAGACATATCGGTGGCCACAAAAATCGTTTGCGCTGTTGCTCGCGAATACTTTCTTGTCTAACCATTAACCGCACTAACTATAAGTCCATCAGACAATAGGAGACTGCTCATTGATTATATTGTAGTGTATACGCGGGATTTAAATGTGCTGCACTTGCAACTAACTCTAACGTTTTTAAGCTACAATCGCAAACGGGGAGAAGGTAAATAGGTTTGAAGTGAAGTTATAAGCACAAAACATTAACACACGAAGCACACGAGCTCGTTTTGGATAGTTTTTGGGCAGTACAATGCAATACATGCTAAAAGACTCAGCGTAAAGCTAAATTTGAATTTTACCTGTTCTTATTTTAAATAGGTTTTTTTGTCACGTACGAACAGCATCATTACGAATATTTTGTTGTAACATGCACACCATATTAAAGTTCACTGCCATGTGCCAAAAAGCGCTGTGAGAGCGTAATGAAAAGCAACACCGAAAAATAGCATTATTATATGACTAACTGGCTGATCATTCATGGACGCCATTATAAGGATAATGAAAAATGTTCTATTGTGCACGGAGGAGTCTGCAGCCGAGGCCTGTAAAAAGAGCGAGTTGATAAAAAGTTTTCACCTCCATAACGACTTTTAATTTTTTTTAATCCATTAGAATTAAGCAGTCCTTCACACACTACGCTGAAGATCGAAGGGGTCAGGATTATTTATCATATTTCGCAGGAAACGATGCGACCTTGTTGAACTATATCGCTTATCTTAAATTTGAAGGCATGTTGCTCCACATTCAGATAAAAGTATCACCACACAATTTTTTTTATGAACCAGTTCACGTCCATCCTGCGCCATTTACTTTTTGCTACCGCGCGTAAAGCATTTATAGGGTGAATAATACGTCTAGATTAGTGAAACATGTGTTATTAGGGCTGTCTTTGTGACTTCTCGGCAAGCAACCTTTTTTTTTTTGCAGCGAAACATCCAAATGATGCCAGTTATCTTTTAAAAGCATGCAGATCGAACACTACAAATGCATTTATGATGACTTTAAACGAATTCATTGCACTAAAAGAACACCAGTCCTGCTGTGAACACAGTGACTCACTTGCTCAGCATTTTAAGCTTTCTTTCTTTTGTTTTTGCGCTAGCGTCCGCGATCTTGTCATTCAGTCGGCAACAGAAGTTCTTAAGCAGAATGTTTGTACTGCACCACAGCACACGCTTCAGTAGGAGCTCACCCTGAAGTTCAGTGTAGGTTGAAAGTCTTCTCGGCGTATCGCACGTATCCATTTTCGTCGCAACTCGTCCTCTTGAGGAAACCGAAACACCGGCACTTTACACTCTGGTGTGTAATTTCCGCGACACCGCGGAACTGATCACTTGCTCGGCATCACAATTTTAGGGCGCACCATCCCGGCAGGATGACAAATGACAGGCACGAAAAGAAGCTTCGTCAGGATCATGCGCGCAGTACCATGCACGTGGGTGCAGTGAGAAAAAAAGCTGACTGAGAACACAGCAGTTTCAGTTTACAGGCGCCGTCGAAAATAGTGCGGAGTAGGTATCATTCAACCTCGGTCGAACTTGCTTGCAAATAAAGGCTGTAACTTATTAACATAATTTTACGTTAATTTTGTCGACAATTTACCGAAGAATCTGTCCTCATTCTACCGCAGAATATACATCGATATTTGTTGTCACTGCTCGAACTGACACAAACAAGGGCATGATGTGTGGCACTACTTGTACCTCTTTACCCTGAGGGAAACTTGTTGTGAGGGGTGGCTACGAAAATTCTGGGAAGTTGTGGTTAGTGAACCCTGCCGCCCAGCCACTACAAAGGATAAGGCGGGAAGTTATGCCGAGTGGGCGCGCCTTTTCTTTTCGCCCCATTCTCGTTGGGCTTTTGTGGGCCCCATCAGGAGGCAATTAGCGTGTCTCGCGACAATGGCCGTCTTTCTGCGCCTGCACGTACCTACCTGTGCCGGGACGGGGGACAGTGGAAGGGGTGGCAGGGCCCCCGTAAAAGCTTGCAGGTGACTCCAGCAGAAAAGTATTTGGGCTTTGCAGGGAAGACGACCCTGTGCTTTGCCAAGAAGCCGACTTTTTCAATCAGCCCCCGCCCGCCCCAGCCCGATGACGTAGGCCGCGTCGCGCAAAAAAGAATTCCGGCTTTATAGTCTAGGTGGTGTTGGCCTAGCCCGGAGCACGTGGTAGCTCGGGCGGGAGTAGCGGAGGGCACGGGGAGAGGAGGAGTGCGCTCGGCGTGTGAGGGCGCGCGCATCGCGGAGCTCGGGCGGAGTAGCGTAGAGTGAGTGGAGAGGAGGAGCGCGCTCGGGCGTGTGAGGGCGCTCGCATCGCGGAGCTCGGCGGAGAGAGCTCGCGCGCGGGGCGGGCGTGTTGCGCGGGTCTCTCTCTCCTCTCCGCGTACCCTCTCTCCGCTCGCTGCGCTCGGAAAAATATATCTACCATTCGCGAGAGTTGCATTGATCTGGTAATTACGCGAAACTGTGCCGCGCGTATGCTTCTCAAAGACCCTTTGACCGTGCACTTCAGCGACCACAACGCGGTGATTGTGGCCGTCAGGTACAACGATAACACAAACAGGTGCTGATGAATGAATAAATGGTTACGTTAACACTCTCGTCACTCGTCCTTAAGTACGCCATTAATAATAATTACTCGCAGCGCACTCATCGGTGCACCCAACGCATTCGCATTTCCGCACAATGCCCTTCGGGGAGGTGGGGGGATTTTCTTAAATGCAGAGCATTTCAGTAACTCACGATGTCACCCGCGTTGACGTCCGTGGTCCGCACCGCACCGATCCCTATTATATAGAAGGAAAAATACTATCTGGCGCCCGGTTTCGATCCCTCGACCCTGCGGGCGGAACGCAATGTGCATGGTGCTCTACCCACTGCGCCACAACGCCGACACAGAATAGGATGGTACGAACGCGTCTTATATCGTTGACTCATTCAAATTACTGCTGACGAGCACTCTCTCGTCAGCAGTTGCCACAACTGCAACAACATTAACGTAACGCAAACTATTTAACGTCGTGCGCCCCCGGAAATGCTCTGCATTTGATCGTGCCCCTCGCGAGGGGGATGTTTCACTGCGTCTTCTCTCGGTAGCGGGACCCGTGGCGCCATCTGGCGGAGGCGCGGCAAAACTCGTCGCCCTTTCTTTGAAAAAGCACCCCGAAAGCGCGCCAAATATGAAATAGGGATGACGCGCTTTCGAGGCAATCCGCCGACGCGGCTGCTTTGTGTACAGACTCGGCGGCGAGCGTCCCGGGATTCTGGTGCCGACCGAACCCCATTTTTCTGGTTCAGTGCCCCAGCTTTCTTCACCAGCACGACCGGCACAGCCCAGGAGCTTTTCAATGGCTGTATAATGTCGGCGCTGAGCATGTCGTTGACTTGGGTCAGGATGGCTTCCCGCTCGTGTGAAGAGACGCGGTACGGTGACTGTCGGGTAGGTCGGGCTCCAGCTTCGGTTAATTCTTCCGGGATCTCTAATCTGCCTCCCGCCGCTGTCGCTGGCAGTTTCTCTTTCACCGGTGGCCGGCGCGAGCTCCTGCCGTGGTCGCAAGCACTCCGCGCCGTTGACGGTGTCGATGAACTTGGCGCCGCGTGCATTGTGTCTTCTTCTTTGTCGTCGTTTTTGTTTACGTCTTTTCGTCTCGTGCTGGTCCTTGTTTAGTAGGACTTGATTGCTGGCTAGTTGATTCATGATGTACGAAGGAATAAGTTTGCGCAGAAGACGAGGACGAAGAGACGAGAGGACAGGACGGGCGCATCCAACTTTATTTTGCATGAAATAGCAAGACACATGCATACCCCACCCCCCCGGTGTCCCCCTCTTTCCTATCACCAGTTGCACAACCCGATAAGGCGTAACAAGAATCACAAATCAAATACAACAAACAAAACAAAACAATTCAATAAAAGGACGTAACAAAACAGTACCAGACAACAGATACGACTTAGACTGTGTACGTCTTCAAAAAAAAACCCGTGTCGCACTTAAAACAGGGGAGTGAAACTTCCTATACCTTGCATGGGACGCGATATTCGCTCGCAGCGCCGGACAAACTCCTGGTGTTTGGGGGCGGTACTAAAAACATGGCGGCGCGTTACAGACTTGCATTAGGAGACGCCATCTTGATGAGGACTGAAAAGCCTAGCGGGGGGTGGATTTACTGCGCCAATTCAAAGGCATTCAGATGGCCAGCGCACGACCTTTCCGCAACCCGCCACATTATCCAAAGGGTAATTGTTTTAGTCTGATTGATAGAGTTTTGAGGGTCCACTTCTTTTTTTCACCTCTTATTCTAAGTACGACATTGTTTTGGTTTATTAGTGAACACAATCCAGACAAGAATGAAGAGCGCAGTTTTTTTGTGTGTGTTTATTGCCTAAATGTACAAATCGTACAGTAAACACAACTTGGATTTTTTGCGCTTTTAGTCGCATACAAAAGTGTATGGCTCATGACCGCATGCTAATAACTAGGTATCCAGCCAGTGCATATCTGTCCAAGGTCCGCGTAGTTTCTGCTGGTGAAATGGGCAGGACACAGCCGGTAGCTGCTGTAGGTTTGACGAGGTGGTGAATAGCCAGGTCCTGCTTTCTCGCACACTGTATCCAAATGCGAGATCTGGAACATCAACAAGAACGTGTGCATATTTGGGTTAGAATGAATACTAGCTTATTGCTACTTTCAAGCGCACATACGTTAGTTTTGAGTGAAATCTCTGTGGCATCTGTATTCGAAATAAACGTTATCTGAAATATTAGGAATTTTTTTTTCTTAAATTTGTTTTGGCTCTGAAGACGACTTGTGACAATGCCAATCGTAAAGGCAAATTTTAAATTAAAATCAGCCTCTATTATTTAGAGACGCGGATACGTTTTTCTATCTGTGCGATTATAGTGTTCGGTGGAAACGACCCACACTTGCTCCTAATCCAAAATATATTTCTCCGGACGCAAAGGTACAAATGTATACATAACAATTCAGTGTTATGTGTATTCCAAACTGAGTCAAACGGGTAATTTCCGGATGGCAGCTATCAAATTTGGCTTTCTAACTCGTAAGGTGACATTATAAACGGCATGAACTACTCCGAATCAAGGTTCTTCTGCTCCAAATCAAAATTTTGCTGCTTCAAACATTTCTCCGAAACCAATTTGGGTGGTCTCACCCCTGCTTTATTGAAGCAAAACTTTCTAAGTTCTAGTAACAACGCAAATCACTTGTGACACAAGAAAAAAAAGAGGGCACAAGAAAAAAAAGAGCTGCTGCTAGGCACAATGCATCAACTAGCCGTGTAGTCCATTTTAGTTTTTGTGTCTTGCTGATGGCATCTGTGTGCACCACAAAATGCACTTCAGGAAAGCCAACCATCTCTGAGGGGATGGTAATTATGGGTAAGGAGAAGAAAAGAACGCTGCCCTTGGTTGGAATTATGCCTGGTACTTTGCGTTTTAAAGCCAACGTCTACTGATTGTGCTATTGTGACACGATTGAAGCAGTTTCTATTTGGAGAGGAGCATCGACGTGCAAAATTAGATAAATCATGCACCCCTCTATTTAATGATGATGGTGGTTTAAAATGAAGCTTTCTTTTGGCAAAATGAACCGAGCCGGCGGAGGGTGAAAGTCGAAGCAGCTATGATCAAAAGTATAGACTGCAAGCTTGCCAAAGTCAAAGCTCAACAAGGGAAAGTTCAAGCCATCTGCATGTCTTTACTAAACAGCGCGAAGCACGGGACAAAGGGAAGATGAAGACAAAACAAGCGCTTTGTCTTCATCTTCCCTTTGTCCCGTGCTTCGCGCTGTTTAGTTAAAGTTATGTACCAACTTGCCCAACTACAAACCCATCTGCATGTCAAAGTCGAAACTTGGATGACAACCAAGGATGACAACATGAGAAAGCTTCGCATTCAGTAATCACCACCATTAGAGGGGAGCATTATTTTGTTAGCTTTTTGGATGATTAGAGCTTAGTAACATTGCAGTAGATAACCTAATAGGGTGCTAAATGGACGAAGACAAAGGAAGACACGAAATAAGCAGGCACCCTGTAGTGTCCTTCTTCGCCATCGTTTGTCTAGGGCCCTGTTCGTCTATCGACTACAAGCAAGAAGTCAACTAGGTCAACAAGTTTGGTTCGTAATAAGGTCCATGACGCCAAACTAACCCAACAATATCAAATTAGTGACCCTTAGTTTAACTTACAATGCTTTGCTGACTGCTTCAGTGGAACTTGAGTAGGTGCATATCCATGTGCAACTGACACGTACAATATTTGAGTTCAGTTTGAAGCAAGAAATGAATTAGCAAACTATTACGTAATACAGGATTAAAAATGAAATAATTTCTTGTAAAGCACAAAAGAAAGGTACGAGCAGTTCCCTTGGCCATGGATGAACTTGCCGTCTGTGAGACGAGCACACATTTGTGATTGCTTTCCCAGCCATGAGTAACACAGTTCCTGGTATTGAGATATTTGTGGAGGCTAGAGGGGGAGCTTACTGCACGAGTGTTCAAAAAGGGCTTAGCTTATCAAATGAGAATGCTGCAGTCCAAAAATCAAAGTCTCGTATGAAAACACAGGGTAAACCTCCGAAGTATACAGTAGAATCTCGATGATACGATTCCGGCAGATACGAATTTCGGGATGAAGCTGGGTTCGTGTGGTACAAGGCTCGAAGGCGAACTTGGGTCCTTTCGATAGCACCTTTTGGACATCGCCAGGGACGGATGCTCCTCCGAGGACAGTTACCGGGCAGACCATCGTAGCACGTCTTGGTGTTTTCGGAAGCTGCGTTTTCGTCAGCAGCCACAGGAACTCTGTCGTTTGAGCTGCTGTCCATTTGAACCGACATTGTCAAGCATTTTATTACAGCCTCTCATAGACTTAATTTTACCCATAAAATTCCGCAACATAACCGTCTACAGTTTGAAGATTTAAAGCTCAGCATTTCAAGTAGTCACATCTGCTGGCAACATAAACATGAACAGATATCAAAAGAAGGTATTCGGCATTTCGTGAGCACATTCAAAGCTGGTCAAAAGGGGCATTGTTATCGATTGGTGTCGCGCGGCTGTTTCCAAGTCTTGCCAGCACAAACAGTCTGAAAGCTTCGAAGCTCAAGTGTCACGCCTTCAGTTAGCAGGTTACCCTTCATTTTTTATCAGTAGCGTCTGTGAATCACTTTTTCAAAAAACCAAAGGAGCATCTAGCACAAAAGAACAGCAAAAAGATAAAAGTAACAATGTGCACGTCATGCCTTATATCCACAGAGTGTCGCACAACATATAAAAAGTAGCCAGCCGGTACAATGTAAAAATGGTTTGTTCAGCCCCGTGTAAATTAGCAAAACTGTGCCCGTTACTGTCTAAAAGAAAAAAGAGTGTGTGAAAAAACACGAAAAACGCCACACGAAATGCGTTTCAAACATAATCTACACAATTCCTTTGACCTGCAAAAGGGTATACATGGGTCAAACTGGCCGCTGCTTTAATGGGAGAGCGCGGGAGCACAATCTTTCTGTTAAAAAAATATAAAAATATAAATTGGGGGGCATCTGGCTAAGCATTGTAAAACCTGCGGGTGCGTTCCCAAACTTGAAGATACCGAATTCCTCGCACGAGCTAAGGATCAAACAGAAAGAGAATTTATAGAAGCCTACAGAATTAGAGACTTTGGGGAAGATTGCGTCAGCACGCCCTCGGTAAGCCTCCAATTAACTGAGTTAGCCTTCTAAGGAGGTCATGTTTAAAAGATTTCGATATTTCTAGTCACTTGTAGGCTTTGCTAAATGTTGCAACGCGCACTCTGTGTTGGTCACCACTTCCGTCTACCATCCCACCCATGTTGGTATTGTATTTTTAGCGTTTTTATGCCTTTTTTCTCCGATTTTATACTCTTATTCTTTCATGCTTGGTTTAGGATTGACACGTGTTAATACTAAAAAGCTTGTGTGAGATCAAAGTTTGAGTTGTTTTAGCTGCTTATAAGTCTCGCAAACGCGAGCTGTGTTGTTCTTAACTTCGGTTCTTATACCGGCGTTATCATGTCATCTTATTCTTAGTGGTTTTATGCCGTTTTGGCTCTAGTTTTACTCGTTCATCTTTGTATTTTAAGTGCGACACGGGTTTTTTTTTGAAGACATACACAGTCTAAGTCGTATCTGTTGTCTGGTACTGTTTTGTTGCGTCCTTTTATTGAATTGTTTTGTTTTGTTGGTTGTATTTGATTTGTGATTCTTGTTACGCCTTATCGTGTTGTGCAACTGGTGATAGGAAATAGGGGGACACCGGGGGGGTGGGGTATGCATGTGTCTTGCTATTTCATGCAAAATAAAGTTGGATGCGCCCGTCCTGTCCTCTCGTCTCTTCGTCCTTGTCTTCTGCGCAAACTTATTCCTTCGTACATCATGAATCAACTAGCCAGCAATCAAGTCCTACTAAACAAGGACCAGCACGAGACGAAAAGACGTAAATAAAAAGACGACAAAGAAGAAGACACAATGCACGCGGCGCCAAGTTCATCGACACCGTCAACGGCGCGGAGTGCTTGCGACCACGGCACGAGCTCGCGCCGGCCACCGGTGAAAGAGAAACTGCCAGCGACAGCGGCTGGAGGCAGAGTAGAGATCCCGGAAGAAATACCCGAAGCTGGAGCCCGACCTACCCGATAGTCACCGTACCGCGTCTCTTCACACGAGCGGGAAGCCATCCTGACCCAAGTCAACGACATGCTCAGCGCCGACATTATACAGCCATTGAAAAGCTCCTGGGCTGTGCCGGTCGTACTGGTGAAGAAAGGTGGGGCGCTGAACCAGAAAAATGGGGTTCGGTCGGCACCAGAATCCCGGGACGCTCGCCGCCGAGTCTGTACACAAAGCAGCCGCGTCGGCGGATTGCCTCGAAAGCGCGTAATCTCTATTTCATATTTGGCGCGCTTTCGAAGTGCTTTTTCAAAGAAAGGGCTACGAGTTGTGCCGCGCCTCCGCCACATGGCGCCACGGGTCCCGCGACCGAGAAAAGACGCAGTGAAACATCCCCCTCCAGAGGGGCACGATCAAATTCAGAGCATTTCCGGGGGCGCACGACGTTAAATAGTTTGCGTTACGTTAATGTTGTTGCACTTGTGGCAACTGCTGACGAGAGAGTGCTCGTCAGCAGTAATTTGAATGAGTCAACGATATAAAACGCGTTCGTACCGTCCTATTCTGTGTCGGCATTGTGGCGCAGTGGGTAGAGCACCATGCACATTGCATTCCGCCCGCAGGGTCGAGGGATCGAAACCGGGCGCCGGATAGTATTTTTCTTTTTATATAATAGGGATCGGTGCGGTGCGGACTACGGATGTCAACGCGGGTGACATCGTGAGTTACTGAAATGCTCTGCATGTAAAAAAAATCTCCCTACCTTCCCGAAGGGTATTGTGCGGAAATGCGAATGCATTGGGTGCACCGATGAGTGCGCTGCGAGTAATTATTATTAATGGCGTACTTAAGGACGAGAGACGAGAGTGTGAACGTAACCATTTATTCATTCATCAGCACCTGTTTGTGTTATCGTTGTACCTGACGGCCACAATCACCGCCTTGTGGTCGCTGAAGTGCACGGTCAAAGGGTCTTTGAGAAGCATACGCGCGGCACAGTTTCGCGTAATTACCAGATCAATGCAACTCTCGTGAATGGTAGATATATTTTTCCGAGCGCAGCGAGCGGAGAGAGGGTACGCGGAGAGGAGAGAGAGACCCGCGCAACACGCCCGCCCCGCGCGCGAGCTCTCTCCGCCGAGCTCCGCGATGCGAGCGCCCTCACACGCCCGAGCGCGCTCCTCCTCTCCACTCACTCTACGCTACTCCGCCCGAGCTCCGCGATGCGAGCGCCCTCACACGCCGAGCGCGCTCCTCCTCTCCCCGTGCCCTCCGCTACTCCCGCCTGAGCTACCACGTGCTTCGGGCTAGGCCAACACCACCTAGACTATAAAGCCGGAATTCTTTTTTGCGCGACGCGGCCTACGTCATCGGGCTGGGGCGGGCGGGGGCTGATTGAAAAAGTCGGCTTCTTGGCAAAGCACAGGGTCGTCTTCCCTGCAAAGCCCAAATACTTTTCTGCTGGAGTCACCTGCAAGCTTTTACGAGTGCCCTGCCACCCCTTCCACTGTCCCCCGTCCCGGCACAGGTAGGTACGTGCAGGCGCAGAAAGACGGCCATTGTCGCGAGACACGCTAATTGCCTGCTGATGGGGCCCACAAAAGCCCAACGAGAATGGGGCGAAAAGAAAAGGCGCACCCACTCGGCATAACTTCCCGCCTTATCCTTTGTAGTGGCTGGGCGGCAGGGTTCACTAACCACAACTTCCCAGAATTTTCGTAGCCACCCCTCACAACAAGTTTCCCTCAGGGTAAAGAGGTACAAGTAGTGCCACACATCATGCCCTTGTTTGTGTCAGTTCGCGCAGTGACAACAAATATCGATGTATATTCTGCGGTAGAATGAGGACAGATTCTTCGGTAAATTGTCGACAAAAATAACGTAAAATTATGTTTATAAGTTACAGCCTTTATTTGCAAGCAAGTTCGACGGAGGTTGAATGATACCTTCTCCGCACTATTTTCGACGGCGCCTGTAAACTGAAACTACTGTGTTCTCAGTCAGCTTTTTTTCTCACTGCACCCACGTGCATGGTACTGCGCGCATGATCCTGACGAAGCTTCTTTTCGTGCCTTTCATTTGTCATCCTGCCGGGATGGTGCGCCCTAAGATTGTGATGCCGAGCAAGTGATCAGTTCCGCGGTGTCGCGGAAATTACACACCGGAGTGTAAAGTGCCGGTGTTTCGGTTTCCTCAAGAGGACGAGTTGCGACGAAAATGAAAACGTGCGATACGCCGAGAAGACTTTCAACCTACACTGAACTTCAGGGTGAGCTCCTACTGAAGCGTGTGCTGTGGTGCAGTACAAACATTCTGCTTAAGAACTTCTGTTGCCGACTGAATGACAAGATCGCGGACGCTAGCGCAAAAACAAAAGAAAGAAAGCTTAAAACGCTGAGCAAGTGAGTCACTGTGTTCACAGCAGGACTGGTGTTCTTTTAGTGCAATGAATCCGTTTAAAGTCATCATAAATGCCTTTGTAGTGTTCAATGTGCATGCTTTTAAAAGATAACTGGCATCATTTGGATGTTTCGCTGCAAAAAAAAGGTTGCTTGCCGAGAAGTCACAAAGACAGCCCTAATAACACATGTTTCACTAATCTAGACGTATTAATTCCCCTATAAATACTTTACGCGCGGTAGCAAAAAGTAAATGGCGCAGGATTGACGTGAACTGGTTCATAAAAAAAATTGTGTGGTCATACTTTTATCTGAATGTGGAGCAACATGCCTTCAAATTTAAGATAAGCGATATAGTTCAACATGGTCGCATCGTTTCCTGCGAAATACGATAAATAATCCTGACCCCTTAGACTTTCAGCGTAGTGTGTGAAAGACTGCCTAATTCTAATGGATTAAAAAAAATTAAAAGTCGTTATTGAGGTGAAAACTTTTTATCAACTCGCTCTTTTTACAGGCATCGGCTGCAGACACCTCCGTGCACAATAGAACATTTTTCATTATCCTTATAATGGCGTCCACGAATGATCAGCCAGTTAGTCATATAATAATGCTATTTTTCGGTCTTGCTTTTCGTTACGCTCTCACAGCGCTTTTTGGCACATGGCAGTGACCTTGAATATGGTGTGCATGTTACAACAAAATATTCGTAATGATGCTGTTCGTACGTGACAAAAAAAAACCTATTTAAAATAGAAAACAGGTAAAATTCAGATTTAGCTTTACGCTGAGTCTTTTAGCATGTATTGCATTGTACTGCCCAAAAACTATCCAAAACGAGCTCGTGTGCTTCGTGTGTTAATGTTTTGTGCTTATAACTTCACTTCAAACCTATTAACTTCTCCCCGTTTGCTATTGTAGCTTAAAAACGTTAGAGTTAGTTGCAAGTGCAGCACATTTAAATCCCACGTATACACTACAATATAATCAATGAGCAGTCTCCTATTCTCTGATGGATTTATAGTTAGTGCGGTTAATGGTTAGACAAGAAAGTATTCGCGAGCAACAGCGCAAACGATTTTTGTGGCCACCGATATGTGTACTCAAACAACACAGCTTGGCGTTACATGGTCGGCTGACTATGGCGTCATGTCCAAGCACGGGAACAGAAACAGAATGCTACGACCCCACAATTTTCGCAGTGACACGCCACTAAACCTGTTCAGTGCCTCCGCTTCCCTGCTCTGCGGGCGGCGCGCCGCCGCCCCAGCCGTGTGACGTCACGGCGGCACTCCGCAGGCCTTGAAAGTCTAGGTGGTGTTGGTGCAGCCGAGCCCACACCAGCGTCGGAACCTTCCTGTGGACAGCCACAGCTGTACCTATTTCCATGGGCTTCGCCCCTGGAGGTTCTTGCTACAGCCGGCAGAACCGAGCCGACTCAGAACTGGCACAGACCGGGGGAATAAAACTGTCTAATTAAAACAAAGCATTGCTAGGGCCGCTGGTTGGTGCTGACGCAATGTGATTTCTGCCCTGTGCTCTA
The DNA here is from genome assembly GCF_048455015.1 of Haemaphysalis longicornis. Taxonomy (NCBI): domain Eukaryota; kingdom Metazoa; phylum Arthropoda; class Arachnida; order Ixodida; family Ixodidae; genus Haemaphysalis; species Haemaphysalis longicornis. The sequence continues at coordinate 204,383,885 of NW_027526407.1, read as the reverse complement.
AATGTCAACGTAAAGAAATATACGGAAAAGCGCGGGTAAACGGCGGGAGTAACTATAGCTCTATAAGCGGTGCAGCTGAGCCCGGACCAGCGTCGGAACCTTCCTGTGGAAAGCCACAGCTGTACTTATTTCCATGGGCTTCGAGCCTGGAGGTTCTTGCTACAGCCGGCAGAACAGAGCGGATTCAGAACTGGCACAGACCGGGGGAATCTGACTGTCTAATTAAAACAAAGCATTGCTTCTGGCCGCTGGTCGGGGCTGACGCAATGTGATTTCTGCCCTGTGCTCTAAATGTCAACGTGAAGAAAAATAAAAAAGCGCGCGTAAACGGCGGGAGTAACTATGGCTCTATAAGCGGTGCGGCCAAGCCCGGACCAAGGTCGGGACCTTCCTGTGGAAAGCCACCGCTGTTGTTCTTTCCATGGGCTCCGCACATGGAGGTTCTTGCTTCAGCCGGCAGAACAGAGGCGACTCAGAACTGGCACAGACCGGGGGATCCGACTGTCTAATGAAAACAAAGCATTGTTAGGGCCACTGGTCGGTGCTGACGCAATGTGATTTGTGCCCAGTGCTCTGAATGTCAACGTAACGAAATATAAAAAAGCGCGGGTAGACGGCAGGAGTAACTATAACTCTGTAAGCCGAGCGACCGTGCCCGGACCAGCGTCGGGACCTTCCTGTGGAAAGCCACCGCTGTTGTTGTTTCCATGGGCTTCGGGCATGGAGGTTCTTGCTCCAGCCGGCAGAACAGAGGCGACTCAGAACTGGCACAGACCGGGGGAATCTGACTGTCTAATTAAAACAAAGCATTGCTAGGGCCGCTGGTCTGTGCTGACACAATGTGATTTGTGCCCAGTGCTCTGAATGTCAACGTGAAGAAATAAAAAAAGCGCGGGTAGACGGCGGGAGTAACTAAGACTCTATAAGCGGAGCGGCAGAGCAGGGACCAGCGTCGGGACCTTCCTGTGGAAAGCCACAGCTGTGCTAGTTTCCATGGGCTTCGCGGCTGGAGGTTCTTGCTTCAGCCGGCAGAACAGAGCCGACTCAGAACTGGCACAGACCGGGGGATCTGACTGTCTAATTAAAACAAAGCATTGCTAGGGCCGCTGGTCGGTGCTGACGCAATGTGATTTCTGCCCTGTGCTCTAAATGTCAACGTGAAGAAATATAAAAAAAAGGTCAGGTAGACGGCGAGAGTAACTATGACTCTATAAGCGGTGCGACCGAGCCCGGACCAGAGTCGGGACCTTCCTGTGGAAAGCCACAGCGGTTGTTGTTTCCATGGGCTTCCCGCCTGGAGGTTCTTGCCTCAGCCGGCAGGACAGAGCCGACTCAGAACTGGCACAGACCGGGGGAATCCGACTGTCTAATTAAAACAAAGCATTGCTAGGGCCGCTGGTCGGTGCTGACGGAATGTGATTTGTGCCCAGTGCTCTAAATGTCAACGTGAAGAAATATAAAAAAAGTCGGGTAGACGGCGAGAGTAACTATGACTCTATACGCGGTGCGGCCGAGCAGGGATTAGCGTCGGGACCTTCCTGTGGAAAGCCACAGCTGTGCTAGTTTCCATGGGCTTCGCGCCTGGAGGTTCTTGCCTCAGCCGGCAGAACAGAGCCGACTCAGAACTGGCACAGACCGGGGGAATCCGACTGTCTACTTAAAACAAAGCATTGCTAGGGCCGCTGGTCGGTGCTGACGCAATGTGATTTCTGCCCTGTGCTCTAAATTTCAACGTGAAGAAATATAAAAAAGCGCGGGTAAACGGCGGGAGTAACTATGGCTGTATAAGCGGTGCGGCCGAACCCGGACCAAAGTCGGTACCTTCCTGTGGAAAGCCACCGCTGTTGTTTCCATGGGAATCCCGCCTGGAGGTTCTTGCCTCAGCCGGCAGAACAGAGCCGACTCAGAACTGGCACAGACCGGGGGAATCCGACTGTCTACTTAAAACAAAGCATTCCTAGGGCCGCTGGTCGGTGCTGACGCAATGTGATTTGTGCCCAGTGCTCTGAATGTCAAGGTGAAGAAATATAAAAAAGATCGGGTAGACGGCGAGAGTAACTATGACTCTATATGCGGTGCGACCGAGCTCGGACCAGCGTCGGGACCTTCCTGTGGAAAGCCACCGCTGTTGTTTCCAAGGGATTCCCGCCTGGAGGTTCTTGCCTCAGCCGGCAGAACAGAGCCGACTCAGAACTGGCACATACCGGGGGAATCCGACTGTCTACTCAAAACAAAGCATTGCTAGGGCCGCTGGTCGGTGCTGACGCAATGTGATTTGTGCTCAGTGCTCTGAATGTCAACGTGAAGAAATATAAAAAAGATCGGGTAGACGGCGAGAGTAACTATGACTCTATCCCAGGCAGCACAGAATGTCTACAAAACGTCGTATTTATGGAGGAAACGTCAGAAAGGGATTTCAGTCAGGAAAAGATGGCTTCTAGAAGTCAATCATTGCAAGGATAATATCCCTCCGACTATGACGTCTTTAAAACGTATTTCTTATAACTGCTTTTAGCAGTTCTTCCTCTAGCCTTCTTGTAGACGGCCGTAATGTCCCGCGCTTAGGCGCGCGCTGGTTTGAGAGTAATCGGGTTTGGCGCCAACGGTATGGCCTGATGTGACTCCATGGACTGGGATAACAGTGGCTTTCCTCTCTGCCTCTACCTCCTCCACAGCGTTCGCATGAGCTTGGGCGCGCGCTGGGTTGAGAGTAATCATTTTGGCGCCAACGGTCAGTTTGCGGCTGGGCGCCGATCTTCGAGCTTCTTTGTGTAGCCCTCATTTTTGTAAGCATTTGCTATTTGTGCCCTTTTCATAGGTCACATTTTGTTCCGCCCGTTGATACCGCCGCGCTGTGACTCGTAAATGTTTCTGGTGCATTTGTGACAGTGATTCTGAAAAAAACCTTTATTTCCAGCCACTTCTCTTGATGTGTGCAGTTTCGCGATGTTGTCAAACACGAGTGTTTTACACGTAATACCGTGGTTAGTTTCAAGCGAGAAGTGTTTGGTTAAGCAGCTGCTCCTGGAATATTTTGTTCGCATTGTAACATTTATTAAATGTTTTGGTTTACTTGCGCGACAACTTGTGCTCCATCTTGGCATCCTTGGTCGGTAACGCTGAGCTGCGCTTTTACCGTAATTTTTGGGAAAGGCGGCGTCAAAATTTTGCGGCATCTTTTGTGCACTAACCCAGGAGGGCCGTAGACGAACAAGTGGGTTTGTTTCACTCCTGATGAGAATTCTGTCGTCCCATGCCATGACGCAATGCCTACCTGACAGGGCGTCGTGGGTGAACGTTTAGCCAGCCGCAGCGCCTGAGATATCTGTGTTTTGATGCCGATAAAGCTCTGCAAACCGCCTCCAGCACGGATGCCTCTGCTCGAAGCGGCACTGCAATTTTACTGGCGCCTGTTTATTTTTTTTTTCGCAGCAATTGATATCCACGCATTGCCGCAATTAAAATATACGCAGGTTCAAATCGCGATCTGTTTCGGAACCGACCCGACTGTTGCCGTCGCGACATGTCGTCCCAGCCATAGATATGATAGACTTGGTAAGCGTCGCAAGATGTTAAATCCTGGTTAGAGATAAGGCTCTCTCGGCAATGTTAAATTAAAGTAGTGCAAAAATGTCGCGCGTTGGTTAGTTTTGCATATTTTAAGCAAATTTTAAAATATATCAGCTTGAAACATCAATTCTTCGGAGTAGATATTCGGCCGGCAGCCGGCCTACCCGCGCGAGCGGAAGTTTGCCGGCAGTCTCCCCTTATTAGCTTGCTGCGGTCACATGATTAGTGCCGGCATGCTGTATGAGAACGCGCTTTGCCGGCAGACAGCTGGCCAGTTTTCTTTTGCAAGCTGCCGTGGAGCGAAGAGTGCCGGTCTTCCGCGCTCTAAGCTGTTATTAGCCGGCAGCTTTCTTGACAGTTTTCTGTAGGAGCTGCCTAATTATTTGCCGGCTGCTTGCCTCAGCCGCGGCGCATCAATGTTCCGTCAGGCGAAGGGTGCAGGCCTTTTACGCTAGGGTAATTATTTGCCGGCAGCTTGGTTTAACTAAAGGTCATATTCTAGGCCCGATTTTAATGCCCTGTGGCGGCGCAAATAACCGAAATAAGCCACCCGGCCGTGCTCTCACGGCAAATAATTATTCTGACATGAAATGCCGGCACTCTTTGCTCGCGAAGGACAACTTCCGTGACAGTACGACCGCGTGGGTTATTTCGGTCATTTGCGCCTTCACAACGCATTTAAAATGGACCTAGAATAGGACCTTTACTTAAACCAAGCTGCCGGCAAATAATTATCCTAGCGCAAAAGGCCTGCACCCTTCACCTGAAGGAAGCTCTCTGTGCCGTGGCTAAGCGAAGCAGCTGGCCAATAATTAGGCAGCTCGCGACAGAAAACTGCCGGTGAGATCGCAACCGGACAGCGGCCGAATATCGACTCCCTTAATTTTTCCAGGCATGCCAGCGTTGACCTTTTCCTTATTGTCTTAACTGTCCCTGTACAGCTGATAAAAATCTTTCATCATTATCAGTCACGGGATCGCTTTTGTCTTTAATTTCAAAACTGGAGGCTAGTTCCCGCACAAGTTTGAGTAAACGCCAGTTTACCTAAATGTGAAAAACTTTAAGGCTGCCTGGTTGAAACCGAACTTAATGCATTGTGCCTGTTTGCAGCCTTTACGACTGTACTATTTGTTAAGAGTAATGAAGTGTAGGCTGTGCCGTCATCGTGAGGAGAGAAGGAAGGAAGTGGAAGGGTTGGCTTGTGAGCCCATCTGATGACGATGATGTGGATTAGGGTGCCTGGTTGAGAACAAATTTTACATTCTAAGGGGTATTTAGTTGGATAAAGGTGGTGCAGCCCGGTCGGGTGAGGGAAAATGTTTGTGTGAATTCTACTGAGAGTAGTTTATTCGTGTTTGAGTGGGTTAGAATGAAGAGGGGAGGGATTGCCTAAGGGCGCGGTAATGCTGCCTGATTGATGTCTTGGAAGGTGACCAGGGGTGGAGTGTCCAAATCGCCCTCGGTAGCCTTGCAAAAACGGCCGTGGGCCTGTTGGTGGGCATAGTCGCTGCCCACCAGTGAGGAATGAGCCCAAAGAAAACCAATGTTCGAGTGGTGTGATCATGGCTCAGTAGCTGGAGGTCTTTTGGGACCACTTTACCCAACAAAAAGCTACAACAGGCAGCCTGGGAATATGATCGGTGACGTAGTTTGGGTGATAGCCAGAGGAACAGTGAGTCCTCGGCGACCCAGGAGGAGGAGGGGGGGTTAACGGAGGCGCAAGTAATGAATTTATGTTGTGTAGTCGCCACTTCCAGGTGCTGAGACTGAGTGGGGTACGAACTTGCATCCGTGTACGCGATGTCATGGTGTTTTCCATATGCCCGTTGGTGGGCTTGGCAACGAGCGAGACATCGACCTCAGTGAAGTGTGGGATGCATGTTCTTGAGTAAAGGATAAACTTTAATGCGTTGCCGCCAGTGGTGAGGATTACTGCCGGCTAAAGCCCATTAGTGGAATTTTGTTTCATTGCTGAGGCATAGCCTGCACGGCTAAGAGTTGAACTCCCTACGTCTACAGTGGCACTGAATATGCACCACTGTGTCTTTGTTTAGGTCGCGCTGGGGTAGCCGTTTAGGGTAGCCGTGAGCAGAGTTGTGCTGTCATTTATACTGATATGCTTTGACTGTTTCACTGGAGCGAGACCTAGGCCATAAAACATAAAGTAGCTGTCCCTCTCCATACATCTGCAACTGGTCTGCATTGCGCGTCTTTGTATTGTTTTACCAATGCAGCTGACAGGAAGCTCATCATGAAGGAGCTTGCTTACGTACGGCAGCAAAATGAGCAAACTTTAAATCTTCTGAACCGATGGTGCGAGAGGCCTCAACTGAACATGGACGACTGGAGCTTTCCCCTGAAGTGTGCTGAAGATTTAGGAAGACTGGAGGACAGCCTTCAGGAAAACAAGGACCTCGAATGCAGCCTGGCAGGCCATTCTAAAGGTGTTTGAAGTTCCCGCCTCACTTGCTGTTTATTTTCATATCAAGCGACTTGCAGGCTTAGGTGGCATATTCGTTGGCCATGCTGTGGGGCTGAGTTGCGGTTCTTATTTGTAGACGAATTGACGGCGAACTTCAGCTACTCGGGCCAGAAAAACAAGGCTTGTGCCGCCTCGTCAGAGGTAAGTCAATAGGTAGTTTGGGCTGTCAAGCCTGCAGTGTTAAATGAAATAGCACCATGCTTGCTGCTTCAGCTTGCCCTGGTTCAACTTTTTATTATCTTATTGCAACTGCTTAGTTTAGTTAAATTTATCTAGTAACGTACAAGAGGCCGTAAAAAAGGGATGTTCTCTGAATTATGCGTGCGTGTACAATTCTTTCTAGGAGGCTGTGAGAGCAAATATGCAAGCACGAGGAGCCATGGACGCAGAAATGAAGACAGTCATCATGATCCAGCTCAAGAATGCAGAGGCGCGAACGTAAGACCCACATTGACTAACACATAACACGGTATTTTAAAACGGATTACACATCTAGGCGTCTTTATTGGCTTTTTCTTCTGCAGTTCATCCAGACAACCTGAAGAGCTGGAGGTACGACCAGTACAGCGCAGCTAAGGAAAGTGCAAGAAATGGGAAAGGCGTCGTCGACAGAAAGGTCACGGAGGATTTGCCCCTCATCAGTGCAGAGAAGAGGACCCCATTATCTGTTGTGGTTGTTGAGGGTATTTTTTTTCAAGCATGTATGAACCATGCCTATTGATGAAAAGTTTTGGCATTTAAGATAGGTTCACTACTACAGGGCCCGTTTGCCCTGTACCAACAGACGCCTTGTTGGTAATCAGCGGCGCGAGCGCACCATCAGACAGAACCGACAGACGCCCTGAAGGTGCTTTTTAGGGCCTAAACAGCAGCGTCGCAGACGGACGATAACATAACGATGTCAAGATATGCTTTGGCTCATACCACGGCAAGCACAATAGTTTGTTGCTGCAGCCTCGGTTGCTCTTCGTCAAGAACAAACTGAATCGGCTGTACAGCTTTCTTCGAGGGCGTGTATGCAGGGGTTCTATCTTTTTTTTTTGCACAGGCCGCCCGGGGCGGCCCCTGTAAAATCTTTTTCGCTCGTCGCTGCCGTCCACGGTACCTGTTTGCTGTACCTATTATGTCGCCGCCACAGCATGATTCGGTCGCTATCTAATATTGCCTTGCATTATCCCCACTTGTTACAAATTCAGAGGGTTTCGCACTGTTAGCAGTCGTTTTACACGACGGGTTTGATGCGCCTGACATGCCCGGAGTGACATCGCTTGTAGTATTAGCGCGACGTTGCTTGTCTGCAAGACGGTGCCGGACAAACAAGCGTTATCAACGCCAGAATTCTAACGGCACATTCCATTTCATTCGTGGCTACCGTGGCTTGCGCAGAAAAGGTCGGGTTGACCTGCGATAGCTTTTCTTGAGTCTAATAAGGGAGCTTTGGCTCAATCGCTTGCAGCGCTAGCAATGTGGCCTCGTCTGCAAGATCGGTGTGTGAGAAATAAGCGTTAGGACAGCCAAAATTTCAAAAATGCAGCATAAACTAGACACAAACGACAAGATTCGTTGACAACTTACGTAAGTATACAGTTGTCTTAGCCGACCCCCTGATATATTTGTTGTGATCGGATTGTATAGCTTGTGGAAGTGCCGCATGACGGACAGGCACGCGGAACCCCCTCGCCCAACGAAATCCATTTTTCGGGAGCAAACTGCGTTGGTGCGGAGCATTTATGCGGCGCAAAGTGACCCACCAGAATGGCTGCATCTGTTGGACGCGTGCGTCTGCCTGCCAGAGTTTTAACGAACGGCTAATTTTAGCTGCTGTGATATGCATCTTCTTGGATGACTCATAACTTTTGTAGGCTGTATTAAGGGTAGTTTTCCATGCAGTAAAGAAAAAAAAAAAAAAAGATAGCTCAGTGGTAGCGCGTCCGGTTACTGTTTTGAAGGTCCATGGTTCGATTCCTCGTCGAACCTCGCTTTTTTTTTTCGGCCGAGGATTTTATTAGCTCTTTTTTTTAAGACCAGGGTAAGCGCCTGTTGCTTGCTTTCCATCACGCCGACATTTCCCACCCTCTTCCTAAACCCAAAGTAGCTTGTTGTCTCGCCCCTTCTCCCTTGAGAAGCCCGCCGTGAAAACAAAACCAAAACAAACGTCGAAACTTCTTTACAATATCAGTATATATGTCAGTTACTTTATGTGTATTCCCTTTTGCGTTTAAAAACCTCAAATTCAAGTTATAAACACCTTTCAGACTTTGAAATCAGAAAGATAGTTACCAATATTACAGCACTAACACAATTTCTGTCAAACATAAAGGTGCTGCTATTGAAGTCTGGCAACTATCTCTCACTTTTTGCGTGTTTGTTCATGGCGTGTTGTGCCGAGTGGTTGCTGTTCAGTTTTATCTATTTCAAGCTTAAATCATAGTTATAAAAGCTTTATGGGTGATGTCTACCCTTCCAACCTACGCGTGTGTCGAACATGGAGACCCGGGAAGAACGATCATCGCCGCATAAAATAGTGCGCGTCAAAAGTGGATGACATTGCGTTCGAACAAAGCCTGCTGCCTGTTCGTGTCCGCGAGATGAAGACGACAGTGAAGGAGAATTGTACGTTGGAAACATCGTTTTTGCTAGGGTAAGTACGCATTTTTTTTTATTCTGTATTTGGTTGGAACGAGTTCAGTGGTTCGCTAGACCCCCATATCATTTACTCTGAGAGCCTAGGTGATTTAGCATACTTGTTTCGCGCCCAGTCCACCGATTGCGCAGAAGTCAGCATCAATTTACGCTGAAGCTAGACCTTGGCTACGATGCTCGCGCTGTAGTACACGGCTGCTAAAAAAAAAAGAAAGCGTACACTTGATTCTTTGGCTGGCGTCTCGTAGGTGGTGTGAAGTCTCCCCCCTACCCGAATTCCGTGCACTGCGCTTCGCAGCTATTGCGCTCGCGAGACCGGCTGCCGCTGTTGCGACCTTGCGGTCTTCGGGCCGCGATATGCGTGCCGTTCTCGTGACGCTCAGCCACAGCGTCGTGAAATCGCTCGCCAACGCACCCCGACAGCGTACGCGTCGACCGGGTGCTGGCGGAGTTGTGCTGGAAGAAAAGCAGGCAAGAGATGAGGACGCAGGAGGTGTAGTGAAACAGATGAGAATTTACAAAGTGCAAGGGAGAGAAAATAGTATGCAAGGGCAAGAAACGGTGAGAGTTCGGGCCGCGCGCCAGCGAGTGAGGGCGGCGATTTCACGACGCCTGAAGTTGCCGAGCTTCACGAGTCCGGCGCGAATATGACGACGCCCGTCTGAGAGTTCATGGAGGTATAGAATTCACATACGTGCAAATTGAAGGTGAAATGCGCGCATGTGGCCTCGCAGGGAGCTGGCATAGTCTCGGGGTAGTGGGGGAGATTTGTCTCGGGGTAGTGGGGGAGATTTCACAACGCCTACGAGGCGCCTGCCGATTCCGTCAGAGTAGCTCTCGGGAAGTCTGGGGCTTGATATCAGAGGCATATTTATTGTTTAAATTAGTGCAGAAAACTTAGCGAATTCGCAAGTTCTCATTTTCGCAAAACCGCAGGCCATACAGACTAACAAGAAAGCTGTAGGCACTCACTCAACTCGATTTATATTTGAGAATTGAACGTGCAGATACAAGTCAGACATCCATGCAAATTAGCTCAGCAGTGAGCTTTGCATATATCATGCATACCCCACTCACAGTACCTGCGGGTCTATTAAATACATTCTTACTGTGACCTAAATTTCACTTGGGGTGTTCCGGGATTGTTCTTATTAGTGCCTTGGAGGTTACTGTCTTTAAGCGATTAAAAATCTACTTGATGTAAGCATTCGTGCTTTGTGTGTGCTCTTCTTGTATTTCAACAAGTGTCAGCACACTCAGATTATGCACCTGCAGGTGCTGCTGCTGGCTGTCCTGGGTCGGCTGCCTTCCAATCCAGTTTCAAAGGCTTTGCCAGGGCCTCCCTTGGCCAACCGACACTGCACCTGCTGTACCCAAGTACTGCCTGGCCTTTCGTTGGGGATCAGTACGCTTTGCCGCCAGGAATGATCATTCCTTCATCCATCATCTGGCCACTTGGACCACCCGTTCAGAAGCCAGCGCATTTGCTCGACACATCGGTCCAGGCACTCCTGCCATACCGGTGCACCCACCGATTATGTACTTTCAGGTTAGTTATTGCATGTTGTGGAACCTGCCATGATGTATACCTGTTATCAGTGCTGTGGCCTCTGATTATTTGAAACATTTTCATGAAGCAGTGTTGTGCGTTTGGAGTGTGTCATTGCTTAGCAGAGATATTGAAGAGAATCTGGGGCCGATGACTAAAGGGCAAAAAGAGAAATTGGACTGACTTTGAAGCAAGTATTCGTATGTAATCAAGCCAAGCAAACATTTAGGATCTCTCGATATTGTTTTGAACTTGCAATAAAAACTGGTGTAGAACTACTTTCCATTTTAAGTAAGCTAACAATTTTATCTACTTAAGATCATACTGGTATTAATCATACTATACCGAAAAGTACATCCCGCAGTCTGTAGAATTCCGACAGCGCTTTTTTCGCAGTCTCTCATGACAGGCACTATTCTCAATAATTGGAAGATAGTCGAGGTAGCACCAATCTTTAAATCAGGAGACTGTACTTCACCATTAAATTTCCCTAACAAGCAACATATGCAAGGTCGGGGAGCGTTGTCATCCACTCTCAGGTGGCTAATTATTTATAAAATCACAATATCACATTCGAATATCACCACGGTTTTCACAAGGGTTACTTGAGAAACACAACTTTCAGGATTTGTTCACGATCGACATTGATCCATTGACGCAGGCTTACAAACTGCGGTAGTTCTCGATTTTTGTAAAGCATTCAATCGCATTGCACACTACAGACTACTTTTCAAACTTCACCCTAATGTCCTCACTTGAGCGAAAGATTTTCATTCTTCTCAAATGCAGTTTACTTCTCCTAATAACTGTATACTTCTTTTGCTCGTGCCACTTTGTTGTCCCCCCAGGCAGGTTGCTTGGTCTATCTACCATGTTGCATATCCTCCCATGTAGGTCTATTTGCAGATGATATTGTAATTTATCACACAATTTCTTTCAACTACTACCGTCAATGCTTTCAATCTGATCTTAACACAATTAACTCCTGGTGCTGCAAATGGCTAATGTGGCTTGTCTCTAAAACAAAGTGCATGACTTTAACGGTGGCAAGTCTCGGATTGTAAATACTTACTTCATTAACAACAGCCTGATTACCTCTTGAGACAAAGGTGTTTTGGTAGGCCGGTAGGGGAGGGGGGATTGCATGGTGGATTTCAAAAGGTAGATCAATTGGGAAAATAAGACGTGTGAATAATATTTTCATTTGCACTCCAAAGCTCGCTTTATTTCATATGTTTAACTGACTGCAGTGGCTAGGGTGGTGTCCTGTGGAGGCGAATGTTGGTTACATACCGGTTGGTGTGGCCGCTTTTCAGATGGAGGCAACACGTTAAGACGCCTGTGTTTTGAGATTTCGGTCCGCACAAAAATACCCAGGTGGTCAAAATTAATGCGAAGCCTTCCCCTACACTCCACCCCTTATCCCGAGTGTAGCTTTGGCGTGTTAAACTACCGTTTTTTTCTTTCTTCATGTTTTTGGAATATTACCTGCTGCTGTAGCAGGTGCAACATAAAGGTGAAATTATGCATGTTTCCAAGAGCTAAATATAAAGGCCATATTGAAGTGCGTTTATGGGTCTATTTCATAGCAGTAGTGAAAGGTTATATACTCTGGTGCAGGTTAAGAACGGCAATGGCTCATGTAGTGTAGTCCAGTGTTTGACAAAATGCCGTGTAGGCAGGTAAAAGCATTATTGCAATGATGAAACGTAGGTCACTGACCAAGTCAAATAACCCATTTAACGGTTTGGTGCTTGTTCACGGTGAGCATGTGTCGTGGAAAACGAAGCTATATATTTGGCATTACGCAGTGCAATGAGTTTGCATAGATATGGTGCGGATTGCCATCCATTATATTGATAATGTTGGGCGTCGTCTGAACGATGAGGGACTCGAGCACTAATCGAGAAGATAGATTGCACTCAGTTGTCAGTAATTTCGCCTTGTTCCAGTCGACCACGTGTCCCGTCCTCTCACGGTGCTCTGCCAGTGCACTTGTTTTTGCATGGCCCTTGTTCACTTCGTTCCAGTGCTGCGTTAATCTTCTGTGCAGATTGCCTGTTTCGCCAATGTACACTGATTTGCATTCAGGGCATGGAATCTATAAACAACACCCGAAAGCTTGGAGCGTGAGAGGGGGTCTTTCACGCTGACAATGTCAGAACGCAGCTTGCTAGTGGGCACATGCACGATGTATGCACTGCGTTTCTTGAAAACGCGTGCGAGAGTTTCACTGATGTGTGGGACGTAGGTAATTGCTGCACGTTTTGATGCAGTCCTTGTGGCTGCCTAAAGCATTGTATTCAAAAAGAAGCTAAGAGGGCGACTAGCAGGAATCCGCATTGACATTAGCAGGCAGAAGCGTCCACAAGGCCTGTGTCAAGACGTGCTGCAATTCTCGTCCTACACATCAATCAAGCTTTTGCACGCATTTTCAAGAAACACAGTGTGCACATCGTGCACGTGCCCACTAGCAAGCTACGTTCTGACATTGTCAGTGTGAAAGACCCCCTCTCACATTTCAAGCTTCCAGGTGTTGTTTATTAGATTCCGTGCGCCGAATGCAAATCAGTGTACATTGGCGAAACAGGCAATCTGCACAGAAGATTAATGTAGCACCGGAACGAAGTGAACAAGGACCATGCAAAAACGAAGCCCAAACCAGCCCTGACACCAGAGAAGGTCACATCCCTGAAAGGTATTGCATGTGATATCTGGCATCAGAACTCATAGCTAACTCATAATTTCGCAAAAGCAAGCATCCCCTAATATGAAACTTCTGGCACAATAAATGGTCTCACATATCAGAGTTTTAGCAGTCCGTCCGTTCCGTCACGTACGTAGCTAGCGTGTTTACCGGGACCCGTCTGGGCACTTAGGCATTCTTCACAGTAGGGGGATTAGTTCCGCACGCCTGCCTTCGCCATGTCCGGGCCTCCTCGCCCTTACTGCGCGCGCAAGCGCAGACCGGTCCCGGTCAACCCGGTAACAACGGAACGGACGGACTGCTAAAACTCTCTATTGTGCCTGAATGCCATTCATGAATAATGGTTTGCTGCGGGCCCAGCATGGGTTAGCTTGCAAGAAAAAATGCTACAGGGTATTAGTTTGTACCCCAAAGTGTTGCTTTTTACTGGCAACCTGTTTGGCAATATTTGTTACCCTTTTACCACATGGTCTTTTGTTCACAAGGTCATTGAACCCTTAATTCTCTCTATCTACAGCTCTTTTTCAGATCTATGTGGCCAGGATGCATCTGCGGAGCCCACTGAAGCCAGGCTAAAGGTGGTGCGAAAGCACCTTTCGCAAAAGCACGGCGACAGGCAGTGCAAATAAATGAGTGAGCAGCACAAAATGAACTTGTGTATTTTTATTTGCTAAAAGGCCTACATACTTGCCAAACTTGTAAACCAGTTCCACACCTCACAGCATGTGTCCTAAGTCAATCTCGTCATCGGACCTATAGCTTCACCAACAGACTGCATTCAGACCAACATACTGCATTCAGACCGACAGACTGCATTCAGACGGACAGACTGCCATCAGACCGACAGACTGCCATCAGACCGACAGACTGCCATCAGACCAACAGACTGCCATCAGACCAACAGACTGCCATCAGACCGACAGACTGCCATCAGGCCAACAGACCGATATGCCGAATTTCCGGATTGGCTGTCGGTCCAACAGCCTGAATGTCTGTTGGGATTTCTCTTGGGGGATGTCTAGGTAATAAGTCGTTTGCCCGAAACTGATATAAACGCTCGGTTAAGGTAGCGTTTCCGTCGGGTTTTTTGGCAACCGGCTTATTTGCCACGGCCGACTTTGAAGTTCACTTTGAAGATAGGTTCACTGGTGATATTTGCTAGTCGTGCTGCACATGGCTTTTTATTTGTTTAGAAAAATTGTGCATTGTTTTCTTTTTTTCAACCATGTATGAACCATGTGTATTGAAGAAAAGCTTTTGCATTTAAGATATATTCACTCGCGCTGGTGATGCTTTGTTAGTCATACTGCACGTGGCTTTTTATTTGGAAGGAAGTATTTAACACTGCTGGCTCCAGGCGACCACTGGTATTCTGCCTAGTAATTTCGTGGTACATTTTTACAATGTGATCTATCAGATAAACGCAGTTCAATTGTTTCACTTTCCTAAGTCGGTATCATTTTTTGTAGAACAAGCGCTTGCATCTTATTGTTTCAGTTTAAAAACAAATGTACAAAGTTGTGGACCTGGTGGTACAATTTTCTTCTATTTATATTTTTTCGCGAAAGTTTTTTTGTGCTGCATACTTGCTTTCAAATATTCATACACAACTGTACAAGTTGTGGACGTGATGGTGAGAGTTTCTTGCGTGTGCCTTTTTTGTAGTGTTTTATTTGTGCTTCATTCGCACCTTCCAATATCCATAAGCAAGTTCACACAGTTATGGACCTGATTTTACAAGTTTCTTGCATTGATTTCTTTTGTTTTTGTTTCCAGAGTTCTGTTTGCCCTCCATTCTTTCTTTGAAAATAAGAAAGTGTAGAGTTCTGGACTTGTTGCCACAAGTTTCTTCCATTGCTCTTTTTTTGTTCAGTGTTTTATTTGCACAGAATTTTTTCTTTCGTATGACCACTGTAATGTTTTTATATAAGATGCTTCTGGCAGCTGGAAAGGACGCTTTCACCGCATTGTGTTCTGAATTGTAACGATATTTTTCTCCTCAGTATTACCCCCATGGCTTGGTCTCAATAAAATGTTTGCTCGAACCAAATGGCTTTTAATTGCGAATGCATGCAGCAAAGCCGCTGCATTCGCCCCCAGCATCAACTCCGCGGGAGGGGGTATGGGAGGGGGGTTCATAAAGCCGTATTTAATACGTCTAAAAAGCGGCTCTAAATATCCCAAGAAAGGGATTCTTAGCATCTTTCTAAATCCCTTTTCTAGACCAGAATTATCAGAACGTCTTCTAACCCTCTAAAATGCGGATTGAAAAGTCACATTAACAGACTTATACAGCTCTAGTAAAATCCCACTTCTAAACCGATTTTCGAGGATGTTTTAAAGAGAGTAAATAAATCGTCTAGAAATAGTAATACCCGCTGGACATAAGACGTGATTTAAGACCTTTCAAAAACGTCACGAATGCGTGATCGGATTGTCTGGGATGTTTGCAAGCCGTTTCTTTCGTCCTGAAAAATCGCGGTAGTAGAAGTCTTTAAGCTCTTTTGTGCTACCTGGGATACGCGCTGCGACCGAGCCCGGACCAGCGTCGGGACCTTCCTGTGGAAAGCCACAGCTGTGCTTGTTTCCAAGGGCTTCGCGCCAGGAGGTTCTTGCTTCAGCCGGCAGAAAAGAGCCGACTAAGAACTGGCACAGACCGGGGGAATCCGACTGTTTAATTAAAACAAAGCATTGCGAGCGCCGCTGGTCGGTGCTGACGCATTGTGATTTCTGCCCTGTGCTGTGAATGTCAACGTGAAGAAATATAAAGAAGCGTGGGTAGACGGCGGGAGTAACTAAGACTCTATAAGCGGAGGTGCCGAGCAGGGACCAGCGTCGGGACCTTCCTGTGGAAAGCCACAGCTGTGCTAGTTTCCATGGGCTTCACGCCCGGAGGTTCTTGCTTCAGCCGGCAGAACAGAGCCGACTCAGATCTGGCACAGACCGGGGGAATCCGACTGTCTAATTAAAACAAAGCATTGCTAGGGCCGCTGGTTGGTGCTGATGCAATGTGATTCGTGCCAGTGCTCTGAATGTCAACGTAAAGAAATATAAAAAGCGCGGGTAGACGGTGGGAGTAACTACGACTCTATAAGTGGTATGACCTAGCCCGGACCAGCGTCGGGACCTTCCTGTGGAAAGCCACAGCTGTTGTTGTTTCCATGGGCTTCCCGCCAGGAGGTTCTTGCCTCAGCCGGCAGAACAGAGCCGACTCAGTACTGGCAAAGACCGGGGGAATCCGACTGTCTAATTAAAACAAAGCATTGCTAGGGCCGCTGGTCGGTGCTGACGCAATGTGATTTGTGCCCAGTGCTCTAAATGTCAACGTGAAGAAATATAAAAAAAAAGTCGGTAGACGGCGAGAGTAACTATAACTCTATAAGCGGAGTGGAAGAGCAGGTATTAGCGTTGGGACCTTCCTGTGGAAAGCCACAGCTGTGCTAGTTTCCATGGGCTTCGCGCCTGGAGGTTCTTGCCTCAGCCGGCAGAACAGAGCCGACTCAGAACTGGCACAGACCGGGGGAATCCGACTGTCTACTTAAAACAAAGCAATGCTAGGGCCGCTGGTCGGTGCTGACGCAATGTGATTTCTACCCTGTGCTCTAAATTTCAACGTAAAAAAATATAAAAAAGCGCGGGTAAACGGCGGGAGTAACTATAGCTGTATAAGCGGTGCGGCCGAACCCGGACCAGAGTCGGTACCTTCCTGTGGAAAGCCACCGCTGTTGTTTCCATGGGAATCCCGCCTGGACGTTCTTGCCTCAGCCGGCAAAACAGAGCCGACTCAGAATTGGCACAGACCGGGGGAATCCGACTGTCTACTTAAAACAAAGCATTGCTAGGGCCGCTGGTCGGTGCTGACGCAATGTGATTTGTGCCCAGTGCTCTAAATGTCAACGTGAAGAAATATAAAAAAAAGACGGGTAGACGGCGAGAGTAACTATGACTCTATAAGCGGAGTGGCCGAGCAGGTTTTAGCGTTGGGACCTTCCTGTGGAAAGCCACAGCTGTGCTAGTTTCCATGGGCTTCGCGCCTGGAGGTTCTTGCCTCAGCTGGCAGAACAGAGCCGACTCAAAACTGGCACAGACCGGGGGAATCCGACTGTCTACTTAAAACAAAGCATTGCTAGGGCCGCTGGTCGGTGCTGACGCAATGTGATTTCTACCCTGTGCTCTAAATTTCTACGTGAAAAAAATATAAAAAAGCGCGGGTAAACGGCGGGAGTAACTATGGCTGTATAAGCGGTGCGGCCGAACCCGGACCAGAGTCGGTACCTTCCTGTGGAAAGCCACCGCTGTTGTTTCCATGGGAATCCCGCCTGGAGGTTCTTGCCTCAGCTGGCAGAACAGAGCAGACTCAGAGTTGGCACAGACCGGGGGAATCCGACTGTCTACTTAAAACAAAGCATTGCTAGGGCCGCTGGTCGGTGCTGACGCAATGTGATTTCTGCCCTGTGCTCTAAATTTCAACGTGAAGAAATATAAAAAAGCGCGGGTAAACGGCGGGAGTAACTATGGCTGTATAAGCGGTGCGGCCGAACCCGGACCAGCGTCGGGACCTTCCTGTGGAAAGCCACAGCTGTGCTTGTTTCCAAGGGCTTCGCGCCAGGAGGTTCTTGCTTCAGCCGGCAGAAAAGAGCCGACTCAGAACTGGCACAGACCGGGGGAATCCAACTGTCTAATTAAAACAAAGCATTGCTAGGGCCGCTGGTCGGTGCTGACGCAATGTGATTTGTGCCCAGTGCTCTTAATGTCAACGTGAAAAAAAGGTCGGGTAGACGGCGAGAGTAACTATAACTCTATAAGAGGTGCGACCGAGCCCGGACCAGCGTCGGGACCTTCCTGTGGAAAGCCACCGCTGTTGTTTTCATGGGCTTCCCGCCTGGAGGTTCTTGCCTCAGCCGGCAGAACAGAGCCGACTCAGAACTGGCACAGACCGGGGAAATCCGACTGTCTACTTAAAACAAAGCATTGCTAGGGCCGCTTATCGGTGCTGACGCAATGTGATTTCTGCCCTGTGCTCCAAATTTCAACGTTAAGAAATATAAAAAAGCGCGGGTAAACGGCGGGAGTAACTATGGTTCTATAAGTGGTGCAGCCGAACCCGGACCAGAGTCGGGACCTTCCTGTGGAAAGCCACCACTGTTGTTTCCCTGGGCTTCGCGCATGGAGGTTCTTGCTCCAGCCGGCAGAACAGAGGCGACTCAGAACTGGCACAGACCGGGGGAATCCGACTGTCTAATTAAAACAAAGCATTGCTAGGGCCGCTGGTCGGTGCTGACACAATGTGATTTGTGCCCAGTGCTCTGAATGTCAACGTGAAGAAATATAAAAAAGCGCGGGTAGACAGCGGGAGTAACTATGACGCTATAAGCGGTGCGACCGAGCCCGGACCAGCGTCGGGACCTTCCTGTGGAAAGCCACAACTGTGCTTGTTTCCATGGGCTTCGCGCCAAGAGGTTCTTGCTTCAGCCGGCAGAAAAGAGCTGACTCAGAACTGGCACTGACCGGGGAATCTGACTGTCTAATTAAAACAAAACATTGCGAGCGCCGCTGGTCGGTGCTGACGCAATGTGATTTCTGCCCTGTGCTCTAAATGTCAACGTGAAGAAATATAAAGAAGCGTGGGTAGGCGGCGGGAGTAACTAAGACTCTATAAGCGGAGCGGCCGAGCAGGGACCAGCGTCGGGACCTTCCTGTGGAAAGCCACAGCTGTGCAAGTTTCCATGGGCTTCGCGCCTGGAGGTTCTTGCTTCAGCCGGCAGAACAGAGCCGACTCAGAACTGGCCCAGACCGGGGGATCTGACTGTCTAATTAAAACAAAGCATTGCTAGGGCCGCTGGTCGGTGCTGACGCAATGTGATTTCTGCCCTGTGCTCTAAATGTCAACGTGAAGAAATATAAAAAAAAAGGTCGGGTAGACGGCGAGAGTAACTATGACTCTATAAGCGGAGCGGCCGAGCAGGGACCAGCGTCGGGACCTTCCTGTGGAAAGCCACAGCTGTGCTAGTTTCCATGGGCTTCGCGCCTGGAGGTTCTTGCCTCAGCCGGCAGAACAGAGCCGACTCAGAACTCGCACAGACCGGGGGAATCCGACTGTCTACTTAAAACAAAGCATTGCTAGGGCCGCTGGTCGGTGCTGACGCAATGTGATTTCTGCCCTGTGCTCTAAATTTCGACGTGAAGAAATATAAAAAAGCTCGGGTAGACGGCGAGAGTAACTATGACTCTATATGCGGTGCGACCGAGCCCGGACCAGCGTCGGGACCTTCCTGTGGAAAGCCACCGCTGTTGTTTCTATGGGATTCCCGCCTGGAGGTTCTTGCCTCAGCCGGCAGAACAGAGCCGACTCAGAACTGGCAGAGACCGGGGGAATCCGACTGTTTAATTAAAACAAAGCATTGCGAGCGCCGCTGGTCGGTGCTGACGCATTGTGGTTTCTGCCCTGTGCTCTGAATGTCAACGTGAAGAAATATAAAGAAGCGTGGGTAGACGGCGGGAGTAACTAAGACTTTATAAGCGGAGCGGCCGAGCAGGGACCAGCGTCGGGACCTTCCTGTGGAAAGCCACAGCTGTGCTAGTTTCCATGGGCTTCACGCCAGGAGGTTCTTGCTTCAGCCGGCAGAACAGAGCCGACTCAGAACTGGCACAGACCGGGGGAATCCGACTGTTTAATTAAAACAAAGCATCACTAGGGCCGCTGGTTGGTGCTGATGCAATGTGATTCGTGCCATTGCTTTAAATGTCAACGTGAAGAAATATAAAAAAGCGCGGGTAGACGGCGGGAGTAACTATGACTCCATAAGCGGTACGACCTAGCCCAGACCAGCGTCGGGACCTTCCTGTGGAAAGCCACCGCTGTTGTTGTTTCCATGGGCTACGCAATTGGAGGTTCTTGCTTCAGCCGGCAGAACAGAGGCGACTCAGAACTGGCACAGACCGGGGGAATCCGACTGTCTAATTAAAACAAAGCATTGCTAGGGCAGCTGGTTGGTGCTGACGAAAGGTGATTCGCGCCCCGTGCTCTGAATGTCAACGTGAAGAAATATAAAAAAGCGCGGGTAGACGGTGGGAGTAACTATAACTCTATAAGTGGTACGACCTAGCCCGGACCAGCGTCGGGACCTTCCAGTGGAAAGCCACCGCTGTTGTTGTTTCCATGGGCTTCGCGCATGGAGGTTCTTGCTTCAGCCGGCAGAACAGAGCCGACTCAGAACTGGCACAGACCGGGGGAATCTGACTGTCTAATTAAAACAAAGCATCGCTAGGGCCGCTGGTCGGTGCTGACGCAATGTGATTTGTGCACAGTGCTCTGAATGTCAACGTGAAGAAATATAAAAAAGTGCGGGTAGACGGCGGGAGTAACTATGACTCTGTAAGCAGAGCGACCGAGCCCGGACCCGCGTCGGGACCTTCCTGTGGAAAGCCACAGCTGTGCTTGTTTCCATGGGCTTCGCGCCACGAGGTTCTTGCTTCAGCCGGCAGAAAAGAGCTCACACAGAACTGGCACAGACCGGGGAATCTGACTGTCTAACTAAAACAAAGCATTGCGAGCGCCGCTGGTAGTTGCTGACGCAATGTGATTTCTGCCCTGTGCTCTGAATGTCAACGTGAAGAAATATAAAAAAGCATGGGTAGACGGCGAGAGTAACTATGACTCTATATGCGGTGCGACCGAGCTCGGACCAGCGTCGGGACCTTCCTGTGGAAAGCCACAGCTGTGCTAGTTTCCATGGGCTTCGTGCCAGGAGGTTCTTGCTTCAGCCGGCAGAAAAGAGCCGACTCAGAACTGGCACAGACCGGGGGAATTCGACTGTCTAATTAAAACAAAGCATTGCTAGGGCCGCTGGTCGGTGCTGACGCAATGTGATTTGTGCCCAGTGCTCTAAATGTCAACGTGAAGAAATATATAAAAAAGTCGGGTAGACGGCGAGAGTAACTATGACTCTATAAGCGGTGTGACCGATCTCGGACCAGCGTCGGGACCTTCCTGTGGAAAGCCACCGCTGTTGTTGTTTCCATGGGCTTCGCACATGGAGGTTCTTGCTTCAGCCGGCAGAACAGAGGCGACTCAGAACGGGCACAGACCGGGGGAATCCGACTGTCTAATTAAAACAAAGCATTGCTAGGGCAGCTGGTTGGTGCTGACGCAATGTGATTTGCGCCCCGTGCTCTGAATGTCAAAGTGAAGAAATATAAAAAAGCGCGGGTAGACGGTGGGAGTAACTATGACTCTATAAGTGGTACGACCTAGCACAGACCAGATTCGGGACCTTCCTGTGGAAAGCCACCGCTGTTGTCGTTTCCATGGGCTTCCCGCCTGGAGGTTCTTGCCTCAGCCGGCAGAACAGAGCCTACTCAGAACTGGCACAGACCGGGGGAGTCCGACTGTCTAATTAAAACAAAGCATTGTGAGCGCCGCTGGTCTGTGTTTCCGCAATGTGATTTCTGCCCTGTGCTCTAAATGTCAACGTAAAGAAATATATGAAAAAGCGTGGGTAGACGGCGGGAGTAACTAAGACTTTATAAGCGGAGCGGCCGAGCAGGGACCAGCGTCGGGACCTTCCTGTGGAAAGCCACAGCTGTGCTAGTTTCCATGGGCTTCACGCCAGGAGGTTCTTGCTTCAGCCGGCAGAACAGAGCCGACTCAGAACTGGCACAGACCGGGGGAATCTGACTGTCTAATTAAAACAAAGCATTGCTAGGGCCGCTGGTCGGTGCTGACGCAATGTGATTTCTGCCCTGTGCTCTAAATGTCAACGTGAAGAAATATAAAAAAAAAGGTCGGGTAGACGGCGAGAGTAACTATGACTCTATAAGCGGAGCGGCCGAGCAGGGACCAGCGTCGGGACCTTCCTGTGGAAAGCCACAGCTGTGCTAGTTTCCATGGGCTTCGCGCCTGGAGGTTCTTGCCTCAGCCGGCAGAACAGAGCCGACTCAGAACTCGCACAGACCGGGGGAATCCGACTGTCTACTTAAAACAAAGCATTGCTAGGGCCGCTGGTCGGTGCTGACGCAATGTGATTTCTGCCCTGTGCTCTAAATTTCGACGTGAAGAAATATAAAACAGCGCGGGTAAACGGCGGGAGTAACTATGGCTCTATAAGCGTGCGGCCGAACCCGGACAGGAGTCGGTACCTTCCTGTGGAAAGCCAAAGCTGTTGTTTCCATGGGATTCCCGCCTGGAGGTTCTTGCCTCAGCCGGCAGAACAGAGCCGACTCAGAACTGGCACAGACCGGGGGAATCCGACTGTCTACTTCAAGCAAAGCATTCCTAGGGCCGCTGGTCGGTGCTGACGCAATGTGATTTGTGCCCAGTGCTCTGAATGTCAACGTGAAGAAATATAAAAAAGCTCGGGTAGACGGCGAGAGTAACTATGACTCTATATGCGGTGCGACCGAGCCCGGACCAGCGTCGGGACCTTCCTGTGGAAAGCCACCGCTGTTGTTTCTATGGGATTCCCGCCTGGAGGTTCTTGCCTCAGCCGGCAGAACAGAGCCGACTCAGAACTGGCACAGACCGGGGGAATCCGACTGTTTAATTAAAACAAAGCATTGCCAGCGCCGCTGGTCGGTGCTGACGCATTGTGGTTTCTGCCCTGTGCTCTGAATGTCAACGTGAAGAAATATAAAGAAGCGTGGGTAGACGGCGGGAGTAACTAAGACTTTATAAGCGGAGCGGCCGAGCAGGGACCAGCGTCGGGACCTTCCTGTGGAAAGCCACAGCTGTGCTAGTTTCCATGGGCTTCACGCAAGGAGGTTCTTGCTTCAGCCGGCAGAACAGAGCCGACTCAGAACTGGCACAGACCGGGGAAATCCGACTGTTTAATTAAAACAAAGCATTACTAGGGCCGCTGGTTGGTGCTGATGCAATGTGATTCGTGCCATTGCTCTAAATGTCAACGTGAAGAAATATAAAAAAGCGCGGGTAGACGGCGGGAGTAACTATGACTCTATAAGCGGTACGACCTAGCCCAGACCAGCGTCGGGACCTTCCTGTGGAAAGCCACCGCTGTTGTTGTTTCCATGGGCTTCGCACATGGAGGTTCTTGCTTCAGCCGGCAGAACAGAGGCGACTCAGAACTGGCACAGACCGGGGGAATCCGACTGTCTAATTAAAACAAAGCATTGCTAGGGCAGCTGGTTGGTGCTGACGAAAGGTGAATCGCGCCCCGTGCTCTGAATGTCAACGTGAAGAAATATAAAAAAGCGCGGGTAGACGGTGGGAGTAACTATAACTCTATAAGTGGTACGACCTAGCCCGGACCAGCGTCGGGACCTTCCAGTGGAAAGCCACCGCTGTTGTTGTTTCCATGGGCTTCGCGCATGGAGGTTCTTGCTTCAGCCGGCAGAACAGAGCCGACTCAGAACTGGCACAGACCGGGGGAATCTGACTGTCTTATTAAAACAAAGCATTGCTAGGGCCGCTGGTCGGTGCTGACGCAATGTGATTTGTGCACAGTGCTCTGAATGTCAACGTGAAGAAATATAAAAAAGTGCGGGTATTCGGCGGGAGTAACTATGACTCTGTAAGCGGAGCGACCGAGCCCGGACCCGCGTCGGGACCTTCCTGTGGAAAGCCACAGCTGTGCTTGTTTCCATGGGCTTCGCGCCACGAGGTTCTTGCTTCAGCCGGAAGAACAGAGGCGACTCAGAACTGGCACAGACCGGGGGAATCCGACTGTCTAATTAAAACAAAGCATTGCTAGGGCAGCTGGTTGGTGCTGACGCAATGTGATTTGCGCCCCGTGCTCTGAATGTCAAAGTGAAGAAATATAAAAAAGCGCGGGTAGACCGTGGGGGTAACTATGACTCTATAAGTGGTACGACCTAGCACAGACCAGATTCGGGACCTTCCTGTGGAAAGCCACCGCTGTTGTTGTTTCCATGGGCTTCCCGCGTGGAGGTTCTTGCCTCAGCCGGCAGAACAGAGCCTACTCAGAACTGGCACAGACCGGGGGAGTCCGACTGTCTAATTAAAACAAAGCATTGCGAGCGCCGCTGGTCTGTGTTTCCGCAATGTGATTTCTGCCCTGTGCTCTAAATGTCAACGTAAAGAAATATATGAAAAAGCGTGGGTAGACGGCGGGAGTAACTAAGACTTTATAAGCGGAGCGGCCGAGCAGGGACCAGCGTCGGGACCTTCCTGTGGAAAGCCACAGCTGTGCTAGTTTCCATGGGTTTCACGCCAGGAGGTTCTTGCTTCAGCCGGCAGAACAGAGCCGACTCAGAACTGGCACAGACCGGGGGAATCCGACTGTTTAATTAAAACAAAGCATTACTAGGGCCGCTGGTTGGTGCTGATGCAATGTGATTCGTGCCATTGCTCTAAATGTCAACGTGAAGAAATATAAAAAAGCGCGGGTAGACGGCGGGAGTAACTATGACTCTATAAGCGGTACGACCTAGCCCAGACCAGCGTCGGGACCTTCCTGTGGAAAGCCACCGCTGTTGTTGTTTCCATGGGCTTCGCACATGGAGGTTCTTGCTTCAGCCGGCAGAACAGAGGCGACTCAGAACTGGCACAGACCGGGGGAATCCGACTGTCTAATTAAAACAAAGCACTGCTAGGGCAGCTGGTTGGTGCTGACGAAAGGTGATTCGCGCCCCGTGCTCTGAATGTCAACGTGAAGAAATATAAAAAAGCGCGGGTAGACGGTGGGAGTAACTATAACTCTATAAGTGGTACGACCTAGCCCGGACCAGCGTCGGGACCTTCCAGTGGAAAGCCACCGCTGTTGTTGTTTCCATGGGCTTCGCGCATGGAGGTTCTTGCTTCAGCCGGCAGAACAGAGCCGACTCAGAACTGGCACAGACCGGGGGAATCCGACTGTCTAATTAAAACAAATCATTGCGAGCGCCGCTGGTCTGTCTTTACGCAATGTGATTTCTGCCCTGTGCTCTAAATGTCAACGTAAAGAAATATATAAAAAAGCGTGGGTAAACGGCGGGAGTAACTATGGCTCTATAAGCGGTGCAGCCGAGCTCGGACCAGCGTCGGAACCTTCCTGTGGACAGCCACAGCTGTACCTATTTCCATGGGCTTCGCGCCTGGAGGTTCTTGCTACAGCCGGCAGAACAGAGCCAACTCAGAAATGGCACAGACCGGGGGAATCTGACTGTCTAATTAAAACAAAGCATTGCTAGGGCCGCTGGTCGGTGCTGACGCAATGTGATTTGTGCACAGTGCTCTGAATGTCAACGTGAAGAAATATAAAAAAGCACGGGTAGACGGCGAGAGTAACTATGACTCTATATGCGGTGCGACCGAGCTCGGACCAGCGTCGGGACCTTCCTGTGGAAAGCCACAGCTGTGCTAGTTTCCATGGGCTTCGTGCCAGGAGGTTCTTGCTTCAGCCGGCAGAAAAGAGCCGACTCAGAACTGGCACAGACCGGGGGAATTCGACTGTCTAATTAAAACAAAGCATTGCTAGGGCCGCTGGTCGGTGCTGACGCAATGTGATTTGTGCCCAGTGCTCTAAATGTCAACGTGAAGAAATATATAAAAAAGTCGGGTAGACGGCGAGAGTAACTATGACTCTATAAGCGGTGTGACCGATCCCGGACAAGCGTCGGGGCCTTCCTGTGGAAAGCCACCGCTGTTGTTGTTTCCATGGGCTTCGCACATGGAGGTTCTTGCTTCAGCCGGCAGAACAGAGGCGACTCAGAACTGGCACAGACCGGGGGAATCCGACTGTCTAATTTAAACAAAGCATTGCTAGGGCAGCTGGTTGGTGCTGACGCAATGTGATTTGCGCCCCGTGCTCTGAATGTCAAAGTGAAGAAATATAAAAAAGCGCGGGTAGACGGTGGGAGTAACTATGACTCTATAAGTGGTACGACCTAGCACAGACCAGATTCGGGACCTTCCTGTGGAAAGCCACCGCTGTTGTTGTTTCCATGGGCTTCCCGCCTGGAGGTTCTTGCCTCAGCCGGCAGAACAGAGCCTACTCAGAACTGGCACAGACCAGGGGAGTCCGACTGTCTAATTAAAACAAAGCATTGCGAGCGCCGCTGGTCTGTGTTTCCGCAATGTGATTTCTGCCCTGTGCTCTAAATGTCAACGTAAAGAAATATATGAAAAAGCGTGGGTAAACGGCGGGAGTAACTATGGCTCTATAAGCGGTGCAGCCGAGCCCGGACCAGCGTCGGAACCTTCCTATGGACAGCCACAGCTGTACCTATTTCCATGGGCTTCGCGCCTGGAGGTTCTTGCTACAGCCGGCAGAACAGAGCCAACTCAGAAATGGCACAGACCGGGGGAATCTGACTGTCTAATAAAAACAAAGCCTTTGCTAGGGCCGCTGGTCGGTGCTGACGCAATGTGATTTGTGCACAGTGCTCTGAATGTCAACGTGAAGAAATATAAAAAAGTGCGGGTAGACGGCGGGAGTAACTATGGCTCTATAAGCGGTGCGGCCGAACATGGACAGGAGTCGGTACCTTCCTGTGGAAAGCCACCGCTGTTGTTTCCATGGGATTCCCGCCTGGGGGTTCTTGCCTCAGCCGGCAGAACAGAGCCGACTCAGAACTGGCACAGACCGGGGGATCTGACTGTCTAATTAAAACAAAGCATTTCTAGGGCCGCTGGTCGGTGCTGACGCAATGTGATTTGTGTCCAGTGCTCTGATTGTCAATGTGAAGAAATATAAAAAAAAGGTCGGGTAGACGGCGAGAGTAACTATGACTCTATACGCGGTGCGACCGAGCCCGGACCAGCGTCAGGACCTTCCTGTGGAAAGCCACCGCTGTTGTGTCCATGGGCTTCCCGCCTGGAGGTTCTTGCCTCAGCCGGCAGAACCGAGGCGACTCAGAACTGGCACAGACCGAGGGAATCCGACTGTCTACTTAAAACAAAGCATTGCTAGGGCCGCTGGTCGGTGCGGACACAATGTGATTTCTGCCCTGTGCTCTGAATGTCAATGTGAAGAAATATAAAGAAGCGTGGGTAGACGGCGGGAGTAACTAAGACTCTATAAGCGGAGCGGCAGAGCAGGGACCAGCGTCGGGACCTTCCTGTGGAAAGCCACAGCTGTGCTAGTTTCCATGGGCTTCGCGCCTTTAGGTTCTTGCTTCAGCCGGCAGAACCGAGCCGACTCAGAACTGGCACAGACCGGGGGATCTGACTGTCTAATTAAAACAAAGCATTGCTAGGGCCGCTGGTCGGTGCTGACGCAATGTGATTTCTGCCCTGTGCTCTAAATGTCAACGTGAAGAAATATAAAAAAAAGGTCGGGGTTAGACGGCGAGAGTAACTATGACTCTATAAGCGGTGCGACCAAACCCGGACCAGATTCGGGACCTTCCTGTGGAAAGCCACAGCTGTGCTTGTTTCCAAGGGATTCGCGCCAGGAGGTTCTTGCTTCAGCTGGCAGAAAAGAGCCGAATAAGAACTGGCACAGACCGGGGGAATCCGACTGTTTAATTAAAACAAAGCATTGCGAGCGCCGCTGGTCGGTGCTGACGCAATGTGATTTCTGCCCTGTGCTCTAAATTTCGACGTGAAGAAATATAAAAAAGCGCGGGTAAACGGCGGGAGTAACTATGGCTCTATAAGCGTGCGGCCGAACCCGGACAGGAGTCGGTACCTTCCTGTGGAAAGCCAAAGCTGTTGTTTCCATGGGATTCCCGCCTGGAGGTTCTTGCCTCAGCCGGCAGAACAGAGCCGACTCAGAACTGGCACAGACCGGGGGAATCCGACTGTCTACTTAAAGCAAAGTATTCCTAGGGCCGCTGGTCGGTGCTGACGCAATGTGATTTGTGCCCAGTGCTCTGAATGTCAACGTGAAGAAATATAAAAAAGCTCGGGTAGACGGCGAGAGTAACTATAACTCTATATGCGGTGCGACCGAGCCCGGACCAGCGTCGGGACCTTCCTGTGGAAAGCCACCGCTGTTGTTTCTATGGGATTCCCGCCTGGAGGTTCTTGCCTCAGCCAGCAGAACAGAGCCGACTCAGAACTGGCACATACCGGGGGAATCCGACTGTCTACTCAAAACAAAGCATTGCTAGGGCCGCTGGTCGGTGCTGACGCAATGTGATTTGTGCCCAGTGCTCTGAATGTCAACGTGAAGAAATATAAAAATGCTCGGGTAGATGGCGAGAGTAACTATGACTCTATACGCGCTGCGACCGAGCCTGGACCAGCGTCGGGACCTTCCTGTGGAAAGCCACAGCTGTGCTAGTTTCCATGGGCTTCACGCCAGGAGGTTCTTGCTTCAGCCGGCAGAACAGAGCCGACTCAGAACTGGCACAGACCGGGGGAATCCGACTGTTTAATTAAAACAAAGCATTACTAGGGCCGCTGGTTGGTGCTGATGCAATGTGATTCGTGCCAGTGCTCTGAATGTCAACGTGAAGAAATATAAAAAAGCGCGGGTAGAGGGCGGGAGTAACTATGACTCTATAAGCGGTACGACCTAGCCCAGACCAGCGTCGGGACCTTCCTGTGGAAAGCCACCGCTGTTGTTGTTTCCATGGGCTTCGCGCATGGAGGTTCTTGCTTCAGCCGGCAGAACAGAGCCGTCTCAGAACTGGCACAGACCGGGGGAATCCGACTGTCTAATTAAAACAAATCATTGCGAGCGCCGCTGGTCTGTGTTTACGCAATGTGATTTCTGCCCTGTGCTCTAAATGTCAACGTAAAGAAATATATAAAAAGGGTGGGTAAACGGCGGGAGTAACTATGGCTTTATAAGCGGTGCAGCCGAGCCCGGACCAGCGTCGGAACCTTCCTGTGGACAGCCACAGCTGTGCTAGTTTCCATGGGCTTCACGCCAGGAGGTTCTTGCTTCAGCCGGCAGAACAGAGCCGACTCAGAACTGGCACAGACCGGGGGAATCCGACTGTTTAATTAAAACAAAGCATTACTAGGGCCGCTGGTTGGTGCTGATGCAATGTGATTCGTGCACAGTGCTCTGAATGTCAACGTAAAGAAATATAAAAAAGTGCGGGTAGACGGCGGGAGTAACTATGACTCTGAAAGCGGAGCGACCGAGCCCGGACCCGCGTCGGGATCTTCCTGTGAAAAGCCACAGGTGTGCTTGTTTCCATGGGCTTCGCGCCATGAGGTTCTTGCTTCAGCCGGCAGAAAAGAGCTCACTCAGAACTGCCACAGACCGGGGAATCTGACTGCCTAACTAAAACAAAGCATTGCGAGCGCCGCTGTAGGTGCTGACGCAATGTGATTTCTGCCCTGTGCTCTGAATGTCAACGTGAAGAAATATAAAAAAGCACGGGTAGACGGCGAGAGTAACTATAACTCTATATGCGGTGCGACCGAGCCCGGACCAGCGTCGGGACCTTCCTGTTGAAAGCCACAGCTGTGCTAGTTTCCATGGGCTTCGCGCCAGGAGGTTCTTGACTCAGCAGGCAGAACAGAGCCGACTCAGAACTGGCACAGATCGGGGGAATCCGACTGTCTACTTAAAACAAAGCATTGCTAGGGCCGCTGGTCGGTGCTGACGCAATGTGATTTCTGCCCAGTGCTCTAAATTTCAACGTTAAGAAATATAAAAAAGCGCGGGTAAACTGCGGGAGTAACTATAGCTCTATAAGCGGTGCGGCCGAACCCGGACCAGAGTCGGGACCTTCCTGTGGAAAGCCACCGCTGTTGTTTCCAAGGGCTTCGCGCATGGAGGTTCTTGCTTCAGCCGGCAGAAAAGAGCTGACTCAGAACTGGCACAGACCGGGGGAGTCCGACTGTCTAATTAAAACAAAGCATTGCTAGGGCCGCTGGTCGGTGCTGACGCAATGTGATTTGTGCCCAGTGCTCTAAATGTCAACGTGAAGAAATATAAAAAAAAGGTAGGGTAGACGGCGAGAGTAACTATGACTCTATAAGCGGAGCGGCCGAGCAGGGACCAGCGTCGGGACCTTCCTGTGGAAAGCCACAGCTGTGCTAGTTTCCATGGGCTTCGCGCCTGGAGGTTCTTGCCTCAGCCGGCAGAACAGAGCCGACTCAGAACTGGCCCAGACCGGGGGAATCCTGCTGTCTACTTAAAACAAAGCATTGCGAGCGCCGCTGGTTGGTGCTGACGCAATGTGATTTTTGCCCTGTGCTCTGAATGTCAACGTGAAGAAATATAAAGAAGCGTGGGTAGACTTCGGGAGTAACTAAGACTCTATAAGCGGAGCGGCCGATCAGGGACCAGCGTCGGGACCTTCCTGTTGAAAGCCACAGCTGTGCTAGTTTCCATGGGCTTCGCGCCTGGAGGTTCTTGCGTCAGCCGGCAGAACGGAGCCGACTCAGAACTGGCACAGACCGGAGGAATCCGACTGTCTAATTAAAACAAAGCATTGCTAGGGCCGCTGGTCGGTGCTGACGCAATGTGATTTGTGCACAGTGCTCTGAATGTCAACGTGAAGAAATATAAAAAAGCGCGGGTAGACGGCGGGAGTAACTATAACTCTATAAGCGGTGCGACCGAGCCTGGACCAGCGTCGGGACCTTCCTGTGGAAAGCCACTGCTGTTGTTTCCATGGGCTTCCCGCCTGGAGGTTCTTGCCTCAGCCGGCAGAACAGAGCCTACTCAGAACTGGCACAGACCGGGGGAGTCCGACTGTCTAATTAAAACAAAGCATTGCTAGGGCCGCTGGTCGGTGCTGACGCAATGTGATTTGTGCCCAGTGCTCTAAATGTCAACGTGAAGAAATATAAAAAAAAGGTAGGGTAGACGGCGAGAGTAACTATGACTCTATAAGCGGAGCGGCCGAGCAGGGACCAGCGTCGGGACCTTCCTGTGGAAAGCCACAGCTGTGCTAGTTTCCATGGGCTTCGCGCCTGGAGGTTCTTGCCTCAGCCGGCAGAACAGAGCCGACTCAGAACTGGCCCAGACCGGGGGAATCCTACTGTCTACTTAAAACAAAGCATTGCTAGGGCCGCTGGTCGGTGCTGACACAATGTGATTTGTGCCCAGTGCTCTGATTGTCAACGTGAAGAAATATAAAAAAGCTCGGGTAGACGGCGAGAGTAACTATAACTCTATATGCGGTGCGACCGAGCCCAGACCAGCGTCGGAACCTTCCTGTGGAAAGCCACAGCTGTGCTTGTTTCCAAGGGCTTCACGCCAGGAGGTTCTTGCTTCAGCCGGCAGAAAAGAGCCGACTCAGAACTGGCACAGACCGGGGGAATCCGACTGTCTAATTAAAACAAAGCATTGCTAGGGCCGCTGGTCGGTGCTGACGCAATGTGATTTGTGCCCAGTGCTCTAAATGTCAACGTGAAGAAATATAAAAAAAAGGTCGGGTAGACGGCGAGAGTAACTATGACTATAAGCGGTGCGACCGAGCCCGGACCAGCGTCGGGACCTTCCTGTGGAAAGCCACCGCTGTTGTGTCCATGGGCTTCCCGCCTGGAGGTTCTTGCCTCAGCCGGCAGAACCGAGCCGACTCAGAACTGGCACAGACCGAGGGAATCCGACTGTCTACTTAAAACAAAGCATTGCTAGGGCCGCTGGTCGGTGCGGACACAATGTGATTTCTGCCCTGTGCTCTGAATGTCAACGTGAAGAAATATAAAGAAGCGTGGGTAGACGGCGGGAGTAACTAAGACTCTATAAGCGGAGCGGCCGAGCAGGGACCAGCGTCGGGACCTTCCTGTGGAAAGCCACAGCTGTGCTAGTTTCCATGGGCTTCGCGCCTTTAGGTTCTTGCTTCAGCCGGCAGAACAGAGCCGACTCAGAACTGGCACAGACCGGGGGATCTGACTGTCTAATTAAAACAAAGCATTGCTAGGGCCGCTGGTCGGTGCTGACGCAATGTGATTTCTGCCCTGTGCTCTAAATGTCAACGTGAAGAAATATAAAAAAGTGCAGGTAGACGGCGGGAGTAACTATAACTCTGTAAGCGGAGCGACCGAGCCCGGACCAGCGTCGGGACCTTCCTGTGGAAAGCCACCGCTGTTGTTGTTTCCATGGGCTTTGCGCATTGAGGTTCTTGCTTCAGCCGGCAGAACAGAGGCGACTCAGAACTGGCACAGACCGGGGGAATCCGACTGTCTAATTAAATTTAACCAAGCATTGCTAGGACCGCTGGTCGGTGCTGACGCAATGTGATTTGTGCCCAGTGCTCTGAATGTCAATGTAACGAAATATAAAAAAGCGCGGGTAGACGGCGGGAGTAACTATGACTCTGTAAGCAGAGCGACTAAGCCTGGACCAGCGTCGGGTCCTTCCTGTGGAAAACCACCGCTGTTGTTGTTTCCATGGGCTTCGCGCCTGGAGGTTCTTGCTCCAGCCGGCAGAACAGAGGCGACTCAGAACTGGCACAGACCGGGGGAATCCGACTGTCTAATTAAAACAAAGCATTGCTAGGGCCTCTGGTCGGTGCTGACACAATGTGATTTGTGCCCAGTGCTCTGAATGTCAACGTAAAGAAATATAAAAAAGTGCGGGTAGACGGCGGGAGTAACTATGACTCTGAAAGCGGAGCGACCGAGCCCGGACCCGCGTCGGGATCTTCCTGTGAAAAGCCACAGGTGTGCTTGTTTCCATGGGCTTCGCGCCATGAGGTTCTTGCTTCAGCCGGCAGAAAAGAGCTCACTCAGAACTGCCACAGACCGGGGAATCTGACTGCCTAACTAAAACAAAGCATTGCGAGCGCCGCTGTAGGTGCTGACGCAATGTGATTTCTGCCCTGTGCTCTGAATGTCAACGTGAAGAAATATAAAAAAGCACGGGTAGACGGCGAGAGTAACTATAACTCTATATGCGGTGCGACCGAGCCCGGACCAGCGTCGGGACCTTCCTGTTGAAAGCCACAGCTGTGCTAGTTTCCATGGGCTTCGCGCCAGGAGGTTCTTGACTCAGCAGGCAGAACAGAGCCGACTCAGAACTGGCACAGATCGGGGGAATCCGACTGTCTACTTAAAACAAAGCATTGCTAGGGCCGCTGGTCGGTGCTGACGCAATGTGATTTCTGCCCAGTGCTCTAAATTTCAACGTTAAGAAATATAAAAAAGCGCGGGTAAACTGCGGGAGTAACTATAGCTCTATAAGCGGTGCGGCCGAACCCGGACCAGAGTCGGGACCTTCCTGTGGAAAGCCACCGCTGTTGTTTCCAAGGGCTTCGCGCATGGAGGTTCTTGCTTCAGCCGGCAGAAAAGAGCTGACTCAGAACTGGCACAGAGCGGGGGAGTCCGACTGTCTAATTAAAACAAAGCATTGCTAGGGCCGCTGGTCGGTGCTGACGCAATGTGATTTGTGCCCAGTGCTCTAAATGTCAACGTGAAGAAATATAAAAAAAAGGTAGGGTAGACGGCGAGAGTAACTATGACTCTATAAGCGGAGCGGCCGAGCAGGGACCAGCGTCGGGACCTTCCTGTGGAAAGCCACAGCTGTGCTAGTTTCCATGGGCTTCGCGCCTGGAGGTTCTTGCCTCAGCCGGCAGAACAGAGCCGACTCAGAACTGGCCCAGACCGGGGGAATCCTACTGTCTACTTAAAACAAAGCATTGCGAGCGCCGCTGGTTGGTGCTGACGCAATGTGATTTCTGCCCTGTGCTCTGAATGTCAACGTGAAGAAATATAAAGAAGCGTGGGTAGACTTCGGGAGTAACTAAGACTCTATAAGCGGAGCGGCCGATCAGGGACCAGCGTCGGGACCTTCCTGTTGAAAGCCACAGCTGTGCTAGTTTCCATGGGCTTCGCGCCTGGAGGTTCTTGCGTCAGCCGGCAGAACGGAGCCGACTCAGAACTGGCACAGACCGGAGGAATCCGACTGTCTAATTAAAACAAAGCATTGCTAGGGCCGCTGGTCGGTGCTGACGCAATGTGATTTGTGCACAGTGCTCTGAATGTCAACGTGAAGAAATATAAAAAAGCGCGGGTAGACGGCGGGAGTAACTATAACTCTATAAGCGGTGCGACCGAGCCTGGACCAGCGTCGGGACCTTCCTGTGGAAAGCCACTGCTGTTGTTTCCATGGGCTTCCCGCCTGGAGGTTCTTGCCTCAGCCGGCAGAACAGAGCCTACTCAGAACTGGCACAGACCGGGGGAGTCCGACTGTCTAATTAAAACAAAGCATTGCTAGGGCCGCTGGTCGGTGCTGACGCAATGTGATTTGTGCCCAGTGCTCTAAATGTCAACGTGAAGAAATATAAAAAAAAGGTAGGGTAGACGGCGAGAGTAACTATGACTCTATAAGCGGAGCGGCCGAGCAGGGACCAGCGTCGGGACCTTCCTGTGGAAAGCCACAGCTGTGCTAGTTTCCATGGGCTTCGCGCCTGGAGGTTCTTGCCTCAGCCGGCAGAACAGAGCCGACTCAGAACTGGCCCAGACCGGGGGAATCCTACTGTCTACTTAAAACAAAGCATTGCTAGGGCCGCTGGTCGGTGCTGACACAATGTGATTTGTGCCCAGTGCTCTGATTGTCAACGTGAAGAAATATAAAAAAGCTCGGGTAGACGGCGAGAGTAACTATAACTCTATATGCGGTGCGACCGAGCCCAGACCAGCGTCAGAACCTTCCTGTGGAAAGCCACAGCTGTGCTTGTTTCCAAGGGCTTCACGCCAGGAGGTTCTTGCTTCAGCCGGCAGAAAAGAGCCGACTCAGAACTGGCACAGACCGGGGGAATCCGACTGTCTAATTAAAACAAAGCATTGCTAGGGCCGCTGGTCGGTGCTGACGCAATGTGATTTGTGCCCAGTGCTCTAAATGTCAACGTGAAGAAATATAAAAAAAAGGTCGGGTAGACGGCGAGAGTAACTATGACTATAAGCGGTGCGACCGAGCCCGGACCAGCGTCGGGACCTTCCTGTGGAAAGCCACCGCTGTTGTGTCCATGGGCTTCCCGCCTGGAGGTTCTTGCCTCAGCCGGCAGAACCGAGCCGACTCAGAACTGGCACAGACCGAGGGAATCCGACTGTCTACTTAAAACAAAGCATTGCTAGGGCCGCTGGTCGGTGCGGACACAATGTGATTTCTGCCCTGTGCTCTGAATGTCAACGTGAAGAAATATAAAGAAGCGTGGGTAGACGGCGGGAGTAACTAAGACTCTATAAGCGGAGCGGCCGAGCAGGGACCAGCGTCGGGACCTTCCTGTGGAAAGCCACAGCTGTGCTAGTTTCCATGGGCTTCGCGCATTTAGGTTCTTGCTTCAGCCGGCAGAACAGAGCCGACTCAGAACTGGCACAGACCGGGGGATCTGACTGTCTAATTAAAACAAAGCATTGCTAGGGCCGCTGGTCGGTGCTGACGCAATGTGATTTCTGCCCTGTGCTCTAAATGTCAACGTGAAGAAATATAAAAAAGTGCAGGTAGACGGCGGGAGTAACTATAACTCTGTAAGCGGAGCGACCGAGCCCGGACCAGCGTCGGGACCTTCCTGTGGAAAGCCACCGCTGTTGTTGTTTCCATGGGCTTTGCGCATTGAGGTTCTTGCTTCAGCCGGCAGAACAGAGGCGACTCAGAACTGGCACAGACCGGGGGAATCCGACTGTCTAATTAAATTTAACCAAGCATTGCTAGGACCGCTGGTCGGTGCTGACGCAATGTGATTTGTGCCCAGTGCTCTGAATGTCAATGTAACGAAATATAAAAAAGCGCGGGTAGACGGCGGGAGTAACTATGACTCTGTAAGCAGAGCAACTAAGCCTGGACCAGCGTCGGGTCCTTCCTGTGGAAAACCACCGCTGTTGTTGTTTCCATGGGCTTCGCGCCTGGAGGTTCTTGCTCCAGCCGGCAGAACAGAGGCGACTCAGAACTGGCACAGACCGGGGGAATCCGACTGTCTAATTAAAACAAAGCATTGCTAGGGCCTCTGGTCGGTGCTGACACAATGTGATTTGTGCCCAGTGCTCTGAATGTCAACGTGGAGAAATATAAAAAAGTGCGGGTAGACGGCGGGAGTAACTATGACTCTATAAGCGATGCGACCGAGCCCGGACCAGCGTCGGGACCTTCCTGTGGAAAGCCACAGCTGTGCTAGTTTCCATGGGCTTCGCGCCTGGAGGTTCTTGCCTCAGCCGGCAGAACAGAGCCGACTCAGAACTGGCACAGACCGGGGGAATCCGACTGTCTACTTAAAACAAAGCATTGCTAGGGCCGCTGGTCGGTGCTTACGCAATGTGATTTCTGCCCTGTGCTCTAAATTTCAACATGAAGAAATATAAAAAAGCGCGGGTACACGGCGGGAGTAACTATGGCTCTATAAGCGGTGCGGCTGAACCCGGACAGGAGTCGGTACCTTCTTGTGGAAAGCCACCGCTGTTGTTTCCATGGGATTCCCGCCTGGGGGTTCTTGCCTCAGCCGGCAGAACAGAGCCGACTCAGAACTGGCACAGACCGGGGGAATCCGACTGTCTACTTAAAACAAACCATTCCTAGGGCCGCTGGTCGGTGCTGACGCAATGTGATTTGTGCCCAGTGCTCTGAATGTCAACGTGAAGAAATATAAAAAAGCTCGGGTAGACGGCGAGAGTAACTAGGACTCTATATGTGGTGCGACCGAGCCCGGACCAGCGTCAGGACCTTCCTGTGGAAAGCCACAGCTGTGCTTGTTTCCAAGGGCTTCACGCCAGGAGGTTCTTGCTTCAGCCGGCAGAACAGAGCCGACTCAGAACTGGCACAGACTGGGGGAATCCGACTGTCTACTTAAAACAAAGCATTCCTAGGGCCGCTGGTCGGTGCTGACGCAATGTGATTTGTGCCCATTGCTCTGAATGTCAACGTGAAGAAATATAAAAAAAAGGTCGGGTAGACGGCGAGAGTAACTATGACTCTATGCGCGGTGCGACCGAGCCCGGACCAGCGTCGGGACCTTCCTGTGGAAAGCCAGAGCTGTGCTTGTTTCCAAGGGATTCGCGCCAGGAGGTTCTTGCTTCAGCCGGCAGAAAAGAGCCGACTAAGAACTGGCACAGACCGGGGGAATCCGACTGTTTAATTAAAACAAAGCATTGCGAGCGCCGCTGGTCGGTGCTGACGCATTGTGATGTCTGCCCTGTGCTCTGAATGTCAACGTGAAGAAATATAAAGAAGCGTGGGTAGACGGTGGGAGTAACTATGACTCTATAAGCGGTGCGACCAAACCCGGACCAGCGTCGGGACCTTCCTGTGGAAAGCCACAGCTGTGCTTGTTTCCATGGTCTTCGCGCCACGAGGTTCTTGCTTCAGCCGGCAGAAAAGAGCTCACTCAGAACTGGCACAGACCGGGGAATCTGACTGTCTAACTAAAACAAAGCATTGCGAGCGCCGCTGGTAGGTGCTGACGCAATGTGATTTCTGCCCTGTGCTCTGAATGTTTACGTGAAGAAATATAAAAAAGCATGGGTAGACGGCGAGAGTAACTATGACTTTATATGCGGTGCGACCGAGCTAGGACCAGCGTCGGGACCTTCCTGTGGAAAGCCACAGCTGTGCTAGTTTCTATGGGCTTCGCGCCAGGACGTTCTTGCTTCAGCTGGCAGAAAAAAGATGACTCAGAACTGGCACAGACCGTGGGAATTCGACTGTCTAATTAAAACTAAGCATTGCTAGAGCCGCTGGTCGGTGCTGACGCAATGTGATTTGTGACCAGTGCTCTAAATGTCAACATGAAGAAATATAAAAAAAAGGTCGGGTAGACGGCAAGAGTAACTATGACTCTATAAGCGGTGCGACCGAGCCCGGTCAGCGTCGGGACCTTCCTGTGGAAAGCCACCGCTGTTGTTTCCATGGGCTTCCCGCCTGGAGGTTCTTGCCTCAGCCGGCAGAACAGAGCCGACTCAGAACTGTCCCAGACCGGGGGAATCCGACTGTCTACTTAAAACAAAGCATTGCTAGGGCCGCTGGTCGGTGCTGACGCAATGTGATTTCTGCCCTGTGCTCTAAATTTCATCGTTAAGAAATATAAAAAAGCGCGGGTAAACGCGGGAGTAACTATAGCTCTATAAGCGGTGCGGCCGAACCCGGACCAGAGTCGGGACCTTGCTGTGGAAAGCCACCGCTGTTGTTTCCATTGGCTTCGCGCATGGAGGTTCTTGCTCCAGCCGGCAGAACAGAGGCGACTCAGAACTGGCACAGACCGGGGGAATCCGACTGTCTAATCAAAACAAAGCATTGCTAGGGCCGCAGGTCGGTGCTGCCACAATGTGATTTGTGCCCAGTGCTCTGAATGTCAACGTGAAGAAATATAAAAAAGCGCGTGTAGACGGCGGGAGTAACTATGACTCTATAAGCGGTGCGACCGAGCCCGGACCAGCGTCGGGACCTTCCTGTGGAAAGCCACAGCGGTGCTTGTTTCCATGGGCTTTGCACCACGAGGTTCTTGCTTCAGCCGGCAGAAAAGAGCTGACTCAGAACTGGCACAGACCGGGGAATCTGACTGTCTAATTAAAACAAAGCATTGCGAGCGCCGCTGGTCGGTGCGGACGCATTGTGATTTCTGCCCTGTGCTCTGAATGTCAACGTAAAGAAATATAAAGAAGCGTGGGTAGACGGAGGGAGTAACTAAGACTCTATAAGCGGAGTGGCCGAGCAGGGACCAGCGTCGGGACCTTCCTGTGGAAAGCCACAGCTGTGCTAGTTTCCATGGGCTTCGCGCCTAGAGGTTCTTGCTTCAGCCGGCAGAACAGAGCCGACTCAGAACTGGCACAGCCCGGGGGATCTGACTGTCTAATTAAAACAAAGCATTGCTAGGGCCGCTGGTCGGTGCTGACGCAATGTGATTTCTGCCCTGTGCTCTAAATGTCAACGTGAAAAAATATAAAAAAAAGGTCGGGTAGACGGCGAGAGTAACTATGACTCTATAAGCGGTGCGACCGAGCCCGGACCAGATTCGGGACCTTCCTGTGGAAAGCCACCGATGTTGTTTCCATGGGCTTCCCTCCTGGAGGTTCTTGCCTCAGCCGGCAGAACAGAGCCGACTCAGAACTGGCACAGACCTGGGGAGTCCGACTGTCTAATTAAAACAAAGCATTGCTAGGGCCGCTGGTCGGTGCTGACGCAATGTGATTTGTGCCCAGTGCTCTAAATGTCAACGTGAAGAAATATAAAAAAAAGGTTGGGTAGACGGCGAGAGTAACTATGACTCTATAAGCGGAGCGGCCGAGCAGGGACCGGCGTCGGGGCCTTCCTGTGGAAAGCCACAGCTGTGCTAGTTTCCATGGGCTTCGCGCCTGGAGGTTCTTGCCTCAGCCGGCAGAACAGAGCCGACTCAGAACTGGCACAGACCGGGGGAATCCGACTGTCTACTTAAAACTAAGCATTGCTAGGGCCGCTGTTCGGTGCTGACGCAATGTGATTTCTGCCCTGTGCTCTAAATTTCAACGTAAAGAGATATATAAAAGCGCGGGTAAACGGCGGGAGTAACTATGCCTCTACAAGCGGTGCGACCGAATCCGGACCAGCGTCGGGACCTTCCTGTGGAAAGCCACCGCCGTTGTGTCCATGGGCTTCCCGCCTGGAGGTTCTTGCCTCAGCCGGCAGACCTGAGCCGACTCAGAACTGGCACAGACCGGGGGAATCCGACTGTCTACTTAAAACAAAGCATTGCTAGGGCCGCTGGTCGGTGCTGACGCAACGTGATTTGTGCCCAGTGCTCTGAATGTCAACGTGAAGAAATATAAAAAAGCTCGGGTAGACGGCGAGAGTAACTATGACTCTATGCGCGGTGCGACCGAGCCCGGACCAGCGTCGGGACTAGAGCCACTAAATAAGCTACGCTTAAGAGTAACGCCACTTCGGCGGCGCGGTCGCCATCTTGGTTCCTACCCAGTTCCGCCGGGGTCGTTCACCAGCCGGAGTTTCGGTTTCGCGGCGGCGGCAAAAGAACTTGACCGCCACCACCACAACCTCGTTTCTAAACAGTGGACTTGGTTGGGCCCGCTTTTCAAAGCTTTTATTGCTTAACGGTGCCACTTAAATTTACCACCCCACGACATGCATGCTTGTTAGCATAAATTTGAGCTTTTAAAACGAGGGTGAAGCCTTTGTTTAATCAGCGCAACAGGGCTGTGGACATAAGGTTCGTCGTTATTAACGATTAACCGTTAAAGAAACCACTTGCGAGTACTTTAGTATTAACATTGGCCGTCGCATTTATTTTACACATGATGAATGTTTTTAACATGGCCTGGTGGCATTGCAATAATATGCTGTTTTGCGTTTTTTAATTGCATTGAAAGCAAACTTTTGCTCAAACGGCGCAACTATAGAACCATTACACGAGCCCTACTGCAGCAAAAACTTGCTGCTTGATCATTTGCGCCATTCGCAGTATACGAAAGAAACCACATCACTGTGCATATGGCCATGATTAGAGTCAAAACAAATAAATGCTTCTAAGCGTGGCTTTAGTGGCTCTGGATGCGATGGTTACACTTAAAGCCATTAAATAAAACGTGTTCTGTGGCTCTAGCTAAATTTCCTTCAAGCTATGCCTCATTACCTCCAACAAATTTGTTTTTCATAAAAATCTCCATAAGTCCACTTCTGTAAGAATCAACTGGGGAATCCAAGTAGACATCACTAATAATAACAGGCACCGAATACTGCAATGCAAGTAGAAACACTGGAATAAAGGATTACTCAGAGTAATAATAAACATTTTATTAGTCAACAACAATGCATTTCATTTTTGTGGCAGACAGATAACAGGTGGCTGATTACAGCAGGTTTCCTTGTGAAGTAGCTGGAGAACTGCACTTGGTGTCGGGCTAGGTCGGCATATGACATATGCTTTTAGGTTAGTAACTCATCACTGTCTGACACTGAGTGCAGTTCTCCTGTTACTGCATAAGGAAACCTGTTGACATTCAGTGAACATGATGGCATAGCAAAAGTTCTTTGGCACGACACACACAATGAAATGTTAAAACAGTTGTTTTGAATTGAGTTGGCTGCCATTGCAGAGAGATTACATTGCAAAAATTGGAGCATACAACCTGAAAGCACTGGCATGCACAAAAAGATACAGCATCTAAAACCAAGTCTACTGATTGTAATGGTTTCTGAAACTGATGCAAACACACAGGGTTTTCAAATCTATATACACAGAGATAAATGTGCACTATCAGTAAGTGTAAAGGTGCACAATACATTGGACAGGTTGGCTCAAACAGGCTTTAATTGTACTGTAATTGGGGGGGACACTACAAGTAAAAGAGTTCCGACACGCAGGAGTGAACATTTCGTACAGCAAGGCCGCCAATACCTGTCCTTTAATAGTGCTCTGTGGCTACTAAGCGACTTATACAAATCATTATGCAGCCGAGCGGTAGGTATCCTAAAGATTCAATTTCCAAATTCAGTAGACATAAAAGGCACCAGATAGCTTTAAAAATTAAAATTCTAAAAAAATGTATACACTTGTGTCGTATCTTACCAGATCAGTTCGGTATAGTATTCTTTTGATTTTTATTATTTACATAATACTATTGGCCGCCCTAGCAGGAGGGGGGGCGTTACAATAAGTAAGCCCAATTACACACAATAAAATAGGGCAATAAAAAATCCTTTTGAAACACAGTATAGGAAAAAACACCAGTCAAAACAGTTGATCAATAAATTCTATTATGTCATATGTCATCAGATGTTGTATTAATTACTTTTTAGCAACTGCAACTCTCAAACATTTCATCCTCTTAATTTAAATGAGTAGAACAATGAGTAGAAAGAAAAGTTCCATCACTGATGGTAGCAAAATGAGGGTAAGTTCATGTTGAAAAAAATAAAATGCAATGGCATAATGGTGGACTCCACCTCACTCTACTGATAATCACCGCTTACTTTTCCACATATCCAGCAGTCCTTTTTCTTCCTTCACACCTACACGGCCTTAAAATATGCCATTCCAGAGTCTTTTTTGTTATGTTTTGCCTGTTCGGACTGCCTCAATTGCCAACTAATATTGCAAGGTGTTTGTCGAAACCCCGGGTGAATACACTACCACCACTGAGGTAGATGAGACAGGTGTGCCACTTTAACTCGTCGAAATGCACAAGCACAACAAGTGGGTGCCGAGGCGATTTTGCAGCTCGCAGCAAGCATTCCGCAGCACTTCCTCCCTTCACACTCGTGTGAAAACACACGTTGGAATGATGGCGGTGTAGGCTGGGTTCCATTGTTGGTGGCCATTCGGAGCTTCACCAGGGGTGTCTAGCGTAAAGTTAGTCCACAAAAAACAGTCACTGCAGCAGGGCCACAGAGCTGTTAACTCTTACGGTTTTTCTTGAAGTAGCACCAACTTCATGTTAAAAAAAGGCAGGATTGGAGATGTTGTCAAATTCAAACTGAGAGTTGGCGAGAGTGATCACATAACATGCTTCGTAAATTTCTTCAGGCAACACTATGGATGCACACTTGTTTGAGTGCGATACCCTTTGGTGAAATTCATGACCAAAACTTGATATTTTCTTGCTTTAACAGCACAAGCCTCTTGCGATGGAGGCCCTGTGGTCAAAAAGCAAGCACTGGTC
This sequence comes from Haemaphysalis longicornis, assembly GCF_048455015.1. Lineage (NCBI taxonomy): Eukaryota > Metazoa > Arthropoda > Arachnida > Ixodida > Ixodidae > Haemaphysalis > Haemaphysalis longicornis. The sequence continues at coordinate 204,341,542 of NW_027526407.1, read as the reverse complement.
CGTCACCACGACAGCATCAGTATCAGGAACAGCATGCAGACTGTAGACAGCAATCACCAGGCTCGCTTGTTGAGGCAGCATGACACAATCGTCAGCGATGAGAGCAGTACGTTGTTTAAGGCTTTTAAGAAACCTGCTGACTTGGCCAGCCGATCAAATAATACACTGTTGTTCATCAAGCCATCAATGGATAGCTAGTTTGGTGTGTCGGTGCTTAGTATCACGACTCATTTGTGTTGACGAGTGGTTACTGTGTGTTACCGCCTAGTTCATGGCTGTCGGTCGATTCAGATGTGCGGGGCAGCCTGTGGTCATCCTCGTGTTAGGACGTCACATCAGGGCTACACTGGGGTTGCAGGTCCATTAGCGGGCTTCACGTGTTTTGCGTTGCTGAATTGTTCGACACTTTGCGTTATTTTGACTTGAACAAACTTCACTTGCAGAAGGTGGTGCTTTTAGTTTGCCTTGCATGGCCTGGGAGACCTTCCATTCATGAAGTCAGTGGCACGGCGGCGGCTTAGTGATCCACACGAATTAGGCTACAGAGAACGATTGAAGCGTACTAGGCCTTGGCTGGTCTTAGAGAGGTACTTGTCACGTTTAGTCAGGCACTGGCTGGGCAAGAGGTGGATCCACCAAATGAGAAACCTCGAAAACCAAGTCGCTTGTAGTGGCAGTGATGGTGGGTGTGGCCGACTTCTTTGTGAGGTAGTGCACAAGGATCATGGGTTCAACACATATCAGTCTATGTGCAGGTGGAGCGTTGCACTGCGGGTGGTCCAACAGGTGACAACAGACGGTGGCTAAAACCTCATGGTGATGGCAGCAGACTAAACAACGAATGGCAATGAATCCTATGGGTTAGAGAAGCAACTTGAGGTCGTGGCAACATCAGGAAAAGTTCCCTTAATTCTTCACAAACAGCACAGATGGTTTCACATAGGCTGTCTGATAATGTTCTATGTTGGCTTGATTCGTCATGAATGAGGGGCGGTCCTGCCATCAACAAATTTGAAGGGTCTTCATCGCAACTGCCTCTCGGAGGTTTCTCTGGAAGCCATCTTCAGGGAGTTGCTGACAAGACCAGCAAAGGGTTCTTGCTTCTTCGCTTCAGAGATTTCTGGATCAGTACAGTGAAACGGTTTCATCTCCTTAATCCTTAAAGCACACAGTGATCCCTTCATTATGGTGCTGCTTGCAAGACTGCAGCAAGCTCTTGGTACGTTCTTTTCACCCAAGCATAGTGAATGTCTTCAGAAATTTGGCTTTGAACTTCTCACAGTTCTCCAATCAAAAGCACGTCGAGTACTTTAGGCAGAAAAACATTGGCCTAAGTGGTTTGTTGTTGTCCTAGCCGGTAAACAACCAGGCCTCAAGGATGCGGGTTCGATTCCAAGCCATGGCGGCATCTTTTCTGATGGAGATGAAAAGTGAAAACACCCATGTGTTGAGGTTGCAGTGCACGCAGTGCACGTTAAAGGTCCCCAGGTGATCAATATTATTCTGGAGCCCTCCGCTACGGTGCGCCTCAAAGCCCAGGTGTAGCTTCACTGCGTTAATGTCCACACTCAATCAGTGAAACATCTTGGCCGGTTGGAGTTGCTCCAACCATTCTTCAGGATCTTGTTGGCAACACGGTGGCAGAACATGCTGTCACAGTCACAAGGACTAAGTCACGCAGACTGTTTGGCTGCCAGGAAGTCAGCGGATCTGCGACAATGCGGCTCGCATGCCAACGCTTTTTGAACCGCATTTAGCTTTTGCGGCTTTTGCTTTGCTGCTAAGCTTTCAGAGGGCAATACGCAGTCGCAGCATGAGGAAGGCAGAAGTCAAACGCTTGTCCCGATCGTGGCACTGGGGAAAGTTTCCTGGCAGTGTGTGGGACTGCAGGGAAGTGTTGACCAATGCAGAGAGGGGGGTGGTCAAGATCTGACTCTCATACGTGCAGAAGACGTTGTCTGCATGTTGCAGTAGCTTCACTACATGACGCGATGGGCGAACCAAAGGGCTTGGGTCTCCTTGTGCCCGGTACGACTTCAAGGCCAACAGGTGGTCGTTCTCGTCTACCTTGTCAGCCTGCAAGTACTCCTTGCACGTGTTGCACAGCGTGAACTTTTTGGTGACGCTGTGAGTGATGTATCCAGCCAGGTAAACGAGCGACTGCATCTTCACATCATCAAGCGCCGTGGCTTCATCCTCCAAAAGGCACCCGTCAAGAAGGTTTGACGCCTCAGCATCCTCCTCACAGGCAGCCTTCTTCAGCTCCACAAACTCGAGCAACTGCGTCCGTTCGTCCACAGCAGAGCTTCCCTTCTTGCTTGGCCTGAAGAACTGGCTCACCATGATCAGGCGCAGGGTGAGCTTGAACTCCAAGGCCCTTGGCACCGGATTCTTGGAACGCACGCACGAAAAAAGGTTTTCTAGTGCGTCTTGGGTAAGGCGGCACAGCAGTACGAACAGAAAGTTGTACTTGTTCAGAAGCTCGTGCTGGATCCGGAGGGCACTTGTTGTTGAGATTAGTACCCCAGTCTGGACAGGCTTGAAGAAGTCCCGGTCAGTGGAAGTGGCCTTGATGGAGAGGCTCGAAAACATCACCATGAATTCTTCCAGGAAGGCCACGGCTTCATCATGGCGGCTCTCCTTGAAATTGCTCATGGCGGTTCCAATGTACCGAGACGTCATCAGTGTAAACCACTTAAAAACTTGCTCCACAAACCACGCTGTGGTTATGGCTTCTTCAAGAAGCAGGCCTAAGTGTACTAACACGCGCAATGCGGCACCCACACTGTGGTTCAGCACTGCTACTGCTGAAGACACATTCATCTTGTCGAAGTGGTTGTCTTCCAGGTGGCTCGGTTTAAGATGTGGTGCCAACTTCAAATCTCGTTCGGCATCCTCCTTGACCAGCGCCTTGATGTGGTGCACTGAAACCTAGCATGTGGAAAGAAAAAATAGTTGAGCACAATTAGCAAAGTATTCCTGGTGTATTGGATGCCGCAACTAGCTGAGCTCAATGTACGCATGGATTCAAACCATGGCTCATATATGAGGTAAGAACTACGGTAATTAAGCTTCCATCCCATTTCGTTAGTTGAATCAGGTACCCCACAAGTACATGTCTACAGTTGCAGGGGTAATCTAGGTTCAGACTTCAGGCTATTTTACTAAATACCATCTATCCCATCAGCACGACACATAAATGACATTATAAATTTTGTCACTGCAAATTTTGTCCCTCCCACACATAAAAGCTAATTAAGAATGCTACTATTCATCCCGCCTTTTTTATTCTTTCTCCCATTATGATCCTCTACTGGGCATAAATTATAAACCACAAGTGGAAACACGCCAGTGAGCTCAGAATTCAAATCGTATGTGTTAAGTGCTCACGCTTTGCCTGATCTGTGAGCTCACCATAGTGAAGGGCAACAACAAACAGTTTTCAGCCATGTGAGATTCGTAGCTTGTGCTGAAAGCTAGTTTTAATCAGAGCGTTTTTTGCCCCCACTAGGAAAAAAGAAAAAGCATGTGTTTTCTTGCCTCCACTAGTGAACAAAAGATGTTGTGCGGTCAAGAATCAGAACTGAGACATCGTGCTGAGAAATGCAACAACAGGTGCCAAGTTGCCCGTCACGAATTAGCTATTCTCGCTTGTTTCTGTTTTGGTAGCCGGAAGAACATCAGCGGGCACAAGATAACTGCAGAATCTTTCATGTGACCTATTGTTTTTACCTCAGCATAATATAGCAATCCGGCCATTCTTTGGCAATCTTCACAGCTTTATAACAGGACTTCTTGCCCGGCAAAGCCTATGACCATAATCTTTTGAAAATTACTTTGTGAGACCACCTGTGCAAAATACAGTTAGCTTTGACTCACCTGATTGCTTGGGAGATGGTACTTGGCAACAGTGTCAGATGACAGGAAGAATGACTGGCCGCGCACCAAGTGACCCCTGATGTTTTTTAGCACATGGGGTGCATCCGCCAGAAAGTGCAGCTGCCTGTCAGTGCCAGCTGCACAGGGGTGGCGACATGAGACAGAAGGTCTGGAGTACCGGCCTGCAGAAATGCCAAGGATCTTCCAGAGAGCCTTGTTGCAGGACCCCATGTCCGAGATGACTGCATCGATGTGGCAGCCCGCACCCTCGCACTTCTCGATCACCGAGAAGATGAACTCCTTCAGGAAGGCTCCATCGGTGGAATCACCTGACGCGCAAAGGCATTAAGCAAATAGTTTGAACAAACTTTGTACGGTACTTTAGGTAGTGTAAGCAGATCTCTTACTTGTTTCAAGAAAGCATCGACTTCGTTTGTGTCTTATGTGTGATGCTTAAAGGGGCCATAAGGACAAAACACAAATTTAGTTCATTTGAAAGATGGCCTGGTTAGAATCATACCGACTCCACTTTTAACACACACTTCGCTCAAATAAGCTACATAATTGGGAAAAAAGGAACGGCCATTCGACCCGCTAGCTCATTTCCCGCAGCAGAACCTACGATCCCAGCTGTGCGATTGGCTGAGGCCGGCAGTGTACGCAGTGGAACTTCGTTTGAATACGCGCACTTATGAGTCCACTGTTGACGTCGTCTTGAAGGCAGAGGCGACCTTTACGAGGCATGCCATGTGTCTGATTTACGCCCATACTTAGTAATTACAAATAGCAGACGACGTTCAATGCGCCAAGCTGGAAGTCAAGCTGGAGATGCAAGTCCGTTCCTTTGTGTAAATGTTTCGTCCCTTAGATTTGATGACGAAACGGCGTCGTGCACGAGCGAAAGAGAAATTTCAGGTGTACCTTCTAAGATTTATCTCAAAACGAAAATTCTGATGGACGACGCTAAGCAACTTCATTAACTACGGTAAGAGTGTGTTTAAGATCACAGAAATACATTTACTACAGCCATTGGAAATCGTTTACAGAATAAATACCGCATAGCAGCAGAACGTTAGTGCTTGTCGTGGAAAAGCATTGCTTTCTGCCTGTAATAAGACTTGGTTGCTGGCTAATTGGTTAATAATTTTTCAAAAAATAATTACTGCGTGTGACGAGATGCAAAAAACCTCCCATCAGTTTCACAAGCGAATGCTACGGTCACGTTTTACCACAAGCACCCGTGCACTCCTCCGTATAACGACGATGGTGGTTTATCGCAAAGGTTTCTCATGAGGGAATCCTTGCTGGCCTTCTGGATTTAAACTTTGACTACGTGAGCTTTGAATTTGACCAGCACGCAGTCTGGTCTTTTGGTCGCAACGGCTTTGACCATTTCCCATTTTATTTCGTCTGAATAAAGCTTCGCGTTCCACCATCACTATTGTTAGACGGAGAGCTGAATTATTTTTTCGTTTATTCTGCTCGTCCATGAACCCCCATCCAAATCCTATTAACGGCTTCCAGCGTGTCGGAAATGCGTCTGAGCCAGAGGACTCGGGCGGATGCACACCTATTTAAGGCAACTAGTCGTGCATTTCTGGTTTCTTCACAAGGCATTACACGATTTTTAGGTGCTCGGCAAAGAATGCTTAACCAATAAAAAAGACGGACTGAAGTTAACAGTGCCACATTTTTTAACTATCGTGCCAGCCTTTATTCCACGCAGGCGGTAACATGGGGAGGGGAGGGGGAAGATTTTTAGCTTGGGCTGTGGTTGAATAACTTTGCCTCTTGATAATATCACCACTACAAACGCGGGAGTTCCGCTTCGGCTCTTAGGTTCCCGTGCGGTCATTCACGACAACCGCAGGATCAAAGCTCACAGTTAGAGAAAGTTGAAACCACCACGACGTTTCAACAGAAACATGGTAATCGAACTCGTACGTAGGTACCTTTCTCTTCAAAGCACACGTATCGAGGTATCCCACCATTAAGGCTGGTGTGGAAACCGTAGTCATTAAAACCAGTGAAGATAATTTAAAGTGGCAGAAATGAATACTAATCCCAATAGTATTATTCCTAGTCAAATCGGGCGGAGAGCGCTGAAAAAAGCGCTCATGCCACTGCAGCCCCTATACCCAACCTTTAAAGCGTCAAATAAGTTTACGTAGCCGTTGGTGCATTTAAGAAGAAATGAATACTAATAACAGTAGTTTTATTCGTGCTCATGTCAGGTGGAGCCAAGCGTAGATCGCGGCAAAAAGGGCTTGTCACTGTAGCCCATACCCAACTTTAGAAGCGTCCGACAAGTTTATGTAGCCATCAGTGCATCTAAGAATTTAACACAGCTGTCTAGACTTCGTTTCGCCACACAAATACGCTCACAACACCCCCTAAACATTCAAAGAAACGAAGCAAACACGGCCAAAACAACGGAAGGCTGTGTAGTCCAATGCACCGGCTCATTCCACTGACGAGGGGAGCGCCGAGTGGTGGCGCCACCCGTTCAGCCGCCCGGTCCCTATATTGCTAGTGGATGCTACTCAAGTGACACAAAACTACTCACTGTGTGCATAGCTTTACCAGTATTTCTCTACAAGGCAATGGTGGGCCTTGTGTGTTTCCTGGTGCTGCTGCTGGGAAGCCCACTATATTGTTTGTGAACGCTACTCCAGAATGTTAAATGGTCTGCCATGCTTTTTCCGAGCCACGGCCCCCTATCCCCTTGCCAATGAGTTTTACCTTTTCCGGTACGCGCTCCGATTTTCTGTTGCATTTTGTGTTCCCTACGACTTTCTCCACCTTGTGCATTCCATGCAACATAAAGATCTAGGGCTTTCACCTTAAAATATTTTGTGTGTGGGCACTATTTGAAGGTCGTTCAGTAACAGGAACATTCCATTTATATGTATTAATTCGCCGGCTTTTCTTTACTGCTAGATACATTTTTAAGACTAACAAAAATTCCCACAACTGGTTTACTGTAAGTTTTTGTGAGCATATTAAACAAGCTCAGACATACCTGTGAAGTGGTAAGCTACAACTTGCTTCCACCGAGAAGACAGCCCTGTCAGCATCACCACCAGGCCATGCGTGGCATAAGTGAACTTCTTGTCAGGGTCAGGATTAACAAGTGGGGCTGTTGCAAGGCCAATTGGCTTTTTTACGGTGGGATCAAAGTCCAAGCCTGCAGTTAGCTGCATCTCGTCGAGTAACAGGGCACAGTGCTTCTCTTCAGGTCGCATGGTGTCAAGCTTGGCCTTTAAGGCTGGAAGAAGTTCTTCCAGGATGCCTTTAAAGAGGAGTAAGAGTGAGAAAAATCTGCCCTCTTTACACTCAAGCTTTGAATGATGACATTTTCACAGAAAAAATTGTATAAATACCTGGCTCAAACTTGATATCCTCGATGCGTCGTTGCAGCGTACGCTCAGACGGCAACGGTAGGGCTTCTTCCCTCAAAAAGTCGTAGCCCCTGCTGCCACAGGCTAGCCGCATTTGGAGAGCCTTTTGCACCGTTGCATCACTCCAACGGTTGCCACGTGCGTCTTTCTTCTTTGCAGAGACAGCTTGATCAGGAGCTAGATGCCACAGTTTGTTGCGTGGAACATGAGAGAATATGCAAAATGAGACTGATGCTTTGGCATAGAAACATCAAGCCATAAACACCCTGCATGGTTCATCTGCCCTTGAGTGGAAACAATATCACACCGAAACCATGCAGGTAGCAAATAAAGAATGTGGGATAGACAAACTTCTAAGTGAAGTGAACAAGTGTCTCCTTCTTCGATCAAAATCTATCACCGGTAGTGTTTGTGTACAGATCAGCAAAGGTTTTTCGGAAGGAAAATAAGGCCTTTCCACAGAAAGAGCTCCCTGGCTTTTGAAGGCATCAAAAGTAATGTAATGTTTATTGATGGGTGATGTTTCAGGCTTTAATAAAATAAATATTTCATCACAAAAGGTGGATGCGATTTATTATAAGCAGGCATCTTGCAGGAACATTATTGGCGATGAGATGTTTGAGTGGCGCCCCCTGGCTCTGACGTCAGCTTAGGGACTGGCGCCGCTGTCGTCTGCTACGCTCCGCTCGTGAGGGGCAGCAGACCTGTGCTAGAAATCGCCCGCTTTGTTGCTTTATAGCGTTAAAAAGCGTATTTCTAGTAATTCAGTTATTTTTGCTAGCTTCTGACACCTCTGAACAATTTCAAGCTGTGTCCCCGACAGGTTTGCAACATACGAGGAGAGAGAGAACAACTTTCTTAGGAGCATCGGTCAGAAGATCATGTGTAACTCGTCATTTCTGGCTTATGCGCGAGGTTCAGCGCTCAGGGCTTCTCGGTAAATATTCAAAATGCGTGGGCTTCCCTACAGTATTTTTGAGATGCTCTTATGAAGACTGAACATTCTAATGCTACGTACCAAGCAGCGGGCCCCTACAAGCGCATCGCACAGCAGGAAATAAAGCAGCTGTCCTATTTTTTTCGTTTTCGTTGACTTGTAACACATGAATGCTTTTTTTTTTCTGTGCCTAACGCATTAATTAATATTAGTAGGTTAGGGGATGTTTAGGAGGCTCACAAAGATCTAAGGACTGGAATGATCTGCCTTCTGACGCCGTGCACCACTCCTGCATCACACATTTCAAAGAAGCCATCGCACAAATCATCCCTCAGTGACTTGTTTACCCCCTCATGTAACGCCTTTTTATAATAAATAAAAAAAAATAAAAAAGATCGTGTGGATATTTTCTTCGGGCTGTATGGCATACATTCCCTTCTTCACAAATTGGCTTTCGTTATGGCTGCGTGCAAGAGGGTGCATATCCGCAGCGTGCGTTGTTTATTCGCATGCAAATACAATGAGAAGGTTTGTGCTACGCCAGCGTGATCGCGCCCCAGACAACGTTATCTAGAGTACTCGAAGGCGGCTTTTGTGCTCCGAATTTCTATAGTAACCATCGTTGTCATAATGAACTCACTCTCAACCAGAACAATTAGGACATCATTACGGTGTTGAAGGCTTGATATACTCGCTAGCGAACGCAATAAAGGGTATACGTGCATATATTACAAGAATCGAACCAATGACTATTTCCAAGCAGCTCTTCATTGTTTTCCAACCCTTCCAGGCATAAAGAACAACTTCTGGTCTGCTCGGGATGGCGTTCTATGAATTGAAGAAAATTACTCTTACTCTGTGGTCCTGGAATGAGGACCCGGCCCACTAATCAGTTCGATTTTACGGCTAAATAAAGTTTGCTCCTCCTCCTGCACCTCCTCCTCTTGAGTGCAGTTTTCCTGTAAAGCATATCTGAATTTTGGGAAGACATCGCGGTGGGAAATGTACCCAAATATCCCACCAGGTCTGAACAAAATAGTGTTAATGTATGGACGTGTGTCTTTTGCTCAATAAATATCCTTGCTAGTTAGAAGCCTGGTATAAAACCAGCACGCGCCTGTACACACAGTGGGTTATTTGGAACTCAACCTACAGTTTTTGCAGCCCATAGTGCATGTCGGCATACTTTCATACCATGACAACATAAAGAGATGAGATACAATACTTTCGAGCATTCGGCAAGGTTGCAAAAACTGTTTTACCTTACATATGATTACTGGGAATCGTAACGCCTTCGGCCAAAGCTGACAGCCCCGAAGGCCTGGAATTTGTTTTGGTCTTGTATTTTCGCTGTTGTCAGTTACTAGCATCTGGCTGTTTTCTTCGTTCGAAAGATTGCTCGATACAGAAACTGATGCCTAGCTCCGACTCCTCGCGCTCCACACAGGACCGGCTTCGCAAGGAATGGGGCGACTCCGGCAATGTTTCTTCCGTACCGGTATCCAAAACTATATTTTAACTCTCGCCTTGAGCTAGTGTATGCGATTTTAAGTCTAGTATTATGATAAAAAGTTACGCACACCCAAAATCTGGTGCGGACAAGCATCAGACGTCAATCGAGCGCAAAGAAACAGCAGGGAGAGCGAGCCGAGTGAAGCAGACGAAAAATGCGAGAATCCCTAAGCCGACGTCACAGAGGTGCGCTTCGCAGCGCCGCCCGTGGTCGAGCTCACCGCCAATAGTACCGGAAAAACAATGAGCAGACCCAATGGATGTGGGCGCTGCACACATGTAGAAGATTCCTGCTGCTAGCCATTGCACACTTACTCAGGACAGTTTCCAGCTGCTTTTCAAGCTTCGTGATCTTTTTCTGCTGCAGATCAAGCTTGCGCCTCAGTTCTGCGATGGTAGCCTGGTGTACACACTGGCTTCCACTGCACGCCTCCCCCTCAAAGGACTACATTTCACATGAACACTGGAGTTAGACATATATTACTGACTCCAAATAAATGTGCACTTTGCTTGGAGTTATCGCTTCTTATTTACACATGGCCAGGTTTATGTCGGCGAAAGTCCTTGTGTAGTACGGCCAATCAGGCATGCTACAATGGAGGCTTATACACTTATTTTTAGGAGAGCCATGGCTCTTCAGCACATGCTAAACTTTTTTGCAAAAGAGTAGCTTGAATTTTCACACTTTTCAGAAAAAGAGCTGCCCCACAATGCCACCAAAGCTTACAAATTAGGTAAAAACGTAAGGGTTTGTTCGTACCTTTTCCAGAGGTACTTTTGTGTTCAGGATGTCCCGCAGAACTTGGCGAGGCGTTGAGTCCCCCGTACTGGCTGAAATATATTTGGCACACATCAGCACCACGGCTCATGCTTTCAGTGGCAACGAGGGGCATTCGGCAAACCGCACTCTTCTGTATTGGCAACCTGACTTAGTATGTGGGCCGCTATTCCTACAGCCAAAGATGCAGCTCTTTCTGCAGCAAAACTCCCACACTGCTTCAAGCACTGCGTGCCTTGTTTACAATGGATGCGAAGGGGTGAAAAACATTCTTCGGTGGTTATGGCTGGTTTTGAAGTCAGCGATATTCAGGGTACGAACAAAACAGTTTAAAAAGAACAAAATGTACACACTTTAACAGTAACTTGTCATTGAGGCCTTAGCTAACAAATCTGCTTCGCATTCAAGGACTGCAACGCTGCAATTAAGTTTATTTGCATTATTGCAGATAAATAGATTTCACAAAGCTTCAACAAAACTTACCAGTGTCATCATGCATGCCAGAGGAGGTGTTCCCTTGAACATCTGGCTCATGAGCAAATGCACCTGTGTAAAAAAAAAAAAACTTTTATAGAGAGTTCTCAATCACAACAGTTCCTTGGCCTTTATAACCTAATCAACACTCACTTGTGTCCGCATCTGTCATGGGCAGAGTAAGGACTTGCCCTTCTGGCATGGCCTCCAGGAAATCCACCTCTTGCTCGTACAGAAGGCCTGTTGTCTCCACAACGAGCTCAGCGGGCATCAGTTGGGGGCAGTAGTCTGTCTGCGTGTCTGCAGGGCACACAGGAGCTACAAATGAGAGGAAAGCATACTTTCTCTAATTTCCTACTATACAAGCAACGCTAGGCCAGTGGGGCCGTTTATTTGGAGCACAAAAACACACTGAACACTTAGGCATGCTCTCTGCAGCCAGCCTTTAAAAGAGCCGACTGGCTTTCACAACAGACGAACGGCCTGAATTACGCGAAGGTGAGCGTGGATCTTACCACGTTCATCGGGCAGAAATTCAATGTCGCATGATGAGCCCTGAACTGGAACACCCTCTTCACACCTCCGGGAAGGGCCAGCCACTGCCGAGTCAGTGTCTGCAACGGCTGGAAATATAAACATCAATGTCTCATGTGTGCTTGTAGCCTATGCCTTGTTCTAGCTGCCTCCTTGCGCTGTTATCATTTTTGTGATTAAAAGTAACAGATGTCGTGGTGGCTCTTAAGATTTGTTTGGTCCAGTTATGGTCTGCTGATGCCCCTAGGATCTCCAAAAAGCTTGTGCTCATTAGAAATTGGTTTTTCCTTAACTACGGCTGCACGTAGGCTAGGTACGAGATGTTTGCTGCTAGGTGTGCATGAAATGATGTGGTACGAGGCAGGCTGAACTGAGCTTGAAGCGAATAGCTGCTCAGTCACGTCGTGAAGTAAAAAGATGGCTAGTGACATGAACATCTATCATGATAATTTTGCTACAGCCAGACTTGTTCTTTCCAAAATCAGCTGTTCTACATTTTTCAACGCTTCACTTTTGAGTTATCAAGTTGTTTACGAATGTAAGAAGTATGTTTGTGGGCATGTTCAAGCAAACTGCTCAGCTCAACCAAATTTCACTGCAGTTCACAGTGCAACTTCATTAATTTGCTCGTTGTGCTCAATTTGGGCACGTCTCTCTTTGCACCTGCAACGAAGTTTTATGGAGCCATTCATGTCAAGTTTGGACAACACAACAGATGGAAAGCTAGCCAACTTCGATAACTTTTATGCTGCGTTCAACACAAAAATAAGCACAGCAGAGCTGAAACAACGCCGCCATATGGAAAGTGCCGCATCTCAATGTCTAGGAACTCCGCAAATGAAGCACGTACAGTGATGGCCAGTTTCTTGACTTCTCCGGATTTTCCTCCGCGCCTTCTTGTGCGTGTTCCCCTGAGCCGGAATTGTGGGCACGGCATTCCGCTTTAGAAGGCGTCGCCCATCTGCCCTGCCAATCTCAAACTGGCTGTCATCAAAGTGGTCCTGTTGAGAATGTACAAACAACAATTTAAGATAACATCAATAAATTTTTTCGCGTAGTCATTTTCTGCGATACTTTCGGAGTTTTTAGGCTCCTGACAGATATCATTTTGTCAACCGTAAGTCCTACACACTATGCAGAATCAAAATTAAAGCTGCGTTTTTTAATATACACCTAATTTCACTTCACTCAGTCATAACATAACGTCAAGGTTTAAACATGTCTTTACTAACAATTTTAGATGAAGCTGGACTGCGTCGTTAATAAATGACAAGAACATGCTCTCGCACAGTTTTGTCTGCTAGCAGTTTGGGAGTAACTTCTACAAGTTAGAAAACAAGAACAAGGGTAGACACACTGAGCACCCAAAGTATTGACATACAACTGCTACTTCAATAACACAGAAGGGTATAAAATGTGCGAAATGAAATTAGGCGCTGCCAACGTGAATTTATTGCACGCCTGGCAAGGTCTGCAGCCGTTACATAGAACATATTCGGCAGCTGTAGTGTTGCCACGGTACGCTATTGCCACGGCGTCGCATTACGACGCGCATACGGCGATCGAAGTTCTGCGCGCAGCGAAGCTTGCCCAAACACAAAAGCGAACACTACACACGAGGAAAGTGCACCGAAGTGCTTGAAAATGTTAATTCTCGCAGAAAAAAGTTCACGCACAATATTTGGCGGAAGCACGGTAGTTGCGAGGCGCACTTCAGGGAATTACGGTGTTTCGGATTGGGGGAAGATTTTACGACGCCTGCGAGAGGCCAGCGAGAGCGGTGTGAGAACTCAAACCGTTCCACGAAGTATGAAGTTCACGAAATGAATGTTTACGGACTCACCTCGCAGATTTTCGAGCTCGCCGTCGGCTGAAAATCCTGGCGATCGACGATTTCCAGCCACGCGCGCAGGCGGTCACCGTCGGATTTTCCCAGCAGTAAGCGAAGCATGCTCTTGCCGTATTTATGGCGGTTAAAGCAGCCCAGGACGACACACAAAGGCATTTTGTGCCTTGTGGTGCGTCCTTAGCGGCAATAACTCACGTTTGCAGGGAAAAGTAGGCTTCACAGCAACACTCGAAGTTCGGCTGAGAGGCTGCGAACCAAAATGGCAGCGCCCAGGAGCCTGCCACCGGCGGCGTGATGGTCACGTGATGCAAATGCGCCAATGACCGCCGCGGCGGCAAAAAACAATGACAGAAAAGAGTGCCGATACTCTAAAACGGTTATTTAGTGACGCTAGTCGGGACCTTCCTGTGGAAAGCCACAGCTGTGCTTGTTTCCAAGCAGGGTGTCGAACCGGAACCGGAACCGAACCGAAAACCGGAACCGAACCCGAATTTTTGCCCGGAACCGGAACTGAACCGGAACCGTATTTTTTCCGCCATTTTGGAACTGAACCCGAACCGGAACGAATCGAAGGAACCGTTCCGAACCGGTTCCGAGACCTCAAAAATGCGATTTCTAGTTTTCCATTTCGGTACCCTACCTTGCGTCTGAAGATATTTTGCCACTGGCCAGACAGAACCATGAAATATTTTGCGTAGTCTGCGGTTCCCAAGGCCCATCATGTTCTTTTCTAATTATTGCCCTCAATTTAATGTAAAGTTGTCCGTATATGCTATCAGTTTGCGTTAAGTACTGCCCATCCCTCCCAATTAACTTTTACATTTAGCATAACTTAAGTTATAACGCATATTACGAGGCAACATATCATGGAATATTCTTCATGGTTTCTATCTACATGGTGTTTAAAATCGTGTAAAGTTTTCAATGTGTTGTTAATTCGCATGCATCCCTGTCCGCTTGTGAAGGCCTTCAGGGATACCATCAACAATAAATCCATATCTTCCACTTATTCTAGTTTGAATGGGAAGTTATATACAAACAGCACTGAGACACGAACACTCGCAGTTCTTAAAATTAACGTCACTTTTTCTTTTATACAGTGCCGTTGTGTCTTTTGGTTACTGCTCTAAGAGAACATGAGATATAAGAAAATGGGGAATCCTAATTTCCACTTTTAAAGTATATTTGATAGCATTTTCATGTTATCTTGAATCTGCTCAACCTTAAACTTAAGAGGCGGATGGATTGAAGTCGATTAGTGTGGGTTAGCGGGTAGACTGGGGTGAATTGGTTAGGTGAGTGAATGAGCTAATATGAATTAGTGGGACTGGTGTGTTGATTAATTTGGATTAAAGGAATTAGCGGGTCAGTTAAGGCGGATTTGGCGGTCGGACCAAACATGATATCTTTGGGGCCCTTGGCATATGGAAATTTTGCAGCGTTCTCCTTCTCGACCATTCAGAAAATTTTGTCACGCACAAAGTAGCCGCAAAGTTATGTGACGACCGCCTGAACGCTATAAAAGGTCTTTCTTTATGCCCGTATTGCGCTATTATGTTGTTGCTATATTAAAATTGACATCTCGCACTAAAGTTAAAAACTAATTGCCTAATGCATATTTTATATTCATCAAATGGTTTTCAAAACGTGTGTATATATGAGGGGAGACAGTTGTAAAAAACTAAACTGCAAGAAAAAAAAGGGGGGAGCGATCAACTGGTTTGATGCAAGAGACGCCCGATAGCATTCTTCAATACCTTCTCTTTCTTTGTGTTACCGTTCTGCAGCCTCCCACAGGTGTAGCATCTCAACCCCCGAACACAGCCCCCTCTAAGCTGAGGAAGCGGCGATAGCACGTGCGCTTAGCCAAAGCGGCGCCAAAACTCTCATAACAGACTCTTAGCAGGTGTGGCCCAACTTTGCCAATGGTCGATTGCATGTTACAACACTTCCGATGATCAATCAGAGACCACATACGAGACCAGTCACGAGACCAGCTCCCACTGGCATCCCCAGCAACAAGATCAACAACCTCGTGGGTCGAGATTTGACTCGCTTAGTCAGCGCTGATGAAGCCCGGCCCGAGTGCATGCATCCTGCAGTCACAGATCAGGAAGTTACTCGGCACTATGGCCTCTTTCATAGAACGTATTCTTCCCCGCACAAATTGCTACCGATTAACCAGGAAAGATTACTCCGCACCCTGTGGGCATACACCTTCCCACACAACACCAGACTTCACCTCTTTGACGGGACACAAGTCTCTCCATTTTGTTGCTTCTGTGGGGCTCCTGGGAACCTCATACACATACACACTAAACTTTTTTACACCCTTTTTGGCCGAAAAGGGTGTAAAAACCTTGTCCCATGGCTAACACCTTTAAAAGGTGTTTTCGCCAAAAAAGGGTGTACAGACGAAAAAAGGGTGTAAGAACAAAAAAAAGGTGTTGAGGATGCTCAACACCCTTAAAGGGTGGTGAGGACGCTCAACACCCTAAATAAAGGGTGTTGAGCATCCTCACACCGTTTTTTAAAGGTGATGGCATGCGCAGTACCATGGTGTTGCGCATGTCATCACCATAGCCTTGGAGGCTTGCGACCTATCACCATGGTGTCCTAATGCAATTCATGGCGACAGGTGTATGTCTGGAGGCTCTGTAAGTAAATGAAATGCAACAATTTATGACTAATGGCACAATTTTAAGTTATATATACAGTGATCCCTCGTGGCATCAAACTCGGATATCTTGAAATATCGGTTAACTTGACATGACACACAAAAAAACGTAGTAGTCTGAACCAAAAAAGAAGAAATAATAGAACTTCACAATTTCATGCACGTGACAATCACAACATTGGTGCACTAGAGGGACCACTGAAAACCGTTATCAGTGTGCTCACTACACATTAGCATTCAAGTGATACAACTAGACAGAACTGGACCCCCACTACAATTGCAATCATGTTTTCTGGTGGTAGCTTCCAAAAACAATATCCCATGTGATGTGCACCCGTAAAGAACTTGTATTGGTATTTGTCGTCACAACTTTTTTAAAAGGCAGACAACCACATTTATAAGTTCTATTGACCATAAATTGCACAATTTCTTTTGTGTCAAAAATCTTGAGACTCAAGCCGAATGAAACCACGTTTTCCGAACAAACTTTTACAATCGACAGTAAATGTTGCAACACAAAAAAAGAAACAAGAATGTTTGCAAAATTCTGTGCATGAATCCTGAGACTAAAACTAATTCACAACCATAAACTATGATTGAGGTGTCTATTAATAAACATTTTGGCAACTTCTCTTAAAACTTTACAGCCAAGCACATACCAAATATTAAGATACAAGCAATTATGAACTTCCTTCCCTCCGAATGCAATGAGGTGGACACAGCAGTCTGAACTATAAAGAACATTTACCTTTGACCCATCCTATAGCCGGTATTCATTGAAAAGTTTAGCTGTCAATTTCTTCGTTTGGCAACACTGAAATAGCCACGAACATGGCTGATCGCACGGCTCGTGCCACTGCGGCCGCACGCCGAAGAAAAATATAACACCGACGTGCGTCGCCTGCTCCGTTTCAACCGATTCTCAACAGTGGTGTCATCAAAGTTGTTATTAAAAGCACTCGCGTTGGAGTCAAGGCATTACTTTGCGTTCGGCGGGCTAGAGCTTGGAATGTCCAAACCATATCATCCGCTTAGCACGGACAAGTACCGCCAGAATCCAAGCACACCCTTTAGGGTGCTTGGATTCTTTCGCCGCAGGAGCACCTGTTTCTGCCCAAAATATCATAGGTAGGAGCTTTTCCTGCAAAAGCACCCACCTAAAGGGGTACAAAAAGGGTGCATCATCCTCGGTTCACAAATGGCGCTGCAGGTGTGCAGCCACATATGGCACAGTATGACACACAATTACGGTATGAAACATTCGTGCTTTCCAAGCTCCGTTCTATGAGACATTCCATTAAAGCTCAATGTCAGCTGATAATTTACTTGAACTTTCTGACCCACCGATTTTTGAAACATCCATTTATAAAGTCTAATATTACAGCCAAATCGCAGTACAGAAGTTGTATCATTAGAGGATGTTGATTATTCGAAACGGTGTTAAAAATTCAATTTTATGTTCATTTTGCTATACTGCAGCGCACATCCTTCGAGCTTCACTGCACAGCATAAACGTGTTATGCAGTGAAAGCAAGAAGGCGTGCAACAAATCAACTGCACAAAAGTTCTTCGAACCTTAAAACCCTTGGCTTCTCAGCATTTCATCAAACTTCCAATCACGGTAGCTACTCGCAATGTTTAGTGCCTTATTCTTGAGCTGAGCAGAAAAGCTCAATATTAAGGCAGACCAAATACAATATGTATACTTCCCTACGTACTGTGGCTTTATTCTACCCATAAAAGTTGGGTCCCCACTGCCACTTATTTTATTTTACATTATTCTTTTTGCTTCATGAAAAATGACCCCACATAGCAATACCAAGAACTGTAAACATCACAGAACAATGCATATGGGTTCCCTGGTTGAAATGTGATGACATTGTTGTTATAGCAGTATTTTATCATGAGTCTAGCTTGTGCATGGTGCCTTCCATTATGTCCCTGCTGGTGGATGTGGGGTCATTTTTCGATGTTGCAAATGAAAAGCCAACAGCCAGTGCCCATTAGTTTCGTCTAGTATTACGAGGTGCGTCATGGGAACCATCAAACCCGTCTTTTAAGAGTTGACTAGAAGTAAAATCAGCAATATTATCAATAAAACGTTTAGCATCTTTTTTATTAGCAGCTTTACTGTTGCTACTTGCCATATTTAGGTTTTTTCTGCTTTTCTTAATGACATTTTTGTTTCGCTAAGGTGCATAACCAATGAAAGCTTTTCTGCAAACCTTTGGTAGCTATGCAATTATTAGAAAATATTTTACTAAATAAGGCAGCTTAAACTTAGAATACTTGCATTTAGAAACATTAAAATCAATTTAAATTGATCATACATTTCTGGCTGTTTTAACACAAAGCTGCACATGGGATATTAAGTGCACCGCGAGGAGGGCTCTGGATTAGCTTTGGCAACTTTGGGATATTTATTGTGGACTTAAATCTCCACACATGGGTATTTTCACTTTCTGCCTCCACCAGGAAAATGGCCACCAATTTAGAGAGCTATTCTTACTAGTATTTGATGTACATTTTAAAATAATCTCAAGTATTATAGCCACAAAATTATTCTCTACAACAGCACCCAGCGGGTGCTGTTATAGAGAGATTGTGCACTACACCAGACAATGTACTACACTGTCGAGAGCTTTGACATCTACAAAGCAAGCTAATACTGGTAAAATGTTTCATACCATAATTACTGTGTGTTCAAAGCTCACGTGTGAAGTACAGATACTGGTGCTTCAGCAAGAACCGAGGATGAGCACCCTTCCTGGTTCTGAAAAAAAATAAACATGGAAAAATGCTTTAAGCAGGATTAAGAAACAGGGTTCAAAGAAAGTGAGCAAGCAATTCTTTCAAAATATGCAAAGCAATGCAAACAAATATTTATTTCAACTTCATGTCTACAAAAGACAATCTCATTAAGGCTGGTAATGGGGTCTAGGGTAAAAAAAGAGCAGAGAGCACTTATATAAATGCTACAGGGAACCTTCAAGCCAAAAATTGCTTGAGCACTTAAACTAATCACTGTTGAACAAATTCATGAAAATTGAATGGATGAAAAACCAGCGGTAAACACAGGACACAGTTAAAAGAGAACACCGGACAAGCTTATCCCGTCGTTCTCTTCCGTACCCTGTGTTTTCCACTGGTTTTTCATCCATTCAAACATGTACCAACTAGCACAGTTCGATGCCTTGGTATCATAAAAAGACAAATTGTCACTCCTTACAGACAGTTGAAAAAAAAGAAAGTATAAAGCAGGTGAGAAAATTAAAATGACAGCAGATTGGTTAACTTTTAATTTTAAGTGATAATATAAAATATAATGGCATGAATGAAAGTGAGCAGCAACCACAGGACCATGATGCTAGGCCAACATTCCAATTTGAAGCAAAATATCCGCTTTCAACGCTACATAGGCCAAACATGCAATGCGGCAACCCTTTAGGCCCACAAAACCTTCCATAATCTTTAAAAAAGCTACAATTTAGTTGAGAAAAACTGACCACAACAAATTGGAATTGACAACTAGATACAGTTGTCACACCAAAGCAAGCCGGCGAAAGATGAACAGATATCTAGCTGTTCTACCCCCTATTTGTGCCCTAGCCTCTGATCCGCTGCAGCAAACAAAAAAATTGTTTATATGTAGAACTATGGCTCTTGGTCAAACATAGACAGTTCTAATGAAGGAGCCAAGTAGGTTCCGAAACGTTGGGAACGCTTCGGATAAAGTCCTTGGTTAGAGTATTATATTTGTTTCCATCAAACACAAAAAAAAAATGCGTGGTAAAGCGCTAACATTAACTTTGTCTACTGCGGTTCCTTCATGGTGACATCACTACAGGAACCAAAAATACAATACAGTGCATTAAAGGGGCCATTCGGACAACATAGAAGTTCGCTTCGTTCGAAATATTTCCTGTTTTATAGTGCCCCACCGCTTCAGCAAATGATGCTGCATTCACTGAGAAATTAATTTAGGTTAAAAGTCTGATTCTCCCACCATATCGTGTGTTTTTGGGATGTCAGCAATGAAGCCATAAGTGCATGTAATCAAACAAACTACTGCGTCACTCGGGTCTGCAGCCTTGCTAGCCATCAGTCCTCCCAGGTGGAGCTACCATACTCATCCCCAAACCGTTGTTTGCCATTGCTTTGTTTTTGACCGCGTCTGCACCTGGCTTGTTTTCATTACTGTAGAAAGTAATGGTTTTGTGAAACATGAGGTATCCTCGACAAACAGGGTCACGTAAGACAACATCGCCTATGCCAATCGGCCAGGGCCGTGCAAGCCAACTCCAAAGCGGCGGAGTGCTGTGCAGCTAAAACAAGCATAGTGCACGCCGTACCAACAGCAGTGCGCATCGGTACTTGTATGTGTACGCGTATTTTCGTAACTTTCATTGTTTACTGCCCCATTTTTACTGCTGTAAAATGAATATGCATTACATTTAAGCGCAAATAGCTCATTCGGCATGCTTATAAGGCCTGCCCAATTTGCGTTTGCTTTTGCCGGCCTCAGCCAATCGCACAGCTGGGGACATATGACATCATAGGTACTGCTGTGGGAAATGAGCTAGTGGGTCGCATGGCCATTCCCTTTTTCCTAATTATATAGCTTATTCGAGTGAAGTGCGCGTTAAAAATGGTGTCAGTATGATTCTAATGAGGCAATCTGTCGAATGAATCAAACTTGTGTGTTGTCTGCATGGCCCCTCTAAGCAAAGACAAGGCAGCCAATTTTTTTATTTAGGCTGCCTTCATGCACACAGTACGGGACTCCTGACACATTTACAGTTGCAATAAAAATCAGAAATAGAACGAATATACATTGGACACTCCACAATGTCCAAAAACAAAGGAATAATGTGCGAGTGAGCTACCTAAAACACTGCGACAGAAGATCATATACATCAAGGCAACTAATAAAAACCATGGCTAGTGCATAGCCACTACGCAGCTCATTTGTTAAGAGCTTATGTGCGTCCCCACAAGTTGGCTGTGTAAACCCACTGACACCTAACAGAGTCCAAGGTTCGACGAAAACTCATCAGGGGAGGGTGATTCATTGATGAAATACAAGCAGGCACTCGCCTGGTCAAAAACAAATAAATAAAGACGCCTTGGGGCCCCTACTGGCCCCTTGTTCACAATGAAGAGGGGGTGAAAGGTCGCGACTATCTATAGGTTCGGTGGCGCAGATTGCGCATGTATATCTCGGGGAGATTACCCCGCTACCGGTTAATCGTGTTTTTAGTTGGTTGAATATGCTCTGATCCTAAAAGTAGTCGTGTTGACAGGCGCTTCTCTGATGCGATTATGCTTGCGGAATCCTAATCGATGGAGTGGTCAGTAGCCAGGTGATGATCTGCCGAGGCAATTCAACTTGCATTGCCTTTTTTGACATCGTTCTGGTGCTATTGAATTCTTTTAAAAATTTCCAGTTTCACCTATGTAGGATTAGGAACGAAAAAGAGACGCCGACCAGTCCAAACAAAACGTACTGACGTTTGGGCTTCCAGCACGGAAGCCTTGTTCACAATAAATGCATCACCAGAAGTGGGTCGTTTAAGTGGGCTTAAATAATCGCTGCAAAGAGCGTGCGTAGATCGGGTTTAGATTTCCGTCGTTACGATTGACTGTGTTAGATGTGGTCTGAATGATTAGTGATTCCAGATGTAGCCGTGATGCTGTTACTTTTTCTGTAGCGACGATTCTTGCATTGTCCCAATCAATCTTGTGGTCATTCACGACGGCGTGTTCGGCTAAAGCATTGTTGCGGACGCTTTTATTCTTTACGTCACGTGCGTACTGCTGCAGACGATTCTTATAATTTACTGATTCCCCGATATACACGCCACTGCAGTCTGCACAAGGTATCTCGTATACCACACCGGGGAAGCGCTCCTTGGGCAAGCGGTCCTTGACTCTCACGAGCTCATGGCGCTTCTTTTTGGCTGGAACGTGGGCCACCTGCACGTCATTTACCGCGCTATGCAAGTTTTGTCCACAGCTAGGTACCCTCCAGCATATAATTGTGGAATGCGCTCACAACCCAGCCCTACCACCCCTCTCCACCTGTTCCTTTCCCGAGCTGTGGGAGACACTGTTGACCAGCTGTCAACCGGAGGACCAGACTCTCCTGGTGACACGGGCCAAGACGGCGAGGGCAACGCATGGATTCCCGGACTAGGGTTCCACTCTCACATTTGAGCTCAATAAATGTTTTCTCTCTCTCTCTCTCCCGTAGGATACGTGCCAAACATTCACTTGTTCCTGGAAGGTAGGGCACAGGAGCTCACTTCATCGGGGCAGTTGGCGTTCCGTTGCGTTTTTAAAGTGCCTAGGGTAACCGCAGCTAGCCAGGTCGTCCCGTACCTTTGCCGTGTCCACCGCCGCATCCTCGGGCTTCGAGCACAATCTTTTCGCACGCTGCAGTAGCGTTCTAACAACAGCCGTCTTGCGGGAAGCGGGGTGCACGGAGTTGAAGTTCAGGTAGCGGTCTGTGTGCGTTTCCTTGCGGTACACGCTGAAACGTAGCCTCTGGCCCTGCCGAGACACGAGGACGTCCAGGAAGGGAAGTTTGCCATTGGCCCCCTCTTCTGACGTGAACTGAATGGCACGTTCCATACTGTTGAGGTGGGCCAGCAAGCTGTTCGCCACGTCTTTCTGAACGACGCCGAAACAATCGTCGACATAACGCAAGAACACTTTTGGTTGAGGGGCAAAGGAGGCTAGCGCGCGTGCTTCCAGCGCTTCCATAGTCAGGTTCGCCGCCGTGACCGAAATAGCGGCACCCATTGGAGACTCCTGCCTTTGCTTGTAAAAATGGCCTATAAAGACGAAGTACGTATTGTTGAGGCAAAAATCTAGAAGCCTACGTAGTTCTGGCACATCCATCGGTGATCTCTTAGGCAACGTCTGATCAGCCTTGAGAGCAGCGGTGCATAGGTTGACAGCCAGGTCAATCGGAATGCTCGTGAAAAGGGACTTCACGTCGAAGGACACCATCAAGTCGTCTTTCTCGATCACGGTGTTGCGAGTCTTCTCGACAAAATCGAAAGAATTACGAATGTGAGTGGTCCCTTTACCGACGAGCGGCGCCAGAACTTGGTGCAGGAACTTCGACAGGTGGCCCTGCACCAAGTTCTGGCTCCGCTCGTCGGTAAAGGGACCACTCACATTCGTAATTCTTTCGATTTTGTCGAGAAGACTCGCAACACCGTGATCGAGGAAGACGACTTGATGGTGTCCTTCGACGTGAAGTCCCTTTTCACGAGCATTCCGATTGACCTGGCTGTCAACCTATGCACCGCTGCTCTCGAGGCTGATCAAACGCCCAAGAGATCACCGATGGATGAGCCAGAACTACGCAGGCTTCTAGATTTTTGCCTGAACAATACGTACTTCGTCTTTATAGGCCATTTTTACAAGCAAAGGCAGGAGACTCCAATGGGTGCCGCTATTTCGGTCACGGCGGCGAACCTGACCATGGAAGCGCTGGAAGCACGCGCGCTAGCCTCCTTTGCCCCTCAACCAAAAGTGTTCTTGCGTTATGTCGACGATTGTTTCGGCGTCGTTCAGAAAGACGCGGCGAGCAGCTTGCTGGCCCACCTCAACAGTATGGAACGTGCCATTCAGTTCACGTCAGAAGAGGGGGCCGATGGCAAACTTCCCTTCCTTGACGTCCTCGAGTCTCGGCAGGGCCAGAGGCTACGTTTCAGCGTGTACCGCAAGGAAACGCACACAGACCGCTACCTGAACTTCAACTCCGTGCACCCCTCTTCCCGCAAGACGGCTGTTGTTAGCACGCTACTGCAGCGTGCGAAAAGATCGTGCTCGAAGCCCGAGGATGCGGCGGTGGACACGGCAAAGGTACGGGACGACCTGGCTAGCTGCGGTTACCCGAGGCACATTATAAACACAACAGAACGCCAACTGACACGACGGGGACAACTGGACGTGCCTCCGGCCCAGATGAAGCGAGCTCCTGTGCATTACCTTCCAGGAACAAGTAAATGTTTGGCACGAATCCTACGGGAATATGACGTGCAGGTGGCCCACGTTGCAGCCAAAAAGATGCGCCATGAGCTCGTGAGAGTCGAGGACCGCTTGCACAAGGAGCGCTTCCCAGGTGTGGTATACGAGATACCTTGTGCAGACTGCAGCGGCGTGTATATCGGGGAATCAGGAAATTATAAGAATCATCGGCAGCAGCACGCACGTGAAGTAAAGAATAAAAGCGTCCGCAACAATGCTTTAGCCAAACACGACACCGTGAATGACCACAAGATTGATTGGGACAATGCAAGAATCGTCACTACAGAAAAAGTGACCATCACGGCTACATCTGGAATCACTAATCATTCAGACCACATCTAACACAGTCAATCGTAACGACGGAAATCTAAACCCGATCTACTCACGCTCTTTGCAGCGATTATAGAAGCCCACTTAAACGACCCACTTCTAGTGAAGCATTTATTGTGAACAAGGCTTCGGTGCTGGAAGCCCAAACGTCAGTATGTTTTTTTGGACTGGTCGGCGTCTCTTTTTCGTTCCTAATGTACCCTCCCGGCCAGACGGGATTCCATCATGCTCTCGATTTCACCTATTTAGGATGCGTCGCAATCCTTGCATGGAATTTTGTAGGCAACACCGGGGAATCTTGTTTTTTCTAAAGGGTCCTTCACGCGTACCAGCTTCTGATTAAGCCTGTTCGTTGGCACGTGTGCAATTTTAACGCCATATGTGCCAGACACCCTTGCAAGAGCTTCACTGATGCCTTGCGTGTAGAGGACGGCAGCGCGGTTTTGCCTGTATTTTTCAGGAACCCTTTCGGGGGAGGCAACTGAAGCCCGCAATTGTTGCGTCCTCACAAGCTTTGAAGGGTAGCCATTGCTGCGAAGGTCCTTCCTTACCCCGGCTAGCTCTTGCTTGCGCAGACCAGGCTCAGAGCAGATTCGTGATGCGCGTGAGAAGAGTGCAGCGGCGACGGAGCGTTTTTGGCCTATAGGATGCGCAGAGTCGAACCCCAGGTATATACTCGTGTGGGTCGGCTTTCGATACACACTGGTTGTAAATCCTTTGGCCGACCGTCTCACAAGTACGTCGAAGAAGGTGATCTGTCCATTATTTTCCTGTTCCATGGTGAACTGGATGCTTGGAACACAAGAGTTTAGATGCTCAAATAAAGGCATTACGTCTCGGCGGTGGATCACACAAAAACAGTCGTCTACGTAGCAGACAAACATCTTGGGGCCGTCTTGTACGAGTATAGCGCAGAATTTTCTAGAGCCTCTAAGGCAATATTCGCCCAGACTGCTGAAACGGAAGCTCCCATTCCTGTTCGAAACCGCTGGTCCGTTGAAAACAAAATATATGTGTTCTGCAGGCCAAATTCCAGGAGACAATATAAGTCTTGCGTCTCAATTGGCGAACGTGAAGGCAGAGATGCATCGTTCTCGAGTAGATCCTTGCAACTCCGGACCGCGTAATTTTGCCTGGAATTTGGCCTGCAGAACACGTTTTGTTTTCAACGTATAATGTTACAAGCAGCAGTTTGGAACAGCGATGGGAGATTCCATTTCAGCAGTCTGTGCGAATATTGCCTTAGAGGCTCTAGAAAATTCTGCGCTATGCTCGTACAAGACGGCCCCAAGATCTTTGTCTGCTAAGTAGACGACTGTTTTTGTGTGATCCACCGCCGAGACGTAATGCCTTTAATTGAGCATCTAAACTCTTGTGTTCCAAGCAACCAGTTCACCATGGAACAGGAAAATAATGGACAGATCGCCTTCCTCGACGTACTTGTGAGACAGTCGGCCAAAGGATTTACAACCACTGTGTATCGAAAGCCGACCCACACGGGTAGATACCTGGGATTCGACTCTGCGCATCCTATAGGCCAAAAACGCTCCGTCGCCGCTGCACTCTTCTCACGCGCATCACGAATCTGCTCTGAGCCTGGTCTGCGCAAGCAAGAGCTAGCCGTGGTAAGGAAGGACCTTCGCAGTAACGGCTACCCTTCAAAGCTTGTGAGGACGCAACAATTGCGGGCTTCAGTTGCCTCCTCCGAAAGGGTTCCTGAAGAAGACAGGCAAAAACGCGCTGCCGTCCCCTACACGCAAGGCATCAGTGAAGCTCTTGCGAGGGTGTTTGGCACATATGGCGTTAAAACTGCACACGTGCCAACGAACAGGCTTAAGCAGACGCTGGTACGCGTGAAGGACCCTTTAGAAAAATCAAGATTCCCCGGAGTTGCCTACAAAATTCCATGCAAGGATAGCGATGCATCCTACATAGTTCACTGGAAATTTTTAAAAGAAGAATTCAATAGCACCAGAACGATGTCAAAAAGGGCAATGTAAGCTGAAATGCCTTGGCGGATCATCACCTGGCTACTGACCACGTCATCAATTGGGATTCCGCAAGCATAATCGCATCAGAGAAGCGCCTGTCGACACTACTTTTAGAATCAGTGCATATTCAACCAACTAAAAACACGATTAACCGGTCGCGGGGTAATCTCCCCGAGATACACATGCGCACTCTGCGCCACCGAACCTATAAATAATCGAGACCTTTCACCCCCCTTTCATTGTGATCAAGGGACCAGTAGGGGCCCCAAAATGTCTTTATTTGTTTATTTGTTTTTGACCAGGCGAGTGCCTGCTTGTATTTCATCAGCACCGAACTAACCCGCCTGAATCACCACTTTATAGACATTGAGCAATTCTTTGAATTGGTTTATTGTAGCAAGCAACCACTTTATGGACATTGAGCAATTCTTTGAATTGGTTTATTGTAGCAAGCTGTCTTGTTTATTTCCTTATTTTTTTGGCATTTCCTGTCTCATTTGAAATTGGGAGACCAGATAGCTTTTACTACGGGTCATGCACTGGTGACAACAAATATTTGATTTCACTTTAAACAATTTTGAGTTCTGTTTTATTGCTCACCAGCCAATGACCTGGAATATAAGAGGCTCTTAAAACATGTGCTGGCATTTCTTTCCTGCACTGTAGTACAACTAATCATGACTTTTATCATATTTTGTTCACAAATTGTAATATTTAGAAAGTATTCAGCTGAATGAAAACGTTATTTCAGAAGCATGCGCAATCAACAAGGCCTCAATGACTGTCCCCACGTGGTTCACTTGTTTCTGTCACAAATAACCTGATTGCAGCCACATTCCACCCAAGACGAAGGTAACATACCCTCTGGGATGATGAATATTTAAAATGCCTTACGAGTAAGTGCTCAGCACATGAAATTGTGGCATTAAAACAGAAGATCCGTCTGCGGCATCCTTCACTTGGGGCACCGCTTGATCACAAACTTCGAGAAGCTGAAAAATGCTCCATGCGCCGCTCCAGCCAGCAGAAACAATGGAGGACGCAAGTTGGTAGGTGGACCGTTGGCATCCTGCGATTGTGAAGATTTTTATTTAGTAGATGCTCTTCTTTTTGTACCATTGTTCATTTTTCCTTTAACAAGCAGCTGAACTCCTGCAGGTTCTACGAATCATACAAGCATAATAAAATGCAGCAATGCAGAACAATTGGCAGGTTACCTCAATTTTTCTTTTCTAGGAATGAAAACAATGTAGGTAATCTATACACAACTACAATCAAACCTTTCAATTTTTACCTACTTCACTCCTAACAAGCCCGCATACACGTTAGACATGTGAGAAAGCTGCTACATTTATGCCCACAAACTTAATCAGGCATCAGAAATCGGCAGGCAACGACGTGTTACCTTTAAATGGCACTTTTTTTGTTCAAAACACGTAAATGGGCGAGAAAGGCCCATAACTATGATTTCGTACCCTTATCTGGAATGGTTTTCAGGCAATGCTTACATCTCACTTCAGTACCTTCAGGTGGTGGAGATCTTTGAAAACTCATTGCGGGCAAGTGGGTTGTGTTCAAGCTCTCGTATCTTGCCAGCATATGCTGGATTCCAGCATTCCCAATTCAACGTGACGACTCGAATGTGGTGGATGCAAGAAAGAATAAGCACACGCCAAGGGCGTAGCCGGGGGGGGGGGGGGTCCAGGTGCTCCCCGCACCCCTTCTTCATAATGTTTTATGCCAAGGCTGGGGTGCGGTTTAGGCAGCCTGAAAAACCGCCTGAAGTTACCTGCAGTTTTAAGGACATTCTTGCTCACATAAAGCTGAAAACAAGGACTATGTCAACGTCTGATCCCTGCGCCCGCTCCAGATGCTGTACCTGTCAATATATACAGCCCGGCTGCATTTCGCGCCGGATACACCGACAAGCACCGGGAACCTGCCGCGAGCCGATCAAAACAGCCCCACTGTTTCAATGGCGGAACAGCACGGCCGGGGAATGGCAGAACAGCAGGAAAAGCCGCATATAGGCTTACATGTGGTCGGGAGCGTGTCATTCCTTGTCTTTACACTGGTACAAAGTATAATCACATGACAGAGCATGTCGCTGTATTTTGTTCAGTCAACTATCAATCCTTGATATGTTTATTTTTCTACTGACATCGCATTTCATTGACTATTGCAGATCCATAATTTCTGCTGCATAAAAAGCATTGCTCTGCCCATGTTGTATTTCCTCCACATCAACAAAACTACACAATTCTCCTTATTGCGGAGCTTTGTTTTTTTGGCACTATTCCACTGTTTCCTTGACCTCCCTCTTGGTTAGAATCAGCATTCTGTATTTGCTTAACCGGAATTTTACTGAAGCCATGTCTGTTTCGATTTAACAGATAGAAATATAATGAAATTTAAGAAACGTGCAACAAGCTCAACATTCAACAGCAGTGCAATAAGGTGTTCTGCTTAGCGCAAGTGTACTACTCACGTTACTAGCACAAAAAATAACAAAAGGCGATTACTTAAGGACGAAGACGCACGTTTGCTAGCTTCACCGCCATAATATACGAATGCGCCGCATGTACAGTCCACTGCGATTCGATGGTTGTCGCGGGAAAGCTACTCTTTCAAACGAAGCAGAAAGAACACCAGCTTTAGCAAATATTCCATGCAAGTTTCGTTATCGTCGGCGTAATAAAGGGCAACCAAGTCCAAGTCTGTGCTTGATAACAACGAATGTACAGCTTGAAACCCAAAGGGTGGCAAGTCAGTCGTGCGGGCCATTGTTGTATCATGGAACAGCCAACAAGGGAGCGAAGAGTGCGAAATCTCGATTTTTATGGTTCCAAAACGAAACCGTGGGCTGGTGGCACGCTTGGCCGCTCGATGCTGGCGCGATAACCTTCAAATCGTGCTCGACTGTACTTCATAGCTGAAAAGAAAACTTAATAGTCCCTTTTCTAAAGGAAAATCTAAAACACGAGAATCTTGATAGCAAACATTCAGTGTTGGCCTCCACTTCCTCCCGACGAACTTCGGGGACCGCGCGCCACTCACGAGCGCACTCATGATCACGCTCACGAGCGCGGGTCCGCCTAACCACCTGCTCTGCGGACGAATGATTCGCCCGTGGTCTGCCCATAGACCAGCGAACGGGAATTTAGGTGATCCTAATTATCATCACCATCTAAGCTCCTTAAAGGAGCCATGAAGAGAAAACACAAGTTTGGTTCATTCAAAAGATTGTCTCGTTAGAATCATACTGACACCACTTTTAACGTAAACTTCGCTCAAATAAGCTACATAATTAGGAAAAACGGGAATGGTCATGCGACCCACCAGCTCATTTCCCGCAACAGAACCTATAATGTCACATGAGCTAAGCTCTGCGATTGGCGGAGGCTGGCAGAAGCAGACGCCAATTAGGTAGAGCTTACAAACTAGACGAATGAGCGATTTGCGCTTAAATTTAGGGCACATTCTTTACAAAGCAATAAGAATGATGGGACAAACAGTGGAAGTTACGAAAGCACATGTAAACATAGAAGTACTGATGCGTTCTGCTGTTCGTACTGCGCACAGCATGCTTGGTTTAGCTGTGCACAGCACTGCGGGGCTTGGGGTTGTCTCAGACGACACTGGCCGATTGACGCAAGCAACGGTGTCTTACGTGACCCCATTTGTCGAGCGAACACTGTTTCAGGGAACGAATATTTTCTCCCAGAACAAAAACAAGCCAGATTTAAATGCGGGCAAAAACAAACCAAACGCTTGCCACGGTATGGTGGCGCCATCTAGGTTACAGAACGTAAAAAAACGCGGGAACAAACCAACACCGCTGTACAGGGTGGAGACAACCTTTGAACGGTCCCGTGCCGCCGCAATTGGGCCAACAGGCTCAACGCGTTATTCTTTTCGTTTCCCACGAGACCTAGCAACGCGAAACAGACAATATGATTCAAACTTCTTCAGTAAACCGGTTGCGGCGATAATTTTAGCGCGGTTTTGACACAATGACTTGCTTCAGCGGCGAGCGAGCAACCGAAAATGGCGGCGCCAGCGTATACGTGTCTCTGCCCTGTACGGCGGATGCGTGAATGAAGGTACTCTAGGCTGCAGAGCGGTCGGTTCCTGTGATGTCATTTGGGACCACGAAAACGCACGATTGAGCGGGAAAATCAAAATTTTAACCTAAATTGTTTAATTTCTCAGTGAATAAAGCACCGTTTGTATCCAGACAAGCGCTGGGGGCACTATAAAACACGAAATCTTTCGAATAAAACCAACTTGCATTTTCTCTTCATGGCTCCTTTAAGGTGGGCTTTACAGTTAGCGTTGAGCATACACAAATCGCATGTTAAAGTCAGTTATTTCAAGCATCGTTTGCAAAACAACACGCAAGATGCCTTGCCTACATATTTCCCCGTCCCATCTTTTGGTCGACCACGGC
Organism: Haemaphysalis longicornis; assembly: GCF_048455015.1. Taxonomy (NCBI): domain Eukaryota; kingdom Metazoa; phylum Arthropoda; class Arachnida; order Ixodida; family Ixodidae; genus Haemaphysalis; species Haemaphysalis longicornis. The sequence goes on along the minus strand of NW_027526407.1, from coordinate 204,310,687 downwards.
TCCCCCCCCCCCCCCCCCCGAAAAAAAATTCCTTGCGCCTGGCAAACGCCCAATCAGGAGTACGTTCAGCATGCACGTCGGTTGTTTAAAAAAAAAAAGGGTGTAATGTATTGCTCAGAAGACTCAATGCTTGCACGCATCTTGGAGCAGCAACGGCCTTGGCAGATGTGTTTGAGTGGTTTTCCTCTCTCATAACATCCACAGTGCTTTCAGGAAAAGCCCCAGGCCTAACAATTAGCATGTTCCAGTTAAGAATAATGCTGCGGATACTTTACATTTTTCAAATCTTTTTCTTTGTGGAAGGATGTTTGTTTATTGGCGGTACAGCACTAGCGTGCGTAAATCGCAGCCTTCAGAACCCCAATCAGGCATGTTTAAATGGTACAGGCAGTTACATAACTATTTGAAAAAGTGGACTGCAAGGACTGTCAATTCACATGATAAACATCCAAAAAATAGCTGAAAACAGAACTGGTAAGGCTTTATCGAAGACTAAACTACAAAGGTAATAACATTTTTGTGTCACCACCTAAGAAATATGGCTTCACCGTAAACATGACTAACACCAGGAAGTTCGTATACATGGTGATTAACTGCTACGCCCACATTATGATTTTGGGTGAAACTTTGAGTTTTCCGAAATTAACAATAAAGGTTGCCATTGAGCGCCTACATGTTAGGTTATGCATGAAACACCAATAATTGTTACGGGGGCGAGAACTTGTACATACAAGTGATCGAACAATATTCAAGTATGATAGCCCACTGTGCTACCAAAACTGTGTTTGAAAACTTACGTTCTGGCGGCCAAACACTGTTGACAATGCTTTTGGCTCTTGTCCGGTTGAATGGAGGGACGTGATGCGCTCAGACCGTCCAGAGGTCTAAAACGGGATGACACATGATTACCACACATGCAAGAATGGAAATGATTAGGTGCACGAATGTTACGTCTCGGGCAACACAACATTCAGCCAAAATCACTGCCCGCGTACCGCGGCACCGTACACATGGTGAGGTGGCTCGCCGCAAACGCAACGAAGCTTGCGAGGCGCGCACATTCGCTCGCAAACGATTCTCCCTCGCAATTCCCAACACGGCACAAACGACTGCGGTGATCAACGAAGCCGAAAACGCTGCGCAGCACAGTTTAGAGGAGTAGCCGTCCGTGTTCTGATAAACTACGCGTAAGACGTGGTTCGCAGTGGTGAACTCTGAAGCTGTTCAATATAGTGCTGCGGAATGGGAAACGTTACTGAGTTACTGAGCGCCACGGCGTTACTGAGCGCCAGTGCGTTTAGCGCTCAATGCAAGCACCACAATCTTTCGCACATCGCCTTTCTAGAGACGAGCCCTCTAGGTTCAACCTCGCCAGTTCAGTTAAACAATTCACACACGCGTGCTCCTGTTAACGAATCCTTAAAGCGGCGATGACAGCTACAAACGACATCCAGTGACAAGAAAGGCGGCAAATGTGACGAGACAGCTTACCGAGAGGAGCCGACGCAGAAGAGCGAGCGACGTTCAGAGGCAAGCGCCAACGAAATTAGCCGTCTTCAGGTGGCAAAGTTGTTCTCAAATACTCCATCGCGAAGTCGAACACGACAGACACAACCGAAGACGACGAGGTGCCCAATTAATCATAATAACTGCGCTTGTTTAACCGCACACCACTGTAAACACATAAGACGGGTCACGGGGTATCTGTTCCGGAATCCGGCCACGCCGCCGCGCGCCGTACTCAGGGAATCGGCCGTTGGCAGGGAGTTGCGTAAACAAATTAAAACGACAACAATAAATAATTGCCTCTTTTACTGAATATAACATAATCTTTAGGTTTATTATTTATTGTGTGTATTATAATAAAGAAGCTTAGATATTTAAAGTTTACAAACACAAAACGCGAACTGAAGCTTTTGGCGCTCGATTTGAACGTTAAAAAAAGCAGCAGATAGTAAGATAACACTGCGCAATGAAATTTGGCAGTGTTCTAGTGTAAGTAATCGTATTATTATTTGGCGTCTGTTTATTTAGCGCCCGATTTCATGCCCCTACCTCCCCAACTTTTGTTTTCTTTTGATATCTGCCTTGTTCTCCAACGTTGTTTCTGCAGGAGAAACTATGTGGTCTGTTTATTGCATTTGTACACAATATTTACGGTCGCTAACAATAAGAATGGAATAAAATTGTGATTTCTAGTACGTTATAACTCCACTGAGTGACGAGAATGACTGTTGTCAGAGAGGGCTATGATTGTGCTGGTGGGGCAGGAGAGGAACAGGGAACGACGGAATGATGATACAGATGTCACAGTTCAAGGCTGTGCTGTGCTCCGTGCAAGGCTGTAGAAAACAAAAAGTGGGAGGGGGAGTGTTATTCTGTCGAAGTCGTAACAAGCAAGGGCTGATATTTTTTCCTGTTTCAACGTCGGTGCTGCCGATGCTTGTTATTGAATTTGGCAGGTTTTTTTTTTCTTTTGAACATTTCTGACGAGGTTGGGAGGATGGTGCAATGGGATGTCTTTTTGAAATTATATTGCATGCATGGCCTCAATCAATGAAGAGCTGAACACCTTTCCCACACCCTTTCAACACCCTTCCTAAAAACAGGGTGTTGAGGTTGGTCAACACCCTTTTTTTCACGCAAAAAGGGTGGAGAGCTACGAAAAAGGGTGTGGAGATTCATGAAAAAGGGTGTGAGGGCCTCCCAACACCCTTTTTTCAATTATTTTACACCTTTTTTGGCCAAAAGGGCGTAAAAAAGTTTAGTGTGTAGTAGGCGGCTGCGACAAGTGTGCCGTAGATCCATCCAACCTCCACGTTTCCATAGAGATTTGGGAGACAGCCATGGCCAGCTCCGGCCTGGAAGATCAGTTGCTCTTGATGGAAACGGCTGTCGATTCGGCCCCCTCGAATGAGGACGCCTCTCTGAAACTTTGCCTCCATTGAATTAAACTTCATTCTCTCTCTCTCTCTCTCTCTCTACAAGTGATCATTACTGCTGCTTGTGACTTCACTTGGCTATCATATTTCCTAGAGCCCAATCGCTGTCACCGGTCGTTGAAGGGCCATTAGCAAGTTCCTATCTCCGATAGTTCCCTATTCAATGCCGTCCTATGCACGCCGTTTAATGAGTCTTTATAGCCATTGTTTCTTTCTAACAGCTTTGTTAGGAGATAAAAGATGAGCAGAAGGAAATTTCTCTAAATGCCACCTGCCACGCTTGGCAGCCGCCGCCACATATTCGTCACACTACCATAGAAAACATTTTGCAGGTACAGTTAAAGGAGCTATTCAACACTTTAGATAAACTCGCCGCGGTGGCTCCGTGGCTAAGGCGTTGCGCTGCTGAGCATACAGACGCGGTTTAGATTCCCGGCCGCGGCGGCCGCTTTTCTGATGGAAGCGAAAAGCGAAAACGTCCGTGTGTCCGAAATTTCGGCGCACGTAAAAATCCCCAGGTGGTCAAAATTAATCCGGAGCCCTCCACTATGGCGCGCCTCATTTCGGCGTTGCGTCGGCGCGTTAAACCCAACAATAAATAAATAAGTAAATAAATAAATAAAAAGATAAATAAATAAATAAATAAATACATAAATAAAAAGCAGTAAATACATAAATCAACACTTTCGATAAACGCTTTCACTCTTCTTCGCATCTGGAAGGAAGGAAGGAAGAATCTAGAAGAAAGGCAGGAAAGTTAACCTGGCTAGAGCCTAGTTTGCTATCCTGCACGTGGGAAAGGGGAAATGGGCAAAAAAGAGAAAGGAAAAAAAGAGGAAAAGTTGGACCAGACACGTATGCCCAGCACTGAGGCACAGACAGTGATTGACACTGGAGGCTCTCAGTCTATAGCCCAGTGTTCAAGTGCGTCGCCCGTAGAAAACGCAATAGCTCCTTAGTCGCCTTCTTAGCGGATGACTGAGAAGGCCAGTGGCACAGAATCTTCTCCTCCGAAAATGGCCGCCGAGAGTCTAAGTTCCTCAGTGCTGATGACAGCTTCTTCCTTGCAGGCGAGTAGCGTGGGCACTCGCATAAAACGTGGCGTATCGTCTCCGATGTGCCGCACGTTTCGCACTCCGCCCTTGCTGCCATTCCTATTAAGTACGAGTAAGCATTTGTGAATGGCACCCCCCGCCAGAGACGGCAAAGAAGAGTTGCGTCAGACCGTGGGAGGCCTAGTGGAAGGGGACGTTGCAGGTGTGGGTCAAGGGCACCAATGCGTGCACATGTGAAATCTTCTTGACACCATTGGGAGATAGCTGTTTCCCGGGCAAGAATGCGGAGGGTCCTAGCTGCGTCCGTCCTAGACAATGGGATGAGTACAGTTGTCGCTGTTTGATGCGCCAGCCGGGCGGCAGCGTCCGCACTTTCGTTTCCGACAATGCCGCAGTGGCTCGGAAACCACTGTAGGGTGACATCATGACCCGCCCGGGCAGCACGGTCGTACACCATTCTTATTTCTGTCAGGAGCTGTTCGTGAGGTCCTCGGCACAGCGCTGACTGGAGTGACTGAAGTGCAGGCTTGGAATCACAGAAGATAGCCCATCGGCGGCACGAACTTTGCTCGATGGTGTGAAGAGCGCTACGGATGGCCGGAAGTTCTGTAGCCGTGGATGTTGTAAGATTGGCTATCTTGAATTTGCTGCACAGTGACAGTCGTGGTATAACAACAGCTCCGGCAGAACCCGACGATGTTACCGAGCCATTAGTGTATACATGGGTTCGGTCACTGTATGTCTCGTGCATGTACTTCAAAGCGAGCTGTTGCAGGGCCGGAATTGGAAGATCACGTTTTTTAGTCACTCCTAGAATATCTAGGCACACTCGGGGCTGCATCACACACCACAGCGGAACGAGCGGTCTCATCGCCGGCGTGTAGTTCGATAGAATGCTGGTGTTGTGGGCAGCTACTACCCTTGCGAATGACGCCCGGGGACGGGTCGCTGGTATTTCCGCGAGGTGATGATCAGGTAGACGGGCGAGGTGCCTGATATGTGTCCTGAGTATTTCAACGTCCACAAAGGTTGCCAAAGGGTGATTTCGAGCCAGGGCAATGGTCGCTGCTGTGGACATACATCGTGGTAGGCCAAGACAGGTTCGCAGGGCCTGAGCTTGTATACCCTGAAGTGACCGAGTAGTTGTGCGGCACGCTCCAGAAAGGACAGGGGCACTGTATCGCAGACAGCCCAAGAACAGCGCGTTGTAGAGCTGTAACATCGACTTCAGTGGTGTTCCTCACGTCTTGCCGCCGATGAGTTTGAGCACATGCACCACTGCAGAGAGCCTCTTCTTTAGAACGTTAACATGAGCGCTCCAAGAAAGGCCTCTGTCGACAACTATGCCGAGAAACTTGTGATTTCTCACATAAGACACCCTTTCACCATTAATATACAAAGGGTATGCTTACATAGGCTTTCGTGTAAACGGAAGCACGGCGCATTTGCTGCTGGATATTTCCAACCCTTGTCCGTGTAGATATGAGGTCGTCAAGTCTGCGGCATTTTGCAGTCGGGCGCGCACATGCCGACGAGTCACGCCATCTGCCCAAACACATATATCGTCGGCGTATATCGACACGTGAACCCTCCTTGGAAGGCGAGAAATCAAGCCAATTAGTGTAAGGTTGAACAGTGTAGGGCTCAGGACGCCTCCTTGGGGAACACCCCGGTGAGTATAGTGAGCTGATGTCGGCCCATCTGCAGTCATAACAAAGAATGACCTCTCTGTTAGGTAGTTCCGTATCCACTGGTAGACCCGGCCACCGAGCCCCACAGCCTGCAGTACTTTAAGAATCGCATCGTGCTCCACGTTATCGTAGGCCTCTTTAACGTCGAGGAACAACGCAGCACATATCCGCTTCGCACTTTTCCGCTGCTGCACAAAAGTCACCAAATCGATAACGCAGTCAATGGATGAGCGTCCACGACGGAATCCAGCCATGGCATCAGGGTAGACATTGTAACGCTCCAGGAACCACACCAGACGTGCGAGAATGATTCGCTCCATCAGCTTTCCAACGCAACTTGCAAGCGCAATTGGTCGGTATGCCATTGGATCCAGCATAGATTTTCCGCGATTCAGGAGCGGAACGAGGCGGCAGGTCTTCCATTTTTGAGGAACGGAACCATCACACCATAGGTCGTTGAAATATTCCAACAAGGCTTGTCGGGCATCCTTGCCAAGGTGACGGAGACCAGCATATGTAACTCCATCAGGCCCAGGAGACGAAGATCGCTTGCATGCAGCCAATGCCGCCTGCAGTTCTGCCATGCTAAATGGAACGTCCATCCTTGAATCCCGCGATGCAGGGATGTCACTGGCGAGCAGTAGCCCAGAAGGGCCTGCTCCACTGGCTATCCTCACGCAGAAGTCCTCGGCCACTTCGAGCTCTCAGCGGTTCTGGTGAATAGCCAGGGCCTTCAATTGGGAGCGCTGCTGTACAGGAGTCATTAGCCCTTGCACAGTTTTCCATATCATAGACAAAGGCTTGCGAGGGTCCAGCGTGTCACAAAAAGATTTCCAACGTTGTGCTTGCACTTGGGCAATGCGTCGCTGGATCTTCTTTTGCGTTCGTCTGCAAATTCACAAATCTTCGAGACATTTCGCTCGCCGGTATCTGCGTTCGGCGCGGCGACGAACAGCACGAAGGCGTTCCAGCTCCACGTCAAACTCGGTCACTTTTGGAGACAGACGGACGGAACGCTTGCAGGCTTGGAGTGTGCTTTCAATGACGGACTCTAGATTTTCAAGCTCATCGCTCCGGCAAATTTCGTCAATCCTTGATTGGAACTTCGACCAATTACCCGAATAACATTAGGATCGAAGGAACTTCGTAATCCATTTATCTTTAAATAGGTTGGAATGTGGTCGCTTCCACGAGTTTCTATGTCTGGGAACCACTGTGCACGGGCCGATAAACATCGTGACACAAACGTCAAGTCTAAACAACTGCCGTAGTTCGTTCCACGTAAATAAGTGGGGCTTCCGTCGTTTAGTAGGCACAGCCCATGGTCTGAGGCAAAAGCTACTAAGCTCCGACCTCGCCTGTTGGTGTTTGGGCTTCCCCAAAGCATGTGGTGTGCATTGAAATCACCGGTAATTACCCACGGACCCGTTGTTGTGCTTAATATGTCATCCAGCCTCTTCCGTTGAAAGCGAGATGTCGGGTGTAGGTATACACCCACCAGAGTGAAAGTGAGCTGGCGCTTTCTGTAAGGTTGCACAAAATGGTGAACGTAGGACAGTTCACGCCTGATGAAGACTGCGACTTTGCTGGGCTCCCCTAGTGTGGCTGATAAAAAACGTTCATAGCCAGATATCCGAATAGGTTTGGATATGTTCGGTTCGCAGATGACAAGTATAGGAATAGATTTCATAAAGACAAACTGGCGAAGATCTGAAATACGCGACATTAGTCCTCTGGCGTTCCACTAAAAAATGGAAGCCTCCTTGATATCCGTACTCAATGAAGAACGTGCGTTCGCCATGGTCCTTGCTTATCCGAGACTTGCAAGTACTGGATCCAGGGCCTCCAGTATCTGAAGTGCACTCAACGCAGAAGGTGTATTGAGACTGGTGAGCAATGTGCGAATGGCATTCATGAGGGACCTCAGGACCGCGACGACTTGCCGATCTGAAGACGAGGCCAGGGCGGAAGATCTCGTGACTGTCTTCAGTACTGAGCGTTGGGGCTCAGAAGGAGGTACACTCGGTGACAGCGGGGGCCATGCGTCAACCGGCGAGGTTTGTTGTACCTCGTTGCGACAACTCGGCGAATCCGGCGAGGCCGGAGGCGGCGGAGGCGGTGGGGGTGCCGGCGGCCTCGGGGGTAGCGGTGGTGTAAGTAGTGGAACCTATAGTGGCGGACCCGCTTGCGTAGAGGCGTTCGATGGAGAATGGCCAGCCTTGTTTGAAGATCTCCGGCGTCGAGACCGGTGACGCCGCCGCTGTCGTACCGTCGCCGCAGCCTCCTTGTGCGTGGAGTGGTCCCTCACCATCTGCTTCAAGACAGCGACCTCCCTCTTCATGCGTGGGCACTTCTTTGATGAGGCATCGTGAAGCACTGCGAAAACTATAGCTCTTGCCAGCACAGAGCAACAGTGCGTGATTTGCTCGTCGCTGCGGATACACCTTCCGTTTCTGCTTCGCTTTTGTGGCTTTTTTTAAGTGGCTATCAAATGCGTTTTATTCTGCAACTTAAAGGAGCCATGAAGAGAAAATGCAAGTTGGTTTTATTCGAAAGATTTCGTGTTTTATAGTGCCCCCAGCGCTTGTCCGGATACAAACGGTGCTTTATTCACTGAGAAATTAACAAGTTAGGTTAAAATTTTGATTTTCCCGCTCAATCGTGCGTTTTCGTGGTCCCAAGTGACATCACTGGAACCGACCGCTCTGCAGCCTAGAGTACCTTCATTCACGCATCCGCCGTACAGGGTAGAGACACGTATACGCTGGCACCGCCATTTTCGGTTGCTCGCTCGCTGCCGAAGCAAGTCATTGTGTCAAAACCGCGCTAAAATTATCGCCGCAAAGCGGTTTACTAAAGAATTTTTAATCATATTATCTGTTTCGCGTTGCTAGGTCTCGTGGGAAACGAAAAGAACAACGCAATGCGCACGTTGGCCCAATCGCGGCGGCACGGGACTCTTGAAAGTTTGTCTCCACCCTGTATAGCGCTGTTGGTTTGTTCCCGCGTTTCTTTACGTTTCCCGAACCTAGATGGCGCCACCATACCGTGGCAAGCGTTTGGTTTGTTTTTGCCCGTATTTAAACGTGGCTTATATTTGTTCTGGGAGAAAATAATCGTTCCCTGAAACAGTGCTCGCTCGACAAATGTGGTCACGTAAGACACCGTTGCTTGCGTCAATCGGCCAGTGTCGTCTGAGACAACCCCAAGCCCCGTAGTGCTGTGCAGCTAAATCAAGCATGCTGTGCGCAGTACGAACAGCAGTACGCATCAGTACTTCTATGTTTACATGTGCTTTCGTAACTTCCACTGTTTGTCCCATCATTCTTATTGCTTTGTAAAGAATGCGCCCTAAATTTAAGCGCAAATCGCTCATTCGTCTAGTTTGTAAGCTCTACCTAATTGGCGTCTGCTTCTGCCAGCCTCCGCCAATCGCAGAGCTTAGCTCATGTGACGACATAGGTTCTGTTGCGGGAAATGAGCTGGTGGGTCGCATGACCATTCCCGTTTTTCCTAATTATGTAGCTTATTTGAGCGAAGTTTACGTTAAAAGTGGTGTCAGTATGATTCTAACGAGACAATCTTTTGAATGAACCAAACTTGTGTTTTCTCTTCATGGCTCCTTTAAGGAAAGCCGGCAAACAGCCGCTACACCGCTGTAATGACGTCATTCAGCGGTCCAAGAACGCGAAAACCGGGAAGGAGAGAAAAATATTTTGAGCAAGATTCTATGTTATCTGACGAGGAGAGAGCAGTAATTTTTGGCTGAGGCACATTGCGACCCCATAATCTAATGTGTTGGTTGACTACTTTCTGCAAGCACTCAAGATTTAGAAAAAAGTTGAAAAAAGTGTTGCACGGTCGCTTTAGTTTGGCGAAGACAAAATATTTGGACAAAGAAACCTTCATTATGACTTTGTTTTTATGCCGACTTTAAAAGGAAACGAAAAAGTTGCACAAAATTTAACAGAAAAAACACGCCTGCTTTTTTTCTTCGAACCCGTTTGAACCCGTTTGAACCGGTTTAAACCGGTTCGAACCGGAACGGAATGATGCTCTGGAACTGAACCCGAACCGAACCCGAAAGGCTTGAACCCGAACCCGAACCGAACCCGAAAAAATTCCGGTTCGACACCCTGTTTCCAAGGGCTTCGCGCCAGGAGGTTCTTTCTTCAGCCGGCAGAAAAGAGCCGACTAAGAACTGGCACAGACCGGGGGAATCCGACTGTTTAATTAAAACAAAGCATTGCGAGCGCCGCTGGTCGGTGCTGACGCATTGTGATTTCTGCCCTGTGCTCTGAATGTCAACGTGAAGAAATATAAAGAAGCGTGGGTAGACGGCGGGAGTAACTAAGACTCTATAAGCGGTGCAGCCGAGCCCGGACCAGCGTCGGAACCTTCCTGTGGACAGCCACAGCTGTACCTATTTCCATGGGCTTCGCGCCTAGAGGTTCTTGCTACAGCCGGCAGAACAGAGCCAACTCAGAACTGGCACAGACCGGGGGAATCTGACTGTCTAATTAAAACAAACCATTGCTAGGGCTGCTGGTCGGTGCTGACGCAATGTGATTTGTGCACAGTGCTCTGAATGTCAACGTGAAGAAATATAAAAAAGCACGGGTAGACGGCGGGAGTGACTATAACTCTATAAGCGGTGCGACCGAGCCCGGACCAGCGTCCGGACCTTCCTGTGGAAAGCCACTGCTGTTGTTGTTTCCATGGGCTTCGCGCATGGAGGTTCTTGCTTCAGCCGGCATAACAGAAGCGACTCAGAACTGGCACAGACCGGGGTAACCCGACTGTCTAATTAAAACAAAGCATTGCTAGGGCCGCTGGTCGGTGCTGACGGAATGTGATTTGTGCCCAGTGCTCTGAATGTCAATGTAAAGAAATATAAAAAAGCGCGGGTAGACGGCGGGAGTAACTATGACTCTGTAAGCAGAGCGACCGAGCCTGGACCAGCGTCGGGACCTTCCTGTGGAAAGCCACCGCTGTTGTTGTTTCCATGGGCTTCGCGCATGGAGGTTCTTGCTCCAGCCGGCAGAACAGAGGCGACTCAGAACTGGCACAGACGGGGGAATCCGACTGTCTAATTAAAACAAAGCATTGCTAGGGCCGCTGGTCGGTGCTGACACAATGTGATTTGTGCCCAGTGCTCTGAATGTCAACGTAGAGAAATATAAAAAACCCCGGGTAGACGGCGGGAGTAACTATGACTCTATAAGCGGTGCGACCGAGCCCGGACCAGCGTCGGGACCTTCCTGTGGAAAGCCACCGCTGTTGTGTCCATGGGCTTCCCGCCTGGAGGTTCTTGCCTCAGCCGGCATAACAGAAGCGACTCAGAACTGGCACAGACCGGGGTAACCCGACTGTCTAATTAAAACAAAGCATTGCTAGGGCTGCTGGTTGGTCTGACGCAATGTGATTTGTGCCCAGTGCTCTGAATGTCAACGTAAAGAAATATAAAAAAGTGCGGGTAGACGGCGGGAGTAACTATGACACTGTAAGCGGAGCGACCGAGCCCGGACCAGCGTCGGGACCTTCCTGTGGAAAGCCACCGCTGTTGTTGTTTCCATGGGCTTCACGCATGGAGGTTCTTGCTCCAGTAGGCAGAACAGAGGCGACTCAGAAGTGGCACAGACCGGGGAAATCCGACTGTCTAATTAAAACAAAGCATTGCTAGGGCCGCTGGTCGGTGCTGACACAATGTGATTTGTGCCCAGTGCTCTGAATGTCAACGTGGAGAAATATAAAAAAGCGCGGGTAGACAGCAGGAGTAACTATGACTCCATAAGCGGTGCAACCGAGCTCGGACCAGCGTCGGGACCTTCCTGTGGAAAGCCACAGCTGTGCTTGTTTCCATGGGCTTCGCGCCACGAGGTTCTTGCTTCAGCCGGCAGAAAAGAGCTGACTCAGAACTGGCACAGACCGGGGAATCTGACTGTCTAATTAAAACAAACCATTGCGAGCACCGCTGGTCGGTGCTGACGCAATGTGAATTCTGCCCTGTGCTCTGAATGTCAACGTGAAGAAATATGAAGAAGCGTGGGTAGACGGCGGGAGTAACTAAGACTCTATAAGCAGAGCGGCCGAGCAGGGACCAGCGTCGGGACCTTCCTGTGGAAAGCCACAGCTGTGCTAGTTTCCATGGGCTTCGCGCCAGGAGGTTCTTGCCTCAACCGGCAGAACAGAGCCGACTCAGAACTGGCACAGACCGGGGGAATCCGACTGTCTACTTAAAACAAAGCATTCCTAGGGCCGCTGGTCGGTGCTGACGCAATGTGATTTGTGCCCAGTGCTCTGAATGTCAACGTGAAGAAATATAAAAAAGCTCGGGTAAACGGCGAGAGTAACTATGGCTCTACAAGCGGTGCGGCAGAACCCGGACCAGAGTCGGGACCTTCCTGTGGAAAGCCACCGCTGTTGTATCCATGGGATTCCCGCCTGGAGGTTCTTGCCTCAGCCGGCAGAACAGAGCCGACTCAGAACTGGCACAGACCGGGGGAATCCGACTGTCTACTCAAAACAAAGCATTGCTAGGGCCGCTGGTCGGTGCTGACGATATGTGATTTGTGCCCAGTGCTCTGAATGTCAACGTGAAGAAATATAAAAAAGCTCGGGTAGACGGCGAGAGTAACTATGACTCTATGCGCTGTGCGACCGAGTTCGTTCCAGCGTCGGGACCTTCCTGTAGAAAGCCACAGCTGTGCTTGTGCCGACTAAGAACTGGCGCAGACCGGGGGAATCCGACTGTCTGATTAAAACAAAGCATTGCTAGGGCCGCTGGTTGGTGCTGACACAATGTGATTCGTGCCCAGTGCTCTGAATGTCAACGCGAAGAATTATAAAAAAGCGCGGGTAGACGGCGGGAGTAACTATAACTCTATAAGCGGTACGACCTAGCCCGGACCCGCGTCGGGACCTTCCTGTGGAAATCCACCGCTGTTGTTGTTTCCATGGGCTTCGCGCATGGAGGTTCTTGCTACAGCCGGCGGAACAGAGCGGACCCAGAACTGGCACAGACCGGGGGAATCTGACTGTCTAATTAAAACAAAGCATTGCTAGGGCCGGTGGTCAGTGCTGACGCAATGTGATTTCTGCCCTGTGCTCTAAATGTCAACGTAAAGAAATATAAAAGAGCGCGGGTAGACGGAGGGAGTAACTATGACTCTACAAGCGGTGCAGCGGAGCCCGGACCAGCGTCGGAACCTTCCTGTAGGCACAGCTGTACTTATTTCCATGGGCTTCGCGCCTGGAGGTTCTTGCTACAGCAGGCAGAACAGAGCGGACTCAGAACTGCCACAGACCGGGAGAATCTGACTGTCTAATTAAAACAAAGCATTGCTAGGGCCGCTGGTCGCGGCTGACGCAATGTGATTTGTGCCCAGTGCTCTGAATGTCAACGTGAAAAAATATAAAAAAGTGCGGGTAGACGGCGGGAGTAACTACGACTCTGTAAGCGGAGCGACCGAGCCCGGACCAGCGTCGGGACCTTCCTGTGGAAAGCCACCGCTGTTGTTGTTTCCATGGGCTTTGCGCATGGAGGTTCTTGCTTCAGCCGGCAGAACCGGGGCGCCTCAGAACTGGCACAGACCGGGGGAATCCGACTGTCTAATTAAAACAAAGCATTGCTAGGGCCGCTGGTCGGTGCTGACGCAATGTGATTTGTGCCTAGTGCTCTGAATGTCAATGTAAAGAAATATAAAAAAGTGCGGGTAGACGGCGGGAGTAACTATGACTCTGTAAGCAGAGCGACCGAGCCTGGACCAGCGTCGGGACCTTCCTGCGGAAAGCCACCGCTGTTGTTGTTTCCATGGGCTTCGCGCATGGAGGTTCTTGCTTCAGCCGGCAGAACAGAGGCGACTCAGAACTGGCACAGACTGGGGGAATCCGACTGTCTAATTAAAACAAAGCATTGCTAGGGCCGCTGGTCGGTGCTGACACAATGTGATTTGTGCCCAGTGCTCTGAATGTCAACGTGGAGAAATATAAAAAAGCGCGGGTAGACGGCGGGAGTAACTATGACTCTAAAAGCGGTGCGACCGAGCCCGGACCAGCGTCGGGACCTTCCTGTGGAAAGCCACAGCTGTGCTTGTTTCCATGGGCTTCGCGCCACGAGGTTCTTGCTTCAGCCGGCAGAAAAGAGCTGACTCAGAACTGGCACAGACCGGGGAATCCGACTGTCTAATTAAAACAAAGCATTGCTAGGGCCGCTGGTCGGTGCTGACGCAATGTGATTTGTGCCCAGTGCTCTAAATGTCAACGTGAAGAAATATAAAAAAAAGGTCGGGAAGACGGCGAGAGTAACTATGACTCTATAAGCGGTGCGACCGAGCCCGGACCAGCGTCGGGATCTTCCTGTGGAAAGCCACCGCTGTTGTGTCCATGGGCTTCCCGCCTGGAGGTTCTTGCCTCAGCCGGCAGAACAGAGCCGACTCAGAACTGGCACAGACCGGGGGAATCCGACTGTCTACTTAAAACAAAGCATTGCTAGGGCCGCTGGTCGGTGCTGACACAATGTGATTTCTGCCCTGTGCTCTAAATTTCAACGTTAAGAAATATAAAAAAGCGCGGGTAAACGGCGGGAGTAACTATGGCTCTATAAGCGGTGCGGCAGAACCTGGACCAGAGTCGGGACCTTCCTGTGGAAAGCCACCGCTGTTGTTTCCATGGGATTCCCGCCTGGAGGTTCTTGCCTCAGCCGGCAGAACAGAGCCGACTCAGAACTGGCACAGACCGGGGGAATCCGACTGTCTACTCAAAACAAAGCATTGCTAGGGCCGCTGGTCGGTGCTGCCGCAGTGTGATTTGTGCCCAGTGCTCTGAATGTCAACGTGAAGAAATATAAAAAACTCGGGTAGACGGCGAGAGTAACTATGACTCTATGCGCTGTGCGGCCGAGCCCGGACCAGCGTCGGGACCTTCCTGTGGAAAGCCACAGCTGTGCTTGTGCCGACTAAGAACTGGCACAGACCGGGGGAATCCGACAGTGTAATTAAATCAAAGCATTGCTAGGGCCGCTGGTCGGTGCTGACGCAACGTGATTTCTGCCCTGTGCTCTGAATGTCAACGTGAAGAAATATAAAAAAGCGCGGGTAAACAGCGCGAGTAACTATGACTCTATAAGCGGTGCGACCGAGCGCGGACCAGCGTCGGGACCTTCCTGTGGAAAGCCACAGCTGTGCTTGTTTTCATGGGCTTCGCGCCAGGAGGTTCTTGCTTCAGCCGGCAGAAAAGAGCTGACTAAGAACTGGCACAGACCGGGGAATCTCACTGTTTAAATAAAACAACGCATTGCTAGCGGCGCTGGTCGGTGCTCACGCAATGTGATTTCTGCCCTGTGCTCTGAATGTCAACGTGAAGAAATATAAAAAAGCGCTGGTAAACAGCGCGAGTAACTATAACTCTATAAGCGGTGCGACCGAGCGTCGGGACATTCCTGTGGAAAGCCACAGCTGTGCTTGTTTCCATGGGCTTCTAGCCAGGAGGTTCTTGCTTCAGCCGGCAGAAAAGAGCTCACTCAGAACTGGCACAGACCGGGGAATCTGACTGTCTAAGAAAACAAAGCATTGCGAGCGCCGCTGGTCGGTGCTGACGCAATGTGATTTCTGACCTGTGCTCTAAATGTCAACGTGAAGAAATATAAAAAAGCGCGCGTAAACGGTGGGAGTAACTATGGCTCTATAAGCGGTGCGGCCGAACCCAGACCGAGTCAGGACCTTCCTGTGGAAAGCCACCGCTGTTGTTTACATAGGCTTCCTGCCTGGAGGTTCTTGCCTCAGCCGGAAGAACAGAGCCGAAGCAGAACTGGCACAGACCGGGGGGAACCCGACTCTCTAATTAAAACAAAGCATTGCTAGGGTCGCTGGTCGGTGCTGACGCAATGTGATTTGTGCCCTGTGCTCTAAATGTCAACGTAAAGAAATATTAAAAAAGCGCTGGTAAACAGCGCGAGTAACTATGACTCTATAAGCGGTGCGACCGAGCGCGGACCAGCGTCGGGACCTTCCTGTGGAAAGCCACAGCTGTGCTTGTTTTCATGGGCTTCGCGCCAGGAGGTTCTTGCTTCAGCCGGCAGAAAAGAGCTGACTAAGAACTGGCACAGACCGGGGAATCTCACTGTTTAAATAAAACAACGCATTGCGAGAGGCGCTGGTCGGTGCTCGCGCAATGTGATTTCTGCCCTGTGCTCTGAATGTCAACGTGAAGAAATATAAAAAAGCGCTGGTAAACAGCGCGAGTAACTATAACTCTATAAGCGGTGCGACCGAGCGCGGACCAGCGTCGGGACCTTCCTGTGGAAAGCCACAGCTGTGCTTGTTTCCATGGGCTTCGCGCCAGGAGGTTCTTGCTTCAGCCGGCAGAAAAGAGCTGATTAAGAACTGGCACAGACTGGGAAATCTATTTAATTACAACAAAGCATTGCTAGGGTCGCTGGTCGGTGCTGACGCAATGTGATTCGTGCCCAGTGCTCTGAATGTCAACGTGAAGAAATATAAAAAAGCGCGGGTAGACGGCGGGAGTAACTATAGCACTATGAGTGGTGCGGCGTAGCCCGGACTAGCGTCGGGACCTTCCTGTGGAAAGCCACCGCTGTTGTATCCATGGGATTCCCGCCTGGAGGTTCTTGCCTCAGCCGGCAGAACAGAGCCGACTCAGAACTGGCACAGACCGGGGGAATCCGACTGTCTACTCAAAACAAAGCATTGCTAGGGCCGCTGGTCGGTGCTGACGATATGTGATTTGTGCCCAGTGCTCTGAATGTCAACGTGAAGAAATATAAAAAAGCTCGGGTAGACGGCGAGAGTAACTATGACTCTATGCGCTGTGCGACCGAGTTCTGACCAGCGTCGGGACCTTCCTGTGGAAAGCCACAGCTGTGCTTGTGCCGACTAAGAACTGGCGCAGACCGGGGGAATCCGACTGTCTGATTAAAACAAAGCATTGCTAGGGCCGCTGGTTGGTGCTGACACAATGTGATTCGTGCCCAGTGCTCTGAATGTCAACGCGAAGAATTATAAAAAAGCGCAGGTAGACGGCGGGAGTAACTATAACTCTATAAGCGGTACGACCTAGCCCGGACCCGCGTCGGGACCTTCCTGTGGAAAGTCACCGCTGTTGTTGTTTCCATGGGCTTCGCGCATGGAGGTTCTTGCTACAGCCGGCGGAACAGAGCGGACCCAGAACTGGCACAGACCGGGGGAATCTGACTGTCTAATTAAAACAAAGCATTGCTAGGGCCGGTGGTCAGTGCTGACGCAATGTGATTTCTGCCCTGTGCTCTAAATGTCAACGTAAAGAAATATAAAAGAGCGCGGGTAGACGGCGGGAGTAACTATGACTCTACAAGCGGTGCAGCGGAGCCCGGACCAGCGTCGGAACCTTCCTGTAGGCACAGCTGTACTTATTTCCATGGGCTTCGCGCCTGGAGGTTCTTGCTACAGCAGGCAGAACAGAGCGGACTCAGAACTGCCACAGACCGGGAGAATCTGACTGTCTAATTAAAACAAAGCATTGCTAGGGCCGCTGGTCGCGGCTGACGCAATGTGATTTGTGCCTAGTGCTCTGAATGTCAACGTGAAAAAATATAAAAAAGTGCGGGTAGACGGCGGGAGTAACTACGACTCTGTAAGCGGAGCGACCGAGCCCGGACCAGCGTCGGGACCTTCCTGTGGAAAGCCACCGCTGTTGTTTCCATGGGCTTTGCGCATGGAGGTTCTTGCTTCAGCCGGCAGAACCGAGGCGCCTCAGAACTGGCACAGACCGGGGGAATCCGACTGTCTAATTAAAACAAAGCATTGCTAGGGCCGCAGGTCGGTGCTGACGCAATGTGATTTGTGCCTAGTGCTCTGAATGTCAATGTAAAGAAATATAAAAAAGTGCGGGTAGACGGCGGGAGTAACTATGACTCTGTAAGCAGAGCGACCGAGCCTGGACCAGCGTCGGGACCTTCCTGTGGAAAGCCACCGCTGTTGTTGTTTCCATGGGCTTCGCGCATGGAGGTTCTTGCTTCAGCCGGCAGAACAGAGGCGACTCAGAACTGGCACAGACTGGGGGAATCCGACTGTCTAATTAAAACAAAGCATTGCTAGGGCCGCTGGTCGGTGCTGACACAATGTGATTTGTGCCCAGTGCTCTGAATGTCAACGTGGAGAAATATAAAAAAGCGCGGGTAGACGGCGGGAGTAACTATGACTCTAAAAGCGGTGCGACCGAGCCCGGACCAGCGTCGGGACCTTCCTGTGGAAAGCCACAGCTGTGCTTGTTTCCATGGGCTTCGCGCCACGAGGTTCTTGCTTCAGCCGGCAGAAAAGAGCTGACTCAGAACTGGCACAGACCGGGGAATCCGACTGTCTAATTAAAACAAAGCATTGCTAGTGCCGCTGGTCGGTGCTGACGCAATGTGATTTGTGCCCAGTGCTCTGAATGTCAACGAGAAGAAATATAAAAAAAAGGTCGGGTAGACGGCGAGAGTAACTATGACTCTTTAAGCGGTGCGACCGAGCCCGGACCAGCGTCGGGATCTTCCTGTGGAAAGCCACCGCTGTTGTGTCCATGGGCTTCCCGCCTGGAGGTTCTTGCTTTACCCGGCAGAACAGAGCCGACTCATAACTGGCACAGACCGGGGGAATCCGACTGTCTACTTAAAACAAAGCATTGCTAGGGCCGCTGGTCGGTGCTGACACAATGTGATTTCTGCCCTGTGCTCTAAATTTCAACGTTAAGAAATATAAAAAAGCGCGGGTAAACGGCGGGAGTAACTATGGCTCTATAAGCGGTGCGGCAGAACCTGGACCAGAGTCGGGACCTTCCTGTGGAAAGCCACCGCTGTTGTTTCCATGGGATTCCCGCCTGGAGGTTCTTGCCTCAGCCGGCAGAACAGAGCCGACTCAGAACTGGCACAGACCGGGGGAATCCGACTGTCTACTCAAAACAAAGCATTGCTAGGGCCGCTGGTCGGTGCTGCCGCAGTGTGATTTGTGCCCAGTGCTCTGAATGTCAACGTGAAGAAATATAAAAAACTCGGGTAGACGGCGAGAGTAACTATGACTCTATGCGCTGTGCGGCCGAGCCCGGACCAGCGTCAGGACCTTCCTGTGGAAAGCCACAGCTGTGCTTGTGCCGACTAAGAACTGGCACAGACCGGGGGAATCCGACAGTGTAATTAAATCAAAGCATTGCTAGGGCCGCTGGTCGGTGCTGACGCAACGTGATTTCTGCCCTGTGCTCTGAATGTCAACGTGAAGAAATATAAAAAAGCGCGGGTAAACAGCGCGAGTAACTATGACTCTATAAGCGGTGCGACCGAGCGCGGACCAGCGTCAGGACCTTCCTGTGGAAAGCCACAGCTGTGCTTGTTTTCATGGGCTTCGCGCCAGGAGGTTCTTGCTTCAGCCGGCAGAAAAGAGCTGACTAAGAACTGGCACAGACCGGGGAATCTCACTGTTTAAATAAAACAACGCATTGCGAGCGGCGCTGGTCGGTGCTCACGAAATGTGATTTCTGCCCTGTGCTCTGAATGTCAACGTGAAGAAATATAAAAAAGCGCTGGTAAACAGCGCGAGTAACTATAACTCTATAAGCGGTGCGACCGAGCGTCGGGACATTCCTGTGGAAAGCCACAGCTGTGCTTGTTTCCATGGGCTTCTAGCCAGGAGGTTCTTGCTTCAGCCGGCAGAAAAGAGCTCACTCAGAACTGGCACAGACCGGGGAATCTGAATGTCTAATTAAAACAAAGCATTGCTAGGGTTGCTGGTCGGTGCTGACGCAATGTGATTTCTGCCCTGTGCTCTAAATGTCAACGTGAAGAAATATTAAAAAAGCGCTGGTAAACAGCGCGAGTAACTATAACTCTATAAGCGGTGCGACCGAGCGCGGACCAGCGTCGGGACCTTCCTGTGGAAAGCCACAGCTGTGCTTGTTTCCATGGGCTTCGCGCCAGGAGGTTCTTGCTTCAGCCGGCAGAAAAGAGCTGATTAAGAACTGGCACAGACTGGGAAATCTATTTAATTACAACAAAGCAATTCTAGGGTCGCTGGTCGGTGCTGACGCAATGTGATTCGTGCCCAGTGCTCTGAATGTCAACGTGAAGAAATATAAAAAAGCGCGGGTAGACGGCGGGAGTAACTATAGCTCTATGAGTGGTGCGGCGTAACCCGGACTAGCGTCGGGACCTTCCTGTGGAAAGCCACAGCTGCGCTTGTTTCCATGGGCTTCGCGCCTGGAGGTTCTCTTTTCGGCTGGCTGAAATGAGCCGACTCAGAACTGGCACAGACCGGGGGAATCCGACTGTATAATTAAAACAAAGCATTGCGAGCGCCGCTGGTCGGTGCTAACGCAATGTGATTTCTGCCCTGTGCTCTGAATGTCAACGTGAAGAAATATAAAGCGTGGGTAGACGGCAGGTGTAACTAAGACTCTATAAGCGGAGCGGCCGAGCAGGGACCAGCGTCGGGACCTTCCTGTGGAAAGCCACAGCTGTGCTAGTTTCCTTGGGCTTCGCGCCTGGAGGTTCTTGCTTTAGCTGGCAGAACGGAGCCGACTCAGAACTGGCACAGACCGGGGGAATCCGACTGTCTTATTAAAACAAAGCATTGCTAGGGCCGCTGGTCGGTGCTGACGCAATGTGATTTGTGCCTAGTGCTCTGAATGTCAATGTAAAGAAATATAAAAAAGTGCGGGTAGACGGCGGGAGTAACTATGACTCCGTAAGCAGAGCGACCGAGCCTGGACCAGCGTCGGGACCTTCCTGTGGAAAGCCACCGCTGTTGTTGTTTCCATGGGCTTCGCGCATGGAGGTTCTTGCTTCACCCGGCAGAACAGAGGCGACTCAGAACTGGCACAGACCGGGGAATCTGACTGTCTAATTAAAACAAACCATTGCGAGCACCGCTGGTCGGTGCTGACGCAATGTGAATTCTGCCCTGTGCTCTGAATGTCAACGTGAAGAAATATAAAGAAGCGTGGGTAGACGGCGGGAGTAACTAAGACTCTATAAGCAGAGCGGCCGAGCAGGGACCAGCGTCGGGACCTTCCTGTGGAAAGCCACAGCTGTGCTAGTTTCCATGGGCTTCGCGCCAGGAGGTTCTTGCCTCAACCGGCAGAACAGAGCCGACTCAGAACTGGCACAGACCGGGGGAATCCGACTGTCTACTTAAAACAAAGCATTCCTAGGGCCGCTGGTCGGTGCTGACGCAATGTGATTTGTGCCCAGTGCTCTGAATGTCAACGTGAAGAAATATAAAAAACCTCGGGTAAACGGCGGGAGTAACTATGGCTCTACAAGCGGTGCGGCAGAACCCGGACCAGAGTCGGGACCTTCCTGTGGAAAGCCACCGCTGTTGTATCCATGGGATTCCCGCCTGGAGGTTCTTGCCTCAGCTGGCAGGACAGAGCCGACTCAGAACTGGCACAGACCGGGGGAATCCGACTGTCTACTCAAAACAAAGCATTGCTAGGGCCGCTGGTCGGTGCTGGCGATATGTGATTTGTGCCCAGTGCTCTGAATGTCAACGTGAAGAAATATAAAAAAGCTCGGGTAGACGGCGAGAGTAACTATGACTCTATGCGCTGTGCGACCGAGTTCGGACCAGCGTCGGGACCTTCCTGTGGAAAGCCACAGCTGTGCTTCTGCCGACTAAGAACTGGCGCAGACCGGGGGAATCCGACTGTCTGATTAAAACAAAGCATTGCTAGGGCCGCTGGTTGGTGCTGACGCAATGTGATTCGTGCCCAGTGCTCTGAATGTCAACGCGAAGAATTATAAAAAAGCGCGGGTAGACGGCGGGAGTAACTATAACTCTATAAGCGGTACGACCTAGCCCGGACCCGCGTCGGGACCTTCCTGTGGAAAGCAACCGCTGTTGTTGTTTCCATGGGCTTCGCGCATGGAGGTTCTTGCTACAGCCGGCGGAACAGAGCGGACCCAGAACTGGCACAGACCGGGGGAATCTGACTGTCTAATTAAAACAAAGCATTGCTAGGGCCGGTGGTCAGTGCTGACGCAATGTGATTTCTGCCCTGTGCTCTAAATGTCAACGTAAAGAAATATACGGAAAAGCGCGGGTAAACGGCGCGAGTAACTATAGCTTGATAAGCAGTGCAGCGGAGCCCGGACCAGCGTCGGAACCTTCCTGTAGGCACAGCTGTACTTATTTCCATGGGCTTCGCGCCTGGAGGTTCTTGGTACAGCAGGCAGAACAGAGCGGACTCAGAACTGCCACAGACCGGGAGAGTCTGACTGTCTAATTAAAACAACGCATTGCGAGCGGCGCTGGTCGGTGCTCGCGCAATGTGATTTCTGCCCTGTGCTCTGAATGTCAACGTGAAGAAATATAAAAAAGCGCTGGTAAACAGCGCGAGTAACTATAACTCTATAAGCGGTGCGACCGAGCGCGGACCAGCGTCGGGACCTTCCTGTGGAAAGCCACAGCTGTGCTTGTTTCCATGGGCTTCGCGCCAGGAGGTTCTTGCTTCAGCCGGCAGAAAAGAGCTGATTAAGAACTGGCACAGACTGGGAAATCTATTTAATTACAACAAAGCATTGCTAGGGTCTCTGGTCGGTGCTGACGCAATGTGATTCGTGCCCAGTGCTCTGAATGTCAACGTGAAGAAATATAAAAAAGCGCGGGTAGACGGCGGGAGTAACTATAGCTCTATGAGTGGTGCGGCGTAGCCCGGACTAGCGTCGGGACCTTCCTGTGGAAAGCCACAGCTGCGCTTGTTTCCATGGGCTTCGCGCCTATAGGTTCTCGCTTCGGCTGGCTGAAAAGAGCCGACTCAGAACTGGCACAGACCGGGGGAATCCGACTGTATAATTAAAACAAAGCATTGCGAGCGCCGCTGGTCGGTGCTAACGCAATGTGATTTCTGCCCTGTGCTCTGAATGTCAACGTGAAGAAATATAAAGCGTGGGTAGACGGCAGGTGTAACTAAGACTCTATAAGCGGAGCGGCCGAGCAGGGACCAGCATCGGGACCTTCCTGTGGAAAGCCACAGCTGTGCTAGTTTCCATAGGCTTCGCGCCTGGAGGTTCTTGCTTCAGCCGGCAGAACGGAGCCGACTCAGAACTGGCACAGACCGGGGGAATCCGACTGTCTTATTAAAACAAAGCATTGCTAGGGCCGCTGGTCGGTGCTGACGCAATGTGATTTGTGCACAGTGGTCTGCATGTCAACGTGAAGAAATATAAAAAAGCGCGGGTAGACGGCGGGAGTAACTATGACTCTATAAGCGGTGCGACCGAGCCTGCACCAGCGTCGGGACCTTCCTGTGGAAAGCCACCGCTGTTGTTGTTTCCATGGGCTTCCCGCATGGAGGTTCTTGCTTCAGCCGGCAGAACAGAGGCGACTCAGAACTGGCACAGACTGGGGGAATCCGACTGTCTAATTAAAACAAAGCATTGCTAGGGCCGCTGGTCGGTGCTGCCACAATGTGATTTGTGCCCAGTGCTCTGAATGTCAACGTGGAGAAATATAAAAAAGCGCGGGTAGACGGCGGGAGTAACTATGACTCTACAAGCGGTGCAGCGGAGCCCGGACCAGCGTCGGGACCTTCCTGTAGGCACAGCTGTACTTATTTCCATGGGCTTCGCGCCTGGAGGTTCTTGCTACAGCAGGCAGAACAGAGCGGACTCAGAACTGCCACAGACCGGGAGAATCTGACTGTCTAATTAAAACAAAGCATTGCTAGGGCCGCTGGTCGCGGCTGACGCAATGTGATTTGTGCCCAGTGCTCTGAATGTCAACGTGAAAAAATATAAAAAAGTGCGGGTAGACGGCGGGAGTAACTACGACTCTGTAAGCGGAGCGACCGAGCCCGGACCAGCGTCGGGACCTTCCTGTGGAAAGCCACCGCTGTTGTTGTTTCCATGGGCTTTGCGCATGGAGGTTCTTGCTTCAGCCGGCAGAACCGAGGCGCCTCAGAACTGGCACAGACCGGGGGAATCCGACTGTCTAATTAAAACAAAGCATTGCTAGGGCCGCTGGTCGGTGCTGACGCAATGTGATTTGTGCCTAGTGCTCTGAATGTCAATGTAAAGAAATATAAAAAAGCGCGGGTAGACGGCGGGAGTAACTATGACTCTATAAGCGGTGCGACCGAGCCCGGACCAGCGTCGGGATCTTCCTGTGGAAAGCCACCGCTGTTGTGTCCATGGGCTTCCCGCCTGGAGGTTCTTGCCTCAGCCGGCAGAACAGAGCCGACTCAGAACTGGCACAGACCGGGGGAATCCGACTGTCTACTTAAAACAAAGCATTGCTAGGGCCGCTGGTCGGTGCTGACACAATGTGATTTCTGCCCTGTGCTCTAAATTTCAACGTTAAGAAATATAAAAAAGCGCGGGTAAACGGCGGGAGTAACGATGGCTCTATAAGCGGTGCGGCAGAACCTGGACCAGAGTCGGGACCTTCCTGTGGAAAGCCACCGCTGTTGTTTCCATGGGATTCCCGCCTGGAGGTTCTTGCCTCAGCCGGCAGAACAGAGCCGACTCAGAACTGGCACAGACCGGGGGAATCCGACTGTCTACTCAAAACAAAGCATTGCTAGGGCCGCTGGTCGGTGCTGCCGCAGTGTGATTTGTGCCCAGTGCTCTGAATGTCAACGTGAAGAAATATAAAAAACTCGGGTAGACGGCGAGAGTAACTATGACTCTATGCGCTGTGCGGCCGAGCCCGGACCAGCGTCGGGACCTTCCTGTGGAAAGCCACAGCTGTGCTAGTTTCCATGGGCTTCGCGCCTGGAGGTTCTTGCTTCAGCCAGCAGAACGGAGCCGACTCAGAACTGGCACAGACCGGGGGAATCCGACTGTCTTATTAAAACAAAGCATTGCTAGGGCCGCTGGTCGGTGCTGACGCAATGTGATTTGTGCCTAGTGCTCTGAATGTCAATGTAAAGAAATATAAAAAAGTGCGGGTAGACGGCGGGAGTAACTATGACTCTGTAAGCAGAGCGACCGAGCCTGGACCAGCGTCGGGACCTTCCTGTGGAAAGCCACCGCTGTTGTTGTTTCCATGGGCTTCGCGCATGGAGGTTCTTGCTTCACCCGGCAGAACAGAGGCGACTCAGAACTGGCACAGACTGGGGGAATCCGACTGTCTAATTAAAACAAAGCATTGCTAGGGCCGCTGGTCGGTGCTGACACAATGTGATTTGTGCCCAGTGCTCTGAATGTCAACGTGGAGAAATATAAAAAAGCGCGGGTAGACGGCGCGAGTAACTATGACTCTAAAAGCGGTGCGACCGAGCTCGGACCAGCTTCGGGACCTTCCTGTGGAAAGCCACAGCTGTGCTTGTTTCCATGGGCTTCGCGCCACGAGGTTCTTGCTTCAGCCGGCAGAAAAGAGCTGACTCAGAACTGGCACAGACCGGGGAATCTAACTGTGTAATTAAAACAAACCATTGCGAGCACCGCTGGTCGGTGCTGACGCAATGTGAATTCTGCCCTGTGCTCTGAATGTCAACGTGAAGAAATATAAAGAAGCGTGGGTAGACGGCGGGAGTAACTAAGACTCTATAAGCAGAGCGGCCGAGCAGGGACCAGCGTCGGGACCTTCCTGTGGAAAGCCACAGCTGTGCTAGTTTCCATGGGCTTCGCGCCAGGAGGTTCTTGCCTCAACCGGCAGAACAGAGCCGACTCAGAACTGGCACAGACCGGGGGAATCCGACTGTCTACTTAAAACAAAGCATTCCTAGGGCCGCTGGTCGGTGCTGACGCAATGTGATTTGTGCCCAGTGCTCTGAATGTCAACGTGAAGAAATATAAAAAAGCTCGGGTAAACGGCGGGAGTAACTATGGCTCTACAAGCGGTGCGGCAGAACCCGGACCAGAGTCGGGACCTTCCTGTGGAAAGCCACCGCAGTTGTATCCATGGGATTCCCGCCTGGAGGTTCTTGCCTCAGCTGGCAGAACAGAGCCGACTCAGAACTGGCACAGACCGGGGGAATCCGACTGTCTACTCAAAACAAAGCATTGCTAGGGCCGCTGGTCGGTGCTGACGATATGTGATTTGTGCCCAGTGCTCTGAATGTCAACGTGAAGAAATATAAAAAATCTCGGGTAGACGGCGAGAGTAACTATGACTCTATGCGCTGTGCGACCGAGTTCGGACCAGCGTCGGGACCTTCCTGTGGAAAGCCACAGCTGTGCTTGTGCCGACTAAGAACTGGCGCAGGCCGGGGGAATCCGACTGTCTGATTAAAACAAAGCATTGCTAGGGCCGCTGGTTGGTGCTGACGCAATGTGATTCGTGCCCAGTGCTCTGAATGTCAACGCGAAGAATTATAAAAAAGCGCGGGTAGATGGCGGGAGTAACTATAACTCTATAAGCGGTACGACCTAGCCCGGACCCGCGTCGGGACCTTCCTGTGGAAAGCCACCGCTGTTGTTGTTTCCATGGGCTTCGCGCATGGAGGTTCTTGCTACAGCCGGCGGAACAGAGCGGACCCAGAACTGGCACAGACCGGGGGAATCTGACTGTCTAATTAAAACAAAGCATTGCTAGGGCCGGTGGTCAGTGCTGACGCAATGTGATTTCTGCCCTGTGCTCTAAATGTCAACGTAAAGAAATATACGGAAAAGCGCGGGTAAACGGCGCGAGTAACTATAGCTTTATAAGCAGTGCAGCGGAGCCCGGACCAGCGTCGGAACCTTCCTGTAGGCACAGCTGTACTTATTTCCATGGGCTTCGCGCCTGGAGGTTCTTGCTACAGCAGGCAGAACAGAGCGGACTCAGAACTGCCACAGACCGGGAGAATCTGACTGTCTAATTAAAACAAAGCATTGCTAGGGCCGCTGGTCGCGGCTGACGCAATGTGATTTGTGCCCAGTGCTCTGAATGTCAACGTGAAAAAATATAAAAAAGTGCGGGTAGACGGCGGGAGTAACTACGACTCTGTAAGCGGAGCGACCGAGCCCGGACCAGCGTCGGGACCTTCCTGTGGAAAGCCACCGCTGTTGTTGTTTCCATGGGCTTTGCGCATGGAGGTTCTTGCTTCAGCCGGCAGAAAAGAGCTGACTAAGAACTGGCACAGACCGGGGAATCTCACTGTTTAAATAAAACAACGCATTGCGAGCGGCGCTGGTCGGTGCTCGCGCAATGTGATTTCTGCCCTGTGCTCTGAATGTCAACGTGAAGAAATATAAAAAAGCGCTGGTAAACAGCGCGAGTAACTATAACTCTATAAGCGGTGCGACCGAGCGCGGACCAGCGTCGGGACCTTCCTGTGGAAAGCCACAGCTGTGCTTGTTTCCATGGGCTTCGCGCCAGGAGGTTCTTGCTTCAGCCGGCAGAAAAGAGCTGATTAAGAACTGGCACAGACTGGGAAATCTATTTAATTACAACAAAGCATTGCTAGGGTCTCTGGTCGGTGCTGACGCAATGTGATTCGTGCCCAGTGCTCTGAATGTCAACGTGAAGAAATATAAAAAAGCGCGGGTAGACGGCGGGAGTAACTATAGCTCTATGAGTGGTGCGGCGTAGCCCGGACTAGCGTCGGGACCTTCCTGTGGAAAGCCACAGCTGCGCTTGTTTCCATGGGCTTCGCGCCTGGAGGTTCTCGCTTCGGCTGGCTGAAAAGAGCCGACTCAGAACTGGCACAGACCGGGGGAATCCGACTGTATAATTAAAACAAAGCATTGCGAGCGCCGCTGGTCGGTGCTAACGCAATGTGATTTCTGCCCTGTGCTCTGAATGTCAACGTGAAGAAATATAAAGCGTGGGTAGACGGCAGGTGTAACTAAGACTCTATAAGCGGAGCGGCCGAGCAGGGACCAGCGTCGGGACCTTCCTGTGGAAAGCCACAGCTGTGCTAGTTTCCATAGGCTTCGCGCCTGGAGGTTCTTGCTTCAGCCGGCAGAACGGAGCCGACTCAGAACTGGCACAGACCGGGGGAATCCGACTGTCTTATTAAAACAAAGCATTGCTAGGGCCGCTGGTCGGTGCTGACGCAATGTGATTTGTGCACAGTGGTCTGCATGTCAACGTGAAGAAATATAAAAAAGCGCGGGTAGACGGCGGGAGTAACTATGACTCTATAAGCGGTGCGACCGAGCCTGCACCAGCGTCGGGACCTTCCTGTGGAAAGCCACCGCTGTTGTTGTTTCCATGGGCTTCCCGCCTGGAGGTTCTTGCTTCAGCCGGCAGAACAGAGGCGACTCAGAACTGGCACAGACTGGGGGAATCCGACTGTCTACTTAAAACAAAGCATTGCTAGGGCCGCTGGTCGGTGCTGACACAATGTGATTTCTGCCCTGTGCTCTAAATTTCAACGTTAAAAAATATAAAAAAGCGCGGGTAAACGGCGGGAGTAACTATGGCTCTATAAGCGGTGCGGCAGAACCTGGACCAGAGTCGGGACCTTCCTGTGGAAAGCCACCGCTGTTGTTTCCATGGGATTCCCGCCTGGAGGTTCTTGCCTCAGCCGGCAGAACAGAGCCGACTCAGAACTGGCACAGACCGGGGGAATCCGACTGTCTACTCAAAACAAAGCATTGCTAGGGCCGCTGGTCGGTGCTGCCGCAGTGTGATTTGTGCCCAGTGCTCTGAATGTCAACGTGAAGAAATATAAAAAACTCGGGTAGACGGCGAGAGTAACTATGACTCTATGCGCTGTGCGGCCGAGCCCGGACCAGCGTCGGGACCTTCCTGTGGAAAGCCACAGCTGTGCTAGTTTCCATGGGCTTCGCGCCTGGAGGTTCTTGCTTCAGCCGGCAGAACGGAGCCGACTCAGAACTGGCACAGACCGGGGGAATCCGACTGTCTTATTAAAACAAAGCATTGCTAGGGCCGCTGGTCGGTGCTGACGCAATGTGATTTGTGCCTAGTGCTCTGAATGTCAATGTAAAGAAATATAAAAAAGTGCGGGTAGACGGCGGGAGTAACTATGACTCTGTAAGCAGAGCGACCGAGCCTGGACCAGCGTCGGGACCTTCCTGTGGAAAGCCACCGCTGTTGTTGTTTCCATGGGCTTCGCGCATGGAGGTTCTTGCTTCACCCGGCAGAACAGAGGCGACTCAGAACTGGCACAGACTGGGGGAATCCGACTGTCTAATTAAAACAAAGCATTGCTAGGGCCGCTGGTCGGTGCTGACACAATGTGATTTGTGCCCAGTGCTCTGAATGTCAACGTGGAGAAATATAAAAAAGCGCGGGTAGACGGCGCGAGTAACTATGACTCTAAAAGCGGTGCGACCGAGCTCGGACCAGCTTCGGGACCTTCCTGTGGAAAGCCACAGCTGTGCTTGTTTCCATGGGCTTCGCGCCACGAGGTTCTTGCTTCAGCCGGCAGAAAAGAGCTGACTCAGAACTGGCACAGACCGGGGAATCTAACTGTGTAATTAAAACAAACCATTGCGAGCACCGCTGGTCGGTGCTGACGCAATGTGAATTCTGCCCTGTGCTCTGAATGTCAACGTGAAGAAATATAAAGAAGCGTGGGTAGACGGCGGGAGTAACTAAGACTCTATAAGCAGAGCGGCCGAGCAGGGACCAGCGTCGGGACCTTCCTGTGGAAAGCCACAGCTGTGCTAGTTTCCATGGGCTTCGCGCCAGGAGGTTCTTGCCTCAACCGGCAGAACAGAGCCGACTCAGAACTGGCACAGACCGGGGGAATCCGACTGTCTACTTAAAACAAAGCATTCCTAGGGCCGCTGG
The DNA here is from genome assembly GCF_048455015.1 of Haemaphysalis longicornis. NCBI lineage: Eukaryota > Metazoa > Arthropoda > Arachnida > Ixodida > Ixodidae > Haemaphysalis > Haemaphysalis longicornis. The sequence goes on along the minus strand of NW_027526407.1, from coordinate 204,281,348 downwards.
TCGGTGCTGACGCAATGTGATTTGTGCCCAGTGCTCTGAATGTCAACGTGAAGAAATATAAAAAAGCTCGGGTAAACGGCGGGAGTAACTATGGCTCTACAAGCGGTGCGGCAGAACCCGGACCAGAGTCGGGACCTTCCTGTGGAAAGCCACCGCTGTTGTATCCATGGGATTCCCGCCTGGAGGTTCTTGCCTCAGCTGGCAGAACAGAGCCGACTCAGAACTGGCACAGACCGGGGGAATCCGACTGTCTACTCAAAACAAAGCATTGCTAGGGCCGCTGGTCGGTGCTGACGATATGTGATTTGTGCCCAGTGCTCTGAATGTCAACGTGAAGAAATATAAAAAATCTCGGGTAGACGGCGAGAGTAACTATGACTCTATGCGCTGTGCGACCGAGTTCGGACCAGCGTCGGGACCTTCCTGTGGAAAGCCACAGCTGTGCTTGTGCCGACTAAGAACTGGCGCAGACCGGGGGAATCCGACTGTCTGATTAAAACAAAGCATTGCTAGGGCCGCTGGTTGGTGCTGACGCAATGTGATTCGTGCCCAGTGCTCTGAATGTCAACGCGAAGAATTATAAAAAAGCGCGGGTAGATGGCGGGAGTAACTATAACTCTATAAGCGGTACGACCTAGCCCGGACCCGCGTCGGGACCTTCCTGTGGAAAGCCACCGCTGTTGTTGTTTCCATGGGCTTCGCGCATGGAGGTTCTTGCTACAGCCGGCGGAACAGAGCGGACCCAGAACTGGCACAGACCGGGGGAATCTGACTGTCTAATTAAAACAAAGCATTGCTAGGGCCGGTGGTCAGTGCTGACGCAATGTGATTTCTGCCCTGTGCTCTAAATGTCAACGTAAAGAAATATACGGAAAAGCGCGGGTAAACGGCGCGAGTAACTATAGCTTTATAAGCAGTGCAGCGGAGCCCGGACCAGCGTCGGAACCTTCCTGTAGGCACAGCTGTACTTATTTCCATGGGCTTCGCGCCTGGAGGTTCTTGCTACAGCAGGCAGAACAGAGCGGACTCAGAACTGCCACAGACCGGGAGAATCTGACTGTCTAATTAAAACAAAGCATTGCTAGGGCCGCTGGTCGCGGCTGACGCAATGTGATTTGTGCCCAGTGCTCTGAATGTCAACGTGAAAAAATATAAAAAAGTGCGGGTAGACGGCGGGAGTAACTACGACTCTGTAAGCGGAGCGACCGAGCCCGGACCAGCGTCGGGACCTTCCTGTGGAAAGCCACCGCTGTTGTTGTTTCCATGGGCTTTGCGCATGGAGGTTCTTGCTTCAGCCGGCAGAAAAGAGCTGACTAAGAACTGGCACAGACCGGGGAATCTCACTGTTTAAATAAAACAACGCATTGCGAGCGGCGCTGGTCGGTGCTCGCGCAATGTGATTTCTGCCCTGTGCTCTGAATGTCAACGTGAAGAAATATAAAAAAGCGCTGGTAAACAGCGCGAGTAACTATAACTCTATAAGCGGTGCGACCGAGCGCGGACCAGCGTCGGGACCTTCCTGTGGAAAGCCACAGCTGTGCTTGTTTCCATGGGCTTCGCGCCAGGAGGTTCTTGCTTCAGCCGGCAGAAAAGAGCTGATTAAGAACTGGCACAGACTGGGAAATCTATTTAATTACAACAAAGCATTGCTAGGGTCTCTGGTCGGTGCTGACGCAATGTGATTCGTGCCCAGTGCTCTGAATGTCAACGTGAAGAAATATAAAAAAGCGCGGGTAGACGGCGGGAGTAACTATAGCTCTATGAGTGGTGCGGCGTAGCCCGGACTAGCGTCGGGACCTTCCTGTGGAAAGCCACAGCTGCGCTTGTTTCCATGGGCTTCGCGCCTGGAGGTTCTCGCTTCGGCTGGCTGAAAAGAGCCGACTCAGAACTGGCACAGACCGGGGGAATCCGACTGTATAATTAAAACAAAGCATTGCGAGCGCCGCTGGTCGGTGCTAACGCAATGTGATTTCTGCCCTGTGCTCTGAATGTCAACGTGAAGAAATATAAAGCGTGGGTAGACGGCAGGTGTAACTAAGACTCTATAAGCGGAGCGGCCGAGCAGGGACCAGCGTCGGGACCTTCCTGTGGAAAGCCACAGCTGTGCTAGTTTCCATAGGCTTCGCGCCTGGAGGTTCTTGCTTCAGCCGGCAGAACGGAGCCGACTCAGAACTGGCACAGACCGGGGGAATCCGACTGTCTTATTAAAACAAAGCATTGCTAGGGCCGCTGGTCGGTGCTGACGCAATGTGATTTGTGCACAGTGGTCTGCATGTCAACGTGAAGAAATATAAAAAAGCGCGGGTAGACGGCGGGAGTAACTATGACTCTATAAGCGGTGCGACCGAGCCTGCACCAGCGTCGGGACCTTCCTGTGGAAAGCCACCGCTGTTGTTGTTTCCATGGGCTTCCCGCCTGGAGGTTCTTGCTTCAGCCGGCAGAACAGAGGCGACTCAGAACTGGCACAGACTGGGGGAATCCGACTGTCTACTTAAAACAAAGCATTGCTAGGGCCGCTGGTCGGTGCTGACACAATGTGATTTCTGCCCTGTGCTCTAAATTTCAACGTTAAAAAATATAAAAAAGCGCGGGTAAACGGCGGGAGTTACTATGGCTCTATAAGCGGTGCGGCAGAACCTGGACCAGAGTCGGGACCTTCCTGTGGAAAGCCACCGCTGTTGTTTCCATGGGATTCCCGCCTGGAGGTTCTTGCCTCAGCCGGCAGAACAGAGCCGACTCAGAACTGGCACAGACCGGGGGAATCCGACTGTCTACTCAAAACAAAGCATTGCTAGGGCCGCTGGTCGGTGCTGCCGCAGTGTGATTTGTGCCCAGTGCTCTGAATGTCAACGTGAAGAAATATAAAAAACTCGGGTAGACGGCGAGAGTAACTATGACTCTATGCGCTGTGCGGCCGAGCCCGGACCAGCGTCGGGACCTTCCTGTGGAAAGCCACAGCTGTGCTAGTTTCCATGGGCTTCGCGCCTGGAGGTTCTTGCTTCAGCCGGCAGAACGGAGCCGACTCAGAACTGGCACAGACCGGGGGAATCCGACTGTCTTATTAAAACAAAGCATTGCTAGGGCCGCTGGTCGGTGCTGACGCAATGTGATTTGTGCCTAGTGCTCTGAATGTCAATGTAAAGAAATATAAAAAAGTGCGGGTAGACGGCGGGAGTAACTATGACTCTGTAAGCAGAGCGACCGAGCCTGGACCAGCGTCGGGACCTTCCTGTGGAAAGCCACCGCTGTTGTTGTTTCCATGGGCTTCGCGCATGGAGGTTCTTGCTTCACCCGGCAGAACAGAGGCGACTCAGAACTGGCACAGACTGGGGGAATCCGACTGTCTAATTAAAACAAAGCATTGCTAGGGCCGCTGGTCGGTGCTGACACAATGTGATTTGTGCCCAGTGCTCTGAATGTCAACGTGGAGAAATATAAAAAAGCGCGGGTAGACGGCGCGAGTAACTATGACTCTAAAAGCGGTGCGACCGAGCTCGGACCAGCTTCGGGACCTTCCTGTGGAAAGCCACAGCTGTGCTTGTTTCCATGGGCTTCGCGCCACGAGGTTCTTGCTTCAGCCGGCAGAAAAGAGCTGACTCAGAACTGGCACAGACCGGGGAATCTGACTGTCTAATTAAAACAAACCATTGCGAGCACCGCTGGTCGGTGCTGACGCAATGTGAATTCTGCCCTGTGCTCTGAATGTCAACGTGAAGAAATATAAAGAAGCGTGGGTAGACGGCGGGAGTAACTAAGACTCTATAAGCAGAGCGGCCGAGCAGGGACCAGCGTCGGGACCTTCCTGTGGAAAGCCACAGCTGTGCTAGTTTCCATGGGCTTCGCGCCAGGAGGTTCTTGCCTCAACCGGCAGAACAGAGCCGACTCAGAACTGGCACAGACCGGGGGAATCCGACTGTCTACTTAAAACAAAGCATTCCTAGGGCCGCTGGTCGGTGCTGACGCAATGTGATTTGTGCCCAGTGCTCTGAATGTCAACGTGAAGAAATATAAAAAAGCTCGGGTAAACGGCGGGAGTAACTATGGCTCTACAAGCGGTGCGGCAGAACCCGGACCAGAGTCGGGACCTTCCTGTGGAAAGCCACCGCTGTTGTATCCATGGGATTCCCGCCTGGAGGTTCTTGCCTCAGCTGGCAGAACAGAGCCGACTCAGAACTGGCACAGACCGGGGGAATCCGACTGTCTACTCAAAACAAAGCATTGCTAGGGCCGCTGGTCGGTGCTGACGATATGTGATTTGTGCCCAGTGCTCTGAATGTCAACGTGAAGAAATATAAAAAATCTCGGGTAGACGGCGAGAGTAACTATGACTCTATGCGCTGTGCGACCGAGTTCGGACCAGCGTCGGGACCTTCCCGTGGAAAGCCACAGCTGTGCTTGTGCCGACTAAGAACTGGCGCAGACCGGGGGAATCCGACTGTCTGATTAAAACAAAGCATTGCTAGGGCCGCTGGTTGGTGCTGACGCAATGTGATTCGTGCCCAGTGCTCTGAATGTCAACGCGAAGAATTATAAAAAAGCGCGGGTAGACGGCGGGAGTAACTATAACTCTATAAGCGGTACGACCTAGCCCGGACCCGCGTCGGGACCTTCCTGTGGAAAGCCACCGCTGTTGCTGTTTCCATGGGCTTCGCGCATGGAGGTTCTTGCTACAGCCGGTGGAACAGAGCGGACCCAGAACTGGCACAGACCGGGGGAATCTGACTGTCTAATTAAAACAAAGCATTGCTAGGGCCGGTGGTCAGTGCTGACGCAATGTGATTTCTGCCCTGTGCTCTAAATGTCAACGTAAAGAAATATACGGAAAAGCGCGGGTAAACGGCGCGAGTAACTATAGCTTTATAAGCAGTGCAGCGGAGCCCGGACCAGCGTCGGAACCTTCCTGTAGGCACAGCTGTACTTATTTCCATGGGCTTCGCGCCTGGAGGTTCTTGCTACAGCAGGCAGAACAGAGCGGACTCAGAACTGCCACAGACCGGGAGAATCTGACTGTCTAATTAAAACAAAGCATTGCTAGGGCCGCTGGTCGCGGCTGACGCAATGTGATTTGTGCCCAGTGCTCTGAATGTCAACGTGAAAAAATATAAAAAAGTGCGGGTAGACGGCGGGAGTAACTACGACTCTGTAAGCGGAGCGACCGAGCCCGGACCAGCGTCGGGACCTTCCTGTGGAAAGCCACCGCTGTTGTTGTTTCCATGGGCTTTGCGCATGGAGGTTCTTGCTTCAGCCGGCAGAAAAGAGCTGACTAAGAACTGGCACAGACCGGGGAATCTCACTGTTTAAATAAAACAACGCATTGCGAGCGGCGCTGGTCGGTGCTCGCGCAATGTGATTTCTGCCCTGTGCTCTGAATGTCAACGTGAAGAAATATAAAAAAGCGCTGGTAAACAGCGCGAGTAACTATAACTCTAAAAGCGGTGCGACCGAGCGCGGACCAGCGTCGGGACCTTCCTGTGGAAAGCCACAGCTGTGCTTGTTTCCATGGGCTTCGCGCCAGGAGGTTCTTGCTTCAGCCGGCAGAAAAGAGCTGATTAAGAACTGGCACAGACTGAGAAATCTATTTATATACAACAAAGCATTGCTAGGGTCTCTGGTCGGTGCTGACGCAATGTGATTCGTGCCCAGTGCTCTGAATGTCAACGTGAAGAAATATAAAAAAGCGCGGGTAGACGGCGGGAGTAACTATAGCTCTATGAGTGGTGCGGCGTAGCCCGGACTAGCGTCGGGACCTTCCTGTGGAAAGCCACAGCTGCGCTTGTTTCCATGGGCTTCGCGCCTGGAGGTTCTCGCTTCGGCTGGCTGAAAAGAGCCGACTCAGAACTGGCACAGACTGGGGGAATCCGACTGTATAATTAAAACAAAGCATTGCGAGCGCCGCTGGTCGGTGCTAACGCAATGTGATTTCTGCCCTGTGCTCTGAATGTCAACGTGAAGAAATATAAAGCGTGGGTAGACGGCAGGTGTAACTAAGACTCTATAAGCGGAGCGGCCGAGCAGGGACCAGCGTCGGGACCTTCCTGTGGAAAGCCACAGCTGTGCTAGTTTCCATAGGCTTCGCGCCTGGAGGTTCTTGCTTCAGCCGGCAGAACGGAGCCGACTCAGAACTGGCACAGACCGGGGGAATCCGACTGTCTTATTAAAACAAAGCATTGCTAGGGCCGCTGGTCGGTGCTGACGCAATGTGATTTGTGCACAGTGGTCTGCATGTCAACGTGAAGAAATATAAAAAAGCGCGGGTAGACGGAGGGAGTAACTATGACTCTATAAGCCGTGCGACCGAGCCTGCACCAGCGTCGGGACCTTCCTGTGGAAAGCCACCGCTGTTGTTGTTTCCATGGGCTTCCCGCCTGGAGGTTCTTGCTTCAGCCGGCAGAACAGAGGCGACTCAGAACTGGCACAGACTGGGGGAATCCGACTGTCTACTTAAAACAAAGCATTGCTAGGGCCGCTGGTCGGTGCTGACACAATGTGATTTCTGCCCTGTGCTCTAAATTTCAACGTTAAGAAATATAAAAAAGCGCGGGTAAACGGCGGGAGTAACTATGGCTCTATAAGCGGTGCGGCAGAACCTGGACCAGAGTCGGGACCTTCCTGTGGAAAGCCACCGCTGTTGTTTCCATGGGATTCCCGCCTGGAGGTTCTTGCCTCAGCCGGCAGAACAGAGCCGACTCAGAACTGGCACAGACCGGGGGAATCCGACTGTCTACTCAAAACAAAGCATTGCTAGGGCCGCTGGTCGGTGCTGCCGCAGTGTGATTTGTGCCCAGTGCTCTGAATGTCAACGTGAAGAAATATAAAAAACTCGGGTAGACGGCGAGAGTAACTATGACTCTATGCGCTGTGCGGCCGAGTTCGGACCAGCGTCGGGACCTTCCTGTGGAAAGCCACAGCTGTGCTTCTGCCGACTAAGAACTGGCGCAGACCGGGGGAATCCGACTGTCTGATTAAAACAAAGCATTGCTAGGGCCGCTGGTTGGTGCTGACGCAATGTGATTCGTGCCCAGTGCTCTGAATGTCAACGTGAAGAAATATAAAAAATCTCGGGTAGACGGCGAGAGTAACTATGACTCTATGCGCTGTGCGACCGAAGTTCGGACCAGCGTCGGGACCTTCCTGTGGAAAGCCACAGCTGTGCTTGTGCCGACTAAGAACTGGCGCAGACCGGGGGAATCCGACTGTCTACTTAAAACAAAGCATTGCTAGGGCCGCTGGTCGGTGCTGACACAATGTGATTTCTGCCCTGTGCTCTGAATGTCAACGTGGAGAAATATAAAAAAGTGCGGGTAGACGGCGCGAGTAACTATGACTCTAAAAGCGGTGCGACCGAGCTCGGACCAGCTTCGGGACCTTCCTGTGGAAAGCCACAGCTGTGCTTGTTTCCATGGGCTTCGCGCCACGAGGTTCTTGCTTCAGCCGGCAGAAAAGAGCTGACTCAGAACTGGCACAGACCGGGGAATCTGACTGTCTAATTAAAACAAACCATTGCGAGCACCGCTGGTCGGTGCTGACGCAATGTGAATTCTGCCCTGTGCTCTGAAGGTCAACGTGAAGAAATATAAAGAAGCGTGGGTAGACGGCGGGAGTAACTAAGACTCTATAAGCAGAGCGGCCGAGCAGGGACCAGCGTCGGGACCTTCCTGTGGAAAGCCACAGCTGTGCTAGTTTCCATGGGCTTCGCGCCAGGAGGTTCTTGCCTCAACCGGCAGAACAGAGCCGACTCAGAACTGGCACAGACCGGGGGAATCCGACTGTCTACTTAAAACAAAGCATTCCTAGGGCCGCTGGTCGGTGCTGACGCAATGTGATTTGTGCTCAGTGCTCTGAATGTCAACGTGAAGAAATATAAAAAAGCTCGGGTAAACGGCGGGAGTAACTATGGCTCTACAAGCGGTGCGGCAGAACCCGGACCAGAGTCGGGACCTTCCTGTGGAAAGCCACCGCTGTTGTATCCATGGGATTCCCGCCTGGAGGTTCTTGCCTCAGCTGGCAGAACAGAGCCGACTCAGAACTGGCACAGACCGGGGGAATCCGACTGTCTACTCAAAACAAAGCATTGCTAGGGCCGCTGGTCGGTGCTGACGATATGTGATTTGTGCCCAGTGCTCTGAATGTCAACGTGAAGAAATATAAAAAATCTCGGGTAGACGGCGAGAGTAACTATGACTCTATGCGCTGTGCGACCGAGTTCGGACCAGCGTCGGGACCTTCCTGTGGAAAGCCACAGCTGTGCTTGTGCCGACTAAGAACTGGCGCAGACCGGGGGAATCCGACTGTCTGATTAAAACAAAGCATTGCTCGGGCCGCTGGTTGGTGCTGACGCAATGTGATTCGTGCCCAGTGCTCTGAATGTCAACGCGAAGAATTATAAAAAAGCGCGGGTAGACGGCGGGAGTAACTATAACTCTATAAGCGGTACGACCTAGCCCGGACCCGCGTCGGGACCTTCCTGTGGAAAGCCACCGCTGTTGTTGTTTCCATGGGCTTCGCGCATGGAGGTTCTTGCTACAGCCGGCGGAACAGAGCGGACCCAGAACTGGCACAGACCGGGGGAATCTGACTGTCTAATTAAAACAAAGCATTGCTAGGGCCGGTGGTCAGTGCTGACGCAATGTGATTTCTGCCCTGTGCTCTAAATGTCAACGTAAAGAAATATACGGAAAAGCGCGGGTAAACGGCGCGAGTAACTATAGCTTTATAAGCAGTGCAGCGGAGCCCGGACCAGCGTCGGAACCTTCCTGTAGGCACAGCTGTACTTATTTCCATGGGCTTCGCGCCTGGAGGTTCTTGCTACAGCAGGCAGAACAGAGCGGACTCAGAACTGCCACAGACCGGGAGAATCTGACTGTCTAATTAAAACAAAGCATTGCTAGGGCCGCTGGTCGCAGCTGACGCAATGTGATTTGTGCCCAGTGCTCTGAATGTCAACGTGAAAAAATATAAAAAAGTGCGGGTAGACGGCGGGAGTAACTAAGACTCTGTAAGCGGAGCGACCGAGCCCGGACCAGCGTCGGGACCTTCCTGTGGAAAGCCACCGCTGTTGTTGTTTCCATGGGCTTTGCGCATGGAGGTTCTTGCTTCAGCCGGCAGAAAAGAGCTGACTAAGAACTGGCACAGACCGGGGAATCTCACTGTTTAAATAAAACAACGCATTGCGAGCGGCGCTGGTCGGTGCTCGCGCAATGTGATTTCTGCCCTGTGCTCTGAATGTCAACGTGAAGAAATATAAAAAAGCGCTGGTAAACAGCGCGAGTAACTATAACTCTATAAGCGGTGCGACCGAGCGCGGACCAGCGTCGGGACCTTCCTGTGGAAAGCCACAGCTGTGCTTGTTTCCATGGGCTTCGCGCCAGGAGGTTCTTGCTTCAGCCGGCAGAAAAGAGCTGATTAAGAACTGGCACAGACTGGGAAATCTATTTAATTACAACAAAGCATTGCTAGGGTCTCTGGTCGGTGCTGACGCAATGTGATTCGTGCCCAGTGCTCTGAATGTCAACGTGAAGAAATATAAAAAAGCGCGGGTAGACGGCGGGAGTAACTATAGCTCTATGAGTGGTGCGGCGTAGCCCGGACTAGCGTCGGGACCTTCCTGTGGAAAGCCACAGCTGCGCTTGTTTCCATGGGCTTCGCGCCTGGAGGTTCTCGCTTCGGCTGGCTGAAAAGAGCCGACTCAGAACTGGCACAGACCGGGGGAATCCGACTGTATAATTAAAACAAAGCATTGCGAGCGCCGCTGGTCGGTGCTAACGCAATGTGATTTCTGCCCTGTGCTCTGAATGTCAACGTGAAGAAATATAAAGCGTGGGTAGACGGCAGGTGTAACTAAGACTCTATAAGCGGAGCGGCCGAGCAGGGACCAGCGTCGGGACCTTCCTGTGGAAAGCCACAGCTGTGCTAGTTTCCATAGGCTTCGCGCCTGGAGGTTCTTGCTTCAGCCGGCAGAACGGAGCCGACTCAGAACTGGCACAGACCGGGGGAATCCGACTGTCTTATTAAAACAAAGCATTGCTAGGGCCGCTGGTCGGTGCTGACGCAATGTGATTTGTGCACAGTGGTCTGCATGTCAACGTGAAGAAATATAAAAAAGCGCGGGTAGACGGCGGGAGTAACTATGACTCTATAAGCGGTGCGACCGAGCCTGCACCAGCGTCGGGACCTTCCTGTGGAAAGCCACCGCTGTTGTTGTTTCCATGGGCTTTGCGCATGGAGGTTCTTGCTTCAGCCGGCAGAACAGAGGCGCCTCAGAACTGGCACAGACCGGGGGAATCCGACTGTCTAATTAAAACAGAGCATTGCTAGGGCCGCTGGTCGGTGCTGACGCAATGTGATTTGTGCCTAGTGCTCTGAATGTCAATGTAAAGAAATATAAAAAAGTGCGGGTAGACGGCGGGAGTAACTATGACTCTGTAAGCAGAGCGACCGAGCCTGGACCAGCGTCGGGACCTTCCTGTGGAAAGCCACCGCTGTTGTTGTTTCCATGGGCTTCCCGCCTGGAGGTTCTTGCTTCAGCCGGCAGAACAGAGGCGACTCAGAACTGGCACAGACTGGGGGAATCCGACTGTCTAATTAAAACAAAGCATTGCTAGGGCCGCTGGTCGGTGCTGCCACAATGTGATTTGTGCCCAGTGCTCTGAATGTCAACGTGGAGAAATATAAAAAAGCGCGGGTAAACGGCGGGAGTAACTATGGCTCTATAAGCGGTGCGGCAGAACCTGGACCAGAGTCGGGACCTTCCTGTGGAAAGCCACCGCTGTTGTTTCCATGGGATTCCCGCCTGGAGGTTCTTGCCTCAGCCGGCAGAACAGAGCCGACTCAGAACTGGCACAGACCGGGGGAATCCGACTGTCTACTCAAAACAAAGCATTGCTAGGGCCGCTGGTCGGTGCTGCCGCAATGTGATTTGTGCCCAGTGCTCTGAATGTCAACGTGAAGAAATATAAAAAAGATCGGGTAGACGGCGAGAGTAACTATGACTCTATGCGCTGTGCGGCCGAGCCCGGACCATCGTCGGGACCTTCCTGTGGAAAGCCACAGCTGTGCTTGTGCCGACTAAGAACTGGCACAGACCGGGGGAATCCGACAGTGTAATTAAATCAAAGCATTGCTAGGGCCGCTGGTCGGTGCTGACGCAACGTGATTTCTGCCCTGTGCTCTGAATGTCAACGTGAAGAAATATAAAAAAGCGCGGGTAAACGGCGGGAGTTACTATGGCTCTATAGGCGGTGCGGGCGAGCCCGGACCCGAGTCGGGACCTTCCTGTGGAAAGCCACCGCATGTTGTTGTTTCCATGGGTTTCCCGCCTGGAGGTTCTTGCCTCAGCCGGCAGACCAGAGGCGACTCAGAACTGGCACAGACCGGGGGAATCCGACTGTCTTATTAAAACAAAGCATTGCTAGGGCCGCTGGTTGGTGCTGACGCAATGTTATTCGTGCCCAGTGCTCTGAATGTCAACGCGAAGAAATATAAAAAAGCGCGGGTAGACGGCGGGAGTAACTATGACTCTATAAGCGGTACGACCTAGCTTGGACCCGCGTCGGTACCTTCCTGTGGAAAGCCACCGCTGTTGTTGTTTCCATGGGCTTCGCGCATGGAGGTTCTTGCTACAGCCGGCGGAACAGAGCGGACCCAGAACTGGCACAGTCCGGGGGAATCTGACTGTCTAATTAAAACAAAGCATTGCTAGGGCCGCTGGTCGCGGCTGACGCAATGTGATTTGTGCCCAGTGCTCTGAATGTCAAGGTAAAGAAATATAAAAAAGCGCGGGTAGACGGCGGGAGTAACTATGACTCTATAAGCGGTGCGACCGAGTCCGGACAGCGTCGGGACATTCCTGTGGAAAGCCACAGCTGTGCTTGTTTCCATGGGCTTCTAGCCGGGAGGTTCTTGCTTCAGCCGGCAGAAAAGAGCTCACTCAGAACTGGCACAGACCGGGGAATCTGCCTGTCTAATAAAACAAAGCATTGCGAGCGCCGCTGGTCGGTGCTGACGCAATGTGATTTCTGACCTGTGCTCTAAATGTCAACGTGAAGAAATATAAAAAAGCGCGGGTAAACGGTGGGAGTAACTATGGCTCTATAAGCGGTGCGGCCGAACCCAGACCGAGTCAGGACCTTCCTGTGGAAAGCCACCGCTGTTGTTTACATGGGCTTCCTGCCTGGAGGTTCTTGCCTCAGCCGGATGAACCGAGCCGACACAGAACTGGCACAGACCGGGGGGAACCCGACTCTCTAATTAAAACAAAGCATTGCTAGGGTCGCTGGTCGGTGCTGACGCAATGTGATTTCTGCCCTGTGCTCTAAATGTCAACGTGAAGAAATATTAAAAAAGCGCTGGTAAACAGCGCGAGTAACTATAACTCTATAAGCGGTGCGACCGAGCGCGGACCAGCGTCGGGACCTTCCTGTGGAAAGCCACAGCTGTGCTTGTTTTCATGGGCTTCGCGCCAGGAGGTTCTTGCTTCAGCCGGCAGAAAAGAGCTGACTAAGAACTGGCACAGACCGGGGAATCTCACTGTTTAAATAAAACAACGCATTGCGAGCGGCGCTGGTCGGTGCTCACGCAATGTGATTTCTGCCCTGTGCTCTGAATGTCAACGTGAAGAAATATAAAAAAGCGCTGGTAAACAGCGCGAGTAACTATAACTCTATAAGCGGTGCGACCGAGCGTCGGGACATTCCTGTGGAAAGCCACAGCTGTGCTTGTTTCCATGGGCTTCTAGCCAGGAGGTTCTTGCTTCAGCCGGCAGAAAAGAGCTGACTCAGAACTGGCACAGACCGAGGAATCTGACTGTCTAATAAAACAAAGCATTGCGAGCGCCGCTGGTCGGTGCTGACGCAATGTGATTTGTGCACAGTGGTCTGCATGTCAACGTGAAGAAATATAAAAAAGCGCGGGTAGACGGCGGGAGTAACTATGACTCTATAAGCGGTGCGACCGAGCCTGCACCAGCGTCGGGACCTTCCTGTGGAAAGCCACCGCTGTTGTTGTTTCCATGGGCTTTGCGCATGGAGGTTCTTGCTTCAGCCGGCAGAACAGAGGCGCCTCAGAACTGGCACAGACCGGGGGAATCCGACTGTCTAATTAAAACAGAGCATTGCTAGGGCCGCTGGTCGGTGCTGACGCAATGTGATTTGTGCCTAGTGCTCTGAATGTCAATGTAAAGAAATATAAAAAAGTGCGGGTAGACGGCGGGAGTAACTATGACTCTGTAAGCAGAGCGACCGAGCCTGGACCAGCGTCGGGACCTTCCTGTGGAAAGCCACCGCTGTTGTTGTTTCCATGGGCTTCCCGCCTGGAGGTTCTTGCTTCAGCCGGCAGAACAGAGGCGACTCAGAACTGGCACAGACTGGGGGAATCCGACTGTCTAATTAAAACAAAGCATTGCTAGGGCCGCTGGTCGGTGCTGCCACAATGTGATTTGTGCCCAGTGCTCTGAATGTCAACGTGGAGAAATATAAAAAAGCGCGGGTAGACGGCGGGAGTAACTATGACTCTATAAGCGGTGCGACCGAGCCCGGACCAGCGTCGGGACCTTCCTGTGGAAAGCCACCGCTGTTGTGTCCATGGGCTTCCCGCCTGGAGGTTCTTGCCTCAGCCGGCAGAACAGAGCCGACTCAGAACTGGCACAGACCGGGGGAATCCGACTGTCTACTTAAAACAAAGCATTGCTAGGGCCGCTGGTTGGTGCTGACGCAATGTGATTTCTGCCCTGTGCTCTAAATTTCAACGTTAAGAAATATAAAAAAGCGCGGGTAAACGGCGGGAGTAACTATGGCTCTATAAGCGGTGCGGCAGAACCTGGACCAGAGTCGGGACCTTCCTGTGGAAAGCCACCGCTGTTGTTTCCATGGGATTCCCGCCTGGAGGTTCTTGCCTCAGCCGGCAGAACAGAGCCGACTCAGAACTGGCACAGACCGGGGGAATCCGACTGTCTACTCAAAACAAAGCATTGCTAGGGCCGCTGGTCGGTGCTGCCGCAATGTGATTTGTGCCCAGTGCTCTGAATGTCAACGTGAAGAAATATAAAAAAGATCGGGTAGACGGCGAGAGTAACTATGACTCTATGCGCTGTGCGGCCGAGCCCGGACCATCGTCGGGACCTTCCTGTGGAAAGCCACAGCTTTGCTTGTGCCGACTAAGAACTGGCACAGACCGGGGGAATCCGACAGTGTAATTAAATCAAAGCATTGCTAGGGCCGCTGGTCGGTGCTGACGCAACGTGATTTCTGCCCTGTGCTCTGAATGTCAACGTGAAGAAATATAAAAAAGCGCGGGTAAACGGTGGGAGTAACTATGGCTCTATAAGCGGTGCGGCCGAACCCAGACCGAGTCAGGACCTTCCTGTGGAAAGCCACCGCTGTTGTTTACATGGGCTTCCTGACTGGAGGTTCTTGCCTCAGCCGGATGAACCGAGCCGACACAGAACTGGCACAGACCGGGGGGAACCCGACTCTCTAATTAAAACAAAGCATTGCTAGGGTCGCTGGTCGGTGCTGACGCAATGTGATTTCTGCCCTGTGCTCTAAATGTCAACGTGAAGAAATATTAAAAAAGCGCTGGTAAACAGCGCGAGTAACTATAACTCTATAAGCGGTGCGACCGAGCGCGGACCAGCGTCGGGACCTTCCTGTGGAAAGCCACAGCTGTGCTTGTTTTCATGGGCTTCGCGCCAGGAGGTTCTTGCTTCAGCCGGCAGAAAAGAGCTGACTAAGAACTGGCACAGACCGGGGAATCTCACTGTTTAAATAAAACAACGCATTGCGAGCGGCGCTGGTCGGTGCTCACGCAATGTGATTTCTGCCCTGTGCTCTGAATGTCAACGTGAAGAAATATAAAAAAGCGCTGGTAAACAGCGCGAGTAACTATAACTCTATAAGCGGTGCGACCGAGCGTCGGGACATTCCTGTGGAAAGCCACAGCTGTGCTTGTTTCCATGGGCTTCTAGCCAGGAGGTTCTTGCTTCAGCCGGCAGAAAAGAGCTGACTCAGAACTGGCACAGACCGGGGAATCTGACTGTCTAATAAAACAAAGCATTGCGAGCGCCGCTGGTCGGTGCTGACGCAATGTGATTTGTGCACAGTGGTCTGCATGTCAACGTGAAGAAATATAAAAAAGCGCGGGTAGACGGCGGGAGTAACTATGACTCTATAAGCGGTGCGACCGAGCCTGCACCAGCGTCGGGACCTTCCTGTGGAAAGCCACCGCTGTTGTTGTTTCCATGGGCTTTGCGCATGGAGGTTCTTGCTTCAGCCGGCAGAACAGAGGCGCCTCAGAACTGGCACAGACCGGGGGAATCCGACTGTCTAATTAAAACAGAGCATTGCTAGGGCCGCTGGTCGGTGCTGACGCAATGTGATTTGTGCCTAGTGCTCTGAATGTCAATGTAAAGAAATATAAAAAAGTGCGGGTAGACGGCGGGAGTAACTATGACTCTGTAAGCAGAGCGACCGAGCCTGGACCAGCGTCGGGACCTTCCTGTGGAAAGCCACCGCTGTTGTTGTTTCCATGGGCTTCCCGCCTGGAGGTTCTTGCTTCAGCCGGCAGAACAGAGGCGACTCAGAACTGGCACAGACTGGGGGAATCCGACTGTCTAATTAAAACAAAGCATTGCTAGGGCCGCTGGTCGGTGCTGCCACAATGTGATTTGTGCCCAGTGCTCTGAATGTCAACGTGGAGAAATATAAAAAAGCGCGGGTAGACGGCGGGAGTAACTATGACTCTATAAGCGGTGCGACCGAGCCCGGACCAGCGTCGGGACCTTCCTGTGGAAAGCCACCGCTGTTGTGTCCATGGGCTTCCCGCCTGGAGGTTCTTGCCTCAGCCGGCAGAACAGAGCCGACTCAGAACTGGCACAGACCGGGGGAATCCGACTGTCTACTTAAAACAAAGCATTGCTAGGGCCGCTGGTCGGTGCTGACGCAATGTGATTTCTGCCCTGTGCTCTAAATTTCAACGTTAAGAAATATAGAAAAGCGCGGGTAAACGGCGGGAGTAACTATGGCTCTATAAGCGGTGCGGCAGAACCTGGACCAGAGTCGGGACCTTCCTGTGGAAAGCCACCGCTGTTGCTTCCATGGGATTCCCGCCTGGAGGTTCTTGCCTCAGCCGGCAGAACAGAGCCGACTCAGAACTGGCACAGACCGGGGGAATCCGACTGTCTACTCAAAACAAAGCATTGCTAGGGCCGCTGGTCGGTGCTGCCGCAATGTGATTTGTGCCCAGTGCTCTGAATGTCAACGTGAAGAAATATAAAAAAGATCGGGTAGACGGCGAGAGTAACTATGACTCTATGCGCTGTGCGGCCGAGCCCGGACCATCGTCGGGACCTTCCTGTGGAAAGCCACAGCTTTGCTTGTGCCGACTAAGAACTGGCACAGACCGGGGGAATCCGACAGTGTAATTAAATCAAAGCATTGCTAGGGCCGCTGGTCGGTGCTGACGCAACGTGATTTCTGCCCTGTGCTCTGAATGTCAACGTGAAGAAATATAAAAAAGCGCGGGTAAACGGCGGGAGTTACTATGGCTCTATAGGCGGTGCGGGCGAGCCCGGACCCGAGTCGGGACCTTCCTGTGGAAAGCCACCGCTGTTGTTGTTTCCATGGGTTTCCCGCCTGGAGGTTCTTGCCTCAGCCGGCAGACCAGAGGCGACTCAGAACTGGCACAGACCGGGGGAATCCGACTGTCTTATTAAAACAAAGCATTGCTAGGGCCGCTGGTTGGTGCTGACGCAATGTTATTCGTGCCCAGTGCTCTGAATGTCAACGCGAAGAAATATAAAAAAGCGCGGGTAGACGGCGGGAGTAACTATGACTCTATAAGCGGTACGACCTAGCTTGGACCCGCGTCGGTACCTTCCTGTGGAAAGCCACCGCTGTTGTTGTTTCCATGGGCTTCGCGCATGGAGGTTCTTGCTACAGCCGGCGGAACAGAGCGGACCCAGAACTGGCACAGTCCGGGGGAATCTGACTGTCTAATTAAACCAAAGCATTGCTAGGGCCGCTGGTCGCGGCTGACGCAATGTGATTTGTGCCCAGTGCTCTGAATGTCAAGGTAAAGAAATATAGAAAAGCGCGGGTAGACGGCGGGAGTAACTATGACTCTATAAGCGGTGCGACCGAGTCCGGACAGCGTCGGGACATTCCTGTGGAAAGCCACAGCTGTGCTTGTTTCCATGGGCTTCTAGCCAGGAGGTTCTTGCTTCAGCCGGCAGAAAAGAGCTCACTCAGAACTGGCACAGACCGGGGAATCTGCCTGTCTAATAAAACAAAGCATTGCGAGCGCCGCTGGTCGGTGCTGACGCAATGTGATTTCTGACCTGTGCTCTAAATGTCAACGTGAAGAAATATAAAAAACCGCGGGTAAACGGTGGGAGTAACTATGGCGCTATACGCGGTGCGGCCGAACCCAGACCGAGTCAGGACCTTCCTGTGGAAAGCCACCGCTGTTGTTTACATGGGCTTCCTGCCTGGAGGTTCTTGCCTCAGCCGGAAGAACAGAGCCGACGCAGAGCTGGCACAGACCGGGGGGAACCCGACTCTCTAATTAAAACAAAGCATTGCTAGGGTCGCTGGTCGGTGCTGACGCAATTTGATTTCTGCCCTGTGCTCTAAATGTCAACGTGAAGAAATATTAAAAAAGCGCTGGTAAACAGCGCGAGTAACTATGACTCTATAAGCGGTGCGACCGAGCGCGGACCAGCGTCGGGACCTTCCTGTGGAAAGCCACAGCTGTGCTTGTTTTCATGGGCTTCGCGCCAGGAGGTTCTTGCTTCAGCCGGCAGAAAAGAGCTGACTAAGAAGTGGCACAGACCGGGGAATCTCACTGTTTAAATAAAACAACGCATTGCAAGCGGCGCTGGTCGGTGCTCGCGCAATGTGATTTCTGCCCTTTGCTCTGAATGTCAACGTGAAGAAATATAAAAAAGCGCTGGTAAACAGCGCGAGTAACTATAAGTCTATAAGCGGTGCGACCGAGCGCGGACCAGCGTCGGGACCTTCCTGTGGAAAGCCACAGCTGTGCTTGTTTCCATGGGCTTCGCGCCAGGAGGTTCTTGCTTCAGCCGGCAGAAAAGAGCTGATTAAGAACTGGCACAGACTGGGAAATCTATTTAATTACAACAAAGCATTGCTAGGGTCGCTGGTCGGTGCTGACGCAATGTGATTCGTGCCCAGTGCTCTGAATGTCAACGTGAAGAAATATAAAAAAGCGCGGGTAGACGGCGAGAGTAACTATAGCTCTATGAGTGGTGCGGCGTAGCCCGGACTAGCGTCGGGACCTTCCTGTGGAAAGCCACAGCTGCGCTTGTTTCCATGGGCTTCGCGCCTGGAGGTTCTCGCTTCGGCTGGCTGAAAAGAGCCGACTCAGAACTGGCTTAGACCGGGGGAATCCGACTGTATAATTAAAACAAAGCATTGCGAGCGCCGCTGGTCGGTGCTAACGCAATGTGATTTCTGCCCATTGCTCTGAATGTCAACGTGAAGAAATATAAAGCGTGGGTAGACGGCAGGTGTAACTAAGACTCTATAAGCGGAGCGGCCGAGCAGGGACCAGCGTCGGGACCTTCCTGTGGAAAGCCACAGCTGTGCTAGTTTCCATGGGCTTCGCGCCTGGAGGTTCTTGCTTCAGCCGGCAGAACGGAGCCGACTCAGAACTGGCACAGACCGGGGGAATCCGACTGTCTTATTAAAACAAAGCATTGCTAGGGCCGCTGGTCGGTGCTGACGCAATGTGATTTGTGCACAGTGCTCTGCATGTCAACGTGAAGAAATATAAAAAAGCGCGGGTAGACGGCGGGAGTAACTATGACTCTATAAGCGGTGCGACCGAGCCTGCACCAGCGTCGGGACCTTCCTGTGGAAAGCCACCACTGTTGTTGTTTCCATGGGCTTCTCGCATGGAGGTTCTTGCTTCAGCCAGCATAACTGAAGCGACTCAAAACTGGTACAGACCGGTGGAATCCGACTGTCTAATTAAAACGAAGCATTGCTAGGGCCGCTGGTTCGTGCTGACGCAATGTGATTTGTGCCCAGTGCTCTAAATGTCAACGTGAAGAAATATAAAAAAAAGGTCGGGTAGACGGCGAGAGTAACTATGACTCTATAAGCGGTGCGACCGAGCCTGGACCAGCGTCGGGACCTTCCTGTGGAAAGCCACCGCTGTTGTGTCCATGGGCTTCCCGCCTGGAGGTTCTTGCCTCAGCCGGCAGAACAGAGCCGAATCAGAACTGGCACAGACCGGGGGAATCCGACTGTCTACTTAAATCAAAGCATTGCTAGGGCCGCTGGTCGGTGCTGACGCAATGTGATTTCTGCCCTGTGCTCTAAATTTCAACGTTAAGAAATATAAAAAAGCGCGGGTAAACTGCGGGAGTAACTATGGCTCTTTAAGCGGTGCGGCAGTACCTGGACCAGAGTCGGGACCTTCCTGTGGAAAGCCACCGCTGTTGTTTCCATGGGATTCCCGCCTGGAGGTTCTTGCCTCAGCCGGCAGAAGAGAGCCGACTCAGAACTGGCACAGACCGGGGGAATCCGACTGTCTACTCAAAACAAAGCATTGCTAGGGCCGCTGGTCGGTGCTGCCGCAATGTGACTTGTGCCCAGTGCTCTGAATGTCAACGTGAAGAAATATAAAAAAGCTCGGGTAGACGGCGAGAGTAACTATGACTCTATGCGCTGTGCGGCCGAGCCCGGACCAGCGTCGGGACCTTCCTGTGGAAAGCCACAGCTGTGCTTGTGCCGACTAAGAACTGGCACAGACCGGGGGAATCCGACAGTGTAATTAAATCAAAGCATTGCTAGGGCCGCTGGTCGGTGCTGACGCAACGTGATTTCTGCCCTGTGCTCTGAATGTCAACGTGAAGAAATATAAAAAACCGCGGGTAAACGGCGGGAGTTACTATGGCTCGATAAGCGGTGCGGGCGAGCCCGGACCCGAGTCGGGACCTTCCTGTGGAAAGCCACCGCTGTTGTTGTTTCCATGGGTTTCCCGCCTGGAGGTTCTTGCCTCAGCCGGCAGACCAGAGGCGACTCAGAACTGGCACAGACCGGGGGAATCCGACTGTCTAATTAAAACAAAGCATTGCTAGGGCCACTGGTCAGTGCTGACGCAATGTGATTTCTGCCCTGTGCTCTAAATGTCAACGTAAAGAAATATACGGAAAAGCGCGGGTAAACGGCGGGAGTAACTATAGCACTATAAGCAGTGCAGCGGAGCCCGGACCAGCGTCGGAACCTTCCTGTAGGCACAGCTGTACTTATTTCCATGGGCTTCGCGCCAGGAGGTTCTTGCTTCAGCCGGCAGAAAAGAGCCGACTCAGAACTGGCACAGACCGGGGGAATCCGACTGTCTAATTAAAACACAGCATTGTTAGGGCCGCTGGTCGGTGCTGACGCAATGTGATTTCTGCCCTGTGCTCTAAATTTCAACGTTAAGAAATATAAAAAAGCGCGGGTAAACGGCGGGAGTAACTATGGCTCTACAAGCGGTGCGGCAGAACCCGGACCAGTGTCGGGACCTTCCTGTGGAAAGCCACCGCTGTTGTTTCCATGGGCTTCTCGCATGGAGGTTCTTGCTTCAGCCAGCATAACTGAAGCGACTCAAAACTGGCACAGACCGGTGGAATCCGACTGTCTAATTAAAACAAAGCATTGCTAGGGCCGCTGGTTCGTGCTGACGCAATGTGATTTGTGCCCAGTGCTCTGAATGTCAACGTGAAGAAATATAAAAAAGCGCGGGTAGACGGCTGGAGTAACTATGACTCTGTAAGCGGAGCGACCGAGCCCGGACCAGCGTCGGGACCTTCCTGTGGAAAGCCACCGCTGTTGTTGTTTCCATGGGCTTCGCACATGGGGGTTCTTGCTTCAGCTGGCAGAACAGAGGCGACTCAGAACTGGCACAAACCGGGGGAATCCGACTGTCTAATTAAAACAAAGCATTGCTAGGGCCACTGGTCAGTGCTGACGCAATGTGATTTCTGCCCTGTGCTCTAAATGTCAACGTAAAGAAATATACGAAAAGTGCGGATAAACGGCGGGAGTAACTATAGCTCTATAAGCATTGCAGCGGAGCCCGGACCAGCGTCGGAACCTTCCTGTAGGCACAGCTGTACTTATTTCCATGGGCTTCGCGCCTGGAGGTTCTTGCTACAGCCGACAGAACAGAGCGGACTCAGAACTGCCACAGACCGGGAGAATCTGACTGTCTAATTAAAACAAAGCATTGCTAAGGCCGCTGGTCGCGGCTGACGCAATGTGACTTGTGCCCAGTGCTCTGAATGTCAAGGTGCAGAAATATAAAAAAGCGCGGCTAGACGGCGGGAGTAACTATGACTCTATAAGAGGTGCGACCGAGTCCGGACCAGCGTTGGGACATTCCTGTGGAAAGCCACAGCTGTGCTTGTTTCCATGGGCTTCTAGCCAGGAGGTTCTTGCTTCAGCCGGCAGAAAAGAGCTGACTCAGAACTGGCACAGACCGGGGAATCTGACTGTCTAATAAAACAAAGCATTGGGAGCGCCGGTGGTCGGGGCTGACGCAATGTGATTTCTGACCTGTGCTCTAAATGTCAACGTGAAGAAATCTAAAAACGAGCGGGTAAACGGTGGGAGTAACTATGGCTCTATAAGCGGTGCGGTCGAACACGGACAGAGTCAGGACCTCCCTGTGGAAAGCCACCGCTGTTGTTTCCATGGGCTTCCCGCTTGAGGTTCTTGCCTCAGCCGGCCGAACAGAGCCGACTCAGAACTGGCACAGACCGTTGGAACCCGACTGTCTACTTAAAACAAAGCATTGCTAGGGCCGCTGGTCGGTGCTGACGCAATGTGATTTCTGCCCTGTGCTCTAAATGTCAACACGAAGAATTATAAAAAAGCTCGGGTAGACGGCGAGAGTAACTATGACTCTATAAGCGGTGCGGCCTAGCCCGGACTAGCGTCGGGACCTTCCTGTGGAAAGCCATAGCTGTGCTTGTTTCCATGGGCTTCGCGCCAGGAGGTTCTTGCTTCAGCCGGCAGAAAAGAGCTGACTAAGAACTGGCACAGACCGGGAAATCAATTTAATTAAACCAAAGCATTGCGAGCGGCGCTGGTCGGTGCTCACGCAATGTGATTTCTGACCTGTGCTCTAAATGTCAACGTGAAGAAATATAAAAAAGCGCGGGTAAACGGTGGGAGTAACTATGGCACTATAAGCGGTGCGGCCTAGCCCGGACCAGCGTCGGTACCTTCCTGTGGAAAGCCACAGCTGTGCTTGTTTCCATGGGCTTCACGCCTGGAGGTTCTCGCTTCGGCTGGCTGAAAAGAGCCGACTCACAACTGGCACAGACCGGGGGAATCCGACTGTCTAATTAAAACAAAGCATTGCGAGCGCCGCTGGTCGCGGCTGACGCAATGTGATTCGTGCCCAGTGCTCTGAATGTCAACGTGAAGAAATATAAAAAAGCGCGGGTAGACGGCGGGAGTAACTATGGCTCTATAAGTGGTGCGGCGTAGCCCGGACCAGAGTCGGGACCTTCCTGTGGAAAGCCACCGCTGTTGTTGTTTCCATGGGCTTCCCGCCTGGAGGTTCTTGCCTCAGCCGGCAGAACAGAGCCGACTCACAACTGGCACAGACCGGGGGAATCCGACTGTCTAATTAAAACAAAGCATTGCGAGCGCCGCTGGTCGCGGCTGACGCAATGTGATTTGTGCCCAGTGCTCTGAATGTCAAAGTGCAGAAATATAAAAAGCGCGGGTAGACGGTGGGAGTAACTATGGCTCTAAAAGCGGTGCGGCCGAACACGGACCGAGTCAGGACCTCCCTGTGGAAAGCCACCGCTGTTGTTTCCACGGGCTTCCCGCCTGGAGGTTCTTGCCTCAGCCGGCCGAACAGAGCCGACTCAGAACTGGCACAGACCGTTGAAACCCGACTGTCTACTTAAAACAAAGCATTGCTAGGGCCGCTGGTCGGTGCTGACGCAATGTGATTTCTGCCCTGTGCTCTAAATGTCAACGTGAAGAATTATAAAAAAGCTCGGGTAGACGGCGAGAGTAACTATGACTCTATAAGCGGTGCGGCCTAGCCCGGACTAGCGTCGGGACCTTCCTGTGGAAAGCCACAGCTGTGCTTGTTTCCATGGGCTTCGCGCCAGGAGGTTCTTGCTTCAGCCGGCAGAAAAGAGCTGACTAAGAACTGGCACAGACCGGGAAATCAATTTAATTAAACCAAAGCATTGCGAGCGGCGCTGGTCGGTGCTCACGCAATGTGATTTCTGACCTGTGCTCTAAATGTCAACGTGAAGAAATATAAAAAAGCGCGGGTAGACGGCGGGAGTAACTATAACTCTATAAGCGGTGCGACCGTGTCTGGACCAGCGTCGGGACATTCCTTTGGAAAGCCACAGCTGTGCTTGTTTCCATGGGCTTCTAGCCAGGAGGTTCTTGCTTCAGCCGGCAGAAAAGAGCCGACTCAGAACTGGCACTGACCGGGGGAATCCGACGGTCTAATTAAAACAAAGCATTGCTAGGGCCGCGGGTCGGTGCTGACGCAATGTGATTTCTGCCCTGTGCTCTAAATGTCAACGTGAAGAAATATAAAAAAGCGCGGGTAAACGGTGGGAGTAACTATAGCTCTATAAGCGGTGCGGCCGAGCCCGGACCAGCGTCGGGACCTTCCTGTGGAAAGCCACCGCTGTTGTTGTTTCCATGGGCTTCGTGCATGGAGGTTCTTGCTTCAGCCGGCAGAAGAGAGCTGACTCAGAACCGGCACAGACCGGGGAATCCGATGTCTAATTAAAATAAAGCATTGCGAGCACTGCTGGCCGATGCTGACGCAATGTGATTTCTGACCTGTGCTCTAAACGTCCACGTGAAGAAATATAAAAAAGCGCGGGTAAACGGCGGGAGTAACTATGGCACTACAAGCGGTGTAACATAGTCCGGACCAGCGTCGGGACCTTCCTGTGGAAAGCCTCAGCTGTGCTTGTTTCCATGTGCTTCGCGCCTGGAGGTTCTTGCTTCGGCTGGCAGAAAAGAGCCGACTCAGAACTGGCACAGACGGGGGGAATCCGACTGTCTAATTAAAACAAAGCATTGCGAGCGCCACTGGTAGGTGCTAACGCAATGTGATTTCTGCCCTGTGCTCTGAATGTCAACGTGAAGAAATATAAAGAAGCCCGAGTAGACGGCAGGAGTAACTAAAACTCTATAAGCGGAGCAGCCGAGCAGGGACCAGCGTCGGGACCTTCCTGTGGAAAGCCACAGCTGTGCTTGTTTCCATGGGCTTCGCGCCAGGAGGTTCTTGCTTCAGCCGGCAGAAAAGAGCTGACTAAGAACTGGCACAGACCGGGAAATCTATTTAATTAAAACGAAGCATTGCGAGCGGCACTGGTTGGTGCTCACGCAATGTGATTTCTGACCTGTGCTCTAAATGTCAACGTGAAGAAATATAAAAAAGCGCGGGTAAACGGTGGGAGTAACTATAACACTATAAGAGGTGCGGCCTAGCCCGGACCAGCGTCGGGGCCTTCCTGTGGAAAGCCACAGCTGTGCATGTTTCCATGGGCTTCGCGCCTGGAGGTTCTTGCTACGGCCGGCAGAAAAGAGCCGACTCAGAACTGGCACAGACCGGCGGAATCCGACAGTGTAAATAAATCAAAGCATTGCTAGGGCCGCTGGTCGGTGCTGACGCAATGTGATTTCTGTCCTGTGCTCTGAATGTCAACGTGAAGAAATATAAAAAAGGGCTGGTAAACAGCGCGCGTAACTATGACCCTATAAGCGGTGCGACCGAGCGCGGACCAGCGTCGGGACCTTCCTGTGGAAAGGCACAGCTGTGCTTGTTTCCATGGGCTTCGCGCCAGGAGGTTCTTGCTTCAGCCGGCAGAAAAGAGCTGACTAAGAACTGGCACAGACCGGGAAATCTATTTAATTACAACAAAGCATTGCTAGGGCCGCTGGTCGGTGCTGATGCAATGTGATTTGTGCCCAGTGCTCTGAATGTCAACGTGAAGAAATATAAAAAAGCGCGGGTAGACGGCGGGAGTAACTATGGCTCTATAAGTGGTGCGGCGTAGCCCGGACTAGCGTCGGGACCTTCCTGTGGAAAGCCACAGCTGTGCTTGTTTCCATGGGCTTCGCGCCTGGAGGTTCTCGCTTCGGCTGGCTGAAAAGAGCTGACTAAGAACTGGCACAGACCGGGAAATCTATTTAATTACAACAAAGCATTGCTAGGGCCGCTGGTCGGTGCTGATGCAACGTGATTTGTGCCCAGTGCTCTGAATGTCAACGTGAAGAAATATAAAAAAGCGCGGGTAGACGGCGGGAGTAACTATGGCTCTATAAGTGGTGCGGCGTAGCCCGGACTAGCGTCGGGACCTTCCTGTGGAAAGCCACAGCTGTGCTTGTTTCCATGGATTTCGCGCCAGGAGGTTCTTGCTTCAGCCGGCAGAAAAGAGCTGACTAAAAACTGGCACAGACCGGGAAATCTATTTAATTACAACAAAGCATTGCTAGGGCCGCTGGTCGGTGCTGACGCAATGTGATTTGTGCACAGTGCTCTGAATGTCAACGTGAAGAAATATAAAAAAGCGCGGGTAGACGGCGGGAGTAACTATAACTCTATAAGCGGTGCGACCGAGCCTGGACCAGCGTCGGGAGCTTCCTGTGGAAAGCCACCGCTGTTGTTGTTTCCATGGGCTTCGCGCATGGAGGTTCTTGCTTCAGCCAGCATAACTGAAGCGACTCAGAACTGGCACAGACCGGTGGAATCCGACTGTCTAATTAAAACAAAGCATTGCTAGGGCTGCTGGTTGGTGCTGACGCAATGTGATTTGTGCACAGTGCTCTGAATGTCAACGTGAAGAAATATAAAAAAGCGCGGGTAGACGGCGGGAGTAACTATAACTCTATAAGCGGTGCGACCGAGCCTGGACCAGCGTCGGGACCTTCCTGTGGAAAGCCACCGCTGTTGTTTCCATGGGCTTCGCGCATGGAGGTTCTTGCTTCAGCCAGCATAACTGAAGCGACACAGAACTGGCACAGACCGGTGGAATCCGACTGTCTAATTAAAACAAAGCATTGCTAGGGCCGCTGGTTGGTGCTGACGCAATGTGATTCGTGCCCAGTGCTCTGAATGTCAACGCAAAGAAATATAAAAAAGCGCGGGTAGACGGCGGGAGTAACTATGACTTTATAAGCGGTACGACCTAGCCCGGACCCGCGTCGGGACCTTCGTGTGGAAAGCCACCGCTGTTGTTGTTTCCATGGGCTTCGCGCATGGAGGTTCTTGCTACAGCCGGCGGAACAGAGCGGACCCAGAACTGGCACAGACCGGGGGAATCTGACTGTCTAATTAAAACAAAGCATTGCTAGGGCCGCTGGTCAGTGCTGACGCAATGTGATTTCTGCCCTGTGCTCTAAATGTCAACGTAAAGAAATATACGGAAAAGCGCGGGTAAACGGCGGGAGTAACTATAGCTCTATAAGCAGTGCAGCGGAGCCCGGACCAGCATCGGAACCTTCCTGTAGGCACAGCTGTACTTATTTCCGTGGGCTTCGCGCCTGGAGGTTCTTGCTACAGCCGGCAGAACAGAGCAGACACAGAACTGGCACAGACCGGTGGAATCCGACTGTCTAATTAAAACAAAGCATTGCTAGGGCCGCTGGTTGGTGCTGACGCAATGTGATTCGTGCCCAGTGCTCTGAATGTCAACGCAAAGAAATATAAAAAAGCGCGGGTAGATGGCGGGAGTAACTATGACTCTATAAGCGGTGCGACTGAGCCCGGACCAGCGTCAGGACCTTCCTGTGGAAAGCCACAGCTGTGCTTGTTTCCATGGGCTTCGCGCCAGGAGGTTCGTGCTACAGCCGGCGGAACAGAGCGGACCCAGAACTGGCACAGACCGGGGGAATCTGACTGTCTAATTAAAACAAAGCATTGCTAGGGCCGCTGGTCAGTGCTGACGCAATGTGATTTCTGCCCTGTGCTCTAAATGTCAACGTAAAGAAATATACGGAAAAGCGCGGGTAAACGGCGGGAGTAACTATAGCTCTATAAGCAGTGCAGCGGAGCCCGGACCAGCGTCTGAACCTTCCTGTAGGCACAGCTGTACTTATTTCCATGGGCTTCGCGCCTGGAGGTTCTTGCTACAGCCGGCAGAACAGAGCGGACTCAGAACTGGCACAGAACGGGGGAATCCGAATGTCTAATTAAAACAAAGCATTGCTAGGGCCGCTGGTCGGTTTTGACGCAATGTGATTTGTGCCCAGTGCTCTGAATGTCAACGTGAAGAAATATAAAAAAGCGCGGGTAGATGGCGGGAGTAACTATGACTCTATAAGCGGTGCGACTGAGCCCGGACCAGCGTCAGGACCTTCCTGTGGAAAGCCACAGCTGTGCTTGTTTCCATGGGTTTCGCGCCAAGAGGTTCTTGCTTCAGCCGGCAGAACAGAGCCGACGCAGAACTGGCACAGACCGGGGTGAACCCGACTGTCTAATTAAAACAAAGCATTGCTAGGGCCGCTGGTTGGTGCTGACGCAATGTGATTCGTGCCCAGTGCTCTGAATGTCAACGCAAAGAAATATAAAAAAGTGCGGGTAGACGGCGGGAGTAACTATAACTCTATAAGCGGTACGACCAAGCCCGGACCCGCGTCGGGACCTTCCTGTGGAAAGCCACCGCTGTTGTTGTTTCCATGGGCTTCGCGCATGGAGGTTCTTGCTACAGCCGGCGGAACAGAGCGGACCGAGAACTGGCATAGACCGGAGGAATCTGACTGTATAATTAAAACAAAGCATTGCTAGGGCCGCTGGTCAGTGCTGAAGCAATGTGATTTCTGCCCTGTGCTCTAAATGTCAACGTAAAGAAATATACGGAAAAGCGCGGGTAAACGGCGGGAGTAACTATAGCTCTATAAGCAGTGCAGCGGAGCCCGGACCAGCGTCGGAACCTTCCTGTAGGCACAGCTGTACTTATTTCCATGGGCTTCGCGCCTGGAGGTTCTTGCTACAGCCGGCAGAACAGAGCGGACTCAGAACTGGCACAGAACGGGGGAATCCGACTGTCTAATTAAAACAAAGCATTGCTAGGGCCGCTGGTCGGTTTTGACGCAATGTGATTTGTGCCCAGTGCTCTGAATGTCAACGTGAAGAAATATAAAAAAGCGCGGGTAGATGGCGGGAGTAACTATGACTCTATAAGAGGTGCGACTGAGCCCGGACCAGCGTCAGGACCTTCCTGTGGAAAGCCACAGCTGTGCTTGTTTCCATGGGTTTCGCGCCAAGAGGTTCTTGCTTCAGCCGGCAGAACAGAGCCGACGCAGAACTGGCACAGACCGGGGTGAACCCGACTGTCTAATTAAAACAAAGCATTGCTAGGGCCGCTGGTTGTGCTGACGCAATGTGATTCGTGCCCAGTGCTCTGAATGTCAACGCAAAGAAATATAAAAAAGTGCGAGTAGACGGCGGGAGTAACTATGACTCTATAAGCGGTACGACCTAGCCCGGACCCGCGTCGGGACCTTCCTGTGGAAAGCCACCGCTGTTGTTGTTTCCATGGGCTTCGCGCATGGAGGTTCTTGCTACAGCCGGCGGAACAGAGCGGACCGAGAACTGGCATAGACCGGAGGAATCTGATTGTATAATTAAAACAAAGCATTGCTAGGGCCGCTGGTCAGTGCTGACGCAATGTGATTTCTGCCCTGTGCTCTAAATGTCAACGTAAAGAAATATACGGAAAAGCGCGGGTAAACGGCGGGAGTAACTATAGCTTTATAAGCAGTGCAGCGGAGCCTGGACCAGCGTCGGAACCTTCCTGTAGGCACAGCTGTACTTATTTCCATGGGCTTCGCGCCTTTAGGTTCTTGCTACAGCCGGCAGAACAGAGCGGACTCAGAACTGCCACAGACCGGGAGAATCTGACTGTTTAATTAAAACAAAGCATTGCTAGGGCCGCTGGTCGCGGCTGACGCAATCTGGTTTGTGCCCAGTGCTCTGAATGTCAAGGTGAAGAAATATAAAATAGCGCGGGTAGACGGCGGGAGTAACTATGACTCTATAAGCAGTGCGACCGAGTCTGGACCAGCGTCGGGACATTCCTGTGGAAAGCCACAGCTGTGCTTGTTTCCATGGGCTTCTAGCCAGGAGGTTCTTGCTTCAGCCGGCAGAAAAGAGCTGACTCAGAACTGGCACAGACCGGGGAATCTGACTGTCTAATAAAACAAAGCATTGCGAGTGCGCTGGTCGGTGCTGACGCAATGTGATTTCTGACCTGTGCTCTAAATGTCAACGTGAAGAAATATAAACAAGCGCGGGTAAACGGTGGGAGTAACTATAGCTCTATAAGCGGTGCGGCCGAACCCAGACCGAGTCAGACCTTCCTATGGAAAGCCACCGCTGTTGTTTCTATGGGCTTCCAGCCTGGAGGTTCTTGCCTCAGCTGGCAGAACAGAGCCGACGCAGAACTGGCACAGACCGGGGGGAACCCGACTCTCTAATTAAAACAAAGCATTGCTAGGTTGCTGGTTGGTGCTGACGCAATGTGATTTCTGCCCTGTGCTCTAAATGTCAACGTGAAGAAATATAAATGGCGCTGGTAATCAGCGCGAGTAACTATGACTCTATAAGCGGTGCGACCGAGTGCGGACCAGCGTCGGGACGTTCCTGTGGAAAGCCACAGCTGTGCTTGTTTCCATGGGCTTCGCGCCAGGAGGTTCTTGCTTCAGCCGGCAGAAAAGAGCTGACTAAGAACTGTCACTGACCGGGGAATCTCACTGTTTAAATAAAACAAAGCATTGCGAGCGGTGCTGGTCGGTGCTCACGCAATGTGATTTCTGCCCTGTGCTCTGAATGTCAACGTGAAGAAATATAAAAAAGCGCGGGTAAACGGCGGGAGTTACTATGGCCCTATAAGCGGTGCGACTGAGCCCGGACCAGCGTCAGGACCTTCCTGTGGAAAGCCACAGCTGTGCTTGTTTCCATAGGTTTCGCGCCAAGAGGTTCTTGCTTCAGCCGGCAGAACAGAGCCGACGCAGAACTGGCACAGACCGGGGGTATCCGACTGTCTAATTAAAACAAAGCATTGCGAGCGCCGCTGGTATGTGCTAACGCAATGTGATTATGCCCTGTGCTCTGAATGTCAACGTGAAGAAATATAAAGAAGCGCGAGTAGACGGCAGGAGTAACTAAGACTCTATAAGCGGAGCAGCCGAGCAGGGACCAGCGTCGGGACCTTCCTGTGGAAAGCCACAGCTGTGCTAGTTTCCATGGGCTTCGCGCCTGGAGGTTCTTGCTTCAGCCGGCAGAACGGAGCCGACTCAGAACTGGCACAGACCGGGGGAATCCGACTGTCTAATTAAAACAAAGCATTGCTAGGGCCGCTGGTCGGTGCTGACGCAATGTGATTTGTGCACAGTGCTCTGAATGTCAACGTGAAGAAATATAAAAAAGCGCGGGTAGACGGCGGGAGTAACTATAACTCTATAAGCGGTGCGACCGAGCCTGGACCAGCGTCGGGACCTTCCTGTGGAAAGCCACCGCTGTTGTTGTTTCCATGGGCTTCGCGCATGGAGGTTCTTGCTTCAGCCAGCATAACTGAAGCGACACAGAACTGGCACAGACCGGTGGAATCCGACTGTCTAATTAAAACAAAGCATTGCTAGGGCCGCTGGTTGGTGCTGACGCAATGTGATTCGTGCCCAGTGCTCTGAATGTCAACGCAAAGAAATATAAAAAAGTGCGGGTAGACGGCGGAGTAACTATGACTCTATAAGCGGTACGACCTAGCCCGGACCCGCGTCGGGACCTTCCTGTGGAAAGCCACCGCTGTTGTTGTTTCCATGGGCTTCGCGCATGGAGGTTCTTGCTACAGCCGGCGGAACAGAGCGGACCCAGAACTGGCACAGACCGGGGGAATCTGACTGTCTAATTAAAACAAAGCATTGCTAGGGCCGCTGGTCAGTGCTGACGCAATGTGATTTCTGCCCTGTGCTCTAAATGTCAACGTAAAGAAATATACGGAAAAGCGCGGGTAAACGGCGGGAGTAACTATAGCTCTATAAGCAGTGCAGCGGAGCCCGGACCAGCATCGGAACCTTCCTGTAGGCACAGCTGTACTTATTTCCATGGGCTTCGCGCCTGGAGGTTCTTGCTACAGCCGGCAGAACAGAGCGGACTCAGAACTGGCACAGAACGGGGGAATCCGACTGTCTAATTAAAACAAATCATTGCTAGGGCCGCTGGTCGGTTTTGACGCAATGTGATTTGTGCCCAGTGCTCTGAATGTCAACGTGAAGAAATATAAAAAAGCGCGGGTAGATGGCGGGAGTAACTATGACTCTATAAGCGGTGCGACTGAGCCCGGACCAGCGTCAGGACCTTCCTGTGGAAAGCCACAGCTGTGCTTGTTTCCATGGGCTTCGCGCCAGGAGGTTCGTGCTACAGTCGGCGGAACAGAGCGGACCCAGAACTGGCACAGACCGGGGGAATCTGACTGTCTAATTAAAACAAAGCATTGCTAGGGCCGCTGGTCAGTGCAGACGCAATGTGATTTCTGCCCTGTGCTCTAAATGTCAACGTAAAGAAATATACGGAAAAGCGCGGGTAAACGGCGGGAGTAACTATAGCTCTATAAGCAGTGCAGCGGAGCCCGGACCATAGTCTGAACCTTCCTGTAGGCACAGCTGTACTTATTTCCATGGGCTTCGCGCCTGGAGGTTCTTGCTACAGCCGGCAGAACAGAGCGGACTCAGAACTGGCACAGAACGGGGGAATCCGACTGTCTAATTAAAACAAAGCATTGCTAGGGCCGCTGGTCGGTTTTGACGCAATGTGATTTGTGCCCAGTGCTCTGAATGTCAACGTGAAGAAATATAAAAAAGCGCGGGTAGATGGCGGGAGTAACTATGACTCTATAAGCGGTGCGACTGAGCCCGGACCAGCGTCAGGACCTTCCTGTGGAAAGCCACAGCTGTGCTTGTTTCCTTGGGTTTCGTGCCAAGAGGTTCTTGCTTCAGCCGGCAGAACAGAGCCGACGCAGAACTGGCACAGACCGCGGTGAACCCGACTGTCTAATTAAAACAAAGCATTGCTAGGGCCGCTGGTTGGTGCTGACGCAATGTGATTCGTGCCCAGTGCTCTGAATGTCAACGCAAAGAAATATAAAAAAGTGCGGGTAGACGGCGGGAGTAACTATAACTCTATAAGCGGTACGACCTAGCCCGGACCCGCGTCGGGACATTCCTGTGGAAAGCCACCGCTGTTGTTGTTTCCATGGGCTTCGCGCATGGAGGTTCTTGCTACAGCCGGCGGAACAGAGCGGACCGAGAACTGGCATAGACCGGAGGAATCTGACTGTATAATTAAAACAAAGCATTGCTAGGGCCGCTGGTCAGTGCTGACGCAATGTGATTTCTGCCCTGTGCTCTAAATGTCAACGTAAAGAAATATACGGAAAAGCGCGGGTAAACGGCGGGAGTAACTATAGCTCTATACGCAGTGCAGCGGAGCCCGGACCAGCGTCGGAACCTTCCTGTAGGCACAGCTGTACTTATTTCCATGGGCTTCGCGCCTGGAGGTTCTTGCTACAGCCGGCAGAACAGAGCGGACTCAGAACTGGCACAGAACGGGGGAATCCGACTGTCTAATTAAAACAAAGCATTGCTAGGGCCGCTGGTCGGTTTTGACGCAATGTGATTTGTGCCCAGTGCTCTGAATGTCAACGTGAAGAAATATAAAAAAGAGCGGGTAGATGGCGGGAGTAACTATGACTCTATAAGCGGTGCGACTGAGCCCGGACCAGCGTCAGGACCTCCTGTGGAAAGCCACAGCTGTGCTTGTTTCCATGGGTTTCGCGCCAAGAGGTTCTTGCTTCAGCCGGCAGAACAGAGCCGACACAGAACTGGCACAGACCGGGGTGAACCCGACTGTCTAATTAAAACAAAGCATTGCTAGGGCCGCTGGTTGGTGCTGACGCAATGTGATTCGTGCCCAGTGCTCTGAATGTCAACGCAAAGAAATATAAAAAAGTGCGAGTAGACGGCGGGAGTAACTATGACTCTATAAGCGGTACGACCTAGCCCGGACCCGCGTCGGGACCTTCCTGCGGAAAGCCACCGCTGTTGTTGTTTCCATGGGCTTCGCGCATGGAGGTTCTTGCTACAGCCGGCGGAACAGAGCGGACCCAGAACTGGCACAGTCCGGGGGAATCTGACTGTCTAATTAAAACAAAGCATTGCTAGGGCCGCTGGTCGCGGCTGACGCAATGTGATTTGTGCCCAGTGCTCTGAATGTCAACGTGAAGAAATATAAAAAAGCTCGGGTAAACGGCGAGAGTAACTGTGGCTCTACAAGCGGTGCGGCAGAACCCGGACCAGAGTCGGGACCTTCCTGTGGAAAGCCACCGCTGTTGTATCCATGGGATTCCCGCCTGGAGGTTCTTGCCTCAGCCGGCAGAACAGAGCCGACTCAGAACTGGCACAGACCGGGGGAATCCGACTGTCTACTCAAAACAAAGCATTGCTAGGGCCGCTGGTCGGTGCTGACGATATGTGATTTGTGCCCAGTGCTCTGAATGTCAACGTGAAGAAATATAAAAAAGCTCGGGTAGACGGCGAGAGTAACTATGACTCTATGCGCTGTGCGACCGAGTTCGTTCCAGCGTCGGGACCTTCCTGTGGAAAGCCACAGCTGTGCTTGTGCCGACTAAGAACTGGCGCAGACCGGGGGAATCCGACTGTCTGATTAAAACAAAGCATTGCTAGGGCCGCTGGTTGGTGCTGACACAATGTGATTCGTGCCCAGTGCTCTGAATGTCAACGCGAAGAATTATAAAAAAGCGCGGGTAGACGGCGGGAGTAACTATAACTCTATAAGCGGTACGACCTAGCCCGGACCCGCGTCGGGACCTTCCTGTGGAAATCCACCGCTGTTGTTGTTTCCATGGGCTTCGCGCATGGAGGTTCTTGCTACAGCCGGCGGAACAGAGCGGACCCAGAACTGGCACAGACCGGGGGAATCTGACTGTCTAATTAAAACAAAGCATTGCTAGGGCCGGTGGTCAGTGCTGACGCAATGTGATTTCTGCCCTGTGCTCTAAATGTCAACGTAAAGAAATATAAAAGAGCGCGGGTAGACGGAGGGAGTAACTATGACTCTACAAGCGGTGCAGCGGAGCCCGGACCAGCGTCGGAACCTTCCTGTAGGCACAGCTGTACTTATTTCCATGGGCTTCGCGCCTGGAGGTTCTTGCTACAGCAGGCAGAACAGAGCGGACTCAGAACTGCCACAGACCGGGAGAATCTGACTGTCTAATTAAAACAAAGCATTGCTAGGGCCGCTGGTCGCGGCTGACGCAATGTGATTTGTGCCCAGTGCTCTGAATGTCAACGTGAAAAAATATAAAAAAGTGCGGGTAGACGGCGGGAGTAACTACGACTCTGTAAGCGGAGCGACCGAGCCCGGACCAGCGTCGGGACCTTCCTGTGGAAAGCCACCGCTGTTGTTGTTTCCATGGGCTTTGCGCATGGAGGTTCTTGCTTCAGCCGGCAGAACCGAGGCGCCTCAGAACTGGCACAGACCGGGGGAATCCGACTGTCTAATTAAAACAAAGCATTGCTAGGGCCGCTGGTCGGTGCTGACGCAATGTGATTTGTGCCTAGTGCTCTGAATGTCAATGTAAAGAAATATAAAAAAGTGCGGGTAGACGGCGGGAGTAACTATGACTCTGTAAGCAGAGCGACCGAGCCTGGACCAGCGTCGGGACCTTCCTGCGGAAAGCCACCGCTGTTGTTGTTTCCATGGGCTTCGCGCATGGAGGTTCTTGCTTCAGCCGGCAGAACAGAGGCGACTCAGAACTGGCACAGACTGGGGGAATCCGACTGTCTAATTAAAACAAAGCATTGCTAGGGCCGCTGGTCGGTGCTGACACAATGTGATTTGTGCCCAGTGCTCTGAATGTCAACGTGGAGAAATATAAAAAAGCGCGGGTAGACGGCGGGAGTAACTATGACTCTAAAAGCGGTGCGACCGAGCCCGGACCAGCGTCGGGACCTTCCTGTGGAAAGCCACAGCTGTGCTTGTTTCCATGGGCTTCGCGCCACGAGGTTCTTGCTTCAGCCGGCAGAAAAGAGCTGACTCAGAACTGGCACAGACCGGGGAATCCGACTGTCTAATTAAAACAAAGCATTGGTAGGGCCGCTGGTCGGTGCTGACGCAATGTGATTTGTGCCCAGTGCTCTAAATGTCAACGTGAAGAAATATAAAAAAAAGGTCGGGAAGACGGCGAGAGTAACTATGACTCTATAAGCGGTGCGACCGAGCCCGGACCAGCGTCGGGATCTTCCTGTGGAAAGCCACCGCTGTTGTGTCCATGGGCTTCCCGCCTGGAGGTTCTTGCCTCAGCCGGCAGAACAGAGCCGACTCAGAACTGGCACAGACCGGGGGAATCCGACTGTCTACTTAAAACAAAGCATTGCTAGGGCCGCTGGTCGGTGCTGACACAATGTGATTTCTGCCCTGTGCTCTAAATTTCAACGTTAAGAAATATAAAAAAGCGCGGGTAAACGGCGGGAGTAACTATGGCTCTATAAGCGGTGCGGCAGAACCTGGACCAGAGTCGGGACCTTCCTGTGGAAAGCCACCGCTGTTGTTTCCATGGGATTCCCGCCTGGAGGTTCTTGCCTCAGCCGGCAGAACAGAGCCGACTCAGAACTGGCACAGACCGGGGGAATCCGACTGTCTACTCAAAACAAAGCATTGCTAGGGCCGCTGGTCGGTGCTGCCGCAGTGTGATTTGTGCCCAGTGCTCTGAATGTCAACGTGAAGAAATATAAAAAACTCGGGTAGACGGCGAGAGTAACTATGACTCTATGCGCTGTGCGGCCGAGCCCGGACCAGCGTCGGGACCTTCCTGTGGAAAGCCACAGCTGTGCTTGTGCCGACTAAGAACTGGCACAGACCGGGGGAATCCGACAGTGTAATTAAATCAAAGCATTGCTAGGGCCGCTGGTCGGTGCTGACGCAACGTGATTTCTGCCCTGTGCTCTGAATGTCAACGTGAAGAAATATAAAAAAGCGCGGGTAAACAGCGCGAGTAACTATGACTCTATAAGCGGTGCGACCGAGCGCGGACCAGCGTCGGGACCTTCCTGTGGAAAGCCACAGCTGTGCTTGTTTTCATGGGCTTCGCGCCAGGAGGTTCTTGCTTCAGCCGGCAGAAAAGAGCTGACTAAGAACTGGCACAGACCGGGGAATCTCACTGTTTAAATAAAACAACGCATTGCGAGCGGCGCTGGTCGGTGCTCACGAAATGTGATTTCTGCCCTGTGCTCTGAATGTCAACGTGAAGAAATATAAAAAAGCGCTGGTAAACAGCGCGAGTAACTATAACTCTATAAGCGGTGCGACCGAGCGTCGGGACATTCCTGTGGAAAGCCACAGCTGTGCTTGTTTCCATGGGCTTCTAGCCAGGAGGTTCTTGCTTCAGCCGGCAGAAAAGAGCTCACTCAGAACTGGCACAGACCGGGGAATCTGAATGTCTAATTAAAACAAAGCATTGCTAGGGTTGCTGGTCGGTGCTGACGCAATGTGATTTCTGCCCTGTGCTCTAAATGTCAACGTGAAGAAATATTAAAAAAGCGCTGGTAAACAGCGCGAGTAACTATAACTCTATAAGCGGTGCGACCGAGCGCGGACCAGCGTCGGGACCTTCCTGTGGAAAGCCACAGCTGTGCTTGTTTCCATGGGCTTCGCGCCAGGAGGTTCTTGCTTCAGCCGGCAGAAAAGAGCTGATTAAGAACTGGCACAGACTGGGAAATCTATTTAATTACAACAAAGCAATTCTAGGGTCGCTGGTCGGTGCTGACGCAATGTGATTCGTGCCCAGTGCTCTGAATGTCAACGTGAAGAAATATAAAAAAGCGCGGGTAGACGGCGGGAGTAACTATAGCTCTATGAGTGGTGCGGCGTAACCCAGACTAGCGTCGGGACCTTCCTGTGGAAAGCCACAGCTGCGCTTGTTTCCATGGGCTTCGCGCCTGGAGGTTCTCTTTTCGGCTGGCTGAAATGAGCCGACTCAGAACTGGCACAGACCGGGGGAATCCGACTGTATAATTAAAACAAAGCATTGCGAGCGCCGCTGGTCGGTGCTAACGCAATGTGATTTCTGCCCTGTGCTCTGAATGTCAACGTGAAGAAATATAAAGCGTGGGTAGACGGCAGGTGTAACTAAGACTCTATAAGCGGAGCGGCCGAGCAGGGACCAGCGTCGGGACCTTCCTGTGGAAAGCCACAGCTGTGCTAGTTTCCTTGGGCTTCGCGCCTGGAGGTTCTTGCTTTAGCTGGCAGAACGGAGCCGACTCAGAACTGGCACAGACCGGGGGAATCCGAATGTCTTATTAAAACAAAGCATTGCTAGGGCCGCTGGTCGGTGCTGACGCAATGTGATTTGTGCCTAGTGCTCTGAATGTCAATGTAAAGAAATATAAAAAAGTGCGGGTAGACGGCGGGAGTAACTATGACTCCGTAAGCAGAGCGACCGAGCCTGGACCAGCGTCGGGACCTTCCTGTGGAAAGCCACCGCTGTTGTTGTTTCCATGGGCTTCGCGCATGGAGGTTCTTGCTTCACCCGGCAGAACAGAGGCGACTCAGAACTGGCACAGACTGGGGGAATCCGACTGTCTAATTAAAACAAAGCATTGCTAGGGCCGCTGGTCGGTGCTGACACAATGTGATTTGTGCCCAGTGCTCTGAATGTCAACGTGGAGAAATATAAAAAAGCGCGGGTAGACGGCGCGAGTAACTATGACTCTAAAAGCGGTGCGACCGAGCTCGGACCAGCTTCGGGACCTTCCTGTGGAAAGCCACAGCTGTGCTTGTTTCCATGGGCTTCGCGCCACGAGGTTCTTGCTTCAGCCGGCAGAAAAGAGCTGACTCAGAACTGGCACAGACCGGGGAATCTGACTGTCTAATTAAAACAAACCATTGCGAGCACCGCTGGTCGGTGCTGACGCAATGTGAATTCTGCCCTGTGCTCTGAATGTCAACGTGAAGAAATATAAAGAAGCGTGGGTAGACGGCGGGAGTAACTAAGACTCTATAAGCAGAGCGGCCGAGCAGGGACCAGCGTCGGGACCTTCCTGTGGAAAGCCACAGCTGTGCTAGTTTCCATGGGCTTCGCGCCAGGAGGTTCTTGCCTCAACCGGCAGAACAGAGCCGACTCAGAACTGGCACAGACCGGGGGAATCCGACTGTCTACTTAAAACAAAGCATTCCTAGGGCCGCTGGTCGGTGCTGACGCAATGTGATTTGTGCCCAGTGCTCTGAATGTCAACGTGAAGAAATATAAAAAACCTCGGGTAAACGGCGGGAGTAACTATGGCTCTACAAGCGGTGCGGCAGAACCCGGACCAGAGTCGGGACCTTCCTGTGGAAAGCCACCGCTGTTGTATCCATGGGATTCCCGCCTGGAGGTTCTTGCCTCAGCTGGCAGAACAGAGCCGACTCAGAACTGGCACAGACCGGGGGAATCCGACTGTCTACTCAAAACAAAGCATTGCTAGGGCCGCTGGTCGGTGCTGGCGATATGTGATTTGTGCCCAGTGCTCTGAATGTCAACGTGAAGAAATATAAAAAAGCTCGGGTAGACGGCGAGAGTAACTATGACTCTATGCGCTGTGCGACCGAGTTCGGACCAGCGTCGGGACCTTCCTGTGGAAAGCCACAGCTGTGCTTCTGCCGACTAAGAACTGGCGCAGACCGGGGGAATCCGACTGTCTGATTAAAACAAAGCATTGCTAGGGCCGCTGGTTGGTGCTGACGCAATGTGATTCGTGCCCAGTGCTCTGAATGTCAACGCGAAGAATTATAAAAAAGCGCGGGTAGACGGCGGGAGTAACTATAACTCTATAAGCGGTACGACCTAGCCCGGACCCGCGTCGGGACCTTCCTGTGGAAAGCAACCGCTGTTGTTGTTTCCATGGGCTTCGCGCATGGAGGTTCTTGCTACAGCCGGCGGAACAGAGCGGACCCAGAACTGGCACAGACCGGGGGAATCTGACTGTCTAATTAAAACAAAGCATTGCTAGGGCCGGTGGTCAGTGCTGACGCAATGTGATTTCTGCCCTGTGCTCTAAATGTCAACGTAAAGAAATATACGGAAAAGCGCGGGTAAACGGCGCGAGTAACTATAGCTTGATAAGCAGTGCAGCGGAGCCCGGACCAGCGTCGGAACCTTCCTGTAGGCACAGCTGTACTTATTTCCATGGGCTTCGCGCCTGGAGGTTCTTGGTACAGCAGGCAGAACAGAGCGGACTCAGAACTGCCACAGACCGGGAGAGTCTGACTGTCTAATTAAAACAAAGCATTGCTAGGGCCGCTGGTCGCGGCTGACGCAATGTGATTTGTGCCCAGTGCTCTGAATGTCAACGTGAAAAAATATAAAAAAGTGCGGGTAGACGGCGGGAGTAACTACGGCTCTGTAAGCGGAGCGACCGAGCCCGGACCAGCGTCGGGACCTTCCTGTGGAAAGCCACCGCTGTTGTTGTTTCCATGGGCTTTGCGCATGGAGGTTCTTGCTTCAGCCGGCAGAAAAGAGCTGACTAAGAACTGGCACAGACCGGGGAATCTCACTGTTTAAATAAAACAACGCATTGCGAGCGGCGCTGGTCGGTGCTCGCGCAATGTGATTTCTGCCCTGTGCTCTGAATGTCAACGTGAAGAAATATAAAAAAGCGCTGGTAAACAGCGCGAGTAACTATAACTCTATAAGCGGTGCGACCTAGCGCGGACCAGCGTCGGGACCTTCCTGTGGAAAGCCACAGCTGTGCTTGTTTCCATGGGCTTCGCGCCAGGAGGTTCTTGCTTCAGCCGGCAGAAAAGAGCTGATTAAGAACTGGCACAGACTGGGAAATCTATTTAATTACAACAAAGCATTGCTAGGGTCTCTGGTCGGTGCTGACGCAATGTGATTCGTGCCCAGTGCTCTGAATGTCAACGTGAAGAAATATAAAAAAGCGCGGGTAGACGGCGGGAGTAACTATAGCTCTATGAGTGGTGCGGCGTAGCCCGGACTAGCGTCGGGACCTTCCTGTGGAAAGCCACAGCTGCGCTTGTTTCCATGGGCTTCGCGCCTATAGGTTCTCGCTTCGGCTGGCTGAAAAGAGCCGACTCAGAACTGGCACAGACCGGGGGAATCCGACTGTATAATTAAAACAAAGCATTGCGAGCGCCGCTGGTCGGTGCTAACGCAATGTGATTTCTGCCCTGTGCTCTGAATGTCAACGTGAAGAAATATAAAGCGTGGGTAGACGGCAGGTGTAACTAAGACTCTATAAGCGGAGCGGCCGAGCAGGGACCAGCGTCGGGACCTTCCTGTGGAAAGCCACAACTGTGCTAGTTTCCATAGGCTTCGCGCCTGGAGGTTCTTGCTTCAGCCGGCAGAACGGAGCCGACTCAGAACTGGCACAGACCGGGGGAATCCGACTGTCTTATTAAAACAAAGCATTGCTAGGGCCGCTGGTCGGTGCTGACGCAATGTGATTTGTGCACAGTGGTCTGCATGTCAACGTGAAGAAATATAAAAAAGCGCGGATAGACGGCGGGAGTAACTATGACTCTATAAGCGGTGCGACCGAGCCTGCACCAGCGTCGGGACCTTCCTGTGGAAAGCCACCGCTGTTGTTGTTTCCATGGGCTTTGCGCATGGAGGTTCTTGCTTCAGCCGGCAGAACAGAGGCGCCTCAGAACTGGCACAGACCGGGGGAATCCGACTGTCTAATTAAAACAAAGCATTGCTAGGGCCGCTGGTCGGTGCTGACGCAATGTGATTTGTGCCTAGTGCTCTGAATGTCAATGTAAAGAAATATAAAAAAGTGCGGGTAGACGGCGGGAGTAACTATGACTCTGTAAGCAGAGCGACCGAGCCTGGATTAGCGTCGGGACCTTCCTGTGGAAAGCCACCGCTGTTGTTGTTTCCATGGGCTTCGCGCATGGAGGTTCTTGCTACAGCCGGTGGAACAGAGCGGACCCAGAACTGGCACAGACCGGGGGAATCTGACTGTCTAATTAAAACAAAGCATTGCTAGGGCCGGTGGTCAGTGCTGACGCAATGTGATTTCTGCCCTGTGCTCTAAATGTCAACGTAAAGAAATATACGGAAAAGCGCGGGTAAACGGCGCGAGTAACTATAGCTTTATAAGCAGTGCAGCGGAGCCCGGACCAGCGTCGGAACCTTCCTGTAGGCACAGCTGTACTTATTTCCATGGGCTTCGCGCCTGGAGGTTCTTGCTACAGCAGGCAGAACAGAGCGGACTCAGAACTGCCACAGACCGGGAGAATCTGACTGTCTAATTAAAACAAAGCATTGCTAGGGCCGCTGGTCGCGGCTGACGCAATGTGATTTGTGCCCAGTGCTCTGAATGTCAACGTGAAAAAATATAAAAAAGTGCGGGTAGACGGCGGGAGTAACTACGACTCTGTAAGCGGAGCGACCGAGCCCGGACCAGCGTCGGGACCTTCCTGTGGAAAGCCACCGCTGTTGTTGTTTCCATGGGCTTTGCGCATGGAGGTTCTTGCTTCAGCCGGCAGAAAAGAGCTGACTAAGAACTGGCACAGACCGGGGAATCTCACTGTTTAAATAAAACAACGCATTGCGAGCGGCGCTGGTCGGTGCTCGCGCAATGTGATTTCTGCCCTGTGCTCTGAATGTCAACGTGAAGAAATATAAAAAAGCGCTGGTAAACAGCGCGAGTAACTATAACTCTAAAAGCGGTGCGACCGAGCGCGGACCAGCGTCGGGACCTTCCTGTGGAAAGCCACAGCTGTGCTTGTTTCCATGGGCTTCGCGCCAGGAGGTTCTTGCTTCAGCCGGCAGAAAAGAGCTGATTAAGAACTGGCACAGACTGAGAAATCTATTTAATTACAACAAAGCATTGCTAGGGTCTCTGGTCGGTGCTGACGCAATGTGATTCGTGCCCAGTGCTCTGAATGTCAACGTGAAGAAATATAAAAAAGCGCGGGTAGACGGCGGGAGTAACTATAGCTCTATGAGTGGTGCGGCGTAGCCCGGACTAGCGTCGGGACCTTCCTGTGGAAAGCCACAGCTGCGCTTGTTTCCATGGGCTTCGCGCCTGGAGGTTCTCGCTTCGGCTGGCTGAAAAGAGCCGACTCAGAACTGGCACAGACTGGGGGAATCCGACTGTATAATTAAAACAAAGCATTGCGAGCGCCGCTGGTCGGTGCTAACGCAATGTGATTTCTGCCCTGTGCTCTGAATGTCAACGTGAAGAAATATAAAGCGTGGGTAGACGGCAGGTGTAACTAAGACTCTATAAGCGGAGCGGCCGAGCAGGGACCAGCGTCGGGACCTTCCTGTGGAAAGCCACAGCTGTGCTAGTTTCCATAGGCTTCGCGCCTGGAGGTTCTTGCTTCAGCCGGCAGAACGGAGCCGACTCAGAACTGGCACAGACCGGGGGAATCCGACTGTCTTATTAAAACAAAGCATTGCTAGGGCCGCTGGTCGGTGCTGACGCAATGTGATTTGTGCACAGTGGTCTGCATGTCAACGTGAAGAAATATAAAAAAGCGCGGGTAGACGGAGGGAGTAACTATGACTCTATAAGCGGTGCGACCGAGCCTGCACCAGCGTCGGGACCTTCCTGTGGAAAGCCACCGCTGTTGTTGTTTCCATGGGCTTCCCGCCTGGAGGTTCTTGCTTCAGCCGGCAGAACAGAGGCGACTCAGAACTGGCACAGACTGGGGGAATCCGACTGTCTACTTAAAACAAAGCATTGCTAGGGCCGCTGGTCGGTGCTGACACAATGTGATTTCTGCCCTGTGCTCTAAATTTCAACGTTAAGAAATATAAAAAAGCGCGGGTAAAATGCGGGAGTAACTATGGCTCTATAAGCGGTGCGGCAGAACCTGGACCAGAGTCGGGACCTTCCTGTGGAAAGCCACCGCTGTTGTTTCCATGGGATTCCCGCCTGGAGGTTCTTGCCTCAGCCGGCAGAACAGAGCCGACTCAGAACTGGCACAGACCGGGGGAATCCGACTGTCTACTCAAAACAAAGCATTGCTAGGGCCGCTGGTCGGTGCTGCCGCAGTGTGATTTGTGCCCAGTGCTCTGAATGTCAACGTGAAGAAATATAAAAAACTCGGGTAGACGGCGAGAGTAACTATGACTCTATGCGCTGTGCGGCCGAGTTCGGACCAGCGTCGGGACCTTCCTGTGGAAAGCCA
Source organism: Haemaphysalis longicornis (assembly GCF_048455015.1). Taxonomy (NCBI): domain Eukaryota; kingdom Metazoa; phylum Arthropoda; class Arachnida; order Ixodida; family Ixodidae; genus Haemaphysalis; species Haemaphysalis longicornis. Next base: position 204,238,130 of record NW_027526407.1, on the reverse strand, counting down.
CAGCTGTGCTTCTGCCGACTAAGAACTGGCGCAGACCGGGGGAATCCGACTGTCTGATTAAAACAAAGCATTGCTAGGGCCGCTGGTTGGTGCTGACGCAATGTGATTCGTGCCCAGTGCTCTGAATGTCAACGTGAAGAAATATAAAAAATCTCGGGTAGACGGCGAGAGTAACTATGACTCTATGCGCTGTGCGACCGAGTTCGGACCAGCGTCGGGACCTTCCTGTGGAAAGCCACAGCTGTGCTTGTGCCGACTAAGAACTGGCGCAGACCGGGGGAATCCGACTGTCTACTTAAAACAAAGCATTGCTAGGGCCGCTGGTCGGTGCTGACACAATGTGATTTCTGCCCTGTGCTCTGAATGTCAACGTGGAGAAATATAAAAAAGTGCGGGTAGACGGCGCGAGTAACTATGACTCTAAAAGCGGTGCGACCGAGCTCGGACCAGCTTCGGGACCTTCCTGTGGAAAGCCACAGCTGTGCTTGTTTCCATGGGCTTCGCGCCACGAGGTTCTTGCTTCAGCCGGCAGAAAAGAGCTGACTCAGAACTGGCACAGACCGGGGAATCTGACTGTCTAATTAAAACAAACCATTGCGAGCACCGCTGGTCGGTGCTGACGCAATGTGAATTCTGCCCTGTGCTCTGAAGGTCAACGTGAAGAAATATAAAGAAGCGTGGGTAGACGGCGGGAGTAACTAAGACTCTATAAGCAGAGCGGCCGAGCAGGGACCAGCGTCGGGACCTTCCTGTGGAAAGCCACAGCTGTGCTAGTTTCCATGGGCTTCGCGCCAGGAGGTTCTTGCCTCAACCGGCAGAACAGAGCCGACTCAGAACTGGCACAGACCGGGGGAATCCGACTGTCTACTTAAAACAAAGCATTCCTAGGGCCGCTGGTCGGTGCTGACGCAATGTGATTTGTGCTCAGTGCTCTGAATGTCAACGTGAAGAAATATAAAAAAGCTCGGGTAAACGGCGGGAGTAACTATGGCTCTACAAGCGGTGCGGCAGAACCCGGACCAGAGTCGGGACCTTCCTGTGGAAAGCCACCGCTGTTGTATCCATGGGATTCCCGCCTGGAGGTTCTTGCCTCAGCTGGCAGAACAGAGCCGACTCAGAACTGGCACAGACCGGGGGAATCCGACTGTCTACTCAAAACAAAGCATTGCTAGGGCCGCTGGTCGGTGCTGACGATATGTGATTTGTGCCCAGTGCTCTGAATGTCAACGTGAAGAAATATAAAAAATCTCGGGTAGACGGCGAGAGTAACTATGACTCTATGCGCTGTGCGACCGAGTTCGGACCAGCGTCGGGACCTTCCTGTGGAAAGCCACAGCTGTGCTTGTGCCGACTAAGAACTGGCGCAGACCGGGGGAATCCGACTGTCTGATTAAAACAAAGCATTGCTAGGGCCGCTGGTTGGTGCTGACGCAATGTGATTCGTGCCCAGTGCTCTGAATGTCAACGCGAAGAATTATAAAAAAGCGCGGGTAGACGGCGGGAGTAACTATAACTCTATAAGCGGTACGACCTAGCCCGGACCCGCGTCGGGACCTTCCTGTGGAAAGCCACCGCTGTTGTTGTTTCCATGGGCTTCGCGCATGGAGGTTCTTGCTACAGCCGGCGGAACAGAGCGGACCCAGAACTGGCACAGACCGGGGGAATCTGACTGTCTAATTAAAACAAAGCATTGCTAGGGCCGGTGGTCAGTGCTGACGCAATGTGATTTCTGCCCTGTGCTCTAAATGTCAACGTAAAGAAATATACGGAAAAGCGCGGGTAAACGGCGCGAGTAACTATAGCTTTATAAGCAGTGCAGCGGAGCCCGGACCAGCGTCGGAACCTTCCTGTAGGCACAGCTGTACTTATTTCCATGGGCTTCGCGCCTGGAGGTTCTTGCTACAGCAGGCAGAACAGAGCGGACTCAGAACTGCCACAGACCGGGAGAATCTGACTGTCTAATTAAAACAAAGCATTGCTAGGGCCGCTGGTCGCAGCTGACGCAATGTGATTTGTGCCCAGTGCTCTGAATGTCAACGTGAAAAAATATAAAAAAGTGCGGGTAGACGGCGGGAGTAACTACGACTCTGTAAGCGGAGCGACCGAGCCCGGACCAGCGTCGGGACCTTCCTGTGGAAAGCCACCGCTGTTGTTGTTTCCATGGGCTTTGCGCATGGAGGTTCTTGCTTCAGCCGGCAGAAAAGAGCTGACTAAGAACTGGCACAGACCGGGGAATCTCACTGTTTAAATAAAACAACGCATTGCGAGCGGCGCTGGTCGGTGCTCGCGCAATGTGATTTCTGCCCTGTGCTCTGAATGTCAACGTGAAGAAATATAAAAAAGCGCTGGTAAACAGCGCGAGTAACTATAACTCTATAAGCGGTGCGACCGAGCGCGGACCAGCGTCGGGACCTTCCTGTGGAAAGCCACAGCTGTGCTTGTTTCCATGGGCTTCGCGCCAGGAGGTTCTTGCTTCAGCCGGCAGAAAAGAGCTGATTAAGAACTGGCACAGACTGGGAAATCTATTTAATTACAACAAAGCATTGCTAGGGTCTCTGGTCGGTGCTGACGCAATGTGATTCGTGCCCAGTGCTCTGAATGTCAACGTGAAGAAATATAAAAAAGCGCGGGTAGACGGCGGGAGTAACTATAGCTCTATGAGTGGTGCGGCGTAGCCCGGACTAGCGTCGGGACCTTCCTGTGGAAAGCCACAGCTGCGCTTGTTTCCATGGGCTTCGCGCCTGGAGGTTCTCGCTTCGGCTGGCTGAAAAGAGCCGACTCAGAACTGGCACAGACCGGGGGAATCCGACTGTATAATTAAAACAAAGCATTGCGAGCGCCGCTGGTCGGTGCTAACGCAATGTGATTTCTGCCCTGTGCTCTGAATGTCAACGTGAAGAAATATAAAGCGTGGGTAGACGGCAGGTGTAACTAAGACTCTATAAGCGGAGCGGCCGAGCAGGGACCAGCGTCGGGACCTTCCTGTGGAAAGCCACAGCTGTGCTAGTTTCCATAGGCTTCGCGCCTGGAGGTTCTTGCTTCAGCCGGCAGAACGGAGCCGACTCAGAACTGGCACAGACCGGGGGAATCCGACTGTCTTATTAAAACAAAGCATTGCTAGGGCCGCTGGTCGGTGCTGACGCAATGTGATTTGTGCACAGTGGTCTGCATGTCAACGTGAAGAAATATAAAAAAGCGCGGGTAGACGGCGGGAGTAACTATGACTCTATAAGCGGTGCGACCGAGCCTGCACCAGCGTCGGGACCTTCCTGTGGAAAGCCACCGCTGTTGTTGTTTCCATGGGCTTTGCGCATGGAGGTTCTTGCTTCAGCCGGCAGAACAGAGGCGCCTCAGAACTGGCACAGACCGGGGGAATCCGACTGTCTAATTAAAACAGAGCATTGCTAGGGCCGCTGGTCGGTGCTGACGCAATGTGATTTGTGCCTAGTGCTCTGAATGTCAATGTAAAGAAATATAAAAAAGTGCGGGTAGACGGCGGGAGTAACTATGACTCTGTAAGCAGAGCGACCGAGCCTGGACCAGCGTCGGGACCTTCCTGTGGAAAGCCACCGCTGTTGTTGTTTCCATGGGCTTCCCGCCTGGAGGTTCTTGCTTCAGCCGGCAGAACAGAGGCGACTCAGAACTGGCACAGACTGGGGGAATCCGACTGTCTAATTAAAACAAAGCATTGCTAGGGCCGCTGGTCGGTGCTGCCACAATGTGATTTGTGCCCAGTGCTCTGAATGTCAACGTGGAGAAATATAAAAAAGCGCGGGTAAACGGCGGGAGTAACTATGGCTCTATAAGCGGTGCGGCAGAACCTGGACCAGAGTCGGGACCTTCCTGTGGAAAGCCACCGCTGTTGTTTCCATGGGATTCCCGCCTGGAGGTTCTTGCCTCAGCCGGCAGAACAGAGCCGACTCAGAACTGGCACAGACCGGGGGAATCCGACTGTCTACTCAAAACAAAGCATTGCTAGGGCCGCTGGTCGGTGCTGCCGCAATGTGATTTGTGCCCAGTGCTCTGAATGTCAACGTGAAGAAATATAAAAAAGATCGGGTAGACGGCGAGAGTAACTATGACTCTATGCGCTGTGCGGCCGAGCCCGGACCATCGTCGGGACCTTCCTGTGGAAAGCCACAGCTGTGCTTGTGCCGACTAAGAACTGGCACAGACCGGGGGAATCCGACAGTGTAATTAAATCAAAGCATTGCTAGGGCCGCTGGTCGGTGCTGACGCAACGTGATTTCTGCCCTGTGCTCTGAATGTCAACGTGAAGAAATATAAAAAAGCGCGGGTAAACGGCGGGAGTTACTATGGCTCTATAGGCGGTGCGGGCGAGCCCGGACCCGAGTCGGGACCTTCCTGTGGAAAGCCACCGCATGTTGTTGTTTCCATGGGTTTCCCGCCTGGAGGTTCTTGCCTCAGCCGGCAGACCAGAGGCGACTCAGAACTGGCACAGACCGGGGGAATCCGACTGTCTTATTAAAACAAAGCATTGCTAGGGCCGCTGGTTGGTGCTGACGCAATGTTATTCGTGCCCAGTGCTCTGAATGTCAACGCGAAGAAATATAAAAAAGCGCGGGTAGACGGCGGGAGTAACTATGACTCTATAAGCGGTACGACCTAGCTTGGACCCGCGTCGGTACCTTCCTGTGGAAAGCCACCGCTGTTGTTGTTTCCATGGGCTTCGCGCATGGAGGTTCTTGCTACAGCCGGCGGAACAGAGCGGACCCAGAACTGGCACAGTCCGGGGGAATCTGACTGTCTAATTAAAACAAAGCATTGCTAGGGCCGCTGGTCGCGGCTGACGCAATGTGATTTGTGCCCAGTGCTCTGAATGTCAAGGTAAAGAAATATAAAAAAGCGCGGGTAGACGGCGGGAGTAACTATGACTCTATAAGCGGTGCGACCGAGTCCGGACAGCGTCGGGACATTCCTGTGGAAAGCCACAGCTGTGCTTGTTTCCATGGGCTTCTAGCCGGGAGGTTCTTGCTTCAGCCGGCAGAAAAGAGCTCACTCAGAACTGGCACAGACCGGGGAATCTGCCTGTCTAATAAAACAAAGCATTGCGAGCGCCGCTGGTCGGTGCTGACGCAATGTGATTTCTGACCTGTGCTCTAAATGTCAACGTGAAGAAATATAAAAAAGCGCGGGTAAACGGTGGGAGTAACTATGGCTCTATAAGCGGTGCGGCCGAACCCAGACCGAGTCAGGACCTTCCTGTGGAAAGCCACCGCTGTTGTTTACATGGGCTTCCTGCCTGGAGGTTCTTGCCTCAGCCGGATGAACCGAGCCGACACAGAACTGGCACAGACCGGGGGGAACCCGACTCTCTAATTAAAACAAAGCATTGCTAGGGTCGCTGGTCGGTGCTGACGCAATGTGATTTCTGCCCTGTGCTCTAAATGTCAACGTGAAGAAATATTAAAAAAGCGCTGGTAAACAGCGCGAGTAACTATAACTCTATAAGCGGTGCGACCGAGCGCGGACCAGCGTCGGGACCTTCCTGTGGAAAGCCACAGCTGTGCTTGTTTTCATGGGCTTCGCGCCAGGAGGTTCTTGCTTCAGCCGGCAGAAAAGAGCTGACTAAGAACTGGCACAGACCGGGGAATCTCACTGTTTAAATAAAACAACGCATTGCGAGCGGCGCTGGTCGGTGCTCACGCAATGTGATTTCTGCCCTGTGCTCTGAATGTCAACGTGAAGAAATATAAAAAAGCGCTGGTAAACAGCGCGAGTAACTATAACTCTATAAGCGGTGCGACCGAGCGTCGGGACATTCCTGTGGAAAGCCACAGCTGTGCTTGTTTCCATGGGCTTCTAGCCAGGAGGTTCTTGCTTCAGCCGGCAGAAAAGAGCTGACTCAGAACTGGCACAGACCGGGGAATCTGACTGTCTAATAAAACAAAGCATTGCGAGCGCCGCTGGTCGGTGCTGACGCAATGTGATTTGTGCACAGTGGTCTGCATGTCAACGTGAAGAAATATAAAAAAGCGCGGGTAGACGGCGGGAGTAACTATGACTCTATAAGCGGTGCGACCGAGCCACAACAGCGTCGGGACCTTCCTGTGGAAAGCCACCGCTGTTGTTGTTTCCATGGGCTTTGCGCATGGAGGTTCTTGCTTCAGCCGGCAGAACAGAGGCGCCTCAGAACTGGCACAGACCGGGGGAATCCGACTGTCTAATTAAAACAGAGCATTGCTAGGGCCGCTGGTCGGTGCTGACGCAATGTGATTTGTGCCTAGTGCTCTGAATGTCAATGTAAAGAAATATAAAAAAGTGCGGGTAGACGGCGGGAGTAACTATGACTCTGTAAGCAGAGCGACCGAGCCTGGACCAGCGTCGGGACCTTCCTGTGGAAAGCCACCGCTGTTGTTGTTTCCATGGGCTTCCCGCCTGGAGGTTCTTGCTTCAGCCGGCAGAACAGAGGCGACTCAGAACTGGCACAGACTGGGGGAATCCGACTGTCTAATTAAAACAAAGCATTGCTAGGGCCGCTGGTCGGTGCTGCCACAATGTGATTTGTGCCCAGTGCTCTGAATGTCAACGTGGAGAAATATAAAAAAGCGCGGGTAGACGGCGAGAGTAACTATGACTCTATAAGCGGTGCGACCGAGCCCGGACCAGCGTCGGGACCTTCCTGTGGAAAGCCACCGCTGTTGTGTCCATGGGCTTCCCGCCTGGAGGTTCTTGCCTCAGCCGGCAGAACAGAGCCGACTCAGAACTGGCACAGACCGGGGGAATCCGACTGTCTACTTAAAACAAAGCATTGCTAGGGCCGCTGGTTGGTGCTGACGCAATGTGATTTCTGCCCTGTGCTCTAAATTTCAACGTTAAGAAATATAAAAAAGCGCGGGTAAACGGCGGGAGTAACTATGGCTCTATAAGCGGTGCGGCAGAACCTGGACCAGAGTCGGGACCTTCCTGTGGAAAGCCACCGCTGTTGTTTCCATGGGATTCCCGCCTGGAGGTTCTTGCCTCAGCCGGCAGAACAGAGCCGACTCAGAACTGGCACAGACCGGGGGAATCCGACTGTCTACTCAAAACAAAGCATTGCTAGGGCCGCTGGTCGGTGCTGCCGCAATGTGATTTGTGCCCAGTGCTCTGAATGTCAACGTGAAGAAATATAAAAAAGATCGGGTAGACGGCGAGAGTAACTATGACTCTATGCGCTGTGCGGCCGAGCCCGGACCATCGTCGGGACCTTCCTGTGGAAAGCCACAGCTTTGCTTGTGCCGACTAAGAACTGGCACAGACCGGGGGAATCCGACAGTGTAATTAAATCAAAGCATTGCTAGGGCCGCTGGTCGGTGCTGACGCAACGTGATTTCTGCCCTGTGCTCTGAATGTCAACGTGAAGAAATATAAAAAAGCGCGGGTAAACGGTGGGAGTAACTATGGCTCTATAAGCGGTGCGGCCGAACCCAGACCGAGTCAGGACCTTCCTGTGGAAAGCCACCGCTGTTGTTTACATGGGCTTCCTGCCTGGAGGTTCTTGCCTCAGCCGGATGAACCGAGCCGACACAGAACTGGCACAGACCGGGGGGAACCCGACTCTCTAATTAAAACAAAGCATTGCTAGGGTCGCTGGTCGGTGCTGACGCAATGTGATTTCTGCCCTGTGCTCTAAATGTCAACGTGAAGAAATATTAAAAAAGCGCTGGTAAACAGCGCGAGTAACTATAACTCTATAAGCGGTGCGACCGAGCGCGGACCAGCGTCGGGACCTTCCTGTGGAAAGCCACAGCTGTGCTTGTTTTCATGGGCTTCGCGCCAGGAGGTTCTTGCTTCAGCCGGCAGAAAAGAGCTGACTAAGAACTGGCACAGACCGGGGAATCTCACTGTTTAAATAAAACAACGCATTGCGAGCGGCGCTGGTCGGTGCTCACGCAATGTGATTTCTGCCCTGTGCTCTGAATGTCAACGTGAAGAAATATAAAAAAGCGCTGGTAAACAGCGCGAGTAACTATAACTCTATAAGCGGTGCGACCGAGCGTCGGGACATTCCTGTGGAAAGCCACAGCTGTGCTTGTTTCCATGGGCTTCTAGCCAGGAGGTTCTTGCTTCAGCCGGCAGAAAAGAGCTGACTCAGAACTGGCACAGACCGGGGAATCTGACTGTCTAATAAAACAAAGCATTGCGAGCGCCGCTGGTCGGTGCTGACGCAATGTGATTTGTGCACAGTGGTCTGCATGTCAACGTGAAGAAATATAAAAAAGCGCGGGTAGACGGCGGGAGTAACTATGACTCTATAAGCGGTGCGACCGAGCCTGCACCAGCGTCGGGACCTTCCTGTGGAAAGCCACCGCTGTTGTTGTTTCCATGGGCTTTGCGCATGGAGGTTCTTGCTTCAGCCGGCAGAACAGAGGCGCCTCAGAACTGGCACAGACCGGGGGAATCCGACTGTCTAATTAAAACAGAGCATTGCTAGGGCCGCTGGTCGGTGCTGACGCAATGTGATTTGTGCCTAGTGCTCTGAATGTCAATGTAAAGAAATATAAAAAAGTGCGGGTAGACGGCGGGAGTAACTATGACTCTGTAAGCAGAGCGACCGAGCCTGGACCAGCGTCGGGACCTTCCTGTGGAAAGCCACCGCTGTTGTTGTTTCCATGGGCTTCCCGCCTGGAGGTTCTTGCTTCAGCCGGCAGAACAGAGGCGACTCAGAACTGGCACAGACTGGGGGAATCCGACTGTCTAATTAAAACAAAGCATTGCTAGGGCCGCTGGTCGGTGCTGCCACAATGTGATTTGTGCCCAGTGCTCTGAATGTCAACGTGGAGAAATATAAAAAAGCGCGGGTAGACGGCGGGAGTAACTATGACTCTATAAGCGGTGCGACCGAGCCCGGACCAGCGTCGGGACCTTCCTGTGGAAAGCCACCGCTGTTGTGTCCATGGGCTTCCCGCCTGGAGGTTCTTGCCTCAGCCGGCAGAACAGAGCCGACTCAGAACTGGCACAGACCGGGGGAATCCGACTGTCTACTTAAAACAAAGCATTGCTAGGGCCGCTGGTCGGTGCTGACGCAATGTGATTTCTGCCCTGTGCTCTAAATTTCAACGTTAAGAAATATAGAAAAGCGCGGGTAAACGGCGGGAGTAACTATGGCTCTATAAGCGGTGCGGCAGAACCTGGACCAGAGTCGGGACCTTCCTGTGGAAAGCCACCGCTGTTGCTTCCATGGGATTCCCGCCTGGAGGTTCTTGCCTCAGCCGGCAGAACAGAGCCGACTCAGAACTGGCACAGACCGGGGGAATCCGACTGTCTACTCAAAACAAAGCATTGCTAGGGCCGCTGGTCGGTGCTGCCGCAATGTGATTTGTGCCCAGTGCTCTGAATGTCAACGTGAAGAAATATAAAAAAGATCGGGTAGACGGCGAGAGTAACTATGACTCTATGCGCTGTGCGGCCGAGCCCGGACCATCGTCGGGACCTTCCTGTGGAAAGCCACAGCTTTGCTTGTGCCGACTAAGAACTGGCACAGACCGGGGGAATCCGACAGTGTAATTAAATCAAAGCATTGCTAGGGCCGCTGGTCGGTGCTGACGCAACGTGATTTCTGCCCTGTGCTCTGAATGTCAACGTGAAGAAATATAAAAAAGCGCGGGTAAACGGCGGGAGTTACTATGGCTCTATAGGCGGTGCGGGCGAGCCCGGACCCGAGTCGGGACCTTCCTGTGGAAAGCCACCGCTGTTGTTGTTTCCATGGGTTTCCCGCCTGGAGGTTCTTGCCTCAGCCGGCACACCAGAGGCGACTCAGAACTGGCACAGACCGGGGGAATCCGACTGTCTTATTAAAACAAAGCATTGCTAGGGCCGCTGGTTGGTGCTGACGCAATGTTATTCGTGCCCAGTGCTCTGAATGTCAACGCGAAGAAATATAAAAAAGCGCGGGTAGACGGCGGGAGTAACTATGACTCTATAAGCGGTACGACCTAGCTTGGACCCGCGTCGGTACCTTCCTGTGGAAAGCCACCGCTGTTGTTGTTTCCATGGGCTTCGCGCATGGAGGTTCTTGCTACAGCCGGCGGAACAGAGCGGACCCAGAACTGGCACAGTCCGGGGGAATCTGACTGTCTAATTAAAACAAAGCATTGCTAGGGCCGCTGGTCGCGGCTGACGCAATGTGATTTGTGCCCAGTGCTCTGAATGTCAAGGTAAAGAAATATAAAAAAGCGCGGGTAGACGGCGGGAGTAACTATGACTCTATAAGCGGTGCGACCGAGTCCGGACAGCGTCGGGACATTCCTGTGGAAAGCCACAGCTGTGCTTGTTTCCATGGGCTTCTAGCCAGGAGGTTCTTGCTTCAGCCGGCAGAAAAGAGCTCACTCAGAACTGGCACAGACCGGGGAATCTGCCTGTCTAATAAAACAAAGCATTGCGAGCGCCGCTGGTCGGTGCTGACGCAATGTGATTTCTGACCTGTGCTCTAAATGTCAACGTGAAGAAATATAAAAAACCGCGGGTAAACGGTGGGAGTAACTATGGCGCTATACGCGGTGCGGCCGAACCCAGACCGAGTCAGGACCTTCCTGTGGAAAGCCACCGCTGTTGTTTACATGGGCTTCCTGCCTGGAGGTTCTTGCCTCAGCCGGAAGAACAGAGCCGACGCAGAGCTGGCACAGACCGGGGGGAACCCGACTCTCTAATTAAAACAAAGCATTGCTAGGGTCGCTGGTCGGTGCTGACGCAATTTGATTTCTGCCCTGTGCTCTAAATGTCAACGTGAAGAAATATTAAAAAAGCGCTGGTAAACAGCGCGAGTAACTATGACTCTATAAGCGGTGCGACCGAGCGCGGACCAGCGTCGGGACCTTCCTGTGGAAAGCCACAGCTGTGCTTGTTTTCATGGGCTTCGCGCCAGGAGGTTCTTGCTTCAGCCGGCAGAAAAGAGCTGACTAAGAAGTGGCACAGACCGGGGAATCTCACTGTTTAAATAAAACAACGCATTGCAAGCGGCGCTGGTCGGTGCTCGCGCAATGTGATTTCTGCCCTTTGCTCTGAATGTCAACGTGAAGAAATATAAAAAAGCGCTGGTAAACAGCGCGAGTAACTATAACTCTATAAGCGGTGCGACCGAGCGCGGACCAGCGTCGGGACCTTCCTGTGGAAAGCCACAGCTGTGCTTGTTTCCATGGGCTTCGCGCCAGGAGGTTCTTGCTTCAGCCGGCAGAAAAGAGCTGATTAAGAACTGGCACAGACTGGGAAATCTATTTAATTACAACAAAGCATTGCTAGGGTCGCTGGTCGGTGCTGACGCAATGTGATTCGTGCCCAGTGCTCTGAATGTCAACGTGAAGAAATATAAAAAAGGGCGGGTAGACGGCGAGAGTAACTATAGCTCTATGAGTGGTGCGGCGTAGCCCGGACTAGCGTCGGGACCTTCCTGTGGAAAGCCACAGCTGCGCTTGTTTCCATGGGCTTCGCGCCTGGAGGTTCTCGCTTCGGCTGGCTGAAAAGAGCCGACTCAGAACTGGCTTAGACCGGGGGAATCCGACTGTATAATTAAAACAAAGCATTGCGAGCGCCGCTGGTCGGTGCTAACGCAATGTGATTTCTGCCCATTGCTCTGAATGTCAACGTGAAGAAATATAAAGCGTGGGTAGACGGCAGGTGTAACTAAGACTCTATAAGCGGAGCGGCCGAGCAGGGACCAGCGTCGGGACCTTCCTGTGGAAAGCCACAGCTGTGCTAGTTTCCATGGGCTTCGCGCCTGGAGGTTCTTGCTTCAGCCGGCAGAACGGAGCCGACTCAGAACTGGCACAGACCGGGGGAATCCGACTGTCTTATTAAAACAAAGCATTGCTAGGGCCGCTGGTCGGTGCTGACGCAATGTGATTTGTGCACAGTGCTCTGCATGTCAACGTGAAGAAATATAAAAAAGCGCGGGTAGACGGCGGGAGTAACTATGACTCTATAAGCGGTGCGACCGAGCCTGCACCAGCGTCGGGACCTTCCTGTGGAAAGCCACCACTGTTGTTGTTTCCATGGGCTTCTCGCATGGAGGTTCTTGCTTCAGCCAGCATAACTGAAGCGACTCAAAACTGGTACAGACCGGTGGAATCCGACTGTCTAATTAAAACGAAGCATTGCTAGGGCCGCTGGTTCGTGCTGACGCAATGTGATTTGTGCCCAGTGCTCTAAATGTCAACGTGAAGAAATATAAAAAAAAGGTCGGGTAGACGGCGAGAGTAACTATGACTCTATAAGCGGTGCGACCGAGCCTGGACCAGCGTCGGGACCTTCCTGTGGAAAGCCACCGCTGTTGTGTCCATGGGCTTCCCGCCTGGAGGTTCTTGCCTCAGCCGGCAGAACAGAGCCGAATCAGAACTGGCACAGACCGGGGGAATCCGACTGTCTACTTAAATCAAAGCATTGCTAGGGCCGCTGGTCGGTGCTGACGCAATGTGATTTCTGCCCTGTGCTCTAAATTTCAACATTAAGAAATATAAAAAAGCGCGGGTAAACTGCGGGAGTAACTATGGCTCTTTAAGCGGTGCGGCAGTACCTGGACCAGAGTTGGGACCTTCCTGTGGAAAGCCACCGCTGTTGTTTCCATGGGATTCCCGCCTGGAGGTTCTTGCCTCAGCCGGCAGAAGAGAGCCGATCAGAACTGGCACAGACCGGGGGAATCCGACTGTCTACTCAAAACAAAGCATTGCTAGGGCCGCTGGTCGGTGCTGCCGCAATGTGACTTGTGCCCAGTGCTCTGAATGTCAACGTGAAGAAATATAAAAAAGCTCGGGTAGACGGCGAGAGTAACTATGACTCTATGCGCTGTGCGGCCGAGCCCGGACCAGCGTCGGGACCTTCCTGTGGAAAGCCACAGCTGTGCTTGTGCCGACTAAGCACTGGCACAGACCGGGGGAATCCGACAGTGTAATTAAATCAAAGCATTGCTAGGGCCGCTGGTCGGTGCTGACGCAACGTGATTTCTGCCCTGTGCTCTGAATGTCAACGTGAAGAAATATAAAAAACCGCGGGTAAACGGCGGGAGTTACTATGGCTCGATAAGCGGTGCGGGCGAGCCCGGACCCGAGTCGGGACCTTCCTGTGGAAAGCCACCGCTGTTGTTGTTTCCATGGGTTTCCCGCCTGGAGGTTCTTGCCTCAGCCGGCAGACCAGAGGCGACTCAGAACTGGCACAGACCGGGGGAATCCGACTGTCTAATTAAAACAAAGCATTGCTAGGGCCACTGGTCAGTGCTGACGCAATGTGATTTCTGCCCTGTGCTCTAAATGTCAACGTAAAGAAATATACGGAAAAGCGCGGGTAAACGGCGGGAGTAACTATAGCACTATAAGCAGTGCAGCGGAGCCCGGACCAGCGTCGGAACCTTCCTGTAGGCACAGCTGTACTTATTTCCATGGGCTTCGCGCCAGGAGGTTCTTGCTTCAGCCGGCAGAAAAGAGCCGACTCAGAACTGGCACAGACCGGGGGAATCCGACTGTCTAATTAAAACACAGCATTGTTAGGGCCGCTGGTCGGTGCTGACGCAATGTGATTTCTGCCCTGTGCTCTAAATTTCAACGTTAAGAAATATAAAAAAGCGCGGGTAAACGGCGGGAGTAACTATGGCTCTACAAGCGGTGCGGCAGAACCCGGACCAGTGTCGGGACCTTCCTGTGGAAAGCCACCGCTGTTGTTTCCATGGGCTTCTCGCATGGAGGTTCTTGCTTCAGCCAGCATAACTGAAGCGACTCAAAACTGGCACAGACCGGTGGAATCCGACTGTCTAATTAAAACAAAGCATTGCTAGGGCCGCTGGTTCGTGCTGACGCAATGTGATTTGTGCCCAGTGCTCTGAATGTCAACGTGAAGAAATATAAAAAAGCGCGGGTAGACGGCTGGAGTAACTATGACTCTGTAAGCGGAGCGACCGAGCCCGGACCAGCGTCGGGACCTTCCTGTGGAAAGCCACCGCTGTTGTTGTTTCCATGGGCTTCGCACATGGGGGTTCTTGCTTCAGCTGGCAGAACAGAGGCGACTCAGAACTGGCACAAACCGGGGGAATCCGACTGTCTAATTAAAACAAAGCATTGCTAGGGCCACTGGTCAGTGCTGACGCAATGTGATTTCTGCCCTGTGCTCTAAATGTCAACGTAAAGAAATATACGAAAAGTGCGGATAAACGGCGGGAGTAACTATAGCTCTATAAGCATTGCAGCGGAGCCCGGACCAGCGTCGGAACCTTCCTGTAGGCACAGCTGTACTTATTTCCATGGGCTTCGCGCCTGGAGGTTCTTGCTACAGCCGACAGAACAGAGCGGACTCAGAACTGCCACAGACCGGGAGAATCTGACTGTCTAATTAAAACAAAGCATTGCTAAGGCCGCTGGTCGCGGCTGACGCAATGTGACTTGTGCCCAGTGCTCTGAATGTCAAGGTGCAGAAATATAAAAAAGCGCGGGTAGATGGCGGGAGTAACTATGACTCTATAAGAGGTGCGACCGAGTCCGGACCAGCGTTGGGACATTCCTGTGGAAAGCCACAGCTGTGCTTGTTTCCATGGGCTTCTAGCCAGGAGGTTCTTGCTTCAGCCGGCAGAAAAGAGCTGACTCAGAACTGGCACAGACAGGGGAATCTGACTGTCTAATAAAACAAAGCATTGGGAGCGCCGGTGGTCGGGGCTGACGCAATGTGATTTCTGACCTGTGCTCTAAATGTCAACGTGAAGAAATCTAAAAACGAGCGGGTAAACGGTGGGAGTAACTATGGCTCTATAAGCGGTGCGGTCGAACACGGACCGAGTCAGGACCTCCCTGTGGAAAGCCACCGCTGTTGTTTCCATGGGCTTCCCGCTTGAGGTTCTTGCCTCAGCCGGCCGAACAGAGCCGACTCAGAACTGGCACAGACCGTTGGAACCCGACTGTCTACTTAAAACAAAGCATTGCTAGGGCCGCTGGTCGGTGCTGACGCAATGTGATTTCTGCCCTGTGCTCTAAATGTCAACACGAAGAATTATAAAAAAGCTCGGGTAGACGGCGAGAGTAACTATGACTCTATAAGCGGTGCGGCCTAGCCCGGACTAGCGTCGGGACCTTCCTGTGGAAAGCCATAGCTGTGCTTGTTTCCATGGGCTTCGCGCCAGGAGGTTCTTGCTTCAGCCGGCAGAAAAGAGCTGACTAAGAACTGGCACAGACCGGGAAATCAATTTAATTAAACCAAAGCATTGCGAGCGGCGCTGGTCGGTGCTCACGCAATGTGATTTCTGACCTGTGCTCTAAATGTCAACGTGAAGAAATATAAAAAAGCGCGGGTAAACGGTGGGAGTAACTATGGCACTATAAGCGGTGCGGCCTAGCCCGGACCAGCGTCGGTACCTTCCTGTGGAAAGCCACAGCTGTGCTTGTTTCCATGGGCTTCACGCCTGGAGGTTCTCGCTTCGGCTGGCTGAAAAGAGCCGACTCACAACTGGCACAGACCGGGGGAATCCGACTGTCTAATTAAAACAAAGCATTGCGAGCGCCGCTGGTCGCGGCTGACGCAATGTGATTCGTGCCCAGTGCTCTGAATGTCAACGTGAAGAAATATAAAAAAGCGCGGGTAGACGGCGGGAGTAACTATGGCTCTATAAGTGGTGCGGCGTAGCCCGGACCAGAGTCGGGACCTTCCTGTGGAAAGCCACCGCTGTTGTTGTTTCCATGGGCTTCCCGCCTGGAGGTTCTTGCCTCAGCCGGCAGAACAGAGCCGACTCACAACTGGCACAGACCGGGGGAATCCGACTGTCTAATTAAAACAAAGCATTGCGAGCGCCGCTGGTCGCGGCTGACGCAATGTGATTTGTGCCCAGTGCTCTGAATGTCAAAGTGCAGAAATATAAAAAGCGCGGGTAGACGGCGGGAGTAACTATGACTCTATAAGCGGTGCGACCGAGTTCGGACCAGCGTCGGGACATTCCTGTGGAAAGCCACAGCTGTGCTTGTTTCCATGGGCTTCTAGCCAGGAGGTTCTTGCTTCAGCCGGCAGAAAAGAGCTGACTCAGAACTGGCACAGACCGGGGAATCTGACTGTCTAATAAAACAAAGCATTGCGAGCGCCGGTGGTCGGGGCTGACGCAATGTGATTTCTGACCTGTGCTCTAAATGTCAACGCGAAGAAATATAAAAAAGCGCGGGTAAACGGTGGGAGTAACTATGGCTCTAAAAGCGGTGCGGCCGAACACGGACCGAGTCAGGACCTCCCTGTGGAAAGCCACCGCTGTTGTTTCCACGGGCTTCCCGCCTGGAGGTTCTTGCCTCAGCCGGCCGAACAGAGCCGACTCAGAACTGGCACAGACCGTTGAAACCCGACTGTCTACTTAAAACAAAGCATTGCTAGGGCCGCTGGTCGGTGCTGACGCAATGTGATTTCTGCCCTGTGCTCTAAATGTCAACGTGAAGAATTATAAAAAAGCTCGGGTAGACGGCGAGAGTAACTATGACTCTATAAGCGGTGCGGCCTAGCCCGGACTAGCGTCGGGACCTTCCTGTGGAAAGCCACAGCTGTGCTTGTTTCCATGGGCTTCGCGCCAGGAGGTTCTTGCTTCAGCCGGCAGAAAAGAGCTGACTAAGAACTGGCACAGACCGGGAAATCAATTTAATTAAACCAAAGCATTGCGAGCGGCGCTGGTCGGTGCTCACGCAATGTGATTTCTGACCTGTGCTCTAAATGTCAACGTGAAGAAATATAAAAAAGCGCGGGTAGACGGCGGGAGTAACTATAACTCTATAAGCGGTGCGACCGTGTCTGGACCAGCGTCGGGACATTCCTTTGGAAAGCCACAGCTGTGCTTGTTTCCATGGGCTTCTAGCCAGGAGGTTCTTGCTTCAGCCGGCAGAAAAGAGCCGACTCAGAACTGGCACTGACCGGGGGAATCCGACGGTCTAATTAAAACAAAGCATTGCTAGGGCCGCGGGTCGGTGCTGACGCAATGTGATTTCTGCCCTGTGCTCTAAATGTCAACGTGAAGAAATATAAAAAAGCGCGGGTAAACGGTGGGAGTAACTATGGCTCTATAAGCGGTGCGGCCGAGCCCGGACCAGCGTCGGGACCTTCCTGTGGAAAGCCACCGCTGTTGTTGTTTCCATGGGCTTCGTGCATGGAGGTTCTTGCTTCAGCCGGCAGAAGAGAGCTGACTCAGAACCGGCACAGACCGGGGAATCCGATGTCTAATTAAAATAAAGCATTGCGAGCACTGCTGGCCGATGCTGACGCAATGTGATTTCTGACCTGTGCTCTAAACGTCCACGTGAAGAAATATAAAAAAGCGCGGGTAAACGGCGGGAGTAACTATGGCACTACAAGCGGTGTAACATAGTCCGGACCAGCGTCGGGACCTTCCTGTGGAAAGCCTCAGCTGTGCTTGTTTCCATGTGCTTCGCGCCTGGAGGTTCTTGCTTCGGCTGGCAGAAAAGAGCCGACTCAGAACTGGCACAGACGGGGGGAATCCGACTGTCTAATTAAAACAAAGCATTGCGAGCGCCACTGGTAGGTGCTAACGCAATGTGATTTCTGCCCTGTGCTCTGAATGTCAACGTGAAGAAATATAAAGAAGCCCGAGTAGACGGCAGGAGTAACTAAGACTCTATAAGCGGAGCAGCCGAGCAGGGACCAGCGTCGGGACCTTCCTGTGGAAAGCCACAGCTGTGCTTGTTTCCATGGGCTTCGCGCCAGGAGGTTCTTGCTTCAGCCGGCAGAAAAGAGCTGACTAAGAACTGGCACAGACCGGGAAATCTATTTTATTAAAACGAAGCATTGCGAGCGGCACTGGTTGGTGCTCACGCAATGTGATTTCTGACCTGTGCTCTAAATGTCAACGTGAAGAAATATAAAAAAGCGCGGGTAAACGGTGGGAGTAACTATAACACTATAAGAGGTGCGGCCTAGCCCGGACCAGCGTCGGGGCCTTCCTGTGGAAAGCCACAGCTGTGCATGTTTCCATGGGCTTCGCGCCTGGAGGTTCTTGCTACGGCCGGCAGAAAAGAGCCGACTCAGAACTGGCACAGACCGGCGGAATCCGACAGTGTAAATAAATCAAAGCATTGCTAGGGCCGCTGGTCGGTGCTGACGCAATGTGATTTCTGTCCTGTGCTCTGAATGTCAACGTGAAGAAATATAAAAAAGGGCTGGTAAACAGCGCGCGTAACTATGACCCTATAAGCGGTGCGACCGAGCGCGGACCAGCGTCGGGACCTTCCTGTGGAAAGGCACAGCTGTGCTTGTTTCCATGGGCTTCGCGCCAGGAGGTTCTTGCTTCAGCCGGCAGAAAAGAGCTGACTAAGAACTGGCACAGACCGGGAAATCTATTTAATTACAACAAAGCATTGCTAGGGCCGCTGGTCGGTGCTGATGCAATGTGATTTGTGCCCAGTGCTCTGAATGTCAACGTGAAGAAATATAAAAAAGCGCGGGTAGACGGCGGGAGTAACTATGGCTCTATAAGTGGTGCGGCGTAGCCCGGACTAGCGTCGGGACCTTCCTGTGGAAAGCCACAGCTGTGCTTGTTTCCATGGGCTTCGCGCCTGGAGGTTCTCGCTTCGGCTGGCTGAAAAGAGCTGACTAAGAACTGGCACAGACCGGGAAATCTATTTAATTACAACAAAGCATTGCTAGGGCCGCTGGTCGGTGCTGATGCAACGTGATTTGTGCCCAGTGCTCTGAATGTCAACGTGAAGAAATATAAAAAAGCGCGGGTAGACGGCGGGAGTAACTATGGCTCTATAAGTGGTGCGGCGTAGCCCGGACTAGCGTCGGGACCTTCCTGTGGAAAGCCACAGCTGTGCTTGTTTCCATGGATTTCGCGCCAGGAGGTTCTTGCTTCAGCCGGCAGAAAAGAGCTGACTAAAAACTGGCACAGACCGGGAAATCTATTTAATTACAACAAAGCATTGCTAGGGCCGCTGGTCGGTGCTGACGCAATGTGATTTGTGCACAGTGCTCTGAATGTCAACGTGAAGAAATATAAAAAAGCGCGGGTAGACGGCGGGAGTAACTATAACTCTATAAGCGGTGCGACCGAGCCTGGACCAGCGTCGGGACCTTCCTGTGGAAAGCCACCGCTGTTGTTGTTTCCATGGGCTTCGCGCATGGAGGTTCTTGCTTCAGCCAGCATAACTGAAGCGACTCAGAACTGGCACAGACCGGTGGAATCCGACTGTCTAATTAAAACAAAGCATTGCTAGGGCTGCTGGTTGGTGCTGACGCAATGTGATTTGTGCACAGTGCTCTGAATGTCAACGTGAAGAAATATAAAAAAGCGCGGGTAGACGGCGGGAGTAACTATAACTCTAAAAGCGGTGCGACCGAGCCTGGACCAGCGTCGGGACCTTCCTGTGGAAAGCCACCGCTGTTTTCCATGGGCTTCGCGCATGGAGGTTCTTGCTTCAGCCAGCATAACTGAAGCGACACAGAACTGGCACAGACCGGTGGAATCCGACTGTCTAATTAAAACAAAGCATTGCTAGGGCCGCTGGTTGGTGCTGACGCAATGTGATTCGTGCCCAGTGCTCTGAATGTCAACGCAAAGAAATATAAAAAAGCGCGGGTAGACGGCGGGAGTAACTATGACTTTATAAGCGGTACGACCTAGCCCGGACCCGCGTCGGGACCTTCGTGTGGAAAGCCACCGCTGTTGTTGTTTCCATGGGCTTCGCGCATGGAGGTTCTTGCTACAGCCGGCGGAACAGAGCGGACCCAGAACTGGCACAGACCGGGGGAATCTGACTGTCTAATTAAAACAAAGCATTGCTAGGGCCGCTGGTCAGTGCTGACGCAATGTGATTTCTGCCCTGTGCTCTAAATGTCAACGTAAAGAAATATACGGAAAAGCGCGGGTAAACGGCGGGAGTAACTATAGCTCTATAAGCAGTGCAGCGGAGCCCGGACCAGCATCGGAACCTTCCTGTAGGCACAGCTGTACTTATTTCCGTGGGCTTCGCGCCTGGAGGTTCTTGCTACAGCCGGCAGAACAGAGCAGACACAGAACTGGCACAGACCGGTGGAATCCGACTGTCTAATTAAAACAAAGCATTGCTAGGGCCGCTGGTTGGTGCTGACGCAATGTGATTCGTGCCCAGTGCTCTGAATGTCAACGCAAAGAAATATAAAAAAGCGCGGGTAGATGGCGGGAGTAACTATGACTCTATAAGCGGTGCGACTGAGCCCGGACCAGCGTCAGGACCTTCCTGTGGAAAGCCACAGCTGTGCTTGTTTCCATGGGCTTCGCGCCAGGAGGTTCGTGCTACAGCCGGCGGAACAGAGCGGACCCAGAACTGGCACAGACCGGGGGAATCTGACTGTCTAATTAAAACAAAGCATTGCTAGGGCCGCTGGTCAGTGCTGACGCAATGTGATTTCTGCCCTGTGCTCTAAATGTCAACGTAAAGAAATATACGGAAAAGCGCGGGTAAACGGCGGGAGTAACTATAGCTCTATAAGCAGTGCAGCGGAGCCCGGACCAGCGTCTGAACCTTCCTGTAGGCACAGCTGTACTTATTTCCATGGGCTTCGCGCCTGGAGGTTCTTGCTACAGCCGGCAGAACAGAGCGGACTCAGAACTGGCACAGAACGGGGGAATCCGACTGTCTAATTAAAACAAAGCATTGCTAGGGCCGCTGGTCGGTTTTGACGCAATGTGATTTGTGCCCAGTGCTCTGAATGTCAACGTGAAGAAATATAAAAAAGCGCGGGTAGATGGCGGGAGTAACTATGACTCTATAAGCGGTGCGACTGAGCCCGGACCAGCGTCAGGACCTTCCTGTGGAAAGCCACAGCTGTGCTTGTTTCCATGGGTTTCGCGCCAAGAGGTTCTTGCTTCAGCCGGCAGAACAGAGCCGACGCAGAACTGGCACAGACCGGGGTGAACCCGACTGTCTAATTAAAACAAAGCATTGCTAGGGCCGCTGGTTGGTGCTGACGCAATGTGATTCGTGCCCAGTGCTCTGAATGTCAACGCAAAGAAATATAAAAAAGTGCGGGTAGACGGCGGGAGTAACTATAACTCTATAAGCGGTACGACCAAGCCCGGACCCGCGTCGGGACCTTCCTGTGGAAAGCCACCGCTGTTGTTGTTTCCATGGGCTTCGCGCATGGAGGTTCTTGCTACAGCCGGCGGAACAGAGCGGACCGAGAACTGGCATAGACCGGAGGAATCTGACTGTATAATTAAAACAAAGCATTGCTAGGGCCGCTGGTCAGTGCTGAAGCAATGTGATTTCTGCCCTGTGCTCTAAATGTCAACGTAAAGAAATATACGGAAAAGCGCAGGTAAACGGCGGGAGTAACTATAGCTCTATAAGCAGTGCAGCGGAGCCCGGACCAGCGTCGGAACCTTCCTGTAGGCACAGCTGTACTTATTTCCATGGGCTTCGCGCCTGGAGGTTCTTGCTACAGCCGGCAGAACAGAGCGGACTCAGAACTGGCACAGAACGGGGGAATCCGACTGTCTAATTAAAACAAAGCATTGCTAGGGCCGCTGGTCGGTTTTGATGCAATGTGATTTGTGCCCAGTGCTCTGAATGTCAACGTGAAGAAATATAAAAAAGCGCGGGTAGATGGCGGGAGTAACTATGACTCTATAAGAGGTGCGACTGAGCCCGGACCAGCGTCAGGACCTTCCTGTGGAAAGCCACAGCTGTGCTTGTTTCCATGGGTTTCGCGCCAAGAGGTTCTTGCTTCAGCCGGCAGAACAGAGCCGACGCAGAACTGGCACAGACCGGGGTGAACCCGACTGTCTAATTAAAACAAAGCATTGCTAGGGCCGCTGGTTGGTGCTGACGCAATGTGATTCGTGCCCAGTGCTCTGAATGTCAACGCAAAGAAATATAAAAAAGTGCGAGTAGACGGCGGGAGTAACTATGACTCTATAAGCGGTACGACCTAGCCCGGACCCGCGTCGGGACCTTCCTGTGGAAAGCCACCGCTGTTGTTGTTTCCATGGGCTTCGCGCATGGAGGTTCTTGCTACAGCCGGCGGAACAGAGCGGACCGAGAACTGGCATAGACCGGAGGAATCTGATTGTATAATTAAAACAAAGCATTGCTAGGGCCGCTGGTCAGTGCTGACGCAATGTGATTTCTGCCCTGTGCTCTAAATGTCAACGTAAAGAAATATACGGAAAAGCGCGGGTAAACGGCGGGAGTAACTATAGCTTTATAAGCAGTGCAGCGGAGCCTGGACCAGCGTCGGAACCTTCCTGTAGGCACAGCTGTACTTATTTCCATGGGCTTCGCGCCTGGAGGTTCTTGCTACAGCCGGCAGAACAGAGCGGACTCAGAACTGCCACAGACCGGGAGAATCTGACTGTTTAATTAAAACAAAGCATTGCTAGGGCCGCTGGTCGCGGCTGACGCAATGTGGTTTGTGCCCAGTGCTCTGAATGTCAAGGTGAAGAAATATAAAATAGCGCGGGTAGACGGCGGGAGTAACTATGACTCTATAAGCAGTGCGACCGAGTCTGGACCAGCGTCGGGACATTCCTGTGGAAAGCCACAGCTGTGCTTGTTTCCATGGGCTTCTAGCCAGGAGGTTCTTGCTTCAGCCGGCAGAAAAGAGCTGACTCAGAACTGGCACAGACCGGGGAATCTGACTGTCTAATAAAACAAAGCATTGCGAGCGCGCTGGTCGGTGCTGACGCAATGTGATTTCTGACCTGTGCTCTAAATGTCAACGTGAAGAAATATAAACAAGCGCGGGTAAACGGTGGGAGTAACTATAGCTCTATAAGCGGTGCGGCCGAACCCGGACCGAGTCAGACCTTCCTATGGAAAGCCACCGCTGTTGTTTCCATGGGCTTCCAGCCTGGAGGTTCTTGCCTCAGCTGGCAGAACAGAGCCGACGCAGAACTGGCACAGACCGGGGGGAACCCGACTCTCTAATTAAAACAAAGCATTGCTAGGTTGCTGGTTGGTGCTGACGCAATGTGATTTCTGCCCTGTGCTCTAAATGTCAACGTGAAGAAATATAAATGGCGCTGGTAATCAGCGCGAGTAACTATGACTCTATAAGCGGTGCGACCGAGTGCGGACCAGCGTCGGGACGTTCCTGTGGAAAGCCACAGCTGTGCTTGTTTCCATGGGCTTCGCGCCAGGAGGTTCTTGCTTCAGCCGGCAGAAAAGAGCTGACTAAGAACTGTCACTGACCGGGGAATCTCACTGTTTAAATAAAACAAAGCATTGCGAGCGGTGCTGGTCGGTGCTCACGCAATGTGATTTCTGCCCTGTGCTCTGAATGTCAACGTGAAGAAATATAAAAAAGCGCGGGTAAACGGCGGGAGTTACTATGGCTCTATAAGCGGTGCGACTGAGCCCGGACCAGCGTCAGGACCTTCCTGTGGAAAGCCACAGCTGTGCTTGTTTCCATAGGTTTCGCGCCAAGAGGTTCTTGCTTCAGCCGGCAGAACAGAGCCGACGCAGAACTGGCACAGACCGGGGGTATCCGACTGTCTAATTAAAACAAAGCATTGCGAGCGCCGCTGGTATGTGCTAACGCAATGTGATTATGCCCTGTGCTCTGAATGTCAACGTGAAGAAATATAAAGAAGCGCGAGTAGACGGCAGGAGTAACTAAGACTCTATAAGCGGAGCAGCCGAGCAGGGACCAGCGTCGGGACCTTCCTGTGGAAAGCCACAGCTGTGCTAGTTTCCATGGGCTTCGCGCCTGGAGGTTCTTGCTTCAGCCGGCAGAACGGAGCCGACTCAGAACTGGCACAGACCGGGGGAATCCGACTGTCTAATTAAAACAAAGCATTGCTAGGGCCGCTGGTCGGTGCTGACGCAATGTGATTTGTGCACAGTGCTCTGAATGTCAACGTGAAGAAATATAAAAAAGCGCGGGTAGACGGCGGGAGTAACTATAACTCTATAAGCGGTGCGACCGAGCCTGGACCAGCGTCGGGACCTTCCTGTGGAAAGCCACCGCTGTTGTTGTTTCCATGGGCTTCGCGCATGGAGGTTCTTGCTTCAGCCAGCATAACTGAAGCGACACAGAACTGGCACAGACCGGTGGAATCCGACTGTCTAATTAAAACAAAGCATTGCTAGGGCCGCTGGTTGGTGCTGACGCAATGTGATTCGTGCCCAGTGCTCTGAATGTCAACGCAAAGAAATATAAAAAAGTGCGGGTAGACGGCGGAGTAACTATGACTCTATAAGCGGTACGACCTAGCCCGGACCCGCGTCGGGACCTTCCTGTGGAAAGCCACCGCTGTTGTTGTTTCCATGGGCTTCGCGCATGGAGGTTCTTGCTACAGCCGGCGGAACAGAGCGGACCCAGAACTGGCACAGACCGGGGGAATCTGACTGTCTAATTAAAACAAAGCATTGCTAGGGCCGCTGGTCAGTGCTGACGCAATGTGATTTCTGCCCTGTGCTCTAAATGTCAACGTAAAGAAATATACGGAAAAGCGCGGGTAAACGGCGGGAGTAACTATAGCTCTATAAGCAGTGCAGCGGAGCCCGGACCAGCATCGGAACCTTCCTGTAGGCACAGCTGTACTTATTTCCATGGGCTTCGCGCCTGGAGGTTCTTGCTACAGCCGGCAGAACAGAGCGGACTCAGAACTGGCACAGAACGGGGGAATCCGACTGTCTAATTAAAACAAATCATTGCTAGGGCCGCTGGTCGGTTTTGACGCAATGTGATTTGTGCCCAGTGCTCTGAATGTCAACGTGAAGAAATATAAAAAAGCGCGGGTAGATGGCGGGAGTAACTATGACTCTATAAGCGGTGCGACTGAGCCCGGACCAGCGTCAGGACCTTCCTGTGGAAAGCCACAGCTGTGCTTGTTTCCATGGGCTTCGCGCCAGGAGGTTCGTGCTACAGTCGGCGGAACAGAGCGGACCCAGAACTGGCACAGACCGGGGGAATCTGACTGTCTAATTAAAACAAAGCATTGCTAGGGCCGCTGGTCAGTGCAGACGCAATGTGATTTCTGCCCTGTGCTCTAAATGTCAACGTAAAGAAATATACGGAAAAGCGCGGGTAAACGGCGGGAGTAACTATAGCTCTATAAGCAGTGCAGCGGAGCCCGGACCATCGTCTGAACCTTCCTGTAGGCACAGCTGTACTTATTTCCATGGGCTTCGCGCCTGGAGGTTCTTGCTACAGCCGGCAGAACAGAGCGGACTCAGAACTGGCACAGAACGGGGGAATCCGACTGTCTAATTAAAACAAAGCATTGCTAGGGCCGCTGGTCGGTTTTGACGCAATGTGATTTGTGCCCAGTGCTCTGAATGTCAACGTGAAGAAATATAAAAAAGCGCGGGTAGATGGCGGGAGTAACTATGACTCTATAAGCGGTGCGACTGAGCCCGGACCAGCGTCAGGACCTTCCTGTGGAAAGCCACAGCTGTGCTTGTTTCCTTGGGTTTCGTGCCAAGAGGTTCTTGCTTCAGCCGGCAGAACAGAGCCGACGCAGAACTGGCACAGACCGCGGTGAACCCGACTGTCTAATTAAAACAAAGCATTGCTAGGGCCGCTGGTTGGTGCTGACGCAATGTGATTCGTGCCCAGTGCTCTGAATGTCAACGCAAAGAAATATAAAAAAGTGCGGGTAGACGGCGGGAGTAACTATAACTCTATAAGCGGTACGACCTAGCCCGGACCCGCGTCGGGACCTTCCTGTGGAAAGCCACCGCTGTTGTTGTTTCCATGGGCTTCGCGCATGGAGGTTCTTGCTACAGCCGGCGGAACAGAGCGGACCGAGAACTGGCATAGACCGGAGGAATCTGACTGTATAATTAAAACAAAGCATTGCTAGGGCCGCTGGTCAGTGCTGACGCAATGTGATTTCTGCCCTGTGCTCTAAATGTCAACGTAAAGAAATATACGGAAAAGCGCGGGTAAACGGCGGGAGTAACTATAGCTCTATACGCAGTGCAGCGGAGCCCGGACCAGCGTCGGAACCTTCCTGTAGGCACAGCTGTACTTATTTCCATGGGCTTCGCGCCTGGAGGTTCTTGCTACAGCCGGCAGAACAGAGCGGACTCAGAACTGGCACAGAACGGGGGAATCCGACTGTCTAATTAAAACAAAGCATTGCTAGGGCCGCTGGTCGGTTTTGACGCAATGTGATTTGTGCCCAGTGCTCTGAATGTCAACGTGAAGAAATATAAAAAAGAGCGGGTAGATGGCGGGAGTAACTATGACTCTATAAGCGGTGCGACTGAGCCCGGACCAGCGTCAGGACCTCCTGTGGAAAGCCACAGCTGTGCTTGTTTCCATGGGTTTCGCGCCAAGAGGTTCTTGCTTCAGCCGGCAGAACAGAGCCGACACAGAACTGGCACAGACCGGGGTGAACCCGACTGTCTAATTAAAACAAAGCATTGCTAGGGCCGCTGGTTGGTGCTGACGCAATGTGATTCGTGCCCAGTGCTCTGAATGTCAACGCAAAGAAATATAAAAAAGTGCGAGTAGACGGCGGGAGTAACTATGACTCTATAAGCGGTACGACCTAGCCCGGACCCGCGTCGGGACCTTCCTGCGGAAAGCCACCGCTGTTGTTCTTACCATGGGCTTCGCGCATGGAGGTTCTTGCTACAGCCGGCGGAACAGAGCGGACCGAGAACTGGCATAGACCGGAGGAATCTGATTGTATAATTAAAACAAAGCATTGCTAGGGCCGCTGGTCAGTGCTGACGCAATGTGATTTCTGCCCTGTGCTCTAAATGTCAACGTAAAGAAATATACGGAAAAGCGCGGGTAAACGGCGGGAGTAACTATAGCTCTATAAGCAGTGCATGGAGCCCGGACCAGCGTCGGAACCTTCCTGTAGGCACAGCTGTACTTATTTCCATGGGCTTCGCGCCTGGAGGTTCTTGCTACAGCCGGCAGAACAGAGCGGACTCAGAACTGCCACAGACCGGGAGAATCTGACTGTTTAATTAAAACAAAGCATTGCTAGGGCCGCTGGTCGCGTCTGTCGCAATGTGGTTTGTGCCCAGTGCTCTGAATGTCAAGGTGAAGAAATATAAAATAGCGTGGGTAGACGGCGGGAGTAACTATAACTCTATAAGCAGTGCGACCGAGTCTGGACCAGCGTCGGGACACTCCTGTGGACAGCCACAGCTGTGCTTGTTTCCATGGGCTTCTAGCCAGGAGGTTCTTGCTTCATCCGGCAGAAAAGAGCTGACTCAGAACTGGCACAGACCGGGGAATCTGACTGTCTAATAAAACAAAGCATTGCGAGCGCCGCTGGTCGGTGCTGACGCAATGTGATTTCTGACCTGTGCTCTAAATGTCAACGTGAAGAAATATAAAAAAGCGCGGGTAAACGGTGGGAGTAACTATAGCCCTATAAGCGGTGCGGCCGAACCCGGACCGAGTCAGACCTTCCTATGGAAAGCCACCGCTGTTGTTTCCATGGGCTTCCAGCCTGGCAGAACAGAGCCGACGCAGAACTGGCACAGACCGGGGGGAACCCGACTCTCTAATTAAAACAAAGCATTGCTAGGTTGCTGGTTGGTGCTGACGCAATGTGATTTCTGCCCTGTGCTCTAAATGTCAACGTGAAGAAATATAAATGGCGCTGGTAATCAGCGCGAGTAACTATGACTCTATAAGCGGTGCGACCGAGTGCGGACCAGCTTCGGGACGTTCCTGTGGAAAGCCACAGCTGTGCTTGTTTCCATGGGCTTCGCGCCAGGAGGTTCTTGCTTCAGCCGGCAGAAAAGAGCTGACTAAGAACTGTCACTGACCGGGGAATCTCACTGTTTAAATAAAACAAAGCATTGCGAGCGGTGCTGGTCGGTGCTCACGCAATGTGATTTCTGCCCTGTGCTCTGAATGTCAACGTGAAGAAATATAAAAAAGCGCGGGTAAACGGCGGGAGTTACTATGGCTCTATAAGCGGTGCGACTGAGCCCGGACCAGCGTCAGGACCTTCCTGTGGAAAGCCACAGCTGTGCTTGTTTCCATAGGTTTCGCGCCAAGAGGTTCTTGCTTCAGCCGGCAGAACAGAGCCGACGCAGAACTGGCACAGACCGGGGGAATCCGACTGTCTAATTAAAACAAAGCATTGCTAGGGCCGCTGGTCGGTGCTGACGCAATGTGATTTGTGCACAGTGCTCTGAATGTCAACGTGAAGAAATATAAAAAAGCGCGGGTAGACGGCGGGAGTAACTATAACTCTATAAGCGGTGCGACCGAGCCTGGACCAGCGTCGGGACCTTCCTGTGGAAAGCCACCGCTGTTGTTGTTTCCATGGGCTTCGCGCATGGAGGTTCTTGCTTCAGCCAGCATAACTGAAGCGACACAGAACTGGCACAGACCGGTGGAATCCGACTGTCTAATTAAAACAAAGCATTGCTAGGGCCGCTGGTTGGTGCTGACGCAATGTGATTCGTGCCCAGTGCTCTGAATGTCAACGCAAAGAAATATAAAAAAGCGCGGGTAGACGGCGGGAGTAACTATGACTCTATAAGCGGTACGACCTAGCCCGGACCCGCGTCGGGACCTTCCTGTGGAAAGCCACCGCTGTTGTTGTTTCCATGGGCTTCGCGCATGGAGGTTCTTGCTACAGCCGGCGGAACAGAGCGGACCGAGAACTGGCATAGACCGGAGGAATCTGATTGTATAATTAAAACAAAGCATTGCTAGGGCCGCTGGTCAGTGCTGACGCAATGTGATTTCTGCCCAGTGCTCTGAATGTCAAGGTGAAGAAATATAAAATAGCGCGCGTAAACGGCGGGAGTAACTATGACACTATAAGCAGTGCGACCGAGTCTGGACCAGCGTCGGGACATTCCTGTGGAAAGCCACAGCTGTGCTTGTTTCCATGGGCTTCTAGCCAGGAGGTTCTTGCTTCAGCCGGCAGAAAAGAGCTGACTCAGAACTGGCACAGACCGGGGAATCTGACTGTCTAATAAAACAAAGCATTGCGAGCGCCGCTGGTCGGTGCTGACGCAATGTGAATTCTGCCCTGTGCTCTGAATGTCAACGTGAAGAAATATAAAGAAGCGTGGGTAGACGGCGGGAGTAACTAAGACTCTATAAGCAGAGCGGCCGAGCAGGGACCAGCGTCGGGACCTTCCTGTGGAAAGCCACAGCTGTGCTAGTTTCCATGGGCTTCGCGCCAGGAGGTTCTTGCCTCAACCGGCAGAACAGAGCCGACTCAGAACTGGCACAGACCGGGGGAATCCGACTGTCTACTTAAAACAAAGCATTCCTAGGGCCGCTGGTCGGTGCTGACGCAATGTGATTTGTGCCCAGTGCTCTGAATGTCAACGTAAAGAAATATAAAAAAGCTCGGGTAAACGGCGGGAGTAACTATGGCTCTACAAGCGGTGCGGCAGAACCCGGACCAGAGTCGGGACCTTCCTGTGGAAAGCCACCGCTGTTGTATCCATGGGATTCCCGCCTGTAGGTTCTTGCCTCAGCTGGCAGAACAGAGCCGACTCAGAACTGGCACAGACCGGGGGAATCCGACTGTCTACTCAAAACAAAGCATTGCTAGGGCCGCTGGTCGGTGCTGACGATATGTGATTTGTGCCCAGTGCTCTGAATGTCAACGTGAAGAAATATAAAAAATCTTGGGTAGACGGCGAGAGTAACTATGACTCTATGCGCTGTGCGACCGAGTTCGGACCAGCGTCGGGACCTTCCTGTGGAAAGCCACAGCTGTGCTTGTGCCGACTAAGAACTGGCGCAGACCGGGGGAATCCGACTGTCTGATTAAAACAAAGCATTGCTAGGGCCGCTGGTTGGTGCTGATGCAATGTGATTCGTGCCCAGTGCTCTGAATGTCAACGCAAAGAAATATAAAAAAGCGCGGGTAGACGGCGGGAGTAACTATAACTCTATAAGCGGTACGACCTAGCCCGGACCCGCGTCGGGACCTTCCTGTGGAAAGCCACCGCTGTTGTTGTTTCCATGGGCTTCGCGCATGGAGGTTCTTGCTACAGCCGGCGGAACAGAGCGGACCCAGAACTGGCACAGACCGGGGGAATCTGACTGTCTAATTAAAACAAAGCATTGCTAGGGCCGGTGGTCAGTGCTGACGCAATGTGATTTCTGCCCTGTGCTCTAAATGTCAACGTAAAGAAATATACGGAAAAGCGCGGGTAAACGGCGCGAGTAACTATAGCTTTATAAGCAGTGCAGCGGAGCCCGGACCAGCGTCGGAACCTTCCTGTAGGCACAGCTGTACTTATTTCCATGGGCTTCGCGCCTGGAGGTTCTTGCTACAGCAGGCAGAACAGAGCGGACTCAGAACTACCACAGACCGGGAGAATCTGACTGTCTAATTAAAACAAAGCATTGCTAGGGCCGCTGGTCGCGGCTGACGCAATGTGATTTGTGCCCAGTGCTCTGAATGTCAACGTGAAAAAATATAAAAAAGTGCGGGTAGACGGCGGGAGTAAATACGACTCTGTAAGCGGAGCGACCGAGCCCGGCCCAGCGTCGGGACCTTCCTGTGGAAAGCCACCGCTGTTGTTGTTTCCATGGGCTTTGCGCATGGAGGTTCTTGCTTCAGCCGGCAGAAAAGAGCTGACTAAGAACTGGCACAGACCGGTGAATCTCACTGTTTAAATAAAGCAACGCATTGCGAGCGGCGCTGGTCGGTGCTCGCGCAATGTGATTTCTGCCCTGTGCTCTGAATGTCAACGTGAAGAAATATAAAAAAGCGCTGGTAAACAGCGCGAGTAACTATAACTCTATAAGCGGTGCGACCGAGCGCGGACCAGCGTCGGGACCTTCCTGTGGAAAGCCACAGCTGTGCTTGTTTCCATGGGCTTCGCGCCAGGAGGTTCTTGCTTCAGCCGGCAGAAAAGAGCTGATTAAGAACTGGCACAGACTGGGAAATCTATTTAATTACAACAAAGCATTGCTAGGGTCTCTGGTCGGTGCTGACGCAATGTGATTCGTGCCCAGTGCTCTGAATGTCAACGTGAAGAAATATAAAAAGCGCGGGTAGACGGCGGGAGTAACTATAGCTCTATGAGTGGTGCGGCGTAGCCCGGACTAGCGTCGGGACCTTCCTGTGGAAAGCCACAGCTGCGCTTGTTTCCATGGGCTTCGCGCCTGGAGGTTCTCGCTTCGGCTGGCTGAAAAGAGCCGACTCAGAACTGGCACAGACCGGGGGAATCCGACTGTATAATTAAAACAAAGCATTGCGAGCGCCGCTGGTCGGTGCTAACGCAATGTGATTTCTGCCCTGTGCTCTGAATGTCAACGTGAAGAAATATAAAGCGTGGGTAGACGGCAGGTGTAACTAAGACTCTATAAGCGGAGCGGCCGAGCAGGGACCAGCGTCGGGACCTTCCTGTGGAAAGCCACAGCTGTGCTAGTTTCCATAGGCTTCGCGCCTGGAGGTTCTTGCTTCAGCCGGCAGAACGGAGCCGACTCAGAACTGGCACAGACCGGGGGAATCCGACTGTCTTATTAAAACAAAGCATTGCTAGGGCCGCTGGTCGGTGCTGACGCAATGTGATTTGTGCACAGTGGTCTGCATGTCAACGTGAAGAAATATAAAAAAGCGCGGGTAGACGGCGGGAGTAACTATGACTCTATAAGCGGTGCGACCGAGCCCGGACCAGCGTCGGGACCTTCTTGTGGAAAGCCACCGCTGTTGTGTCCATGGGCTTCCCGCCTGGAGGTTCTTGCCTCAGCCGGCAGAAAAGAGCCGACTCAGAACTGGCACAGACCGGGGGAATCCGACTGTCTACTTAAAACAAAGCATTGCTAGGGCCGCTGGTCGGTGCTGACGCAATGTGATTTCTGCCCTGTGCTCTAAATTTCAACGTTAAGAAATATAAAAAAGCGCGGGTAAACGGCGGGAGTAACTATGGCTCTATAAGCGGTGCGGCAGAACCTGGACCAGAGTCGGGACCTTCCTGTGGAAAGCCACCGCTGTTGTTTCCATGGGATTCCCGCCTGGAGGTTCTTGCCTCAGCCGGCAGAACAGAGCCGACTCAGAACTGGCACAGACCGGGGGAATCCGACTGTCTACTCAAAACAAAGCATTGCTAGGGCCGCTGGTCGGTGCTGCCGCAATGTGATTTGTGCCCAGTGCTCTGAATGTCAACGTGAAGAAATATAAAAAAGATCGGGTAGACGGCGAGAGTAACTATGACTCTATGCGCTGTGCGGCCGAGCCCGGACCATCGTCGGGACCTTCCTGTGGAAAGCCGCAGCTGTGCTTGTGCCGACTAAGAACTGGCACAGACCGGGGGAATCCGACAGTGTAATTAAATCAAAGCATTGCTAGGGCCGCTGGTCGGTGCTGACGCAACGTGATTTCTGCCCTGTGCTCTGAATGTCAACGTGAAGAAATATAAAAAAGCGCGGGTAAACGGCGGGAGTTACTATGGCTCTATAAGCGATGCGGGCGAGCCCGGACTCGAGTCGGGACCTTCCTGTGGAAAGCCACCGCTGTTGTTGTTTCCATGGGTTTCCCGCCTGGAGGTTCTTGCCTCAGCCGGCAGACCAGAGGCGACTCAGAACTGGCACAGACCGGGGGAATCCGACTGTCTTATTAAAACAAAGCATTGCTAGGGCCGCTGGTTGGTGCTGACGCAATGTTATTCGTGCCCAGTGCTCTGAATGTCAACGCGAAGAAATATAAAAAAGCGCGGGTAGACGGCGGGAGTAACTATGACTCTATAAGCGGTGCGACCGAGTCCGGACAGCGTCGGGACATTCCTGTGGAAAGCCACAGCTGTGCTTGTTTCCATGGGCTTCTAGCCAGGAGGTTCTTGCTTCAGCCGGCAGAAAAGAGCTCACTCAGAACTGGCACACACCGGGGAATCTGCCTGTCTAATAAAACAAAGCATTGCGAGCGCCGCTGGTCGGTGCTGACGCAATGTGATTTCTGACCTGTGCTCTAAATGTCAACGTGAAGAAATATAAAAAAGCGCGGGTAAACGGTGGGAGTAACTATGGCGCTATAAGCGGTGCGGCCGAACCCAGACCGAGTCAGGACCTTCCTGTGGAAAGCCACCGCTGTTGTTTACATGGGCTTCCTGCCTGGAGGTTCTTGCCTCAGCCGGATGAACCGAGCCGACACAGAACTGGCACAGACCGGGGGGAACCCGACTCTCTAATTAAAACAAAGCATTGCTAGGGTCGCTGGTCGGTGCTCGCGCAATGTGATTTCTGCCCTGTGCTCTGAATGTCAACGTGAAGAAATATAAAAAAGCGCTGGTAAACAGCGCGAGTAACTATAACTCTATAAGCGGTGCGACCGAGCGCGGACCAGCGTCGGGACCTTCCTGTGGAAAGCCACAGCTGTGCTTGTTTCCATGGGCTTCGCGCCAGGAGGTTCTTGCTTCAGCCGGCAGAAAAGAGCTGATTAAGAACTGGCACAGACTGGGAAATCTATTTAATTACAACAAAGCATTGCTAGGGTCGCTGGTCGGTGCTGACGCAATGTGATTCGTGCCCAGTGCTCTGAATGTCAACGTGAAGAAATATAAAAAAGCGCGGGTAGACGGCGGGAGTAACTATAGCTCTATGAGTGGTGCGGCGTAGCCCGGACTAGCGTCGGGACCTTCCTGTGGAAAGCCACAGCTGCGCTTGTTTCCATGGGCTTCGCGCCTGGAGGTTCTCGCTTCGGCTGGCTGAAAAGAGCCGACTCAGAACTGGCACAGACCGGGGGAATCCGACTGTATAATTAAAACAAAGCATTGCGAGCGCCGCTGGTCGGTGCTAACGCAATGTGATTTCTGCCCATTGCTCTGAATGTCAACGTGAAGAAATATAAAGCGTGGGTAGACGGCAGGTGTAACTAAGACTCTATAAGCGGAGCGGCCGAGCAGGGACCAGCGTCGGGACCTTCCTGTGGAAAGCCACAGCTGTGCTAGTTTCCATGGGCTTCGCGCCTGGAGGTTCTTGCTTCAGCCGGCAGAACGGAGCCGACTCAGAACTGGCACAGACCGGGGGAATCCGACTGTCTTATTAAAACAAAGCATTGCTAGGGCCGCTGGTCGGTGCTGACGCAATGTGATTTGTGCACAGTGCTCTGCATGTCAACGTGAAGAAATATAAAAAAGCGCGGGTAGACGGCGGGAGTAACTATGACTCTATAAGCGGTGCGACCGAGCCTGCACCAGCGTCGGGGCCTTCCTGTGGAAAGCCACCACTGTTGTTGTTTCCATGGGCTTCTCGCATGGAGGTTCTTGCTTCAGCCAGCATAACTGAAGCGACTCAAAACTGGTACAGACCGGTGGAATCCGACTGTCTAATTAAAACAAAGCATTGCTAGGGCCGCTGGTTCGTGCTGACGCAATGTGATTTGTGCCCAGTGCTCTAAATGTCAACGTGAAGAAATATAAAAAAAAGGTCGGGTAGACGGCGAGAGTAACTATGACTCTATAAGCGGTGCGACCGAGCCCGGACCAGCGTCGGGACCTTCCTGTGGAAAGCCACCGCTGTTGTGTCCATGGGCTTCCCGCCTGGAGGTTCTTGCCTCAGCCAGCAGAACAGAGCCGAATCAGAACTGGCACAGACCGGGGGAATCCGACTGTCTACTTAAAACAAAGCATTGCTAGGGCCGCTGGTCGGTGCTGACGCAATGTGATTTCTGCCCTGTGCTCTAAATTTCAACGTTAAGAAATATAAAAAAGCGCGGGTAAACTGCGGGAGTAACTATGGCTCTATAAGCGGTGCGGCAGAACCTGGACCAGAGTCGGGACCTTCCTGTGGAAAGCCACCGCTGTTGTTTCCATGGGATTCCCGCCTGGAGGTTCTTGCCTCAGCCGGCAGAAGAGAGCCGACTCAGAACTGGCACAGACCGGGGGAATCCGACTGTCTACTCAAAACAAAGCATTGCTAGGGCCGCTGGTCGGTGCTGCCGCAATGTGATTTGTGCCCAGTGCTCTGAATGTCAACGTGAAGAAATATAAAAAAGCTCGGGTAGACGGCGAGAGTAACTATGACTCTATGCGCTGTGCGGCCGAGCCCGGACCAGCGTCGGGACCTTCCTGTGGAAAGCCACAGCTGTGCTTGTGCCGACTAAGAACTGGCACAGACCGGGGGAATCCGACAGTGTAATTAAATCAAAGCATTGCTAGGGCCGTTGGTCGGTGCTGACGCAACGTGATTTCTGCCCTGTGCTCTGAATGTCAACGTGAAGAAATATAAAAAAGCGCGGGTAAACGGCGGGAGTTACTATGGCTCGATAAGCGGTGCGGGCGAGCCCGGACCCGAGTCGGGACCTTCCTGTGGAAAGCCACCGCTGTTGTTGTTTCCATGGGTTTCCCGCCTGGAGGTTCTTGCCTCAGCCGGCAGACCAGAGGCGACTCAGAACTGGCACAGACCGGGGGAATCCGACTGTCTTATTAAAACAAAGCATTGCTAGGGCCGCTGGTTGGTGCTGACGCAATGTTATTCGTGCCCAGTGCTCTGAATGTCAACGCGAAGAAATATAAAAAAGCGCGGGTAGACGGCGGGAGTAACTATGACTCTATAAGCGGTACGACCTAGCTTGGACCCGCGTCGGTACCTTCCTGTGGAAAGCCACCGCTGTTGTTGTTTCCATGGGCTTCGCGCATGGAGGTTCTTGCTACAGCCGGCGGAACAGAGCGGACCCAGAACTGGCACAGTCCGGGGGAATCTGACTGTCTAATTAAAACAAAGCATTGCTAGGGCCGCTGGTCGCAGCTGACGCAATGTGATTTGTGCCCAGTGCTCTGAATGTCAACGTGAAGAAATATAAAAAAGCGCGGGTAGACGGCTGGAGTAACTATGACTCTGTAAGCGGAGCGACCGAGCCCGGATCAGCGTCGGGACCTTCCTGTGGAAAGCCACCGCTGTTGTTGTTTCCATGGGCTTCGCACATGGGGGTTCTTGCTTCAGCTGGCAGAACAGAGGCAACTCAGAACTGGCACAGACCGGGGGAATCCGACTGTCTAATTAAAACAAAGCATTGCTAGGGCCACTGGTCAGTGCTGACGCAATGTGATTTCTGCCCTGTGCTCTAAATGTCAACGTAAAGAAATATACGGAAAAGCGCGGGTAAACGGCGGGAGTAACAATAGCACTATAAGCAGTGCAGCGGAGCCCGGACCAGCGTCGGAACCTTCCTGTAGGCACAGCTGTACTTATTTCCATGGCCTTCGCGCCAGGAGGTTCTTGCTTCAGCCGGCAGAAAAGAGCCGACTCAGAACTGGCACAGACCGGGGGAATCCGACTGTCTAATTAAAACACAGCATTGCTAGGGCCGCTGGTCGGTGCTGACGCAATGTGATTTCTGCCCTGTGCTCTAAATTTCAACGTTAAGAAATAAAAAAAAGCGCGGGTAAACGGCGGGAGTAACTATGGCTCTACAAGCGGTGCGGCAGAACCCGGACCAGAATCGGGACCTTCCTGTGGAAAGCCACCACTGTTGTTTCCATGGGATTCCCGCCTGGACGTTCTTGCCTCAGCCGGCAGAACAGAGCCGACTCAGAACTGGCACAGACCGGGGGAATCCGACTGTCTACTCAAAACAAAGCATTGCTAGGGCCGCTGGTCGGTGCTGACGATATGTGATTTGTGCCCAGTGCTCTGAATGTCAACGTGAAGAAATATAAAAAAGCGCGGGTAGACGGCTGGAGTAACTATGACTCTGTAAGCGGAGCGACCGAGCCCGGACCAGCGTCGGGACCTTCCTGTGGAAAGCCACCGCTGTTGTTGTTTCCATGGGCTTCGCACATGGGGGTTCTTGCTTCAGCTGGCAGAACAGAGGCAACTCAGAACTGGCACAAACCGGGGGAATCCGACTGTCTAATTAAAACAAAGCATTGCTAGGGTCACTGGTCAGTGCTGACGCAATGTGATTTCTGCCCTGTGCTCTAAATGTCAACGTAAAGAAATATACGAAAAGTGCGGATAGACGGCGGGAGTAACTATAGCTCTATAAGCATTGCAGCGGAGCCCGGACCAGCGTCGGAACCTTCCTGTAGGCACAGCTGTACTTATTTCCATGGGCTTCGCGCCTGGAGGTTCTTGCTACAGCCGGCAGAACAGAGTGGACTCAGAACTGCCACAGACCGGGAGAATCTGACTGTCTAATTAAAACAAAGCATTGCTAAGGCCGCTGGTCGCGGCTGACGCAATGTGACTTGTGCCCAGTGCTCTGAATGTCAAGGTGCAGAAATATAAAAAAGCGCGGGTAGACGGCGGGAGTAACTATGACTCTATAAGAGGTGCGACCGAGTCCGGACCAGCGTTGGGACATTCCTGTGGAAAGCCACAGCTGTGCTTGTTTCCATGGGCTTCTAGCCAGGAGGTTCTTGCTTCAGCCGGCAGAAAAGAGCTGACTCAGAACTGGCACAGACCGGGGAATCTGACTGTCTAATAAAACAAAGCATTGCGAGCGCCGGTGGTCGTGGCTGACGCAATGTGATTTCTGACCTGTGCTCTAAATGTCAACGTGAAGAATAATAAAAAAGCTCGGGTAGACGGCGAGAGTAACTATGACTCTATAAGCGGTGCGGCCTAGCCCGGACTAGCGTCGGGACCTTCCTGTGGAAAGCCATAGCTGTGCTTGTTTCCATGGGCTTCGCGCCAGGAGGTTCTTGCTTCAGCCGGCAGAAAAGAGCTGACTAAGAACTGGCACAGACCGGGAAATCAATTTAATTAAACCAAAGCATTGCGAGCGGCGCTGGTCGGTGCTCACGCAATGTGATTTCTGACCTGTGCTCTAAATGTCAACAAGAAGAAATATAAAAAAGCGCGGGTAAACGGTGGGAGTAACTATGGCACTATAAGCGGTGCGGCCTAGCCCGGACCAGCGTCGGTACCTTCCTGTGGAAAGCCACAGCTGTGCTTTTTTCCATGGGCTTCACGCCTGGAGGTTCTCGCTTCGGCTGGCTGAAAAGAGCCGACTCACAACTGGCACAGACCGGGGGAATCCGACTGTCTAATTAAAACAAAGCATTGCGAGCGCCGCTGGTCGCGGCTGACGCAATGTGATTTTTGCCCAGTGCTCTGAATGTCAAGGTGCAGAAATATAAAAAGCGCGGGTAGACGGCGGGAGTAACTATGGCTCTATAAGTGGTGCGGCGTAGCCCGGACCAGAGTCGGGACCTTCCTGTGGAAAGCCACCGCTGTTGTTGTTTCCATGGGCTTCGCACATGGGGGTTCTTGCTTCAGCTGGCAGAACAGAGGCGATTCAGAACTGGCACAGACCGGGGGAATCCGACTGTTTAATTACAACAAAGCATTGCTAGGGCCGCTGGTCGGTGCTGACGCAATCTGATTCGTGCCCAGTGCTCTGAATGTCAACGTGAAGAAATATAAAAAAGCGCGGGTAGACGGCGGGAGTAACTATGGCTCTATAAGTGGTGCGGCGTAGCCCGGACTAGCGTCGGGACCTTCCTGTGGAAAGCCACAGCTGTGCTTGTTTCCATGGGCTTCACGCCTGGAGGTTCTCGCTTCGGCTGGCTGAAAAGAGCCGACTCACAACTGGCACAGACCGGGGGAATCCGACTGTCTAATTAAAACAAAGCATTGCGAGCGCCGCTGGTCGCGGCTGACGCAATGTGATTTGTGCCCAGTGCTCTGAATGTCAAGGTGCAGAAATATAAAAAGCGCGGGTAGACGGCGGGAGTAACTATGACTCTATAAGCGGTGCGACCGAGTCCGGACCAGCGTCGGGACATTCCTGTGGAAAGCCACAGCTGTGCTTGTTTCCATGGGCTTCTAGCCAGGAGGTTCTTGCTTCAGCCGGCAGAAAAGAGCTGACTCAGAACTGGCACAGACCGGGGAATCTGACTGTCTAATAAAACAAAGCATTGCGAGCGCCGGTGGTCGGGGCTGACGCAATGTGATTTCTGACCTGTGCTCTAAACGTCAACGTGAAGAAATATAAAAAAGCGCGGGTAAACGGTGGGAGTAACTATGGCTTTAAAAGCGGTGCGGCCGAACACGCACCGAGTCAGGACCTCCCTGTGGAAAGCCACCGCTGTTGTTTCCACGGGCTTCCCGCCTGGAGGTTCTTGCCTCAGCCGGCCGAACAGAGCCGACTCAGAACTGGCACAGACCGTTGAAACCCGACTGTCTACTTAAAACAAAGCATTGCTAGGGCCGCTGGTCGGTGCTGACGCAATGTGATTTCTGCCCTGTGCTCTAAATGTCAACGTGAAGAATTATAAAAAAGCTCGGGTAGACGGCGGGAGTAACTATAACTCTATAAGCGGTGCGACCGTGTCTGGACCAGCGTCGGGACATTCCTTTGGAAAGCCACAGCTGTGCTTGTTTCCATGGGCTTCTAGCCAGGAGGTTCTTGCTTCAGCCGGCAGAAAAGAGCCGACTCAGAACTGGCACTGACCGGGGGAATCCGACGGTCTAATTAAAACAAAGCATTGCTAGGGCCGCGGGTCGGTGCTGACGCAATGTGATTTCTGCCCTGTGCTCTAAATGTCAACGTGAAGAAATATAAAAAAGCGCGGGTAAACGGTGGGAGTAACTATAACACTATAAGAGGTGCGGCCTAGCCCGGACCAGCGTCGGGGCCTTCCTGTGGAAAGCCACAGCTGTGCATGTTTCCATGGGCTTCGCGCCTGGAGGTTCTTGCTACGGCCGGCAGAAAAGAGCCGACTCAGAACTGGCACAGACCGGCGGAATCCGACAGTGTAAATAAATCAAAGCATTGCTAGGGCCGCTGGTCGGTGCTGACGCAATGTGATTTCTGTCCTGTGCTCTGAATGTCAACGTGAAGAAATATAAAAAAGGGCTGGTAAACAGCGCGAGTAACTATGACCCTATAAGCGGTGCGACCGAGCGCGGACCAGCGTCGGGACCTTCCTGTGGAAAGGCACAGCTGTGCTTGTTTCCATGGGCTTCGCGCCAGGAGGTTCTTGCTTCAGCCGGCAGAAAAGAGCTGACTAAGAACTGGCACAGACCGGGAAATCTATTTAATTACAACAAAGCATTGCTAGGGCCGCTGGTCGGTGCTGATGCAATGTGATTTGTGCCCAGTGCTCTGAATGTCAACGTGAAGAAATATAAAAAAGCGCGGGTAGACGGCGGGAGTAACTATGGCTCTATAAGTGGTGCGGCGTAGCCCGGACTAGCGTCGGGACCTTCCTGTGGAAAGCCACAGCTGTGCTTGTTTCCATGGGCTTCGCGCCTGGAGGTTCTCGCTTCGGCTGGCTGAAAAGAGCTGACTAAGAACTGGCACAGACCGGGAAATCTATTTAATTACAACAAAGCATTGCTAGGGCCGCTGGTCGGTGCTGATGCAACGTGATTTGTGCCCAGTGCTCTGAATGTCAACGTGAAGAAATATAAAAAACCGCGGGTAGACGGCGGGAGTAACTATGGCTCTATAAGTGGTGCGGCGTAGCCCGGACTAGCGTCGGGACCTTCCTGTGGAAAGCCACAGCTGTGCTTGTTTCCATGGGCTTCGCGCCAGGAGGTTCTTGCTTCAGCCAGCATAACTGAAGCGACTCAGAACTGGCACAGACCGGTGGAATCCGACTGTCTAATTAAAACAAAGCATTGCTAGGGCGGCTGGTTGGTGCTGACGCAATGTGATTTGTGCACAGTGCTCTGAATGTCAACGTGAAGAAATATAAAAAAGCGCGGGTAGACGGCGGGAGTAACTATAACTCTATAAGCGGTGCGACCGAGCCTGGACCAGCGTCGGGACCTTCCTGTGGAAAGCCACCGCTGTTGTTTCCATGGGCTTCGCGCATGGAGGTTCTTGCTTCAGCCAGCATAACTGAAGCGACACAGAACTGGCACAGACCGGTGGAATCCGACTGTCTAATTAAAACAAAGCATTGCTAGGGCCGCTGGTTGGTGCTGACGCAATGTGATTCGTGCCCAGTGCTCTGAATGTCAACGCAAAGAAATATAAAAAAGCGCGGGTAGACGGCGGGAGTAACTATGACTTTATAAGCGGTACGACCTAGCCCGGACCCGCGTCGGGACCTTCGTGTGGAAAGCCACCGCTGTTGTTGTTTCCATGGGCTTCGCGCATGGAGGTTCTTGCTACAGCCGGCGGAACAGAGCGGACCCAGAACTGGCACAGACCGGGGGAATCTGACTGTCTAATTAAAACAAAGCATTGCTAGGGCCGCTGGTCAGTGCTGACGCAATGTGATTTCTGCCCTGTGCTCTAAATGTCAACGTAAAGAAATATACGGAAAAGCGCGGGTAAACGGCGGGAGTAACTATAGCTCTATAAGCAGTGCAGCGGAGCCCGGACCAGCATCGGAACCTTCCTGTAGGCACAGCTGTACTTATTTCCGTGGGCTTCGCGCCTGGAGGTTCTTGCTACAGCCGGCAGAACAGAGCAGACACAGAACTGGCACAGACCGGTGGAATCCGACTGTCTAATTAAAACAAAGCATTGCTAGGGCCGCTGGTTGGTGCTGACGCAATGTGATTCGTGCCCAGTGCTCTGAATGTCAACGCAAAGAAATATAAAAAAGCGCGGGTAGATGGCGGGAGTAACTATGACTCTATAAGCGGTGCGACTGAGCCCGGACCAGCGTCAGGACCTTCCTGTGGAAAGCCACAGCTGTGCTTGTTTCCATGGGCTTCGCGCCAGGAGGTTCGTGCTACAGCCGGCGGAACAGAGCGGACCCAGAACTGGCACAGACCGGGGGAATCTGACTGTCTAATTAAAACAAAGCATTGCTAGGGCCGCTGGTCAGTGCTGACGCAATGTGATTTCTGCCCTGTGCTCTAAATGTCAACGTAAAGAAATATACGGAAAAGCGCGGGTAAACGGCGGGAGTAACTATAGCTCTATAAGCAGTGCAGCGGAGCCCGGACCAGCGTCTGAACCTTCCTGTAGGCACAGCTGTACTTATTTCCATGGGCTTCGCGCCTGGAGGTTCTTGCTACAGCCGGCAGAACAGAGCGGACTCAGAACTGGCACAGAACGGGGGAATCCGACTGTCTAATTAAAACAAAGCATTGCTAGGGCCGCTGGTCGGTTTTGACGCAATGTGATTTGTGCACAGTGTTCTGAATGTCAACGTGAAGAAATATAAAAAAGCGCGGGTAGATGGCGGGAGTAACTATGACTCTATAAGCAGTGCGACTGAGCCCGGATCAGCGTCAGGACCTTCCTGTGGAAAGCCACAGCTGTGCTTGTTTCCATGGGTTTCGCGCCAAGAGGTTCTTGCTTCAGCCGGCAGAACAGAGCCGACGCAGAACTGGCACAGACCGGGGTGAACCCGACTGTCTAATTAAAACAAAGCATTGCTAGGGCCGCTGGTTGGTGCTGACGCAATGTGATTCGTGCCCAGTGCTCTGAATGTCAACGCAAAGAAATATAAAAAAGCGCGGGTAGACGGCGGGAGTAACTATAACTCTTTAAGCGGTACGACCTAGCCCGGACCCGCGTCGGGATCTTCCTGTGGAAAGCCACCGCTGTTGTTGTTTCCATGGGCTTCGCGCATGGAGGTTCTTGCTACAGCCGGCGGAACAGAGCGGACCCAGAACTGGCAACGACCGGGGGAATCTGACTGTCTAATTAAAACAAAGCATTGCTAGGGCCGCTGGTCATTGCTGGCGCAATGTGATTTCTGCCCTGTGCTTTAAATGTCAACGTAAAGAAATATACGGAAAAGCGCGGGTAAACGGCGGGAGTAACTATAGCTCTATAAGCAGTGCAGCGGAGCCCGGACCAGCATCGGAACCTTCCTGTAGGCACAGCTGTACTTATTTCCATGGGCTTCGCGCCTGGAGGTTCTTGCTACAGCCGGCAGAACAGAGCGGACTCAGAACTGGCAGAGAACGGGGGAATCCGACTGTCTAATTAAAACAAAGCATTGCTAGGGCCGCTGGTCGGTTTTGACGCAATGTGATTTGTGCCCAGTGCTCTGAATGTCAACGTGAAGAAATATAAAAAAGCGCGGGTAGATGGCGGGAGTAACTATGACGCTATAAGCGGTGCGACTGAGCCCGGACCAGCATCAGGACCTTCCTGTGGAAAGCCACAGCTGTGCTTGTTTCCATGGGTTTCGCGCCAAGAGGTTCTTGCTTCAGCCGGCAGAACAGAGCCGACGCAGAACTGGCACAGACCGGGGTGAACCCGACTGTCTAATTAAAACAAAGCATTGCTAGGGTCGCTGGTCGGTGCTGACGCAATGTGATTTCTGCCCTGTGCTCTAAATGTCAACGTGAAGAAATATAAAGAAGCGTGAGTAGACGGCAGGAGTAACTAAGACTCTATAAGCGGAGCGGCCGAGCAGGGACCAGCGTCGGGACCTTCCTGTGGAAAGCCACAGCTGTGCTAGTTGACATGGGCTTCGCGCCTGCAGGTTCTTGCTTCAGCCGGCAGAACGGAGCCGACTCAGAACTGGCACAGCCCGGGAGAATCCGACTGTCTAATTAAAACAAAGCATTGCTAGGGCCGCTGGTCGGTGCTGATGCAATGTGATTTGTGCACAGTGCTCTGAATGTCAACGTGAAGAAATATAAAAAAGCGCGGGTAGACGGCGGGAGTAACTATGACTCTATAAGCGGTGCGACCGAGCCTGGACCAGCGTCGAGACCTGCCTGTGGAAAGCCACCGCTGTTGTTGTTTCCATGGGCTTCGCGCATGGAGGTTCTTGCTTCAGCCAGCATAACTGAAGCGACTCAGAACTGGCACAGACCGGTGGAATCCGACTGTCTAATTAAAACAAAGCATTGCTAGGGCCGCTGGTTTGTGCTGACGCAATGTGATTCGTGCCCAGTGCTCTGAATGTCAACGCGAAGAAATATAAAAAAGCGCGGGTAGACGGCGGGAGTAACTATGACTCTATAAGCGGTACGACCTAGCCCGGACCCGCGTCGGGACCTTCCTGTGGAAAGCCACTGCTGTTGTTGTTTCCATGGGCTTCGCGCATGGAGGTTCTTGCTACAGCCGGCGGAACAGAGCGGACCCAGAACTGGCATAGACC
The DNA here is from genome assembly GCF_048455015.1 of Haemaphysalis longicornis. Classification (NCBI taxonomy): domain Eukaryota; kingdom Metazoa; phylum Arthropoda; class Arachnida; order Ixodida; family Ixodidae; genus Haemaphysalis; species Haemaphysalis longicornis. Next base: position 204,194,325 of record NW_027526407.1, on the reverse strand, counting down.
GGAAGAATCTGACTGTCTAATTAAAACAAAGCATTGCTAGGGCCGCTGGTCAGTGCTGACGCAATGTGATTTCTGCCCTATGCTCTAAATGTCAACGTAAAGAAATATACGGAAAAGCGCGGGTAAACGGCGGGAGTAACTATAGCTCTATAAGCAGTGCAGCGGAGCCCGGACCAGCGTCGGAACCTTCCTGTAGGCACAGCTGTACTTATTTCCATGGGCTTCGCGCCTGGAGGTTCTTGCTACAGCCGGCAGAACAGAGCGGACTCAGAACTGCCACAGACCGGGAGAATCTGACTGTCTAATTAAAACAAAGCATTGCTAGGGCCGCTGGTCGCGGCTGACGCAATGTGGTTTGTGCCCAGTGCTCTGAATGTCAAGGTGAAGAAATATAAAATAGCGCGGGTAGACGGCGGGAGTAACTATGACTCTATAAGCGGTGCGACCGAGTCTGGACCAGCGTCGGGACATTCCTGTAGAAAGCCACAGCTGTGCTTGTTTCCATGGGCTTCTAGCCAGGAGGTTCTTGCTTCAGCCGGCAGAAAAGAGCTGACTCAGAACTGGCACAGACCGGGGAATCCGACTGTCTAATAAAACAAAGCATTGCGAGCGCCGCTGGTCGGTGCTGACGCAATGTGATTTCTGACCTGTGCTCTAAATGTCAACGTGAAGAAATATATAAAAGCGCGGGTAAACGGTGGGAGTAACTATATCTCTATAAGCGGTGCGACCGAGCTTGGACCAGCGTCGAGACCTTCCTGTGGAAAGCCACCGCTGTTGTTGTTTCCATGGGCTTCGCGCATGGAGGTTCTTGCTTCAGCCAGCATAACTGAAGCGACACAGAACTGGCACAGACCGGTGGAATCCGACTGTCTAATTAAAACAAAGCATTGCTAGGGCCGCTGGTTGGTGCTGACGCAATGTGATTCGTGCCCAGTGCTCTGATAGTCAACGCAAAGAAATATAAAAAAGCGCGGTTAGACGGCGGGAGTAACTATGACTCAATAAGCGGTACGACCTAGCCCGGACCCGCGTCGGGACCTTCCTGTGGAAAGCCACCGCTGTTGTTGTTTCCATGGGCTTCGCGCATGGAGGTTCTTGCTACAGCCGGCGGAACAGAGCGGACCCAGAACTGGCACAGACCGGGGGAATCTGACTGTCTAATTAAAACAAAGCATTGCTAGGGCCGCTGGTCAGTGCTGACGCAATGTGATTTCTGCCCTGTGCTCTAAATGTCAACGTAAAGAAATATACGGAAAAGCGCGGGTAAACGGCGGGAGTAACTATAGCTCTATAAGCAGTGCAGCGGAGCCCGGACCAGCGTCGGAACCTTCCTGTAGGCACAGCTGTACTTATTTCCATGGGCTTCGCGCCTGGAGGTTCTTGCTACAGCCGGCAGAACAGAGCGGACTCAGAACTGGCACAGAACGGGGGAATCCGACTGTCTAATTAAAACAAAGCATTGCTAGGGCCGCTGGTCGGTTTTGACGCAATGTGATTTGTGCCCAGTGCTCTGAATGTCAACGTGAAGAAATATAAAAAAGCGCGGGTAGATGGCGGGAGTAACTATGACTCTATAAGAGGTGCGACTGAGCCCGGACCAGCGTCAGGACCTTCCTGTGGAAAGCCACAGCTGTGCTTGTTTCCATGGGTTTCGCGCCAAGAGGTTCTTGCTTCAGCCGGCAGAACAGAGCGGACTCAGAACTGCCACAGACCGGGAGAATCTGACTGTTTAATTAAAACAAAGCATTGCTAGGGCCGCTGGTCACGGCTGACGCAATGTGGTTTGTGCCCAGTGCTCTCAATGTCAAGGTGAAGAAATATAAAATAGCGCGGGTAGACGGCGGGAGTAACTATGACTCTATAAGCAGTGCGACCGAGTCTGGACCAGCGTCGGGACATTCCTGTGGAAAGCCACAGCTGTGCTTGTTTCCATGGGCTTCTAGCCAGGAGGTTCTTGCTTCAGCCGGCAGAAAAGAGCTGACTCAGAACTGGCACAGACCGGGGAATCTGACTGTCTAATAAAACAAAGCATTGCGAGCGCCGCTGGTCGGTGCTGACGCAATGTGATTTCTGACCTGTGCTCTAAATGTCAACGTGAAGAAATATAAACAAGCGCGGGTAAACGGTGGGAGTAACTATAGCTCTATAAGCGGTGCGGCCGAACCCGGACCGAGTCAGACCTTCCTATGGAAAGCCACCGCTGTTGTTTCCATGGGCTTCCAGCCTGGAGGTTCTTGCCTCAGCTGGCAGAACAGAGCCGACGCAGAACTGGCACAGACCGGGGGGAACCCGACTCTCTAATTAAAACAAAGCATTGCTAGGTTGCTGGTTGGTGCTGACGCAATGTGATTTCTGCCCTGTGCTCTAAATGTCAACGTGAAGAAATATAAATGGCGCTGGTAATCAGCGCGAGTAACTATGACTCTATAAGCGGTGCGACCGAGTGCGGACCAGCGTCGGGACGTTCCTGTGGAAAGCCACAGCTGTGCTTGTTTCCATGGGCTTCGCGCCAGGAGGTTCTTGCTTCAGCCGGCAGAAAAGAGCTGACTAAGAACTGTCACTGACCGGGGAATCTCACTGTTTAAATAAAACAAAGCATTGCGAGCGGTGCTGGTCGGTGCTCACGCAATGTGATTTCTGCCCTGTGCTCAGAATGTCAACGTGAAGAAATATAAAAAAGCGCGGGTAAACGGCGGGAGTTACTATGGCTCTATAAGCGGTGCGACTGAGCCCGGACCAGCGTCAGGACCTTCCTGTGGAAAGCCACAGCTGTGCTTGTTTCCATAGGTTTCGCGCCAAGAGGTTCTTGCTTCAGCCGGCAGAACAGAGCCGACGCAGAACTGGCACAGACCGGGGGTATCCGACTGTCTAATTAAAACAAAGCATTGCGAGCGCCGCTGGTATGTGCTAACGCAATGTGATTATGCCCTGTGCTCTGAATGTCAACGTGAAGAAATATAAAGAAGCGCGAGTAGACGGCAGGAGTAACTAAGACTCTATAAGCGGAGCAGCCGAGCAGGGACCAGCGTCGGGACCTTCCTGTGGAAAGCCACAGCTGTGCTAGTTTCCATGGGCTTCGCGCCTGGAGGTTCTTGCGTCAGCCGGCAGAACGGAGCCGACTCAGAACTGGCACAGACCGGAGGAATCCGACTGTCTAATTAAAACAAAGCATTGCTAGGGCCGCTGGTCGGTGCTGACGCAATGTGATTTGTGCACAGTGCTCTGAATGTCAACGTGAAGAAATATAAAAAAGCGCGGGTAGACGGCGGGAGTAACTATAACTCTATAAGCGGTGCGACCGAGCCTGGACCAGCGTCGGGACCTTCCTGTGGAAAGCCACCGCTGTTGTTGTTTCCATGGGCTTCGCGCATGGAGGTTCTTGCTTCAGCCAGCATAACTGAAGTGACACAGAACTGGCACAGACCGGTGGAATCCGACTGTCTAATTAAAACAAAGCATTGCTAGGGCCGCTGGTTGGTGCTGACGCAATGTGATTCGTGCCCAGTGCTCTGATAGTCAACGCAAAGAAATATAAAAAAGCGCGGTTAGACGGCGGGAGTAACTATGACTCAATAAGCGATACGACCTAGCCCGGACCCGCGTCGGGACCTTCCTGTGGAAAGCCACCGCTGTTGCTGTTTCCATGGGCTTCGCGCATGGAGGTTCTTGCTACAGCCGGCGGAACAGAGCGGACCCAGAACTGGCACAGACCGGGGGAATCTGACTGTCTAATTAAAACAAAGCATTGCTAGGGCCGCTGGTCAGTGCTGACGCAATGTGATTTCTGCCCTGTGCTCTAAATGTCAACGTAAAGAAATATACGGAAAAGCGCGGGTAAACGGCGGGAGTAACTATAGCTCTATAAGCAGTGCAGCGGAGCCCGGACCAGCGTCGGGACCTTCCTGTGGAAAGCCACAGCTGTGCTAGTTTCCATGGGCTTCGCGCCTGGAGGTTCTTGCTTCAGCCGGCAGAACGGAGCCGACTCAGAACTGGCACAGACCGGGGGAATCCGACTGTCTAATTAAAACAAAGCATTGCTAGGGCCGCTGGTCGGTGCTGACGCAATGTGATTTGTGCCCAGTGCTCTGAATGTCAACGTGAAGAAATATAAAAAAGCGTGGGTAGATGGCGGGAGTAACTATGACTCTATAAGCGGTGCGACTGAGCCCCAACCAGCGTCAGGACCTTCCTGTGGAAAGCCACAGCTGTGCTTGTTTCCATGGGTTTCGCGCCAAGAGGTTCTTGCTTCAGCCGGCAGAACAGAGCCGACGCAGAACTGGCACAGACCGGGGTGAACCCGACTGTCTAATTAAAACAAAGCATTGCTAGGGCCGCTGGTTGGTGCTGACGCAATGTGATTCGTGCCCAGTGCTCTGAATGTCAACGCAAAGAAATATAAAAAAGTGCGGGTAGACGGCGGGAGTAACTATAACTCTATAAGCGGTACGACCAAGCCCGGACCCGCGTCGGGACCTTCCTGTGGAAAGCCACCGCTGTTGTTGTTTCCATGGGCTTCGCGCATGGAGGTTCTTGCTACAGCCGGCGGAACAGAGCGGACCTAGAACTGGCATAGACCGGAGGAATCTGATTGTATAATTAAAACAAAGCATTGCTAGGGCCGCTGGTCAGTGCTGACGCAATGTGATTTCTGCCCTGTGCTCTAAATGTCAACGTAAAGAAATATACGGAAAAGCGCGGGTAAACGGCGGGAGTAACTATAGCTCTATAAGCAGTGCAGCGGAGCCCGGACCAGCGTCGGAACCTTCCTGTAGGCACAGCTGTACTTATTTCCATGGGCTTCGCGCCTGGAGGTTCTTGCTACAGCCGGCAGAACAGAGCGGACTCAGAACTGCCACAGACCGGGAGAATCTGACTGTTTAATTAAAACAAAGCATTGCTAGGGCCGCTGGTCGCGGCTGACGCAATGTGGTTTGTGCCCAGTGCTCTGAATGTCAAGGTGAAGAAATATAAAATAGCGCGGGTAGACGGCGGGAGTAACTATGACTCTATAAGCAGTGCGACCGAGTCTGGACCAGCGTCGGGACATTCCTGTGGAAAGCCACAGCTGTGCTTGTTTCCATGGGCTTCTAGCCAGGAGGTTCTTGCTTCAGCCGGCAGAAAAGAGCTGACTCAGAACTGGCACAGACCGGGGAATCTGACTGTCTAATAAAACAAAGCATTGCGAGCGCCGCTGGTCGGTGCTGACGCAATGTGATTTCTGACCTGTGCTCTAAATGTCAACGTGAAGAAATATAAAAAAGCGCGGGTAAACGGTGGGAGTAACTATAGCTCTATAAGCGGTGCGGCCGAACCCGGACCGAGTCAGACCTTCCTATGGAAAGCCACCGCTGTTGTTTCCATGGGCTTCCAGCCTGGAGGTTCTTGCCTCAGCTGGCAGAACAGAGCCGACGCAGAACTGGCACAGACCGGGGGGAACCCGACTCTCTAATTAAAACAAAGCATTGCTAGGTTGCTGGTTGGTGCTGACGCAATGTGATTTCTGCCCTGTGCTCTAAATGTCAACGTGAAGAAATATAAATGGCGCTGGTAATCAGCGCGAGTAACTATGACTCTATAAGCGGTGCGACCGAGTGCGGACCAGCGTCGGGACGTTCCTGTGGAAAGCCACAGCTGTGCTTGTTTCCATGGGCTTCGCGCCAGGAGGTTCTTGCTTCAGCCGGCAGAAAAGAGCTGACTAAGAACTGTCACTGACCGGGGAATCTCACTGTTTAAATAAAACAAAGCATTGCGAGCGGTGCTGGTCGGTGCTCACGCAATGTGATTTCTGCCCTGTGCTCTGAATGTCAACGTGAAGAAATATGAAAAAGCGCGGGTAAACGGCGGGAGTTACTATGGCTCTATAAGCGGTGCGACTGAGCCCGGACCAGCGTCAGGACCTTCCTGTGGAAAGCCACAGCTGTGCTTGTTTCCATAGGTTTCGCGCCAAGAGGTTCTTGCTTCAGCCGGCAGAACAGAGCCGACGCAGAACTGGCACAGACCGGGGGTATCCGACTGTCTAATTAAAACAAAGCATTGCGAGCGCCGCTGGTATGTGCTAACGCAATGTGATTATGCCCTGTGCTCTGAATGTCAACGTGAAGAAATATAAAGAAGCGCGAGTAGACGGCAGGAGTAACTAAGACTCTATAAGCGGAGCAGCCGAGCAGGGACCAGCGTCGCGACCTTCCTGTGGAAAGCCACAGCTGTGCTAGTTTCCATGGGCTTCGCGCCTGGAGGTTCTTGCTTCAGCCGGCAGAACGGAGCCGACTCAGAACTGGCACAGACCGGGGGAATCCGACTGTCTAATTAAAACAAAGCATTGCTAGGGCCGCTGGTCGGTGCTGACGCAATGTGATTTGTGCACAGTGCTCTGAATGTCAACGCGAAGAAATATAAAAAAGCGCGGGTAGACGGCGGCAGTAACTATAACTCTATAAGCGGTGCGACCGAGCCTGGACCAGCGTCGGGACCTTCCTGTGGAAAGCCACCGCTGTTGTTGTTTCCATGGGCTTCGCGCATGGAGGTTCTTGCTTCAGCCAGCATAACTGAAGCGACACAGAACTGGCACAGACCGGTGGAATCCGACTGTCTAATTAAAACAAAGCATTGCTAGGGCCGCTGGTTGGTCCTGACGCAATGTGATTCGTGCCCAGTGCTCTGAATGTCAACGCAAAGAAATATAAAAAAGCGCGGGTAGACGGCGGGAGTAACTATGACTCTATAAGCGGTACGACCTAGCCCGGACCCGCGTCGGGACCTTCCTGTGGAAAGCCACCGCTTTTGTTGTTTCCATGGGCTTCGCGCATGGAGGTTCTTGCTACAGCCGGCGGAACAGAGCGGACCCAGAACTGGCACAGACCGGGGGAATCTGACTGTCTAATTAAAACAAAGCATTGCTAGGGCCGCTGGTCAGTGCTGACGCAATGTGATTTCTGCCCTGTGCTCTAAATGTCAACGTAAAGAAATATAGGAAAAAGCGCGGGTAAACGGCGGGAGTAACTATAGCTCTATAAGCAGTGCAGCGGAGCCCGGACCAGCATCGGAACCTTCCTGTAGGCACAGCTGTACTTATTTCCATGGGCTTCGCGCCTGGAGGTTCTTGCTACAGCCGGCAGAACAGAGCGGACTCAGAACTGGCACAGAACGGGGGAATCCGACTGTCTAATTAAAACAAATCATTGCTAGGGCCGCTGGTCGGTTTTGACGCAATGTGATTTGTGCCCAGTGCTCTGAATGTCAACGTGAAGAAATATAAAAAAGCGCGGGTAGATGGCGGGAGTAACTATGACTCTATAAGCGGTGCGACTGAGCCCGGACCAGCGTCAGGACCTTCCTGTGGAAAGCCACAGCTGTGCTTGTTTCCATGGGCTTCGCGCCAGGAGGTTCGTGCTACAGCCGGCGGAACAGAGCGGACCCAGAACTGGCACAGACCGGGGGAATCGGACTGTCTAATTAAAACAAAGCATTGCTAGGGCCGCTGGTCAGTGCTGACGCAATGTGATTTCTGCCCTGTGCTCTAAATGTCAACGTAAAGAAATATACGGAAAAGCGCGGGTAAACGGCGGGAGTAACTATAGCTCTATAAGCAGTGCAGCGGAGCCCGGACCAGCGTCTGAACCTTCCTGTAGGCACAGCTGTACTTATTTCCATGGGCTTCGCGCCTGGAGGTTCTTGCTACAGCCGGCAGAACAGAGCGGACTCAGAACTGGCACAGAACGGGGGAATCCGACTGTCTAATTAAAACAAAGCATTGCTAGGGCCGCTGGTCGGTTTTGACGCAATGTGATTTGTGCCCAGTGCTCTGAATGTCAACGTGAAGAAATATAAAAAAGCGCGGGTAGATGGCGGGAGTAACTATGACTCTATAAGCGGTGCGACTGAGCCCGGACCAGCGTCAGGACCTTCCTGTGGAAAGCCACAGCTGTGCTTGTTTCCATGGGTTTCGCGCCAAGAGGTTCTTCCTTCAGCCGGCAGAACAGAGCCGACGCAGAACTGGCACAGACCGGGGTGAACCCGACTGTCTAATTAAAACAAAGCATTGCTAGGGCCGCTGGTTGGTGCTGACGCAATGTGATTCGTGCCCAGTGCTCTGAATGTCAACGCAAAGAAATATAAAAAAGTGCGGGTAGACGGCGGGAGTAACTATAACTCTATAAGCGGTACGACCTAGCCCGGACCCGCGTCGGGACCTTCCTGTGGAAAGCCACCGCTGTTGTTGTTTCCATGGGCGTCGCGCATGGAGGTTCTTGCTACAGCCGGCGGAACAGAGCGGACCGAGAACTGGCATAGACCGGAGGAATCTGACTGTATAATTAAAACAAAGCATTGCTAGGGCCGCTGGTCAGTGCTGACGCAATGTGATTTCTGCCCTGTGCTCTAAATGTCAACGTAAAGAAATATACGGAAAAGCGCGGGTAAACGGCGGGAGTAACTATAGCTCTATAAGCAGTGCAGCGGAGCCCGGACCAGCGTCGGAACCTTCCTGTAGGCACAGCTGTACTTATTTCCATGGGCTTCGCGCCTGGAGGTTCTTGCTACAGCCGGCAGAACAGAGCGGACTCAGAACTGCCACAGACCGGGAGAATCTGACTGTTTAATTAAAACAAAGCATTGCTAGGGCCGCTGGTCGCGGCTGACGCAATGTGGTTTGTGCCCAGTGCTCTGAATGTCAAGGTGAAGAAATATAAAATAGCGTGGGTAGACGGCGGGAGTAACTATGACTCTATAAGCAGTGCGACCGAGTCTGGACCAGCGTCGGGACATTCCTGTGGACAGCCACAGCTGTGCTTGTTTCCATGGGCTTCTAGCCAGGAGGTTCTTGCTTCATCCGGCAGAAAAGAGCTGACTCAGAACTGGCACAGACCGGGGAATCTGACTGTCTAATAAAACAAAGCATTGCGAGCGCCGCTGGTCGGTGCTGACGCAATGTGATTTCTGACCTGTGCTCTAAATGTCAACGTGAAGAAATATAAAAAAGCGCGGGTAAACGGTGGGAGTAACTATAGCCCTGTAAGCGGTGCGGCCGAACCCGGACCGAGTCAGACCTTCCTATGGAAAGCCACCGCTGTTGTTTCCATGGGCTTCCAGCCTGGCAGAAAAGCCGACGCAGAACTCGCACAGACCGGGGGGAACCCGACTCTCTAATTAAAACAAAGCATTGCTAGGTTGCTGGTTGGTGCTGACGCAATGTGATTTCTGCCCTGTGCTCTAAATGTCAACGTGAAGAAATATAAATGGCGCTGGTAATCAGCGCGAGTAACTATGACTCTATAAGCGGTGCGACCGAGTGCGGACCAGCGTCGGGACGTTCCTGTGGAAAGCCACAGCTGTGCTTGTTTCCATGGGCTTCGCGCCAGGAGGTTCTTGCTTCAGCCGGCAGAAAAGAGCTGACTAAGAACTGTCACTGACCGGGGAATCTCACTGTTTAAATAAAACAAAGCATTGCGAGCGGTGCTGGTCGGTGCTCACGCAATGTGATTTCTGCCCTGTGCTCTGAATGTCAACGTGAAGAATTATAAAAAAGCGCGGGTAAACGGCGGGAGTTACTATGGCTCTATAAGCGGTGCGACTGAGCCCGGACCAGCGTCAGGACCTTCCTGTGGAAAGCCACAGCTGTGCTTGTTTCCATAGGTTTCGCGCCAAGAGGTTCTTGCTTCAGCCGGCAGAACAGAGCCGACGCAGAACTGGCACAGACCGGGGGTATCCGACTGTCTAATTAAAACAAAGCATTGCGAGCGCCGCTGGTAGGTGCTAACGCAATGTGATTATGCCCTGTGCTCTGAATGTCAACGTGAAGAAATATAAAGAAGCGCGAGTAGACGGCAGGAGTAACTAAGACTCTATAAGCGGAGCAGCCGAGCAGGGACCAGCGTCGGGACCTTCCTGTGGAAAGCCACAGCTGTGCTAGTTTCCATGGGCTTCGCGCCTGGAGGTTCTTGCTTCAGCCGGCAGAACGGAGCCGACTCAGAACTGGCACAGACCGGGGGAATCCGACTGTCTAATTAAAACAAAGCATTGCTAGGGCCGCTGGTCGGTGCTGACGCAATGTGATTTGTGCACAGTGCTCTGAATGTCAACGTGAAGAAATATAAAAAAGCGCGGGTAGACGGCGGGAGTAACTATAACTCTATAAGCGGTGCGACCGAGCCTGGACCAGCGTCGGGACCTTCCTGTGGAAAGCCACCGCTGTTGTTGTTTCCATGGGCTTCGCGCATGGAGGTTCTTGCTTCAGCCAGCATAACTGAAGCGACACAGAACTGGCACAGACCGGTGGAATCCGACTGTCTAATTAAAACAAAGCATTGCTAGGGCCGCTGGTTGGTGCTGACGCAATGTGATTCGTGCCCAGTGCTCTGAATGTCAACGCAAAGAAATATAAAAAAGCGCGGGTAGACGGCGGGAGTAACTATGACTCTATAAGCGGTACGACCTAGCCCGGACCCGCGTCGGGACCTTCCTGTGGAAAGCCACCGCTGTTGTTGTTTCCATGGGCTTCGCGCATGGAGGTTCTTGCTACAGCCGGCGGAACAGAGCGGACCGAGAACTGGCATAGACCGGAGGAATCTGATTGTATAATTAAAACAAAGCATTGCTAGGGCCGCTGGTCAGTGCTGACGCAATGTGATTTCTGCAATGTGCTCTAAATGTCAACGTAAAGAAATATACGGAAAAGCGCGGGTAAAGGGCGGGAGTAACTATAGCTCTATAAGCAGTGCAGCGGAGCCCGGACCAGCGTCGGAACCTTCCTGTAGGCACAGCTGTACTTATTTCCATGGGCTTCGCGCCTGGAGGTTCTTGCTACAGCCGGGAGAACAGAGCGGACTCAGAACTGCCACAGACCGGGAGAATCTGACTGTTTAATTAAAACAAAGCATTGCTAGGGCCGCTGGTCGCGGCTGACGCAATGTGGTTTGTGCCCAGTGCTCTGAATGTCAAGGTGAAGAAATATAAAATAGCGCGGGTAGACGGCGGGAGTAACTAGGACTCTTAAAGCAGTGCGACCGAGTCTGGACCAGCGTCGGGACATTCCTGTGGAAAGCCACAGCTGTGCTTGTTTCCATGGGCTTCTAGCCAGGAGGTTCTTGCTTCAGCCGGCAGAAAAGAGCTGACTCAGAACTGGCACAGACCGGGGAATCTGACTGTCTAATAAAACAAAGCATTGCGAGCGCCGCTGGTCGGTGCTGACGCAATGTGATTTCTGACCTGTGCTCTAAATGTCAACGTGAAGAAATATAAAAAAGCGCGGGTAAACGGTGGGAGTAACTATAGCTCTATAAGCGGTGCGGCCGAACCCGGACCGAGTCAGACCTTCCTATGGAAAGCCACCGCTGTTGTTTCCATGGGCTTCCAGCCTGGAGGTTCTTGCCTCAGCTGGCAGAACAGAGCCGACGCAGAACTGGCACAGACCGGGGGGAACCCGACTCTCTAATTAAAACAAAGCATTGCTAGGTTGCTGGTTGGTGCTGACGCAATGTGATTTCTGCCCTGTGCTCTAAATGTCAACGTGAAGAAATATAAATGGCGCTGGTAATCAGCGCGAGTAACTATGACTCTATAAGCGGTGCGACCGAGGGCGGACCAGCGTCGGGACATTCCTGTGGAAAGCCACAGCTGTGCTTGTTTCCATGGGCTTCGCGCCAGGAGGTTCTTGCTTCAGCCGGCAGAAAAGAGCTGACTAAGAACTGTCACTGACCGGGGAATCTCACTGTTTAAATAAAACAAAGCATTGCGAGCGGTGCTGGTCGGTGCTCACGCAATGTGATTTCTGCCCTGTGCTCTGAATGTCAACGTGAAGAAATATAAAAAAGCGCGGGTAAACGGCGGGAGTTACTATGGCTCTATAAGCAGTGCGACTGAGCCCGGACCAGCGTCAGGACCTTCCTGTGGAAAGCCACAGCTGTGCTTGTTTCCATAGGTTTCGCGCCAAGAGGTTCTTGCTTCAGCCGGCAAAACAGAGCCGACGCAGAACTGGCACAGACCGGGGGTATCCGACTGTCTAATTAAAACAAAGCATTCAGAGCGCCGCTGGTAGGTGCTAACGCAATGTGATTATGCCCTGTGCTCTGAATGTCAACGTGAAGAAATATAAAGAAGCGCGAGTAGACGGCAGGAGTAACTAAGACTCTATAAGCGGAGCAGCCGAGCAGGGTCCAGCGTCGGGACCTTCCTGTGGAAAGACACAGCTGTGCTAGTTTCCATGGGCTTCGCGCCTGGAGGTTCTTGCTTCAGCCGGCAGAAAGGAGCCGACTCAGAACTGGCACAGACCGGGGGAATCCGACTGTCTAATTAAAACAAAGCATTGCTAGGGCCGCTGGTCGGTGCTGACGCAATGTGATTTGTGCACAGTGCTCTGAATGTCAACGTGAAGAAATATAAAAAAGCGCGGGTAGACGGCGGGAGTAACTATAACTCTATAAGCGGTGCGACCGAGCCTGGACCAGCGTCGGGACCTTCCTGTGGAAAGCCACCGCTGTTGTTGTTTCCATGGGCTTCGCGCATGGAGGTTCTTGCTTCAGCCAGCATAACTGAAGCGACACAGAACTGGCACAGACCGGTGGAATCCGACTGTCTAATTAAAACAAAGCATTGCTAGGGCCGCTGGTTGATGCTGACGCAATGTGATTCGTGCCCAGTGCTCTGAATGTCAACGCAAAGAAATATAAAAAAGCGCGGGTAGACGGCGGGAGTAACTATGACTCTATAAGCAGTACGACCTAGCCCGGACCCGCGTCGGGACCTTCCTGTGGAAAGCCACCGCTGTTGTTGTTTCCATGGGCTTCGCGCATGGGGGTTCTTGCTACAGCCGGCGGAACAGAGCGGACCCAGAACTGGCACAGACTGGGGGAATCTGAATGTCTAATTAAAACAAAGCATTGCTAGGGCCGGTGGTCAGTGCTGACGCAATGTGATTTCTGCCCTGTGCTCTAAATGTCAACGTAAAGAAATATAAAAGAGCGCGGGTAGACGGCGGGAGTAACTATGACTCTACAAGCGGTGCAGCGGAGCCCGGACCAGCGTCGGAACCTTCCTGTAGGCACAGCTGTACTTATTTCCATGGGCTTCGCGCCTGGAGGTTCTTGCTACAGCAGGCAGAACAGAGCGGACTCAGAACTGCCACAGACCGGGAGAATCTGACTGTCTAATTAAAACAAAGCATTGCTAGGGCCGCTGGTCGCGGCTGACGCAATGTGATTTGTGCCCAGTGCTCTGAATGTCAACGTGAAAAAATATAAAAAAGTGCGGGTAGACGGCGGGAGTAACTACGACTCTGTAAGCGGAGCGACCGAGCCCGGACCAGCGTCGGGACCTTCCTGTGGAAAGCCACCGCTGTTGTTGTTTCCATGGGCTTTGCGCATGGAGGTTCTTGCTTCAGCCGGCAGAACCGAGGCGCCTCAGAACTGGCACAGACCGGGGGAATCCGACTGTCTAATTAAAACAAAGCATTGCTAGGGCCGCTGGTCGGTGCTGACGCAATGTGATTTGTGCCTAGTGCTCTGAATGTCAATGTAAAGAAATATAAAAAAGTGCGGGTAGACGGCGGGAGTAACTATGACTCTGTAATCAGAGCGACCGAGCCTGGACCAGCGTCGGGACCTTCCTGTGGAAAGCCACAGCTGTGCTTGTTTCCATGGGCTTCGCGCCACGAGGTTCTTGCTTCAGCCGGCAGAAAAGAGCTGACTCAGAACTGGCACAGACCGGGGAATCCGACTGTCTAATTAAAACAAAGCATTGCTAGGGCCGCTGGTCGGTGCTGACGCAATGTGATTTGTGCCCAGTGCTCTAAATGTCAACGTGAAGAAATATAAAAAAAAGGTCGGGTAGACGGCGAGAGTAACTATGACTCTATAAGCGGTGCGACCGAGCCCGGACCAGCGTCGGGATCTTCCTGTGGAAAGCCACCGCTGTTGTGTCCATGGGCTTCCCGCCTGGAGGTTCTTGCCTCAGCCGGCAGAACAGAGCGGACCCAGAACTGGCACAGACCGGGGGAATCTGACTGTCTAATTAAAACAAAGCATTGCTAGGGCCGCTGGTCAGTGCTGACGCAATGTGATTTCTGCCCTGTGCTCTAAATGTCAACGTAAAGAAATATAAAAAAGTGCGGGTAAACGGCGGGAGTAACTATGGCTCTATAAGCGGTGCGGCAGAACCTGGACCAGAGTCGGGACCTTCCTGTGGAAAGCCACCGCTGTTGTTTTCATGGGATTCCCGCCTGGAGGTTCTTGCCTCAGCCGGCAGAACAGAGCCGACTCAGAACTGGCACAGACCGGGGGAATCCGACTGTCTACTCAAAACAAAGCATTGCTAGGGCCGCTGGTCGGTGCTGCCGCAGTGTGTTTTGTGCCCAGTGCTCTGAATGTCAACGTGAAGAAATATAAAAAACTCGGGTAGACGGCGAGAGTAACTATGACTCTATGCGCTTAGCGGCCGAGCATGGACCAGCGTCGGGACCTTCCTGTGGAAAGCCACAGCTGTGCTTGTTTTCATGGGCTTCGCGCCAGGAGGTTCTTGCTTCAGCCGGCAGAAAAGAGCTGACTAAGAACTGGCACAGACCGGGGAATCTCACTGTTTAAATAAAACAACGCATTGCGAGCGGCGCTGGTCGGTGCTCACGCAATGTGATTTCTGCCCTGTGCTCTGAATGTCAACGTGAAGAAATATAAAAAAGCGCTGGTAAACAGCGCGAGTAACTATAACTCTATAAGCGGTGCGACCGAGCGTCGGGACATTCCTGTGGAAAGCCACAGCTGTGCTTGTTTCCATGGGCTTCTAGCCAGGAGGTTCTTGCTTCAGCCAGCATAACTGAAGCGACACAGAACTGGCACAGACCGGTGGAATCCGACTGTCTAATTAAAACAAAGCATTGCTAGGGCCGCTGGTTGGTGCTGACGCAATGTGATTCGTGCCCAGTGCTCTGAATGTCAACGCAAAGAAATATAAAAAAGCGCGGGTAGACGGCGGGAGTAACTATGACTCTATAAGCGGTACGACCTAGCCCGGACCCGCGTCGGGACCTTCCTGTGGAAAGCCACCGCTGTTGTTGTTTCCATGGGCTTCGCGCATGGAGGTTCTTGCTACAGCCGGCGGAACAGAGCGGACCCAGAACTGGCACAGACCGGGGGAATCTGACTGTCTAATTAAAACAAAGCATTGCTAGGGCCGCTGGTCAGTGCTGACGCAATGTGATTTCTGCCCTGTGCTCTAAATGTCAACGTAAAGAAATATACGGAAAAGCGCGGGTAAACGGCGGGAGTAACTATAGCTCTATAAGCAGTGCAGCGGAGCCCGGACCAGCATCGGAACCTTCCTGTAGGCACAGCTGTACTTATTTCCATGGGCTTCGCGCCTGGAGGTTCTTGCTACAGCCGGCAGAACAGAGCGGACTCAGAACTGGCACAGAACGGGGGAATCCGACTGTCTAATTAAAACAAATCATTGCTAGGGCCGCTGGTCGGTTTTGACGCAATGTGATTTGTGCCCAGTGCTCTGAATGTCAACGTGAAGAAATATAAAAAAGCGCGGGTAGATGGCGGGAGTAACTATGACTCTATAAGCGGTGCGACTGAGCCCGGACCAGCGTCAGGACCTTCCTGTGGAAAGCCACAGCTGTGCTTGTTTCCATGGGCTTCGCGCCAGGAGGTTCGTGCTACAGCCGGCGGAACAGAGCGGACCCAGAACTGGCACAGACCGGGGGAATCTGACTGTCTAATTAAAACAAAGCATTGCTAGGGCCGCTGGTCAGTGCTGACGCAATGTGATTTCTGCCCTGTGCTCTAAATGTCAACGTAAAGAAATATACGGAAAAGCGCGGGTAAACGGCGGGAGTAACTATAGCTCTATAAGCAGTGCAGCGGAGCCCGGACCAGCGTCTGAACCTTCCTGTAGGCACAGCTGTACTTATTTCCATGGGCTTCGCGCCTGGAGGTTCTTGCTACAGCCGGCAGAACAGAGCGGACTCAGAACTGGCACAGAACGGGGGAATCGGACTGTCTAATTAAAACAAAGCATTGCTAGGGCCGCTGGTCGGTTTTGACGCAATGTGATTTGTGCCCAGTGCTCTGAATGTCAACGTGAAGAAATATAAAAAAGCGCGGGTAGATGGCGGGAGTAACTATGACTCTATAAGCGGTGCGACTGAGCCCGGACCAGCGTCAGGACCTTCCTGTGGAAAGCCACAGCTGTGCTTGTTTCCATGGGTTTCGCAACCAAGAGGTTCTTGGTTCAGCCGGCAGAACAGAGCCGACGCAGAACTGGCACAGACCGGGGTGAACCCGACTGTCTAATTAAAACAAAGCATTGCTAGGGTCGCTGGTCGGTGCTGACGCAATGTGATTTCTGCCCTGTGCTCTAAATGTCAGCGTGAAGAAATATACGGAAAAGCGCGGGTAAACGGCGGGAGTAACTATAGCTCTATAAGCAGTGCAGCGGAGCCCGGACCAGCGTCGGAACCTTCCTGTAGGCACAGCTGTACTTATTTCCATGGGCTTCGCGCCTGGAGGTTCTTGCTACAGCCGGCAGAACAGAGCGGACTCAGAACTGGCACAGAACGGGGGAATCCGACTGTCTAATTAAAACAAAGCATTGCTAGGGCCGCTGGTCGGTGCTGACGCAATGTGATTTCTGCCCTGTGCTCTAAATGTCAACGTAAAGAAATATTAAAAAAGCGCTGGTAAACAGCGCGAGTAACTATGACTCTATAAGCGGTGCGACCGAGCGCGGACCACCGTCGGGACCTTCCTGTGGAAAGCCACAGCTGTGCTTGTTTTCATGGGCTTCGCGCCAGGAGGTTCTTGCTTCAGCCGGCAGAAAAAAGCTGACTAAGAACTGGCACAGACCGGGGAATCTCACTGTTTAAATAAAACAACGCATTGCGAGCGGCGCTGGTCGGTGCTCGCGCAATGTGATTTCTGCCCTGTGCTCTGAATGTCAACGTGAAGAAATATAAAAAAGCGCTGGTAAACAGCGCGAGTAACTATAACTCTATAAGCGGTGCGACCGAGCGCGGACCAGCGTCGGGACCTTCCTGTGGAAAGCCACAGCTGTGCTTGTTTCCATGGGCTTCGCGCCAGGAGGTTCTTGCTTCAGCCGGCAGAAAAGAGCTGATTAAGAACTTGCACAGACTGGGAAATCTATTTAATTACAACAAAGCATTGCTAGGGTCGCTGGTCGGTGCTGACGCAATGTGATTCGTGCCCAGTGCTCTCAATGTCAACGTGAAGAAATATAAAAAAGCGCGGGTAGACGGCGAGAGTAACTATAGCTCTATGAGTGGTGCGGCGTAGCCCGGACTAGCGTCGGGACCTTCCTGTGGAAAGCCACAGCTGCGCTTGTTTCCATGGGCTTCGCGCCTGGAGGTTCTCTTTTCGGCTGGCTGAAAAGAGCCGACTCAGAACTGGCACAGACCGGGGGAATCCGACTTTATAATTAAAACAAAGCATTGCGAGCGCCGCTGGTCGGTGCTAACGCAATGTGATTTCTGCCCTGTGCTCTGAATGTCAACGTGAAGAAATATAAAGCGTGGGTAGACGGCAGGTGTAACTAAGACTCTATAAGCGGAGCGGCCGAGCAGGGACCAGCGTCGGGACCTTCCTGTGGAAAGCCACAGCTGTGCTAGTTTCCATGGGCTTCGCGCCTGGAGGTTCTTGCTTCAGCCGGCAGAACGGAGCCGACTCAGAACTGGCACAGACCGGGGGAATCCGACTGTCTTATTAAAACAAAGCATTGCTAGGGCCGCTGGTCGGTGCTGACGCAATGTGATTTGTGCCTAGTGCTCTGAATGTCAATGTAAAGAAATATAAAAAAGTGCGGGTAGACGGCGGGAGTAACTATGACTCTGTAAGCAGAGCAACCGAGCCTGGACCAGCGTCGGGACCTTCCTGTGGAAAGCCACCGCTGTTGTTGTTTCCATGGGCTTCGCGCATGGAGGTTCTTGCTTCACCCGGCAGAACAGAGGCGACTCAGAACTGGCACAGACTGGGGGAATCCGACTGTCTAATTAAAACAAAGCATTGCTAGGGCCGCTGGTCGGTGCTGACACAATGTGATTTGTGCCCAGTGCTCTGAATGTCAACGTGGAGAAATATAAAAAAGCGCGGGTAGACGGCGCGAGTAACTATGACTCTAAAAGCGGTGCGGCAGAACCCGGACCAGAGTCGGGACCTTCCTGTGGAAAGCCACCGCTGTTGTATCCATGGGATTCCCGCCTGGAGGTTCTTGCCTCAGCCGGCAGAACAGAGCCGACTCAGAACTGGCACAGACCGGGGGAATCCGACTGTCTACTCAAAACAAAGCATTGCTAGGGCCGCTGGTCGGTGCTGACGATATGTGATTTGTGCCCAGTGCTCTGAATGTCAACGTGAAGAAATATAAAAAAGCTCGGGTAGACGGCGAGAGTAACTATGACTCTATGCGCTGTGCGACCGAGTTCGGACCAGCGTCGGGACCTTCCTGTGGAAAGCCACAGCTGTGCTTGTGCCGACTAAGAACTGGCGCAGACCGGGGGAATCCGACTGTCTGATTAAAACAAAGCATTGCTAGGGCCGCTGGTTTGTGCTGACACAATGTGATTCGTGCCCAGTGCTCTGAATGTCAACGCGAAGAATTATAAAAAAGCGCGGGTAGACGGCGGGAGTAACTATAACTCTATAAGCGGTACGACCTAGCCCGGACCCGCGTCGGGACCTTCCTGTGGAAAGCCACCGCTGTTGTTCTTTCCATGGGCTTCGCGCATGGAGGTTCTTGCTACAGCCGGCGGAACAGAGCGGACCCAGAACTGGCACAGACCGGGGGAATCTGACTGTCTAATTAAAACAAAGCATTGCTAGGGCCGGTGGTCAGTGCTGACGCAATGTGATTTCTGCCCTGTGCTCTAAATGTCAACGTAAAGAAATATAAAAGAGCGCGGGTAGACGGCGGGAGTAACTATGACTCTACAAGCGGTGCAGCGGAGCCCGGACCAGCGTCGGAACCTTCCTGTAGGCACAGCTGTACTTATTTCCATGGGCTTCGCGCCTGGAGGTTCTTGCTACAGCCGGCAGAACCGAGGCGCCTCAGAACTGGCACAGACCGGGGGAATCCGACTGTCTAATTAAAACAAAGCATTGCTAGGGCCGCTGGTCGCGGCTGACGCAATGTGATTTGTGCCTAGTGCTCTGAATGTCAATGTAAAGAAATACAAAAAGTGCGGGTAGACGGCGGGAGTAACTATGACTCTGTAATCAGAGCGACCGAGCCTGGACCAGCGTCGGGTCCTTCCTGTGGAAAGCCACAGCTGTGCTTGTTTCCATGGGCTTCGCGCCACGAGGTTCTTGCTTCAGCCGGCAGAAAAGAGCTGACTCAGAACTGGCACAGACCGGGGAATCCGACTGTCTAATTAAAACAAAGCATTGCTAGGGCCGCTGGTCGGTGCTGACGCAATGTGATTTGTGCCCAGTGCTCTAAATGTCAACGTGAAGAAATATAAAAAAAAGGTCGGGTAGACGGCGAGAGTAACTATGACTCTATAAGCGGTGCGACCGTGCCCGGACCAGCGTCGGGATCTTCCTGTGGAAAGCCACCGCTGTTGTGTCCATGGGCTTCCCGCCTGGAGGTTCTTGCCTCAGCCGGCAGAACAGAGCTGACTCAGAACTGGCACAGACCGGGGAATCCGACTGTCTAATTAAAACAAAGCATTGCTAGGGCCGCTGGTCGGTGCTGACGCAATGTGATTTGTGCCCAGTGCTCTAAATGTCAACGTGAAGAAATATAAAAAAAAGGTCGGGTAGACGGCGAGAGTAACTATGGCTCTATAAGCGGTGCGGCAGAACCTGGACCAGAGTCGGGACCTTCCTGTGGAAAGCCACCGCTGTTGTTTCCATGGGATTCCCGCCTGGAGGTTCTTGCCTCAGCCGGCAGAACAGAGCCGACTCAGAACTGGCACAGACCGGGGGAATCCGACTGTCTACTCAAAACAAAGCATTGCTAGGGCCGCTGGTCGGTGCTGCCGCAGTGTGATTTGTGCCCAGTGCTCTGAATGTCAACGTGAAGAAATATAAAAAACTCGGGTAGACGGCGAGAGTAACTATGACTCTATGCGCTGTGCGGCCGAGCCCGGACCAGCGTCGGGACCTTCCTGTGGAAAGCCACAGCTGTGCTTGTGCCGACTAAGAACTGGCACAGACCGGGGGAATCCGACAGTGTAATTAAATCAAAGCATTGCTAGGGCCGCTGGTCGGTGCTGACGCAACGTGATTTCTGCCCTGTGCTCTGAATGTCCACGTGAAGAAATATAAAAAAGCGCGGGTAAACAGCGCGAGTAACTATGACTCTATAAGCGATGCGACCGAGCGCGGACCAGCGTCGGGACCTTCCTGTGGAAAGCCACAGCTGTGCTTGTTTTCATGGGCTTCGCGCCAGGAGGTTCTTGCTTCAGCCGGCAGAAAAGAGCTGACTAAGAACTGACACAGACCGGGGAATCTCACTGTTTAAATAAAACAACGCATTGCGAGCGGCGCTGGTCGGTGCTCACACAATGTGATTTCTGCCCTGTGCTCTGAATGTCAACGTGAAGAAATATAAAAAAGCGCTGGTAAACAGCGCGAGTAACTATAACTCTATAAGCGGTGCGACCGAGCGTCGGGACATTCCTGTGGAAAGCCACAGCTGTGCTTGTTTCCATGGGCTTCTAGCCAGGAGGTTCTTGCTTCAGCCGGCAGAAAAGAGCTCACTCAGAACTGGCACAGACCGGGGAATCTGACTGTCTAAGAAAACAAAGCATTGCGAGCGCCGCTGGTCGGTGCTGACGCAATGTGATTTCTGACCTGTGCTCTAAATGTCAACGTGAAGAAATATAAAAAAGCGCGGGTAAACGGTGGGAGTAACTATGGCTCTATAAGCGGTGCGGCCGAACCCAGACCGAGTCAGGACCTTCCTGTGGAAAGCCACCGCTGTTGTTTACATGGGCTTCCTGCCTGGAGGTTCTTGCCTCAGCCGGAAGAACAGAGCCGACGCAGAACTGGCACAGACCGGGGGGAACCCGACTCTCTAATTAAAACAAAGCATTGCTAGGGTTGCTGGTCGGTGCTGCCGCAATGTGATTTCTGCCCTGTGCTCTAAATGTCAACGTGAAGAAATACTAAAAAAGCGCTGGTAAACAGCGCGAGTAACTATGACTCTATAAGCGGTGCGACCGAGCGCGGACCAGCGTCGGGACCTTCCTGTGGAAAGCCACAGCTGTGCTTGTTTTCATGGGCTTCGCGCCAGGAGGTTCTTGCTTCAGCCGGCAGAAAAGAGCTGACTAAGAACTGGCACAGACCGGGGAATCTCACTGTTTAAATAAAACAACGCATTGCGAGCGGCGCTGGTCGGTGCTCGCGCAATGTGATTTCTGCCCTGTGCTCTGAATGTCAACGTGAAGAAATATAAAAAAGCGCTGGTAAACAGCGCGAGTAACTATAACTCTATAAGCGGTGCGACCGAGCGCGGACCAGCGTCGGGACCTTCCTGTGGAAAGCCACAGCTGTGCTTGTTTCCATGGGCTTCGCGCCAGGAGGTTCTTGCTTCAGCCGGCAGAAAAGAGCTGATTAAGAACTGGCACAGACTGGGAAATCTATTTAATTACAACAAAGCATTGCTAGGGTCGCTAGTCGGTGCTGACGCAATGTGATTCGTGCCCAGTGCTCTGAATGTCAACGTGAAGAAATATAAAAAAGCGCGGGTAGACGGCGGGAGTAACTATAGCTCTATGAGTGGTGCGGCGTAGCCCGGACTAGCGTCGGGACCTTCCTGTGGAAAGCCACAGCTGCGCTTGTTTCCATGGGCTTCGCGCCTGGAGGTTCTCTTTTCGGCTGGCTGAAAAGAGAACTGGCACAGAACTGGCACAGACCGGGGGAATCCGACTGTATAATTAAAACAAAGCATTGCGAGCGCCGCTGGTCGGTGCTAACGCAATGTGATTTCTGCCCTGTGCTCTGAATGTCAACGTGAAGAAATATAAAGCGTGGGTAGACGGCAGGTGTAACTAAGACTCTATAAGCGGAGCGGCCGAGCAGGGACCAGCGTCGGGACCTTCCTGTGGAAAGCCACAGCTGTGCTAGTTTCCATGGGCTTCAGCCCTGGAGGTTCTTGCTTCAGCCGGCAGAACGGAGCCGACTCAGAACTGGCACAGACCGGGGGAATCCGACTGTCTTATTAAAACAAAGCATTGCTAGGGCCGCTGGTCGGTGCTGACGCAATGTGATTTGTGCCTAGTGCTCTGAATGTCAATGTAAAGAAATATAAACAAGTGCGGGTAGACGGCGGGAGTAACTATGACTCTGTAAGCAGGGCGACCGAGCCTGGACCAGCGTCGGGACCTTCCTGTGGAAAGCCACCGCTGTTGTTGTTTCCATGGGCTTCGCGCATGGAGGTTCTTGCTTCACCCGGCAGAACAGAGGCGACTCAGAACTGGCACAGACTGGGGGAATCCGACTGTCTAATTAAAACAAAGCATTGCTAGGGCCGCTGGTCGGTGCTGACACAATGTGATTTGTGCCCAGTGCTCTGAATGTCAACGTGGAGAAATATAAAAAAGCGCGGGTAGACGGCGCGAGTAACTATGACTCTAAAAGCGGTGCGACCGAGCTCGGACCAGCTTCGGGACCTTCCTGTGGAAAGCCACAGCTGTGCTTGTTTCCATGGGCTTCGCGCCACGAGGTTCTTGCTTCAGCCGGCAGAAAAGAGCTGACTCAGAACTGGCACAGACCGGGGAATCCGACTGTCTAATTAAAACAAAGCATTGCTAGGGCCGCTGGTTGGTCTGACGCAATGTGATTTGTGCCCAGTGCTCTGAATGTCAACGTAAAGAAATATAAAAAAGTGCGGGTAGACGGCGGGAGTAACTATGACACTGTAAGCGGAGCGACCGAGCCCGGACCAGCGTCGGGACCTTTTTGTGGAAAGCCACCGCTGTTGTTGTTTCCATGGGCTTCGCGCATGGAGGTTCTTGCTCCAGCCGGCAGAACAGAGGCGACTCAAAACTGGCACAGACCGGGGAAATCCGACTGTCTAATTAAAACAAAGCATTGCTAGGGCCGCTGGTCGGTGCTGACACAATGTGATTTGTGCCCAGTGCTCTGAAAGTCAACGTGGAGAAATATAAAAAAGCGCGGGTAGACAGAGGGAGAAACTATGACTCCATAAGCGGTGCGACCGAGCCCGGACCAGCGTCGGGACCTTCCTGTGGAAAGCCACAGCTGTGCTTGTTTCCATGGGCTTCGCGCCACGAGGTTCTTGCTTCAGCCGGCAGAAAAGAGCTGACTCAGAACTGGCACAGACCGGGGAATCTGACTGTCTAATTAAAACAAACCATTGCGAGCACCGCTGGTCGGTGCTGACGCAATGTGAATTCTGCCCTGTGCTCTGAATGTCAACGTGAAGAAATATAAAGAAGCGTGGGTAGACGGCGGGAGTAACTAAGACTCTATAAGCAGAGCGGCCGAGCAGGGACCAGCGTCGGGACCTTCCTGTGGAAAGCCACAGCTGTGCTAGTTTCCATGGGCTTCGCGCCAGGAGGTTCTTGCCTCAACCGGCAGAACAGAGCCGACTCAGAACTGGCACAGACCCTGGGAATCCGACTGTCTACTTAAAACAAAGCATTCCTAGGGCCGCTGGTCGGTGCTGACGCAATGTGATTTGTGCCCAGTGCTCTGAATGTCAACGTGAAGAAATATAAAAAAGCTCGGGTAAACGGCGGGAGTAACTATGGCTCTACAAGCGGTGCGGCAGAACCCGGACCAGAGTCGGGACCTTCCTGTGGAAAGCCACCGCTGTTGTATCCATGGGATTCCCGCCTGGAGGTTCTTGCCTCAGCTGGCAGAACAGAGCCGACTCAGAACTGGCACAGACCGGGGGAATCCGACTGTCTACTCAAAACAAAGCATTGCTAGGGCCGCTGGTTGGTGCTGACGATATGTGATTTGTGCCCAGTGCTCTGAATGTCAACGTAAAGAAATATAAAAAAGCTCGGGTAGACGGCGAGAGTAACTATGACTCTATGCGCTGTGCGACCGAGTTCGGACCAGCGTCGGGACCTTCCTGTGGAAAGCCACAGCTGTGCTTGTGCCGACTAAGAACTGGCGCAGACCGGGGGAATCCGACTGTCTGATTAAAACAAAGCATTGCTAGGGCCGCTGGTTGGTGCTGACGCAATGTGATTCGTGCCCAGTGCTCTGAATGTCAACGCGAAGAATTATAAAAAAGCGCGGGTAGACGGCGGGAGTAACTATAACTCTATAAGCGGTACGACCTAGCCCGGACCCGCGTCGGGACCTTCCTGTGGAAAGCCACCGCTGTTGTTGTTTCCATGGGCTTCGCGCATGGAGGTTCTTGCTACAGCCGGCGGAACAGAGCGGACCCAGAACTGGCACAGACCGGGGGAATCTGACTGTCTAATTAAAACAAAGCATTGCTAGGGCCGGTGGTCAGTGCTGACGCAATGTGATTTCTGCCCTGTGCTCTAAATGTCAACGTAAAGAAATATACGGAAAAGCGCGGGTAAACGGCGCGAGTAACTATAGCTTTATAAGCAGTGCAGCGGAGCCCGGACCAGCGTCGGAACCTTCCTGTAGGCACAGCTGTACTTATTTCCATGGGCTTCGCGCCTGGAGGTTCTTGCTACAGCAGGCAGAACAGAGCGGACTCAGAACTGCCACAGACCGGGAGAATCTGACTGTCTAATTAAAACAAAGCATTGCTAGGGCCGCTGGTCGCGGCTGACGCAATGTGATTTGTGCCCAGTGCTCTGAATGTCAACGTGAAAAAATATAAAAAAGTGCGGGTAGACGGCGGGAGTAACTACGACTCTGTAAGCGGAGCGACCGAGCCCGGACCAGCGTCGGGACCTTCCTGTGGAAAGCCACCGCTGTTGTTGTTTCCATGGGCTTTGCGCATGGAGGTTCTTGCTTCAGCCGGCAGAAAAGAGCTGATTAAGAACTGGCACAGACTGGGAAATCTATTTAATTACAACAAAGCATTGCTAGGGTCGCTGGTCGGTGCTGACGCAATGTGATTCGTGCCCAGTGCTCTGAATGTCAACGTGAAGAAATATAAAAAAGCGCGGGTAGACGGCGGGAGTAACTATAGCTCTATGAGTGGTGCGGCGTAGCCCGGACTAGCGTCGGGACCTTCCTGTGGAAAGCCACAGCTGCGCTTGTTTCCATGGGCTTCGCGCCTGGAGGTTCTCTTTTCGGCTGGCTGAAAAGAGAACTGGCACAGAACTGGCACAGACCGGGGGAATCCGACTGTATAATTAAAACAAAGCATTGCGAGCGCCGCTGGTCGGTGCTAACGCAATGTGATTTCTGCCCTGTGCTCTGAATGTCAACGTGAAGAAATATAAAGCGTGGGTAGACGGCAGGTGTAACTAAGACTCTATAAGCGGAGCGGCCGAGCAGGGACCAGCGTCGGGACCTTCCTGTGGAAAGCCACAGCTGTGCTAGTTTCCATGGGCTTCGCGCCTGGAGGTTCTTGCTTCAGCCGGCAGAACGGAGCCGACTCAGAACTGGCACAGACCGGGGGAATCCGACTGTCTTATTAAAACAAAGCATTGCTAGGGCCGCTGGTCGGTGCTGACGCAATGTGATTTGTGCCTAGTGCTCTGAATGTCAATGTAAAGAAATATAAAAAAGTGCGGGTAGACGGCGGGAGTAACTATGACTCTGTAAGCAGGGCGACCGAGCCTGGACCAGCGTCGGGACCTTCCTGTGGAAAGCCACCGCTGTTGTTGTTTCCATGGGCTTCGCGCATGGAGGTTCTTGCTTCACCCGGCAGAACAGAGGCGACTCAGAACTGGCACAGACTGGGGGAATCCGACTGTCTAATTAAAACAAAGCATTGCTAGGGCCGCTGGTCGGTGCTGACACAATGTGATTTGTGCCCAGTGCTCTGAATGTCAACGTGGAGAAATATAAAAAAGCGCGGGTAGACGGCGCGAGTAACTATGACTCTAAAAGCGGTGCGACCGAGCTCGGACCAGCTTCGGGACCTTCCTGTGGAAAGCCACAGCTGTGCTTGTTTCCATGGGCTTCGCGCCACGAGGTTCTTGCTTCAGCCGGCAGAAAAGAGCTGACTCAGAACTGGCACAGACCGGGGAATCCGACTGTCTAATTAAAACAAAGCATTGCTAGGGCCGCTGGTTGGTCTGACGCAATGTGATTTGTGCCCAGTGCTCTGAATGTCAACGTAAAGAAATATAAAAAAGTGCGGGTAGACGGCGGGAGTAACTATGACACTGTAAGCGGAGCGACCGAGCCCGGACCAGCGTCGGGACCTTCCTGTGGAAAGCCACCGCTGTTGTTGTTTCCATGGGCTTCGCGCATGGAGGTTCTTGCTCCAGCCGGCAGAACAGAGGCGACTCAAAACTGGCACAGACCGGGGAAATCCGACTGTCTAATTAAAACAAAGCATTGCTAGGGCCGCTGGTCGGTGCTGACACAATGTGATTTGTGCCCAGTGCTCTGAAAGTCAACGTGGAGAAATATAAAAAAGCGCGGGTAGACAGAGGGAGAAACTATGACTCCATAAGCGGTGCGACCGAGCCCGGACCAGCGTCGGGACCTTCCTGTGGAAAGCCACAGCTGTGCTTGTTTCCATGGGCTTCGCGCCACGAGGTTCTTGCTTCAGCCGGCAGAAAAGAGCTGACTCAGAACTGGCACAGACCGGGGAATCTGACTGTCTAATTAAAACAAACCATTGCGAGCACCGCTGGTCGGTGCTGACGCAATGTGAATTCTGCCCTGTGCTCTGAATGTCAACGTGAAGAAATATAAAGAAGCGTGGGTAGACGGCGGGAGTAACTAAGACTCTATAAGCAGAGCGGCCGAGCAGGGACCAGCGTCGGGACCTTCCTGTGGAAAGCCACAGCTGTGCTAGTTTCCATGGGCTTCGCGCCAGGAGGTTCTTGCCTCAACCGGCAGAACAGAGCCGACTCAGAACTGGCACAGACCGGGGGAATCCGACTGTCTACTTAAAACAAAGCATTCCTAGGGCCGCTGGTCGGTGCTGACGCAATGTGATTTGTGCCCAGTGCTCTGAATGTCAACGTGAAGAAATATAAAAAAGCTCGGGTAAACGGCGGGAGTAACTATGGCTCTACAAGCGGTGCGGCAGAACCCGGACCAGAGTCGGGACCTTCCTGTTGAAAGCCACCGCTGTTGTATCCATGGGATTCCCGCCTGGAGGCTCTTGACTCAGCTGGCAGAACAGAGCCGACTCAGAACTGGCACAGACCGGGGGAATCCGACTGTCTACTCAAAACAAAGCATTGCTAGGGCCGCTGGTTGGTGCTGACGATATGTGATTTGTGCCCAGTGCTCTGAATGTCAACGTAAAGAAATATAAAAAAGCTCGGGTAGACGGCGAGAGTAACTATGACTCTATGCGCTGTGCGACCGAGTTCGGACCAGCGTCGGGACCTTCCTGTGGAAAGCCACAGCTGTGCTTGTGCCGACTAAGAACTGGCGCAGACCGGGGGAATCCGACTGTCTGATTAAAACAAAGCATTGCTAGGGCCGCTGGTTGGTGCTGACGCAATGTGATTCGTGCCCAGTGCTCTGAATGTCAACGCGAAGAATTATAAAAAAGCGCGGGTAGACGGCGGGAGTAACTATAACTCTATAAGCGGTACGACCTAGCCCGGACCCGCGTCGGGACCTTCCTGTGGAAAGCCACCGCTGTTGTTGTTTCCATGGGCTTCGCGCATGGAGGTTCTTGCTACAGCCGGCGGAACAGAGCGGACCCAGAACTGGCACAGACCGGGGGAATCTGACTGTCTAATTAAAACAAAGCATTGCTAGGGCCGGTGGTCAGTGCTGACGCAATGTGATTTCTGCCCTGTGCTCTAAATGTCAACGTAAAGAAATATACGGAAAAGCGCGGGTAAACGGCGCGAGTAACTATAGCTTTATAAGCAGTGCAGCGGAGCCCGGACCAGCGTTGGAACCTTCCTGTAGGCACAGCTGTACTTATTTCCATGGGCTTCGCGCCTGGAGGTTCTTGCTACAGCAGGCAGAACAGAGCGGACTCAGAACTGCCACAGACCGGGAGAATCTGACTGTCTAATTAAAACAAAGCATTGCTAGGGCCGCTGGTCGCGGCTGACGCAATGTGATTTGTGCCCAGTGCTCTGAATGTCAACGTGAAAAAATATAAAAAAGTGCGGGTAGACGGCGGGAGTAACTACGACTCTGTAAGCGGAGCGACCGAGCCCGGACCAGCGTCGGGACCTTCCTGTGGAAAGCCACCGCTGTTGTTGTTTCCATGGGCTTTGCGCATGGAGGTTCTTGCTTCAGCCGGCAGAAAAGAGCTGACTAAGAACTGGCACAGACCGGGGAATCTCACTGTTTAAATAAAACAACGCATTGCGAGCGGCGCTGGTCGGTGCTCGCGCAATGTGATTTCTGCCCTGTGCTCTGAATGTCAACGTGAAGAAATATAAAAAAGCGCTGGTAAACAGCGCGAGTAACTATAACTCTATAAGCGGTGCGACCGAGCGCGGACCAGCGTCGGGACCTTCCTGTGGAAAGCCACAGCTGTGCTTGTTTCCATGGGCTTCGCGCCAGGAGGTTCTTGCTTCAGCCGGCAGAAAAGAGCTGATTAAGAACTGGCACAGACTGGGAAATCTATTTAATTACAACAAAGCATTGCTAGGGTCTCTGGTCGGTGCTGACGCAATGTGATTCGTGCCCTGTGCTCTGAATGTCAACGTGAAGAAATATAAAAAAGCGCGGGTAGACGGCGGGAGTAACTATAGCTCTATGAGTGGTGCGGCGTAGCCCGGACTAGCGTCGGGACCTTCCTGTGGAAAGCCACAGCTGCGCTTGTTTCCATGGGCTTCGCGCCTGGAGGTTCTCGCTTCGGCTGGCTGAAAAGAGCCGACTCAGAACTGGCACAGACCGGGGGAATCTGACTGTATAATTAAAACAAACCATTGCGAGCGCCGCTGGTCGGTGCTAACGCAATGTGATTTCTGCCCTGTGCTCTGAATGTCAACGTGAAGAAATATAAAGCGTGGGTTGACGGCAGGTGTAACTAAGACTCTATAAGCGGAGCGGCCGAGCAGGGACCAGCGTCGGGACCTTCCTGTGGAAAGCCACAGCTGTGCTAGTTTCCATAGGCTTCGCGCCTGGAGGTTCTTGCTTCAGCCGGCAGAACGGAGCCGACTCAGAACTGGCACAGACCGGGGGAATCCGACTGTCTAATTAAAACAAAGCATTGCTAGGGCCGCTGGTCGGTGCTGACGCAATGTGATTTGTGCCTAGTGCTCTGAATGTCAATGTAAAGAAATATAAAAAAGTGCGGGTAGACGGCGGGAGTAACTATGACTCTGTAAGCAGAGCGACCGAGCCTGGACCAGCGTCGGGACCTTCCTGTGGAAAGCCACCGCTGTTGTTGTTTCCATGGGCTTCCCGCATGAAGGTTCTTGCTTCAGCCGGCAGAACAGAGGCGACTCAGAACTGGCACAGACTGGGGGAATCCGACTGTCTAATTAAAACAAAGCATTGCTAGGGCCGCTGGTCGGTGCTGCCACAATGTGATTTGTGCCCAGTGCTCTGAATGTCAACGTGGAGAAATATAAGAAAGCGCGGGTAGACGGCGGGAGTAACTATGACTCTATAAGCGGTGCGACCGAGCCCGGACCAGCGTCGGGACCTTCCTGTGGAAAGCCACCGCTGTTGTGTCCATGGGCTTCCCGCCTGGAGGTTCTTGCCTCAGCCGGCAGAACAGAGCCGACTCAGAACTGGCACAGACCGGGGGAATCCGACTGTCTACTTAAAACAAAGCATTGCTAGGGCCGCTGGTCGGTGCTGACGCAATGTGATTTCTGCCCTGTGCTCTAAATTTCAACGTTAAGAAATATAAAAAAGCGCGGGTAAACGGCGGGAGTAACTATGGCTCTATAAGCGGTGCGGCAGAACCTGGACCAGAGTCGGGACCTTCCTGTGGAAAGCCACCGCTGTTGTTTCCATGGGATTCCCGCCTGGAGGTTCTTGCCTCAGCCGGCAGAACAGAGCCGACTCAGAACTGGCACAGACCGGGGGAATCCGACTGTCTACTCAAAACAAAGCATTGCTAGGGCCGCTGGTCGGTGCTGCCGCAATGTGATTTGTGCCCAGTGCTCTGAATGTCAACGTGAAGAAATATAAAAAAGATCGGGTAGACGGCGAGAGTAACTATGACTCTATGCTCTGTGCGGCCGAGCCCGGACCATCGTCGGGACCTTCCTGTGGAAAGCCACAGCTGTGCTTGTGCCGACTAAGAACTGGCACAGACCGGGGGAATCCGACAGTGTAATTAAATCAAAGCATTGCTAGGGCCGCTGGTCGGTGCTGACGCAACGTGATTTCTGCCCTGTGCTCTGAATGTCAACGTGAAGAAATATAAAAAAGCGCGGGTAAACGGCGGGAGTTACTATGGCTCTATAAGCGGTGCGGGCGAGCCCGGACCCGAGTCGGGACCTTCCTGTGGAAAGCCACCGCTGTTGTTGTTTCCATGGGTTTCCCGCCTGGAGGTTCTTGCCTCAGCCGGCAGACCAGAGGCGACTCAGAACTGGCACAGACCGGGGGAATCCGACTGTCTTATTAAAACAAAGCATTGCTAGGGCCGCTGGTTGGTGCTGACGCAATGTTATTCGTGCCCAGTGCTCTGAATGTCAACGCGAAGAAATATAAAAAAGCGCGGGTAGACGGCGGGAGTAACTATGACTCTATAAGCGGTACGACCTAGCTTGGACCCGCGTCGGTACCTTCCTGTGGAAAGCCACCGCTGTTGTTGTTTCCATGGGCTTCGCGCATGGAGGTTCTTGCTACAGCCGGCGGAACAGAGCGGACCCAGAACTGGCACAGTCCGGGGGAATCTGACTGTCTAATTAAAACAAAGCATTGCTAGGGCCGCTGGTCGCGGCTGACGCAATGTGATTTGTGCCCAGTGCTCTGAATGTCAAGGTAAAGAAATATAAAAAAGCGCGGGTAGACGGCGGGAGTAACTATGACACTATAAGCGGTGCGACCGAGTCCGGACAGCGTCGGGACATTCCTGTGGAAAGCCACAGCTGTGCTTGTTTCCATGGGCTTCTAGCCAGGAGGTTCTTGCTTCAGCCGGCAGAAAAGAGCTCACTCAGAACTGGCACAGACCGGGGAATCTGCCTGTCTAATAAAACAAAGCATTGCGAGCGCCGCTGGTCGGTGCTGACGCAATGTGATTTCTGACCTGTGCTCTAAATGTCAACGTGAAGAAATATAAAAAAGCGCGGGTAAACGGTGGGAGTAACTATGGCTCTATAAGCGGTGCGGCCGAACCCAGACCGAGTCAGGACCTTCCTGTGGAAAGCCACCGCTGTTGTTTACATGGGCTTCCTGCCTGGAGGTTCTTGCCTCAGCCGGAAGAACAGAGCCGACGCAGAGCTGGCACAGACCGGGGGGAACCCGACTCTCTAATTAAAACAAAGCATTGCTAGGGTCGCTGGTCGGTGCTGACGCAATGTGATTTCTGCCCTGTGCTCTAAATGTCAACGTGAAGAAATATTAAAAAAGCGCTGGTAAACAGCGCGAGTAACTATGACTCTATAAGCGGTGCGACCGAGCGCGGA
Organism: Haemaphysalis longicornis; assembly: GCF_048455015.1. Taxonomy (NCBI): domain Eukaryota; kingdom Metazoa; phylum Arthropoda; class Arachnida; order Ixodida; family Ixodidae; genus Haemaphysalis; species Haemaphysalis longicornis. The sequence goes on along the minus strand of NW_027526407.1, from coordinate 204,162,725 downwards.
CCAGCGTCGGGACCTTCCTGTGGAAAGCCACAGCTGTGCTTGTTTTCATGGGCTTCGCGCCAGGAGGTTCTTGCTTCAGCCGGCAGAAAAGAGCTGATTAAGAACTGGCACAGACTGGGAAATCTATTTAATTACAACAAAGCATTGCTAGGGTCGCTGGTCGGTGCTGACGCAATGTGATTCGTGCCCAGTGCTCTGAATGTCAACGTGAAGAAATATAAAAAAGCGCGGGTAGACGGCGGGAGTAACTATAGCTCTATGAGTGGTGCGGCGTAGCCCGGACTAGCGTCGGGACCTTCCTGTGGAAAGCCACAGCTGCGCTTGTTTCCATGGGCTTCGCGCATGGAGGTTCTCGCTTCGGCTGGCTGAAAAGAGCCGACTCAGAACTGGCACAGACCGGGGGAATCCGACTGTATAATTAAAACAAAGCATTGCGAGCGCCGCTGGTCGGTGCTAACGCAATGTGATTTCTGCCCATTGCTCTGAATGTCAACGTGAAGAAATATAAAGCGTGGGTAGACGGCAGGTGTAACTAAGACTCTATAAGCGGAGCGGCCGAGCAGGGACCAGCGTCGGGACCTTCCTGTGGAAAGCCACAGCTGTGCTAGTTTCCATGGGCTTCGCGCCTGGAGGTTCTTGCTTCAGCCGGCAGAACGGAGCCGACTCAGAACTGGCACAGACCGGGGGAATCCGACTGTCTTATTAAAACAAAGCATTGCTAGGGCCGCTGGTCGGTGCTGACGCAATGTGATTTGTGCACAGTGCTCTGCATGTCAACGTGAAGAAATATAAAAAAGCGCGGGTAGACGGCGGGAGTAACTGTGGCTCTATAAGCGGTGCGGCAGAACCTGGACCACAGTCGGGACCTTCCTGTGGAAAGCCACCGCTGTTGTTTCCATGGGATTCCCGCCTGGAGGTTCTTGCCTCAGCCGGCAGAACAGAGCCGACTCAGAACTGGCACAGACCGGGGGAATCCGACTGTCTACTCAAAACAAAGCATTGCTAGGGCCGCTGGTCGGTGCTGCCGCAATGTGATTTGTGCCCAGTGCTCTGAATGTCAACGTGAAGAAATATAAAAAAGCTCGGGTAGACGGCGAGAGTAACTATGACTCTATGCGCTGTGCGGCCGAGCTCGGACCAGCGTCGGGACCTTCCTGTGGAAAGCCACAGCTGTGCTTGTGCCGACTAAGAACTGGCACAGACCGGGGGAATCCGACAGTGTAATTAAATCAAAGCATCGCTAGGGCCGCTGGTCGGTGCTGACGCAACGTGATTTCTGCCCTGTGCTCTGAATGTCAACGTAAAGAAATATAAAAAAGCGCGGGTAAACGGCGGGAGTTACTATGGCTCGATAAGCGGTGCGGGCGAGCCCGGACCCGAGTCGGGACCTTCCTGTGGAAAGCCACCGCTGTTGTTGTTTCCATGGGTTTCCCGCCTGGAGGTTCTTGCCTCAGCCGGCAGACCAGAGGCGACTCAGAACTGGCACAGACCGGGGGAATCCGACTGTCTTATTAAAACAAAGCATTGCTAGGGCCGCTGGTTGGTGCTGACGCAATGTTATTCGTGCCCAGTGCTCTGAATGTCAACGCGAAGAAATATAAAAAAGCGCGGGTAGACGGCGGGAGTGACTATGACTCTATAAGCGGTACGACCTAGCTTGGACCCGCGTCGGTACCTTCCTGTGGAAAGCCACCGCTGTTGTTGTTTCCATGGGCTTCGCGCATGGAGGTTCTTGCTACAGCCGGCGGAACAGAGCGGACCCAGAACTGGCACAGTCCGGGGGAATCTGACTGTCTAATTAAAACAAAGCATTGCTAGGGCCGCTGGTCGCGGCTGACGCAATGTGATTTGTGCCCAGTGCTCTGAATGTCAACGTGAAGAAATATAAAAAAGCGCGGGTAGACGGCTGGAGTAACTATGACTCTGTAAGAGGAGCGACCGAGCCCGGACCAGCGTCGGGACCTTTCTGTGGAAAGCCACCGCTGTTGTTGTTTCCATGGGCTTCGCACATGGGGGTTCTTGCTTCAGCTGGCAGAACAGAGGCGACTCAGAACTGGCACAGACCGGGGGAATCCGACTGTCTAATTAAAACAAAGCATTGCTAGGGCCACTGGTCAGTGCTGACGCAATGTGATTTCTGCCCTGTGCTCTAAATGTCAACGTAAAGAAATATACGGAAAAGCGCGGGTAAACGGCGAAAGTAACTATAGCACTATAAGCAGTGCAGCGGAGCCCGGACCAGCGTCGGAACCTTCCTGTAGGCACAGCTGTACTTATTTCCATGGGCTTCGCGCCAGGAGGTTCTTGCTTCAGCCGGCAGAAAAGAGCCGACTGAGAACTGGCACAGACCGGGGGAATCCGACTGTCTAATTAAAACACAGCATTGCTAGGGCCACTGGTCGGTGCTGACGCAATGTGATTTCTGCCCTGTGCTCTAAATTTCAACGTTAAGAAATATAAAAAAGCGCGGGTAGACGGCGGGAGTAAATATAACTCTATAAGCGGTGCGACCGAGCCTGGACCAGCGTCGGGACCTTCCTGTGGAAAGCCACCGCTGTTGTTTCCATGGGATTCCCGCCTGGAGGTTCTTGCCTCAGCCGGCAGAACAGAGCCGACTCAGAACTGGCACAGACCGGGGGAATCCGACTGTCTACTCAAAACAAAGCATTGCTAGGGCCGCTGGTCGGTGCTGACGATATGTGATTTGTGCCCAGTGCTCTGAATGTCAACGTGAAGAAATATAAAAAAGCTCGGGTAGACGGCGAGAGTAACTTTGACTCTATGCGCTGTGCGACCGAGTTTGGACCAGCGTCGGGACCTTCCTGTGGAAAGCCACAGCTGTGCTTGTGCCGACTAAGAACTGGCGCAGACCGGGGGAATCCGACTGTCTGATTAAAACAAAGCATTGCTAGGGCCGCTGGTTGGTGCTGACGCAATGTGATTCGTGCCCAGTGCTCTGAATGTCAACGCGAAGAAATATAAAAAGCGCGGGTAGACGGCGGAAGTAACTATGACTCTATAAGCGGTACGACCTAGCCCGGACCCGCGTCGGGACCTTCCTGTGGAAAGCCACCGCTGTTGTTGTTTCCATGGGCTTCGCGCATGGAGGTTCTTGCTACAGCCGGCGGAACAGAGCGGACCCAGAACTGGCACAGACCGGGGGAATCTGACTGTCTAATTAAAACAAAGCATTGCTAGGGCCGCTGGTCGGTGCTGACGCAATGTGATTTCTGCCCTGTGCTCTAAATTTCAACGTTAAGAAATATAAAAAAGCGCGGGTAAACGGCGGGAGTAACTATGGCTCTACAAGCGGTGCGGCAGAACCCGGACCAGTGTCGGGACCTTCCTGTGGAAAGCCACCGCTGTTGTTGTTTCCATGGGCTTCTCGCATGGAGGTTCTTGCTTCAGCCAGCATAACTGAAGCGACTCAAAACTGGCACAGACCGGTGGAATCCGACTGTCTAATTAAAACAAAGCATTGCTACGGCCGCTGGTTCGTGCTGACGCAATGTGATTTGTGCCCAGTGCTCTGAATGTCAACGTGAAGAAATATAAAAAAGCGCGGGTAGACGGCTGGAGTAACTATGACTCTGTAAGCGGAGCGACCGAGCCCGGACCAGCGTCGGGACCTTCCTGTGGAAAGCCACCGCTGTTGTTGTTTCCATGGGCTTCGCACATGGGGGTTCTTGCTTCAGCTGGCAGAACAGAGGCGACTCAGAACTGGCACAAACCGGGGGAATCAGACTGTCTAATTAAAACAAAGCATTGCTAGGGCCACTGGTCAGTGCTGACGCAATGTGATTTCTGCCCTGTGCTCTAAATGTCAACGTAAAGAAATATACGAAAAGTGCGGGTAAACGGCGGGAGTAACTATAGCTCTATAAGCATTGCAGCGGAGCCCGGACCAGCGTCGGAACCTTCCTGTAGGCACAGCTGTACTTATTTCCATGGGCTTCGCGCCTGGAGGTTCTTGCTACAGCCGGCAGAACAGAGCGGACTCAGAACTGCCACAGACCGGGAGAATCTGACTGTCTAATTAAAACAAAGCATTGCTAAGGCCGCTGGTCGCGGCTGACGCAATGTGACTTGTGCCCAGTGCTCTGAATGTCAAGGTGCAGAAATATAAAAAAGCGCGGGTAGACGGCGGGAATAACTATGACTCTATAAGAAGTGCGACCGAGTCCGGACCAGCGTTGGGACATTCCTGTGGAAAGCCACAGCTGTGCTTGTTTCCATGGGCTTCTAGCCAGGAGGTTCTTGCTTCAGCCGGCAGAAAAGAGCTGACTCAGAACTGGCACAGACCGGGGAATCTGACTGTCTACTTAAAACAAAGCATTGCTAGGGCCGCTGGTCGGTGCTGACGCAATGTGATTTCTGCCCTGTGCTCTAAATGTCAACGTGAAGAATTATAAAAAAGCTCGGGTAGACGGCGAGAGTAACTATGACTCTATAAGCGGTGCGGCCTAGCCCGGACTAGCGTCGGGACCTTCCTGTGGAAAGCCATAGCTGTGCTTGTTTCCATGGGCTTCGCGCCAGGAGGTTCTTGCTTCAGCCGGCAGAAAAGAGCTGACTAAGAACTGGCACAGACCGGGAAATCAATTTAATTAAACCAAAGCATTGCGAGCGGCGCTCGTCGGTGCTCACGCAATGTGATTTCTGACCTGTGCTCTAAATGTCAACGTGAAGAAATATAAAAAAGCGCGGGTAAATGGTGGGAGTAACTATGGCACTATAAGCGGTGCGGCCTAGCCCGGACCAGCGTCGGTACCTTCCTGTGGAAAGCCACAGCTGTGCTTGTTTCCATGGCCTTCACGCCTGGAGGTTCTCGCTTCGGCTGGCTGAAAAGAGCCGACTCACAACTGGCACAGACCGGGGGAATCCGACTGTCTAATTAAAACAAAGCATTGCGAGCGCCGCTGGTCGCGGCTGACGCAATGTGATTTGTGCCCAGTGCTCTGAATGTCAAGGTGCAGAAATATAAAAAGCGCGGGTAGACGGCGGGAGTAACTATGGCTCTATAAGTGGTGCGGCGTAGCCCGGACCAGAGTCTGGACCTTCCTGTGGAAAGCCACCGCTGTTGTTGTTTCCATGGGCTTCGCACATGGGGGTTCTTGCTTCAGCTGGCAGAACAGAGGCGATTCAGAGCTGGCACAGACCGGGGGAATCCGACTGTTTAATTACAACAAAGCATTGCTAGGGCCGCTGGTCGGTGCTGACGCAATGTGATTCGTGCCCAGTGCTCTAAATGTCAACGTGAAGAAATATAAAAAAGCGCGGGTAGACGGCGGGAGTAACTATGGCTCTATAAGTGGTGCGGCGTAGCCCGGACTAGCGTCGGGACCTTCCTGTGGAAAGCCACAGCTGTGCTTGTTTCCATGGGCTTCACGCCTGGAGGTTCTCGCTTCGGCTGGCAGAACAGAGCCGACTCACAACTGGCACAGACCGGGGGAATCCGACTGTTTAATTAAAACAAAGCATTGCGAGCGCCGCTGGTCGCGGCTGACGCAATGTGATTTGTGCCCAGTGCTCTGAATGTCAAGCTGCAGAAATATAAAAAGCGCGGGTAGACGGCGGGAGTAACTATGACTCTATAAGCGGTGCGACCGAGTCCGGACCAGCGTCGGGACATTCCTGTGGAAAGCCACAGCTGTGCTTGTTTCCATGGGCTTCTAGCCAGGAGGTTCTTGCTTCAGCCGGCAGAAAAGAGCTGACACAGAACTGGCACAGACCGGGGAATCTGACTGTCTAATAAAACAAAGCATTGCGAGCGCCGGTGGTCGGGGCTGACGCAATGTGATTTCTGACCTGTGCTCTAAATGTCAACGTGAAGAAATATAAAAAAGCGCGGGTAAACGGTGGGAGTAACTATGGCTCTAAAAGCGGTGCGGCCGAACACGGACCGAGTCAGGACCTCCCTGTGGAAAGCCACCGCTGTTCTTTCCATGGGCTTCCCGCCTGGAGGTTCTTGCCTTAGCCGGCCGAACAGAGCCGACTCAGAACTGGCACAGACCGTTGAAACCCGACTGTCTACTTAAAACAAAGCATTGCCAGGGCCGCTGGTCGGTGCTGACGCAATGTGATTTCTGCCCTGTGCTCTAAATGTCAACGTGAAGAATTATAAAAAAGCTCGGGTAGACGGCGAGAGTAACTATGACTCTATAAGCGGTGCGGCCTAGCCCGGACTAGCGTCGGGACCTTCCTGTGGAAAGCCACAGCTGTGCTTGTTTCCATGGGCTTCGCGCCAGGAGGTTCTTGCTTCAGCCGGCAGAAAAGAGCTGACTAAGAACTGGCACAGACCGGGAAATCAATTTAATTAAACCAAAGCATTGCGAGCGGCGCTGGTCGGTGCTCACGCAATGTGATTTCTGACCTGTGCTCTAAATGTCAACGTGAAGAAATATAAAAAAGCGCGGGTAGACGGCGGGAGTAACTATAACTCTATAAGCGGTGCGACCGTGTCTGGACCAGCGTCGGGACATTCCTTTGGAAAGCCACAGCTGTGCTTGTTTCCATGGGCTTCTAGCCAGGAGGTTCTTGCTTCAGCCGGCAGAAAAGAGCCGACTCAGAACTGGCACTGACCGGGGGAATCCGACGGTCTAATTAAAACAAAGCATTGCTAGGGCCGCGGGTCGGTGCTGACGCAATGTGATTTCTGCCCTGTGCTCTAAATGTCAACGTGAAGAAATATAAAAAAGCGCGGGTAAACGGTGGGAGTAACTATGGCTCTATAAGCGGTGCGGCCGAGCCCGGACCAGCGTCGGGACCTTCCTGTGGAAAGCCACCGCTGTTGTTGTTTCCATGGGCTTCGTGCATGGAGGTTCTTGCTTCAGCCGGCAGAAGAGAGCTGACTCAGAACCGGCACAGACCGGGGAATCCGATGTCTAATTAAAATAAAGCATTGCGAGCACTGCTGGCCGATGCTGACGCAATGTGATTTCTGACCTGTGCTCTAAACGTCCACGTGAAGAAATATAAAAAAGCGCGGGTAAACGGCGGGAGTAACTATGGCACTACAAGCGGTGTAACCTAGTCCGGACCAGCGTCGGGACCTTCCTGTGGAAAGCCTCAGCTGTGCTTGTTTCCATGGGCTTCGCGCCTGGAGGTTCTTGCTTCGGCTGGCAGAAAAGAGCCGACTCAGAACTGGCACAGACGGGGGGAATCCGACTGTCTAATTAAAACAAAGCATTGCGAGCGCCGCTGGTAGGTGCTAACGCAATGTGATTTCTGCCCTGTGCTCTGAATGTCAACGTGAAGAAATATAAAAAAGCGCGGGTAGACGGCTGGAGTAACTATAACTCTATAAGCGGTGCGACCGAGCCTGGACCAGCGTCGGGACCTTCCTGTGGAAAGCCACCGCTGTTGTTTCCATGGGCTTCGCGCATGGAGGTTCTTGCTTCAGCCAGCATAACTGAAGCGACACAGAACTGGCACAGACCGGTGGAATCCGACTGTCTAATTAAAACAAAGCATTGCTAGGGCCGCTGGTTGGTGCTGACGCAATGTGATTCGTGCCCAGTGCTCTGAATGTCAACGCAAAGAAATATAAAAAAGCGCGGGTAGACGGCGGGAGTAACTATGACTTTATAAGCGGTACGACCTAGCCCGGACCCGCGTCGGGACCTTCGTGTGGAAAGCCACCGCTGTTGTTGTTTCCATGGGCTTCGCGCATGGAGGTTCTTGCTACAGCCGGCGGAACAGAGCGGACCCAGAACTGGCACAGACCGGGGGAATCTGACTGTCTAATTAAAACAAAGCATTGCTAGGGCCGCTGGTCAGTGCTGACGCAATGTGATTTCTGCCCTGTGCTCTAAATGTCAACGTAAAGAAATATACGGAAAAGCGCGGGTAAACGGCGGGAGTAACTATAGCTCTATAAGCAGTGCAGCGGAGCCCGGACCAGCATCGGAACCTTCCTGTAGGCACAGCTGTACTTATTTCCGTGGGCTTCGCGCCTGGAGGTTCTTGCTACAGCCGGCAGAACAGAGCGGACACAGAACTGGCACAGACCGGTGGAATCCGACTGTCTAATTAAAACAAAGCATTGCTAGGGCCGCTGGTTGGTGCTGACGCAATGTGATTCGTGCCCAGTGCTCTGAATGTCAACGCAAAGAAATATAAAAAAGCGCGGGTAGATGGCGGGAGTAACTATGACTCTATAAGCGGTGCGACTGAGCCCGGACCAGCGTCAGGACCTTCCTGTGGAAAGCCACAGCTGTGCTTGTTTCCATGGGCTTCGCGCCAGGAGGTTCGTGCTACAGCCGGCGGAACAGAGCGACCCAGAACTGGCACAGACCGGGGGAATCTGACTGTCTAATTAAAACAAAGCATTGCTAGGGCCGCTGGTCAGTGCTGACGCAATGTGATTTCTGCCCTGTGCTCTAAATGTCAACGTAAAGAAATATACGGAAAAGCGCGGGTAAACGGCGGGAGTAACTATAGCTCTATAAGCGGTGCGGCCGAACCCGGACCAGCGTCGGGACCTTCCTGTGGAAAGCCACCGCTGTTGTTGTTTCCATGGGCTTCGTGCATGGAGGTTCTTGCTTCAGCCGGCAGAAGAGAGCTGATTCAGAACCGGCACAGACCGGGGAATCCGATGTCTAATTAAAATAAAGCATTGCGAGCACTGCTGGCCGATGCTGACGCAATGTGATTTCTGACCTGTGCTCTAAACGTCCACGTGAAGAAATATAAAAAAGCGCGGGTAAACGGCGGGAGTAACTATGGCACTACAAGCGGTGTAACCTAGTCCGGACCAGCGTCGGGACCTTCCTGTGGAAAGCCTCAGCTGTGCTTGTTTCCATGGGCTTCGCGCCTGGAGGTTCTTGCTTCGGCTGGCAGAAAAGAGCCGACTCAGAACTGGCACAGACGGGGGGAATCCGACTGTCTAATTAAAACAAAGCATTGCGAGCGCCGCTGGTAGGTGCTAACGCAATGTGATTTCTGCCCTGTGCTCTGAATGTCAACGTGAAGAAATATAAAGAAGCGCGAGTAGACGGCAGGAGTAACTAAGACTCTATAAGCGGAGCAGCCGAGCAGGGACCAGCGTCGGGACCTTCCTGTGGAAAGCCACAGCTGTGCTAGTTTCCATGGGCTTCGCGCCTGGAGGTTCCTGCCTCAGCCGCCAGAACATACCCGACTCAGAACTGGCACAGACCGGGGGAATCCGACTGTCTAATTAAAACAAAGCATTGCTAGGGCCGCTGGTCGGTTTTGACGCAATGTTATTTGTGTGCAGTGCTCTGAATGTCAACGTGAAGAAATATAAAAAAGCGCGGGTAGACGGCGGGAGTAACTATGACTCTATAAGCGGTGCGACCGAGCCCGGACCAGCGTCAAGACCTTCCTGTGGAAAGCCACAGCTGTGCTTGTTTCCATGGGTTTCGCGCCAAGAGGTTCTTGCTTCAGCCGGCAGAACAGAGCCGACGCAGAACTGGCACAGACCGGGGGGAACCCGACTCTCTAATTAAAACAAAGCATTGCTAGGGTCGCTGGTCGGTGCTGACGCAATGTGATTTCTGCCCTGTGCTCTAAATGTCGACGTGAAAAAATATAAAAAAGAGCTGGTAAACAGCGCGAGTAACTATGACTTTATAGGCGGTACGACCGAGCGCGGACCAGCGTCGGGACCTTCCTGTGGAAAGCCACAGCTGTGCTTGTTTCCATGGGCTTCGCGCCAGGAGGTTCTTGCTTCAGCCGGCAGAAAAGAGCTGCCTAAGAACTGGCACAGACCGGGAAATCTATTTAATTAAAACGAAGCATTGCGAGCGGCACTGGTTGGTGCTCACGCAATGTGATTTCTGACCTGTGCTCTAAAAGTCAACGTGAAGAAATATAAAAAAGCGCGGGTAAACGGTGGGAGTAACTATAACACTATAAGAGGTGCGGCCTAGCCCGGACCAGCGTCGGGGCCTTCCTGTGGAAAGCCACAGCTGTGCATGTTTCCATGGGCTTCGCGCGTGGAGGTTCTTGCTACGGCCGGCAGAAAAGAGCCGACTCAGAACTGGCACAGACCGGCGGAATCCGACAGTGTAAATAAATCAAAGCATTGCTAGGGCCGCTGGTCGGTGCTGACGCAATGTGATTTCTGCCCTGTGCTCTGAATGTCAACGTGAAGAAATATAAAAAAGGGCTGGTAAACAGCGCGAGTAACTATGACTCTATAAGCGGTGCGACCGAGCGCGGACCAGCGTCGGGACCTTCCTGTGGAAAGGCACAGCTGTGCTTGTTTCCATGGGCTTCGCGCCAGGAGGTTCTTGCTTCAGCCGGCAGAAAAGAGCTGACTAAGAACTGGCACAGACCGGGAAATCTATTTAATTACAACAAAGCATTGCTAGGGCCGCTGGTCGGTGCTGATGCAATGTGATTTGTGCCCAGTGCTCTGAATGTCAACGTGAAGAAATATAAAAAAGCGCGGGTAGACGGCGGGAGTAACTATGGCTCTATAAGTGGTGCGGCGTAGCCTGGACTAGCGTCGGGACCTTCCTGTGGAAAGCCACAGCTGTGCTTGTTTCCATGGGCTTCGCGCCTGGAGGTTCTCGCTTCGGCTGGCTGAAAAGAGCTGACTAAGAACTGGCACAGACCGGGAAATCTATTTAATTACAACAAAGCATTGCTAGGGCCGCTGGTCGGTGCTGATGCAACGTGATTTGTGCCCAGTGCTCTGAATGTCAACGTGAAGAAATATAAAAAAGCGCGGGTAGACGGCGGGAGTAACTATGGCTCTATAAGTGGTGCGGCGTAGCCCGGACTAGCGTCGGGACCTTCCTGTGGAAAGCCACAGCTGTGCTTGTTTCCATGGGCTTCGCGCCAAGAGGTTCTTGCTTCAGCCGGCAGAAAAGAGCTGACTAAGAACTGGCACAGACCGGGAAATCTATTTAATTACAACAAAGCATTGCTAGGGCCGCTGGTCGGTGCTGACGCAATGTGATTTGTGCACAGTGCTCTGAATGTCAACGTGAAGAAATATAAAAAAGCGCGGGTAGACGGCGGGAGTAACTATAACTCTATAAGCGGTGCGACCGAGCCTGGACCAGCGTCGGGACCTTCCTGTGGAAAGCCACCGCTGTTGTTGTTTCCATGGGCTTCGCGCATGGAGGTTCTTGCTTCAGCCAGCATAACTGAAGCGACTCAGAACTGGCACAGACCGGTGGAATCCGACTGTCTAATTAAAACAAAGCATTGCTAGGGCCGCTGGTTGGTGCTGACGCAATGTGATTTGTGCACAGTGCTCTGAATGTCAACGTGAAGAAATATAAAAAAGCGCGGGTAGACGGCGGGAGTAACTATAACTCTATAAGCGGTGCGACCGAGCCTGGACCAGCGTCGGGACCTTCCTGTGGAAAGCCACCGCTGTTGTTTCCATGGGCTTCGCGCATGGAGGTTCTTGCTTCAGCCAGCATAACTGAAGCGACACAGAACTGGCACAGACCGGTGGAATCCGACTGTCTAATTAAAACAAAGCATTGCTAGGGCCGCTGGTTGGTGCTGACGCAATGTGATTCGTGCCCAGTGCTCTGAATGTCAACGCAAAGAAATATAAAAAAGCGCGGGTAGACGGCGGGAGTAACTATGACTTTATAAGCGGTACGACCTAGCCCGGACCCGCGTCGGGACCTTCGTGTGGAAAGCCACCGCTGTTGTTGTTTCCATGGGTTTCGCGCATGGAGGTTCTTGCTACAGCCGGCGGAACAGAGCGGACCCAGAACTGGCACAGACCGGGGGAATCTGACTGTCTAATTAAAACAAAGCATTGCTAGGGCCGCTGGTCAGTGCTGACGCAATGTGATTTCTGCCCTGTGCTCTAAATGTCAACGTAAAGAAATATACGGAAAAGCGCGGGTAAACGGCGGGAGTAACTATAGCTCTATAAGCAGTGCAGCGGAGCCCGGACCAGCATCGGAACCTTCCTGTAGGCACAGCTGTACTTATTTCCGGGGGCTTCGCGCCTGGAGGTTCTTGCTACAGCCGGCAGAACAGAGCGGACACAGAACTGGCACAGACCGGTGGAATCCGACTGTCTAATTAAAACAAAGCATTGCTAGGGCCGCTGGTTGGTGCTGACGCAATGTGATTCGTGCCCAGTGCTCTGAATGTCAACGCAAAGAAATATAAAAAAGCGCGGGTAGATGGCGGGAGTAACTATGACTCTATAAGCGGTGCGACTGAGCCCGGACCAGCGTCAGGACCTTCCTGTGGAAAGCCACAGCTGTGCTTGTTTCCATGGGCTTCGCGCCAGGAGGTTCGTGCTACAGCCGGCGGAACAGAGCGACCCAGAACTGGCACAGACCGGGGGAATCTGACTGTCTAATTAAAACAAAGCATTGCTAGGGCCGCTGGTCAGTGCTGACGCAATGTGATTTCTGCCCTGTGCTCTAAATGTCAACGTAAAGAAATATACGGAAAAGCGCGGGTAAACGGCGGGAGTAACTATAGCTCTATAAGCAGTGCAGCGGAGCCCGGACCAGCGTCTGAACCTTCCTGTAGGCACAGCTGTACTTATTTCCATGGGCTTCGCGCCTGGAGGTTCTTGCTACAGCCGGCAGAACAGAGCGGACTCAGAACTGGCACAGAACGGGGGAATCCGACTGTAATTAAACAAAGCATTGCTAGGGCCGCTGGTCGGTTTTGACGCAATGTGATTTGTGCCCAGTGCTCTGAATGTCAACGTGAAGAAATATAAAAAAGCGCGGGTAGATGGCGGGAGTAACTATGACTCTATAAGCGGTGCGACTGAGCCTGGATCAGCGTCAGGACCTTCCTGTGGAAAGCCACAGCTGTGCTTGTTTCCATGGGTTTCGCGCCAAGAGGTTCTTGCTTCAGCCGGCAGAACAGAGCCGACGCAGAACTGGCACAGACCGGGGTGAACCCGACTGTCTAATTAAAACAAAGCATTGCTAGGGCCGCTGGTTGGTGCTGACGCAATGTGATTCGTGCCCAGTGCTCTGAATGTCAACGCAAAGAAATATAAAAAAGCGCGGGTAGACGGCGGGAGTAACTATAACTCTTTAAGCGGTACGACCTAGCCCGGACCCGCGTCGGGACCTTCCTGTGGAAAGCCACCGCTGTTGTTGTTTCCATGGGCTTCGCGCATGGAGGTTCTTGCTACAGCCGGCGGAACAGAGCGGACCCAGAACTGGCACAGACCGGGGGAATCTGACTGTCTAATTAAAACAAAGCATTGCTAGGGCCGCTGGTCCGTGCTGGCGCAATGTGATTTCTGCCCTGTGCTTTAAATGTCAACGTAAAGAAATATACGGAAAAGCGCGGGTAAACGGCGGGAGTAACTATAGCTCTATAAGCAGTGCAGCGGAGCCCGGACCAGCATCGGAACCTTCCTGTAGGCACAGCTGTACTTATTTCCATGGGCTTCGCGCCTGGAGGTTCTTGCTACAGCCGGCAGAACAGAGCGGACTCAGAACTGGAAGAGAACCGGGGAATCCGACTGTCTAATTAAAACAAAGCATTGCTAATGTGATTTGTGCCCAGTGCTCTGAATGTCAACGTGAAGAAATATAAAAAAGCGCGGGTAGATGGCGGGAGTAACTATGACGCTATAAGCGGTGCGACTGAGCCCGGACCAGCGTCAGGACCTTCCTGTGGAAAGCCACAGCTGTGCTTGTTTCCATGGGTTTCGCGCCAAGAGGTTCTTGCTTCAGCCGGCAGAACAGAGCCGACGCAGAACTGGCACAGACTGGGGTGAACCCGACTGTCTAATTAAAACAAAGCATTGCTAGGGTCGCTGGTCGGTGCTGACGCAATGTGATTTCTGCCCTGTGCTCTAAATGTCAACGTGAAGAAATATAAAGAAGCGTGAGTAGACGGCAGGAGTAACTAAGACTCTATAAGCGGAGCGGCCGAGCAGGGACCAGCGTCGGGACCTTCCTGTGGAAAGCCACAGCTGTGCTAGTTGACATGGGCTTCGCGCCTGCAGGTTCTTGCTTCAGCCGGCAGAACGGAGCCGACTCAGAACTGGCACAGCCCGGGAGAATCCGACTGTCTAATTAAAACAAAGCATTGCTAGGGCCGCTGGTCGGTGCTGATGCAATGTGATTCGTGCCCAGTGCTCTGAATGTCAACGCGAAGAAATATAAAAAAGCGCGGGTAGACGGCGGGAGTAACTATGACTCTATAAGCGGTACGACCTAGCCCGGACCCGCGTCGGGACCTTCCTGTGGAAAGCCACTGCTGTTGTTGTTTCCATGGGGTTCGCGCATGGAGGTTCTTGCTACAGCCGGCGGAACAGAGCGGACCCAGAACTGGCATAGACCGGAGGAATCTGACTGTCTAATTAAAACAAAGCATTGCTAGGGCCGCTGGTCAGTGCTGACGCAATGTGATTTCTGCCCTGTGCTCTAAATGTCAACGTAAAGAAATATACGGAAAAGCGCGGGTAAACGGCGGGAGTAACTATAGCTCTATAAGCAGTGCAGCGGAGCCCGGACCAGCGTCGGAACCTTCCTGTAGGCACAGCTGTACTTATTTCCATGGGCTTCGCGCCTGGAGGTTCTTGCTACAGCCGGCAGAACAGAGCGGACTCAGAACTGCCACAGACCGGGAGAATCTGACTGTCTAATTAAAACAAAGCATTGCTAGGGCCGCTGGTCGCGGCTGACGCAATGTGGTTTGTGCCCAGTGCTCTGAATGTCAAGGTGAAGAAATATAAAATAGCGCGGGTAGACGGCGGGAGTAACTATGACTCTATAAGCGGTGCGACCGAGTCTGGACCAGCGTCGGGACATTCCTGTGGAAAGCCACAGCTGTGCTTGTTTCCATGGGCTTCTAGCCAGGAGGTTCTTGCTTCAGCCGGCAGAAAAGAGCTGACTCAGAACTGGCACAGACCGGGGAATCTGACTGTCTAATAAAACAAAGCATTGCGAGCGCCGCTGGTCGGTGCTGACGCAATGTGATTTCTGACCTGTGCTCTAAATATCAACGTGAAGAAATATATAAAAGCGCGGGTAAACGGTGGGAGTAACTATATCTCTATAAGCGGTGCGACCGAGCAGGGACCAGCGTCGGGACCTTCCTGTGGAAAGCCACAGCTGTGCTAGTTTCCATGGGCTTCGCGCCTGGAGGTTCTTGCTTCAGCCGGCAGAACGGAGCCGACTCAGAACTGGCACAGACCGGGGGAATCCGACTGTCTAATTAAAACAAAGCATTGCTAGGGCCGCTGGTCGGTGCTGACGCAATGTGATTTGTGCACAGTGCTCTGAATGTCAACGTGAAGAAATATAAAAAAGCGCGGGTAGACGGCGGGAGTAACTATAACTCTATAAGCGGTGCGACCGAGCCTGGACCAGCGTCGGGACCTTCCTGTGGAAAGCCACCGCTGTTGTTGTTTCCATGGGCTTCGCGCATGGAGGTTCTTGCTTCAGCCAGCATAACTGAAGCGACACAGAACTGGCACAGACCGATGGAATCCGACTGTCTAATTAAAACAAAGCATTGCTAGGGCCGCTGGTTGGTGCTGACGCAATGTGATTCGTGCCCAGTGCTCTGAATGTCAACGCAAAGAAATATAAAAAAGCGCGGGTAGACGGCGGGAGTAACTATGACTCTATAAGCGGTACGACCTAGCCCGGACCCGCGTCGGGACCTTCCTGTGGAAAGCCACCGCTGTTGTTGTTTCCATGGGCTTCGCGCATGGAGGTTCTTGCTACAGCCGGCGGAACAGAGCGGACCCAGAACTGGCACAGACCGGGGGAATCTGACTGTCTAATTAAAACAAAGTATTGCTAGGGCCGCTGGTCAGTGCTGACGCAATGTGATTTCTGCCCTGTGCTCTAAATGTCAACGTAAAGAAATATACGGAAAAGCGCGGGTAAACGGCGGGAGTAACTATAGCTCCATAAGCAGTGCAGCGGAGCCCGGACCAGCATCGGAACCTTCCTGTAGGCACAGCTGTACTTATTTCCATGGGCTTCGCGCCTGGAGGTTCTTGCTACAGCCGGCAGAACAGAGCGGACTCAGAACTGGCACAGAACGGGGGAATCCGACTGTCTAATTAAAACAAATCATTGCTAGGGCCGCTGGTCGGTTTTGACGCAATGTGATTTGTGCCCAGTGCTCTGAATGTCAACGTGAAGAAATATAAAAAAGCGCGGGTAGATGGCGGGAGTAACTATGACTCTATAAGCGGTACGACCTAGCCCGGACCCGCGTCGGGACCTTCCTGCGGAAAGCCACAGCTGTGCTTGTTTCCATGGGTTTCGCGCCAAGAGGTTCTTGCTTCAGCCGGCAGAACAGAGCCGACGCAGAACTGGCACAGACCGGGGTGAACCCGACTGTCTAATTAAAACAAAGCATTGCTAGGGCCGCTGGTTGGTGCTGACGCAATGTGATTCGTGCCCAGTGCTCTGAATGTCAACGCAAAGAAATATAAAAAAGTGCGAGTAGACGGCGGGAGTAACTATGACTCTATAAGCGGTACGACCTAGCCCGGACCCGCGTCGGGACCTTCCTGCGGAAAGCCACCGCTGTTGTTGTTTCCATGGGCTTCGCGCATGGAGGTTCTTGCTACAGCCGGCGGAACAGAGCGGACCGAGAACTGGCATAGACCGGAGGAATCTGATTGTATAATTAAAACAAAGCATTGCTAGGGCCGCTGGTCAGTGCTGATTCAATGTGATTTCTGCCCTGTGCTCTAAATGTCAACGTAAAGAAATATACGGAAAAGCGCGGGTAAACGGCGGGAGTAACTATAGCTCTATAAGCAGTGCAGCGGAGCCCGGACCAGCGTCTGAACCTTCCTGTAGGCACAGCTGTACTTATTTCCATGGGCTTCGCGCCTGGAGGTTCTTGCTACAGCCGGCAGAAAAGAGCGGACTCAGAACTGCCACAGACCGGGAGAATCTGACTGTTTAATTAAAACAAAGCATTGCTAGGGCCGCTGGTCGCGGCTGACGCAATGTGGTTTGTGCCCAGTGCTCTGAATGTCAAGGTGAAGAAATATAAAATAGCGTGGGTAGACGGCGGGAGTAACTATGACTCTATAAGCAGTGCGACCGAGTCTGGACCAGCGTCGGGACATTCCTGTGGACAGCCACAGCTGTGCTTGTTTCCATGGGCTTCTAGCCAGGAGGTTCTTGCTTCATCCGGCAGAAAAGAGCTGACTCAGAACTGGCACAGACCGGGGAATCTGACTGTCTAATAAAACAAAGCATTGCGAGCGCCGCTGGTCGGTGCTGACGCAATGTGATTTCTGACCTGTGCTCTAAATGTCAACGTGAAGAAATATAAAAAAGCGCGGGTAAACGGTGGGAGTAACTATAGCCCTATAAGCGGTGCGGCCGAACCCGGACCGAGTCAGACCTTCCTATGGAAAGCCACCGCTGTTGTTTCCATGGGCTTCCAGCCTGGCAGAACAGAGCCGACGCAGAACTGGCACAGACCGGGTTGAACCCGACTCTCTAATTAAAACAAAGCATTGCTAGGTTGCTGGTTGGTGCTGACGCAATGTGATTTCTGCCCTGTGCTCTAAATGTCAACGTGAAGAAATATAAATGGCGCTGGTAATCAGCGCGAGTAACTATGACTCTATAAGCGGTGCGACCGAGTGCGGACCAGCGTCGGGACGTTCCTGTGGAAAGCCACAGCTGTGCTTGTTTCCATGGGCTTCGCGCCAGGAGGTTCTTGCTTCAGCCGGCAGAAAAGAGCTGACTAAGAACTGTCACTGACCGGGGAATCTCACTGTTTAAATAAAACAAAGCATTGCGAGCGGTGCTGGTCGGTGCTCACGCAATGTGATTTCTGCCCTGTGCTCTGAATGTCAACGTGAAGAAATATAAAAAAGCGCGGTTAAACGGCGGGAGTTACTATGGCTCTATAAGCGGTGCGACTGAGCCCGGACCAGCGTCAGGACCTTCCTGTGGAAAGCCACAGCTGTGCTTGTTTCCATAGGTTTCGCGCCAAGAGGTTCTTGCTTCAGCCGGCAGAACAGAGCCGACGCAGAACTGGCACAGACCGGGGGTATCCGACTGTCTAATTAAAACAAAGCATTGCGAGCGCCGCTGGTAGGTGCTAACGCAATGTGATTATGCCCTGTGCTCTGAATGTCAACGTGAAGAAATATAAAGAAGCGCGAGTAGACGGCAGGAGTAACTAAGACTCTATAAGCGGAGCAGCCGAGCAGGGACCAGCGTCGGGACCTTCCTGTGGAAAGCCACAGCTGTGCTAGTTTCCATGGGCTTCGCGCCTGGAGGTTCTTGCTTCAGCCGGCAGAACGGAGCCGACTCAGAACTGGCACAGACCGGGGGAATCCGACTGTCTAATTAAAACAAAGCATTGCTAGGGCCGCTGGTCGGTGCTGACGCAATGTGATTTGTGCACAGTGCTCTGAATGTCAACGTGAAGAAATATAAAAAAGCGCGGGTAGACGGCGGGAGTAACTATAACTCTATAAGCGGTGCGACCGAGCCTGGACCAGCGTCGGGACCTTCCTGTGGAAAGCCACCGCTGTTGTTGTTTCCATGGGCTTCGCGCATGGAGGTTCTTGCTTCAGCCAGCATAACTGAAGCGACACAGAACTGGCACAGACCGGTGGAATCCGACTGTCTAATTAAAACAAAGCATTGCTAGGGCCGCTGGTTGGTGCTGACGCAATGTGATTCGTGCCCAGTGCTCTGAATGTCAACGCAAAGAAATATAAAAAAATTCCCCCGCATTTCCCCGAGGGGGAGAATGTGAAAGTGCGAATGCACGGTTGTCGGCCCGCTTGCGGCGCTTGCGCTCGGCCCCCGCAGCCCACCCCCTCGCCGCCTTCTCTTCCATCTCTTCCATCGGGTTTGTAGTATCACGTGTACACCACGCAGTTATCAAGCCGCTATAACGCCGCTGAGTCGCCAACGCACGCCGCTGACGACGTAGTTTGAATGCGTTAAAGATATAAGGCGCGTCTAACACTGATATCACCGTCGCGTCTGTGGCTTGGTCGGTAGCGCGTCGCGCTGCGGCCCGCAAAGTCCTCGGATCGAAACCTGGCGCCGGATGCTGTTTTTTCTTTAAAGAGCACTGCGGACGCCGCCGCCGACGCCGGCGGTGGATGGTTTGGGGTCGCTTATAAAGAGCATTCGCTCTTAAAAGCGCGGGTAGACGGCGGGAGTAACTATGACTCTATAAGCGGTACGACCTAGCCCGGACCCGCGTCGGGACCTTCCTGTGGAAAGCCACCGCTGTTGTTGTTTCCATGGGCTTCGCGCATGGAGGTTCTTGCTACAGCCGGCGGAACAGAGCGGACCGAGAACTGGCATAGACCGGAGGAATCTGATTGTATAATTAAAACAAAGCATTGCTAGGGCCGCTGGTCAGTGCTGACGCAATGTGATTTCTGCCCTGTGCTCTAAATGTCAACGTAAAGAAATATACGGAAAAGCGCGGGTAAACGGCGGGAGTAACTATAGCTCTATAAGCAGTGCAGCGGAGCCCGGACCAGCGTCGGAACCTTCCTGTAGGCACAGCTGTACTTATTTCCATGGGCTTCGCGCCTGGAGGTTCTTGCTACAGCCGGCAGAACAGAGCGGACTCAGAACTGCCACAGACCGGGAGAATCTGACTGTTTAATTAAAACAAAGCATTGCTAGGGCCGCTGGTCGCGGCTGACGCAATGTGGTTTGTGCCCAGTGCTCTGAATGTCAAGGTGAAGAAATATAATATAGCGCGGGTAGACGGCGGGAGTAACTATGACTCTATAAGCAGTGCGACCGAGTCTGGACTAGCGTCGGGACATTCCTGTGGAAAGCCACAGCTGTGCTTGTTTCCATGGGCTTCTAGCCAGGAGGTTCTTGCTTCAGCCGGCAGAAAAGAGCTGACTCAGAACTGGCACAGACCGGGGAATCTGACTGTCTAATAAAACAAAGCATTGCGAGCGCCGCTGGTCGGTGCTTACGCAATGTGATTTCGCACCTGTGCTCTAAATGTCAACGTGAAGAAATATAAAAAAGCGCGGGTAAACGGTGGGAGTAACTATAGCTCTATAAGCGGTGCGGCCGAACCCGGACCGAGTCAGACCTTCCTATGGAAAGCCACCGCTGTTGTTTCCATGGGCTTCCAGCCTGGAGGTTCTTGCCTCAGCTGGCAGGACAGAGCCGACGCAGAACTGGCACAGACCGGGGGGAACCCGACTCTCTAATTAAAACAAAGCATTGCTAGGTTGCTGGTTGGTGCTGACGCAATGTGATTTCTGCCCTGTGCTCTAAATGTCAACGTGAAGAAATATAAATGGCGCTGGTAATCAGCGCGAGTAACTATGACTCTATAAGCGGTGCGACCGAGTGCGGACCAGCGTCGGGACATTCCTGTGGAAAGCCACAGCTGTGCTTGTTTCCATGGGCTTATCGCCAGGAGGTTCTTGCTTCAGCCGGCAGAAAAGAGCTGACTAAGAACTGTCACTGACCGGGGAATCTCACTGTCTAAAAAAAACAAAGCATTGCGAACGGTGCTGGTCGGTGCTCACGCAATGTGATTTCTGCCCTGTGCTCTGAATGTCAACGTGAAGAAATATAAAAAAGCGCGGGTAAACGGCCGGAGTTACTATGGCTATATAAGCGGTGCGACTGAGCCCGGACCAGCGTCAGGACCTTCCTGTGGAAAGCCACAGCTGTGCTTGTTTCCATAGGTTTCGCGCCAAGAGGTTCTTGCTTCAGCCGGCAGAACAGAGCCGACGCAGAACTGGCACAGACCGGGGGTATCCGACTGTCTAATTAAAACAAAGCATTGCGAGCGCCGCTGGTAGGTGCTAACGCAATGTGATTATGCCCTGTGCTCTGAATGTCAACGTGAAGAAATATAAAGAAGCGCGAGTAGACGGCAGGAGTAACTAAGACTCTATAAGCGGAGCAGCCGAGCAGGGACCAGCGTCGGGACCTTCCTGTGGAAAGCCACAGCTGTGCTAGTTTCCATGGGCTTCGCGCCTGGAGGTTCTTGCTTCAGCCGGCAGAACGGAGGCGACTCAGAACTGGCACAGACCGGGGGAATCCGACTGTCTAATTAAAACAAAGCATTGCTAGGGCCGCTGGTCGGTGCTGACGCAATGTGATTTGTGCACAGTGCTCTGAATGTCAACGTGAAGAAATATAAAAAAGCGCGGGTAGACGGCGGGAGTAACTATAACTCTATAAGCGGTGCGACCGAGCCTGGACCAGCGTCGGGACCTTCCTGTGGAAAGCCACCGCTGTTGTTGTTTCCATGGGCTTCGCGCATGGAGGTTCTTGCTTCAGCCAGCATAACTGAAGCGACACAGAACTGGCACAGACCGGTGGAATCCGACTGTCTAATCAAAACAAAGCATTGCTAGGGCCGCTGGTTGATGCTGACGCAATGTGATTCGTGCCCAGTGCTCTGAATGTCAACGCAAAGAAATATAAAAAAGCGCGGGTAGACGGCGGGAGTAACTATGACTCTATAAGCGGTACGACCTAGCCCGGACCCGCGTCGGGACCTTCCTGTGGAAAGCCACCGCTGTTGTTGTTTCCATGGGCTTCGCGCATGGAGGTTCTTGCTACAGCCGGCGGAACAGAGCGGACCGAGAACTGGCATAGACCGGAGGAATCTGATTGTATAATTAAAACAAAGCATTGCTAGGGCCGCTGGTCAGTGCTGACGCAATGTGATTTCTGCCCTGTGCTCTAAATGTCAACGTAAAGAAATATACGGAAAAGCGCGGGTAAACGGCGGGAGTAACTATAGCTCTATAAGCAGTGCAGCGGAGCCCGGACCAGCGTCGGAACCTTCCTGTAGGCACAGCTGTACTTATTTCCATGGGCTTCGCGCCTGGAGGTTCTTGCTACAGCCGGCAGAACAGAGCGGACTCAGAACTGCCACAGACCGGGAGAATCTGACTGTTTAATTAAAACAAAGCATTGCTAGGGCCGCTGGTCGCGGCTGACGCAATGTGGTTTGTGCCCAGTGCTCTGAATGTCAAGGTGAAGAAATATAAAATTGCGCGGGTAGACGGCGGGAGTAACTATGACTCTATAAGCAGTGCGACCGAGTCTGGACTAGCGTCGGGACATTCCTGTGGAAAGCCACAGCTGTGCTTGTTTCCATGGGCTTCTAGCCAGGAGGTTCTTGCTTCAGCCGGCAGAAAAGAGCTGACTCAGAACTGGCACAGACCGGGGAATCTGACTGTCTAATAAAACAAAGCATTGCGAGCGCCGCTGGTCGGTGCTGACGCAATGTGATTTCTGACCTGTGCTCTAAATGTCAACGTGAAGAAATAATAAAAAAGCGCGGGTAAACGGTGGGAGTAACTATAGCTCTATAAGCGGTGCGGCCGAACCCGGACCGAGTCAGACCTTCCTATGGAAAGCCACCGCTGTTGTTTCCATGGGCTTCCTGCCTGGAGGTTCTTGCCTCAGCTGGCAGTACAGAGCCGACGCAGAACTGGCACAGACCGGGGGGAACCCGACTTTCTAATTAAAACAAAGCATTGCTAGGTTGCTGGTTGGTGCTGACGCAATGTGATTTCTGCCCTGTGCTCTAAATGTCAACGTGAAGAAATATAAATGGCGCTGGTAATCAGCGCGAGTAACTATGACTCTATAAGCGGTGCGACCGAGTGCGGACCAGCGTCGGGACGTTCCTGTGGAAAGCCACAGCTGTGCTTGTTTCCATGGGCTTCGCGCCAGGAGGTTCTTGCTTCAGCCGGCAGAAAAGAGCTGACTAAGAACTGTCACTGACCGGGGAATCTCACTGTTTAAATAAAACAAAGCATTGCGAGCGGTGCTGGTCGGTGCTCACGCAATGTGATTTCTGCCCTGTGCTCTGAATGTCAACGTGAAGAAATATAAAAAAGCGCGGGTAAACGGCGGGAGTTACTATGGCTCTATAAGCGGTGCGACTGAGCCCGGACCAGCGTCAGGACCTTCCTGTGGAAAGCCACAGCTGTGCTTGTTTCCATAGGTTTCGCGCCAAGAGGTTCTTGCTTCAGCCGGCAGAACAGAGCCGACGCAGAACTGGCACAGACCGGGGAATCTGGCTGTCTAATTAAAACAAAGCATTGCGAGCGCCGCTGGTAGGTGCTAACGCAATGTGATTATGCCCTGTGCTCTGAATGTCAACGTGAAGAAATATAAAGAAGCGCGAGTAGACGGCAGGAGTAACTAAGACTCTATAAGCGGAGCAGCCGAGCAGGGACCAGCGTCGGGACCTTCCTGTGGAAAGCCACAGCTGTGCTAGTTTCCATGGACTTCGCGCCTGGAGGTTCTTGCTTCAGCCGGCAGAACGGAGCCGACTCAGAACTGGCACAGACCGGGGGAATCCGACTGTCTAATTAAAACAAAGCATTGCTAGGGCCGCTGGTCGGTGCTGACGCAATGTGATTTGTGCACAGTGCTCTGAATGTCAACGTGAAGAAATATAAAAAAGCGCGGGTAGACGGCGGGAGTAACTATAACTCTATAAGCGGTGCGACCGAGCCTGGACCAGCGTCGGGACCTTCCTGTGGAAAGCCACCGCTGTTGTTGTTTCCATGGGCTTCGCGCATGGAGGTTCTTGCTTCAGCCAGCATAACTGAAGCGACACAGAACTGGCACAGACCGGTGGAATCCGACTGTCTAATTAAAACAAAGCATTGCTAGGGCCGCTGGTTGGTGCTGACGCAATGTGATTCGTGCCCAGTGCTCTGAATGTCAACGCAAAGAAATATAAAAAAGCGCGGGTAGACGGCGGGAGTAACTATGACTCTATAAACGGTACGACCTAGCCCGGACCCGCGTCGGGACCTTCCTGTGGAAAGCCACCGCTGTTGTTGTTTCCATGGGCTTCGCGCATGGAGGTTCTTGCTACAGCCGGCGGAACAGAGCGGACCCAGAACTGGCACAGACCGGGGGAATCTGACTGTCTAATTAAAACAAAGCATTGCTAGGGCCGCTGGTCAGTGCTGATGCAATGTGATTTCTGCCCTGTGCTCTAAATGTCAACGTAAAAAAATATACAGAAAAGCGCGGGTAAACGGCGGGAGTAACTATAGCTCTATAAGCAGTGCAGCGGAGCCCGGACCAGCATCGGAACCTTCCTGTAGGCACAGCTGTACTTATTTCCATGGGCTTCGCGCCTGGAGGTTCTTGCTACAGCCGGCAGAACAGAGCGGACTCAGAACTGGCACAGAACGGGGGAATCCGACTGTCTAATTAAAACAAATCATTGCTAGGGCCGCTGGTCGGTTTTGACGCAATGTGATTTGTGCCCAGTGCTCTGAATGTCAACGTGAAGAAATATAAAAAAGCGCGGGTAGATGGCGGGAGTAACTATGACTCTATAAGCGGTGCGACTGAGCCCGGACCAGCGTCAGGACCTTCCTGTGGAAAGCCACAGCTGTGCTTGTTTCCATGGGCTTCGCGTCAGGAGGTTCGTGCTACAGCCGGCGGAACAGAGCGGACCCAGAACTGGCACAGACCGGGGGAATCTGACTGTCTAATTAAAACAAAGCATTGCTAGGGCCGCTGGTCAGTGCTGACGCAATGTGATTTCTGCCCTGTGCTCTAAATGTCAACGTAAAGAAATATACGGAAAAGCGCGGGTAAACGGCGGGAGTAACTATAGCTCTATAAGCAGTGCAGCGGAGCCCGGACCAGCGTCTGAACCTTCCTGTAGGCACAGCTGTACTTATTTCCATGGGCTTCGCGCCTGGAGGTTCTTGCTACAGCCGGCAGAACAGAGCGGACTCAGAACTGGCACAGAACGGGGTAATCGGACTGTCTAATTAAAACAAAGCATTGCTAGGGCCGCTGGTCGGTTTTGACGCAATGTGATTTGTGCCCAGTGCTCTGAATGTCAACGTGAAGGAATATAAAAAAGCGCGGGTAGATGGCGGGAGTAACTATGACTCTATAAGCGGTGCGACTGAGCCCGGACCAGCGTCAGGACCTTCCTGTGGAAAGCCACAGCTGTGCTTGTTTCCATGGGTTTCGCAACCAAGAGGTTCTTGCTTCAACCGGCAGAACAGAGCCGACGCAGAACTGGCACGGACCGGTGTGAACCCGACTGTCTAATTAAAACAAAGCATTGCTAGGGCCGCTGGTTGGTGCTGACGCAATGTGATTCGTGCCCAGTGCTCTGAATGTCAACGCAAAGAAATATAAAAAGCGCGGGTAGACGGCGGGAGTAACTATGACTCTATAAGCGGTACGACATAGCCCGGACCCGCGTCGGGACCTTCCTGTGGAAAGCCACCGCTGTTGTTGTTTCCATGGACTTCGCGCATGGAGGTTCTTGCTACAGCCGGCGGAACAGAGCGGACCGAGAACTGGCATAGACCGGAGGAATCTGACTGTATAATTAAAACAAAGCATTGCTAGGGCCGCTGATCAGTGCTGACGCAATGTGATTTCTGCCCTGTGCTCTAAATGTCAACGTAAAGAAATATACGGAAAAGCGCGGGTAAACGGCGGGAGTAACTATAGCTCTATAAGCAGTGCAGCGGAGCCCGGACCAGCGTCGGAACCTTCCTGTAGGCACAGCTGTACTTATTTCCATGGGCTTCGCGCCTGGAGGTTCTTGCTACAGCAGGCAGAACAGAGCGGACTCAGAACTGCCACAGACCGGGAGAATCTGACTGTTTAATTAAAACAAAGCATTGCTAGGGCCGCTGGTCGCGGCTGACGCAATGTGGTTTGTGCCCAGTGCTCTGAATGTCAAGGTGAAGAAATATAAAAAAGCGCGGGTAAACGGTGGGAGTAACTATAGCTCTATAAGCGGTGCGGCCGAACCCGGACCGCGTCAGACCTTCCTATGGAAAGCCACCGCTGTTGTTTCCATGGGCTTCCAGCCTGGAGGTTCTTGCCTCAGCTGGCAGAACAGAGCCGACGCAGAACTGGCACAGACCGGGGGGAACCCGACTCTCTAATTAAAACAAAGCATTGCTAGGTTGCTGGTTGGTGCTGACGCAATGTGATTTCTGCCCTGTGCTCTAAATGTCAACGTGAAGAAATATAAATGGCGCTGGTAATCAGCGCGAGTAACTATGACTCTATAAGCGGTGCGACCGAGTGCGGACCAGCGTCGGGACGTTCCTGTGGAAAGCCACAGCTGAGCTTGTTTCCATGGGCTTCGCGCCAGGAGGTTCTTGCTTCAGCCGGCAGAAAAGAGCTGACTAAGAACTGGCACAGACCGGGAAATCTATATAATTAAAACAAGGCATTGCGAGCGGCGCTGGTCGGTGCTCACGCAATGTGATTTCTGCCCTGTGCTCTGAATGTCAACGTGAAGAAATATAAAAAAGCGCGGGTAAACGGCGGGAGTTACTATGGCTCTATAAGCGGAGCAGCCGAGCAGGGACCAGCGTCGGGACCTTCCTGTGGAAAGTCACAGCTGTGCTAGTTTCCATGGGCTTCGCGCCTGGAGGTTCTTGCTTCAGCCGGCAGAACGGAGCCGACTCAGAACTGGCACAGACCGGGGGAATCCGACTGTCTAATTAAAACAAAGCATTGCTAGGGCCGCTGGTCGGTGCTGACGCAATGTGATTTGTGCACAGTGCTCTGAATGTCAACGTGAAGAAATATAAAAAAGCGCGGGTAGACGGCGGGAGTAACTATGACTCTATAAGCGGTGCGACCGAGTCCGGACCAGCGTCGGGGCATTCCTGTGGAAAGCCACGCATGTGCTTGTTTCCATGGGCTTCTAGCCAGGAGGTTCTTGCTTCAGCCGGCAGAAAAGAGCTGACTCAGAACTGGCACAGACCGGGAAATCTATTTAATTAAAACAAAGCATTGCGAGCGGCGCTGGTCGGTGCTCACGCAATGTGATTTCTGCCCTGTGCTCTACATGTCAACGTGAAGAAATATAAAAAAGCGCGGGTAAACGGTGGGAGTAACTATGGCACTATAAGCGGTTCGGCCTAGCCGGGCCAGCGTCGGGACCTTCCTGTGGAAAGCCACCGCTGTTGTTGTTTCCATGGGCTTCCCGCCTGGAGGTTCTTGCCTCAGCCGGCAGAACAGAGCCGACTGAGAACTGGCACAGACCGGGGGAATCCGACTGTTTAATTACAACAAAGCATTGCTAGGGCCGCTGGTCGGTGCTGACGCAATGTGATTCGTGCCCAGTGTTCTGAATGTCAACGTGAAGAAATATAAAAAAGCGCGGGTAGACGGCGGGAGTAACTATGGCTGTATAAGTGGTGCGGCCGAACTCAGACCAGAGTCGGGACCTTCCTGTGGAAAGCCACAGCTGTTGTTGTTTCCATGGGCTTCGCGCATGGAGGTTCTTGCTTCAGCCGGCAGAAAAGAGCTGACTCAGAACTGGCACAGACCGGGGAATCTGACTGTCTAATAAAACAAAGCATTGCTAGCGCCGCTGGTCGGTGCTGAAACAATGTGATTTCTGACCTGTGCTCTAAATGCCAACGTGAAGAAATATAAAAAAGCGCGAGTAAACGGTGGGAGTACCTATCGCTCTATAAGCGGTGCGGCCGAACCCGGACCGAGTCAGGACCTTCCTGTGGAAAGCCACCGCTGTTGTTTCCATGGGCTTCGCACATGGAGGTTCTTCCCTCAGCCGGCAGAACAGAGCCGACTCAGAACTGGCACATACCGTTGGAACCCGACTGTCTACTTTAAACAAAGCATTGCTAGGGCCGCTGGTCGGTGCTGATGCAATGTGATTTCTGCCCTGTGCTCTAAATGTCAACGTGAAGAAATATAAAAAAGCTTGGGTAGACGGCGAGAGTAACTATGACTCTATAAGAGGTGCGGCTGAGCCCGGACCAGCGTCGGGATCTTCCTGTGGAAAGCCACAGCTGTGCTTGTTTCCATGGGCTTCGTGCATGGAGGTTCTTGCTTCAGCCGGCAGAAAAAAGCTGACTCAGAACTGGCACAGACCGGGGAATCTGACTGTCTAATAAAAGAAAGCATTGCGAGCGCCGCTGGTCGGTGCTGATGCAATGTGATTTCTGCCCTGTGCTCTAAATGTCAACGTGAAGAAATATAAAAAAGCTTGGGTAGACGGCGAGAGTAACTATGACTCTATAAGAGGTGCGGCTGAGCCCGGACCAGCGTCGGGACATTCCTGTGGAAAGCCACGCATGTGCTTGTTTCCATGGGCTTCTAGCCAGGAGGTTCTTGCTTCAGCCGGCAGAAAAGAGCTGACTCAGAACTGGCACAGACCGGGAAATCTATTTAATTAAAACAAAGCATTGCGAGCGGCGCTGGTCGGTGCTCACGCAATGTGATTTCTGCCCTGTGCTCTACATGTCAACGTGAAGAAATATAAAAAAGCGCGGGTAAACGGTGGGAGTAACTATGGCACTATAAGCGGTTCGGCCTAGCCCGGACCAGCGTCGGGACCTTCCTGTGGAAAGCCACCGCTGTTGTTGTTTCCATGGGCTTCCCGCCTGGAGGTTCTTGCCTCAGCCGGCAGAACAGAGCCGACTGAGAACTGGCACAGACCGGGGGAATCCGACTGTTTAATTACAACAAAGCATTGCTAGGGCCGCTGGTCGGTGCTGACGCAATGTGATTCGTGCCCAGTGTTCTGAATGTCAACGTGAAGAAATATAAAAAAGCGCGGGTAGACGGCGGGAGTAACTATGGCTGTATAAGTGGTGCGGCCGAACTCAGACCAAAGTCGGGACCTTCCTGTGGAAAGCCACAGCTGTTGTTTTTTTCATGGGCTTCGCGCCAGGAGGTTCTTGCTTCAGCCGGCAGAAAAGAGCTGACTAAGAACTGGCGCAGACCGGGAAAGCTATTTAATTAAAACAAAGCATTGCGAGCGGCGCTGGTCGGTGCTCACGCAATGTGATTTCTGCCCTGTGCTCTAAATGCCAACGTGAAGAAATATAAAAAAGCGCGAGTAAACGGTGGGAGTACCTATCGCTCTATAAGCGGTGCGGCCGAACCCGGACCGAGTCAGGACCTTCCTGTGGAAAGCCACCGCTGTTGTTTCCATGGGCTTCCCGCCTGGAGGTTCTTGCCTCAGCCGGCAGAACAGAGCCGACTCAGAACTGGCACAGACCGTTGGAACCCGACTGTCTACTTAAAACAAAGCATTGCTAAGGCCGCTGGTCGGTGCTGACGCAATGTGATTTCTGCCCTGTGCTCTAAATGTCAACGTGAAGAAATATAAAAAAGCTTGGGTAGACGGCGAGAGTAACTATGACTCTATAAGCGGTGCGTTCTAGCTCGGACTAGCGTCGGGACCTTCCTGTGGAAAGCCACAGCCGTGCTTGTTTCCATGGGCTACGCGCCTAGAGGTTCTCGCTTCGGCTGGCTTAAAAGAGCCGAATCAGAACTGGCACAGACCGGGGGATTCCGACTGTCTAATTAAAACAAAGCATTGCGAGCGCCGCTGGTCGGTGCTAACGCAATGTGATTTCTGCCCTGTGCTCTAAATGTCAACGTGAAGAAATATAGGAAAGCGCGGGTAAACGGTGGGAGTAACTATGGCACTATAGGCGGTGCGGCCGAGCCTGGACCAGCGTCGGGACCTTCCTGTGGAAAGCCACCGCTGTTGTTGTTTCCATGGGCTTCGCGCATGGAGGTTCTTGCTTCAGCCAGCATAACTGAAGCGACTCAGAAGTGGCACAGACCGGTGGAATCCGACTGTCTAATTAAAACAAATCATTGCTAGAGCCGCTGGTTCGTGCTGACGCAATGTGATTTGTGACCAGTGCTCTGAATGTCAACGTGAAGAAATATAAAAAAGCGCGGGTAGACGGCTGGAGTAACTATGACTCTGTAAGCGGAGCGACCGAGCCCGGATTAGCGTCGGGGCCTTCCTGTGGAAAGCCACCGTTGTTGTTGTTTCCATGGGCTTCGCACATGGAGGTTCTTGCTTCAGCCGGCAGAACAGAGGCGACTCAGAACTGGCACAGACCGGGGGAATCCGACTGTCTAATAAAACAAAGCATTGCTAGGGCCGCTGGTTGGCGCTGACGCAATGTGATTCGTGCCCAGTGCTCTGAATGTCAACGCGAAGAAATATAAAAAAGCGCGGGTAGACGGCGGGAGTAACTATGACTCTATAAGCGGTACGACCTAGCCCGGACCCGCGTCGGGACCTTCCTGTGGAAAGCCACCGCTGTTGTTGTTTCCATGGGCTTCGCGCATGGAGGTTCTTGCTACAGCCGGCAGAACAGAGCGGACCCAGAACTGGCACAGACCGTGGGAATCTGACTGTCTAATTAAAACAAAGCATTGCTAGGGCCGCTGGTCGGTGCTGACGCAATGTGATTTCTGCCCTGTGCTCTAAATGTCAACGTAAAGAAATATACGGAAAAGCGCGGCTAAACGGCGGGAGTAACTATAGCTCTATAAGTAGTGCAGCGGAGCCCGGACCAGCGTCGGAACCTTCGTGTAGGCACAGCTGTACTTAATTCCATGGGCTTCACGCCTGGAGATTCTGCATGCCAATCAGCCAAGTATAATGTGTGTCCAGGAAACACATCTGAATTCTAAACACACAATTTTCTTGAATAGTTACATGGTATACAGGAAAGACAGGGATGGCTGCACACACTCTTCTGGCGGTGTGGCCATAATCGTCCGGAAATCCTTAGCATGCCACCCTGTCACCTTGAACACCGTCCTTGAGGCTGTAGCAATACGCTTAATAATATTTAATAGGTTGATAACGGTATGCTCCATATACATTCCTCCTGATGTCTCACTTTCGAGCTCTGACTGCGAGGCGCTGGTTGACCAGCTGCCTGAACCATACATCCTGACAGGCGACCTTAATGCTCACAACACTCTTTGGGGCTCTTCTCGCACGGATGCCCGAGGTCGCCTTATAGAGAAATTCCTTACATCTTCAGGAGCATGCCTTTTCAACAGTAAACAGCCTACATACCATAACATAGGACACAACACATACTCATGTCTTGACTTGTCGATTGGCTCCGCAGTTCTCTTTCCTCTTCTCGAGTGGGGTGTGGGCACTGACCCATACGGTAGTGACCACTTCCCCACCTCACTCACATACATAGGTAAAGGCCCATGCAGTCCATCTTCCCATAATAGGTTCAATGATGCACGAGCTAACTGGAATACATTTACAGAGACATCCAAACTACACCACACATCCATAGGACACCTACACGTCGAAGAAGCTACCCAACTCCTCACGGCGCACATCCTCGACGCCGCCGAAAAGTCCATTCCCCACGCCTCTGGTGCCCCGCGCAACCAGCGGAGGCCGTGGTGGAATGAGGACTGTAGGCGGGCGCGAGAGGCCCAGAACAAGGCGTGGGGTATCCTGCGCAGGTACCCCACGTCGGGAAACCTTTTATTGTTCAAAAGGGCTAAGGCGATGGGAAAACGTGTGCGCCGTGAGGCAAAACGAGAGAGTTGGCGCTCATTCGTAACATCCATAAACTCTTACACTGACTCTCGCAAAGTCTGGACACGAATACGCAAACTAAAAGGACAACAGACACACAGCCTGACCCTGGTCAGTACAACAGGGGACAAACTGGAAGACCAGGCTAACACACTCGCACAACACTTCCAACACGTGTCCAGTTCAGCACACTACACTAGCACTTTCATGAAACACAAACAATTGGCTGAAAAGAAGTCTTTACGTGATAATGATAAGTCAACCTCCTCTTATAACTCGGAGTTTTCACTCCATGAGCTGAGGACTGCTCTGAGCACTTGTAAACCCTCAGCTCCAGGCCCAGACAACATCACATATACAATGATACAGCACCTACACTCAGACACTCTTCTAACACTCCTCCATCTATATAACAAGATTTGGCTTTCGGGGCACATTCCTCGCTCTTGGAGGGAGGCCATAGTAGTGGCTATCCTAAAGGAAGGGATGGACCCTTCCTCTCCATCCAGTTACCGGCCCATTGCTTTGACAAGCTGCCTGTGCAAGCTCCTCGAGAAGATGATAAACCGTAGGCTCGTGTACTTTCTTGAGTACAATGGTCTTCTCGAGGGCTGCCAGGCAGGCTTCCGGGCGGGGCGATGCACAAATGATCAACTGGTTTCTCTAGAGGCCTACATAAAGGATGCATTCATTCATAAGCAATACTGTATGACAGTATTTTTTGACATTGAAAAGGCATATGATACAGCATGGCGCTACGGCATTCTTAAAGACCTAAAAGCTTTTGGTATCTCGGGTAACATGCTGAACACTCTTTGTAGTTACATGTCTTCACGAACATTTCGTGTCAGGGTCGGTTCGGCACTTTCAAATGTTCACGTGCAGGAGAATGGCGTGCCTCAAGGTGGCGTATTGAGCTGCACCTTGTTTATAGCTAAGATGAACTCTCTCCGAAAGGCACTGCCGCCAACCATATCCTGCTTGATGTATGTAGATGACGTTCAAATATCTTTCAAATCGTGTAACATATCCATTTGTGAACGTCAGGTCTAGCTTGGGGTAAATAAACTTTCTCGCTGGGCAGATGAAAACGGATTTAAACTTAATCCTTCTAAAAGTACCTGCGTTGTATTCTCAAAAAGGCGGGGCATCCTGCCCGATCCCGACGTAAAACTCTTTGGTGACTCGATTCCAGTAAAAAGAGAACACAAGTTTTTGGGTGTGGTGTTTGACGAGAAACTCTCATTCATACCCCACATAAAACGACTTAAACAAAAATGCCTAAAAACAATGAATATTCTAAAAGTCCTGTCTCACCAATCGTACGGTGCAGACAAACAACTCCTGCTTTGACTTTATGCCGCGTTGGTAGGGTCACGGTTGGACTACGGAAGCGTTGTGTATGGGTCAGCCACAAAAACAGCACTTAAAATGCTCGACCCAGTGCTTCACTTAGGGCTTCGCCTGTCTTGTGGGGCGTTCCGTACCAGTCCTGTCCACAGTCTTTATGCAGAGTGCGACAAATGGTGCTTAGCGTACCAGCGAACTTATGTTGACCTCCTATATGCCTCCAAAATCTCATCAATGAATAACCATCCCTTTAAACCGGTTTTTAATGATACGTCCACAACTAAACTCTTTTTAAACCGCCCATCTATTGCTGTTCCTTTCTCGCAGAGAGTGAGGGACGAGATGACTATTCATGACGTCTCCCTCTTAGACACATTCAAATCATCTCACACTGATCTTGTAGCACCATGGCATCTTCGTCCTGTGGCATGTGACTTGTCTTTCGTACAATACAACAAGAACAGGACACCAAGAAGTGGGATTTTGCAGCATTTCATGCATCTACAGAATAAATACAGGGCTGCAGAGTTTTTCAGCGATGCATCTAAAACGTCCACTGCGGTGTCTTGTGCTGCGCATGGGCCTAATTTTGAAGCATGTAAAACAATGAATGTTAATACAAGTATTTTTACAGCAGAGGCATATGGCATATTTCTAGTTGTAAGTCACATAGTTGAACATCATATTCCTACATCCGTCATTTATACAGATTCGTTGAGCGTCGTCCGTGCATTATCATCCGGAAAGTCATCAAAAAACCATGTCATTAATCTTATCTTCAAAACGATTATGGTAGCTTATTCTTCAAACCTTGGGTTGACTGTGTGTTGGGTGCCAGGCCACTCTGGCATTGGCGGTAATGAAGTGGCGGATGAAATGGCCGCCAATGCTGCACTCCGAAACACAGTCGACATGGCAACACTACCTTACACAGACCTCAAGCCACACATTAGACAACAACTCCGTAAAACTTGGCAAGCAGACTGGAGCGAACAGACAGACAACAAACTACACGTAATAAAACCACACTTGGGACAATACATTACTGACTCACACAACAGGCACATTGAAGTTACCTTAGCTAGGTTACGGATAGGCCATACGCATGTAACGCACTCGCACCTGCTCACGGGATCTCCAAGACCCCTGTGTAGCAGGTGTGGGGAGGGCCTATCCGTAGTCCACATACTCATACAATGCAAGGCACTTGCCACAACACGACACAAACACTTCAGAGAACTCTACAGACAACATATTCCCCTACACCCATCTCTGTTTCTAGGTGACGATGCCATGGTTTCTGTGAAACGCGTTTTTAAATATTTGTCAGATGTTAAGTTTTTAAACCTCATTTCCTATCATGCGTAATCATATCTGGCCCTATACACCAGCCATCACCATTATCTTTATTGATCTTACTATGTCCAGTTTACACATTTTATACATAGCTTTTGTGGTAATCACTTGTTTTCATTAAATAACTTCTCTGGCGCTCTTTGCCCTCGTCGGCCTTGCGCCATTAAACACCAACCATCATCATCATCAGAACAGAGCGGACTCAGAACTGCCACAGACCGGGAGAATCTGACTGTCTAATTAAAACAAAGCATTGCTAGGGCCGCCGGTCGCGGCTGACGCAATGTGATTTGTGCCCAGTGCTCTGAATGTCAAGGTGAAGAAATATAAAAAAGGGCGGGTAGACGGCGGGAGTAACTATGACTCTATAATCGGTGCGGCCGAACTCGGACCGAGTCAGGACCTTCCTGTGGAAAGCCACCGCTGTTGTTTCCATGGGCTTCCCGCCTGGAGGTTCTTGCCTCAGCCGGCAGAACAGAGCCCACTCAGAACTGGCACAGACCGTTGGAACCCGACTGTCTACTTAAAACAAAGCATTGCTAGGGCCGCTGGTCGGTGCTGACGCAATGTGATTTCCGCCCTGTGCTCTAAATGTCAACGTGAAGAAATATAAAAAAGCCCGGTTAGACGGCGAGAGTAACTATGACTCTATAAGCGGTGCGGCCTAGCCCGGACTAGCGTCGGGACCTTCCTGTGGAAAGCCACAGCTGTGCTTGTTTTCATGGGCTTCGCGCCTGGAGGTTCTCGCTTCGGCTGGCTTAAAAGAGCCGACTCAGAACTGGCACAGACCGGGGGAATCCGACTGTCGAATCAAAACAAGGCATTGCTAGGGCTGCTCGTCGGTGCTGACGCATTGTGATTTCTGCCCTGTGCTCTAAATGTCAACGTAATGAAATATAAAAAAGTGCGGGTAAACGGTGGG
Source organism: Haemaphysalis longicornis (assembly GCF_048455015.1). Classification (NCBI taxonomy): domain Eukaryota; kingdom Metazoa; phylum Arthropoda; class Arachnida; order Ixodida; family Ixodidae; genus Haemaphysalis; species Haemaphysalis longicornis. Next base: position 204,127,831 of record NW_027526407.1, on the reverse strand, counting down.
AGTAACTATGGCTCTATTGGCGGTGCTGCCGAGCCTAGACCAGCGTCGGGACCTTCCTGTGGAAAGCCACCGCTGTTGTTGTTTCCATGGGCTTCGCACATGGAGGTTCTTGCTTCAGCCGGCAGAACAGAGGCGACTCAGAACTGGCACAGACCGGGGGAATCCGACTGTCTAATTAAAACAAAGCATTGCTAGGGCCGCTGGTTGGTGCTGACGCAATGTGATTCGTGCCCAGTGCTCTGAATGTCAACGTGAAGAAATATAAAAAAGCGCGGGTATACGGCGGGAGTAACTATGACTCTATAAGCGGTACGACCTAGCCAGGACCAGCGTCGGGACCTTCCTGTGGAAAGCCACTGCTGTTGTTGTTTCCATGGGCTTCGCGCATGGAGGTTCTTGCTTCAGCCGGCAGAACAGAGCGGACTCAGAACTGGCCTAGACCGGGGGAATCTGACTGTAATTAAAACAAAGCATTGCTACGGCCTCTGGTCGGGGCTGACGCAATGTGATTTCTGCCCTGTGCTCTAAATGTCAACGTAAAGAAATATAAGAAAGCGCGGGTAAACGGTGGGAGTAACTATGGCTCTATAGGCGGTGCGGCCGAGCCTGGACCAGCGTCGGGACCTTCCTGTGGAAAGCCACCGCTGTTGTTGTTTCCATGGGCTTCGCGCAAGGAGGTTCTTGCTTCAGCCGGCAGAACAGAGGCGACTCAGAACTGGCACAGACCGGGGGAATCCGACTGTCTAATAAAACAAAGCATTGCTAGGGCCGCTGGTTGGCGCTGACGCAATGTGATTCGTGCCCAGTGCTCTGAATGTCAACGCGAAGAAATATAAAAAAGCGCGGGTAGACGGCGGGAGTAACTATGACTCTATAAGCGGTACGACCTAGCCTGGACCCGCGTCGGGACCTTCCTGTGGAAAACCACCGCTGTTGTTGTTTCCATGGGCTTCGCGCTTGGAGGTTCTTGCTACAGCCGGCAGAACAGAGCGGACCCAGAACTGGCACAGACCGGGGGAATCTGACTGTCTAATTAAAACAAAGCATTGCTAGGGCCGCTGGTCGGTGCTGACGCAATGTGATTTCTGCCCTGTGCTCTAAATGTCAACGTAAAGAAATATACGGAAAAGCGCGGGTAAACGGCGGGAGTAACTATAGCTCTATAAGTAGTGCAGCGGAGCACGGACCAGCGTCGGAACCTTCCTGTAGGCACAGCTGTACTTAATTTCATGGGCTTCACGCCTGGAGGTTCTTGCTACAGCCGGCAGAACAGAGCGGACTCAGAACTGCCACAGACCGGGAGAATCTGACTGTCTAATTAAAACAAAGCATTGCTAGGGCCGCTGGTCGCGGCTGACGCAATGTGATTTCTGCCCTGTGCTCTAAATGTCAACGTGAAGAAATATAGGAAAGCGCGGGTAAACGGTGGGAGTAACTATGGCTCTATAGGCGGTGCGGCCGAGCCTGGACCAGCGTCGGGACCTTCCTGTGGAAAGCCACCGCTGTTGTTGTTTCCATGGGCTTCGCGCATGGAGGTTCTTGCTTCAGCCAGCATAACTGAAGCGACTCAGAACTGGCACAGACCGGTGGAATCCGACTGTCTAATTAAAACAAAGCATTGCTAGGGCCGCTGGTTCGTGCTGACGCAATGTGATTTGTGACCAGTGCTCTGAATGTCAACGTGAAGAAATATAAAAAAGCGCGGGTAGACGGCTGGAGTAACTATGACTCTGTAAGCGGAGCGACCGAGCCCGGATTAGCGTCGGGGCCTTCCTGTGGAAAGCCACCGTTGTTGTTTCCATGGGCTTCGCACATGGAGGTTCTTGCTTCAGACGGCAGAACAGAGGCGACCCAGAACTGGCACAGACCGGAGGAATCCGACTGTCTAATAAAACAAAGCATTGCTAGGGCCGCTGGTTGGCGCTGACGCAATGTGATTCGTGCCCAGTGCTCTGAATGTCAACGCGAAGAAATATAAAAAAGCGCGGGTAGACGGCGGGAGTAACTATGACTCTATAAGCGGTACGACCTAGCCCGGACCCGCGTCGGGACCTTCCTGTGGAAAGCCACCGCTGTTGTTGTTTCCATGGGCTTCGCGCAAGGAGGTTCTTGCTTCAGCCGGCAGAACAGAGGCGACTCAGAACTGGCACAGACCGGGGGAATCTGACTGTAATTAAAACAAAGCATTGCTACGGCCTCTGGTCGGGGCTGACGCAATGTGATTTCTGCCCTGTGCTCTAAATGTCAACGTAAAGAAATATAAAAAAGCGCGGGTAAACGGTGGGAGTAACTATGGCTCTATAGGCGGTGCGGCCGAGCCTGGACCAGCGTCGGGATCTTCCTGTGGAAAGCCACCGCTGTTGTTGTTTCCATGGGCTTCGCGCATGGAGGTTCTTGCTTCAGCCGGCAGAACAGAGGCGACTCAGAACTGGCACAGACCGGGGGAATCCGACTGTCTAATAAAACAAAGCATTGCTAGGGCCACTGGTTGGCGCTGACGCAATGTGATTCGTGCCCAGTGCTCTGAATGTCAACGCAAAGAAATATAAAAAAGCGCGGGTAGACGGCGGGAGTAACTATGACTTTATAAGCGGTACGACCTAGCCCGGACCCGCGTCGGGACCTTCCTGTGGAAAGCCACAGCTGTTGTTGTTTCCATGGGCTTCGCGCATGGAGGTTCTTGCTACAGCCGGCAGAACAGAGCGGACCCAGAACTGGCACAGACCGGGGGAATCTGACTGTCTAATTAAAACAAAGCATTGCTAGGGCCGCTGGTCGGTGCTGACACAATGTGATTTCTGCCCTGTGCTCTAAATGTCAACGTAAAGAAATATACGGAAAAGCGCGGGTAAACGGCGGGAGTAACTATAGCTCTATAAGTAGTGCAGCGGAGCCCGGACCAGCGTCGGAACCTTCCTGTAGGCACAGCTGTACTTAATTCCATGGGCTTCACGCCTGGAGGTTCTTGCTACAGCCGGCAGAACAGAGCGGACTCAGAACTGCCACAGACCGGGAGAATCTGACTGTCTAATTAAAACAAAGCATTGCTAGGGCCGCTGGTCGCGGCTGACGCAATGTGATTTCTGCCCTGTGCTCTAAATGTCAACGTGAAGAAATATAGGAAAGTGCGGGTAAACGGTGGGAGTAACTATAGCTCTATGGGCGGTGCGGCCGAGCCTGGACCAGCGTCGGGACCTTCCTGTGGAAAGCCACCGCTGTTGTTGTTTCCATGGGCTTCGCGCATGGAGGTTCTTGCTTCAGCCAGCATAACTGAAGCGACTCAGAACTGGCACAGACTGGGGGAATCCGACTGTCTAATTAACACAAAGCATTGCTAGGGCCGCTGGTTGGTGCTGACGCAATGTGATTCGTGCCCAGTGCTCTGAATGTCAACGTGAAGAAATATCAAAAAGCGCGGGTAGACGGCTGGAGTAACTATGACTCTGTAAGGGGAGCGACCGAGCCCGGACCAGCGTCGGGACCTTCCTGTGGAAAGCCACTGCTGTTGTTGTTTCCATGGGCTTCGCGCATGGAGGTTCTTGCTTCAGCCGGCAGAACAGAGCGGACTCAGAACTGGCCTAGACCGGTGGAATCTGACTGTAATTAAAACAAAGCATTGCTACGGCCTCTGGTCGGGGCTGACGCAATGTGATTTCTGCCCTGTGCTCTAAATGTCAACGTAAAGAAATATAAAAAAGCGCAGGTAAACGGTGGGAGTAACTATAGCTCTATAGGCGGTGCGGCCGAGCCTGGACCAGCGTCGGGACCTTCCTGTGGAAAGCCACCGCTGTTGTTGTTTCCATGGGCTTTGCGCATGGAGGTTCTTGCTTCAGCCGGCAGAACCGAGGCGACTCAGAACTGGCACAGACCGGGGGAATCCGACTGTCTAATAAAACAAAGCATTGCTAGGGCCGCTGGTTGGCGCTGACGCAATGTGATTCGTGCCCAGTGCTCTGAATGTCAACGCGAAGAAATATAAAAAAGCGCGGGTAGACGGCGGGAGTAACTATGACTCTATAAGCGGTACGACCTAGCCTGGACCCGCGTCGGGACCTTCCTGTGGAAAGCCACCGCTGTTGTTGTTTCCATGGGCTTCGCGCTTGGAGGTTCTTGCTACAGCCGGCAGAACAGAGCGGACCCAGAACTGGCACAGACCGGGGGAATCTGACTGTCTAATTAAAACAAAGCATTGCTAGGGCCGCTGGTCGGTGCTGACGCAATGTGATTTCTGCCCTGTGCTCTAAATGTCAACGTAAAGAAATATACGGAAAAGCGCGGGTAAACGGCGGGAGTAACTATAGCTCTATAAGTAGTGCAGCGGAGCACGGACCAGCGTCGGAACCTTCCTGTAGGCACAGCTGTACTTAATTTCATGGGCTTCACGCCTGGAGGTTCTTGCTACAGCCGGCAGAACAGAGCGGACTCAGAACTGCCACAGACCGGGAGAATCTGACTGTCTAACTAAAACAAAGCATTGCTAGGGCCGCTGGTCGCGGCTGACGCAATGTGATTTCTGCCCTGTGCTCTAAATGTCAACGTGAAGAAATATAGGAAAGCGCGGGTAAACGGTGGGAGTAACTATGGCTCTATAGGCGGTGCGGCCGAGCCTGGACCAGCGTCGGGACCTTCCTGTGGAAAGCCACCGCTGTTGTTGTTTCCATGGGCTTCGCGCATGGAGGTTCTTGCTTCAGCCAGCATAACTGAAGCGACTCAGAACTGGCACAGACCGGTGGAATCCGACTGTCTAATTAAAACAAAGCATTGCTAGGGCCGCTGGTTCGTGCTGACGCAATGTGATTTGTGACCAGTGCTCTGAATGTCAACGTGAAGAAATATAAAAAAGCGCGGGTAGACGGCTGGAGTAACTATGACTCTGTAGGCGGAGCGACCGAGCCCGGATTAGCGTCGGGGCCTTCCTGTGGAAAGCCACCGTTGTTGTTTCCATGGGCTTCGCACATGGAGGTTCTTGCTTCAGACGGCAGAACAGAGGCGACCCAGAACTGGCACAGACCGGGGGAATCCGACTGTCTAATAAAACAAAGCATTGCTAGGGCCGCTGGTTGGCGCTGACGCAATGTGATTCGTGCCCAGTGCTCTGAATGTCAACGCGAAGAAATATAAAAAAGCGCGGGTAGACGGCGGGAGTAACTATGACTCTATAAGCGGTACGACCTAGCCCGGACCCGCGTCGGGACCTTCCTGTGGAAAGCCACCGCTGTTGTTGTTTCCATGGGCTTCGTGCATGGAGGTTCTTGCTACAGCCGGCAGAACAGAGCGGACCCAGCACTGGCACAGACGGGGAATCCGACTGTCTAATTAAAACAAAGCATTGCTAGGGCCGCTGGTTGGTGCTGACGCAATGTGATTCGTGCCCAGTGCTCTGAATGTCAACGTGAAGAAATATAAAAAAGCGCGGGTATACGGCGGGAGTAACTATGACTCTATAAGCGGTACGACCTAGCCAGGACCAGCGTCGGGACCTTCCTGTGGAAAGCCACCGCTGTTGTTATTTCCATAGGCTTCGCGCATGGAGGTTCTTGCTTCAGCCGGCAGAACAGAGCGGACTCAGAACTGGCCTAGACCGGGGGAATCTGACTGTAATTAAAACAAAGCATTGCTACGGCCTCTGGTCGGGGCTGACGCAATGTGATTTCTGCCCTGTGCTCTAAATGTCAACGTAAAGAAATATAAAAAAGCGCGGGTAAACGGTGGGAGTAACTATGGCTCTATAGGCGGTGCGGCCGAGCCTGGACCAGCGTCGGGATCTTCCTGTGGAAAGCCACCGCTGTTGTTGTTTCCATGGGCTTCGCGCATGGAGGTTCTTGCTTCAGCCGGCAGAACAGAGGCGACTCAGAACTGGAACAGACCGGGGGAATCCGACTGTCTAATAAAACAAAGCATTGCTAGGGCCACTGGTTGGCGCTGACGCAATGTGATTCGTGCCCAGTGCTCTGAATGTCAACGCGAAGAAATATAAAAAAGCGCGGGTAGACGGCGGGAGTAACTATGACTTTATAAGCGGTACGACCTAGCCCGGACCCGCGTCGGGACCTTCCTGTGGAAAGCCACCGCTGTTGTTGTTTCCATGGGCTTCGCGCATGGAGGTTCTTGCTACAGCCGGCAGAACAGAGCGGACCCAGAACTGGCACAGACCGGGGGAATCTGACTGTCTAATTAAAACAAAGCATTGCTAGGGCCGCTGGTCGGTGCTGACACAATGTGATTTCTGCCCTGTGCTCTAAATGTCAACGTAAAGAAATATACGGAAAAGCGCGGGTAAACGGCGGGAGTAACTATAGCTCTATAAGTAGTGCAGCGGAGCCCGGACCAGCGTCGGAACCTTCCTGTAGGCACAGCTGTACTTAATTCCATGGGCTTCACGCCTGGAGGTTCTTGCTACAGCCGGCAGAACAGAGCGGACTCAGAACTGCCACAGACCGGGAGAATCTGACTGTCTAATTAAAACAAAGCATTGCTAGGGCCGCTGGTCGCGGCTGACGCAATGTGATTTCTGCCCTGTGCTCTAAATGTCAACGTGAAGAAATATAGGAAAGTGCGGGTAAACGGTGGGAGTAACTATGGCTCTATAGGCGGTGCGGCCGAGCCTGGACCAGCGTCGGGACCTTCCTGTGGAAAGCCACCGGTGTTGTTGTTTCCATGGGCTTCGCGCATGGAGGTTCTTGCTTCAGCCAGCATAACTGAAGCGACTCAGAACTGGCACAGACTGGGGGAATCCGACTGTCTAATTAACCCAAAGCATTGCTAGGGCCGCTGGTTGGTGCTGACGCAATGTGATTCGTGCCCAGTGCTCTGAATGTCAACGTGAAGAAATATCAAAAAGCGCGGGTAGACGGCTGGAGTAACTATGACTCTGTAAGGGGAGCGACCGAGCCCGGACCAGCGTCGGGACCTTCCTGTGGAAAGCCACTGCTGTTGTTGTTTCCATGGGCTTCGCGCATGGAGGTTCTTGCTTCAGCCGGCAGAACAGAGCGGACTCAGAACTGGCCTAGACCGGGGGAATCTGACTGTAATTAAAACAAAGCATTGCTACGGCCTCTGGTCGGGGCTGACGCAATGTGATTTCTGCCCTGTGCTCTAAATGTCAACGTAAAGAAATATAAAAAAGCGCGGGTAAACGGTGGGAGTAACTATGGCTCTATAGGCGGTGCGGCCGAGCCTGGACCAGCGTCGGGACCTTCCTGTGGAAAGCCACCGCTGTTGTTGTTTCCATGGGCTTTGCGCATGGAGGTTCTTGCTTCAGCCGGCAGAACCGAGGCGACTCAGAACTGGCACAGACCGGGGGAATCCGACTGTCTAATAAAACAAAGCATTGCTAGGGCCGCTGGTTGGCGCTGACGCAATGTGATTCGTGCCCAGTGCTCTGAATGTCAACGCGAAGAAATATAAAAAAGCGCGGGTAGACGGCGGGAGTAACTATGACTCTATAAGCGGTACGACCTAGCCTGGACCCGCGTCGGGACCTTCCTGTGGAAAGCCACCGCTCTTGTTGTTTCCATGGGCTTCGCGCTTGGAGGTTCTTGCTACAGCCGGCAGAACAGAGCGGACCCAGAACTGGCACAGACCGGGGGAATCTGACTGTCTAATTAAAACAAAGCATTGCTAGGGCCGCTGGTCGGTGCTGACGCAATGTGATTTCTGCCCTGTGCTCTAAATGTCAACGTAAAGAAATATACGGAAAAGCGCGGGTAAACGGCGGGAGTAACTATAGCTCTATAAGTAGTGCAGCGGAGCACGGACCAGCGTCGGAACCTTCCTGTAGGCACAGCTGTACTTAATTTCATGGGCTTCACGCCTGGAGGTTCTTGCTACAGCCGGCAGAACAGAGCGGACTCAGAACTGCCACAGACCGGGAGAATCTGACTGTCTAATTAAAACAAAGCATTGCTAGGGCCGCTGGTCGCGGCTGACGCAATGTGATTTCTGCACTGTGCTCTAAATGTAAACGTAAAGAAATATAGGAAAGCGCGGGTAAACGGCGGGAGTAACTATGGCTCTATAGGCGGTGCGGCCGAGCCTGGACCAGCGTCGGGACCTTCCTGTGGAAAGCCACCGCTGTTGTTGTTTCCATGGGCTTCGCGCATGGAGGTTCTTGCTTCAGCCAGCATAACTGAAGCGACTCAGAACTGGCACAGACCGGTGGAATCCGACTGTCTAATTAAAACAAAGCATTGCTAGGGCCGCTGGTTCGTGCTGACGCAATGTGATTTGTGACCAGTGCTCTGAATGTCAACGTGAAGAAATATAAAAAAGCGCGGGTAGACGGCTGGAGTAACTATGACTCTGTAAGCGGAGCGACCGAGCACGGATTAGCGTCGGGGCCTTCCTGTGGAAAGCCACCGTTGTTGTTTCCATGGGCTTCGCACATGGAGGTTCTTGCTTCAGACGGCAGAACAGAGGCGACTCAGAACTGGCACAGACCGGGGGAATCCGACTGTCTAATAAAACAAAGCATTGCTAGGGCCGCTGGTTGGCGCTGACGCAATGTGATTCGTGCCCAGTGCTCTGAATGTCAACGCGAAGAAATATAAAAAAGCGCGGGTAGACGGCGGGAGTAACTATGACTCTATAAGCGGTACGACCTAGCCCGGACCCGCGTCGGGACCTTCCTGTGGAAAGCCACCGCTGTTGTTGTTTCCATGGGCTTCGTGCATGGAGGTTCTTGCTACAGCCGGCAGAACAGAGCGGACCCAGAACTGGCACAGACGGGGGAATCCGACTGTCTAATTAAAACAAAGCATTGCTAGGGCCGCTGGTTGGTGCTGACGCAATGTGATTCGTGCCCAGTGCTCTGAATGTCAACGTGAAGAAATATAAAAAAGCGCGGGTATACGGCGGGAGTAACTATGACTCTATAAGCGGTACGACCTAGCCAGGACCAGCGTCGGGACCTTCCTGTGGAAAGCCACCGCTGTTGTTATTTCCATAGGCTTCGCGCATGGAGGTTCTTGCTTCAGCCGGCAGAACAGAGCGGACTCAGAACTGGCCTAGACCGGGGGAATCTGACTGTAATTAAAACAAAGCATTGCTACGGCCTCTGGTCGGGGCTGACGCAATGTGATTTCTGCCCTGTGCTCTAAATGTCAACGTAAAGAAATATAAAAAAGCGCGGGTAAACGGTGGGAGTAAGTATGGCTCTATAGGCGGTGCGGCCGAGAGAGAGAGAGAATCAACTTTACTGAGCTCGAAAATTCGATGGTGCGCGCAGGCACCAGACGGGGTGGTTCCCTATTCACGGGACCCATATGTATCCAGCAACTCCTGGCCCCTGGCTGTCAGTGCTAGCTGAGTTGGCAGGGCGGGGCTAGACAACAAGGTCTCCATCGCTCGGGGGGTTGGGGATTGGGGGTGTTGGGGGGAGAGGGCGGTGGGGGTTCTTGAGGTCTTTGCACTCGGCTACGATGTGTGCCAGAGTGCCTCTTTCCGTTTTGCAGAAAGGGCAGAGTGTGTCGTGCTGCGCCGGGTACATTCGGTGTAACAGAACGGGATGCGCTAGCGATCCCGCCTGCATGCGCCGCAGGATCGTTTGCTGTTGCCTGATTAACTGTGGGTGCGGTTCCGGAAGTTTGCACCTCGCGTTTCTATACATCTGAGTAACCTCTTTAAAGCTGGTCACGGGATGCGGTAGCTCAGCCGGCTCGTCCTCGGCCCGGATGGACAGTTCTCGGGTGTGGTGGTCGGCGAGGGCGTTGCCTTCCACCTTCGAGTGAGCCGGTACCCACACGAGCTCGATGGCTCGTCCCGGAGGCTTGTGCTTGGAGAGAATGGCTCGCGCCGCGGTAGAGATCACTCCTCTTCGGAAGCTTCCGTAGGCTGACTTTGAATCTGTGACCACGGTGTCCACGCTCGGTTGCACGAGTGCGAGTGCCACGGCTGCTTCTTCCGCAACGGCTGGGTCTGTCGTCCTCAGCGACGCGCTGACGATCAGCTTGTCGATGGACGTGGCTACCGCCGTTGCTCGGTCGTCGTGTTTTCTGAGCGAGGCGTCCGCGTAGAGTACCCTAGGGTACTCCTCCAGCTGTCGAGCCAGGGCCTTGGCTCGGTGCGGCCGAGCCTGGACCAGCGTCGGGACCTTCCTGTGGAAAGCCACCGCTGTTGTTGTTTCCATGGGCTTCGCGCATGGAGGTTCTTGCTTCAGCCGGCAGAACAGAGGCGACTCAGAACTGGCACAGACCGGGGGAATCCGACTGTCTAATAAAACAAAGCATTGCTAGGGCCACTATTTGGCGCTGACGCAATGTGATTCGTGCCCAGTGCTCTGAATGTCAACGCGAAGAAATATAAAAAAGCGCGGGTAGACGGCGGGAGTAACTATGACTCTATAAGCGGTACGACCTAGCCCGGACCCGCGTCGGGACCTTCCTGTGGAAAGCCACCGCTGTTGTTGTTTCCATGGGCTTCGCGCATGGAGGTTCTTGCTACAGCCGGCAGAACAGAGCGGACACAGAACTGGCACAGACCGGGGGAATCTGACTGTCTAATTAAAACAAAGCATTGCTAGGGCCGCTGGTCGGTGCTGACGCAATGTGATTTCTGCCCTGTGCTCTAAATGTCAACGTGAAGAAATATAGGAAAGTGCGGGTAAACGGTGGGAGTAACTATGGCTCTATAGGCGGTGCGGCCGAGCCTGGACCAGCGTCGGGACCTTCCTGTGGAAAGCCACCGCTGTTGTTGTTTCCATGGGCTTCGCGCATGGAGGTTCTTGCTTCAGCCAGCATAACTGAAGCGACTCAGAACTGGCACAGACCGGTGGAATCCGACTGTCTAATTAAAACAAAGCATTGCTAGGGCCGCTGGTTCGTGCTGACGCAATGTGATTTGTGACCAGTGCTCTGAATGTCAACGTGAAGAAATATAAAAAAGCGCGGGTAGACGGCTGGAGTAACTATGACTCTGTAAGCGGAGCGACCGAGCCTGGATTAGCGTCGGGGCCTTCCTGTGGAAAGCCACCGTTGTTGTTGTTTCCATGGGCTTCGCACATGGAGGTTCTTGCTTCAGCCGGCAGAACAGAGGCGACTCAGAACTGGCACAGACCGGGGGAATCCGACTGTCTAATAAAACAAAGCATTGCTAGGGCCGCTGGTTGGCGCTGACGCAATGTGATTCGTGCCCAGTGCTCTGAATGTCAACGCGAAGAAATATAAAAAAGCGCGGGTAGACGGCGGGAGTAACTATGACTCTATAAGCGGTACGACCTAGCCCGGACCCGCGTCGGGACCTTCCTGTGGAAAGCCACCGCTGTTGTTGTTTCCATGGGCTTCGCGCATGGAGGTTCTTGCTACAGCCGGCAGAACAGAGCGGACCCAGAACTGGCACAGACCGGGGGAATCTGACTGTCTAATTAAAACAAAGCATTGCTAGGGCCGCTGGTCGGTGCTGACGCAATGTGATTTCTGCCCTGTGCTCTAAATGTCAACGTAAAGAAATATACGGAAAAGCGCGGGTAAATGGCGGGAGTAACTATAGCTCTATAAGTAGTGCAGCGGAGCCCGGACCAGCGTCAGAACCTTGCTGTAGTCACAGCTGTACTTAATTCCATGGGCTTCACGCCTGGAGGTTCTTGCTACAGCCGGCAGAACAGAGCGGACTCAGAACTGCCACAGACCGGGAGAATCTGACTGTCTAATTAAAACAAAGCATTGCTAGGGCCGCTGGTCGCGGCTGACGCAATGTGATTTCTGCCCTGTGCTCTAAATGTCAACGTGAAGAAATATAAGAAAGCGCGGGTAAACGGCGGGAGTAACTATAGCTCTATGGGCGGTGCGGCCGAGCCTGGACCAGCGTCGGGACCTTCCTGTGGAAAGCCACCGTTGTTGTTTCCATGGGCTTCGCACATGGAGGTTCTTGCTTCAGCCGGCAGAACAGAGGCGACTCAGAACTGGCACAGACTGGGGGAATCCGACTGTCTAATTAACACAAAGCATTGCTAGGGCCGCTGGTTGGTGCTGACGCAATGTGATTCGTGCCCAGTGCTCTGAATGTCAACGGGAAGAAATATAAAAAAGCAAGGGTAGACGGCTGGAGTAACTATGACTCTGTAAGGGGAGCGACCGAGCCCGTTCCAGCGTCGGGACCTTCCTGTGGAAAGCCACCGCTGTTGTTGTTTCCATGGGCTTCGCACATGGAGGTTCTTACTTCAGCCGGCAGAAGAGAGGCGACTCAGAACTGGCACAGACCCTGTGCTCTGAATGTCAACGTGAAGAAATATAAAAAAGCGTGGGTAGACGGCAAGAGTAACTAAGACTCTATAAGCGGAGCGGCCGAGCAGGGACCAGCGTCGGGACCTTCCTGTGGAAAGCCACAGCTGTGCTAGTTTCCGTGGGCTTCGCGCCTGGAGGTTCTTGCTTCAGCCGGCAGAATGGAGCCGACTCAGAACTGGCACCGACCGGGGGAATCCGACTGTCGAATCAAAACAAAGCATTGCTAGGGCCGCTCGTCGGTGCTGACGCATTGTGAATTGTGCCCAGTGCTCTAAATGTCAACGGGAAGAAATATAAAAAAGCAAGGGTAGATGGCTGGAGTAACTATGACTCTGTAAGGGGAGCGACCGAGCCCGTTCCAGCGTCGGGACCTTCCTGTGGAAAGCCACCGCTGTTGTTGTTTCCATGGGCTTCGCACATGGAGGTTCTTGCTTCAGCCGGCAGAACAGAGCGGACTCAGAACTGGCCCAGACCGGGGGAATCTTCTTTATTTAAAACAAAGCATTGCTAGGGCCTCTGGTCGGGGCTGACGCAATGTGATTTCTGCCCTGTGCTCTAAATGTCAACGTAAAAAAAAATAAAAAAGCGCGGGTGAACGGTGGGAGTAACTATGGCTCTATAAGCGGTGCGGCCGAACCCGGACCGAGTCAGGACCTTCCTCTGGAAAGCCACCGCTGTTGTTTCCATGGGCTTCCCGTCTGGAGGTTCTTGCCTCAGCCGGCAGAACAGAGCCGACTCAGAACTGGCACAGACCGTTGGAACCCGACTGTCTACTTAAAACAAAGCATTGCTAGGGCCGCTGGTCGGTGCTGACGCAATGTGATTTCTGCCCTGTGCTCTAAATGTCAACGTGAAGAAATATAAAAAAGCTCGGGTAGACGGCGAGAGTAACTATGACTCTATAAGCAGTGCGACCGAGCCAGGACCAGCGTCGGGACCTTCCTGTGGAAAGCCACAGCTGTGGTTGTTTCCAAGGGCTTCGCGCCAGGAAATTCTTGCTTCAGCCGGCAGAAAAGAGCCGACTCAGAACTTGCACAGACCGGGGGAATCCGACTGTTTAAATAAAACAAAGCATTGCGAGCGTTGCTAGTCGGTGCTGACGCATTGTGATTTCTGCCCTGTGGTCTGAATGTCAACGTGAAGAAATATAAAGAAGCGTGGGTAGACGGCGGGAGTAACTAAGACTCTATAAGCGGAGCGGCCGAGCAGGGACCAGCATTGGGACCTTCCTGTGGAAAGCCACAGCTGTGCTAGTGTCCATGGGCTTCACGCCAGGAGGTTCTTACTTCAGCCGGCAGAACAGAGCCGACTCAGAACTGGCACAGACCGGGGGAAGCCGACTGTCTAATTAAAACAAAGCATTGCTAGGGCCGCTGGTCGGTGCTGACGCAATGTGATTTCTGCCCTGTGCTCTAAATGTCAACGTAAAGAAATATATGGAAAAGCGCGGGTAAACCGCGGGAGTAACTAAAGCTCTATAAGCGGTGCAGCGGAGCCCGGACCAGCGTCGGAACCTTCCTGTGGAAAGCCACAGCTGTGCTTATTTCCATGGGCTTCGTGCCTGGAGGTTCTTGCCTCAGCCGGCAGAACAGAGCCGACTCAGAACTGGCACAGACCAGGGGAACCCAACTGACTACTTAAAACAAAGCATTGCTAGGGCTGCTGGTCGGTGCTGACGCAATGTGATTTGTGCCCAGTGCTCTGAATGTCAACGTGAAGAAATATAAAAAAGCGCGGGTAGACGGCTGGAGTAACTATAACTCTATAAGCGGTACGACCTAGCCCGGACCCGCGTCGGCACCTTCCTGTGGAAAGCCACCGCTGTTGTTGTTTCCATGGGCTTCGCGCATGGAGGTTCTTTCTTCAGCCGGCAGAACAGAGGCGACTCTGGACTGGCACAGACCGGGGGAATCCGACTGTCTAATTAAAACAAAGCATTGCTAGGGCCACTGGTCGGTGCTGACGCAATGTGATTTGTGCCCAGTGCTCTGAATGTCAACGTAAAGAAATATAAAAAATTGTGGGTAAACGGCGGGAGTAACTAAGACTCTATAAGCGGAGCGGCCGAGCAGGGACCAGCGTCGGGACCTTCCTGTGGAAAGCCACAGATGTGCTAGTTTCCATGGGCTTCGCGCGTGGAGGTTCTTGCTTCAGCCGGCATAAAAGAAGCGACTCAGAACTGGCACAGACCGGGGGAATCCGACTGTCTAATTAAAACAGAGCATTGCTAGGGCCACTGGTCGGTGCTGACGCAATGTGATTTGTGCACAGTGCTCTGAATGTCACCGTGAAGAAATATAAAAGGAGCGGGTAGACGGCGGGAGTAACTATGACTCTATAAGCGGTGCGACCGATCTCGGACCAGCGTCGGGACCTTCCTGTGGAAAGCCACCGCTGTTGTTGTTTCCATGGGCTTCGCGCATGGAGGTTCTTTCTTCAGCCGGCAGAACAGAGGCGACTCTGGACTGGCACAGACCGGGGGAATCCGACTGTCTAATTAAAACAAAGCATTGCTAGGGCCACTGGTCGGTGCTGACGCAATGTGATTTGTGCCCAGTGCTCTGAATGTCAACGTAAAGAAATATAAAAAATCGTGGGTAAACGGCGGGAGTAATTAAGACTCTATAAGCGGAGCGGCCGAGCAGGGACCAGCGTCGGGACCTTCCTGTGGAAAGCCACAGATGTGCTAGTTTCCATGGGCTTCACGCCAGGAGGTTCTTACTTCAGCCGGCAGAACAGAGCCGACTCAGAACTGGCACAGACCGGGGGAATCCGACTGTCTAATTAAAACAAAGCATTGCTAGGGCCGGTGGTCGGTGCTTACGCAATGTGATTTCTGCCCTGTGCTCTAAATGTCAACGTAAAAAAATATTTCGAAAAGCGCGGGTAAACGGTGGGAGTAACTATAGCTCATTAGGCTGTGCAGCGGAGCCCGGGCCAGCGTAGGAACCTTCCTGTGGAAAGCCACAGCTCTACTTATTTCCATGGGCTTCGCGCCTGGAGGTTCTTGCTTCAGCCGGGATAAAATATCGACTCAGAACTGGCACAGACTGGGGGAATCCGACTGTCTAATTAAAACAAAGCATTGCTAGGGCCGCTGGTCGGTGCTGATGCAATGTGATTTGTGCACAGTGCTCTGAATGTCAACGTGAAGAAATATAAAAAAGCGCGGGTAGACGGCGGGAGTAACTATGACTCTTTAAGCGATACGACCTAGCCCGGGCCAGCGTTGGAACCTTCCTGTGGAAAGCCACAGCTGTGCTTGTTTCCATGGGCTTCTAGCCAGGAGGTTCTTGCTTCAGCCGGCAGAAAAGAGCTGACTCAGAACTGGCACAGACCGGGGAATCTGACTGTCTAATAAAACAAAGCATTGCGAGCGCCGCTGGTCGGTGCTGACGCAATGTGATTTCTGCCCTGTGCTCTGAATGTCAAGGTGAAGAAATATAAAAAAGCGCGGGTAGACGGCGGGAGTAACTATGACTCTATAAGCGGTGCGACCAAGCCTGGACCAGCTTCGGGACCTTCTTGTGGAGAGCCACCGCTGTTGTTGTTTCCATGGGCTTCGCGCATCGAGGTTCTTGCTTCAGCCGGCAGAACAGAGGCGACTCAGAACTGGCACAGACCGGGGGAATCCGACTGTCTAATTAAAACAAAGCATTGCTAGGGCCACTGGTCGGTGCTGACGCAAGGTGATTTGTGCCCCGTGCTCTGAATGTCAACGAGAAGAAAAATAAAAAGCGCGGGTAGACGGCAGGAGTAACTATGACTCTATAAGCGATGCGACCTAGCCCGGACAGGCGTCGGGACCTTCCTGTGGAAAGCCACAGCTGTGCTAGTTTCCATGGGCTTCACGCCAGGAGGTTCTTACTTCAGCCGGCAGAACAGAGCCGACTCAGAACTGGCACAGAGCGGGGGAATCCGACTGTCTAATTAAAACAAAGCATTCCTAGGGCCGCTGGTCGGTGCTGACGCAAAGGGATTTCTGCCCTGTGCTCTAAATGTCAACGTGAAGAAATATATGGAAAAGCGTGGGTAAACCGCGTGAGTAACTATAGCTCTATAAGCGGTGAAGCGGAGCCCGGACCAGCGTCGGAACCTTCCTGTAGGCACAGCAGTACTTATTTCCATGGGCTTCGCGCCTGGAGGTTCTTGCTACAGCCGGCAGAACAGAGCGGACTCAGAACTGCCACAGACCGGGAGAATCTGACTGTCTAATTAAAACAAAGCATTGCTAGGGCCGCTGGTCGCGGCTGACGCAATGTGATTTCTGCCCTGTGGTCTAAATGTCAACGTAAAGGAATATAAAGAAGCGCGGGTAAACGGAGGGAGTAACTATGGCTCTATAAGCGGTGCGGCCGAACCCGGACCAGAGTCGGGACCTTCCTGTGGAAAGCCACCGCTGTTGTTTCCATGGGATTCCCGCCTGGAGGTTCTTGCCTCAGCCGGCAGAACAGAGCCGTCTCAGAACTGGCACAGACCGGGGGAATCTGACTGTATAATTAAAACAAAGCATTGCTAGGGCCGCTGGTCGGTGCTGACGCAATGTGATTTCTGCCCTGTGCTCTAAATGTCAATGTAAAGAAATATTTAGAGAAGCGCGGGTAAACGGCGGGAGCAACTATAACTCTATAAGCGGTGCAGCGGAGCCTGGGCCAGCGTCGGAACCTTCCTGTGGAAAGCCACAGCTCTACTTATTTTCATGGGCTTCGCGCTTGGAGGTTCTTGCTTCAGCCGGCATAAAAGAAGCGGCTCAGAACTGGCACAGACCGGGGGAATCCGACTGTCTAATTAAAACAGAGCATTGCTAGGGCCACTGGTCGGTGCTGACGCAATGTGATTTGTGCACAGTGCTCTGAATGTCACCGTGAAGAAATATAAAAGGAGCGGGTAGACGGCGGGAGTAACTATGACTCTATAAGCGGTGCGACCGATCTCGGACCAGCGTCGGGACCTTCCTGTGGAAAGCCACCGCTGTTGTTGTTTCCATGGGCTTCGCGCATGGAGGTTCTTTCTTCAGCCGGCAGAACAGAGGCGACTCTGGACTGGCACAGACCGGGGGAATCCGACTGTCTAATTAAAACAAAGCATTGCTAGGGCCACTGGTCGGTGCTGACGCAATGTGATTTGTGCCCAGTGCTCTGAATGTCAACGTAAAGAAATATAAAAAATTGTGGGTAAACGGCGGGAGTAACTAAGACTCTATAAGCGGAGCGGCCGAGCAGGGACCAGCGTCGGGACCTTCCTGTGGAAAGCCACAGATGTGCTAGTTTCCATGGGCTTCACGCCAGGAGGTTCTTACTTCAGCCGGCAGAACAGAGGCGACTCTGGACTGGCACAGACCGGGGGAATCCGACTGTGTAATTAAAACAAAGCATTGCTAGGGCCACTGGTCGGTGCTGACGCAATGTGATTTGTGCCCAGTGCTCTGAATGTCAACGTAAAGAAATATAAAAAATTGTGGGTAAACGGCGGGAGTAACTAAGACTCTATAAGCGGAGCGGCCGAGCAGGGACCAGCGTCGGGACCTTCCTGTGGAAAGCCACAGATGTGCTAGTTTCCATGCGCTTCACGCCAGGAGGTTCTTACTTCAGCCGGCAGAACAGAGCCGACTCAGAACTGGCACAGACCGGGGGAATCCGACTGTCTAATTAAAACAAAGCATTGCTAGGGCCAATGGTCGGTGCTTACGCAATGTGATTTCTGCCCTGTGCTCTAAATGTCAACGTAAAAAAATATTTCGAAAAGCGCGGGTAAACGGTGGGAGTAACTATAGCTCATTAGGCTGTGCAGCGGAGCCCGGGCCAGCGTAGGAACCTTCCTGTGGAAAGCCACAGCTCTACTTATTTCCATGGGCTTCGCGCCTGGAGGTTCTTGCTTCAGCCGGGATAAAATATCGACTCAGAACTGGGACAGACTGGGGGAATCCGACTGTCTAATTAAAACAAAGCATTGCTAGGGCCGCTGGTCGGTGCTGATGCAATGTGATTTGTGCACAGTGCTCTGAATGTCAACGTGAAGAAATATAAAAAAGCGCGGGTAGACGGCGGGAGTAACTATGACTCTTTAAGCGATACGACCTAGCCCGGGCCAGCGTCGGAACCTTCCTGTGGAAAGCCACAGCTGTGCTTGTTTCCATGGGCTTCTAGCCAGGAGGTTCTTGCTTCAGCCGGCAGAAAAGAGCTGACTCAGAACTGGCACAGACCGGGGAATCTGACTGTCTAATAAAACAAAGCATTGCGAGCGCCGCTGGTCGGTGCTGAGACAATGTGATTTCTGCCCTGTGCTCTGAATGTCAAGGTGAAGAAATATAAAAAAGCGCGGGTAGACGGCGGGAGTAACTATGACTCTATAAGCGGTGCGACCAAGCCTGGACCAGCTTCGGGACCTTCTTATGGAGAGCCACCGCTGTTGTTGTTTCCATGGGCTTCGCGCATCGAGGTTCTTGCTTCAGCCGGCAGAACAGAGGCGACTCAGAACTGGCACAGACCGGGGGAATCCGACTGTCTAATTAAAACAAAGCATTGCTAGGGCCACTGGTCGGTGCTGACGCAAGGTGATTTGTGCCCCGTGCTCTGAATGTCAACGAGAAGAAAAATAAAAAGCGCGGGTAGACGGCGGGAGTAACTATGACTCTATAAGCGATGCGACCTAGCCCGGACAGGCGTCGGGACCTTCCTGTGGAAAGCCACAGCTGTGCTAGTTTCCATGGGCTTCACGCCAGGAGGTTCTTACTTCAGCCGGCAGAACAGAGCCGACTCAGAACTGGCACAGAGCGGGGGAATCCGACTGTCTAATTAAAACAAAGCATTCCTAGGGCCGCTGGTCGGTGCTGACGCAATGGGATTTCTGCCCTGTGCTCTAAATGTCAACGTAAAGAAATATATGGAAAAGCGTGGGTAAACCGCGTGAGTAACTATAGCTCTATAAGCGGTGAAGCGGAGCCCGGACCAGCGTCGGAACCTTCCTGTAGGCACAGCAGTACTTATTTCCATGGGCTTCGCGCCTGGAGGTTCTTGCTACAGCCGGCAGAACAGAGCGGACTCAGAACTGCCACAGACCGGGAGAATCTGACTGTGTAATTAAAACAAAGCATTGCTAGGGCCGCTGGTCGCGGCTGACGCAATGTGATTTCTGCCCTGTGCTCTAAATGTCAACGTAAAGGAATATAAAGAAGCGCGGGTAAACGGAAGGATTAACTATGGCTCTATAAGCGGTGCGGCCGAACCCGGACCAGAGTCGGGACCTTCCTGTGGAAAGCCACCGCTGTTGTTTCCATGGGATTCCCGCCTGGAGGTTCTTGCCTCAGCCGGCAGAACAGAGCCGACACAGAACTGGCACAGACCGGGGGAATCTGACTGTATAATTAAAACAAAGCATTGCTAGGGCCGCTGGTCGGTGCTGACGCAATGTGATTTCTGCCCTGTGCTCTAAATGTCAATGTAAAGAAATATTTAGAGAAGCGCGGGTAAACGGCGGGAGCAACTATAACTCTATAAGCGGTGCAGCGGAGCCTGGGCCAGCGTCGGAACCTTCCTGTGGAAAGCCACAGCTCTACTTATTTTCATGGGCTTCGCGCTTGGAGGTTCTTGCTTCAGCCGGCATAAAAGAAGCGACTCAGAACTGGCACAGACCGGGGGAATCCGACTGTCTAATTAAAACAGAGCATTGCTAGGGCCGCTGGTCGGTGCTGACGCAATGTGATTTGTGCACAGTGCTCTGAATATCACCGTGAAGAAATATAAAAGGAGCGGGTAGACGGCGGGAGTAACTATGACTCTATAAGCGGTGCGACCGATCTCGGACCAGCGTCGGGACCTTCCTGTGGAAAGCCACCGCTGTTGTTGTTTCCATGGGCTTCGCGCATGGAGGTTCTTTCTTCAGCCGGCAGAACAGAGGAGACTCTGGACTGGCACAGACCGGGGGAATCCGACTGTCTAATTAAAACAAAGCATTGCTAGGGCCACTGGTCGGTGCTGACGCAATGTGATTTGTGCCCAGTGCTCTGAATGTCAACGTAAAGAAATATAAAAAATTGTGGGTAAACGGCGGGAGTAACTAAGACTCTATAAGCGGAGCGGCCGAGCAGGGACCAGCGTCGGGACCTTCCTGTGGAAAGCCACAGATGTGCTAGTTTCCATGGGCTTCACGCCAGGAGGTTCTTACTTCAGCCGGCAGACAGAGCCGACTCAGAACTGGCACAGACCGGGGGAATCCGACTGTCTAATTAAAACAAAGCATTGCTAGGGCCAATGGTCGGTGCTTACGCAATGTGATTTCTGCCCTGTGCTCTAAATGTCAACGTAAAAAAATATTTCGAAAAGCGCGGGTAAACGGTGGGAGTAACTATAGCTCATTAGGCTGTGCAGCGGAGCCCGGGCCAGCGTAGGAACCTTCCTGTGGAAAGCCACAGCTCTACTTATTTCCATGGGCTTCGCGCCTGGAGGTTCTTCCTTCAGCCGGGATAAAATATCGACTCAGAACTGGCACAGACTGGGGGAATCCGACTGTCTAATTAAAACAAAGCATTGCTAGGGCCGCTGGTCGGTGCTGATGCAATGTGATTTGTGCACAGTGCTCTGAATGTCAACGTGAAAAAATATAAAAAAGCGCGGGTAGACGGCGGGAGTAACTATGACTCTTTAAGCGATACGACCTAGCCCGGGCCAGCGTCGGAACCTTCCTGTGGAAAGCCACAGCTGTGCTTGTTTCCATGGGCTTCTAGCCAGGAGGTTCTTGCTTCAGCCGGCAGAAAAGAGCTGACTCAGAACTGGCACAGACAGGGGAATCTGACTGTCTAATAAAACAAAGCATTGCGAGCGCCGCTGGTCGGTGCTGACGCAATGTGATTTCTGCCCTGTGCTGTGAATGTCAACGTGAAGAAATATAAAAAAGCGCGGGTAGACGGCGGGAGTAACTATGACTCTATAAGCGGTGCGACCAAGCCTGGACCAGCTTCGGGACCTTCTTGTGGAGAGCCACCGCTGTTGTTGTTTCCATGGGCTTCGCGCATCGAGGTTCTTGCTTCAGCCGGCAGAACAGAGGCGACTCAGAACTGGCACAGACCGGGGGAATCCGACTGTCTAATTAAAACAAAGCATTGCTAGGGCCACTGGTCGGTGCTGACGCAAGGTGATTTGTGCCCCGTGCTCTGAATGTCAACGAGAAGAAAAATAAAAAGCGCGGGTAGACGGCGGGAGTAACTATGACTCTATAAGCGATGCGACCTAGCCCGGACAGGCGTCGGGACCTTCCTGTGGAAAGCCACAGCTGTGCTAGTTTCCATGGGCTTCACGCCAGGAGGTTCTTACTTCAGCCGGCAGAACAGAGCCGACTCAGAACTGGCACAGAGCGGGGGAATCCGACTGTCTAATTAAAACAAAGCATTCCTAGGGCCGCTGGTCGGTGCTGACGCAATGGGATTTCTGCCCTGTGCTCTAAATGTCAACGTAAAGAAATATATGGAAAAGTTAGGGTAAACCGCGTGAGTAACTATAGCTCTATAAGCGGTGAAGCGGAGCCCGGACCAGCGTCGGAACCTTCCTGTAGGCACAGCAGTACTTATTTCCATGGGCTTCGCGCCTGGAGGTTCTTGCTACAGCCGGCAGAACAGAGCGGACTCAGAACTGCCACAGACCGGGAGAATCTGACTGTCTAATTAAAACAAAGCATTGCTAGGGCCGCTGGTCGCGGCTGACGCAATGTGATTTCTGCCCTGTGCTCTAAATGTCAACGTAAAGGAATATAAAGAAGCGCGGGTAAACGGAAGGATTAACTATGGCTCTATAAGCGGTGCGGCCGAACCCGGACCAGAGTCGGGACCTTCCTGTGGAAAGCCACCGCTGTTGTTTCCATGGGATTCCCGCCTGGAGGTTCTTGCCTCAGCCGGCAGAACAGAGCCGACTCAGAACTGGCACAGACCGGGGGAATCTGACTGTATAATTAAAACAAAGCATTGCTAGGGCCGCTGGTCGGTGCTGACGCAATGTGATTTCTGCCCTGTGCTCTAAATGTCAATGTAAAGAAATATTTAGAGAAGCGCGGGTAAACGGCGGGAGCAACTATAACTCTATAAGCGGTGCAGCGGAGCCTGGGCCAGCGTCGGAACCTTCCTGTGGAAAGCCACAGCTCTACTTATTTTCATGGGCTTCGCGCTTGGAGGTTCTTGCTTCAGCCGGCATAAAAGAAGCGACTCAGAACTGGCACAGACCGGGGGAATCCGACTGTCTAATTAAAACAGAGCATTGCTAGGGCCGCTGGTCGGTGCTGACGCAATGTGATTTGTGCACAGTGCTCTGAATGTCACCGTGAAGAAATATAAAAGGAGCGGGTAGACGGCGGGAGTAACTATGACTCTATAAGCGGTGCGACCGATCTCGGACCAGCGTCGGGACCTTCCTGTGGAAAGCCACCGCTGTTGTTGTTTCCATGGGCTTCGCGCATGGAGGTTCTTTCTTCAGCCGGCAGAACAGAGGCGACTCTGGACTGGCACAGACCGGGGGAATCCGACTGTGTAATTAAAACAAAGCATTGCTAGGGCCACTGGTCGGTGCTGACGCAATGTGATTTGTGCCCAGTGCTCTGAATGTCAACGTAAAGAAATATAAAAAATTGTGGGTAAACGGCGGGAGTAACTAAGACTCTATAAGCGGAGCGGCCGAGCAGGGACCAGCGTCGGGACCTTCCTGTGGAAAGCCACAGATGTGCTAGTTTCCATGGGCTTCACGCCAGGAGGTTCTTACTTCAGCCGGCAGACAGAGCCGACTCAGAACTGGCACAGACCGGGGGAATCCGACTGTCTAATTAAAACAAAGCATTGCTAGGGCCAATGGTCGGTGCTTACGCAATGTGATTTCTGCCCTGTGCTCTAAATGTCAACGTAAAAAAATATTTCGAAAAGCGCGGGTAAACGGTGGGAGTAACTATAGCTCATTAGGCTGTGCAGCGGAGCCCGGGCCAGCGTAGGAACCTTCCTGTGGAAAGCCACAGCTCTACTTATTTCCATGGGCTTCGCGCCTGGAGGTTCTTGCTTCAGCCGGGATAAAATATCGACTCAGAACTGGCACAGACTGGGGGAATCCGACTGTCTAATTAAAACAAAGCATTGCTAGGGCTGCTGGTCGGTGCTGATGCAATGTGATTTGTGCACAGTGCTCTGAATGTCAACGTGAAAAAATATAAAAAAGCGCGGGTAGACGGCGGGAGTAACTATGACTCTTTAAGCGATACGACCTAGCCCGGGCCAGCGTCGGAACCTTCCTGTGGAAAGCCACAGCTGTGCTTGTTTCCATGGGCTTCTAGCCAGGAGGTTCTTGCTTCAGCCGGCAGAAAAGAGCTGACTCAGAACTGGCACAGACAGGGGAATCTGACTGTCTAATAAAACAAAGCATTGCGAGCGCCGCTGGTCGGTGCTGACGCAATGTGATTTCTGCCCTGTGCTGTGAATGTCAACGTGAAGAAATATAAAAAAGCGCGGGTAGACGGCGGGAGTAACTATGACTCTATAAGCGGTGCGACCAAGCCTGGACCAGCTTCGGGACCTTCTTGTGGAGAGCCACCGCTGTTGTTGTTTCCATGGGCTTCGCGCATCGAGGTTCTTGCTTCAGCCGGCAGAACAGAGGCGACTCAGAACTGGCACAGACCGGGGGAATCCGACTGTCTAATTAAAACAAAGCATTGCTAGGGCCACTGGTCGGTGCTGACGCAAGGTGATTTGTGCCCCGTGCTCTGAATGTCAACGAGAAGAAAAATAAAAAGCGCGGGTAGACGGCGGGAGTAACTATGACTCTATAAGCGATGCGACCTAGCCCGGACAGGCGTCGGGACCTTCCTGTGGAAAGCCACAGCTGTGCTAGTTTCCATGGGCTTCACGCCAGGAGGTTCTTACTTCAGCCGGCAGAACAGAGCCGACTCAGAACTGGCACAGAGCGGGGGAATCCGACTGTCTAATTAAAACAAAGCATTCCTAGGGCCGCTGGTCGGTGCTGACGCAATGGGATTTCTGCCCTGTGCTCTAAATGTCAACGTAAAGAAATATATGGAAAAGTTAGGGTAAACCGCGTGAGTAACTATAGCTCTATAAGCGGTGAAGCGGAGCCCGGACCAGCGTCGGAACCTTCCTGTAGGCACAGCAGTACTTATTTCCATGGGCTTCGCGCCTGGAGGTTCTTGCTACAGCCGGCAGAACAGAGCGGACTCAGAACTGCCACAGACCGGGAGAATCTGACTGTCTAATTAAAACAAAGCATTGCTAGGGCCGCTGGTCGCGGCTGACGCAATGTGATTTCTGCCCTGTGCTCTAAATGTCAACGTAAAGGAATATAAAGAAGCGCGGGTAAACGGAAGGATTAACTATGGCTCTATAAGCGGTGCGGCCGAACCCGGACCAGAGTCGGGACCTTCCTGTGGAAAGCCACCGCTGTTGTTTCCATGGGATTCCCGCCTGGAGGTTCTTGCCTCAGCCGGCAGAACAGAGCCGACTCAGAACTGGCACAGACCGGGGGAATCTGACTGTATAATTAAAACAAAGCATTGCTAGGGCCGCTGGTCGGTGCTGACGCAATGTGATTTCTGCCCTGTGCTCTAAATGTCAATGTAAAGAAATATTTAGAGAAGCGCGGGTAAACGGCGGGAGCAACTATAACTCTATAAGCGGTGCAGCGGAGCCTGGGCCAGCGTCGGAACCTTCCTGTGGAAAGCCACAGCTCTACTTATTTTCATGGGCTTCGCGCTTGGAGGTTCTTGCTTCAGCCGGCATAAAAGAAGCGACTCAGAACTGGCACAGACCGGGGGAATCCGACTGTCTAATTAAAACAGAGCATTGCTAGGGCCGCTGGTCGGTGCTGACGCAATGTGATTTGTGCACAGTGCTCTGAATGTCACCGTGAAGAAATATAAAAGGAGCGGGTAGACGGCGGGAGTAACTATGACTCTATAAGCGGTGCGACCGATCTCGGACCAGCGTCGGGACCTTCCTGTGGAAAGCCACCGCTGTTGTTGTTTCCATGGGCTTCGCGCATGGAGGTTCTTTCTTCAGCCGGCAGAACAGAGGCGACTCTGGACTGGCACAGACCGGGGGAATCCGACTGTGTAATTAAAACAAAGCATTGCTAGGGCCACTGGTCGGTGCTGACGCAATGTGATTTGTGCCCAGTGCTCTGAATGTCAACGTAAAGAAATATAAAAAATTGTGGGTAAACGGCGGGAGTAACTAAGACTCTATAAGCGGAGCGGCCGAGCAGGGACCAGCGTCGGGACCTTCCTGTGGAAAGCCACAGATGTGCTAGTTTCCATGGGCTTCACGCCAGGAGGTTCTTACTTCAGCCGGCAGAACAGAGCCGACTCAGAACTGGCACAGACCGGGGGAATCCGACTGTCTAATTAAAACAAAGCATTGCTAGGGCCAATGGTCGGTGCTTACGCAATGTGATTTCTGCCCTGTGCTCTAAATGTCAACGTAAAAAAATATTTCGAAAAGCGCGGGTAAACGGTGGGAGTAACTATAGCTCATTAGGCTGTGCAGCGGAGCCCGGGCCAGCGTAGGAACCTTCCTGTGGAAAGCCACAGCTCTACTTATTTCCATGGGCTTCGCGCCTGGAGGTTCTTGCTTCAGCCGGGATAAAATATCGACTCAGAACTGGGACAGACTGGGGGAATCCGACTGTCTAATTAAAACAAAGCATTGCTAGGGCCGCTGGTCGGTGCTGATGCAATGTGATTTGTGCACAGTGCTCTGAATGTCAACGTGAAGAAATATAAAAAAGCGCGGGTAGACGGCGGGAGTAACTATGACTCTTTAAGCGATACGACCTAGCCCGGGCCAGCGTCGGAACCTTCCTGTGGAAAGCCACAGCTGTGCTTGTTTCCATGGGCTTCTAGCCAGGAGGTTCTTGCTTCAGCCGGCAGAAAAGAGCTGACTCAGAACTGGCACAGACCGGGGAATCTGACTGTCTAATAAAACAAAGCATTGCGAGCGCCGCTGGTCGGTGCTGACGCAATGTGATTTCTGCCCTGTGCTCTGAATGTCAAGGTGAAGAAATATAAAAAAGCGCGGGTAGACGGCGGGAGTAACTATGACTCTATAAGCGGTGCGACCAAGCCTGGACCAGCTTCGGGACCTTCTTATGGAGAGCCACCGCTGTTGTTGTTTCCATGGGCTTCGCGCATCGAGGTTCTTGCTTCAGCCGGCAGAACAGAGGCGACTCAGAACTGGCACAGACCGGGGGAATCCGACTGTCTAATTAAAACAAAGCATTGCTAGGGCCACTGGTCGGTGCTGACGCAAGGTGATTTGTGCCCCGTGCTCTGAATGTCAACGAGAAGAAAAATAAAAAGCGCGGGTAGACGGCGGGAGTAACTATGACTCTATAAGCGATGCGACCTAGCCCGGACAGGCGTCGGGACCTTCCTGTGGAAAGCCACAGCTGTGCTAGTTTCCATGGGCTTCACGCCAGGAGGTTCTTACTTCAGCCGGCAGAACAGAGCCGACTCAGAACTGGCACAGAGCGGGGGAATCCGACTGTCTAATTAAAACAAAGCATTCCTAGGGCCGCTGGTCGGTGCTGACGCAATGGGATTTCTGCCCTGTGCTCTAAATGTCAACGTAAAGAAATATATGGAAAAGCGTGGGTAAACCGCGTGAGTAACTATAGCTCTATAAGCGGTGAAGCGGAGCCCGGACCAGCGTCGGAACCTTCCTGTAGGCACAGCAGTACTTATTTCCATGGGCTTCGCGCCTGGAGGTTCTTGCTACAGCCGGCAGAACAGAGCGGACTCAGAACTGCCACAGACCGGGAGAATCTGACTGTCTAATTAAAACAAAGCATTGCTAGGGCCGCTGGTCGCGGCTGACGCAATGTGATTTCTGCCCTGTGCTCTAAATGTCAACGTAAAGGAATATAAAGAAGCGCGGGTAAACGGAAGGATTAACTATGGCTCTATAAGCGGTGCGGCCGAACCCGGACCAGAGTCGGGACCTTCCTGTGGAAAGCCACCGCTGTTGTTTCCATGGGATTCCCGCCTGGAGGTTCTTGCCTCAGCCGGCAGAACAGAGCCGACTCAGAACTGGCACAGACCGGGGGAATCTGACTGTATAATTAAAACAAAGCATTGCTAGGGCCGCTGGTCGGTGCTGACGCAATGTGATTTCTGCCCTGTGCTCTAAATGTCAATGTAAAGAAATATTTAGAGAAGCGCGGGTAAACGGCGGGAGCAACTATAACTCTATAAGCGGTGCAGCGGAGCGGGCCAGCGTCGGAACCTTCCTGTGGAAAGCCACAGCTCTACTTATTTTCATGGGCTTCGCGCTTGGAGGTTCTTGCTTCAGCCGGCATAAAAGAAGCGACTCAGAACTGGCACAGACCGGAGGAATCCGACTGTCTAATTAAAACAGAGCATTGCTAGGGCCGCTGGTCGGTGCTGACGCAATGTGATTTGTGCACAGTGCTCTGAATGTCACCGTGAAGAAATATAAAAGGAGCGGGTAGACGGCGGGAGTAACTATGACTCTATAAGCGGTGCGACCGATCTCGGACCAGCGTCGGGACCTTCCTGTGGAAAGCCACCGCTGTTGTTGTTTCCATGGGCTTCGCGCATGGAGGTTCTTTCTTCAGCCGGCAGAACAGAGGCGACTCTGGACTGGCACAGACCGGGGGAATCCGACTGTGTAATTAAAACAAAGCATTGCTAGGGCCACTGGTCGGTGCTGACGCAATGTGATTTGTGCCCAGTGCTCTGAATGTCAACGTAAAGAAATATAAAAAATTGTGGGTAAACGGCGGGAGTAACTATGGCCCTATAAGTGGTGCGGCCTAGCCCGGACCAGCGTCGGGACCTTCCTGTGGAAAGCCACAGCTGTGCTAGTTTCCATGGGCTTCGCGCCTGGAGGTTCTTGCTTCGGCTGGCTGAAAAGAGCCGACTCAGAACTGGCACAGACCGGGGGAATCCGACTGTGTAATTAAAACGAAGCATTGCGAGCGCCGCTGGTCGGTGCTATCGCAATGTGATTTCTGCCCTGTGCTCTGAATGTCAACGTGAAGTCAACGTGCTCTGAATGTCAAAGAAGCGTGGGTAGACGGTGGGAGTAACTAAGACTCTATAAGCGGAGCGGCCGAGCAGGGACCAGCGTCGGGACCTTCCTGTGGAAAGCCACAGATGTGCTAGTTTCCATGGGCTTCACGCCAGGAGGTTCTTACTTCAGCCGGCAGAACAGAGCCGACTCAGAACTGGCACAGACCGGGGGAATCCGACTGTCTAATTAAAACAAAGCATTGCTAGGGCCAATGGTCGGTGCTTACGCAATGTGATTTCTGCCCTGTGCTCTAAATGTCAACGTAAAAAAATATTTCGAAAAGCGCGGGTAAACGGTGGGAGTAACTATAGCTCATTAGGCTGTGCAGCGGAGCCCGGGCCAGCGTAGGAACCTTCCTGTGGAAAGCCACAGCTCTACTTATTTCCATGGGCTTCGCGCCTGGAGGTTCTTGCTTCAGCCGGGATAAAATATCGACTCAGAACTGGGACAGACTGGGGGAATCCGACTGTCTAATTAAAACAAAGCATTGCTAGGGCCGCTGGTCGGTGCTGATGCAATGTGATTTGTGCACAGTGCTCTGAATGTCAACGTGAAGAAATATAAAAAAGCGCGGGTAGACGGCGGGAGTAACTATGACTCTTTAAGCGATACGACCTAGCCCGGGCCAGCGTCGGAACCTTCCTGTGGAAAGCCACCGCTGTTGTTGTTTCCATGGGCTTCCCGCCTGGAGGTTCTTGCCTCAGCCGGCAGAACAGAGCCGACTCACAACTGGCACAGACCGGGGGAATCCGACTGTGTAATTAAAACAAAGCATTGCTAGGGCCACTGGTCGGTGCTGACGCAATGTGATTTCTGCCCTGTGCTCTGAATGTCAAGGTGAAGAAATATAAAAAGCGCGGGTAGACGGCGGGAGTAACTATGACTCTATAAGCGGTGCGACCAAGCCTGGACCAGCTTCGGGACCTTCTTGTGGAGAGCCACCGCTGTTGTTGTTTCCATGGGCTTCGCGCATCGAGGTTCTTGCTTCAGCCGGCAGAACAGAGGCGACTCAGAACTGGCACAGACCGGGGGAATCCGACTGTCTAATTAAAACAAAGCATTGCTAGGGCCACTGGTCGGTGCTGACGCAAGGTGATTTGTGCCCCGTGCTCTGAATGTCAACGAGAAGAAAAATAAAAAGCGCGGGTAGACGGCGGGAGTAACTATGACTCTATAAGCGATGCGACCTAGCCCGGACAGGCGTCGGGACCTTCCTGTGGAAAGCCACAGCTGTGCTAGTTTCCATGGGCTTCACGCCAGGAGGTTCTTACTTCAGCCGGCAGAACAGAGCCGACTCAGAACTGGCACAGAGCGGGGGAATCCGACTGTCTAATTAAAACAAAGCATTCCTAGGGCCGCTGGTCGGTGCTGACGCAATGGGATTTCTGCCCTGTGCTCTAAATGTCAACGTAAAGAAATATATGGAAAAGCGTGGGTAAACCGCGTGAGTAACTATAGCTCTATAAGCGGTGAAGCGGAGCCCGGACCAGCGTCGGAACCTTCCTGTAGGCACAGCAGTACTTATTTCCATGGGCTTCGCGCCTGGAGGTTCTTGCTACAGCCGGCAGAACAGAGCGGACTCAGAACTGCCACAGATCGGGAGAATCTGACTGTCTAATTAAAACAAAGCATTGCTAGGGCCGCTGGTCGGTGCTGACGCAATGTGATTTCTGCCCCGTGCTCTAAATGTCAACGTAAAGAAATATACGGAAAAGCGCGGGTAAACGGCGGGAGTAACTATGGCTCTATAGGCGGTGCGGCCGAGCCTGGACCAGCGTCGGGACCTTCCTGTGGAAAGCCACCACTGTTGTTGTTTCCATGGGCTTCGCGCATGGAGGTTCTTGCTTCAGCCAGCATAACTGAAGCGACTCAGAACTGGCACAGACCGGTGGAATTCGACTGTCTAATTAAAACAAAGCATTGCTAGGGCCGCTGGTTCGTGCTGACGCAATGTGATTTGTGCCCAGTGCTCTGAATGTCAACGTGAAGAAATATAAAAAAGCGCGGTTAGACGGCTGGAGTAACTATGACTCTGTAAGCGGAGCGACCGAGCCCAGACCAGCGTCGGGACCTTCCTGTGGAAAGCCACCGCTGTTGTTGTTTCCATGGGCTTCGCACATGGAGGTTCTTGCTTCAGCCGGCAGAACAGAGGCGACTCAGAACTGGCACAGACTGGGGGAATCCGACTGTCTAATTAAAACAAAGCATTGCTAGGGCCGCTGGTTGGTGCTGACGCAATGTGATTCGTGCCCAGTGCTCTGAATGTCAACGCGTAGAAATATAAAAAAGCGCGGGTAGACGGCGGAAGTAACTATGACTCTATACGCGGTACGACCTAGCTCGGACCCGCGTCGGGACCTTCCTGTGGAAAGCCACTGCTGTTGTTGTTTCCATGGGCTTCGCGCATGGAGGTTCTTGCTAGAGCCGGCAGAACAGAGCGGACCCAGAACTGGCACAGACCGGGGGAATCTGACTGTCTAATTAAAACAAAGCATTGCTAGGGCCGCTGGTTGGTGCTGACGCAATGTGATTCGTGCCCAGTGCTCTGAATGTCAACGTGAAGAAATATAAAAAAGCGCGGGTATACGGCGGGAGTAACAATGGCTCTATAAGCGGTGCGGCCGAACCCGGACCGAGTCAGGACCTTCCTGTGGAAAGCCACCGCTGTTGTTTCCATGGGCTTCCCGGCAGGAGGTTCTTGCCTCAGCCGGCAGAACCGAGCCCACTCAGAACTGGCACAGACCGTTGGAACCCGACTGTCTACTTAAAACAAAGCATTGCTAGGGCCGCTGGTCGGTGCTGACGGAATGTGATTTCTGCCCTGTGCTCTAAATGTCAACGTGAAGAAATATAAAAAAGCTCGGGTAGACGGCGAGAGTAACTATGACTCTATAAGCGGTGCGGCCTAGCCCGGACTAGCGTCGGGACCTTCCTGTGGATAGCCACAGCTGTGCTTGTTTCCATGGGCTTCGCGCCTGGAGGTTCTTGCTTCGGCTGGCTTAAAAGAGCCGACTCAGAACTGGCACAGACCGGGGGAGTCCGACTGTCTAATTAAAACAGAGCATTGCGAGCGCCGCTGGTCGGTGCTAACGCAATGTGATTTCTGCTCTGTGCTCTGAATGTCAACGTGAAGAAATATAAAGAAGCGTGGCTAGACGGCAGGAGTAACTAAGACTATAAGCGGAGCGGCCGAGCAGGGACCAGCGTCGGGACCTTCCTGTGGAAAGCCACCGCTGTTGTTTCCATGGGCTTCCCATCTGGAGGTTCTTGCCTCAGCCGGCAGAACAGAGCCGACTCAGAACTGGCACAGACCGTTGGAACCCGACTGTCTACTTAAAACAAAGCATTGCTAGGGCCGCTGGTCGGTGCTGACGCAATGTGATTTCTGCCCTGTGCTCTAAATGTCAACGTGAAGAAATATAAAAAAGCTCAGGTAGACGGCGAGAGTAACTATGGCTCTATAAGCTGTGCAAGCGAACCCGGACCGGATTCGGGACCTTCCTGTGGAAAGCCACCGCTGTTGTTTCCATTGGATTCCCGCCTGGAGGTTCTTGCCTCAGCCGGAAGAACAGAGCCGACTCAGAACTGGCACAGACTGGGGGAATCCGACTGTCTAATTAAAACAAAGCATTGCTAGGGCCGCTGGTTGGTGCTGACGCAATGTGATTCGTGCCCAGTGCTCTGAATGTCAACGCGTAGAAATATAAAAAAGCGCGGGTAGACGGCGGAAGTAACTATGACTCTATACGCGGTACGACCTAGCTCGGACCCGCGTCGGGACCTTCCTGTGGAAAGCCACTGCTGTTGTTGTTTCCATGGGCTTCGCGCATGGAGGTTCTTGCTAGAGCCGGCAGAACAGAGTGGACCCAGAACTGGCACAGACCGGGGGAATCTGACTGTCTAATTAAAACAAAGCATTGCTAGGGCCGCTGGTTGGTGCTGACGCAATGTGATTCGTGCCCAGTGCTCTGAATGTCAACGTGAAGAAATATAAAAAAGCGCGGGTATACGGCGGGAGTAACTATGGCTCTATAAGCGGTGCGGCCGAACCCGGACCGAGTCAGGACCTTCCTGTGGAAAGCCACCGCTGTTGTTTCCATGGGCTTCCCGGCAGGAGGTTCTTGCCTCAGCCGGCAGAACCGAGCCCACTCAGAACTGGCACAGACCGTTGGAACCCGACTGTCTACTTAAAACAAAGCATTGCTAGGGCCGCTGGTCGGTGCTGACGGAATGTGATTTCTGCCCTGTGCTCTAAATGTCAACGTGAAGAAATATAAAAAAGCTCGGGTAGACGGCGAGAGTAACTATGACTCTATAAGCGGTGCGGCCTAGCCCGGACTAGCGTCGGGACCTTCCTGTGGATAGCCACAGCTGTGCTTGTTTCCATGGGCTTCGCGCCTGGAGGTTCTTGCTTCGGCTGGCTTAAAAGAGCCGACTCAGAACTGGCACAGACCGGGGGAGTCCGACTGTCTAATTAAAACAGAGCATTGCGAGCGCCGCTGGTCGGTGCTAACGCAATGTGATTTCTGCTCTGTGCTCTGAATGTCAACGTGAAGAAATATAAAGAAGCGTGGGTAGACGGCAGGAGTAACTAAGACTATAAGCGGAGCGGCCGAGCAGGGAGCAGCGTCGGGACCTTCCTGTGGAAAGCCACCGCTGTTGTTTCCATGGGCTTCCCATCTGGAGGTTCTTGCCTCAGCCGGCAGAACAGAGCCGACTCAGAACTGGCACAGACCGTTGGAACCCGACTGTCTACTTAAAACAAAGCATTGCTAGGGCCGCTGGTCGGTGCTGACGCAATGTGATTTCTGCCCTGTGCTCTAAATGTCAACGTGAAGAAATATAAAAAAGCTCAGGTAGACGGCGAGAGTAACTATGGCTCTATAAGCTGTGCGGGCGAACCCGGACCAGATTCGGGACCTTCCTGTGGAAAGCCACCGCTGTTGTTTCCATGGGCTTCGCGCATGGAGGTTCTTGCTACAGCCGGCAGAACAGAGCGGACCCAGAACTGGCACAGACCGGGGGAATCTGACTGTCTAATTAAAACAAAGCATTGCTAGGGCCGCTGGTCGGTGCTGACGCAATGGGATTTCTGCCCTGTGCTCTAAATGTCAACGTAAAGAAATATATGGAAAAGCGTGGGTAAACCGCGTGAGTAACTATAGCTCTATAAGCGGTGCAGCGGAGCCCGGACCAGCGTCGGAACCTTCCTGTGGAAATCCACAGCTGTGCTTATTTCCATGGGCTTCGCTCCTGGAGGTTCTTGCCTCAGCCGGCAGAACAGAGCCGACTCAGAACTGGCACAGACCAGGCGAACCCGACTGTCTAATTAAAACAAAGCATTGCTAGGGCCGCTGGCCGGTGCTGACGCAATGTGATTTGTGCCCAGTGCTCTGAATGTCAACGTGAAGAAATATAAAAAAGCGCGGGTAGACGGCTGGAGTAACTATGACTCTATAAGCGGTACGACCTAGCCCGGACCCGCGTCGGGACCTTCCTGTGGAAAGCCACCGCTGTTGTTGTTTCCATGGGCTTCGCGCATGGAGGTTCTTGCTACAGCCGGCAGAACAGAGCGGACCCAGAACTGGCACAGACCGGGGGAATCTGACTGTTTAATTAAAACAAAGCATTGCTAGGGCCGCTGGTCGGTGCTGACGCAATGTGATTTCTGCCCTGTGCTCTAAATGTCAACTTAAAGAAATATACGGAAAAGCGCGGGTAAACGGCGGGAGTAACTATAGCATTATAAGTAGTGCTGCGGAGCCCGGACCAGCGTCGGAACCTTCCTGTAGGCACAGCTGTACTTATTTCCATGGGCTTCGCGCCTGGAGGTTCTTGCTACAGCCGGCAGAACAGAGCGGACTCAGAACTGCCACAGACCGGGAGAATCTGACTGTCTAATTAAAACAAAGCATTGCTAGGGCCGCTGGTCGCGGCTGACGCAATGTGATTTGTGCCCAGTGCTCTGAATGTCAAGGTGAAGAAATATAAAAAAGAGCGGGTAGACGGCGGGAGTAACTATAACTCTATAAGCGTGCGGCCGAACCCGGACCGAGTCAGGACCTTCCTGTGGAAAGCCACCGCTGTTGTTTCAATGCGCTTCCCGCCTGGAGGTTCTTGCCTCAGCCGGCAGAACAGAGCCGACTCAGAACTGGCACAGACCGTTGGAACCCGACTGTCTACTTAAAACAAAGCATTGCTAGGGCCGCTGGTTGGCGCTGACGCAATGTGATTCGTGCCCAGTGCTCTGAATGTCAACGCGAAGAAATATAAAAAAGCGCGGGTAGAGGCGGGAGAAACTATAACTCTATAAGCGGTACGACCTAGCCCGGACGCGCGTCGGGACCTTCCTGTGGAAAGCCACTGCTGTTGTTGTATCCATGGGCTTCGTGTATGGAGGTTCTTGCTTCAGCCGGCATAACAGAAGCGACTCAGAACTGGCACAGACCGGGGGAATCCGACTGTCTAATTAAAACAAAGCATTGCTAGGGCCACTGGTCGGTGCTGACGCAAGGTGATTTGTGCCCCGTGCTCTGAATGTCAACGAGAAGAAAAATAAAAAGCGCGGGTAGACGGCGGGAGTAACTATGACTCTATAAGCGATGCGACCTAGCCCGGACAGGCGTCGGGACCTTCCTGTGGAAAGCCACAGCTGTGCTAGTTTCCATGGGCTTCACGCCAGGAGGTTCTTACTTCAGCCGGCAGAACAGAGCCGACTCAGAACTGGCACAGAGCGGGGGAATCCGACTGTCTAATTAAAACAAAGCATTCCTAGGGCCGCTGGTCGGTGCTGACGCAATGGGATTTCTGCCCTGTGCTCTAAATGTCAACGTAAAGAAATATATGGAAAAGCGTGGGTAAACCGCGTGAGTAACTATAGCTCTATAAGCGGTGAAGCGGAGCCCGGACCAGCGTCGGAACCTTCCTGTAGGCACAGCAGTACTTATTTCCATGGGCTTCGCGCCTGGAGGTTCTTGCTACAGCCGGCAGAACAGAGCGGACTCAGAACTGCCACAGACCGGGAGAATCTGACTGTCTAATTAAAACAAAGCATTGCTAGGGCCGCTGGTCGCGGCTGACGCAATGTGATTTCTGCCCTGTGCTCTAAATGTCAACGTCATCATCATCATCATCATCATCATCACCAGCCTGTCTACGCCCACTGCAGGGCAAAGGCCTCTCCCATTATTCTCCAATTACCTCGGTCCTGTGGCAACTGTGACCAATTTATCCCCGCAAACTTCTTAATCTCATCTGCCCATCTAACTTTCTGCCGCCCCCTGCAGCGCTTGCCTTCTCTAGGGATCCACTCTGTTACCCTTAATGACCAGCGGTTATCTTGCCTTCGCATTACATGCCCTGCCCAAGTCCATTTCTTCTTCTTAATTTCTACTAATATGTCTTTAACACCAGTTTGCTCCCTGACCCACTCCGCTCTCTTCTTGTCCCTTAATGTTACACCTATCATTTTCCGCTCCATTGCCCGCTGAGTCGTTCTCAATTTAAGTTGAACCCTCATAGTGAGCCTCCAAGTTTCTGCCCCGTAGGTGAGTACCGGTAAGATGCAGCTGTCATACACTTTCTTCTTCAACGACAATGGTAGGCTGCTATTCATTATCTGAGAATGTCTGCCATATGCACCCCACCCCATTCTGATCCTTCTAATTATCTCTGCCTCATGGTTGGGATCTGGGGTCACAACTTGGCCTAAGTATAAATATTCGCTTACCACTTCCACTGCCTCGCCATCTATCTCAAACTGCTGTGCTGTCCCGAGGTTATTGATCATTACTTTAGTTTTCTGCATATTAATTTTCAGGCCCACGGTTCTACTCTGTTCGCCCACTGCGGAAAGCATGCTTTGCAATTCGTCCCCCGAGTTACTTAGCAAGGCAACGTCATCAGCAAATCTGAGGTTACTGAGGTATTCTCCATTAACCCTTACTCCCACCTGTTCCCAATCCAACGTTCTGAATACTTCTTGTAAGCATGCTGTGAATAACATTGGAGAGATTGTGTCTCCTTGTCTGACACCCTTCCTTATAGGTATTTTACTGCTCTCCTTATGGAGGATGATGGTAGCTGTAGACCCATTATAGATATCCTCTAGTATTCTTACATAATGCTCATCTACCCCCTGGTTCCGTAATGCCTGAATGACTGCTAGGGTTTCGACCGAGTCAAATGCTTTCTCATAATCTATGAAGGCTATATATAGGGGTTGAGTATACTCAGCGCACTTCTCTATCACCTGATTGATCGTGTGAATATGGTCCATTGTTGAATAACCTTTACGGAACCCTGCTTGTTCTTTAGGTTGACTGAAATCTAAGGCTGCAGAAATTCGGTTAGCGATTACCTTGGTAAATACCTTGTAGACGACTGACAGTAAGCTGATCGGCCTGTAGTTTTTCAAGTCCTTCATGTCGCCTTTCTTATGGATTAGGATGATGTTCGCGTTCTTCCAAGATTCCGGTACCATTGCGGTCATTAGGCATTGCGTATACAGGTTTGCCAGTTTTTTAAGTACAATTTCTCCGCCATCCTTCAAGAGGTCTGCTGTTATCTGATCCTCACCAGGTGCTTTGCCCCCTTTCATTTCTTTCAAAGCCTTCCTTACTTCTTCGGTCGTTACTGGTGGGATGTCTATCTCCTCTGAACTACTGTCTCGTTCGGCATTATCCTGTATGTCCCGGCTACTGTACAGATCCGTACAGAACTCCTCGGCTACTGTGACTATTTTATCCCTATTTGTGATGACATTGCCTTGCTTATCCTTAAGTGCATACATCTGATTTTTCCCCACGCCAAGACGTCTCTTTACTGCTTTCAGGCTACCTCCGTTCTTTACAGCGTATTCGATCCTCTCCATATTATACTTCCGTATGTCAGCTGTCTTGCGCTTATTGATTAACTTCGAGAGCTCTGCTAGTTCTATTCTGTCAGCTGCGGTAGAGATTCTCATGGTTTGCCGTTTCCTGATTAGATCTTTCGTCTCCTGTGAAAGTTTACCAGTATCCTGTCTAGCCATAGTGCCCCCGACTTCTACTGCACACTCCGTGAGAATGCGTGTAAGGTTGTCGCTGGCTTCCTGTGTCGTAAGCTCGGCTTCCTCGTTAAGGGCGGAATATCGGTTCTGCAGCGCGATCCTGAATTCTTCTACTTTACGTCTTACTGTTTGCTCATTTATCGGCTTCTTTCGTACTAGCTTGTTGCGGTCCCTCCTCAACTCTAGCCTAATTCGAGATCTTACCATACGGTGGTCACTACACCTTACCCTTCCGAGCACTTCCACATCCTGCACGACGCCAGGGTTATCGCATAATATGAAGTCTATTTCATTTTTGTGCTCCCCATTCGGGCTCCTCCAGGTCCACTTCCGACTCTCCCGTTTACAGAAGAAGGTATTCATTATGCGTAGGTTATTCCGTTCTGCAAACTCAACTAGTAGGTCCCCCCTGCTATTTCTACAGCCCAGACCATAGTTCCCAACTGCCTTGTCTCCAGCCTGATTCTTGCCTACTTTAGCATTGAAGTCCCCCATAACTACAGTATACTGCGTTTTTACTTTAGCCATTGCCGATTCCACATCTTCATAGAAGCGTTATACTACTTGGTCGTCGTGGCTGGATGTGGGCGCGTAGCCCTGCACCACCTTGAGTTTGTACCTCTTATTGAGCCTAATTACAAGAGCTGCTACCCTTTCGTTAATGCTGTAGTATTCGTCTATGTTGCCAGCTATGCTTTTATTGACTAGAAATCCCACTCCCAGTTCTCTTCTGTCCTCTAGACCACGGTAACATAAGACGTGTCCATTTTTCAGCACCGTAAAGGCTTCGCCTGCCCTCCTAACCTCGCTAAGCCCTATTACATCCCATTTAATGCCCTCTAATTCCTCGAACAACACCTCGAGACTTGCTTCGCTAGATAAGGTTCGCACGTTAAACGTTGCCAGGTTCAGATTCCATTGGCGGCCTGTCCGGATCCAGTGATTCTTAGCACCCTCTGCTGCGTCACAGGTCTGACCGCCGCCGTGGTCAGTCGCTTCGCAGCCGCTGGGGACTGAGGGCCGAGGGTTTGTTGGCGTATTCATGGGAGGTTGTGGCCGGTACTACACCAGGGTGGCCAATCCTGCTCTGGTGAGGGAGTGCATTACCGGCAATGGTCGCCGGGGTCAGGCCGCACCCCAAGCCCCTTTGTGCAATTCCATCAATACGCGGATTTTCTTTTTTTTTTTTTTTTTTTTTTTTAATCCGGTGGGAATTGTCCGGCACCGGGATTCGAACCACGGTCCTTCTGCACGCGAGGCGGGTGTTCTACCTCTACGCCATCGCTGCATCTCTACGCCATCGCTGCATCAATGTCAACGTAAAGGAATATAAAGAAGCGCGGGTAAACGGAGGGAGTAACTATGGCTCTATAAGCGGTGCGGCCGAACCCGGACCAGAGTCGGGACCTTCCGCTGGTCGCGGCTGACGCAATGTGATTTCTGCCCTGTGCTCTAAATGTCAATGTAAAGAAATATTTAGAGAAGCGCGGGTAAACGGCGGGAGCAACTATAACTCTATAAGCGGTGCAGCGGAGCCTGGGCCAGCGTCGGAACCTTCCTGTGGAAAGCCACAGCTCTACTTATTTTCATGGGCTTCGCGCTTGGAGGTTCTTGCTTCAGCCGGCATAAAAGAAGCGACTCAGAACTGGCACAGACCGGGGGAATCCGACTGTCTAATTAAAACAGAGCATTGCTAGGGCCGCTGGTCGGTGCTGACGCAATGTGATTTGTGCACAGTGCTCTGAATGTCACCGTGAAGAAATATAAAAGGAGCGGGTAGACGGCGGGAGTAACTATGACTCTATAAGCGGTGCGACCGATCTCGGACCAGCGTCGGGACCTTCCTGTGGAAAGCCACCGCTGTTGTTGTTTCCATGGGCTTCGCGCATGGAGGTTCTTTCTTCATCCGGCAGAACAGAGGCGACTCTGGACTGGCACAGACCGGGGGAATCCGACTGTCTAATTAAAACAAAGCATTGCTAGGGCCACTGGTCGGTGCTGACGCAATGTGATTTGTGCCCAGTGCTCTGAATGTCAACGTAAAGAAATATAAAAAATTGTGGGTAAACGGCGGGAGTAACTAAGACTCTATAAGCGGAGCGGCCGAGCAGGGACCAGCGTCGGGACCTTCCTGTGGAAAGCCACAGATGTGCTAGTTTCCATGGGCTTCACGCCAGGAGGTTCTTACTTCAGCCGGCAGAACAGAGCCGACTCAGAACTGGCACAGACCGGGGGAATCCGACTGTCTAATTAAAACAAAGCATTGCTAGGGCCAATGGTCGGTGCTTACGCAATGTGATTTCTGCCCTGTGCTCTAAATGTCAACGTAAAAAATATTTCGAAAAGCGCGGGTAAACGGTGGGAGTAACTATAGCTCATTATGCTGTGCAGCGGAGCCCGGGCCAGCGTAGGAACCTTCCTGTGGAAAGCCACAGCTCTACTTATTTCCATGGGCTTCGCGCCTGGAGGTTCTTGCTTCAGCCGGGATAAAATATCGACTCAGAACTGGCACAGACTGGGGGAATCCGACTGTCTAATTAAAACAAAGCATTGCTAGGGCCGCTGGTCGGTGCTGATGCAATGTGATTTGTGCACAGTGCTCTGAATGTCAACGTGAAGAAATATAAAAAAGCGCGGGTAGACGGCGGGAGTAACTATGACTCTTTAAGCGATACGACCTAGCCCGGGCCAGCGTCGGAACCTTCCTGTGGAAAGCCACAGCTGTGCTTGTTTCCATGGGCTTCTAGCCAGGAGGTTCTTGCTTCAGCTGTCAGAAAAGAGCTGACTCAGAACTGGCACAGACCGGGGAATCTGACTGTCTAATAAAACAAAGCATTGCGAGCGCCGCTGGTCGGTGCTGACGCAATGTGATTTCTGCCCTGTGCTCTGAATGTCAAGGTGAAGAAATATAAAAAAGCGCGGGTAGACGGCGGGAGTAACTATGACTCTATAAGCGGTGCGACCAAGCCTGGACCAGCTTCGGGACCTTCTTGTGGAGAGCCACCGCTGTTGTTGTTTCCATGGGCTTCGGGCATCGAGGTTCTTGCTTCAGCCGGCAGAACAGAGGCGACTCAGAACTGGCACAGACCGGGGGAATCCGACTGTCTAATTAAAACAAAGCATTGCTAGGGCCACTGGTCGGTGCTGACGCAAGGTGATTTGTGCCCCGTGCTCTGAATGTCAACGAGAAGAAAAATAAAAAGAGCGGGTAGACGGCGGGAGTAACTATGACTCTATAAGCGATGCGACCTAGCCCGGACAGGCGTCGGGACCTTCCTGTGGAAAGCCACAGCTGTGCTAGTTTCCATGGGCTTCACGCCAGGAGGTTCTTACTTCAGCCGGCAGAACAGAGCCGACTCAGAACTGGCACAGAGCAGGGGAATCCGACTGTCTAATTAAAACAAAGCATTCCTAGGGCCGCTGGTCGGTGCTGACGCAATGGGATTTCTGCCCTGTGCTCTAAATGTCAACGTAAAGAAATATATGGAAAAGCGTGGGTAAACCGCGTGAGTAACTATAGCTCTATAAGCGGTGAAGCGGAGCCCGGACCAGCGTCGGAACCTTCCTGTAGGCACAGCAGTACTTATTTCCATGGGCTTCGCGCCTGGAGGTTCTTGCTACAGCCGGCAGAACAGAGCGGACTCAGAACTGCCACAGATCGGGAGAATCTGACTGTCTAATTAAAACAAAGCATTGCTAGGGCCGCTGGTCGGTGCTGACGCAATGTGATTTCTGCCCCGTGCTCTAAATGTCAACGTAAAGAAATATACGGAAAAGCGCGGGTAAACGGCGGGAGTAACTATGGCTCTATAGGCGGTGCGGCCGAGCCTGGACCAGCGTCGGGACCTTCCTGTGGAAAGCCACCACTGTTGTTGTTTCCATGGGCTTCGCGCATGGAGGTTCTTGCTTCAGCCAGCATAACTGAAGCGACTCAGAACTGGCACAGACCGGTGGAATTCGACTGTCTAATTAAAACAAAGCATTGCTAGGGCCGCTGGTTCGTGCTTACGCAATGTGATTTGTGCCCAGTGCTCTGAATGTCAACGTGAAGAAATATAAAAAAGCGCGGGTAGACGGCGGGAGTAACTATGGCTCTATAAGTGGTGCGGCGTAGCCCGGACTAGCGTCGGGACCTTCCTGTGGAAAGCCACAGCTGTGCTTGTTTCCATGGGCTTCACGCCTGGAGGTTCTCGCTTCGGCTGGCTGAAAAGAGCCGACTCACAACTGGCACAGACCGGGGGAATCCGACTGTCTAATTAAAACAAAGCATTGCGAGCGCCGCTGGTCGCGGCTGACGCAATGTGATTTGTGCCCAGTGCTCTGAATGTCAAGGTGCAGAAATATAAAAAGCGCGGGTAGACGGCGGGAGTAACTATGGCTCTATAAGTGGTGCGGCGTAGCCCGGACCAGAGTCGGGACCTTCCTGTGGAAAGCCACCGCTGTTGTTGTTTCCATGGGCTTCCCGCCTGGAGGTTCTTGCCTCAGCCGGCAGAACAGAGCCGACTCACAACTGGCACAGACCGGGGGAATCCGACTGTCTAATTAAAACAAAGCATTGCGAGCGCCGCTGGTCGCGGCTGACGCAATGTGATTTGTGCCCAGTGCTCTGAATGTCAA
The DNA here is from genome assembly GCF_048455015.1 of Haemaphysalis longicornis. Classification (NCBI taxonomy): domain Eukaryota; kingdom Metazoa; phylum Arthropoda; class Arachnida; order Ixodida; family Ixodidae; genus Haemaphysalis; species Haemaphysalis longicornis. Next base: position 204,085,881 of record NW_027526407.1, on the reverse strand, counting down.
GCTGCAGAAATATAAAAAGCGCGGGTAGACGGCGGGAGTAACTATGACTCTATAAGCGGTGCGACCGAGTCCGGACCAGCGTCGGGACATTCCTGTGGAAAGCCACAGCTGTGCTTGTTTCCATGGGCTTCTAGCCAGGAGGTTCTTGCTTCATCCGGCAGAAAAGAGCTGACACAGAACTGGCACAGACCGGGGAATCTGACTGTCTAATAAAACAAAGCATTGCGAGCGCCGGTGGTCGGGGCTGACGCAATGTGATTTCTGACCTGTGCTCTAAATGTCAACGTGAAGAAATATAAAAAAGCGCGGGTAAACGGTGGGAGTAACTATGGCTCTAAAAGCGGTGCGGCCGAACACGGACCGAGTCAGGACCTCCCTGTGGAAAGCCACCGCTGTTCTTTCCATGGGCTTCCCGCCTGGAGGTTCTTGCCTTAGCCGGCCGAACAGAGCCGACTCAGAACTGGCACAGACCGTTGAAACCCGACTGTCTACTTAAAACAAAGCATTGCTATTGCCGCTGGTCGGTGCTGACGCAATGTGATTTCTGCCCTGTGCTCTAAATGTCAACGTGAAGAATTATAAAAAAGCTCGGGTAGACGGCGAGAGTAACTATGACTCTATAAGCGGTGCGGCCTAGCCCGGACTAGCGTCGGGACCTTCCTGTGGAAAGCCACAGCTGTGCTTGTTTCCATGGGCTTCGCGCCAGGAGGTTCTTGCTTCAGCCGGCAGAAAAGAGCTGACACAGAACTGGCACAGACCGGGGAATCTGACTGTCTAATAAAACAAAGCATTGCGAGCGCCGGTGGTCGGGGCTGACGCAATGTGATTTCTGACCTGTGCTCTAAATGTCAACGTGAAGAAATATAAAAAAGCGCGGGTAAACGGTGGGAGTAACTATGGCTCTAAAAGCGGTGCGGCCGAACACGGACCGAGTCAGGACCTCCCTGTGGAAAGCCACCGCTGTTCTTTCCATGGGCTTCCCGCCTGGAGGTTCTTGCCTTAGCCGGCCGAACAGAGCCGACTCAGAACTGGCACAGACCGTTGAAACCCGACTGTCTACTTAAAACAAAGCATTGCTATTGCCGCTGGTCGGTGCTGACGCAATGTGATTTCTGCCCTGTGCTCTAAATGTCAACGTGAAGAATTATAAAAAAGCTCGGGTAGACGGCGAGAGTAACTATGACTCTATAAGCGGTGCGGCCTAGCCCGGACTAGCGTCGGGACCTTCCTGTGGAAAGCCACAGCTGTGCTTGTTTCCATGGGCTTCGCGCCAGGAGGTTCTTGCTTCAGCCGGCAGAAAAGAGCTGACTAAGAACTGGCACAGACCGGGAAATCAAATTAATTAAACCAAAGCATTGCGAGCGGCGCTGGTCGGTGCTCACGCAATGTGATTTCTGACCTGTGCTCTAAATGTCAACGTGAAGAAATATAAAAAAGCGCGGGTAGACGGCGGGAGTAACTATAACTCTATAAGCGGTGCGACCGTGTCTGGACCAGCGTCGGGACATTCCTTTGGAAAGCCACAGCTGTGCTTGTTTCCATGGGCTTCTAGCCAGGAGGTTCTTGCTTCAGCCGGCAGAAAAGAGCCGACTCAGAACTGGCACTGACCGGGGGAATCCGACGGTCTAATTAAAACAAAGCATTGCTAGGGCCGCGGGTCGGTGCTGACGCAATGTGATTTCTGCCCTGTGCTCTAAATGTCAACGTGAAGAAATATAAAAAAGCGCGGGTAAACGGTGGGAATAACTATGGCTCTATAAGCGGTGCGGCCGAGCCCGGACCAGCGTCGGGACCTTCCTGTGGAAAGCCACCGCTGTTGTTGTTTCCATGGGCTTCGTGCATGGAGGTTCTTGCTTCAGCCGGCAGAAGAGAGCTGACTCAGAACCGGCACAGACCGGGGAATCCGATGTCTAATTAAAATAAAGCATTGCGAGCACTGCTGGCCGATGCTGACGCAATGTGATTTCTGACCTGTGCTCTAAACGTCCACGTGAAGAAATATAAAAAAGCGCGGGTAAACGGCGGGAGTAACTATGGCACTACAAGCGGTGTAACCTAGTCCGGACCAGCGTCGGGACCTTCCTGTGGAAAGCCTCAGCTGTGCTTGTTTCCATGGGCTTCGCGCCTGGAGGTTCTTGCTTCGGCTGGCAGAAAAGAGCCGACTCAGAACTGGCACAGACGGGGGGAATCCGACTGTCTAATTAAAACAAAGCATTGCGAGCGCCGCTGGTAGGTGCTAACGCAATGTGATTTCTGCCCTGTGCTCTGAATGTCAACGTGAAGAAATATAAAGAAGCGCGAGTAGACGGCAGGAGTAACTAAGACTCTATAAGCGGAGCAGCCGAGCAGGGACCAGCGTCGGGACCTTCCTGTGGAAAGCCACAGCTGTGCTAGTTTCCATGGGCTTCGCGCCTGGAGGTTCCTGCCTCAGCCGCCAGAACATACCCGACTCAGAACTGGCACAGACCGGGGGAATCCGACTGTCTAATTAAAACAAAGCATTGCTAGGGCCGCTGGTCGGTTTTGACGCAATGTTATTTGTGTGCAGTGCTCTAAATGTCAACGTGAAGAAATATAAAAAAGCGCGGGTAGACGGCGGGAGTAACTATGACTCTATAAGCGGTGCGACCGAGCCCGGACCAGCGTCAAGACCTTCCTGTGGAAAGCCACAGCTGTGCTTGTTTCCATGGGTTTCGCGCCAAGAGGTTCTTGCTTCAGCCGGCAGAACAGAGCCGACGCAGAACTGGCACAGACCGGGGGGAACCCGACTCTCTAATTAAAACAAAGCATTGCTAGGGTCGCTGGTCGGTGCTGACGCAATGTGATTTCTGCCCTGTGCTCTAAATGTCGACGTGAAAAAATATAAAAAAGAGCTGGTAAACAGCGCGAGTAACTATGACTTTATAGGCGGTACGACCGAGCGCGGACCAGCGTCGGGACCTTCCTGTGGAAAGCCACAGCTGTGCTTGTTTCCATGGGCTTCGCGCCAGGAGGTTCTTGCTTCAGCCGGCAGAAAAGAGCTGACTAAGAACTGGCACAGACCGGGAAATCTATTTAATTAAAACGAAGCATTGCGAGCGGCACTGGTTGGTGCTCACGCAATGTGATTTCTGACCTGTGCTCTAAATGTCAACGTGAAGAAATATAAAAAAACGCGGGTAAACGGTGGGAGTAACTATAACACTATAAGAGGTGCGGCCTAGCCCGGACCAGCGTCGGGGCCTTCCTGTGGAAAGCCACAGCTGTGCATGTTTCCATGGGCTTCGCGCGTGGAGGTTCTTGCTACGGCCGGCAGAAAAGAGCCGACTCAGAACTGGCACAGACCGGCGGAATCCGACAGTGTAAATAAATCAAAGCATTGCTAGGGCCGCTGGTCGGTGCTGACGCAATGTGATTTCTGCCCTGTGCTCTGAATGTCAACGTGAAGAAATATAAAAAAGGGCTGGTAAACAGCGCGAGTAACTATGACTCTATAAGCGGTGCGACCGAGCGCGGACCAGCGTCGGGACCTTCCTGTGGAAAGGCACAGCTGTGCTTGTTTCCATGGGCTTCGCGCCAGGAGGTTCTTGCTTCAGCCGGCAGAAAAGAGCTGACTAAGAACTGGCACAGACCGGGAAATCTATTTAATTACAACAAAGCATTGCTAGGGCCGCTGGTCGGTGCTGATGCAATGTGATTTGTGCCCAGTGCTCTGAATGTCAACGTGAAGAAATATAAAAAAGCGCGGGTAGACGGCGGGAGTAACTATGGCTCTATAAGTGGTGCGGCGTAGCCTGGACTAGCGTCGGGACCTTCCTGTGGAAAGCCACAGCTGTGCTTGTTTCCATGGGCTTCGCGCCTGGAGGTTCTCGCTTCGGCTGGCTGAAAAGAGCTGAAAAGAACTGGCACAGACCGGGAAATCTATTTAATTACAACAAAGCATTGCTAGGGCCGCTGGTCGGTGCTGATGCAACGTGATTTGTGCCCAGTGCTCTGAATGTCAACGTGAAGAAATATAAAAAAGCGCGGGTAGACGGCGGGAGTAACTATGGCTCTATAAGTGGTGCGGCGTAGCCCGGACTAGCGTCGGGACCTTCCTGTGGAAAGCCACAGCTGTGCTTGTTTCCATGGGCTTCGCGCCAAGAGGTTCTTGCTTCAGCCGGCAGAAAAGAGCTGACTAAGAACTGGCACAGACCGGGAAATCTATTTAATTACAACAAAGCATTGCTAGGGCCGCTGGTCGGTGCTGACGCAATGTGATTTGTGCACAGTGCTCTGAATGTCAACGTGAAGAAATATAAAAAAGCGCGGGTAGACGGCGGGAGTAACTATAACTCTATAAGCGGTGCGACCGAGCCTGGACCAGCGTCGGGACCTTCCTGTGGAAAGCCACCGCTGTTGTTGTTTCCATGGGCTTCGCGCATGGAGGTTCTTGCTTCAGCCAGCATAACTGAAGCGACTCAGAACTGGCACAGACCGGTGGAATCCGACTGTCTAATTAAAACAAAGCATTGCTAGGGCCGCTGGTTGGTGCTGACGCAATGTGATTTGTGCACAGTGCTCTGAATGTCAACGTGAAGAAATATAAAAAAGCGCGGGTAGACGGCGGGAGTAACTATAACTCTATAAGCGGTGCGACCGAGCCTGGACCAGCGTCGGGACCTTCCTGTGGAAAGCCACCGCTGTTGTTTCCATGGGCTTCGCGCATGGAGGTTCTTGCTTCAGCCAGCATAACTGAAGCGACACAGAACTGGCACAGACCGGTGGAATCCGACTGTCTAATTAAAACAAAGCATTGCTAGGGCCGCTGGTTGGTGCTGACGCAATGTGATTCGTGCCCAGTGCTCTGAATGTCAACGCAAAGAAATATAAAAAAGCGCGGGTAGACGGCGGGAGTAACTATGACTTTATAAGCGGTACGACCTAGCCCGGACCCGCGTCGGGACCTTCGTGTGGAAAGCCACCGCTGTTGTTGTTTCCATGGGTTTCGCGCATGGAGGTTCTTGCTACAGCCGGCGGAACAGAGCGGACCCAGAACTGGCACAGACCGGGGGAATCTGACTGTCTAATTAAAACAAAGCATTGCTAGGGCCGCTGGTCAGTGCTGACGCAATGTGATTTCTGCCCTGTGCTCTAAATGTCAACGTAAAGAAATATACGGAAAAGCGCGGGTAAACGGCGGGAGTAACTATAGCTCTATAAGCAGTGCAGCGGAGCCCGGACCAGCATCGGAACCTTCCTGTAGGCACAGCTGTACTTATTTCCGTGGGCTTCGCGCCTGGAGGTTCTTGCTACAGCCGGCAGAACAGAGCGGACACAGAACTGGCACAGACCGGTGGAATCCGACTGTCTAATTAAAACAAAGCATTGCTAGGGCCGCTGGTTGGTGCTGACGCAATGTGATTCGTGCCCAGTGCTCTGAATGTCAACGCAAAGAAATATAAAAAAGCGCGGGTAGATGGCGGGAGTAACTATGACTCTATAAGCGGTGCGACTGAGCCCGGACCAGCGTCAGGACCTTCCTGTGGAAAGCCACAGCTGTGCTTGTTTCCATGGGCTTCGCGCCAGGAGGTTCGTGCTACAGCCGGCGGAACAGAGCGACCCAGAACTGGCACAGACCGGCGGAATCTGACTGTCTAATTAAAACAAAGCATTGCTAGGGCCGCTGGTCAGTGCTGACGCAATGTGATTTCTGCCCTGTGCTCTAAATGTCAACGTAAAGAAATATACGGAAAAGCGCGGGTAAACGGCGGGAGTAACTATAGCTCTATAAGCAGTGCAGCGGAGCCCGGACCAGCGTCTGAACCTTCCTGTAGGCACAGCTGTACTTATTTCCATGGGCTTCGCGCCTGGAGGTTCTTGCTACAGCCGGCAGAACAGAGCGGACTCAGAACTGGCACAGAACGGGGGAATCCGACTGTAATTAAAACAAAGCATTGCTAGGGCCGCTGGTCGGTTTTGACGCAATGTGATTTGTGCCCAGTGCTCTGAATGTCAACGTGAAGAAATATAAAAAAGCGCGGGTAGATGGCGGGAGTAACTATGACTCTATAAGCGGTGCGACTGAGCCCGGATCAGCGTCAGGACCTTCCTGTGGAAAGCCACAGCTGTGCTTGTTTCCATGGGTTTCGCGCCAAGAGGTTCTTGCTTCAGCCGGCAGAACAGAGCCGACGCAGAACTGGCACAGACCGGGGTGAACCCGACTGTCTAATTAAAACAAAGCATTGCTAGGGCCGCTGGTTGGTGCTGACGCAACGTGATTCGTGCCCAGTGCTCTGAATGTCAACGCAAAGAAATATAAAAAAGCGCGGGTAGACGGCGGGAGTAACTATAACTCATTAAGCGGTACGACCTAGCCCGGACCCGCGTCGGGACCTTCCTGTGGAAAGCCACCGCTGTTGTTGTTTCCATGGGCTTCGCGCATGGAGGTTCTTGCTACAGCCGGCGGAACAGAGCGGACCCAGAACTGGCACAGACCGGGGGAATCTGACTGTCTAATTAAAACAAAGCATTGCTAGGGCCGCTGGTCCGTGCTGGCGCAATGTGATTTCTGCCCTGTGCTTTAAATGTCAAAGTAAAGAAATATACGGAAAAGCGCGGGTAAACGGCGGGAGTAACTATAGCTCTATAAGCAGTGCAGCGGAGCCCGGACCAGCATCGGAACCTTCCTGTAGGCACAGCTGTACTTATTTCCATGGGCTTCGCGCCTGGAGGTTCTTGCTACAGCCGGCAGAACAGAGCGGACTCAGAACTGGAAGAGAACCGGGGAATCCGACTGTCTAATTAAAACAAAGCATTGCTAGGGCCGCTGGTCGGTTTTGACGCAATGTGATTTGTGCCCAGTGCTCTGAATGTCAACGTGAAGAAATATAAAAAAGCGCGGGTAGATGGCGGGAGTAACTATGACGCTATAAGCGGTGCGACTGAGCCCGGACCAGCGTCAGGACCTTCCTGTGGAAAGCCACAGCTGTGCTTGTTTCCATGGGTTTCGCGCCAAGAGGTTCTTGCTTCAGCCGGCAGAACAGAGCCGACGCAGAACTGGCACAGACTGGGGTGAACCCGACTGTCTAATTAAAACAAAGCATTGCTAGGGTCGCTGGTCGGTGCTGACGCAATGTGATTTCTGCCCTGTGCTCTAAATGTCAACGTGAAGAAATATAAAGAAGCGTGAGTAGACGGCAGGAGTAACTAAGACTCTATAAGCGGAGCGGCCGAGCAGGGACCAGCGTCGGGACCTTCCTGTGGAAAGCCACAGCTGTGCTAGTTGACATGGGCTTCGCGCCTGCAGGTTCTTGCTTCAGCCGGCAGAACGGAGCCGACTCAGAACTGGCACAGCCCGGGAGAATCCGACTGTCTAATTAAAACAAAGCATTGCTAGGACCGCTGGTCGGTGCTGATGCAATGTGATTCGTGCCCAGTGCTCTGAATGTCAACGCGAAGAAATATAAAAAAGCGCGGGTAGACGGCGGGAGTAACTATGACTCTATAAGAGGTACGACCTAGCCCGGACCCGCGTCGGGACCTTCCTGTGGAAAGCCACTGCTGTTGTTGTTTCCATGGGGTTCGCGCATGGAGGTTCTTGCTACAGCCGGCGGAAGAGAGCGGACCCAGAACTGGCATAGACCGGAGGAATCTGACTGTCTAATTAAAACAAAGCATTGCTAGGGCCGCTGGTCAGTGCTGACGCAATGTGATTTCTGCCCTGTGCTCTAAATGTCAACGTAAAGAAATATACGGAAAAGCGCGGGTAAACGGCGGGAGTAACTATAGCTCTATAAGCAGTGCAGCGGAGCCCGGACCAGCGTCGGAACCTTCCTGTAGGCACAGCTGTACTTATTTCCATGGGCTTCGCGCCTGGAGGTTCTTGCTACAGCCGGCAGAACAGAGCGGACTCAGAACTGCCACAGACCGGGAGAATCTGACTGTCTAATTAAAACAAAGCATTGCTAGGGCCGCTGGTCGCGGCTGACGCAATGTGGTTTGTGCCCAGTGCTCTGAATGTCAAGGTGAAGAAATATAAAATAGCGCGGGTAGACGGCGGGAGTAACTATGACTCTATAAGCGGTGCGACCGAGTCTGGACCAGCGTCGGGACATTCCTGTGGAAAGCCACAGCTGTGCTTGTTTCCATGGGCTTCTAGCCAGGAGGTTCTTGCTTCAGCCGGCAGAAAAGAGCTGACTCAGAACTGGCACAGACCGGGGAATCTGACTGTCTAATAAAGCAAAGCATTGCGAGCGCCGCTGGTCGGTGCTGACGCAATGTGATTTCTGACCTGTGCTCTAAATGTCAACGTGAAGAAATATATAAAAGCGCGGGTAAACGGTGGGAGTAACTATATCTCTATAAGCGGTGCGACCGAGCAGGGACCAGCGTCGGGACCTTCCTGTGGAAAGCCACAGCTGTGCTAGTTTCCATGGGCTTCGCGCCTGGAGGTTCTTGCTTCAGCCGGTAGAACGGAGCCGACTCAGAACTGGCACAGACCGGGGGAATCCGACTGTCTAATTAAAACAAAGCATTGCTAGGGCCGCTGGTCGGTGCTGACGCAATGTGATTTGTGCACAGTGCTCTGAATGTCAACGTGAAGAAATATAAAAAAGCGCGGGTAGACGGCGGGAGTAACTATAACTCTATAAGCGGTGCGACCGAGCCTGGACCAGCGTCGGGACCTTCCTGTGGAAAGCCACCGCTGTTGTTGTTTCCATGGGCTTCGCGCATGGAGGTTCTTGCTTCAGCCAGCATAACTGAAGCGACACAGAACTGGCACAGACCGATGGAATCCGACTGTCTAATTAAAACAAAGCATTGCTAGGGCCGCTGGTTGGTGCTGACGCAATGTGATTCGTGCCCAGTGCTCTGAATGTCAACGCAAAGAAATATAAAAAAGCGCGGGTAGACGGCGGGAGTAACTATGACTCTATAAGCGGTACGACCTAGCCCGGACCCGCGTCGGGACCTTCCTGTGGAAAGCCACCGCTGTTGTTGTTTCCATGGGCTTCGCGCATGGAGGTTCTTGCTATAGCCGGCGGAACAGAGCGGACCCAGAACTGGCACAGACCGGGGGAATCTGACTGTCTAATTAAAACAAAGTATTGCTAGGGCCGCTGGTCAGTGCTGACGCAATGTGATTTCTGCCCTGTGCTCTAAATGTCAACGTAAAGAAATATACGGAAAAGCGCGGGTAAACGGCGGGAGTAACTATAGCTCCATAAGCAGTGCAGCGGAGCCCGGACCAGCATCGGAACCTTCCTGTAGGCACAGCTGTACTTATTTCCATGGGCTTCGCGCCTGGAGGTTCTTGCTACAGCCGGCAGAACAGAGCGGACTCAGAACTGGCACAGAACGGGGGAATCCGACTGTCTAATTAAAACAAATCATTGCTAGGGCCGCTGGTCGGTTTTGACGCAATGTGATTTGTGCCCAGTGCTCTGAATGTCAACGTGAAGAAATATAAAAAAGCGCGGGTAGATGGCGGGAGTAACTATGACTCTATAAGCGGTACGACCTAGCCCGGACCCGCGTCGGGACCTTCCTGCGGAAAGCCACAGCTGTGCTTGTTTCCATGGGTTTCGCGCCAAGAGGTTCTTGCTTCAGCCGGCAGAACAGAGCCGACGCAGAACTGGCACAGACCGGGGTGAACCCGACTGTCTAATTAAAACAAAGCATTGCTAGGGCCGCTGGTTGGTGCTGACGCAATGTGATTCGTGCCCAGTGCTCTGAATGTCAACGCAAAGAAATATAAAAAAGTGCGAGTAGACGGCGGGAGTAACTATGACTCTATAAGCGGTACGACCTAGCCCGGACCCGCGTCGGGACCTTCCTGCGGAAAGCCACCGCTGTTGTTGTTTCCATGGGCTTCGCGCATGGAGGTTCTTGCTACAGCCGGCGGAACAGAGCGGACCGAGAACTGGCATAGACCGGAGGAATCTGATTGTATAATTAAAACAAAGCATTGCTAGGGCCGCTGGTCAGTGCTGATTCAATGTGATTTCTGCCCTGTGCTCTAAATGTCAACGTAAAAAAATATACGGAAAAGCGCGGGTAAACGGCGGGAGTAACTATAGCTCTATAAGCAGTGCAGCGGAGCCCGGACCAGCGTCTGAACCTTCCTGTAGGCACAGCTGTACTTATTTCCATGGGCTTCGCGCCTGGAGGTTCTTGCTACAGCCGGCAGAAAAGAGCGGACTCAGAACTGCCACAGACCGGGAGAATCTGACTGTTTAATTAAAACAAAGCATTGCTAGGGCCGCTGGTCGCGGCTGACGCAATGTGGTTTGTGCCCAGTGCTCTGAATGTCAAGGTGAAGAAATATAAAATAGCGTGGGTAGACGGCGGGAGTAACTATGACTCTATAAGCAGTGCGACCGAGTCTGGACCAGCGTCGGGACATTCCTGTGGACAGCCACAGCTGTGCTTGTTTCCATGGGCTTCTAGCCAGGAGGTTCTTGCTTCATCCGGCAGAAAAGAGCTGACTCAGAACTGGCACAGACCGGGGAATCTGACTGTCTAATAAAACAAAGCATTGCGAGCGCCGCTGGTCGGTGCTGACGCAATGTGATTTCTGACCTGTGCTCTAAATGTCAACGTGAAGAAATATAAAAAAGCGCGGGTAAACGGTGGGAGTAACTATAGCCCTATAAGCGGTGCGGCCGAACCCGGACCGAGTCAGACCTTCCTATGGAAAGCCACCGCTGTTGTTTCCATGGGCTTCCAGCCTGGCAGAACAGAGCCGACGCAGAACTGGCACAGACCGGGGGGAACCCGACTCTCTAATTAAAACAAAGCATTGCTAGGTTGCTGGTTGGTGCTGACGCAATGTGATTTCTGCCCTGTGCTCTAAATGTCAACGTGAAGAAATATAAATGGCGCTGGTAATCAGCGCGAGTAACTATGACTCTATAAGCGGTGCGACCGAGTGCGGACCAGCGTCGGGACGTTCCTGTGGAAAGCCACAGCTGTGCTTGTTTCCATGGGCTTCGCGCCAGGAGGTTCTTGCTTCAGCCGGCAGAAAAGAGCTGACTAAGAACTGTCACTGACCGGGGAATCTCACTGTTTAAATAAAACAAAGCATTGCGAGCGGTGCTGGTCGGTGCTCACGCAATGTGATTTCTGCCCTGTGCTCTGAATGTCAACGTGAAGAAATATAAAAAGCGCGGGTAAACGGCGGGAGTTACTATGGCTCTATAAGCGGTGCGACTGAGCCCGGACCAGCGTCAGGACCTTCCTGTGGAAAGCCACAGCTGTGCTTGTTTCCATAGGTTTCGCGCCAAGAGGTTCTTGCTTCAGCCGGCAGAACAGAGCCGACGCAGAACTGGCACAGACCGGGGGTATCCGACTGTCTAATTAAAACAAAGCATTGCGAGCGCCGCTGGTAGGTGCTAACGCAATGTGATTATGCCCTGTGCTCTGAATGTCAACGTGAAGAAATATAAAGAAGCGCGAGTAGACGGCAGGAGTAACTAAGACTCTATAAGCGGAGCAGCCGAGCAGGGACCAGCGTCGGGACCTTCCTGTGGAAAGCCACAGCTGTGCTAGTTTCCATGGGCTTCGCGCCTGGAGGTTCTTGCTTCAGCCGGCAGAACGGAGCCGACTCAGAACTGGCACAGACCGGGGGAATCCGACTGTCTAATTAAAACAAAGCATTGCTAGGGCCGCTGGTCGGTGCTGACGCAATGTGATTTGTGCACAGTGCTCTGAATGTCAACGTGAAGAAATATAAAAAAGCGCGGGTAGACGGCGGGAGTAACTATAACTCTATAAGCGGTGCGACCGAGCCTGGACCAGCGTCGGGACCTTCCTGTGGAAAGACACCGCTGTTGTTGTTTCCATGGGCTTCGCACATGGAGGTTCTTGCTTCAGCCAGCATAACTGAAGCGACACAGAACTGGCACAGACCGGTGGAATCCGACTGTCTAATTAAAACAAAGCATTGCTAGGGCCGCTGGTTGGTGCTGACGCAATGTGATTCGTGCCCAGTGCTCTGAATGTCAACGCAAAGAAATATAAAAAAATTCCCCCGCATTTCCCCGAGGGGGAGAATGTGAAAGTGCGAATGCACGGTTGTCGGCCCGCTTGCGGCGCTTGCGCTCGGCCCCCGCAGCCCACCCCCTCGCCGCCTTCTCTTCCATCTCTTCCATCGGGTTTGTAGTATCACGTGTACACCACGCAGTTATCAAGCCGCTATAACGCCGCTGAGTCGCCAACGCACGCCGCTGACGACGTAGTTTGAATGCGTTAAAGATATAAGGCGCGTCTAACACTGATATCACCGTCGCGTCTGTGGCTTGGTCGGTAGCGCGTCGCGCTGCGGCCCGCAAAGTCCTCGGATCGAAACCTGGCGCCGGATGCTGTTTTTTCTTTAAAGAGCACTGCGGACGCCGCCGCCGACGCCGGCGGTGGATGGTTTGGGGTCGCTTATAAAGAGCATTCGCTCTTAAAAGCGCGGGTAGACGGCGGGAGTAACTATGACTCTATAAGCGGTACGACCTAGCCCGGACCCGCGTCGGGACCTTCCTGTGGAAAGCCACCGCTGTTGTTGTTTCCATGGGCTTCGCGCATGGAGGTTCTTGCTACAGCCGGCGGAACAGAGCGGACCGAGAACTGGCATAGACCGGAGGAATCTGATTGTATAATTAAAACAAAGCATTGCTAGGGCCGCTGGTCAGTGCTGACGCAATGTGATTTCTGCCCTGTGCTCTAAATGTCAACGTAAAGAAATATACGGAAAAGCGCGGGTAAACGGCGGGAGTAACTATAGCTCTATAAGCAGTGCAGCGGAGCCCGGACCAGCGTCGGAACCTTCCTGTAGGCACAGCTGTACTTATTTCCATGGGCTTCGCGCCTGGAGGTTCTTGCTACAGCCGGCAGAACAGAGCGGACTCAGAACTGCCACAGACCGGGAGAATCTGACTGTTTAATTAAAACAAAGCATTGCTAGGGCCGCTGGTCGCGGCTGACGCAATGTGGTTTGTGCCCAGTGCTCTGAATGTCAAGGTGAAGAAATATAATATAGCGCGGGTAGACGGCGCGAGTAACTATGGCTATATAAGCGGTGCGACTGAGCCCGGACCAGCGTCAGGACCTTCCTGTGGAAAGCCACAGCTGTGCTTGTTTCCATGGGCTTCTAGCCAGGAGGTTCTTGCTTCAGCCGGCAGAAAAGAGCTGACGCAGAACTGGCACAGACCGGGGGTATCCGACTGTCTAATTAAAACAAAGCATTGCGAGCGCCGCTGGTAGGTGCTAACACAATGTGATTATGCCCTGTGCTCTGAATGTCAACGTGAAGAAATATAAAGAAGCGCGAGTAGACGGCAGGAGTAACTAAGACTCTATAAGCGGAGCAGCCGAGCAGGGACCAGCGTCGGGACCTTCCTGTGGAAAGCCACAGCTGTGCTAGTTTCCATGGGCTTCGCGCCTGGAGGTTCTTGCTTCAGCCGGCAGAACGGAGGCGACTCAGAACTGGCACAGACCGGGGGAATCCGACTGTCTAATTAAAACAAAGCATTGCTAGGGCCGCTGGTCGGTGCTGACGCAATGTGATTTGTGCACAGTGCTCTGAATGTCAACGTGAAGAAATATAAAAAAGCGCGGGTAGACGGCGGGAGTAACTATAACTCTATAAGCGGTGCGACCGAGCCTGGACCAGCGTCGGGACCTTCCTGTGGAAGCCACCGCTGTTGTTGTTTCCATGGGCTTCGCGCATGGAGGTTCTTGCTTCAGCCAGCATAACTGAAGCGACACAGAACTGGCACAGACCGGTGGAATCCGACTGTCTAATCAAAACAAAGCATTGCTAGGGCCGCTGGTTGATGCTGACGCAATGTGATTCGTGCCCAGTGCTCTGAATGTCAACGCAAAGAAATATAAAAAAGCGCGGGTAGACGGCGGGAGTAACTATGACTCTATAAGCGGTACGACCTAGCCCGGACCCGCGTCGGGACCTTCCTGTGGAAAGCCACCGCAGTTGTTGTTTCCATGGGCTTCGCGCATGGAGGTTCTTGCTACAGCCGGCGGAACAGAGCTGACCCAGAACTGGCACAGACCGGGGGAATCTGACTGTCTAATTAAAACAAAGCATTGCTAGGGCCGCTGGTCAGTGCTGACGCAATGTGATTTCTGCCCTGTGCTCTAAATGTCAACGTAAAAAAATATACAGAAAAGCGCGGGTAAACGGCGGGAGTAACTATAGCTCTATAAGCAGTGCAGCGGAGCCCGGACCAGCATCGGAACCTTCCTGTAGGCACAGCTGTACTTATTTCCATGGGCTTCGCGCCTGGAGGTTCTTGCTACAGCCGGCAGAACAGAGCGGACTCAGAACTGGCACAGAACGGGGGAATCCGACTGTCTAATTAAAACAAATCATTGCTAGGGCCGCTGGTCGGTTTTGACGCAATGTGATTTGTGCCCAGTGCTCTGAATGTCAACGTGAAGAAATATAAAAAAGCGCGGGTAGATGGCGGGAGTAACTATGACTCTATAAGCGGTGCGACTGAGCCCGGACCAGCGTCAGGACCTTCCTGTGGAAAGCCACAGCTGTGCTTGTTTCCATGGGCTTCGCGTCAGGAGGTTCGTGCTACAGCCGGCGGAACAGAGCGGACCCAGAACTGGCACAGACCGGGGGAATCTGACTGTCTAATTAAAACAAAGCATTGCTAGGGCCGCTGGTCAGTGCTGACGCAATGTGATTTCTGCCCTGTGCTCTAAATGTCAACGTAAAGAAATATACGGAAAAGCGCGGGTAAACGGCGGGAGTAACTATAGCTCTATAAGCAGTGCAGCGGGGCCCGGACCAGCGTCTGAACCTTCCTGTAGGCACAGCTGTACTTATTTCTATGGGCTTCGCGCCTGGAGGTTCTTGCTACAGCCGGCAGAACAGAGCGGACTCAGAACTGGCACAGAACGGGGGAATCGGACTGTCTAATTAAAACAAAGCATTGCTAGGGCCGCTGGTCGGTTTTGACGCAATGTGATTTGTGCCCAGTGCTCTGAATGTCAACGTGAAGAAATATAAAAAAGCGCGGGTAGATGGCGGGAGTAACTATGACTCTATAAGCGGTGCGACTGAGCCCGGACCAGCGTCAGGACCTTCCTGTGGAAAGCCACAGCTGTGCTTGTTTCCATGGGTTTCGCAACCAAGAGGTTCTTGCTTCAGCCGGCAGTACAGAGCCGACGCAGAACTGGCACGGACCGGGGTGAACCCGACTGTCTAATTAAAACAAAGCATTACTAGGGTCGCTGGTCGGTGCTGACGCAATGTGATTTCTGCCCTGTGCTCTAAATGTCAGCGTGAAGAAATATACGGAAAAGCGCGGGTAAACGGCGGGAGTAACTATAGCTCTATAAGCAGTGCAGCGGAGCCCGGACCAGCGTCGGAACCTTCCTGTAGGCACAGCTGTACTTATTTCCATGGGCTTCGCGCCTGGAGGTTCTTGCTACAGCCGGCAGAACAGAGCGGACTCAGAACTGGCACAGAACGGGGGAATCCGACTGTCTAATTAAAACAAAGCATTGCTAGGGCCGCTGGTCGGTTTTGACGCAATGTGATTTGTGCCCAGTGCTCTGAATGTCAACGTGAAGAAATATAAAAAAGCGCGGGTAGATGGCGGGAGTAACTATGACTCTATAAGCGGTGCGACTGAGCCCGGACCAGCGTCAGGACATTCCTGTGGAAAGCCACAGCTGTGCTTGTTTCCATGGGCTTCTAGCCAGGAGGTTCTTGCTTCAGCCGGCAGAAAAGAGCAGACTCAGAACTGGCACAGACCGGGGAATCTGACTGTCTAATAAAACAAAGCATTGCGAGCGCCGCTGGTCGCTGCTGACGCAATGTGATTTCTGACCTGTGCTCTAAATGTCAACGTGAAGAAATATAAAAAAGCGCGGGTAAACGGTGGGAGTAACTATATCTCTATAAGCGGTGCGACCGAGCCTGGACCAGCGTCGAGACCTTCCTGTGGAAAGCCACCGCTGTTGTTGTTTCCATGGGCTTCGCGCATGGAGGTTCTTGCTTCAGCCAGCATAACTGAAGCGACACAGAACTGGCACAGACCGGTGGAATCCGACTCTCTAATTAAAACAAAGCATTGCTAGGGCCGCTGGTTGGTGCTGACGCAATGTGATTCGTGCCCAGTGCTCTGATAGTCAACGCAAAGAAATATAAAAAAGCGCGGGTAGACGGCGGGAGTAACTATAACTCAATAAGCGGTACGACCTAGCCCGGACCCACGTCGGGACCTTCCTGTGGAAAGCCACCGTTGTTGTTGTTTCCATGGGCTTCGCGCATGGAGGTTCTTGCTACAGCCGGCGGAACAGAGCGGACCCAGAACTGGCACAGACCGGGGGAATCTGACTGTCTAATTAAAACAAAGCATTGCTAGGGCCGCTGGTCAGTGCTGACGCAATGTGATTTCTGCCCTGTGCTCTAAATGTCAACGTAAAGAAATATACGGAAAAGCGCGGGTAAACGGCGGGAGTAACTATAGCTCTATAAGCAGTGCAGCGGAGCCCGGACCAGCGTCGGAACCTTCCTGTAGGCACAGCTGTACATATTTCCATGGGCTTCGCGCCTGGAGGTTCTTGCTACAGCCGGCAGAACAGAGCGGACTCAGAACTGGCACAGAACGGGGGAATCCGACTGTCTAATTAAAACAAAGCATTGCTAGGGCCGCTGGTCGGTTTTGACGCAATGTGATTTGTGCCCAGTGCTCTGAATGTCAACGTGAAGAAATATAAAAAAGCGCGGGTAGATGGCGGGAGTAACTATGACTCTATAAGCGGTGCGACTGAGCCCGGACCAGCGTCAGGACCTTCCTGTGGAAAGCCACAGCTGTGCTTGTTTCCATGGGTTTCGCGCCAAGAGGTTCTTGCTTCAGCCGGCAGAACAGAGCCGACGCAGAACTGGCACAGACCGGGGTGAACCCGACTGTCTAATTAAAACAAAGCATTGCTAGGGCCGCTGGTTGGTGCTGACGCAATGTGATTCGTGCCCAGTGCTCTGATAGTCAACGCAAAGAAATATAAAAAAGCGCGGGTAGACGGCGGGAGTAACTATAACTCAATAAGCGGTACGACCTAGCCCGGACCCGCGTCGGGACCTTCCTGTGGAAAGCCACCGCTGTTGTTGTTTCCATGGACTTCGCGCATGGAGGTTCTTGCTACAGCCGGCGGAACAGAGCGGACCGAGAACTGGCATAGACCGGAGGAATCTGACTGTATAATTAAAACAAAGCATTGCTAGGGCCGCTGGTCAGTGCTGACGCAATGTGATTTCTGCCCTGTGCTCTAAATGTCAACGTAAAGAAATATACGGAAAAGCGCGGGTAAACGGCGGGAGTAACTATAGCTCTCTAAGCAGTGCAGCGGAGCCCGGACCAGCGTCGGAACCTTCCTGTAGGCACAGCTGTACTTATTTCCATGGGCTTCGCGCCTGGAGGTTCTTGCTACAGCCGGCAGAACAGAGCGGACTCAGAACTGCCACAGACCGGGAGAATCTGACTGCTTAATTAAAACAAAGCATTGCTAGGGCCGCTGGTCGCGGCTGACGCATAGTGGTTTGTGCCCAGTGCTCTGAATGTCAAGGTGAAGAAATATAAAATAGCGCGGGTAGACGGCGGGAGTAACTATGACTCTATAAGCAGTGTTACCGAGTCTGGACCAGCGTCGGGACATTCCTGTGGAAAGCCACAGCTGTGCTTGTTTCCATGGGCTTCTAGCCAGGAGGTTCTTGCTTCAGCCGGCAGAAAAGAGCTGACTCAGAACTGGCACAGACCGGGGAATCTGGCTGTCTAATTAAAACAAAGCATTGCGAGCGCCGCTGGTAGGTGCTAACGCAATGTCATTATGCCCTGTGCTCTGAATGTCAACGTGAAGAAATATAAAGAAGCGCGAGTAGACGGCAGGAGTAACTAAGACTCTATAAGCGGAGCAGCCGAGCAGGGACCAGCGTCGGGACCTTCCTGTGGAAAGCCACAGCTGTGCTAGTTTCCATGGACTTCGCGCCTGGAGGTTCTTGCTTCAGCCGGCAGAACGGAGCCGACTCAGAACTGGCACAGACCGGGGGAATCCGACTGTCTAATTAAAACAAAGCATTGCTAGGGCCGCTGGTCGGTGCTGACGCAATGTGATTTGTGCACAGTGCTCTGAATGTCAACGTGAAGAAATATAAAAAAGCGCGGGTAGACGGCGGGAGTAACTATAACTCTATAAGCGGTGCGACCGAGCCTGGACCAGCGTCGGGACCTTCCTGTGGAAAGCCACCGCTGTTGTTGTTTCCATGGGCTTCGCGCATGGAGGTTCTTGCTTCAGCCAGCATAACTGAAGCGACACAGAACTGGCACAGACCGGTGGAATCCGACTGTCTAATTAAAACAAAGCATTGCTAGGGCCGCTGGTTGGTGCTGACGCAATGTGATTCGTGCCCAGTGCTCTGAATGT
Organism: Haemaphysalis longicornis; assembly: GCF_048455015.1. NCBI lineage: Eukaryota > Metazoa > Arthropoda > Arachnida > Ixodida > Ixodidae > Haemaphysalis > Haemaphysalis longicornis. The sequence continues at coordinate 204,067,476 of NW_027526407.1, read as the reverse complement.
CAACGGAAAGAAATATAAAAAAGCGCGGGTAGACGGTGGGAGTAACTATGACCCTATAAGCGGTACGACCTAGCCCGGACCCGCGTCGGGACCTTCCTGTGGAAAGCCACCGCTGTTGTTGTTTCCATGGGCTTCGCGCATGGAGGTTCTTGCTACAGCCGGCGGAACAGAGCGGACCCAGAACTGGCACAGACCGGGGGAATCTGACTGTCTAATTAAAACAAAGCATTGCTAGGGCCGCTGGTCAGTGCTGACGCAATGTGATTTCTGCCCTGTGCTCTAAATGTCAACGTAAAGAAATATACGGAAAAGCGCGGGTAAACGGCGGGAGTAACTATAGCTCTATAAGCAGTGCAGCGGAGCCCGGACCAGCATCGGAACCTTCCTGTAGGCACAGCTGTACTTATTTCCATGGGCTTCGCGCCTGGAGGTTCTTGCTACAGCCGGCAGAACAGAGCGGACTCAGAACTGGCACAGAACGGGGGAATCCGACTGTCTAATTAAAACAAATCATTGCTAGGGCCGCTGGTCGGTTTTGACGCAATGTGATTTGTGCCCAGTGCTCTGAATGTCAACGTGAAGAAATATAAAAAAGCGCGGGTAGATGGCGGAAGTAACTATTAATTTTTAAGCGGTGCGACTGAGTTCGGACCAGCGTCAGGACCTTCCTGTGGAAAGCCACAGCTGTGCTTGTTTCCATGGGCTTCGCGCCAGGAGGTTCGTGCTACAGCCGGCGGAACAGAGCGGACCCAGAACTGGCACAGACCGGGGGAATCTGACTGTCTAATTAAAACAAAGCATTGCTAGGGCCGCTGGTCGGTTTTGACGCAATGTGATTTGTGCCCAGTGCTCTGAATGTCAACGTGAAGGAATATAAAAAAGCGCGGGTAGATGGCGGGAGTAACTATGACTCTATAAGCGGTGCGACTGAGCCCGGACCAGCGTCAGGACCTTCCTGTGGAAAGCCACAGCTGTGCTTGTTTCCATGGGTTTCGCAACCAAGAGGTTCTTGCTTCAGCCGGCAGAACAGAGCCGACGCAGAACTGGCACGGACCGGTGTGAACCCGACTGTCTAATTAAAACAAAGCATTGCTAGGGCCGCTGGTTGGTGCTGACGCAATGTGATTCGTGCCCAGTGCTCTGAATGTCAACGTGAAGGAATATAAAAAAGCGCGGGTAGATGGCGGGAGTAACTATGACTCTATAAGCGGTGCGACTGAGCCCGGACCCGCGTCGGGACCTTCCTGTGGAAAGCCACCGCTGTTGTTGTTTCCATGGACTTCGCGCATGGAGGTTCTTGCTACAGCCGGCGGAACAGAGCGGACCGAGAACTGGCATAGACCGGAGGAATCTGACTGTATAATTAAAACAAAGCATTGCTAGGGCCGCTGGTCAGTGCTGACGCAATGTGATTTCTGCCCTGTGCTCTAAATGTCAACGTAAAGAAATATACGGAAAAGCGCGGGTAAACGGCGGGAGTAACTATAGCTCTATAAGCAGTGCAGCGGAGCCCGGACCAGCGTCGGAACCTTCCTGTAGGCACAGCTGTACTTATTTCCATGGGCTTCGCGCCTGGAGGTTCTTGCTACAGCCGGCAGAACAGAGCGGACTCAGAACTGCCACAGACCGGGAGAATCTGACTGTTTAATTAAAACAAAGCATTGCTAGGGCCGCTGGTCGCGGCTGACGCAATGTGGTTTGTGCCCAGTGCTCTGAATGTCAAGGTGAAGAAATATAAAAAAGCGCGGGTAAACGGTGGGAGTAACTATAGCTCTATAAGCGGTGCGGCCGAACCCGGACCGCGTCAGACCTTCCTATGGAAAGCCACCGCTGTTGTTTCCATGGGCTTCCAGCCTGGAGGTTCTTGCCTCAGCTGGCAGAACAGAGCCGACGCAGAACTGGCACAGACCGGGGGGAACCCGACTCTCTAATTAAAACAAAGCATTGCTAGGTTGCTGGTTGGTGCAGACGCAATGTGATTTCTGCCCTGTGCTCTAAATGTCAACGTGAAGAAATATAAATGGCGCTGGTAATCAGCGCGAGTAACTATGACTCTATAAGCGGTGCGACCGAGTGCGGACCAGCGTCGGGACGTTCCTGTGGAAAGCCACAGCTGAGCTTGTTTCCATGGGCTTCGCGCCAGGAGGTTCTTGCTTCAGCCGGCAGAAAAGAGCTGACTAAGAACTGGCACAGACCGGGAAATCTATATAATTAAAACAAGGCATTGCGAGCGGCGCTGGTCGGTGCTCACGCAATGTGATTTCTGCCCTGTGCTCTGAATGTCAACGTGAAGAAATATAAAAAAGCGCGGGTAAACGGCGGGAGTTACTATGGCTCTATAAGCGGTGCGACAGAGCCCGGACCAGCGTCAGCACCTTCCTGTGGAAAGCCACAGCTGTGCTTGTTTCCATAGGTTTCGCGCCAAGAGGTTCTTGCTTCAGCCGGCAGAACAGAGCCGACGCAGAACTGGCACAGACCGGGGGTATCCGACTGTCTAATTAAAACAAAGCATTGCGAGCGCCGCTGGTAGGTGCTAACGCAATGTGATTTCTGCCCTGTGCTCTGAATGTCAACGTGAAGAAATATAAAGAAGCGCGAGTAGACGGCAGGAGTAACTAAGACTCTATAAGCGGAGCAGCCGAGCAGGGACGAGCGTCGGGACCTTCCTGTGGAAAGTCACAGCTGTGCTAGTTTCCATGGGCTTCGCGCCTGGAGGTTCTTGCTTCAGCCGGCAGAACGGAGCCGACTCAGAACTGGCACAGACCGGGGGAATCCGACTGTCTAATTAAAACAAAGCATTGCTAGGGCCGCTGGTCGGTGCTGACGCAATGTGATTTGTGCACAGTGCTCTGAATGTCAACGTGAAGAAATATAAAAAAGCGCGGGTAGACGGCGGGAGTAACTATGACTCTATAAGCGGTGCGACCGAGTCCGGACCAGCGTCGGGACATTCCTGTGGAAAGCCACGCATGTGCTTGTTTCCATGGGCTTCTAGCCAGGAGGTTCTTGCTTCAGCCGGCAGAAAAGAGCTGACTCAGAACTGGCACAGACCGGGAAATCTATTTAATTAAAACAAAGCATTGCGAGCGGCGCTGGTCGGTGCTCACGCAATGTGATTTCTGCCCTGTGCTCTACATGTCAACGTGAAGAAATATAAAAAAGCGCGGGTAAACGGTGGGAGTAACTATGGCACTATAAGCGGTTCGGCCTAGCCCGGACCAGCGTCGGGACCTTCCTGTGGAAAGCCACCGCTGTTGTTGTTTCCATGGGCTTCCCGCCTGGAGGTTCTTGCCTCAGCCGGCAGAACAGAGCCGACTGAGAACTGGCACAGACCGGGGGAATCCGACTGTTTAATTACAACAAAGCATTGCTAGGGCCGCTGGTCGGTGCTGACGCAATGTGATTCGTGCCCAGTGTTCTGAATGTCAACGTGAAGAAATATAAAAAAGCGCGGGTAGACGGCGGGAGTAACTATGGCTGTATAAGTGGTGCGGCCGAACTCAGACCAGAGTCGGGACCTTCCTGTGGAAAGCCACAGCTGTTGTTGTTTCCATGGGCTTCGCGCATGGAGGTTCTTGCTTCAGCCGGCAGAAAAGAGCTGACTCAGAACTGGCACAGACCGGGGAATCTGACTGTCTAATAAAACAAAGCATTGCTAGCGCCGCTGGTCGGTGCTGAAACAATGTGATTTCTGATCTGTGCTCTAAATGCCAACGTGAAGAAATATAAAAAAGCGCGAGTAAACGGTGGGAGTACCTATCGCTCTATAAGCGGTGCGGCCGAACCCGGACCGAGTCAGGACCTTCCTGTGGAAAGCCACCGCTGTTGTTTCCATGGGCTTCGCACATGGAGGTTCTTCCCTCAGCCGGCAGAACAGAGCCGACTCAGAACTGGCACATACCGTTGGAACCCGACTGTCTACTTTAAACAAAGCATTGCTAGGGCCGCTGGTCGGTGCTGATGCAATGTGATTTCTGCCCTGTGCTCTAAATGTCAACGTGAAGAAATATAAAAAAGCTTGGGTAGACGGCGAGAGTAACTATGACTCTATAAGAGGTGCGGCTGAGCCCGGACCAGCGTCGGGATCTTCCTGTGGAAAGCCACAGCTGTGCTTGTTTCCATGGGCTTCGTGCATGGAGGTTCTTGCTTCAGCCGGCAGAAAAAAGCTGACTCAGAACTGGCACAGACCGGGGAATCTGACTGTCTAATAAAAGAAAGCATTGCGAGCGCCGCTGGTCGGTGCTTACGCAATGTGATTTCTGACCTGTGCTCTAAATGTCAACGTGAAGAAATATAAAAAAGCGCGGGTAAACGGTGGGAGTAACTATGGCTCTATAAGCGGTGCGGCCGAACCCGGACCGAGTCAGGACCTTCCTGTGGAAAGCCACCGCTGTTTTTTCCATGGGCTTCGCGCCAGGAGGTTCTTGCTTCAGCCGGCAGAAAAGAGCTGACTAAGAACTGGCGCAGACCGGGAAAGCTATTTAATTAAAACAAAGCATTGCGAGCGGCGCTGGTCGGTGCTCACGCAATGTGATTTCTGCCCTGTGCTCTAAATGCCAACGTGAAGAAATATAAAAAAGCGCGAGAAAACGGTGGGAGTACCTATCGCTCTATAAGCGGTGCGGCCGAACCCGGACCGAGTCAGGACCTTCCTGTGGAAAGCCACCGCTGTTGTTTCCATGGGCTTCCCGCCTGGAGGTTCTTGCCTCAGCCGGCAGAACAGAGCCGACTCAGAACTGGCACAGACCGTTGGAACCCGACTGTCTACTTAAAACAAAGCATTGCTAAGGCCGCTGGTCGGTGCTGACGCAATGTGATTTCTGCCCTGTGCTCTAAATGTCAACGTGAAGAAATATAAAAAAGCTTGGGTAGACGGCGAGAGTAACTATGACTCTATAAGCGGTGCGTCCTAGCTCGGACTAGCGTCGGGACCTTCCTGTGGAAAGCCACAGCCGTGCTTGTTTCCATGGGCTACGCGCCTAGAGGTTCTCGCTTCGGCTGGCTTAAAAGAGCCGAATCAGAACTGGCACAGACCGGGGGATTCCGACTGTCTAATTAAAACAAAGCATTGCGAGCGCCGCTGGTCGGTGCTAACGCAATGTGATTTCTGCCCTGTGCTCTGAATGTCAACGTGAAGAAATATAAAGAAGCGTGGGTAGACGGCAGGAGTAACTAAGACTCTATAAGCAGAGCGGCCGAGCAGGGACTAGCGTCTGGACCTTCCTGTGGAAAGCCACCACTGTTGTTTCCATGGGCTTCGCACATGGAGGTTCTTGCTTCAGCCGGCAGAATGGAGCCGACTCAGAACTGGCACTGACCTGGGGAATCCGACTGTCTAATTAAAACAAAGCATTGCTAGGGCCGCTCGTCGGTGCTGACGCAATGTGATTTCTGCCCTGTGCTCTAAATGTCAACGTGAAGAAATATAGGAAAGCGCGGGTAAACGGTGGGAGTAACTATGGCACTATAGGCGGTGCGGCCGAGCCTGGACCAGCGTCGGGACCTTCCTGTGGAAAGCCACCGCTGTTGTTGTTTCCATGGGCTTCGCGCATGGAGGTTCTTGCTTCAGCCAGCATAACTGAAGCGACTCAGAAGTGGCACAGACCGGTGGAATCCGACTGTCTAATTAAAACAAATCATTGCTACAGCCGCTGGTTCGTGCTGACGCAATGTGATTTGTGACCAGTGCTCTGAATGTCAACGTGAAGAAATATAAAAAAGCGCGGGTAGACGGCTGGAGTAACTATGACTCTGTAAGCGGAGCGACCGAGCCCGGATTAGCGTCGGGGCCTTCCTGTGGAAAGCCACCGTTGTTGTTGTTTCCATGGGCTTCGCACATGGAGGTTCTTGCTTCAGCCGGCAGAACAGAGGCGACTCAGAACTGGCACAGACCGGGGGAATCCGACTGTCTAATAAAACAAAGCATTGCTAGGGCCGCTGGTTGGCGCTGACGCAATGTGATTCGTGCCCAGTGCTCTGAATGTCAACGTGAAGAAATATAAAGAAGCGCGAGTAGACGGCAGGAGTAACTAAGACTCTATAAGCGGAGCAGCCGAGCAGGGACGAGCGTCGGGACCTTCCTGTGGAAAGTCACAGCTGTGCTAGTTTCCATGGGCTTCGCGCCTGGAGGTTCTTGCTTCAGCCGGCAGAACGGAGCCGACTCAGAACTGGCACAGACCGGGGGAATCCGACTGTCTAATTAAAACAAAGCATTGCTAGGGCCGCTGGTCGGTGCTGACGCAATGTGATTTGTGCACAGTGCTCTGAATGTCAACGTGAAGAAATATAAAAAAGCGCGGGTAGACGGCGGGAGTAACTATGACTCTATAAGCGGTGCGACCGAGTCCGGACCAGCGTCGGGACATTCCTGTGGAAAGCCACGCATGTGCTTGTTTCCATGGGCTTCTAGCCAGGAGGTTCTTGCTTCAGCCGGCAGAAAAGAGCTGACTCAGAACTGGCACAGACCGGGAAATCTATTTAATTAAAACAAAGCATTGCGAGCGGCGCTGGTCGGTGCTCACGCAATGTGATTTCTGCCCTGTGCTCTACATGTCAACGTGAAGAAATATAAAAAAGCGCGGGTAAACGGTGGGAGTAACTATGGCACTATAAGCGGTTCGGCCTAGCCCGGACCAGCGTCGGGACCTTCCTGTGGAAAGCCACCGCTGTTGTTGTTTCCATGGGCTTCCCGCCTGGAGGTTCTTGCCTCAGCCGGCAGAACAGAGCCGACTGAGAACTGGCACAGACCGGGGGAATCCGACTGTTTAATTACAACAAAGCATTGCTAGGGCCGCTGGTCGGTGCTGACGCAATGTGATTCGTGCCCAGTGTTCTGAATGTCAACGTGAAGAAATATAAAAAAGCGCGGGTAGACGGCGGGAGTAACTATGGCTGTATAAGTGGTGCGGCCGAACTCAGACCAGAGTCGGGACCTTCCTGTGGAAAGCCACAGCTGTTGTTGTTTCCATGGGCTTCGCGCATGGAGGTTCTTGCTTCAGCCGGCAGAAAAGAGCTGACTCAGAACTGGCACAGACCGGGGAATCTGACTGTCTAATAAAACAAAGCATTGCTAGCGCCGCTGGTCGGTGCTGAAACAATGTGATTTCTGATCTGTGCTCTAAATGCCAACGTGAAGAAATATAAAAAAGCGCGAGTAAACGGTGGGAGTACCTATCGCTCTATAAGCGGTGCGGCCGAACCCGGACCGAGTCAGGACCTTCCTGTGGAAAGCCACCGCTGTTGTTTCCATGGGCTTCGCACATGGAGGTTCTTCCCTCAGCCGGCAGAACAGAGCCGACTCAGAACTGGCACATACCGTTGGAACCCGACTGTCTACTTTAAACAAAGCATTGCTAGGGCCGCTGGTCGGTGCTGATGCAATGTGATTTCTGCCCTGTGCTCTAAATGTCAACGTGAAGAAATATAAAAAAGCTTGGGTAGACGGCGAGAGTAACTATGACTCTATAAGAGGTGCGGCTGAACCCGGACCAGCGTCGGGATCTTCCTGTGGAAAGCCACAGCTGTGCTTGTTTCCATGGGCTTCGTGCATGGAGGTTCTTGCTTCAGCCGGCAGAAAAAAGCTGACTCAGAACTGGCACAGACCGGGGAATCTGACTGTCTAATAAAAGAAAGCATTGCGAGCGCCGCTGGTCGGTGCTTACGCAATGTGATTTCTGACCTGTGCTCTAAATGTCAACGTGAAGAAATATAAAAAAGCGCGGGTAAACGGTGGGAGTAACTATGGCTCTATAAGCGGTGCGGCCGAACCCGGACCGAGTCAGGACCTTCCTGTGGAAAGCCACCGCTGTTTTTTCCATGGGCTTCGCGCCAGGAGGTTCTTGCTTCAGCCGGCAGAAAAGAGCTGACTAAGAACTGGCGCAGACCGGGAAAGCTATTTAATTAAAACAAAGCATTGCGAGCGGCGCTGGTCGGTGCTCACGCAATGTGATTTCTGCCCTGTGCTCTAAATGCCAACGTGAAGAAATATAAAAAAGCGCGAGTAAACGGTGGGAGTACCTATCGCTCTATAAGCGGTGCGGCCGAACCCGGACCGAGTCAGGACCTTCCTGTGGAAAGCCACCGCTGTTGTTTCCATGGGCTTCCCGCCTGGAGGTTCTTGCCTCAGCCGGCAGAACAGAGCCGACTCAGAACTGGCACAGACCGTTGGAACCCGACTGTCTACTTAAAACAAAGCATTGCTAAGGCCGCTGGTCGGTGCTGACGCAATGTGATTTCTGCCCTGTGCTCTAAATGTCAACGTGAAGAAATATAAAAAAGCTTGGGTAGACGGCGAGAGTAACTATGACTCTATAAGCGGTGCGTCCTAGCTCGGACTAGCGTCGGGACCTTCCTGTGGAAAGCCACAGCCGTGCTTGTTTCCATGGGCTACGCGCCTAGAGGTTCTCGCTTCGGCTGGCTTAAAAGAGCCGAATCAGAACTGGCACAGACCGGGGGATTCCGACTGTCTAATTAAAACAAAGCATTGCGAGCGCCGCTGGTCGGTGCTAACGCAATGTGATTTCTGCCCTGTGCTCTGAATGTCAACGTGAAGAAATATAAAGAAGCGTGGGTAGACGGCAGGAGTAACTAAGACTCTATAAGCAGAGCGGCCGAGCAGGGACTAGCGTCTGGACCTTCCTGTGGAAAGCCACCACTGTTGTTTCCATGGGCTTCGCACATGGAGGTTCTTGCTTCAGCCGGCAGAATGGAGCCGACTCAGAACTGGCACTGACCTGGGGAATCCGACTGTCTAATTAAAACAAAGCATTGCTAGGGCCGCTCGTCGGTGCTGACGCAATGTGATTTCTGCCCTGTGCTCTAAATGTCAACGTGAAGAAATATAGGAAAGCGCGGGTAAACGGTGGGAGTAACTATGGCACTATAGGCGGTGCGGCCGAGCCTGGACCAGCGTCGGGACCTTCCTGTGGAAAGCCACCGCTGTTGTTGTTTCCATGGGCTTCGCGCATGGAGGTTCTTGCTTCAGCCAGCATAACTGAAGCGACTCAGAAGTGGCACAGACCGGTGGAATCCGACTGTCTAATTAAAACAAATCATTGCTACAGCCGCTGGTTCGTGCTGACGCAATGTGATTTGTGACCAGTGCTCTGAATGTCAACGTGAAGAAATATAAAAAAGGCGGGTAGACGGCTGGAGTAACTATGACTCTGTAAGCGGAGCGAGCGAGCCCGGATTAGCGTCGGGGCCTTCCTGTGGAAAGCCACCGTTGTTGTTGTTTCCATGGGCTTCGCACATGGAGGTTCTTGCTTCAGCCGGCAGAACAGAGGCGACTCAGAACTGGCACAGACCGGGGGAATCCGACTGTCTAATAAAACAAAGCATTGCTAGGGCCGCTGGTTGGCGCTGACGCAATGTGATTCGTGCCCAGTGCTCTGAATGTCAACGCGAAGAAATATAAAAAAGCGCGGGTAGACGGCGGGAGTAACTATGACTCTATAAGCGGTACGACCTAGCCCGGACCCGCGTCGGGACCTTCCTGTGGAAAGCCACCGCTGTTGTTGTTTCCATGGGCTTCGCGCATGGAGGTTCTTGCTACAGCCGGCAGAACAGAGCGGACCCAGAACTGGCACAGACCGGGGGAATCTGACTGTCTAATTAAAACAAAGCATTGCTAGGGCCGCTGGTCGGTGCTGACGCAATGTGATTTCTGCCCTGTGCTCTAAATGTCAACGTAAAGAAATATACGGAAAAGCGCGGCTAAACGGCGGGAGTAACTATAGCTCTATAAGTAGTGCAGCGGAGCCCGGACCAGCGTCGGAACCTTCGTGTAGGCACAGCTGTACTTAATTCCATGGGCTTCACGCCTGGAGATTCTGCATGCCAATCAGCCAAGTATAATGTGTGTCCAGGAAACACATCTGAATTCCAAACACACAATTTTCTTGAATAGTTACATGGTATACAGGAAAGACAGGGATGGCTGCACACACTCTTCTGGCGGTGTGGCCATAATCGTCCGGAAATCCTTAGCATGCCACCCTGTCACCTTGAACACCGTCCTTGAGGCTGTAGCAATACGCTTAATAATATTTAATAGGTTGATAACGGTATGCTCCATATACATTCCTCCTGATGTCTCACTTTCGAGCTCTGACTGCGAGGCGCTGGTTGACCAGCTGCCCGAACCATACATCCTGACAGGCGACCTTAATGCTCACAACACTCTTTGGGGCTCTTCTCGCACGGATGCCCGAGGTCGCCTTATAGAGAAATTCCTTACATCTTCAGGAGCATGCCTTTTCAACAGTAAACAGCCTACATACCATAACATAGGACACAACACATACTCATGTCTTGACTTGTCGATTGGCTCCGCAGTTCTCTTTCCTCTTCTCGAGTGGGGTGTGGGCACTGACCCATACGGTAGTGACCACTTCCCCACCTCACTCACATACATAGGTAAAGGCCCATGCAGTCCATCTTCCCATAATAGGTTCAATGATGCACGAGCTAACTGGAATACATTTACAGAGACATCCAAACTACACCACACATCCATAGGACACCTACACGTCGAAGAAGCTACCCAACTCCTCACGGCGCACATCCTCGACGCCGCCGAAAAGTCCATTCCCCACGCCTCTGGTGCCCCGCGCAACCAGCGGAGGCCGTGGTGGAATGAGGACTGTAGGCGGGCGCGAGAGGCCCAGAACAAGGCGTGGGGTATCCTGCGCAGGTACCCCACGTCGGGAAACCTTTTATTGTTCAAAAGGGCTAAGGCGATGGGAAAACGTGTGCGCCGTGAGGCAAAACGAGAGAGTTGGCGCTCATTCGTAACATCCATAAACTCTTACACTGACTCTCGCAAAGTCTGGACACGAATACGCAAACTAAAAGGACAACAGACACACAGCCTGACCCTGGTCAGTACAACAGGGGACAAACTGGAAGACCAGGCTAACACACTCGCACAACACTTCCAACACGTGTCCAGTTCAGCACACTACACTAGCACTTTCATGAAACACAAACAATTGGCTGAAAAGAAGTCTTTACGTGATAATGATAAGTCAACCTCCTCTTATAACTCGGAGTTTTCACTCCATGAGCTGAGGACTGCTCTGAGCACTTGTAAACCCTCAGCTCCAGGCCCAGACAACATCACATATACAATGATACAGCACCTACACTCAGACACTCTTCTAACACTCCTCCATCTATATAACAAGATTTGGCTTTCGGGGCACATTCCTCGCTCTTGGAGGGAGGCCATAGTAGTGGCTATCCTAAAGGAAGGGATGGACCCTTCCTCTCCATCCAGTTACCGGCCCATTGCTTTGACAAGCTGCCTGTGCAAGCTCCTCGAGAAGATGATAAACCGTAGGCTCGTGTACTTTCTTGAGTACAATGGTCTTCTCGAGGGCTGCCAGGCAGGCTTCCGGGCGGGGCGATGCACAAATGATCAACTGGTTTCTCTAGAGGCCTACATAAAGGATGCATTCATTCATAAGCAATACTGTATGACAGTATTTTTTGACATTGAAAAGGCATATGATACAGCATGGCGCTACGGCATTCTTAGAGACCTAAAAGCTTTTGGTATCTCGGGTAACATGCTGAACACTCTTTGTAGTTACATGTCTTCACGAACATTTCGTGTCAGGGTCGGTTCGGCACTTTCAAATGTTCACGTGCAGGAGAATGGCGTGCCTCAAGGTGGCGTATTGAGCTGCACCTTGTTTATAGCTAATATGAACTCTCTCCGAAAGGCACTGCCGCCAACCATATCCTGCTTGATGTATGTAGATGACGTTCAAATATCTTTCAAATCGTGTAACATATCCATTTGTGAACGTCAGGTCCAGCTTGGGGTAAATAAACTTTCTCGCTGGGCAGATGAAAACGGATTTAAACTTAATCCTTCTAAAAGTACCTGCGTTGTATTCTCAAAAAGGCGGGGCATCCTGCCCGATCCCGACGTAAAACTCTTTGGTGACTCGACTCCAGTAAAAAGAGAACACAAGTTTTTGGGTGTGGTGTTTGACGAGAAACTCTCATTCATACCCCACATAAAACGACTTAAACAAAAATGCCTAAAAACAATGAATATTCTAAAAGTCCTGTCTCACCAATCGTACGGTGCAGACAAACAACTCCTGCTTTGACTTTATGCCGCGTTGGTAGGGTCACGGTTGGACTACGGAAGCGTTGTGTATGGGTCAGCCACAAAAACAGCACTTAAAATGCTCGACCCAGTGCTTCACTTAGGGCTTCGCCTGTCTTGTGGGGCGTTCCGTACCAGTCCTGTCCACAGTCTTTATGCAGAGTGCGACAAATGGTGCTTAGCGTACCAGCGAACTTATGTTGACCTCCTATATGCCTCCAAAATCTCATCAATGAATAACCATCCCTTTAAACCGGTTTTTAATGATACGTCCACAACTAAACTCTTTTTAAACCGCCCATCTATTGCTGTTCCTTTCTCGCAGAGAGTGAGGGACGAGATGACTATTCATGACGTCTCCCTCTTAGACACATTCAAATCATCTCACACTGATCTTGTAGCACCATGGCATCTTCGTCCTGTGGCATGTGACTTGTCTTTCGTACAATACAACAAGAACAGGACACCAAGAAGTGGGATTTTGCAGCATTTCATGCATCTACAGAATAAATACAGGGCTGCAGAGTTTTTCAGCGATGCATCTAAAACGTCCACTGCGGTGTCTTGTGCTGCGCATGGGCCTAATTTTGAAGCATGTAAAACAATGAATGTTAATACAAGTATTTTTACAGCAGAGGCATATGGCATATTTCTAGTTGTAAGTCACATAGTTGAACATCATATTCCTACATCCGTCATTTATACAGATTCGTTGAGCGTCGTCCGTGCATTATCATCCGGAAAGTCATCAAAAAACCATGTCATTAATCTTATCTTCAAAACGATTATGGTAGCTTATTCTTCAAACCTTGGGTTGACTGTGTGTTGGGTGCCAGGCCACTCTGGCATTGGCGGTAATGAAGTGGCGGATGAAATGGCCGCCAATGCTGCACTCCGAAACACAGTCGACATGGCAACACTACCTTACACAGACCTCAAGCCACACATTAGACAACAACTCCGTAAAACTTGGCAAGCAGACTGGAGCGAACAGACAGACAACAAACTACACGTAATAAAACCACACTTGGGACAATACATTACTGACTCACACAACAGGCACATTGAAGTTACCTTAGCTAGGTTACGGATAGGCCATACGCATGTAACGCACTCGCACCTGCTCACGGGATCTCCAAGCCCCCTGTGTAGCAGGTGTGGGGAGGGCCTATCCGTAGTCCACATACTCATACAATGCAAGGCACTTGCCACAACACGACACAAACACTTCAGAGAACTCTACAGACAACATATTCCCCTACACCCATCTCTGTTTCTAGGTGACGATGCCATGGTTTCTGTGAAACGCGTTTTTAAATATTTGTCAGATGTTAAGTTTTTAAACCTCATTTCCTATCATGCGTAATCATATCTGGCCCTATACACCAGCCATCACCATTATCTTTATTGATCTTACTATGTCCAGTTTACACATTTTATACATAGCTTTTGTGGTAATCACTTGTTTTCATTAAATAACTTCTCTGGCGCTCTTTGCCCTCGTCGGCCTTGCGCCATTAAACACCAACCATCATCATCAGAACAGAGCGGACTCAGAACTGCCACAGACCGGGAGAATCTGACTGTCTAATTAAAACAAAGCATTGCTAGGGCCGCCGGTCGCGGCTGACGCAATGTGATTTGTGCCCAGTGCTCTGAATGTCAAGGTGAAGAAATATAAAAAAGGGCGGGTAGACGGCGGGAGTAACTATGACTCTATAATCGGTGCGGCCGAACTCGGACCGAGTCAGGACCTTCCTGTGGAAAGCCACCGCTGTTGTTTCCATGGGCTTCCCGCCTGGAGGTTCTTGCCTCAGCCGGCAGAACAGAGCCCACTCAGAACTGGCACAGACCGTTGGAACCCGACTGTCTACTTAAAACAAAGCATTGCTAGGGCCGCTGGTCGGTGCTGACGCAATGTGATTTCCGCCCTGTGCTCTAAATGTCAACGTGAAGAAATATAAAAAAGCCCGGTTAGACGGCGAGAGTAACTATGACTCTATAAGCGGTGCGGCCTAGCCCGGACTAGCGTCGGGACCTTCCTGTGGAAAGCCACAGCTGTGCTTGTTTTCATGGGCTTCGCGCCTGGAGGTTCTCGCTTCGGCTGGCTTAAAAGAGCCGACTCAGAACTGGCACAGACCGGGGGAATCCGACTGTCGAATCAAAACAAGGCATTGCTAGGGCTGCTCGTCGGTGCTGACGCATTGTGATTTCTGCCCTGTGCTCTAAATGTCAACGTAAAGAAATATAAAAAAGTGCGGGTAAACGGTGGGAGTAACTATGGCTCTATTGGCGGTGCTGCCGAGCCTAGACCAGCGTCGGGACCTTCCTGTGGAAAGCCACCGCTGTTGTTGTTTCCATGGGCTTCGCACATGGAGGTTCTTGCTTCAGCCGGCAGAACAGAGGCGACTCAGAACTGGCACAGACCGGGGGAATCCGACTGTCTAATTAAAACAAAGCATTGCTAGGGCCGCTGGTTGGTGCTGACGCAATGTGATTCGTGCCCAGTGCTCTGAATGTCAACGTGAAGAAATATAAAAAAGCGCGGGTATACGGCGGGAGTAACTATGACTCTATAAGCGGTACGACCTAGCCAGGACCAGCGTCGGGACCTTCCTGTGGAAAGCCACTGCTGTTGTTGTTTCCATGGGCTTCGCGCATGGAGGTTCTTGCTTCAGCCGGCAGAACAGAGCGGACTCAGAACTGGCCTAGACCGGGGGAATCTGACTGTAATTAAAACAAAGCATTGCTACGGCCTCTGGTCGGGGCTGACGCAATGTGATTTCTGCCCTGTGCTCTAAATGTCAACGTAAAGAAATATAAGAAAGCGCGGGTAAACGGTGGGAGTAACTATGGCTCTATAGGCGGTGCGGCCGAGCCTGGACCAGCGTCGGGACCTTCCTGTGGAAAGCCACCGCTGTTGTTGTTTCCATGGGCTTCGCGCAAGGAGGTTCTTGCTTCAGCCGGCAGAACAGAGGCGACTCAGAACTGGCACAGACCGGGGGAATCCGACTGTCTAATAAAACAAAGCATTGCTAGGGCCGCTGGTTGGCGCTGACGCAATGTGATTCGTGCCCAGTGCTCTGAATGTCAACGCGAAGAAATATAAAAAAGCGCGGGTAGACGGCGGGAGTAACTATGACTCTATAAGCGGTACGACCTAGCCTGGACCCGCGTCGGGACCTTCCTGTGGAACACCACCGCTGTTGTTGTTTCCATGGGCTTCGCGCTTGGAGGTTCTTGCTACAGCCGGCAGAACAGAGCGGACCCAGAACTGGCACAGACCGGGGGAATCTGACTGTCTAATTAAAACAAAGCATTGCTAGGGCCGCTGGTCGGTGCTGACGCAATGTGATTTCTGCCCTGTGCTCTAAATGTCAACGTAAAGAAATATACGGAAAAGCGCGGGTAAACGGCGGGAGTAACTATAGCTCTATAAGTAGTGCAGCGGAGCACGGACCAGCGTCGGAACCTTCCTGTAGGCACAGCTGTACTTAATTTCATGGGCTTCACGCCTGGAGGTTCTTGCTACAGCCGGCAGAACAGAGCGGACTCAGAACTGCCACAGACCGGGAGAATCTGACTGTCTAATTAAAACAAAGCATTGCTAGGGCCGCTGGTCGCGGCTGACGCAATGTGATTTCTGCCCTGTGCTCTAAATGTCAACGTGAAGAAATATAGGAAAGCGCGGGTAAACGGTGGGAGTAACTATGGCTCTATAGGCGGTGCGGCCGAGCCTGGACCAGCGTCGGGACCTTCCTGTGGAAAGCCACCGCTGTTGTTGTTTCCATGGGCTTCGCGCATGGAGGTTCTTGCTTCAGCCAGCATAACTGAAGCAACTCAGAACTGGCACAGACCGGTGGAATCCGACTGTCTAATTAAAACAAAGCATTGCTAGGGCCGCTGGTTCGTGCTGACGCAATGTGATTTGTGACCAGTGCTCTGAATGTCAACGTGAAGAAATATAAAAAAGCGCGGGTAGACGGCTGGAGTAACTATGACTCTGTAAGCGGAGCGACCGAGCCCGGATTAGCGTCGGGGCCTTCCTGTGGAAAGCCACCGTTGTTGTTTCCATGGGCTTCGCACATGGAGGTTCTTGCTTCAGACGGCAGAACAGAGGCGACCCAGAACTGGCACAGACCGGGGGAATCCGACTGTCTAATAAAACAAAGCATTGCTAGGGCCGCTGGTTGGCGCTGACGCAATGTGATTCGTGCCCAGTGCTCTGAATGTCAACGCGAAGAAATATAAAAAAGCGCGGGTAGACGGCGGGAGTAACTATGACTCTATAAGCGGTACGACCTAGCCCGGACCCGCGTCGGGACCTTCCTGTGGAAAGCCACCGCTGTTGTTGTTTCCATGGGCTTCGTGCATGGAGGTTCTTGCTACAGCCGGCAGAACAGAGCGGACCCAGAACTGGCACAGACGGGGAATCCGACTGTCTAATTAAAACAAAGCATTGCTAGGGCCGCTGGTTGGTGCTGACGCAATGTGATTCGTGCCCAGTGCTCTGAATGTCAACGTGAAGAAATATAAAAAAGCGCGGGTATACGGCGGGAGTAACTATGACTCTATAAGCGGTACGACCTAGCCAGGACCAGCGTCGGGACCTTCCTGTGGAAAGCCACCGCTGTTGTTATTTCCATAGGCTTCGCGCATGGAGGTTCTTGCTTCAGCCGGCAGAACAGAGCGGACTCAGAACTGGCCTAGACCGGGGGAATCTGACTGTAATTAAAACAAAGCATTGCTACGGCCTCTGGTCGGGGCTGACGCAATGTGATTTCTGCCCTGTGCTCTAAATGTCAACGTAAAGAAATATAAAAAAGCGCGGGTAAACGGTGGGAGTAACTATGGCTCTATAGGCGGTGCGGCCGAGCCTGGACCAGCGTCGGGATCTTCCTGTGGAAAGCCACCGCTGTTGTTGTTTCCATGGGCTTCGCGCATGGAGGTTCTTGCTTCAGCCGGCAGAACAGAGGCGACTCAGAACTGGCACAGACCGGGATATCCGAATGTCTAATAAAACAAAGCATTGCTAGGGCCACTGGTTGGCGCTGACGCAATGTGATTCGTGCCCAGTGCTCTGAATGTCAACGCGAAGAAATATAAAAAAGCGCGGGTAGACGGCGGGAGTAACTATAACTTTATAAGCGGTACGACCTAGCCCGGACCCGCGTCGGGACCTTCCTGTGGAAAGCCACCGCTGTTGTTGTTTCCATGGGCTTCGCGCATGGAGGTTCTTGCTACAGCCGGCAGAACAGAGCGGACCCAGAACTGGCACAGACCGGGGGAATCTGACTGTCTAATTAAAACAAAGCATTGCTAGGGCCGCTGGTCGGTGCTGACACAATGTGATTTCTGCCCTGTGCTCTAAATGTCAACGTAAAGAAATATACGGAAAAGCGCGGGTAAACGGCGGGAGTAACTATAGCTCTATAAGTAGTGCAGCGGAGCCCGGACCAGCGTCGGAACCTTCCTGTAGGCACAGCTGTACTTAATTCCATGGGCTTCACGCCTGGAGGTTCTTGCTACAGCCGGCAGAACAGAGCGGACTCAGAACTGCCACAGACCGGGAGAATCTGACTGTCTAATTAAAACAAAGCATTGCTAGGGCCGCTGGTCGCGGCTGACGCAATGTGATTTCTGCCCTGTGCTCTAAATGTCAACGTGAAGAAATATAGGAAAGTGCGGGTAAACGGTGGGAGTAACTATAGCTCTATAGGCGGTGCGGCCGAGCCTGGACCAGCGTCGGGACCTTCCTGTGGAAAGCCACCGCTGTTGTTGTTTCCATGGGCTTCGCGCATGGAGGTTCTTGCTTCAGCCAGCATAACTGAAGCGACTCAGAACTGGCACAGACTGGGGGAATCCGACTGTCTAATTAACACAAAGCATTGCTAGGGCCGCTGGTTGGTGCTGACGCAATGTGATTCGTGCCCAGTGCTCTGAATGTCAACGTGAAGAAATATCAAAAAGCGCGGGTAGACGGCTGGAGTAACTATGACTCTGTAAGGGGAGCGACCGAGCCCGGACCAGCGTCGGGACCTTCCTGTGGAAAGCCACTGCTGTTGTTGTTTCCATGGGCTTCGCGCATGGAGGTTCTTGCTTCAGCCGGCAGAACAGAGCGGACTCAGAACTGGCCTAGACCGGTGGAATCTGACTGTAATTAAAACAAAGCATTGCTACGGCCTCTGGTCGGGGCTGACGCAATGTGATTTCTGCCCTGTGCTCTAAATGTCAACGTAAAGAAATATAAAAAAGCGCGGGTAAACGGTGGGAGTAACTATGGCTCTATAGGCGGTGCGGCCGAGCCTGGACCAGCGTCGGGACCTTCCTGTGGAAAGCCACCGCTGTTGTTGTTTCCATGGGCTTTGCGCATGGAGGTTCTTGCTTCAGCCGGCAGAACCGAGGCGACTCAGAACTGGCACAGACCGGGGGAATCCGACTGTCTAATAAAACAAAGCATTGCTAGGGCCGCTGGTTGGCGCTGACGCAATGTGATTCGTGCCCAGTGCTCTGAATGTCAACGCGAAGAAATATAAAAAAGCGCGGGTAGACGGCGGGAGTAACTATGACTCTATAAGCGGTACGACCTAGCCTGGACCCGCGTCGGGACCTTCCTGTGGAAAGCCACCGCTGTTGTTGTTTCCATGGGCTTCGCGCTTGGAGGTTCTTGCTACAGCCGGCAGAACAGAGCGGACCCAGAACTGGCACAGACCGGGGGAATCTGACTGTCTAATTAAAACAAAGCATTGCTAGGGCCGCTGGTCGGTGCTGACGCAATGTGATTTCTGCCCTGTGCTCTAAATGTCAACGTAAAGAAATATACGGAAAAGCGCGGGTAAACGGCGGGAGTAACTATAGCTCTATAAGTAGTGCAGCGGAGCACGGACCAGCGTCGGAACCTTCCTGTAGGCACAGCTGTACTTAATTTCATGGGCTTCACGCCTGGAGGTTCTTGCTACAGCCGGCAGAACAGAGCGGACTCAGAACTGCCACAGACCGGGAGAATCTGACTGTCTAATTAAAACAAAGCATTGCTAGGGCCGCTGGTCGCGGCTGACGCAATGTGATTTCTGCCCTGTGCTCTAAATGTCAACGTGAAGAAATATAGGAAAGCGCGGGTAAACGGTGGGAGTAACTATGGCTCTATAGGCGGTGCGGCCGAGCCTGGACCAGCGTCGGGACCTTCCTGTGGAAAGCCACCGCTGTTGTTGTTTCCATGGGCTTCGCGCATGGAGGTTCTTGCTTCAGCCAGCATAACTGAAGCGACTCAGAACTGGCACAGACCGGTGGAATCCGACTGTCTAATTAAAACAAAGCATTGCTAGGGCCGCTGGTTCGTGCTGACGCAATGTGATTTGTGACCAGTGCTCTGAATGTCAACGTGAAGAAATATAAAAAACCCCGGGTAGACGGCTGGAGTAACTATGACTCTGTAGGCGGAGCGACCGAGCCCGGATTAGCGTCGGGGCCTTCCTGTGGAAAGCCACCGTTGTTGTTTCCATGGGCTTCGCACATGGAGGTTCTTGCTTCAGACGGCAGAACAGAGGCGACCCAGAACTGGCACAGACCGGGGGAATCCGACTGTCTAATAAAACAAAGCATTGCTAGGGCCGCTGGTTGGCGCTGACGCAATGTGATTCGTGCCCAGTGCTCTGAATGTCAACGCGAAGAAATATAAAAAAGCGCGGGTAGACGGCGGGAGTAACTATGACTCTATAAGCGGTACGACCTAGCCCGGACCCGCGTCGGGACCTTCCTGTGGAAAGCCACTGCTGTTGTTGTTTCCATGGGCTTCGTGCATGGAGGTTCTTGCTACAGCCGGCAGAACAGAGCGGACCCAGCACTGGCACAGACGGGGAATCCGACTGTCTAATTAAAACAAAGCATTGCTAGGGCCGCTGGTTGGTGCTGACGCAATGTGATTCGTGCCCAGTGCTCTGAATGTCAACGTGAAGAAATATAAAAAAGCGCGGGTATACGGCGGGAGTAACTATGACTCTATAAGCGGTACGACCTAGCCAGGACCAGCGTCGGGACCTTCCTGTGGAAAGCCACCGCTGTTGTTATTTCCATAGGCTTCGCGCATGGAGGTTCTTGCTTCAGCCGGCAGAACAGAGCGGACTCAGAACTGGCCTAGACCGGGGGAATCTGACTGTAATTAAAACAAAGCATTGCTACGGCCTCTGGTCGGGGCTGACGCAATGTGATTTCTGCCCTGTGCTCTAAATGTCAACGTAAAGAAATATAAAAAAGCGCGGGTAAACGGTGGGAGTAACTATGGCTCTATAGGCGGTGCGGCCGAGCCTGGACCAGCGTCGGGATCTTCCTGTGGTAAGCCACCGCTGTTGTTGTTTCCATGGGCTTCGCGCATGGAGGTTCTTGCTTCAGCCGGCAGAACAGAGGCGACTCAGAACTGGCACAGACCGGGGGAATCCGACTGTCTAATAAAACAAAGCATTGCTAGGGCCACTGGTTGGCGCTGACGCAATGTGATTCGTGCCCAGTGCTCTGAATGTCAACGCGAAGAAATATAAAAAAGCGCGGGTAGACGGCGGGAGTAACTATGACTTTATAAGCGGTACGACCTAGCCCGGACCCGCGTCAGGACCTTCCTGTGGAAAGCCACCGCTGTTGTTGTTTCCATGGGCTTCGCGCATGGAGGTTCTTGCTACAGCCGGCAGAACAGAGCGGACCCAGAACTGGCACAGACCGGGGGAATCTGACTGTCTAATTAAAACAAAGCATTGCTAGGGCCGCTGGTCGGTGCTGACACAATGTGATTTCTGCCCTGTGCTCTAAATGTCAACGTAAAGAAATATACGGAAAAGCGCGGGTAAACGGCGGGAGTAACTATAGCTCTATAAGTAGTGCAGCGGAGCCCGGACCAGCGTCGGAACCTTCCTGTAGGCACAGCTGTACTTAATTCCATGGGCTTCACGCCTGGAGGTTCTTGCTACAGCCGGCAGAACAGAGCGGACTCAGAACTGCCACAGACCGGGAGAATCTGACTGTCTAATTAAAACAAAGCATTGCTAGGGCCGCTGGTCGCGGCTGACGCAATGTGATTTCTGCCCTGTGCTCTAAATGTCAACGTGAAGAAATATAGGAAAGTGCGGGTAAACGGTGGGAGTAACTATGGCTCTATAGGCGGTGCGGCCAAGCCTGGACCAGCGTCGGGACCTTCCTGTGGAAAGCCACCGCTGTTGTTGTTTCCATGGGCTTCGCGCATGGAGGTTCTTGCTTCAGCCAGCATAACTGAAGCGACTCAGAACTGGCACAGACTGGGGGAATCCGACTGTCTAATTAACACAAAGCATTGCTAGGGCCGCTGGTTGGTGCTGACGCAATGTGATTCGTGCCCAGTGCTCTGAATGTCAACGTGAAGAAATATCAAAAAGCGCGGGTAGACGGCTGGAGTAACTATGACTCTGTAAGGGGAGCGACCGAGCCCGGACCAGCGTCGGGACCTTCCTGTGGAAAGCCACTGCTGTTGTTGTTTCCATGGGCTTCGCGCATGGAGGTTCTTGCTTCAGCTGGCAGAACAGAGCGGACTCAGAACTGGCCTAGACCGGGGGAATCTGACTGTAATTAAAACAAAGCATTGCTACGGCCTCTGGTCGGGGCTGACGCAATGTGATTTCTGCCCTGTGCTCTAAATGTCAACGTAAAGAAATATAAAAAAGCGCGGGTAAACGGTGGGAGTAACTATGGCTCTATAGGCGGTGCGGCCGAGCCTGGACCAGCGTCGGGACCTTCCTGTGGAAAGCCACCGCTGTTGTTGTTTCCATGGGCTTTGCGCATGGAGGTTCTTGCTTCAGCCGGCAGAACCGAGGCGACTCAGAACTGGCACAGACCGGGGGAATCCGACTGTCTAATAAAACAAAGCATTGCTAGGGCCGCTGGTTGGCGCTGACGCAATGTGATTCGTGCCCAGTGCTCTGAATGTCAACGCGAAGAAATATAAAAAAGCGCGGGTAGACGGCGGGAGTAACTATGACTCTATAAGCGGTACGACCTAGCCCGGACCCGCGTCGGGACCTTCCTGTGGAAAGCCACCGCTGTTGTTGTTTCCATGGGCTTCGCGCATGGAGGTTCTTGCTACAGCCGGCAGAACAGAGCGGACCCAGAACTGGCACAGACCGGGGGAATCTGACTGTCTAATTAAAACAAAGCATTGCTAGGGCCGCTGGTCGGTGCTGACGCAATGTGATTTCTGCCCTGTGCTCTAAATGTCAACGTAAAGAAATATACGGAAAAGCGCGGGTAAACGGCGGGAGTAACTATAGCTCTATAAGTAGTGCAGCGGAGCACGGACCAGCGTCGGAACCTTCCTGTAGGCACAGCTGTACTTAATTTCATGGGCTTCACGCCTGGAGGTTCTTGCTACAGCCGGCAGAACAGAGCGGACTCAGAACTGCCACAGACCGGGAGAATCTGACTGTCTAATTAAAACAAAGCATTGCTAGGGCCGCTGGTCGCGGCTGACGCAATGTGATTTCTGCCCTGTGCTCTAAATGTAAACGTGAAGAAATATAGGAAAGCGCGGGTAAACGGTGGGAGTAACTATGGCTCTATAGGCGGTGCGGCCGAGCCTGGACCAGCGTCGGGACCTTCCTGTGGAAAGCCACCGCTGTTGTTGTTTCCATGGGCTTCGCGCATGGAGGTTCTTGCTTCAGCCAGCATAACTGAAGCGACTCAGAACTGGCACAGACCGGTGGAATCCGACTGTCTAATTAAAACAAAGCATTGCTAGGGCCGCTGGTTCGTGCTGACGCAATGTGATTTGTGACCAGTGCTCTGAATGTCAACGTAAAGAAATATAAAAAAGCGCGGGTAGACGGCTGGAGTAACTATGACTCTGTAAGCGGAGCGACCGAGCACGGATTAGCGTCGGGGCCTTCCTGTGGAAAGCCACCGTTGTTGTTTCCATGGGCTTCGCACATGGAGGTTCTTGCTTCAGACGGCAGAACAGAGGCGACTCAGAACTGGCACAGACCGGGGGAATCCGACTGTCTAATAAAACAAAGCATTGCTAGGGCCGCTGGTTGGCGCTGACGCAATGTGATTCGTGCCCAGTGCTCTGAATGTCAACGCGAAGAAATATAAAAAAGCGCGGGTAGACGGCGGGAGTAACTATGACTCTATAAGCGGTACGACCTAGCCCGGACCCGCGTCGGGACCTTCCTGTGGAAAGCCACCGCTGTTGTTGTTTCCATGGGCTTCGTGCATGGAGGTTCTTGCTACAGCCGGCAGAACAGAGCGGACCCAGAACTGGCACAGACGGGGGAATCCGACTGTCTAATTAAAACAAAGCATTGCTAGGGCCGCTGGTTGGTGCTGACGCAATGTGATTCGTGCCCAGTGCTCTGAATGTCAACGTGAAGAAATATAAAAAAGCGCGGGTATACGGCGGGAGTAACTATGACTCTATAAGCGGTACGACCTAGCCAGGACCAGCGTCGGGACCTTCCTGTGGAAAGCCACCGCTGTTGTTATTTCCATAGGCTTCGCGCATGGAGGTTCTTGCTTCAGCCGGCAGAACAGAGCGGACTCAGAACTGGCCTAGACCGGGGGAATCTGACTGTAATTAAAACAAAGCATTGCTACGGCCTCTGGTCGGGGCTGACGCAATGTGATTTCTGCCCTGTGCTCTAAATGTCAACGTAAAGAAATAAAAAAAAACGCGGGTAAACGGTGGGAGTAACTATGGCTCTATAGGCGGTGCGGCCGAGAGAGAGAGAGAATCAACTTTACTGAGCTCGAAAATTCGATGGTGCGCGCAGGCACCAGACGGGGTGGTTCCCTATTCACGGGACCCATATGTATCCAGCAACTCCTGGCCCCTGGCTGTCAGTGCTAGCTGAGTTGGCAGGGCGGGGCTAGACAACAAGGTCTCCCATCGCTCGGGGGGTTGGGGATTGGGGGTGTTGGGGGGAGAGGGCGGTGGGGGGTTCTTGAGGTCTTTGCACTCGGCTACGATGTGTGCCAGAGTGCCTCTTTCCGTTTTGCAGAAAGGGCAGAGTGTGTCGTGCTGCGCCGGGTACATTCGGTGTAACAGAACGGGATGCGCTAGCGATCCCGCCTGCATGCGCCGCAGGATCGTTTGCTGTTGCCTGATTAACTGTGGGTGCGGTTCGGGAAGTTTGCACCTCGCGTTTCTATACATCTGAGTAACCTCTTTAAAGCTGGTCACGGGATGCGGTAGCTCAGCCGGCTCGTCCTCGGCCCGGATGGACAGTTCTCGGGCGTGGTGGTCGGCGAGGGCGTTGCCTTCCACCTTCGAGTGAGCCGGTACCCACACGAGCTCGATGGCTCGTCCCGGAGGCTTGTGCTTGGAGAGAATGGCTCGCGCCGCGGTAGAGATCACTCCTCTTCGGAAGCTTCCGTAGGCTGACTTTGAATCTGTGACCACGGTGTCCACGCTCGGTTGCACGAGTGCGAGTGCCACGGCTGCTTCTTCCGCAACGGCTGGGTCTGTCGTCCTCAGCGACGCGCTGACGATCAGCTTGTCGATGGACGTGGCTACCGCCGTTGCTCGGTCGTCGTGTTTTCTGAGCGAGGCGTCCGCGTAGAGTACCCTAGGGTACTCCTCCAGCTGTCGAGCCAGGGCCTTGGCTCGGTGCGGCCGAGCCTGGACCAGCGTCGGGACCTTCCTGTGGAAAGCCACCGCTGTTGTTGTTTCCATGGGCTTCGCGCATGGAGGTTCTTGCTTCAGCCGGCAGAACAGAGGCGACTCAGAACTGGCACAGACCGGGGGAATCCGACTGTCTAATAAAACAAAGCATTGCTAGGGCCACTATTTGGCGCTGACGCAATGTGATTCGTGCCCAGTGCTCTGAATGTCAACGCGAAGAAATATAAAAAAGCGCGGGTAGACGGCGGGAGTAACTATGACTCTATAAGCGGTACGACCTAGCCCGGACCCGCGTCGGGACCTTCCTGTGGAAAGCCACCGCTGTTGTTGTTTCCATGGGCTTCGCGCATGGAGGTTCTTGCTACAGCCGGCAGAACAGAGCGGACACAGAACTGGCACAGACCGGGGGAATCTGACTGTCTAATTAAAACAAAGCATTGCTAGGGCCGCTGGTCGGTGCTGACGCAATGTGATTTCTGCCCTGTGCTCTAAATGTCAACGTGAAGAAATATAGGAAAGTGCGGGTAAACGGTGGGAGTAACTATGGCTCTATAGGCGGTGCGGCCGAGCCTGGACCAGCGTCGGGACCTTCCTGTGGAAAGCCACCGCTGTTGTTGTTTCCATGGGCTTCGCGCATGGAGGTTCTTGCTTCAGCCAGCATAACTGAAGCGACTCAGAACTGGCACAGACCGGTGGAATCCGACTGTCTAATTAAAACAAAGCATTGCTAGGGCCGCTGGTTCGTGCTGACGCAATGTGATTTGTGACCAGTGCTCTGAATGTCAACGTGAAGAAATATAAAAAAGCGCGGGTAGACGGCTGGAGTAACTATGACTCTGTAAGCGGAGCGACCGAGCCTGGATTAGCGTCGGGGCCTTCCTGTGGAAAGCCACCGTTGTTGTTGTTTCCATGGGCTTCGCACATGGAGGTTCTTGCTTCAGCCGGCAGAACAGAGGCGACTCAGAACTGGCACAGACCGGGGGAATCCGACTGTCTAATAAAACAAAGCATTGCTAGGGCCGCTGGTTGGCGCTGACGCAATGTGATTCGTGCCCAGTGCTCTGAATGTCAACGCGAAGAAATATAAAAAAGCGCGGGTAGACGGCGGGAGTAACTATGACTCTATAAGCGGTACGACCTAGCCCGGACCCGCGTCGGGACCTTCCTGTGGAAAGCCACCGCTGTTGTTGTTTCCATGGGCTTCGCGCATGGAGGTTCTTGCTACAGCCGGCAGAACAGAGCGGACCCAGAACTGGCACAGACCGGGGGAATCTGACTGTCTAATTAAAACAAAGCATTGCTAGGGCCGCTGGTCGGTGCTGACGCAATGTGATTTCTGCCCTGTGCTCTAAATGTCAACGTAAAGAAATATACGGAAAAGCGCGGGTAAATGGCGAGAGTAACTATAGCTCTATAAGTAGTGCAGCGGAGCCCGGACCAGCGTCGGAACCTTGCTGTAGGCACAGCTGTACTTAATTCCATGGGCTTCACGCCTGGAGGTTCTTGCTACAGCCGGCAGAACAGAGCGGACTCAGAACTGCCACAGACCGGGAGAATCTGACTGTCTAATTAAAACAAAGCATTGCTAGGGCCGCTGGTCGCGGCTGACGCAATGTGATTTCTGCCCTGTGCTCTAAATGTCAACGTGAAGAAATATAAGAAAGCGCGGGTAAACGGCGGGAGTAACTATAGCTCTATGGGCGGTGCGGCCGAGCCTGGACCAGCGTCGGGACCTTCCTGTGGAAAGCCACCGTTGTTGTTTCCATGGGCTTCGCACATGGAGGTTCTTGCTTCAGCCGGCAGAACAGAGGCGACTCAGAACTGGCACAGACTGGGGGAATCCGACTGTCTAATTAACACAAAGCATTGCTAGGGCCGCTGGTTGGTGCTGACGCAATGTGATTCGTGCCCAGTGCTCTGAATGTCAACGGGAAGAAAAATAAAAAAGCAAGGGTAGACGGCTGGAGTAACTATGACTCTGTAAGGGGAGCGACCGAGCCCGTTCCAGCGTCGGGACCTTCCTGTGGAAAGCCACCGCTGTTGTTGTTTCCATGGGCTTCGCACATGGAGGTTCTTACTTCAGCCGGCAGAAGAGAGGCGACTCAGAACTGGCACAGACCCTGTGCTCTGAATGTCAACGTGAAGAAATATAAAAAAGCGTGGGTAGACGGCAAGAGTAACTAAGACTCTATAAGCGGAGCGGCCGAGCAGGGACCAGCGTCGGGACCTTCCTGTGGAAAGCCACAGCTGTGCTAGTTTCCATGGGCTTCGCGCCTGGAGGTTCTTGCTTCAGCCGGCAGAATGGAGCCGACTCAGAACTGGCACCGACCGGGGGAATCCGACTGTCGAATCAAAACAAAGCATTGCTAGGGCCGCTCGTCGGTGCTGACGCATTGTGAATTGTGCCCAGTGCTCTAAATGTCAACGGGAAGAAATATAAAAAAGCAAGGGTAGATGGCTGGAGTAACTATGACTCTGTAAGGGGAGCGACCGAGCCCGTTCCAGCGTCGGGACCTTCCTGTGGAAAGCCACCGCTGTTGTTGTTTCCATGGGCTTCGCACATGGAGGTTCTTGCTTCAGCCGGCAGAACAGAGCGGACTCAGAACTGGCCCAGACCGGGGGAATCTTCTTTATTTAAAACAAAGCATTGCTAGGGCCTCTGGTCGGGGCTGACGCAATGTGATTTCTGCCCTGTGCTCTAAATGTCAACGTAAAAAAAAATAAAAAAGCGCGGGTGAACGGTGGGAGTAACTATGGCTCTATAAGCGGTGCGGCCGAACCCGGACCGAGTAAGGACCTTCCTCTGGAAAGCCACCGCTGTTGTTTCCATGGGCTTCCCGTCTGGAGGTTCTTGCCTCAGCCGGCAGAACAGAGCCGACTCAGAACTGGCACAGACCGTTGGAACCCGACTGTCTACTTAAAACAAAGCATTGCTAGGGCCGCTGGTCGGTGCTGACGCAATGTGATTTCTGCCCTGTGCTCTAAATGTCAACGTGAAGAAATATAAAAAAGCTCGGGTAGACGGCGAGAGTAACTATGACTCTATAAGCAGTGCGACCGAGCCAGGACCAGCGTCGGGACCTTCCTGTGGAAAGCCACAGCTGTGGTTGTTTCCAAGGGCTTCGCGCCAGGAAATTCTTGCTTCAGCCGGCAGAAAAGAGCCGACTCAGAACTGGCACAGACCGGGGGAAGCCGACTGTCTAATTAAAACAAAGCATTGCTAGGGCCGCTGGTCGGTGCTGACGCAATGTGATTTCTGCCCTGTGCTCTAAATGTCAACGTAAAGAAATATATGGAAAAGCGCGGGTAAACCGCGGGAGTAACTAAAGCTCTATAAGCGGTGCAGCGGAGCCCGGACCAGCGTCGGAACCTTCCTGTGGAAAGCCACAGCTGTGCTTATTTCCATGGGCTTCGTGCCTGGAGGTTCTTGCCTCAGCCGGCAGAACAGAGCCGACTCAGAACTGGCACAGACCAGGGGAACCCAACTGACTACTTAAAACAAAGCATTGCTAGGGCCGCTGGTCGGTGCTGACGCAATGTGATTTGTGCCCAGTGCTCTGAATGTCAACGTGAAGAAATATAAAAAAGCGCGGGTAGACGGCTGGAGTAACTATAACTCTATAAGCGGTACGACCTAGCCCGGACCCGCGTCGGCACCTTCCTGTGGAAAGCCACCGCTGTTGTTGTTTCCATGGGCTTCGCGCATGGAGGTTCTTTCTTCAGCCGGCAGAACAGAGGCGACTCTGGACTGGCACAGACCGGGGGAATCCGACTGTCTAATTAAAACAAAGCATTGCTAGGGCCACTGGTCGGTGCTGACGCAATGTGATTTGTGCCCAGTGCTCTGAATGTCAACGTAAAGAAATATAAAAAATTGTGGGTAAACGGCGGGAGTAACTAAGACTCTATAAGCGGAGCGGCCGAGCAGGGACCAGCGTCGGGACCTTCCTGTGGAAAGCCACAGATGTGCTAGTTTCCATGGGCTTCGCGCGTGGAGGTTCTTGCTTCAGCCGGCATAAAAGAAGCGACTCAGAACTGGCACAGACCGGGGGAATCCGACTGTCTAATTAAAACAGAGCATTGCTAGGGCCGCTGGTCGGTGCTGACGCAATGTGATTTGTGCACAGTGCTCTGAATGTCACCGTGAAGAAATATAAAAGGAGCGGGTAGACGGCGGGAGTAACTATGACTCTATAAGCGGTGCGACCGATCTCGGACCAGCGTCGGGACCTTCCTGTGGAAAGCCACCGCTGTTGTTGTTTCCATGGGCTTCGCGCATGGAGGTTCTTTCTTCAGCCGGCAGAACAGAGGCGACTCTGGACTGGCACAGACCGGGGGAATCCGACTGTCTAATTAAAACAAAGCATTGCTAGGGCCACTGGTCGGTGCTGACGCAATGTGATTTGTGCCCAGTGCTCTGAATGTCAACGTAAAGAAATATAAAAAATCGTGGGTAAACGGCGGGAGTAACTAAGACTCTATAAGCGGAGCGGCCGAGCAGGGACCAGCGTCGGGACCTTCCTGTGGAAAGCCACAGATGTGCTAGTTTCCATGGGCTTCACGCCAGGAGGTTCTTACTTCAGCCGGCAGAACAGAGCCGACTCAGAACTGGCACAGACCGGGGGAATCCGACTGTCTAATTAAAACAAAGCATTGCTAGGGCCGGTGGTCGGTGCTTACGCAATGTGATTTCTGCCCTGTGCTCTAAATGTCAACGTAAAAAAATATTTCGAAAAGCGCGGGTAAACGGTGGGAGTAACTATAGCTCATTAGGCTGTGCAGCGGAGCCCGAGCCAGCGTAGGAACCTTCCTGTGGAAAGCCACAGCTCTACTTATTTCCATGGGCTTCGCGCCTGGAGGTTCTTGCTTCAGCCGGGATAAAATATCGACTCAGAACTGGCACAGACTGGGGGAATCCGACTGTCTAATTAAAACAAAGCATTGCTAGGGCCGCTGGTCGGTGCTGACGCAAGGTGATTTGTGCACAGTGCTCTGCATGTCAACGTGAAGAAATATAAAAAAGCGCGGGTAGACGGCGGGAGTAACTATGACTCTTTAAGCGATACGACCTAGCCCGGGCCAGCGTCGGAACCTTCCTGTGGAAAGCCACAGCTGTGCTTGTTTCCATGGGCTTCTAGCCAGGAGGTTCTTGCTTCAGCCGGCAGAAAAGAGCTGACTCAGAACTGGCACAGACCGGGGAATCTGACTGTCTAATAAAACAAAGCATTGCGAGCGCCGCTGGTCGGTGCTGACGCAATGTGATTTCTGCCCTGTGCTCTGAATGTCAAGGTGAAGAAATATAAAAAAGCGCGGGTAGACGGCGGGAGTAACTATGACTCTATAAGCGGTGCGACCAAGCCTGGACCAGCTTCGGGACCTTCTTGTGGAGAGCCACTGCTGTTGTTGTTTCCATGGGTTTCGCGCATCGAGGTTCTTGCTTCAGCCGGCAGAACAGAGGCGACTCAGAACTGGCACAGACCGGGGGAATCCGACTGTCTAATTAAAACAAAGCATTGCTAGGGCCACTGGTCGGTGCTGACGCAAGGTGATTTGTGCCCCGTGCTCTGAATGTCAACGAGAAGAAAAATAAAAAGCGCGGGTAGACGGCGGGAGTAACTATGACTCTATAAGCGATGCGACCTAGCCCGGACAGGCGTCGGGACCTTCCTGTGGAAAGCCACAGCTGTGCTAGTTTCCATGGGCTTCACGCCAGGAGGTTCTTACTTCAGCCGGCAGAACAGAGCCGACTCAGAACTGGCACAGAGCGGGGGAATCCGACTGTCTAATTAAAACAAAGCATTCCTAGGGCCGCTGGTCGGTGCTGACGCAAAGGGATTTCTGCCCTGTGCTCTAAATGTCAACGTAAAGAAATATATGGAAAAGCGTGGGTAAACCGCGTGAGTAACTATAGCTCTATAAGCGGTGAAGCGGAGCCCGGACCAGCGTCGGAACCTTCCTGTAGGCACAGCAGTACTTATTTCCATGGGCTTCGCGCCTGGAGGTTCTTGCTACAGCCGGCAGAACAGAGCGGACTCAGAACTGCCACAGACCGGGAGAATCTGACTGTCTAATTAAAACAAAGCATTGCTAGGGCCGCTGGTCGCGGCTGACGCAATGTGATTTCTGCCCTGTGCTCTAAATGTCAACGTAAAGGAATATAAAGAAGCGCGGATAAACGGAGGGAGTAACTATGGCTCTATAAGCGGTGCGGCCGAACCCGGACCAGAGTCGGGACCTTCCTGTGGAAAGCCACCGCTGTTGTTTCCATGGGATTCCCGCCTGGAGGTTCTTGCCTCAGCCGGCAGAACAGAGCCGACTCAGAACTGGCACAGACCGGGGGAATCTGACTGTATAATTAAAACAAAGCATTGCTAGGGCCGCTGGTCGGTGCTGACGCAATGTGATTTCTGCCCTGTGCTCTAAATGTCAATGTAAAGAAATATTTAGAGAAGCGCGGGTAAACGGCGGGAGCAACTATAACTCTATAAGCGGTGCAGCGGAGCCTGGGCCAGCGTCGGAACCTTCCTGTGGAAAGCCACAGCTCTACTTATTTTCATGGGCTTCGCGCTTGGAGGTTCTTGCTTCAGCCGGCATAAAAGAAGCGACTCAGAACTGGCACAGACCGGGGGAATCCGACTGTCTAATTAAAACAGAGCATTGCTAGGGCCGCTGGTCGGTGCTGACGCAATGTGATTTGTGCACAGTGCTCTGAATGTCACCGTGAAGAAATATGAAAGGAGCGGGTAGACGGCGGGAGTAACTATGACTCTATAAGCGGTGCGACCGATCTCGGACCAGCGTCGAGACCTTCCTGTGGAAAGCCACCGCTGTTGTTGTTTCCATGGGCTTCGCGCATGGAGGTTCTTTCTTCAGCCGGCAGAACAGAGGCGACTCTGGACTGGCACAGACCGGGGGAATCCGACTGTCTAATTAAAACAAAGCATTGCTAGGGCCACTGGTCGGTGCTGACGCAATGTGATTTGTGCCCAGTGCTCTGAATGTCAACGTAAAGAAATATAAAAAATTGTGGGTAAACGGCGGGAGTAACTAAGACTCTATAAGCGGAGCGGCCGAGCAGGGACCAGCGTCGGGACCTTCCTGTGGAAAGCCACAGATGTGCTAGTTTTCATGGGCTTCACGCCAGGAGGTTCTTACTTCAGCCGGCAGAACAGAGCCGACTCAGAACTGGCACAGACCGGGGGAATCCGACTGTCTAATTAAAACAAAGCATTGCTAGGGCCAATGGTCGGTGCTTACGCAATGTGATTTCTGCCCTGTGCTCTAAATGTCAACGTAAAAAAATATTTCGAAAAGCGCGGGTAAACGGTGGGAGTAACTATAGCTCATTAGGCTGTGCAGCGGAGCCCGGGCCAGCGTAGGAACCTTCCTGTGGAAAGCCACAGCTCTACTTATTTCCATGGGCTTCGCGCCTGGAGGTTCTTGCTTCAGCCGGGATAAAATATCGACTCAGAACTGGCACAGACTGGGGGAATCCGACTGTCAAATAAAACAAAGCATTGCTAGGGCCGCTGGTCGGTGCTGATGCAATGTGATTTGTGCACAGTGCTCTGAATGTCAACGTGAAGAAATATAAAAAAGCGCGGGTAGACGGCGGGAGTAACTATGACTCTTTAAGCGATACGACCTAGCCCGGGCCAGCGTCGGAACCTTCCTGTGGAAAGCCACAGCTGTGCTTGTTTCCATGGGCTTCTAGCCAGGAGGTTCTTGCTTCAGCCGGCAGAAAAGAGCTGACTCAGAACTGGCACAGACAGGGGAATCTGACTGTCTAATAAAACAAAGCATTGCGAGCGCCGCTGGTCGGTGCTGACGCAATGTGATTTCTGCCCTGTGCTGTGAATGTCAACGTGAAGAAATATAAAAAAGCGCGGGTAGACGGCGGGAGTAACTATGACTCTATAAGCGGTGCGACCAAGCCTGGACCAGCTTCGGGACCTTCTTGTGGAGAGCCACCGCTGTTGTTGTTTCCATGGGCTTCGCGCATGGAGGTTCTTGCTTCAGCCAGCATAACTGAAGCGACTCAGAAGTGGCACAGACCGGTGGAATCCGACTGTCTAATTAAAACAAATCATTGCTAGAGCCGCTGGTTCGTGCTGACGCAATGTGATTTGTGACCAGTGCTCTGAATGTCAACGTGAAGAAATATAAAAAAGCGCGGGTAGACGGCTGGAGTAACTATGACTCTGTAAGCGGAGCGACCGAGCCCGGATTAGCGTCGGGGCCTTCCTGTGGAAAGCCACCGTTGTTGTTGTTTCCATGGGCTTCGCACATGGAGGTTCTTGCTTCAGCCGGCAGAACAGAGGCGACTCAGAACTGGCACAGACCGGGGGAATCCGACTGTCTAATAAAACAAAGCATTGCTAGGGCCGCTGGTTGGCGCTGACGCAATGTGATTCGTGCCCAGTGCTCTGAATGTCAACGCGAAGAAATATAAAAAAGCGCGGGTAGACGGCGGGAGTAACTATGACTCTATAAGCGGTACGACCTAGCCCGGACCCGCGTCGGGACCTTCCTGTGGAAAGCCACCGCTGTTGTTGTTTCCATGGGCTTCGCGCATGGAGGTTCTTGCTACAGCCGGCAGAACAGAGCGGACCCAGAACTGGCACAGACCGGGGGAATCTGACTGTCTAATTAAAACAAAGCATTGCTAGGGCCGCTGGTCGGTGCTGACGCAATGTGATTTCTGCCCTGTGCTCTAAATGTCAACGTAAAGAAATATACGGAAAAGCGCGGCTAAACGGCGGGAGTAACTATAGCTCTATAAGTAGTGCAGCGGAGCCCGGACCAGCGTCGGAACCTTCGTGTAGGCACAGCTGTACTTAATTCCATGGGCTTCACGCCTGGAGATTCTGCATGCCAATCAGCCAAGTATAATGTGTGTCCAGGAAACACATCTGAATTCCAAACACACAATTTTCTTGAATAGTTACATGGTATACAGGAAAGACAGGGATGGCTGCACACACTCTTCTGGCGGTGTGGCCATAATCGTCCGGAAATCCTTAGCATGCCACCCTGTCACCTTGAACACCGTCCTTGAGGCTGTAGCAATACGCTTAATAATATTTAATAGGTTGATAACGGTATGCTCCATATACATTCCTCCTGATGTCTCACTTTCGAGCTCTGACTGCGAGGCGCTGGTTGACCAGCTGCCCGAACCATACATCCTGACAGGCGACCTTAATGCTCACAACACTCTTTGGGGCTCTTCTCGCACGGATGCCCGAGGTCGCCTTATAGAGAAATTCCTTACATCTTCAGGAGCATGCCTTTTCAACAGTAAACAGCCTACATACCATAACATAGGACACAACACATACTCATGTCTTGACTTGTCGATTGGCTCCGCAGTTCTCTTTCCTCTTCTCGAGTGGGGTGTGGGCACTGACCCATACGGTAGTGACCACTTCCCCACCTCACTCACATACATAGGTAAAGGCCCATGCAGTCCATCTTCCCATAATAGGTTCAATGATGCACGAGCTAACTGGAATACATTTACAGAGACATCCAAACTACACCACACATCCATAGGACACCTACACGTCGAAGAAGCTACCCAACTCCTCACGGCGCACATCCTCGACGCCGCCGAAAAGTCCATTCCCCACGCCTCTGGTGCCCCGCGCAACCAGCGGAGGCCGTGGTGGAATGAGGACTGTAGGCGGGCGCGAGAGGCCCAGAACAAGGCGTGGGGTATCCTGCGCAGGTACCCCACGTCGGGAAACCTTTTATTGTTCAAAAGGGCTAAGGCGATGGGAAAACGTGTGCGCCGTGAGGCAAAACGAGAGAGTTGGCGCTCATTCGTAACATCCATAAACTCTTACACTGACTCTCGCAAAGTCTGGACACGAATACGCAAACTAAAAGGACAACAGACACACAGCCTGACCCTGGTCAGTACAACAGGGGACAAACTGGAAGACCAGGCTAACACACTCGCACAACACTTCCAACACGTGTCCAGTTCAGCACACTACACTAGCACTTTCATGAAACACAAACAATTGGCTGAAAAGAAGTCTTTACGTGATAATGATAAGTCAACCTCCTCTTATAACTCGGAGTTTTCACTCCATGAGCTGAGGACTGCTCTGAGCACTTGTAAACCCTCAGCTCCAGGCCCAGACAACATCACATATACAATGATACAGCACCTACACTCAGACACTCTTCTAACACTCCTCCATCTATATAACAAGATTTGGCTTTCGGGGCACATTCCTCGCTCTTGGAGGGAGGCCATAGTAGTGGCTATCCTAAAGGAAGGGATGGACCCTTCCTCTCCATCCAGTTACCGGCCCATTGCTTTGACAAGCTGCCTGTGCAAGCTCCTCGAGAAGATGATAAACCGTAGGCTCGTGTACTTTCTTGAGTACAATGGTCTTCTCGAGGGCTGCCAGGCAGGCTTCCGGGCGGGGCGATGCACAAATGATCAACTGGTTTCTCTAGAGGCCTACATAAAGGATGCATTCATTCATAAGCAATACTGTATGACAGTATTTTTTGACATTGAAAAGGCATATGATACAGCATGGCGCTACGGCATTCTTAAAGACCTAAAAGCTTTTGGTATCTCGGGTAACATGCTGAACACTCTTTGTAGTTACATGTCTTCACGAACATTTCGTGTCAGGGTCGGTTCGGCACTTTCAAATGTTCACGTGCAGGAGAATGGCGTGCCTCAAGGTGGCGTATTGAGCTGCACCTTGTTTATAGCTAAGATGAACTCTCTCCGAAAGGCACTGCCGCCAACCATATCCTGCTTGATGTATGTAGATGACGTTCAAATATCTTTCAAATCGTGTAACATATCCATTTGTGAACGTCAGGTCTAGCTTGGGGTAAATAAACTTTCTCGCTGGGCAGATGAAAACGGATTTAAACTTAATCCTTCTAAAAGTACCTGCGTTGTATTCTCAAAAAGGCGGGGCATCCTGCCCGATCCCGACGTAAAACTCTTTGGTGACTCGATTCCAGTAAAAAGAGAACACAAGTTTTTGGGTGTGGTGTTTGACGAGAAACTCTCATTCATACCCCACATAAAACGACTTAAACAAAAATGCCTAAAAACAATGAATATTCTAAAAGTCCTGTCTCACCAATCGTACGGTGCAGACAAACAACTCCTGCTTTGACTTTATGCCGCGTTGGTAGGGTCACGGTTGGACTACGGAAGCGTTGTGTATGGGTCAGCCACAAAAACAGCACTTAAAATGCTCGACCCAGTGCTTCACTTAGGGCTTCGCCTGTCTTGTGGGGCGTTCCGTACCAGTCCTGTCCACAGTCTTTATGCAGAGTGCGACAAATGGTGCTTAGCGTACCAGCGAACTTATGTTGACCTCCTATATGCCTCCAAAATCTCATCAATGAATAACCATCCCTTTAAACCGGTTTTTAATGATACGTCCACAACTAAACTCTTTTTAAACCGCCCATCTATTGCTGTTCCTTTCTCGCAGAGAGTGAGGGACGAGATGACTATTCATGACGTCTCCCTCTTAGACACATTCAAATCATCTCACACTGATCTTGTAGCACCATGGCATCTTCGTCCTGTGGCATGTGACTTGTCTTTCGTACAATACAACAAGAACAGGACACCAAGAAGTGGGATTTTGCAGCATTTCATGCATCTACAGAATAAATACAGGGCTGCAGAGTTTTTCAGCGATGCATCTAAAACGTCCACTGCGGTGTCTTGTGCTGCGCATGGGCCTAATTTTGAAGCATGTAAAACAATGAATGTTAATACAAGTATTTTTACAGCAGAGGCATATGGCATATTTCTAGTTGTAAGTCACATAGTTGAACATCATATTCCTACATCCGTCATTTATACAGATTCGTTGAGCGTCGTCCGTGCATTATCATCCGGAAAGTCATCAAAAAACCATGTCATTAATCTTATCTTCAAAACGATTATGGTAGCTTATTCTTCAAACCTTGGGTTGACTGTGTGTTGGGTGCCAGGCCACTCTGGCATTGGCGGTAATGAAGTGGCGGATGAAATGGCCGCCAATGCTGCACTCCGAAACACAGTCGACATGGCAACACTACCTTACACAGACCTCAAGCCACACATTAGACAACAACTCCGTAAAACTTGGCAAGCAGACTGGAGCGAACAGACAGACAACAAACTACACGTAATAAAACCACACTTGGGACAATACATTACTGACTCACACAACAGGCACATTGAAGTTACCTTAGCTAGGTTACGGATAGGCCATACGCATGTAACGCACTCGCACCTGCTCACGGGATCTCCAAGACCCCTGTGTAGCAGGTGTGGGGAGGGCCTATCCGTAGTCCACATACTCATACAATGCAAGGCACTTGCCACAACACGACACAAACACTTCAGAGAACTCTACAGACAACATATTCCCCTACACCCATCTCTGTTTCTAGGTGACGATGCCATGGTTTCTGTGAAACGCGTTTTTAAATATTTGTCAGATGTTAAGTTTTTAAACCTCATTTCCTATCATGCGTAATCATATCTGGCCCTATACACCAGCCATCACCATTATCTTTATTGATCTTACTATGTCCAGTTTACACATTTTATACATAGCTTTTGTGGTAATCACTTGTTTTCATTAAATAACTTCTCTGGCGCTCTTTGCCCTCGTCGGCCTTGCGCCATTAAACACCAACCATCATCATCATCAGAACAGAGCGGACTCAGAACTGCCACAGACCGGGAGAATCTGACTGTCTAATTAAAACAAAGCATTGCTAGGGCCGCCGGTCGCGGCTGACGCAATGTGATTTGTGCCCAGTGCTCTGAATGTCAAGGTGAAGAAATATAAAAAAGGGCGGGTAGACGGCGGGAGTAACTATGACTCTATAATCGGTGCGGCCGAACTCGGACCGAGTCAGGACCTTCCTGTGGAAAGCCACCGCTGTTGTTTCCATGGGCTTCCCGCCTGGAGGTTCTTGCCTCAGCCGGCAGAACAGAGCCCACTCAGAACTGGCACAGACCGTTGGAACCCGACTGTCTACTTAAAACAAAGCATTGCTAGGGCCGCTGGTCGGTGCTGACGCAATGTGATTTCCGCCCTGTGCTCTAAATGTCAACGTGAAGAAATATAAAAAAGCCCGGTTAGACGGCGAGAGTAACTATGACTCTATAAGCGGTGCGGCCTAGCCCGGACTAGCGTCGGGACCTTCCTGTGGAAAGCCACAGCTGTGCTTGTTTTCATGGGCTTCGCGCCTGGAGGTTCTCGCTTCGGCTGGCTTAAAAGAGCCGACTCAGAACTGGCACAGACCGGGGGAATCCGACTGTCGAATCAAAACAAGGCATTGCTAGGGCTGCTCGTCGGTGCTGACGCATTGTGATTTCTGCCCTGTGCTCTAAATGTCAACGTAAAGAAATATAAAAAAGTGCGGGTAAACGGTGGGAGTAACTATGGCTCTATTGGCGGTGCTGCCGAGCCTAGACCAGCGTCGGGACCTTCCTGTGGAAAGCCACCGCTGTTGTTGTTTCCATGGGCTTCGCACATGGAGGTTCTTGCTTCAGCCGGCAGAACAGAGGCGACTCAGAACTGGCACAGACCGGGGGAATCCGACTGTCTAATTAAAACAAAGCATTGCTAGGGCCGCTGGTTGGTGCTGACGCAATGTGATTCGTGCCCAGTGCTCTGAATGTCAACGTGAAGAAATATAAAAAAGCGCGGGTATACGGCGGGAGTAACTATGACTCTATAAGCGGTACGACCTAGCCAGGACCAGCGTCGGGACCTTCCTGTGGAAAGCCACTGCTGTTGTTGTTTCCATGGGCTTCGCGCATGGAGGTTCTTGCTTCAGCCGGCAGAACAGAGCGGACTCAGAACTGGCCTAGACCGGGGGAATCTGACTGTAATTAAAACAAAGCATTGCTACGGCCTCTGGTCGGGGCTGACGCAATGTGATTTCTGCCCTGTGCTCTAAATGTCAACGTAAAGAAATATAAGAAAGCGCGGGTAAACGGTGGGAGTAACTATGGCTCTATAGGCGGTGCGGCCGAGCCTGGACCAGCGTCGGGACCTTCCTGTGGAAAGCCACCGCTGTTGTTGTTTCCATGGGCTTCGCGCAAGGAGGTTCTTGCTTCAGCCGGCAGAACAGAGGCGACTCAGAACTGGCACAGACCGGGGGAATCCGACTGTCTAATAAAACAAAGCATTGCTAGGGCCGCTGGTTGGCGCTGACGCAATGTGATTCGTGCCCAGTGCTCTGAATGTCAACGCGAAGAAATATAAAAAAGCGCGGGTAGACGGCGGGAGTAACTATGACTCTATAAGCGGTACGACCTAGCCTGGACCCGCGTCGGGACCTTCCTGTGGAAAACCACCGCTGTTGTTGTTTCCATGGGCTTCGCGCTTGGAGGTTCTTGCTACAGCCGGCAGAACAGAGCGGACCCAGAACTGGCACAGACCGGGGGAATCTGACTGTCTAATTAAAACAAAGCATTGCTAGGGCCGCTGGTCGGTGCTGACGCAATGTGATTTCTGCCCTGTGCTCTAAATGTCAACGTAAAGAAATATACGGAAAAGCGCGGGTAAACGGCGGGAGTGACTATAGCTCTATAAGTAGTGCAGCGGAGCACGGACCAGCGTCGGAACCTTCCTGTAGGCACAGCTGTACTTAATTTCATGGGCTTCACGCCTGGAGGTTCTTGCTACAGCCGGCAGAACAGAGCGGACTCAGAACTGCCACAGACCGGGAGAATCTGACTGTCTAATTAAAACAAAGCATTGCTAGGGCCGCTGGTCGCGGCTGACGCAATGTGATTTCTGCCCTGTGCTCTAAATGTCAACGTGAAGAAATATAGGAAAGCGCGGGTAAACGGTGGGAGTAACTATGGCTCTATAGGCGGTGCGGCCGAGCCTGGACCAGCGTCGGGACCTTCCTGTGGAAAGCCACCGCTGTTGTTGTTTCCATGGGCTTCGCGCATGGAGGTTCTTGCTTCAGCCAGCATAACTGAAGCGACTCAGAACTGGCACAGACCGGTGGAATCCGACTGTCTAATTAAAACAAAGCATTGCTAGGGCCGCTGGTTCGTGCTGACGCAATGTGATTTGTGACCAGTGCTCTGAATGTCAACGTGAAGAAATATAAAAAAGCGCGGGTAGACGGCTGGAGTAACTATGACTCTGTAAGCGGAGCGACCGAGCCCGTATTAGCGTCGGGGCCTTCCTGTGGAAAGCCACCGTTGTTGTTTCCATGGGCTTCGCACATGGAGGTTCTTGCTTCAGACGGCAGAACAGAGGCGACCCAGAACTGGCACAGACCGGGGGAATCCGACTGTCTAATAAAACAAAGCATTGCTAGGGCCGCTGGTTGGCGCTGACGCAATGTGATTCGTGCCCAGTGCTCTGAATGTCAACGCGAAGAAATATAAAAAAGCGCGGGTAGACGGCGGGAGTAACTATGACTCTATAAGCGGTACGACCTAGCCCGGACCCGCGTCGGGACCTTCCTGTGGAAAGCCACCGCTGTTGTTGTTTCCATGGGCTTCGCGCAAGGGGGTTCTTGCTTCAGCCGGCAGAACAGAGGCGACTCAGAACTGGCACAGACCGGGGGAATCTGACTGTAATTAAAACAAAGCATTGCTACGGCCTCTGGTCGGGGCTGACGCAATGTGATTTCTGCCCTGTGCTCTAAATGTCAACGTAAAGAAATATAAAAAAGCGCGGGTAAACGGTGGGAGTAACTATGGCTCTATAGGCGGTGCGGCCGAGCCTGGACCAGCGTCGGGATCTTCCTGTGGAAAGCCACCGCTGTTGTTGTTTCCATGGGCTTCGCGCATGGAGGTTCTTGCTTCAGCCGGCAGAACAGAGGCGACTCAGAACTGGCACAGACCGGGGGAATCCGACTGTCTAATAAAACAAAGCATTGCTAGGGCCACTGGTTGGCGCTGACGCAATGTGATTCGTGCCCAGTGCTCTGAATGTCAACGCGAAGAAATATAAAAAAGCGCGGGTAGACGGCGGGAGTAACTATGACTTTATAAGCGGTACGACCTAGCCCGGACCCGCGTCGGGACCTTCCTGTGGAAAGCCACCGCTGTTGTTGTTTCCATGGGCTTCGCGCATGGAGGTTCTTGCTACAGCCGGCAGAACAGAGCGGACCCAGAACTGGCACAGACCGGGGGAATCTGACTGTCTAATTAAAACAAAGCATTGCTAGGGCCGCTGGTCGGTGCTGACACAATGTGATTTCTGCCCTGTGCTCTAAATGTCAACGTAAAGAAATATACGGAAAAGCGCGGGTAAACGGCGGGAGTAACTATAGCTCTATAAGTAGTGCAGCGGAGCCCGGACCAGCGTCGGAACCTTCCTGTAGGCACAGCTGTACTTAATTCCATGGGCTTCACGCCTGGAGGTTCTTGCTACAGCCGGCAGAACAGAGCGGACTCAGAACTGCCACAGACCGGGAGAATCTGACTGTCTAATTAAAACAAAGCATTGCTAGGGCCGCTGGTCGCGGCTGACGCAATGTGATTTCTGCCCTGTGCTCTAAATGTCAACGTGAAGAAATATAGGAAAGTGCGGGTAAACGGTGGGAGTAACTATAGCTCTATAGGCGGTGCGGCCGAGCCTGGACCAGCGTCGGGACCTTCCTGTGGAAAGCCACCGCTGTTGTTGTTTCCATGGGCTTCGCGCATGGAGGTTCTTGCTTCAGCCAGCATAACTGAAGCGACTCAGAACTGGCACAGACTGGGGGAATCCGACTGTCTAATTAACACAAAGCATTGCTAGGGCCGCTGGTTGGTGCTGACGCAATGTGATTCGTGCCCAGTGCTCTGAATGTCAACGTGAAGAAATATCAAAAAGCGCGGGTAGACGGCTGGAGTAACTATGACTCTGTAAGGGGAGCGACCGAGCCCGGACCAGCGTCGGGACCTTCCTGTGGAAAGCCACTGCTGTTGTTGTTTCCATGGGCTT
The DNA here is from genome assembly GCF_048455015.1 of Haemaphysalis longicornis. NCBI lineage: Eukaryota > Metazoa > Arthropoda > Arachnida > Ixodida > Ixodidae > Haemaphysalis > Haemaphysalis longicornis. The sequence goes on along the minus strand of NW_027526407.1, from coordinate 204,025,763 downwards.
CGCGCATGGAGGTTCTTGCTTCAGCCGGCAGAACAGAGCGGACTCAGAACTGGCCTAGACCGGTGGAATCTGACTGTAATTAAAACAAAGCATTGCTACGGCCTCTGGTCGGGGCTGACGCAATGTGATTTCTGCCCTGTGCTCTAAATGTCAACGTAAAGAAATATAAAAAAGCGCAGGTAAACGGTGGGAGTAACTATAGCTCTATAGGCGGTGCGGCCGAGCCTGGACCAGCGTCGGGACCTTCCTGTGGAAAGCCACCGCTGTTGTTGTTTCCATGGGCTTTGCGCATGGAGGTTCTTGCTTCAGCCGGCAGAACCGAGGCGACTCAGAACTGGCACAGACCGGGGGAATCCGACTGTCTAATAAAACAAAGCATTGCTAGGGCCGCTGGTTGGCGCTGACGCAATGTGTTTCGTGCCCAGTGCTCTGAATGTCAACGCGAAGAAATATAAAAAAGCGCGGGTAGACGGCGGGAGTAACTATGACTCTATAAGCGGTACGACCTAGCCTGGACCCGCGTCGGGACCTTCCTGTGGAAAGCCACCGCTGTTGTTGTTTCCATGGGCTTCGCGCTTGGAGGTTCTTGCTACAGCCGGCAGAACAGAGCGGACCCAGAACTGGCACAGACCGGGGGAATCTGACTGTCTAATTAAAACAAAGCATTGCTAGGGCCGCTGGTCGGTGCTGACGCAATGTGATTTCTGCCCTGTGCTCTAAATGTCAACGTAAAGAAATATACGGAAAAGCGCGGGTAAACGGCGGGAGTAACTATAGCTCTATAAGTAGTGCAGCGGAGCACGGACCAGCGTCGGAACCTTCCTGTAGGCACAGCTGTACTTAATTTCATGGGCTTCACGCCTGGAGGTTCTTGCTACAGCCGGCAGAACAGAGCGGACTCAGAACTGCCACAGACCGGGAGAATCTGACTGTCTAATTAAAACAAAGCATTGCTAGGGCCGCTGGTCGCGGCTGACGCAATGTGATTTCTGCCCTGTGCTCTAAATGTCAACGTGAAGAAATATAGGAAAGCGCGGGTAAACGGTGGGAGTAACTATGGCTCTATAGGCGGTGCGGCCGAGCCTGGACCAGCGTCGGGACCTTCCTGTGGAAAGCCACCGCTGTTGTTGTTTCCATGGGCTTCGCGCATGGAGGTTCTTGCTTCAGCCAGCATAACTGAAGCGACTCAGAACTGGCACAGACCGGTGGAATCCGACTGTCTAATTAAAACAAAGCATTGCTAGGGCCGCTGGTTCGTGCTGACGCAATGTGATTTGTGACCAGTGCTCTGAATGTCAACGTGAAGAAATATAAAAAAGCGCGGGTAGACGGCTGGAGTAACTATGACTCTGTAGGCGGAGCGACCGAGCCCGGATTAGCGTCGGGGCCTTCCTGTGGAAAGCCACCGTTGTTGTTTCCATGGGCTTCGCACATGGAGGTTCTTGCTTCAGACGGCAGAACAGAGGCGACCCAGAACTGGCACAGACCGGGGGAATCCGACTGTCTAATAAAACAAAGCATTGCTAGGGCCGCTGGTTGGCGCTGACGCAATGTGATTCGTGCCCAGTGCTCTGAATGTCAACGCGAAGAAATATAAAAAAGCTCGGGTAGACGGCGGGAGTAACTATGACTCTATAAGCGGTACGACCTAGCCCGGACCCGCGTCGGGACCTTCCTGTGGAAAGCCACCGCTGTTGTTGTTTCCATGGGCTTCGTGCATGGAGGTTCTTGCTACAGCCGGCAGAACAGAGCGGACCCAGCACTGGCACAGACGGGGAATCCGACTGTCTAATTAAAACAAAGCATTGCTAGGGCCGCTGGTTGGTGCTGACGCAATGTGATTCGTGCCCAGTGCTCTGAATGTCAACGTGAAGAAATATAAAAAAGCGCGGGTATACGGCGGGAGTAACTATGACTCTATAAGCGGTACGACCTAGCCAGGACCAGCGTCGGGACCTTCCTGTGGAAAGCCACCGCTGTTGTTATTTCCATAGGCTTCGCGCATGGAGGTTCTTGCTTCAGCCGGCAGAACAGAGCGGACTCAGAACTGGCCTAGACCGGGGGAATCTGACTGTAATTAAAACAAAGCATTGCTACGGCCTCTGGTCGGGGCTGACGCAATGTGATTTCTGCCCTGTGCTCTAAATGTCAACGTAAAGAAATATAAAAAAGCGCGGGTAAACGGTGGGAGTAACTATGGCTCTATAGGCGGTGCGGCCGAGCCTGGACCAGCGTCGGGATCTTCCTGTGGAAAGCCACCGCTGTTGTTGTTTCCATGGGCTTCGCGCATGGAGGTTCTTGCTTCAGCCGGCAGAACAGAGGCGACTCAGAACTGGCACAGACCGGGGGAATCCGACTGTCTAATAAAACAAAGCATTGCTAGGGCCACTGGTTGGCGCTGACGCAATGTGATTCGTGCCCAGTGCTCTGAATGTCAACGCGAAGAAATATAAAAAAGCGCGGGTAGACGGCGGGAGTAACTATGACTCTATAAGCGGTACGACCTAGCCCGGACCCGCGTCGGGACCTTCCTGTGGAAAGCCACCGCTGTTGTTGTTTCCATGGGCTTCGCGCATGGAGGTTCTTGCTACAGCCGGCAGAACAGAGCGGACCCAGAACTGGCACAGACCGGGGGAATCTGACTGTCTAATTAAAACAAAGCATTGCTAGGGCCGCTGGTCGGTGCTGACACAATGTGATTTCTGCCCTGTGCTCTAAATGTCAACGTAAAGAAATATACGGAAAAGCGCGGGTAAACGGCGGGAGTAACTATAGCTCTATAAGTAGTGCAGCGGAGCCCGGACCAGCGTCGGAACCTTCCTGTAGGCACAGCTGTACTTAATTCCATGGGCTTCACGCCTGGAGGTTCTTGCTACAGCCGGCAGAACAGAGCGGACTCAGAACTGCCACAGACCGGGAGAATCTGACTGTCTAATTAAAACAAAGCATTGCTAGGGCCGCTGGTCGCGGCTGACGCAATGTGATTTCTGCCCTGTGCTCTAAATGTCAACGTGAAGAAATATAGGAAAGTGCGGGTAAACGGTGGGAGTAACTATGGCTCTATAGGCGGTGCGGCCGAGCCTGGACCAGCGTCGGGACCTTCCTGTGGAAAGCCACCGCTGTTGTTGTTTCCATGGGCTTCGCGCATGGAGGTTCTTGCTTCAGCCAGCATAACTGAAGCGACTCAGAACTGGCACAGACTGGGGGAATCCGACTGTCTAATTAACCCAAAGCATTGCTAGGGCCGCTGGTTGGTGCTGACGCAATGTGATTCGTGCCCAGTGCTCTGAATGTCAACGTGAAGAAATATCAAAAAGCGCGGGTAGACGGCTGGAGTAACTATGACTCTGTAAGGGGAGCGACCGAGCCCGGACCAGCGTCGGGACCTTCCTGTGGAAAGCCACTGCTGTTGTTGTTTCCATGGGCTTCGCGCATGGAGGTTCTTGCTTCAGCCGGCAGAACAGAGCGGACTCAGAACTGGCCTAGACCGGGGGAATCTGACTGTAATTAAAACAAAGCATTGCTACGGCCTCTGGTCGGGGCTGACGCAATGTGATTTCTGCCCTGTGCTCTAAATGTCAACGTAAAGAAATATAAAAAAGCGCGGGTAAACGGTGGGAGTAACTATGGCTCTATAGGCGGTGCGGCCGAGCCTGGACCAGCGTCGGGACCTTCCTGTGGAAAGCCACCGCTGTTGTTGTTTCCATGGGCTTTGCGCATGGAGGTTCTTGCTTCAGCCGGCAGAACCGAGGCGACTCAGAACTGGCACAGACCGGGGGAATCCGACTGTCTAATAAAACAAAGCATTGCTAGGGCCGCTGGTTGGCGCTGACGCAATGTGATTCGTGCCCAGTGCTCTGAATGTCAACGCGAAGAAATATAAAAAAGCGCGGGTAGACGGCGGGAGTAACTATGACTCTATAAGCGGTACGACCTAGCCAGGACCCGCGTCGGGACCTTCCTGTGGAAAGCCACCGCTGTTGTTGTTTCCATGGGCTTCGCGCTTGGAGGTTCTTGCTACAGCCGGCAGAACAGAGCGGACCCAGAACTGGCACAGACCGGGGGAATCTGACTGTCTAATTAAAACAAAGCATTGCTAGGGCCGCTGGTCGGTGCTGACGCAATGTGATTTCTGCCCTGTGCTCTAAATGTCAACGTAAAGAAATATACGGAAAAGCGCGGGTAAACGGCGGGAGTAACTATAGCTCTATAAGTAGTGCAGCGGAGCACGGACCAGCGTCGGAACCTTCCTGTAGGCACAGCTGTACTTAATTTCATGGGCTTCACGCCTGGAGGTTCTTGCTACAGCCGGCAGAACAGAGCGGACTCAGAACTGCCACAGACCGGGAGAATCTGACTGTCTAATTAAAACAAAGCATTGCTAGGGCCGCTGGTCGCGGCTGACGCAATGTGATTTCTGCCCTGTGCTCTAAATGTAAACGTGAAGAAATATAGGAAAGCGCGGGTAAACGGCGGGAGTAACTATGGCTCTATAGGCGGTGCGGCCGAGCCTGGACCAGCGTCGGGACCTTCCTGTGGAAAGCCACCGCTGTTGTTGTTTCCATGGGCTTCGCGCATGGAGGTTCTTGCTTCAGCCAGCATAACTGAAGCGACTCAGAACTGGCACAGACCGGTGGAATCCGACTGTCTAATTAAAACAAAGCATTGCTAGGGCCGCTGGTTCGTGCTGACGCAATGTGATTTGTGACCAGTGCTCTGAATGTCAACGTGAAGAAATATAAAAAAGCGCGGGTAGACGGCTGGAGTAACTATGACTCTGTAAGCGGAGCGACCGAGCACGGATTAGCGTCGGGGCCTTCCTGTGGAAAGCCACCGTTGTTGTTTCCATGGGCTTCGCACATGGAGGTTCTTGCTTCAGACGGCAGAACAGAGGCGACTCAGAACTGGCACAGACCGGGGGAATCCGACTGTCTAATAAAACAAAGCATTGCTAGGGCCGCTGGTTGGCGCTGACGCAATGTGATTCGTGCCCAGTGCTCTGAATGTCAACGCGAAGAAATATAAAAAAGCGCGGGTAGACGGCGGGAGTAACTATGACTCTATAAGCGGTACGACCTAGCCCGGACCCGCGTCGGGACCTTCCTGTGGAAAGCCACCGCTGTTGTTGTTTCCATGGGCTTCGTGCATGGAGGTTCTTGCTACAGCCGGCAGAACAGAGCGGACCCAGAACTGGCACAGACGGGGGAATCCGACTGTCTAATTAAAACAAAGCATTGCTAGGGCCGCTGGTTGGTGCTGACGCAATGTGATTCGTGCCCAGTGCTCTGAATGTCAACGTGAAGAAATATAAAAAAGCGCGGGTATACGGCGGGAGTAACTATGACTCTATAAGCGGTACGACCTAGCCAGGACCAGCGTCGGGACCTTCCTGTGGAAAGCCACCGCTGTTGTTATTTCCATAGGCTTCGCGCATGGAGGTTCTTGCTTCAGCCGGCAGAACAGAGCGGACTCAGAACTGGCCTAGACCGGGGGAATCTGACTGTAATTAAAACAAAGCATTGCTACGGCCTCTGGTCGGGGCTGACGCAATGTGATTTCTGCCCTGTGCTCTAAATGTCAACGTAAAGAAATATAAAAAAGCGCGGGTAAACGGTGGGAGTAAGTATGGCTCTATAGGCGGTGCGGCCGAGAGAGAGAGAGAATCAACTTTACTGAGCTCGAAAATTCGATGGTGCGCGCAGGCACCAGACGGGGTGGTTCCCTATTCACGGGACCCATATGTATCCAGCAACTCCTGGCCCCTGGCTGTCAGTGCTAGCTGAGTTGGCAGGGCGGGGCTAGACAACAAGGTCTCCCATCGCTCGGGGGGTTGGGGATTGGGGGTGTTGGGGGGAGAGGGCGGTGGGGGTTCTTGAGGTCTTTGCACTCGGCTACGATGTGTGCCAGAGTGCCTCTTTCCGTTTTGCAGAAAGGGCAGAGTGTGTCGTGCTGCGCCGGGTACATTCGGTGTAACAGAACGGGATGCGCTAGCGATCCCGCCTGCATGCGCCACAGGATCGTTTGCTGTTGCCTGATTAACTGTGGGTGCGGTTCGGGAAGTTTGCACCTCGCGTTTCTATACATCTGAGTAACCTCTTTAAAGCTGGTCACGGGATGCGGTAGCTCAGCCGGCTCGTCCTCGGCCCGGATGGACAGTTCTCGGGCGTGGTGGTCGGCGAGGGCGTTGCCTTCCACCTTCGAGTGAGCCGGTACCCACACGAGCTCGATGGCTCGTCCCGGAGGCTTGTGCTTGGAGAGAATGGCTCGCGCCGCGGTAGAGATCACTCCTCTTCGGAAGCTTCCGTAGGCTGACTTTGAATCTGTGACCACGGTGTCCACGCTCGGTTGCACGAGTGCGAGTGCCACGGCTGCTTCTTCCGCAACGGCTGGGTCTGTCGTCCTCAGCGACGCGCTGACGATCAGCTTGTCGATGGACGTGGCTACCGCCGTTGCTCGGTCGTCGTGTTTTCTGAGCGAGGCGTCCGCGTAGAGTACCCTAGGGTACTCCTCCAGCTGTCGAGCCAGGGCCTTGGCTCGGTGCGGCCGAGCCTGGACCAGCGTCGGGACCTTCCTGTGGAAAGCCACCGCTGTTGTTGTTTCCATGGGCTTCGCGCATGGAGGTTCTTGCTTCAGCCGGCAGAACAGAGGCGACTCAGAACTGGCACAGACCGGGGGAATCCGACTGTCTAATAAAACAAAGCATTGCTAGGGCCACTATTTGGCGCTGACGCAATGTGATTCGTGCCCAGTGCTCTGAATGTCAACGCGAAGAAATATAAAAAAGCGCGGGTAGACGGCGGGAGTAACTATGACTCTATAAGCGGTACGACCTAGCCCGGACCCGCGTCGGGACCTTCCTGTGGAAAGCCACCGCTGTTGTTGTTTCCATGGGCTTCGCGCATGGAGGTTCTTGCTACAGCCGGCAGAACAGAGCGGACACAGAACTGGCACAGACCGGGGGAATCTGACTGTCTAATTAAAACAAAGCATTGCTAGGGCCGCTGGTCGGTGCTGACGCAATGTGATTTCTGCCCTGTGCTCTAAATGTCAACGTGAAGAAATATAGGAAAGTGCGGGTAAACGGTGGGAGTAACTATGGCTCTATAGGCGGTGCGGCCGAGCCTGGACCAGCGTCGGGACCTTCCTGTGGAAAGCCACCGCTGTTGTTGTTTCCATGGGCTTCGCGCATGGAGGTTCTTGCTTCAGCCAGCATAACTGAAGCGACTCAGAACTGGCACAGACCGGTGGAATCCGACTGTCTAATTAAAACAAAGCATTGCTAGGGCCGCTGGTTCGTGCTGACGCAATGTGATTTGTGACCAGTGCTCTGAATGTCAACGTGAAGAAATATAAAAAAGCGCGGGTAGACGGCTGGAGTAACTATGACTCTGTAGGCGGAGCGACCGAGCCCGGATTAGCGTCGGGGCCTTCCTGTGGAAAGCCACCGTTGTTGTTTCCATGGGCTTCGCACATGGAGGTTCTTGCTTCAGACGGCAGAACAGAGGCGACCCAGAACTGGCACAGACCGGGGGAATCCGACTGTCTAATAAAACAAAGCATTGCTAGGGCCGCTGGTTGGCGCTGACGCAATGTGATTCGTGCCCAGTGCTCTGAATGTCAACGCGAAGAAATATAAAAAAGCTCGGGTAGACGGCGGGAGTAACTATGACTCTATAAGCGGTACGACCTAGCCCGGACCCGCGTCGGGACCTTCCTGTGGAAAGCCACCGCTGTTGTTGTTTCCATGGGCTTCGTGCATGGAGGTTCTTGCTACAGCCGGCAGAACAGAGCGGACCCAGCACTGGCACAGACGGGGAATCCGACTGTCTAATTAAAACAAAGCATTGCTAGGGCCGCTGGTTGGTGCTGACGCAATGTGATTCGTGCCCAGTGCTCTGAATGTCAACGTGAAGAAATATAAAAAAGCGCGGGTATACGGCGGGAGTAACTATGACTCTATAAGCGGTACGACCTAGCCAGGACCAGCGTCGGGACCTTCCTGTGGAAAGCCACCGCTGTTGTTATTTCCATAGGCTTCGCGCATGGAGGTTCTTGCTTCAGCCGGCAGAACAGAGCGGACTCAGAACTGGCCTAGACCGGGGGAATCTGACTGTAATTAAAACAAAGCATTGCTACGGCCTCTGGTCGGGGCTGACGCAATGTGATTTCTGCCCTGTGCTCTAAATGTCAACGTAAAGAAATATAAAAAAGCGCGGGTAAACGGTGGGAGTAACTATGGCTCTATAGGCGGTGCGGCCGAGCCTGGACCAGCGTCGGGATCTTCCTGTGGAAAGCCACCGCTGTTGTTGTTTCCATGGGCTTCGCGCATGGAGGTTCTTGCTTCAGCCGGCAGAACAGAGGCGACTCAGAACTGGCACAGACCGGGGGAATCCGACTGTCTAATAAAACAAAGCATTGCTAGGGCCACTGGTTGGCGCTGACGCAATGTGATTCGTGCCCAGTGCTCTGAATGTCAACGCGAAGAAATATAAAAAAGCGCGGGTAGACGGCGGGAGTAACTATGACTCTATAAGCGGTACGACCTAGCCCGGACCCGCGTCGGGACCTTCCTGTGGAAAGCCACCGCTGTTGTTGTTTCCATGGGCTTCGCGCATGGAGGTTCTTGCTACAGCCGGCAGAACAGAGCGGACCCAGAACTGGCACAGACCGGGGGAATCTGACTGTCTAATTAAAACAAAGCATTGCTAGGGCCGCTGGTCGGTGCTGACACAATGTGATTTCTGCCCTGTGCTCTAAATGTCAACGTAAAGAAATATACGGAAAAGCGCGGGTAAACGGCGGGAGTAACTATAGCTCTATAAGTAGTGCAGCGGAGCCCGGACCAGCGTCGGAACCTTCCTGTAGGCACAGCTGTACTTAATTCCATGGGCTTCACGCCTGGAGGTTCTTGCTACAGCCGGCAGAACAGAGCGGACTCAGAACTGCCACAGACCGGGAGAATCTGACTGTCTAATTAAAACAAAGCATTGCTAGGGCCGCTGGTCGCGGCTGACGCAATGTGATTTCTGCCCTGTGCTCTAAATGTCAACGTGAAGAAATATAGGAAAGTGCGGGTAAACGGTGGGAGTAACTATGGCTCTATAGGCGGTGCGGCCGAGCCTGGACCAGCGTCGGGACCTTCCTGTGGAAAGCCACCGCTGTTGTTGTTTCCATGGGCTTCGCGCATGGAGGTTCTTGCTTCAGCCAGCATAACTGAAGCGACTCAGAACTGGCACAGACTGGGGGAATCCGACTGTCTAATTAACCCAAAGCATTGCTAGGGCCGCTGGTTGGTGCTGACGCAATGTGATTCGTGCCCAGTGCTCTGAATGTCAACGTGAAGAAATATCAAAAAGCGCGGGTAGACGGCTGGAGTAACTATGACTCTGTAAGGGGAGCGACCGAGCCCGGACCAGCGTCGGGACCTTCCTGTGGAAAGCCACTGCTGTTGTTGTTTCCATGGGCTTCGCGCATGGAGGTTCTTGCTTCAGCCGGCAGAACAGAGCGGACTCAGAACTGGCCTAGACCGGGGGAATCTGACTGTAATTAAAACAAAGCATTGCTACGGCCTCTGGTCGGGGCTGACGCAATGTGATTTCTGCCCTGTGCTCTAAATGTCAACGTAAAGAAATATAAAAAAGCGCGGGTAAACGGTGGGAGTAACTATGGCTCTATAGGCGGTGCGGCCGAGCCTGGACCAGCGTCGGGACCTTCCTGTGGAAAGCCACCGCTGTTGTTGTTTCCATGGGCTTTGCGCATGGAGGTTCTTGCTTCAGCCGGCAGAACCGAGGCGACTCAGAACTGGCACAGACCGGGGGAATCCGACTGTCTAATAAAACAAAGCATTGCTAGGGCCGCTGGTTGGCGCTGACGCAATGTGATTCGTGCCCAGTGCTCTGAATGTCAACGCGAAGAAATATAAAAAAGCGCGGGTAGACGGCGGGAGTAACTATGACTCTATAAGCGGTACGACCTAGCCAGGACCCGCGTCGGGACCTTCCTGTGGAAAGCCACCGCTGTTGTTGTTTCCATGGGCTTCGCGCTTGGAGGTTCTTGCTACAGCCGGCAGAACAGAGCGGACCCAGAACTGGCACAGACCGGGGGAATCTGACTGTCTAATTAAAACAAAGCATTGCTAGGGCCGCTGGTCGGTGCTGACGCAATGTGATTTCTGCCCTGTGCTCTAAATGTCAACGTAAAGAAATATACGGAAAAGCGCGGGTAAACGGCGGGAGTAACTATAGCTCTATAAGTAGTGCAGCGGAGCACGGACCAGCGTCGGAACCTTCCTGTAGGCACAGCTGTACTTATTTTCATGGGCTTCACGCCTGGAGGTTCTTGCTACAGCCGGCAGAACAGAGCGGACTCAGAACTGCCACAGACCGGGAGAATCTGACTGTCTAATTAAAACAAAGCATTGCTAGGGCCGCTGGTCGCGGCTGACGCAATGTGATTTCTGCCCTGTGCTCTAAATGTAAACGTGAAGAAATATAGGAAAGCGCGGGTAAACGGCGGGAGTAACTATGGCTCTATAGGCTGTGCGGCCGAGCCTGGACCAGCGTCGGGACCTTCCTGTGGAAAGCCACCGCTGTTGTTGTTTCCATGGGCTTCGCGCATGGAGGTTCTTGCTTCAGCCAGCATAACTGAAGCGACTCAGAACTGGCACAGACCGGTGGAATCCGACTGTCTAATTAAAACAAAGCATTGCTAGGGCCGCTGGTTCGTGCTGACGCAATGTGATTTGTGACCAGTGCTCTGAATGTCAACGTGAAGAAATATAAAAAAGCGCGGGTAGACGGCTGGAGTAACTATGACTCTGTAAGCGGAGCGACCGAGCACGGATTAGCGTCGGGGCCTTCCTGTGGAAAGCCACCGTTGTTGTTTCCATGGGCTTCGCACATGGAGGTTCTTGCTTCAGACGGCAGAACAGAGGCGACTCAGAACTGGCACAGACCGGGGGAATCCGACTGTCTAATAAAACAAAGCATTGCTAGGGCCGCTGGTTGGCGCTGACGCAATGTGATTCGTGCCCAGTGCTCTGAATGTCAACGCGAAGAAATATAAAAAAGCGCGGGTAGACGGCGGGAGTAACTATGACTCTATAAGCGGTACGACCTAGCCCGGACCCGCGTCGGGACCTTCCTGTGGAAAGCCACCGCTGTTGTTGTTTCCATGGGCTTCGTGCATGGAGGTTCTTGCTACAGCCGGCAGAACAGAGCGGACCCAGAACTGGCACAGACGGGGGAATCCGACTGTCTAATTAAAACAAAGCATTGCTAGGGCCGCTGGTTGGTGCTGACGCAATGTGATTCGTGCCCAGTGCTCTGAATGTCAACGTGAAGAAATATAAAAAAGCGCGGGTATACGGCGGGAGTAACTATGACTCTATAAGCGGTACGACCTAGCCAGGACCAGCGTCGGGACCTTCCTGTGGAAAGCCACCGCTGTTGTTATTTCCATAGGCTTCGCGCATGGAGGTTCTTGCTTCAGCCGGCAGAACAGAGCGGACTCAGAACTGGCCTAGACCGGGGGAATCTGACTGTAATTAAAACAAAGCATTGCTACGGCCTCTGGTCGGGGCTGACGCAATGTGATTTCTGCCCTGTGCTCTAAATGTCAACGTAAAGAAATATAAAAAAGCGCGGGTAAACGGTGGGAGTAAGTATGGCTCTATAGGCGGTGCGGCCGAGAGAGAGAGAGAATCAACTTTACTGAGCTCGAAAATTCGATGGTGCGCGCAGGCACCAGACGGGGTGGTTCCCTATTCACGGGACCCATATGTATCCAGCAACTCCTGGCCCCTGGCTGTCAGTGCTAGCTGAGTTGGCAGGGCGGGGCTAGACAACAAGGTCTCCCATCGCTCGGGGGGTTGGGGATTGGGGGTGTTGGGGGGAGAGGGCGGTGGGGGTTCTTGAGGTCTTTGCACTCGGCTACGATGTGTGCCAGAGTGCCTCTTTCCGTTTTGCAGAAAGGGCAGAGTGTGTCGTGCTGCGCCGGGTACATTCGGTGTAACAGAACGGGATGCGCTAGCGATCCCGCCTGCATGCGCCACAGGATCGTTTGCTGTTGCCTGATTAACTGTGGGTGCGGTTCGGGAAGTTTGCACCTCGCGTTTCTATACATCTGAGTAACCTCTTTAAAGCTGGTCACGGGATGCGGTAGCTCAGCCGGCTCGTCCTCGGCCCGGATGGACAGTTCTCGGGCGTGGTGGTCGGCGAGGGCGTTGCCTTCCACCTTCGAGTGAGCCGGTACCCACACGAGCTCGATGGCTCGTCCCGGAGGCTTGTGCTTGGAGAGAATGGCTCGCGCCGCGGTAGAGATCACTCCTCTTCGGAAGCTTCCGTAGGCTGACTTTGAATCTGTGACCACGGTGTCCACGCTCGGTTGCACGAGTGCGAGTGCCACGGCTGCTTCTTCCGCAACGGCTGGGTCTGTCGTCCTCAGCGACGCGCTGACGATCAGCTTGTCGATGGACGTGGCTACCGCCGTTGCTCGGTCGTCGTGTTTTCTGAGCGAGGCGTCCGCGTAGAGTACCCTAGGGTACTCCTCCAGCTGTCGAGCCAGGGCCTTGGCTCGGTGCGGCCGAGCCTGGACCAGCGTCGGGACCTTCCTGTGGAAAGCCACCGCTGTTGTTGTTTCCATGGGCTTCGCGCATGGAGGTTCTTGCTTCAGCCGGCAGAACAGAGGCGACTCAGAACTGGCACAGACCGGGGGAATCCGACTGTCTAATAAAACAAAGCATTGCTAGGGCCACTATTTGGCGCTGACGCAATGTGATTCGTGCCCAGTGCTCTGAATGTCAACGCGAAGAAATATAAAAAAGCGCGGGTAGACGGCGGGAGTAACTATGACTCTATAAGCGGTACGACCTAGCCCGGACCCGCGTCGGGACCTTCCTGTGGAAAGCCACCGCTGTTGTTGTTTCCATGGGCTTCGCGCATGGAGGTTCTTGCTACAGCCGGCAGAACAGAGCGGACACAGAACTGGCACAGACCGGGGGAATCTGACTGTCTAATTAAAACAAAGCATTGCTAGGGCCGCTGGTCGGTGCTGACGCAATGTGATTTCTGCCCTGTGCTCTAAATGTCAACGTGAAGAAATATAGGAAAGTGCGGGTAAACGGTGGGAGTAACTATGGCTCTATAGGCGGTGCGGCCGAGCCTGGACCAGCGTCGGGACCTTCCTGTGGAAAGCCACCGCTGTTGTTGTTTCCATGGGCTTCGCGCATGGAGGTTCTTGCTTCAGCCAGCATAACTGAAGCGACTCAGAACTGGCACAGACCGGTGGAATCCGACTGTCTAATTAAAACAAAGCATTGCTAGGGCCGCTGGTTCGTGCTGACGCAATGTGATTTGTGACCAGTGCTCTGAATGTCAACGTGAAGAAATATAAAAAAGCGCGGGTAGACGGCTGGAGTAACTATGACTCTGTAAGCGGAGCGACCGAGCCTGGATTAGCGTCGGGGCCTTCCTGTGGAAAGCCACCGTTGTTGTTGTTTCCATGGGCTTCGCACATGGAGGTTCTTGCTTCAGCCGGCAGAACAGAGGCGACTCAGAACTGGCACAGACCGGGGGAATCCGACTGTCTAATAAAACAAAGCATTGCTAGGGCCGCTGGTTGGCGCTGACGCAATGTGATTCGTGCCCAGTGCTCTGAATGTCAACGCGAAGAAATATAAAAAAGCGCGGGTAGACGGCGGGAGTAACTATGACTCTATAAGCGGTACGACCTAGCCCGGACCCGCGTCGGGACCTTCCTGTGGAAAGCCACCGCTGTTGTTGTTTCCATGGGCTTCGCGCATGGAGGTTCTTGCTACAGCCGGCAGAACAGAGCGGACCCAGAACTGGCACAGACCGGGGGAATCTGACTGTCTAATTAAAACAAAGCATTGCTAGGGCCGCTGGTCGGTGCTGACTGTTGTGTCGTGGGCGACGGCGAGCGGCCTCGGCGGCGACGGGAGCGAAGGCGCAGCGCGCCGGGCCCACGCACAAGCCCAAGAAGAAAGAGTGCGGCCTGCTCGCACCAAGACCAGAGCCCAAAGAGAACGTTTATTGTTCGACAAGACGACACCTAGACGCATACGCACGTGACCCGTCACGTGCGACCACAGCAATGACATCTAGTTACAATTAACACAACCAAGCGCCCACAGTGGGCGGGCGCTCCACTAGAGGGCGCCACTACACCACATCATCTTCCCGTGCAAAAGAAGTTCGCACACTCTGCGAAATACGCCACTACACCACATCATCTTCCCGTGCAAAAGAAGTTCGCACACTCTGCGAAATACATACAGCATCTTAAATGCACACTGCACATCATTCTCCCGCGCTTTGAAGAATGTCTGCATCTTCCTTTCACTTGACTCACACAACAGGCTATCAGTCGCTCACGACAGTTCTCTAAAGTCCCAAAAAAAAAAAAACCGTCCAAAACACTTTCAATGATGATATACGATTCAACACAGACATGACACGTTCAACCTGACGCAAAGCATGAACCGTACGTATACCCCTTACTGCACATATTCGCGAAGCCACTGAGGCTGCTTAGTCTTACGGCGCGGACGCGTAGACGTTGAACTTGCATTATTTGACGATCCAGAAACCCCCTCATTTTCCCTTGTGTTGTCTACATGGCTATTTGGATCTGTTTGTTCACTATTTTCTTCCTGACATTCCAATGGTTCCCGAGGGACAATGGATTCAGACCTTGCACTGGTAGAGACCTCCGACAGATCAGGGTCTGTCTGAACACTGGGGCTTGTCCCTTCTGACAACTGTAGACTAGGGGACTGACTGTCACAAATGTCCAAGTTAGACAAAGAGTACAAAAACTCTTTATGCCTCGACGAGAGTTCAACATTGTCAAAGGAATACGGTGCCGAGCCAATCACAATTCCTTTCGGAACGACTGTAAGTTTCGAAGCGTTCCAGATCTTTCCATCACTGAGCTTAAAGGTGAAAGGTGCAACCTGAGCTTGCACTGTCAACGGCTTACTATACTTCAGAAATCCTTGCTTACGGAATTTTACCTTCACGACATCTCCCACCTTTGTGCGGGTCGGCTGCGCACCTTTCCTTCTGTCAAAGTACTGTTTAGCTTTATGCTGCTTCGTGAAGACCTGATTCCGAACATGAGGCAGGAAATTGTCCGATTCTGCTGCCTTTTTACGTATTCTGAAGTTGCTAATATCCACTTTGGAACGAGGCTGACGTCCATGCAGCAAAAAAGCTGGAGAAAGACCTGTCACTGAATGTGGTGTGACCCGATACGACCCAAGAAATTGTGTAATGCTCTTCGAAGCATCCTTGCCTTCAAGTCTGGCTACCTGTAAATGTTCTTTGAGAACTCTGTTAAACCGTTCAATCTGGCCGTTAGCCTGAGGGTAATAATTTGACGAGAACACGTGGCGGATACCTTTCTCTTTTAGATACTCTTGCATTTGTTTGGAGACAAACTGGGGTCCATTATCCGTCACTAAAACCTCAGGGAGCCCTTCCCGACTGAAAGACCAGTCCAACAACTTAATGACATCCTCAGTTGAAATGGAATTTGTGCCCAGAACCTCAGGCCACTTAGAGTAGTAATCGACTAGTGTAACAAGAAATCGGGGGTACGACACATCTAACGGACCGACGATGTCCATTCCCAACTTTTGCCAAGGCCCTTCAGGCCATTCCACTGGCTGCAACGGAGTTACCTGAGGCTTAGCAGACTTGTCTGCCAGCTGACAAACGTGACAATGCTTTACATGTTCTTCCACATTGCGATCCATTTGAGGCCACCAGTAACGTTCCCGGAGAAGTTGCTTCGTTCGTACTATTCCTTGATGGTTTTCATGTGCTAACTCGAGAAACGTAGGTACCAGTACACAAGGGATAACTACACGGTCATCACGCATGAGTAATCCGTCCACAACAGAAAGTTCATCCCTTACATGAAAGTAAGCAGTTAAATCACTGTGTACCTTTTTCTTATCAGGCCAACCCTTTGACACATACTCTGCTACCTTCTGCAACGTCACATCGGCCTTCGTTGCCAGCTGCACGGTTTCTTTATCGACTACTGATGTTACCAGCGACACTATCTCTTCTTCCTGAAGTTCCTGACCGGTCTGAATGGGTAATCTTGACAGAGCATCAGCCACCAGATTTTCTGACCCTTTGCAGTACTCGATGTCAAAATTGTAATACAGCAAACGAGCTGACCACCGTGAAATCCTCAAAGGTCTCCGACCTGAGTCTCCTGCGGCTAACAAAGCAACTACAGCCTGATGGTCAGTTCTAAGTGTGAACCGTCTGCCCCAAAGAAAAATGTGCCACTTTTCACACGCGAACAAACAAGCCAGCGCTTCGCGCTCTCCCACAGAGTATTTTCTCTCAGTCTCCGACAAAGTTCTAGATGCAAAGGCTATGGTTTCAAGCCGAGAACCATACCGCTGCTGTAGTACCGCGCCAATTCCCACATCAGATGCGTCGGTAGTTACTACTACAGGCAAGTCAGGATTAAAGACCTTCACAACCGGAGAACATGTGAGGCACGCTTTCAATTGATCGAAACTGCGCTGAGCATCATCAGACCAACAAAACGTCTGACCCTTCCTGAGCATGAGGCGAAGTGGTTCAACTATCTCTGCATAGTTCTTTATGAACTTAGCATAGTATCCTGCAAGACCTAAAAATGATTGCAGTGACTTTAGGTCCGTAGGAGCGGGAGCATGAACTATAGCTTTTACTTTGCTCTCCAAAGGTGAGATGCCCTCAGCCGAAATCTTGTGACCCAAAAAATCAAGTTCCCTGACCGAAAAAAGACATTTGTCGTTCAACTTCATGCCACTGTTTGCTATACATGTTAAGACTTCAACCAGGCTCGCGTCATGCTCAGCTTGAGTCTTTCCCCACACAAGAATATCATCAAGATAGCAAACAACATTCTTGCAATTTTTTAAGATCTGAGACATCAGTTTTTGAAAAACCGCAGGCGCCGACGCCAGACCAAAACACACCCTCTTAAACCTGAATAAACCTTCATGAGTCACGAAAGTAGTTAAGTCCCTACTGCCCTCTTCCAGCAACAACTGATGATAAGCCGACGCCAAGTCAAGCTTAGAAAAACAAACAGCACCATGAAACATCTGCAACAGCTCTTCAACATGCGGTAAAGGATACCCATCAATGATAATTGCCTTATTCGGTTCCCGGAGGTCCACACACAGCCGAATGTCCCCGTTCTTTTTCCGGACGACGACGAGTGGCGAAACCCACTCCGAGGCGTCGACACGCTCAATGACATCATTGTCCTCGAGGCGTCGCAGCTCGCTGGACACTGGATCACGGAGAGCAAGAGGCAATCTTCGTAGCTTAGATGCAACTGGAGTCACACCTGGCCGCCGTTGGATCTTATGCGAGACGTCCTTGACAAGACCCAAGTCGCCGTTGAAGAGATGTTCGAAACCCGGGGGCACGTTCACGGGACACTGCACTGCACACACCGATGCTAGTCGACACGTAAGAGACGCACCGTCGATCTGAATGCCCAGTTGCTGGATGGCGTCGAGCCCCAAAAGAGATGTCCCTTTGTCGGTGACGTAGAATGTGACGGAGCAAGACCGTTGCAAGACTTGAACAGGAGCTTGGAATGAGCCGCGGATGCCGATACGTTGTTTGGAAAAATTCCACAAGTCGACGGAGGCCTTCGACAAGGCATGCTGTTTACTGAAATGACGCTTGAAATCTTCGACAGTCATCAACGACACGGATGCTCCGGTATCGACCAAGAGTTGCATGGTCACTCCACTGACTTCGGCTTGTACGACTAAGTCCTTTCTCGGAGGATTGTTGACGCTGACTTCCGCTTGGACGACTAAGTCCTTCCTCGAAGAAGTGCTGACTGTTAAGACGGAAGATCTCGAAGATGAGTTGATCTCCGTGGATGTTGGATGCTGTACAGGTTCCGGTGCCGGAGCGAAGCCCGTAGCTTCCTCCGAAGAAACTCGATGCACTGGTGCCGGCTTGCGACACATCGACGCGAAATGTCCCCACTTGTTACAAGAGTTGCAGCGCCGATTTCGGGCTGGACAATTTTGAAATGCAGAATTATGCCATTTATTCCCGCATCGTTCGCACAACTGAAGCTTGCCTGCAAACTTCTTCGCCTGAACTGTACCGCGAAACTCTGAAGCTGACTGCGAATGGAAACGTCCATCTTGGGGGCCACCATCTTGTCTTCCCGAACGCGGTGGAATGACGTCACGGCCTCCCCGGCTGGCCAGGCCATCTTGAATTCCTGTGCCGCCATCTTGAGCGCACCGGCCTCCCCGGCGGCCCATGCCATCTTGATTCTCCACGCCGCCATCTTGAGCGCGGCGGCTTCCCCGACTGTCATCTTCCGCGACGCCACCTTCTCCTCGTCGACCTACTGCTTGTACTTGATGCGAACCGAAGGCTTGGTTCGCCAACGACAAAGATTCAAAACTCCGACCAATCTCTTCAGCTTTCTCCAAAGACAACCTTTCGCCATGTGCGAGCAGCTTTTCTCTAACCTGGGGGTTAGACGTTCCATGTATGATTTGATCTCGGACGCGCTCCGCGTACGTCAGCCCGAACTTGCAACGTACGGCTTTCTCCTTTAGAGCGGTCACGTATTCTAAAAAACTTTCCCCCCGAAATTGACGACGGCTTGTGAACTCATGTCGTTCAACAAGCGTATTTGTGGACGCAGCGAAGAGCCGGTCCAGCTGCTCCAAAAGTTGGTCGAATTTCGAAATGGCCGGAGCCGAGGATGCGGTCACACTACAGTCGGTCGCGGAGTCGGTCACGATAGGGCTGGTTACATTAGCGTCGGTCACGTTACTGGCGGCGTCCCTCCTTGCTTCGTCCTGCTCCGCCTCAGCAAAATACCTTCGTTGCCCCTCCCTACCCAAAACACTGACGAGCGCCGACGCGCGTCGTCCGTCATTCCAGTCGCTGCCGCCAGCCGCCTCGAGATGGGCCTGAAACAATTTTTTCCAGTTATGCCACGGAATCGGAGGCGGCCCCGGCAATTCGAGGAAAACGGGCAGGTTATCGAAGAGGCCCATGCTGCCAAGCAGGAAGGAGAGAGATGCAGGAGCAGAAGCAGAAGAACGAAGTAGGGCGAGGCCTAAACGACGGTTCGACAAGCGTCAGCACAAAGAACGCTAGGCCTCGCGACGCCAGACGCGCCGGACAGTCACACTCGAGCGAGGTCAAACGCACTCACGTTTTCATTCTGCCGGACCCGTCGACGATGTCGTCGCAGCAGAAGAAAAGCATCCCATCCTCGTCGCCAAAAAGATGTTGTGTCGTGGGCGACGGCGAGCGGCCTCGGCGGCGACGGGAGCGAAGGCGCAGCGCGCCGGGCCCACGCACAAGCCCAAGAAGAAAGAGTGCGGCCTGCTCGCACCAAGACCAGAGCCCAAAGAGAACGTTTATTGTTCGACAAGACGACACCTAGACGCATACGCACGTGACCCGTCACGTGCGACCACAGCAATGACATCTAGTTACAATTAACACAACCAAGCGCCCACAGTGGGCGGGCGCTCCACTAGAGGGCGCCACTACACCACACTGACGCAATGTGATTTCTGCCCTGTGCTCTAAATGTCAACGTAAAGAAATATACGGAAAAGCGCGGGTAAATGGCGGGAGTAACTATAGCTCTATAAGTAGTGCAGCGGAGCCCGGACCAGCGTCAGAACCTTGCTGTAGTCACAGCTGTACTTAATTCCATGGGCTTCACGCCTGGAGGTTCTTGCTACAGCCGGCAGAACAGAGCGGACTCAGAACTGCCACAGACCGGGAGAATCTGACTGTCTAATTAAAACAAAGCATTGCTAGGGCCGCTGGTCGCGGCTGACGCAATGTGATTTCTGCCCTGTGCTCTAAATGTCAACGTGAAGAAATATAAGAAAGCGCGGGTAAACGGCGGGAGTAACTATAGCTCTATGGGCGGTGCGGCCGAGCCTGGACCAGCGTCGGGACCTTCCTGTGGAAAGCCATCGTTGTTGTTTCCATGGGCTTCGCACATGGAGGTTCTTGCTTCAGCCGGCAGAACAGAGGCGACTCAGAACTGGCACAGACTGGGGGAATCCGACTGTCTAATTAACACAAAGCATTGCTAGGGCCGCTGGTTGGTGCTGACGCAATGTGATTCGTGCCCAGTGCTCTGAATGTCAACGGGAAGAAATATAAAAAAGCAAGGGTAGACGGCTGGAGTAACTATGACTCTGTAAGGGGAGCGACCGAGCCCGTTCCAGCGTCGGGACCTTCCTGTGGAAAGCCACCGCTGTTGTTGTTTCCATGGGCTTCGCACATGGAGGTTCTTACTTCAGCCGGCAGAAGAGAGGCGACTCAGAACTGGCACAGACCCTGTGCTCTGAATGTCAACGTGAAGAAATATAAAAAAGCGTGGGTAGACGGCAAGAGTAACTAAGACTCTATAAGCGGAGCGGCCGAGCAGGGACCAGCGTCGGGACCTTCCTGTGGAAAGCCACAGCTGTGCTAGTTTCCATGGGCTTCGCGCCTGGAGGTTCTTGCTTCAGCCGGCAGAATGGAGCCGACTCAGAACTGGCACCGACCGGGGGAATCCGACTGTCGAATCAAAACAAAGCATTGCTAGGGCCGCTCGTCGGTGCTGACGCATTGTGAATTGTGCCCAGTGCTCTAAATGTCAACGGGAAGAAATATAAAAAAGCAAGGGTAGATGGCTGGAGTAACTATGACTCTGTAAGGGGAGCGACCGAGCCCGTTCCAGCGTCGGGACCTTCCTGTGGAAAGCCACCGCTGTTGTTGTTTCCATGGGCTTCGCACATGGAGGTTCTTGCTTCAGCCGGCAGAACAGAGCGGACTCAGAACTGGCCCAGACCGGGGGAATCTTCTTTATTTAAAACAAAGCATTGCTAGGGCCTCTGGTCGGGGCTGACGCAATGTGATTTCTGCCCTGTGCTCTAAATGTCAACGTAAAAAAAAATAAAAAAGCGCGGGTGAACGGTGGGAGTAACTATGGCTCTATAAGCGGTGCGGCCGAACCCGGACCGAGTCAGGACCTTCCTCTGGAAAGCCACCGCTGTTGTTTCCATGGGCTTCCCGTCTGGAGGTTCTTGCCTCAGCCGGCAGAACAGAGCCGACTCAGAACTGGCACAGACCGTTGGAACCCGACTGTCTACTTAAAACAAAGCATTGCTAGGGCCGCTGGTCGGTGCTGACGCAATGTGATTTCTGCCCTGTGCTCTAAATGTCAACGTGAAGAAATATAAAAAAGCTCGGGTAGACGGCGAGAGTAACTATGACTCTATAAGCAGTGCGACCGAGCCAGGACCAGCGTCGGGACCTTCCTGTGGAAAGCCACAGCTGTGGTTGTTTCCAAGGGCTTCGCGCCAGGAAATTCTTGCTTCAGCCGGCAGAAAAGAGCCGACTCAGAACTTGCACAGACCGGGGGAATCCGACTGTTTAAATAAAACAAAGCATTGCGAGCGTTGCTAGTCGGTGCTGACGCATTGTGATTTCTGCCCTGTGGTCTGAATGTCAACCTGAAGAAATATAAAGAAGCGTGGGTAGACGGCGGGAGTAACTAAGACTCTATAAGCGGAGCGGCCGAGCAGGGACCAGCATTGGGACCTTCCTGTGGAAAGCCACAGCTGTGCTAGTGTCCATGGGCTTCACGCCAGGAGGTTCTTACTTCAGCCGGCAGAACAGAGCCGACTCAGAACTGGCACAGACCGGGGGAAGCCGACTGTCTAATTAAAACAAAGCATTGCTAGGGCCGCTGGTCGGTGCTGACGCAATGTGATTTCTGCCCTGTGCTCTAAATGTCAACGTAAAGAAATATATGGAAAAGCGCGGGTAAACCGCGGGAGTAACTAAAGCTCTATAAGCGGTGCAGCGGAGCCCGGACCAGCGTCGGAACCTTCCTGTGGAAAGCCACAGCTGTGCTTATTTCCATGGGCTTCGTGCCTGGAGGTTCTTGCCTCAGCCGGCAGAACAGAGCCGACTCAGAACTGGCACAGACCAGGGGAACCCAACTGACTACTTAAAACAAAGCATTGCTAGGGCTGCTGGTCGGTGCTGACGCAATGTGATTTGTGCCCAGTGCTCTGAATGTCAACGTGAAGAAATATAAAAAAGCGCGGGTAGACGGCTGGAGTAACTATAACTCTATAAGCGGTACGACCTAGCCCGGACCCGCGTCGGCACCTTCCTGTGGAAAGCCACCGCTGTTGTTGTTTCCATGGGCTTCGCGCATGGAGGTTCTTTCTTCAGCCGGCAGAACAGAGGCGACTCTGGACTGGCACAGACCGGGGGAATCCGACTGTCTAATTAAAACAAAGCATTGCTAGGGCCACTGGTCGGTGCTGACGCAATGTGATTTGTGCCCAGTGCTCTGAATGTCAACGTAAAGAAATATAAAAAATTGTGGGTAAACGGCGGGAGTAACTAAGACTCTATAAGCGGAGCGGCCGAGCAGGGACCAGCGTCGGGACCTTCCTGTGGAAAGCCACAGATGTGCTAGTTTCCATGGGCTTCGCGCGTGGAGGTTCTTGCTTCAGCCGGCATAAAAGAAGCGACTCAGAACTGGCACAGACCGGGGGAATCCGACTGTCTAATTAAAACAGAGCATTGCTAGGGCCACTGGTCGGTGCTGACGCAATGTGATTTGTGCACAGTGCTCTGAATGTCACCGTGAAGAAATATAAAAGGAGCGGGTAGACGGCGGGAGTAACTATGACTCTATAAGCGGTGCGACCGATCTCGGACCAGCGTCGGGACCTTCCTGTGGAAAGCCACCGCTGTTGTTGTTTCCATGGGCTTCGCGCATGGAGGTTCTTTCTTCAGCCGGCAGAACAGAGGCGACTCTGGACTGGCACAGACCGGGGGAATCCGACTGTCTAATTAAAACAAAGCATTGCTAGGGCCACTGGTCGGTGCTGACGCAATGTGATTTGTGCCCAGTGCTCTGAATGTCAACGTAAAGAAATATAAAAAATCGTGGGTAAACGGCGGGAGTAATTAAGACTCTATAAGCGGAGCGGCCGAGCAGGGACCAGCGTCGGGACCTTCCTGTGGAAAGCCACAGATGTGCTAGTTTCCATGGGCTTCACGCCAGGAGGTTCTTACTTCAGCCGGCAGAACAGAGCCGACTCAGAACTGGCACAGACCGGGGGAATCCGACTGTCTAATTAAAACAAAGCATTGCTAGGGCCGGTGGTCGGTGCTTACGCAATGTGATTTCTGCCCTGTGCTCTAAATGTCAACGTAAAAAAATATTTCGAAAAGCGCGGGTAAACGGTGGGAGTAACTATAGCTCATTAGGCTGTGCAGCGGAGCCCGGGCCAGCGTAGGAACCTTCCTGTGGAAAGCCACAGCTCTACTTATTTCCATGGGCTTCGCGCCTGGAGGTTCTTGCTTCAGCCGGGATAAAATATCGACTCAGAACTGGCACAGACTGGGGGAATCCGACTGTCTAATTAAAACAAAGCATTGCTAGGGCCGCTGGTCGGTGCTGATGCAATGTGATTTGTGCACAGTGCTCTGAATGTCAACGTGAAGAAATATAAAAAAGCGCGGGTAGACGGCGGGAGTAACTATGACTCTTTAAGCGATACGACCTAGCCCGGGCCAGCGTTGGAACCTTCCTGTGGAAAGCCACAGCTGTGCTTGTTTCCATGGGCTTCTAGCCAGGAGGTTCTTGCTTCAGCCGGCAGAAAAGAGCTGACTCAGAACTGGCACAGACCGGGGAATCTGACTGTCTAATAAAACAAAGCATTGCGAGCGCCGCTGGTCGGTGCTGACGCAATGTGATTTCTGCCCTGTGCTCTGAATGTCAAGGTGAAGAAATATAAAAAAGCGCGGGTAGACGGCGGGAGTAACTATGACTCTATAAGCGGTGCGACCAAGCCTGGACCAGCTTCGGGACCTTCTTGTGGAGAGCCACCGCTGTTGTTGTTTCCATGGGCTTCGCGCATCGAGGTTCTTGCTTCAGCCGGCAGAACAGAGGCGACTCAGAACTGGCACAGACCGGGGGAATCCGACTGTCTAATTAAAACAAAGCATTGCTAGGGCCACTGGTCGGTGCTGACGCAAGGTGATTTGTGCCCCGTGCTCTGAATGTCAACGAGAAGAAAAATAAAAAGCGCGGGTAGACGGCAGGAGTAACTATGACTCTATAAGCGATGCGACCTAGCCCGGACAGGCGTCGGGACCTTCCTGTGGAAAGCCACAGCTGTGCTAGTTTCCATGGGCTTCACGCCAGGAGGTTCTTACTTCAGCCGGCAGAACAGAGCCGACTCAGAACTGGCACAGAGCGGGGGAATCCGACTGTCTAATTAAAACAAAGCATTCCTAGGGCCGCTGGTCGGTGCTGACGCAAAGGGATTTCTGCCCTGTGCTCTAAATGTCAACGTAAAGAAATATATGGAAAAGCGTGGGTAAACCGCGTGAGTAACTATAGCTCTATAAGCGGTGAAGCGGAGCCCGGACCAGCGTCGGAACCTTCCTGTAGGCACAGCAGTACTTATTTCCATGGGCTTCGCGCCTGGAGGTTCTTGCTACAGCCGGCAGAACAGAGCGGACTCAGAACTGCCACAGACCGGGAGAATCTGACTGTCTAATTAAAACAAAGCATTGCTAGGGCCGCTGGTCGCGGCTGACGCAATGTGATTTCTGCCCTGTGGTCTAAATGTCAACGTAAAGGAATATAAAGAAGCGCGGGTAAACGGAGGGAGTAACTATGGCTCTATAAGCGGTGCGGCCGAACCCGGACCAGAGTCGGGACCTTCCTGTGGAAAGCCACCGCTGTTGTTTCCATGGGATTCCCGCCTGGAGGTTCTTGCCTCAGCCGGCAGAACAGAGCCGACTCAGAACTGGCACAGACCGGGGGAATCTGACTGTATAATTAAAACAAAGCATTGCTAGGGCCGCTGGTCGGTGCTGACGCAATGTGATTTCTGCCCTGTGCTCTAAATGTCAATGTAAAGAAATATTTAGAGAAGCGCGGGTAAACGGCGGGAGCAACTATAACTCTATAAGCGGTGCAGCGGAGCCTGGGCCAGCGTCGGAACCTTCCTGTGGAAAGCCACAGCTCTACTTATTTTCATGGGCTTCGCGCTTGGAGGTTCTTGCTTCAGCCGGCATAAAAGAAGCGGCTCAGAACTGGCACAGACCGGGGGAATCCGACTGTCTAATTAAAACAGAGCATTGCTAGGGCCGCTGGTCGGTGCTGACGCAATGTGATTTGTGCACAGTGCTCTGAATGTCACCGTGAAGAAATATAAAAGGAGCGGGTAGACGGCGGGAGTAACTATGACTCTATAAGCGGTGCGACCGATCTCGGACCAGCGTCGGGACCTTCCTGTGGAAAGCCACCGCTGTTGTTGTTTCCATGGGCTTCGCGCATGGAGGTTCTTTCTTCAGCCGGCAGAACAGAGGCGACTCTGGACTGGCACAGACCGGGGGAATCCGACTGTCTAATTAAAACAAAGCATTGCTAGGGCCACTGGTCGGTGCTGACGCAATGTGATTTGTGCCCAGTGCTCTGAATGTCAACGTAAAGAAATATAAAAAATTGTGGGTAAACGGCGGGAGTAACTAAGACTCTATAAGCGGAGCGGCCGAGCAGGGACCAGCGTCGGGACCTTCCTGTGGAAAGCCACAGATGTGCTAGTTTCCATGGGCTTCACGCCAGGAGGTTCTTACTTCAGCCGGCAGACAGAGCCGACTCAGAACTGGCACAGACCGGGGGAATCCGACTGTCTAATTAAAACAAAGCATTGCTAGGGCCAATGGTCGGTGCTTACGCAATGTGATTTCTGCCCTGTGCTCTAAATGTCAACGTAAAAAAATATTTCGAAAAGCGCGGGTAAACGGTGGGAGTAACTATAGCTCATTAGGCTGTGCAGCGGAGCCCGGGCCAGCGTAGGAACCTTCCTGTGGAAAGCCACAGCTCTACTTATTTCCATGGGCTTCGCGCCTGGAGGTTCTTGCTTCAGCCGGGATAAAATATCGACTCAGAACTGGCACAGACTGGGGGAATCCGACTGTCTAATTAAAACAAAGCATTGCTAGGGCCGCTGGTCGGTGCTGATGCAATGTGATTTGTGCACAGTGCTCTGAATGTCAACGTGAAAAAATATAAAAAAGCGCGGGTAGACGGCGGGAGTAACTATGACTCTTTAAGCGATACGACCTAGCCCGGGCCAGCGTCGGAACCTTCCTGTGGAAAGCCACAGCTGTGCTTGTTTCCATGGGCTTCTAGCCAGGAGGTTCTTGCTTCAGCCGGCAGAAAAGAGCTGACTCAGAACTGGCACAGACAGGGGAATCTGACTGTCTAATAAAACAAAGCATTGCGAGCGCCGCTGGTCGGTGCTGACGCAATGTGATTGCTGCCCTGTGCTGTGAATGTCAACGTGAAGAAATATAAAAAAGCGCGGGTAGACGGCGGGAGTAACTATGACTCTATAAGCGGTGCGACCAAGCCTGGACCAGCTTCGGGACCTTCTTGTGGAGAGCCACCGCTGTTGTTGTTTCCATGGGCTTCGCGCATCGAGGTTCTTGCTTCAGCCGGCAGAACAGAGGCGACTCAGAACTGGCACAGACCGGGGGAATCCGACTGTCTAATTAAAACAAAGCATTGCTAGGGCCACTGGTCGGTGCTGACGCAAGGTGATTTGTGCCCCGTGCTCTGAATGTCAACGAGAAGAAAAATAAAAAGCGCGGGTAGACGGCGGGAGTAACTATGACTCTATAAGCGATGCGACCTAGCCCGGACAGGCGTCGGGACCTTCCTGTGGAAAGCCACAGCTGTGCTAGTTTCCATGGGCTTCACGCCAGGAGGTTCTTACTTCAGCCGGCAGAACAGAGCCGACTCAGAACTGGCACAGAGCGGGGGAATCCGACTGTCTAATTAAAACAAAGCATTCCTAGGGCCGCTGGTCGGTGCTGACGCAATGGGATTTCTGCCCTGTGCTCTAAATGTCAACGTAAAGAAATATATGGAAAAGCGTGGGTAAACCGCGTGAGTAACTATAGCTCTATAAGCGGTGAAGCGGAGCCCGGACCAGCGTCGGAACCTTCCTGTAGGCACAGCAGTACTTATTTCCATGGGCTTCGCGCCTGGAGGTTCTTGCTACAGCCGGCAGAACAGAGCGGACTCAGAACTGCCACAGACCGGGAGAATCTGACTGTCTAATTAAAACAAAGCATTGCTAGGGCCGCTGGTCGCGGCTGACGCAATGTGATTTCTGCCCTGTGCTCTAAATGTCAACGTAAAGGAATATAAAGAAGCGCGGGTAAACGGAAGGATTAACTATGGCTCTATAAGCGGTGCGGCCGAACCCGGACCAGAGTCGGGACCTTCCTGTGGAAAGCCACCGCTGTTGTTTCCATGGGATTCCCGCCTGGAGGTTCTTGCCTCAGCCGGCAGAACAGAGCCGACTCAGAACTGGCACAGACCGGGGGAATCTGACTGTATAATTAAAACAAAGCATTGCTAGGGCCGCTGGTCGGTGCTGACGCAATGTGATTTCTGCCCTGTGCTCTAAATGTCAATGTAAAGAAATATTTAGAGAAGCGCGGGTAAACGGCGGGAGCAACTATAACTCTATAAGCGGTGCAGCGGAGCCTGGGCCAGCGTCGGAACCTTCCTGTGGAAAGCCACAGCTCTACTTATTTTCATGGGCTTCGCGCTTGGAGGTTCTTGCTTCAGCCGGCATAAAAGAAGCGACTCAGAACTGGCACAGACCGGGGGAATCCGACTGTCTAATTAAAACAGAGCATTGCTAGGGCCGCTGGTCGGTGCTGACGCAATGTGATTTGTGCACAGTGCTCTGAATGTCACCGTGAAGAAATATAAAAGGAGCGGGTAGACGGCGGGAGTAACTATGACTCTATAAGCGGTGCGACCGATCTCGGACCAGCGTCGGGACCTTCCTGTGGAAAGCCACCGCTGTTGTTGTTTCCATGGGCTTCGCGCATGGAGGTTCTTTCTTCAGCCGGCAGAACAGAGGCGACTCTGGACTGGCACAGACCGGGGGAATCCGACTGTGTAATTAAAACAAAGCATTGCTAGGGCCACTGGTCGGTGCTGACGCAATGTGATTTGTGCCCAGTGCTCTGAATGTCAACGTAAAGAAATATAAAAAATTGTGGGTAAACGGCGGGAGTAACTAAGACTCTATAAGCGGAGCGGCCGAGCAGGGACCAGCGTCGGGACCTTCCTGTGGAAAGCCACAGATGTGCTAGTTTCCATGGGCTTCACGCCAGGAGGTTCTTACTTCAGCCGGCAGAACAGAGCCGACTCAGAACTGGCACAGACCGGGGGAATCCGACTGTCTAATTAAAACAAAGCATTGCTAGGGCCAATGGTCGGTGCTTACGCAATGTGATTTCTGCCCTGTCCTCTAAATGTCAACGTAAAAAAATATTTCGAAAAGCGCGGGTAAACGGTGGGAGTAACTATAGCTCATTAGGCTGTGCAGCGGAGCCCGGGCCAGCGTAGGAACCTTCCTGTGGAAAGCCACAGCTCTACTTATTTCCATGGGCTTCGCGCCTGGAGGTTCTTGCTTCAGCCGGGATAAAATATCGACTCAGAACTGGGACAGACTGGGGGAATCCGACTGTCTAATTAAAACAAAGCATTGCTAGGGCCGCTGGTCGGTGCTGATGCAATGTGATTTGTGCACAGTGCTCTGAATGTCAACGTGAAGAAATATAAAAAAGCGCGGGTAGACGGCGGGAGTAACTATGACTCTTTAAGCGATACGACCTAGCCCGGGCCAGCGTCGGAACCTTCCTGTGGAAAGCCACAGCTGTGCTTGTTTCCATGGGCTTCTAGCCAGGAGGTTCTTGCTTCAGCCGGCAGAAAAGAGCTGACTCAGAACTGGCACAGACCGGGGAATCTGACTGTCTAATAAAACAAAGCATTGCGAGCGCCGCTGGTCGGTGCTGAGACAATGTGATTTCTGCCCTGTGCTCTGAATGTCAAGGTGAAGAAATATAAAAAAGCGCGGGTAGACGGCGGGAGTAACTATGACTCTATAAGCGGTGCGACCAAGCCTGGACCAGCTTCGGGACCTTCTTATGGAGAGCCACCGCTGTTGTTGTTTCCATGGGCTTCGCGCATCGAGGTTCTTGCTTCAGCCGGCAGAACAGAGGCGACTCAGAACTGGCACAGACCGGGGGAATCCGACTGTCTAATTAAAACAAAGCATTGCTAGGGCCACTGGTCGGTGCTGACGCAAGGTGATTTGTGCCCCGTGCTCTGAATGTCAACGAGAAGAAAAATAAAAAGCGCGGGTAGACGGCGGGAGTAACTATGACTCTATAAGCGATGCGACCTAGCCCGGACAGGCGTCGGGACCTTCCTGTGGAAAGCCACAGCTGTGCTAGTTTCCATGGGCTTCACGCCAGGAGGTTCTTACTTCAGCCGGCAGAACAGAGCCGACTCAGAACTGGCACAGAGCGGGGGAATCCGACTGTCTAATTAAAACAAAGCATTCCTAGGGCCGCTGGTCGGTGCTGACGCAATGGGATTTCTGCCCTGTGCTCTAAATGTCAACGTAAAGAAATATATGGAAAAGCGTGGGTAAACCGCGTGAGTAACTATAGCTCTATAAGCGGTGAAGCGGAGCCCGGACCAGCGTCGGAACCTTCCTGTAGGCACAGCAGTACTTATTTCCATGGGCTTCGCGCCTGGAGGTTCTTGCTACAGCCGGCAGAACAGAGCGGACTCAGAACTGCCACAGACCGGGAGAATCTGACTGTGTAATTAAAACAAAGCATTGCTAGGGCCGCTGGTCGCGGCTGACGCAATGTGATTTCTGCCCTGTGCTCTAAATGTCAACGTAAAGGAATATAAAGAAGCGCGGGTAAACGGAAGGATTAACTATGGCTCTATAAGCGGTGCGGCCGAACCCGGACCAGAGTCGGGACCTTCCTGTGGAAAGCCACCGCTGTTGTTTCCATGGGATTCCCGCCTGGAGGTTCTTGCCTCAGCCGGCAGAACAGAGCCGACTCAGAACTGGCACAGACCGGGGGAATCTGACTGTATAATTAAAACAAAGCATTGCTAGGGCCGCTGGTCGGTGCTGACGCAATGTGATTTCTGCCCTGTGCTCTAAATGTCAATGTAAAGAAATATTTAGAGAAGCGCGGGTAAACGGCGGGAGCAACTATAACTCTATAAGCGGTGCAGCGGAGCCTGGGCCAGCGTCGGAACCTTCCTGTGGAAAGCCACAGCTCTACTTATTTTCATGGGCTTCGCGCTTGGAGGTTCTTGCTTCAGCCGGCATAAAAGAAGCGACTCAGAACTGGCACAGACCGGGGGAATCCGACTGTCTAATTAAAACAGAGCATTGCTAGGGCCGCTGGTCGGTGCTGACGCAATGTGATTTGTGCACAGTGCTCTGAATGTCACCGTGAAGAAATATAAAAGGAGCGGGTAGACGGCGGGAGTAACTATGACTCTATAAGCGGTGCGACCGATCTCGGACCAGCGTCGGGACCTTCCTGTGGAAAGCCACCGCTGTTGTTGTTTCCATGGGCTTCGCGCATGGAGGTTCTTTCTTCAGCCGGCAGAACAGAGGAGACTCTGGACTGGCACAGACCGGGGGAATCCGACTGTCTAATTAAAACAAAGCATTGCTAGGGCCACTGGTCGGTGCTGACGCAATGTGATTTGTGCCCAGTGCTCTGAATGTCAACGTAAAGAAATATAAAAAATTGTGGGTAAACGGCGGGAGTAACTAAGACTCTATAAGCGGAGCGGCCGAGCAGGGACCAGCGTCGGGACCTTCCTGTGGAAAGCCACAGATGTGCTAGTTTCCATGGGCTTCACGCCAGGAGGTTCTTACTTCAGCCGGCAGACAGAGCCGACTCAGAACTGGCACAGACCGGGGGAATCCGACTGTCTAATTAAAACAAAGCATTGCTAGGGCCAATGGTCGGTGCTTACGCAATGTGATTTCTGCCCTGTGCTCTAAATGTCAACGTAAAAAAATATTTCGAAAAGCGCGGGTAAACGGTGGGAGTAACTATAGCTCATTAGGCTGTGCAGCGGAGCCCGGGCCAGCGTAGGAACCTTCCTGTGGAAAGCCACAGCTCTACTTATTTCCATGGGCTTCGCGCCTGGAGGTTCTTGCTTCAGCCGGGATAAAATATCGACTCAGAACTGGCACAGACTGGGGGAATCCGACTGTCTAATTAAAACAAAGCATTGCTAGGGCCGCTGGTCGGTGCTGATGCAATGTGATTTGTGCACAGTGCTCTGAATGTCAACGTGAAAAAATATAAAAAAGCGCGGGTAGACGGCGGGAGTAACTATGACTCTTTAAGCGATACGACCTAGCCCGGGCCAGCGTCGGAACCTTCCTGTGGAAAGCCACAGCTGTGCTTGTTTCCATGGGCTTCTAGCCAGGAGGTTCTTGCTTCAGCCGGCAGAAAAGAGCTGACTCAGAACTGGCACAGACAGGGGAATCTGACTGTCTAATAAAACAAAGCATTGCGAGCGCCGCTGGTCGGTGCTGACGCAATGTGATTTCTGCCCTGTGCTGTGAATGTCAACGTGAAGAAATATAAAAAAGCGCGGGTAGACGGCGGGAGTAACTATGACTCTATAAGCGGTGCGACCAAGCCTGGACCAGCTTCGGGACCTTCTTGTGGAGAGCCACCGCTGTTGTTGTTTCCATGGGCTTCGCGCATCGAGGTTCTTGCTTCAGCCGGCAGAACAGAGGCGACTCAGAACTGGCACAGACCGGGGGAATCCGACTGTCTAATTAAAACAAAGCATTGCTAGGGCCACTGGTCGGTGCTGACGCAAGGTGATTTGTGCCCCGTGCTCTGAATGTCAACGAGAAGAAAAATAAAAAGCGCGGGTAGACGGCGGGAGTAACTATGACTCTATAAGCGATGCGACCTAGCCCGGACAGGCGTCGGGACCTTCCTGTGGAAAGCCACAGCTGTGCTAGTTTCCATGGGCTTCACGCCAGGAGGTTCTTACTTCAGCCGGCAGAACTGAGCCGACTCAGAACTGGCACAGAGCGGGGGAATCCGACTGTCTAATTAAAACAAAGCATTCCTAGGGCCGCTGGTCGGTGCTGACGCAATGGGATTTCTGCCCTGTGCTCTAAATGTCAACGTAAAGAAATATATGGAAAAGTTAGGGTAAACCGCGTGAGTAACTATAGCTCTATAAGCGGTGAAGCGGAGCCCGGACCAGCGTCGGAACCTTCCTGTAGGCACAGCAGTACTTATTTCCATGGGCTTCGCGCCTGGAGGTTCTTGCTACAGCCGGCAGAACAGAGCGGACTCAGAACTGCCACAGACCGGGAGAATCTGACTGTCTAATTAAAACAAAGCATTGCTAGGGCCGCTGGTCGCGGCTGACGCAATGTGATTTCTGCCCTGTGCTCTAAATGTCAACGTAAAGGAATATAAAGAAGCGCGGGTAAACGGAAGGATTAACTATGGCTCTATAAGCGGTGCGGCCGAACCCGGACCAGAGTCGGGACCTTCCTGTGGAAAGCCACCGCTGTTGTTTCCATGGGATTCCCGCCTGGAGGTTCTTGCCTCAGCCGGCAGAACAGAGCCGACTCAGAACTGGCACAGACCGGGGGAATCTGACTGTATAATTAAAACAAAGCATTGCTAGGGCCGCTGGTCGGTGCTGACGCAATGTGATTTCTGCCCTGTGCTCTAAATGTCAATGTAAAGAAATATTTAGAGAAGCGCGGGTAAACGGCGGGAGCAACTATAACTCTATAAGCGGTGCAGCGGAGCCTGGGCCAGCGTCGGAACCTTCCTGTGGAAAGCCACAGCTCTACTTATTTTCATGGGCTTCGCGCTTGGAGGTTCTTGCTTCAGCCGGCATAAAAGAAGCGACTCAGAACTGGCACAGACCGGGGGAATCCGACTGTCTAATTAAAACAGAGCATTGCTAGGGCCGCTGGTCGGTGCTGACGCAATGTGATTTGTGCACAGTGCTCTGAATGTCACCGTGAAGAAATATAAAAGGAGCGGGTAGACGGCGGGAGTAACTATGACTCTATAAGCGGTGCGACCGATCTCGGACCAGCGTCGGGACCTTCCTGTGGAAAGCCACCGCTGTTGTTGTTTCCATGGGCTTCGCGCATGGAGGTTCTTTCTTCAGCCGGCAGAACAGAGGCGACTCTGGACTGGCACAGACCGGGGGAATCCGACTGTCTAATTAAAACAAAGCATTGCTAGGGCCACTGGTCGGTGCTGACGCAATGTGATTTGTGCCCAGTGCTCTGAATGTCAACGTAAAGAAATATAAAAATTGTGGGTAAACGGCGGGAGTAACTAAGACTCTATAAGCGGAGCGGCCGAGCAGGGACCAGCGTCGGGACCTTCCTGTGGAAAGCCACAGATGTGCTAGTTTCCATGGGCTTCACGCCAGGAGGTTCTTACTTCAGCTGGCAGACAGAGCCGACTCAGAACTGGCACAGACCGGGGGAATCCGACTGTCTAATTAAAACAAAGCATTGCTAGGGCCAATGGTCGGTGCTTACGCAATGTGATTTCTGCCCTGTGCTCTAAATGTCAACGTAAAAAAATATTTCGAAAAGCGCGGGTAAACGGTGGGAGTAACTATAGCTCATTAGGCTGTGCAGCGGAGCCCGGGCCAGCGTAGGAACCTTCCTGTGGAAAGCCACAGCTCTACTTATTTCCATGGGCTTCGCGCCTGGAGGTTCTTGCTTCAGCCGGGATAAAATATCGACTCAGAACTGGCACAGACTGGGGGAATCCGACTGTCTAATTAAAACAAAGCATTGCTAGGGCCGCTGGTCGGTGCTGATGCAATGTGATTTGTGCACAGTGCTCTGAATGTCAACGTGAAAAAATATAAAAAAGCGCGGGTAGACGGCGGGAGTAACTATGACTCTTTAAGCGATACGACCTAGCCCGGGCCAGCGTCGGAACCTTCCTGTGGAAAGCCACAGCTGTGCTTGTTTCCATGGGCTTCTAGCCAGGAGGTTCTTGCTTCAGCCGGCAGAAAAGAGCTGACTCAGAACTGGCACAGACAGGGGAATCTGACTGTCTAATAAAACAAAGCATTGCGAGCGCCGCTGGTCGGTGCTGACGCAATGTGATTTCTGCCCTGTGCTGTGAATGTCAACGTGAAGAAATATAAAAAAGCGCGGGTAGACGGCGGGAGTAACTATGACTCTATAAGCGGTGCGACCAAGCCTGGACCAGCTTCGGGACCTTCTTGTGGAGAGCCACCGCTGTTGTTGTTTCCATGGGCTTCGCGCATCGAGGTTCTTGCTTCAGCCGGCAGAACAGAGGCGACTCAGAACTGGCACAGACCGGGGGAATCCGACTGTCTAATTAAAACAAAGCATTGCTAGGGCCACTGGTCGGTGCTGACGCAAGGTGATTTGTGCCCCGTGCTCTGAATGTCAACGAGAAGAAAAATAAAAAGCGCGGGTAGACGGCGGGAGTAACTATGACTCTATAAGCGATGCGACCTAGCCCGGACAGGCGTCGGGACCTTCCTGTGGAAAGCCACAGCTGTGCTAGTTTCCATGGGCTTCACGCCAGGAGGTTCTTACTTCAGCCGGCAGAACAGAGCCGACTCAGAACTGGCACAGAGCGGGGGAATCCGACTGTCTAATTAAAACAAAGCATTCCTAGGGCCGCTGGTCGGTGCTGACGCAATGGGATTTCTGCCCTGTGCTCTAAATGTCAACGTAAAGAAATATATGGAAAAGTTAGGGTAAACCGCGTGAGTAACTATAGCTCTATAAGCGGTGAAGCGGAGCCCGGACCAGCGTCGGAACCTTCCTGTAGGCACAGCAGTACTTATTTCCATGGGCTTCGCGCCTGGAGGTTCTTGCTACAGCCGGCAGAACAGAGCGGACTCAGAACTGCCACAGACCGGGAGAATCTGACTGTCTAATTAAAACAAAGCATTGCTAGGGCCGCTGGTCGCGGCTGACGCAATGTGATTTCTGCCCTGTGCTCTAAATGTCAACGTAAAGGAATATAAAGAAGCGCGGGTAAACGGAAGGATTAACGATGGCTCTATAAGCGGTGCGGCCGAACCCGGACCAGAGTCGGGACCTTCCTGTGGAAAGCCACCGCTGTTGTTTCCATGGGATTCCCGCCTGGAGATTCTTGCCTCAGCCGGCAGAACAGAGCCGACTCAGAACTGGCACAGACCGGGGGAATCTGACTGTATAATTAAAACAAAGCATTGCTAGGGCCGCTGGTCGGTGCTGACGCAATGTGATTTCTGCCCTGTGCTCTAAATGTCAATGTAAAGAAATATTTAGAGAAGCGCGGGTAAACGGCGGGAGCAACTATAACTCTATAAGCGGTGCAGCGGAGCCTGGGCCAGCGTCGGAACCTTCCTGTGGAAAGCCACAGCTCTACTTATTTTCATGGGCTTCGCGCTTGGAGGTTCTTGCTTCAGCCGGCATAAAAGAAGCGACTCAGAACTGGCACAGACCGGGGGAATCCGACTGTCTAATTAAAACAGAGCATTGCTAGGGCCGCTGGTCGGTGCTGACGCAATGTGATTTGTGCACAGTGCTCTGAATGTCACCGTGAAGAAATATAAAAGGAGCGGGTAGACGGCGGGAGTAACTATGACTCTATAAGCGGTGCGACCGATCTCGGACCAGC
Organism: Haemaphysalis longicornis; assembly: GCF_048455015.1. NCBI lineage: Eukaryota > Metazoa > Arthropoda > Arachnida > Ixodida > Ixodidae > Haemaphysalis > Haemaphysalis longicornis. The sequence goes on along the minus strand of NW_027526407.1, from coordinate 203,990,100 downwards.
GTCGGGACCTTCCTGTGGAAAGCCACCGCTGTTGTTGTTTCCATGGGCTTCGCGCATGGAGGTTCTTTCTTCAGCCGGCAGAACAGAGGCGACTCTGGACTGGCACAGACCGGGGGAATCCGACTGTGTAATTAAAACAAAGCATTGCTAGGGCCACTGGTCGGTGCTGACGCAATGTGATTTGTGCCCAGTGCTCTGAATGTCAACGTAAAGAAATATAAAAAATTGTGGGTAAACGGCGGGAGTAACTAAGACTCTATAAGCGGAGCGGCCGAGCAGGGACCAGCGTCGGGACCTTCCTGTGGAAAGCCACAGATGTGCTAGTTTCCATGGGCTTCACGCCAGGAGGTTCTTACTTCAGCCGGCAGAACAGAGCCGACTCAGAACTGGCACAGACCGGGGGAATCCGACTGTCTAATTAAAACAAAGCACTGCTAGGGCCAATGGTCGGTGCTTACGCAATGTGATTTCTGCCCTGTGCTCTAAATGTCAACGTAAAAAAATATTTCGAAAAGCGCGGGTAAACGGTGGGAGTAACTATAGCTCATTAGGCTGTGCAGCGGAGCCCGGGCCAGCGTAGGAACCTTCCTGTGGAAAGCCACAGCTCTACTTATTTCCATGGGCTTCGCGCCTGGAGGTTCTTGCTTCAGCCGGGATAAAATATCGACTCAGAACTGGGACAGACTGGGGGAATCCGACTGTCTAATTAAAACAAAGCATTGCTAGGGCCGCTGGTCGGTGCTGATGCAATGTGATTTGTGCACAGTGCTCTGAATGTCAACGTGAAGAAATATAAAAAAGCGCGGGTAGACGGCGGGAGTAACTATGACTCTTTAAGCGATACGACCTAGCCCGGGCCAGCGTCGGAACCTTCCTGTGGAAAGCCACAGCTGTGCTTGTTTCCATGGGCTTCTAGCCAGGAGGTTCTTGCTTCAGCCGGCAGAAAAGAGCTGACTCAGAACTGGCACAGACCGGGGAATCTGACTGTCTAATAAAACAAAGCATTGCGAGCGCCGCTGGTCGGTGCTGACGCAATGTGATTTCTGCCCTGTGCTCTGAATGTCAAGGTGAAGAAATATAAAAAAGCGCGGGTAGACGGCGGGAGTAACTATGACTCTATAAGCGGTGCGACCAAGCCTGGACCAGCTTCGGGACCTTCTTATGGAGAGCCACCGCTGTTGTTGTTTCCATGGGCTTCGCGCATCGAGGTTCTTGCTTCAGCCGGCAGAACAGAGGCGACTCAGAACTGGCACAGACCGGGGGAATCCGACTGTCTAATTAAAACAAAGCATTGCTAGGGCCACTGGTCGGTGCTGACGCAAGGTGATTTGTGCCCCGTGCTCTGAATGTCAACGAGAAGAAAAATAAAAAGCGCGGGTAGACGGCGGGAGTAACTATGACTCTATAAGCGATGCGACCTAGCCCGGACAGGCGTCGGGACCTTCCTGTGGAAAGCCACAGCTGTGCTAGTTTCCATGGGCTTCACGCCAGGAGGTTCTTACTTCAGCCGGCAGAACAGAGCCGACTCAGAACTGGCACAGAGCGGGGGAATCCGACTGTCTAATTAAAACAAAGCATTCCTAGGGCCGCTGGTCGGTGCTGACGCAATGGGATTTCTGCCCTGTGCTCTAAATGTCAACGTAAAGAAATATATGGAAAAGCGTGGGTAAACCGCGTGAGTAACTATAGCTCTATAAGCGGTGAAGCGGAGCCCGGACCAGCGTCGGAACCTTCCTGTAGGCACAGCAGTACTTATTTCCATGGGCTTCGCGCCTGGAGGTTCTTGCTACAGCCGGCAGAACAGAGCGGACTCAGAACTGCCACAGACCGGGAGAATCTGACTGTCTAATTAAAACAAAGCATTGCTAGGGCCGCTGGTCGCGGCTGACGCAATGTGATTTCTGCCCTGTGCTCTAAATGTCAACGTAAAGGAATATAAAGAAGCGCGGGTAAACGGAAGGATTAACTATGGCTCTATAAGCGGTGCGGCCGAACCCGGACCAGAGTCGGGACCTTCCTGTGGAAAGCCACCGCTGTTGTTTCCATGGGATTCCCGCCTGGAGGTTCTTGCCTCAGCCGGCAGAACAGAGCCGACTCAGAACTGGCACAGACCGGGGGAATCTGACTGTATAATTAAAACAAAGCATTGCTAGGGCCGCTGGTCGGTGCTGACGCAATGTGATTTCTGCCCTGTGCTCTAAATGTCAATGTAAAGAAATATTTAGAGAAGCGCGGGTAAACGGCGGGAGCAACTATAACTCTATAAGCGGTGCAGCGGAGCGGGCCAGCGTCGGAACCTTCCTGTGGAAAGCCACAGCTCTACTTATTTTCATGGGCTTCGCGCTTGGAGGTTCTTGCTTCAGCCGGCATAAAAGAAGCGACTCAGAACTGGCACAGACCGGAGGAATCCGACTGTCTAATTAAAACAGAGCATTGCTAGGGCCGCTGGTCGGTGCTGACGCAATGTGATTTGTGCACAGTGCTCTGAATGTCACCGTGAAGAAATATAAAAGGAGCGGGTAGACGGCGGGAGTAACTATGACTCTATAAGCGGTGCGACCGATCTCGGACCAGCGTCGGGACCTTCCTGTGGAAAGCCACCGCTGTTGTTGTTTCCATGGGCTTCGCGCATGGAGGTTCTTTCTTCAGCCGGCAGAACAGAGGCGACTCTGGACTGGCACAGACCGGGGGAATCCGACTGTGTAATTAAAACAAAGCATTGCTAGGGCCACTGGTCGGTGCTGACGCAATGTGATTTGTGCCCAGTGCTCTGAATGTCAACGTAAAGAAATATAAAAAATTGTGGGTAAACGGCGGGAGTAACTAAGACTCTATAAGCGGAGCGGCCGAGCAGGGACCAGCGTCGGGACCTTCCTGTGGAAAGCCACAGATGTGCTAGTTTCCATGGGCTTCACGCCAGGAGGTTCTTACTTCAGCCGGCAGAACAGAGCCGACTCAGAACTGGCACAGACCGGGGGAATCCGACTGTCTAATTAAAACAAAGCATTGCTAGGGCCAATGGTCGGTGCTTACGCAATGTGATTTCTGCCCTGTGCTCTAAATGTCAACGTAAAAAAATATTTCGAAAAGCGCGGGTAAACGGTGGGAGTAACTATAGCTCATTAGGCTGTGCAGCGGAGCCCGGGCCAGCGTAGGAACCTTCCTGTGGAAAGCCACAGCTCTACTTATTTCCATGGGCTTCGCGCCTGGAGGTTCTTGCTTCAGCCGGGATAAAATATCGACTCAGAACTGGGACAGACTGGGGGAATCCGACTGTCTAATTAAAACAAAGCATTGCTAGGGCCGCTGGTCGGTGCTGATGCAATGTGATTTGTGCACAGTGCTCTGAATGTCAACGTGAAGAAATATAAAAAAGCGCGGGTAGACGGCGGGAGTAACTATGACTCTTTAAGCGATACGACCTAGCCCGGGCCAGCGTCGGAACCTTCCTGTGGAAAGCCACAGCTGTGCTTGTTTCCATGGGCTTCTAGCCAGGAGGTTCTTGCTTCAGCCGGCAGAAAAGAGCTGACTCAGAACTGGCACAGACCGGGGAATCTGACTGTCTAATAAAACAAAGCATTGCGAGCGCCGCTGGTCGGTGCTGACGCAATGTGATTTCTGCCCTGTGCTCTGAATGTCAAGGTGAAGAAATATAAAAAGCGCGGGTAGACGGCGGGAGTAACTATGACTCTATAAGCTGTGCGACCAAGCCTGGACCAGCTTCGGGACCTTCTTGTGGAGAGCCACCGCTGTTGTTGTTTCCATGGGCTTCGCGCATCGAGGTTCTTGCTTCAGCCGGCAGAACAGAGGCGACTCAGAACTGGCACAGACCGGGGGAATCCGACTGTCTAATTAAAACAAAGCATTGCTAGGGCCACTGGTCGGTGCTGACGCAAGGTGATTTGTGCCCCGTGCTCTGAATGTCAACGAGAAGAAAAATAAAAAGCGCGGGTAGACGGCGGGAGTAACTATGACTCTATAAGCGATGCGACCTAGCCCGGACAGGCGTCGGGACCTTCCTGTGGAAAGCCACAGCTGTGCTAGTTTCCATGGGCTTCACGCCAGGAGGTTCTTACTTCAGCCGGCAGAACAGAGCCGACTCAGAACTGGCACAGAGCGGGGGAATCCGACTGTCTAATTAAAACAAAGCATTCCTAGGGCCGCTGGTCGGTGCTGACGCAATGGGATTTCTGCCCTGTGCTCTAAATGTCAACGTAAAGAAATATATGGAAAAGCGTGGGTAAACCGCGTGAGTAACTATAGCTCTATAAGCGGTGAAGCGGAGCCCGGACCAGCGTCGGAACCTTCCTGTAGGCACAGCAGTACTTATTTCCATGGGCTTCGCGCCTGGAGGTTCTTGCTACAGCCGGCAGAACAGAGCGGACTCAGAACTGCCACAGATCGGGAGAATCTGACTGTCTAATTAAAACAAAGCATTGCTAGGGCCGCTGGTCGGTGCTGACGCAATGTGATTTCTGCCCCGTGCTCTAAATGTCAACGTAAAGAAATATACGGAAAAGCGCGGGTAAACGGCGGGAGTAACTATGGCTCTATAGGCGGTGCGGCCGAGCCTGGACCAGCGTCGGGACCTTCCTGTGGAAAGCCACCACTGTTGTTGTTTCCATGGGCTTCGCGCATGGAGGTTCTTGCTTCAGCCAGCATAACTGAAGCGACTCAGAACTGGCACAGACCGGTGGAATTCGACTGTCTAATTAAAACAAAGCATTGCTAGGGCCGCTGGTTCGTGCTGACGCAATGTGATTTGTGCCCAGTGCTCTGAATGTCAACGTGAAGAAATATAAAAAAGCGCGGTTAGACGGCTGGAGTAACTATGACTCTGTAAGCGGAGCGACCGAGCCCAGACCAGCGTCGGGACCTTCCTGTGGAAAGCCACCGCTGTTGTTGTTTCCATGGGCTTCGCACATGGAGGTTCTTGCTTCAGCCGGCAGAACAGAGGCGACTCAGAACTGGCACAGACTGGGGGAATCCGACTGTCTAATTAAAACAAAGCATTGCTAGGGCCGCTGGTTGGTGCTTACGCAATGTGATTCGTGCCCAGTGCTCTGAATGTCAACGCGTAGAAATATAAAAAAGCGCGGGTAGACGGCGGAAGTAACTATGACTCTATACGCGGTACGACCTAGCTCGGACCCGCGTCGGGACCTTCCTGTGGAAAGCCACTGCTGTTGTTGTTTCCATGGGCTTCGCGCATGGAGGTTCTTGCTAGAGCCGGCAGAACAGAGCGGACCCAGAACTGGCACAGACCGGGGGAATCTGACTGTCTAATTAAAACAAAGCATTGCTAGGGCCGCTGGTTGGTGCTGACGCAATGTGATTCGTGCCCAGTGCTCTGAATGTCAACGTGAAGAAATATAAAAAAGCGCGGGTATACGGCGGGAGTAACTATGGCTCTATAAGCGGTGCGGCCGAACCCGGACCGAGTCAGGACCTTCCTGTGGAAAGCCACCGCTGTTGTTTCCATGGGCTTCCCGGCAGGAGGTTCTTGCCTCAGCCGGCAGAACCGAGCCCACTCAGAACTGGCACAGACCGTTGGAACCCGACTGTCTACTTAAAACAAAGCATTGCTAGGGCCGCTGGTCGGTGCTGACGGAATGTGATTTCTGCCCTGTGCTCTAAATGTCAACGTGAAGAAATATAAAAAAGCTCGGGTAGACGGCGAGAGTAACTATGACTCTATAAGCGGTGCGGCCTAGCCCGGACTAGCGTCGGGACCTTCCTGTGGATAGCCACAGCTGTGCTTGTTTCCATGGGCTTCGCGCCTGGAGGTTCTTGCTTCGGCTGGCTTAAAAGAGCCGACTCAGAACTGGCACAGACCGGGGGAGTCCGACTGTGTAATTAAAACAGAGCATTGCGAGCGCCGCTGGTCGGTGCTAACGCAATGTGATTTCTGCTCTGTGCTCTGAATGTCAACGTGAAGAAATATAAAGAAGCGTGGCTAGACGGCAGGAGTAACTAAGACTATAAGCGGAGCGGCCGAGCAGGGACCAGCGTCGGGACCTTCCTGTGGAAAGCCACCGCTGTTGTTTCCATGGGCTTCCCATCTGGAGGTTCTTGCCTCAGCCGGCAGAACAGAGCCGATTTAGAACTGGCACAGACCGTTGGAACCCGACTGTCTACTTAAAACAAAGCATTGCTAGGGCCGCTGGTCGGTGCTGACGCAATGTGATTTCTGCCCTGTGCTCTAAATGTCAACGTGAAGAAATATAAAAAAGCTCAGGTAGACGGCGAGAGTAACTATGGCTCTATAAGCTGTGCAAGCGAACCCGGACCGGATTCGGGACCTTCCTGTGGAAAGCCACCGCTGTTGTTTCCATGGGATTCCCGCCTGGAGGTTCTTGCCTCAGCCGGAAGAACAGAGCCGACTCAGAACTGGCACAGACTGGGGGAATCCGACTGTCTAATTAAAACAAAGCATTGCTAGGGCCGCTGGTTGGTGCTGACGCAATGTGATTCGTGCCCAGTGCTCTGAATGTCAACGCGTAGAAATATAAAAAAGCGCGGGTAGACGGCGGAAGTAACTATGACTCTATACGCGGTACGACCTAGCTCGGACCCGCGTCGGGACCTTCCTGTGGAAAGCCACTGCTGTTGTTGTTTCCATGGGCTTCGCGCATGGAGGTTCTTGCCAGAGCCGGCAGAACAGAGCGGACCCAGAACTGGCACAGACCGGGGGAATCTGACTGTCTAATTAAAACAAAGCATTGCTAGGGCCGCTGGTTGGTGCTGACGCAATGTGATTCGTGCCCAGTGCTCTGAATGTCAACGTGAAGAAATATAAAAAAGCGCGGGTATACGGCGGGAGTAACTATGGCTCTATAAGCGGTGCGGCCGAACCCGGACCGAGTCAGGACCTTCCTGTGGAAAGCCACCGCTGTTGTTTCCATGGGCTTCCCGGCAGGAGGTTCTTGCCTCAGCCGGCAGAACCGAGCCCACTCAGAACTGGCACAGACCGTTGGAACCCGACTGTCTACTTAAAACAAAGCATTGCTAGGGCCGCTGGTCGGTGCTGACGGAATGTGATTTCTGCCCTGTGCTCTAAATGTCAACGTGAAGAAATATAAAAAAGCTCGGGTAGACGGCGAGAGTAACTATGACTCTATAAGCGGTGCGGCCTAGCCCGGACTAGCGTCGGGACCTTCCTGTGGATAGCCACAGCTGTGCTTGTTTCCATGGGCTTCGCGCCTGGAGGTTCTTGCTTCGGCTGGCTTAAAAGAGCCGACTCAGAACTGGCACAGACCGGGGGAGTCCGACTGTCTAATTAAAACAGAGCATTGCGAGCGCCGCTGGTCGGTGCTAACGCAATGTGATTTCTGCTCTGTGCTCTGAATGTCAACGTGAAGAAATATAAAGAAGCGTGGGTAGACGGCAGGAGTAACTAAGACTATAAGCGGAGCGGCCGAGCAGGGAGCAGCGTCGGGACCTTCCTGTGGAAAGCCACCGCTGTTGTTTCCATGGGCTTCCCATCTGGAGGTTCTTGCCTCAGCCGGCAGAACAGAGCCGACTCAGAACTGGCACAGACCGTTGGAACCCGACTGTCTACTTAAAACAAAGCATTGCTAGGGCCGCTGGTCGGTGCTGACGCAATGTGATTTCTGCCCTGTGCTCTAAATGTCAACGTGAAGAAATATAAAAAAGCTCAGGTAGACGGCGAGAGTAACTATGGCTCTATAAGCTGTGCGGGCGAACCCGGACCAGATTCGGGACCTTCCTGTGGAAAGCCACCGCTGTTGTTTCCATGGGCTTCGCGCATGGAGGTTCTTGCTACAGCCGGCAGAACAGAGCGGACCCAGAACTGGCACAGACCGGGGGAATCTGACTGTCTAATTAAAACAAAGCATTGCTAGGGCCGCTGGTCGGTGCTGACGCAATGGGATTTCTGCCCTGTGCTCTAAATGTCAACGTAAAGAAATATATGGAAAAGCGTGGGTAAACCGCGTGAGTAACTATAGCTCTATAAGCGGTGCAGCGGAGCCCGGACCAGCGTCGGAACCTTCCTGTGGAAATCCACAGCTGTGCTTATTTCCATGGGCTTCGCTCCTGGAGGTTCTTGCCTCAGCCGGCAGAACAGAGCCGACTCAGAACTGGCACAGACCAGGCGAACCCGACTGTCTAATTAAAACAAAGCATTGCTAGGGCCGCTGGCCGGTGCTGACGCAATGTGATTTGTGCCCAGTGCTCTGAATGTCAACGTGAAGAAATATAAAAAAGCGCGGGTAGACGGCTGGAGTAACTATGACTCTATAAGCGGTACGACCTAGCCCGGACCCGCGTCGGGACCTTCCTGTGGAAAGCCACCGCTGTTGTTGTTTCCATGGGCTTCGCGCATGGAGGTTCTTGCTACAGCCGGCAGAACAGAGCGGACCCAGAACTGGCACAGACCGGGGGAATCTGACTGTTTAATTAAAAGAAAGCATTGCTAGGGCCGCTGGTCGGTGCTGACGCAATGTGATTTCTGCCCTGTGCTCTAAATGTCAACTTAAAGAAATATACGGAAAAGCGCGGGTAAACGGCGGGAGTAACTATAGCATTATAAGTAGTGCTGCGGAGCCCGGACCAGCGTCGGAACCTTCCTGTAGGCACAGCTGTACTTATTTCCATGGGCTTCGCGCCTGGAGGTTCTTGCTACAGCCGGCAGAACAGAGCGGACTCAGAACTGCCACAGACCGGGAGAATCTGACTGTCTAATTAAAACAAAGCATTGCTAGGGCCGCTGGTCGCGGCTGACGCAATGTGATTTGTGCCCAGTGCTCTGAATGTCAAGGTGAAGAAATATAAAAAGAGCGGGTAGACGGCGGGAGTAACTATAACTCTATAAGCGTGCGGCCGAACCCGGACCGAGTCAGGACCTTCCTGTGGAAAGCCACCGCTGTTGTTTCAATGCGCTTCCCGCCTGGAGGTTCTTGCCTCAGCCGGCAGAACAGAGCCGACTCAGAACTGGCACAGACCGTTGGAACCCGACTGTCTACTTAAAACAAAGCATTGCTAGGGCCGCTGGTTGGCGCTGACGCAATGTGATTCGTGCCCAGTGCTCTGAATGTCAACGCGAAGAAATATAAAAAAGCGCGGGTAGAGGCGGGAGAAACTATAACTCTATAAGCGGTACGACCTAGCCCGGACGCGCGTCGGGACCTTCCTGTGGAAAGCCACTGCTGTTGTTGTATCCATGGGCTTCGTGTATGGAGGTTCTTGCTTCAGCCGGCATAACAGAAGCGACTCAGAACTGGCACAGACCGGGGGAATCCGACTGTCTAATTAAAACAAAGCATTGCTAGGGCCACTGGTCGGTGCTGACGCAAGGTGATTTGTGCCCCGTGCTCTGAATGTCAACGAGAAGAAAAATAAAAAGCGCGGGTAGACGGCGGGAGTAACTATGACTCTATAAGCGATGCGACCTAGCCCGGACAGGCGTCGGGACCTTCCTGTGGAAAGCCACAGCTGTGCTAGTTTCCATGGGCTTCACGCCAGGAGGTTCTTACTTCAGCCGGCAGAACAGAGCCGACTCAGAACTGGCACAGAGCGGGGGAATCCGACTGTCTAATTAAAACAAAGCATTCCTAGGGCCGCTGGTCGGTGCTGACGCAATGGGATTTCTGCCCTGTGCTCTAAATGTCAACGTAAAGAAATATATGGAAAAGCGTGGGTAAACCGCGTGAGTAACTATAGCTCTATAAGCGGTGAAGCGGAGCCCGGACCAGCGTCGGAACCTTCCTGTAGGCACAGCAGTACTTATTTCCATGGGCTTCGCGCCTGGAGGTTCTTGCTACAGCCGGCAGAACAGAGCGGACTCAGAACTGCCACAGACCGGGAGAATCTGACTGTCTAATTAAAACAAAGCATTGCTAGGGCCGCTGGTCGCGGCTGACGCAATGTGATTTCTGCCCTGTGCTCTAAATGTCAACGTCATCATCATCATCATCATCATCATCACCAGCCTGTCTACGCCCACTGCAGGGCAAAGGCCTCTCCCATTATTCTCCAATTACCTCGGTCCTGTGGCAACTGTGACCAATTTATCCCCGCAAACTTCTTAATCTCATCTGCCCATCTAACTTTCTGCCGCCCCCTGCAGCGCTTGCCTTCTCTAGGGATCCACTCTGTTACCCTTAATGACCAGCGGTTATCTTGCCTTCGCATTACATGCCCTGCCCAAGTCCATTTCTTCTTCTTAATTTCTACTAATATGTCTTTAACACCAGTTTGCTCCCTGACCCACTCCGCTCTCTTCTTGTCCCTTAATGTTACACCTATCATTTTCCGCTCCATTGCCCGCTGAGTCGTTCTCAATTTAAGTTGAACCCTCATAGTGAGCCTCCAAGTTTCTGCCCCGTAGGTGAGTACCGGTAAGATGCAGCTGTCATACACTTTCTTCTTCAACGACAATGGTAGGCTGCTATTCATTATCTGAGAATGTCTGCCATATGCACCCCACCCCATTCTGATCCTTCTAATTATCTCTGCCTCATGGTTGGGATCTGGGGTCACAACTTGGCCTAAGTATAAATATTCGCTTACCACTTCCACTGCCTCGCCATCTATCTCAAACTGCTGTGCTGTCCCGAGGTTATTGATCATTACTTTAGTTTTCTGCATATTAATTTTCAGGCCCACGGTTCTACTCTGTTCGCCCACTGCGGAAAGCATGCTTTGCAATTCGTCCCCCGAGTTACTTAGCAAGGCAACGTCATCAGCAAATCTGAGGTTACTGAGGTATTCTCCATTAACCCTTACTCCCACCTGTTCCCAATCCAACGTTCTGAATACTTCTTGTAAGCATGCTGTGAATAACATTGGAGAGATTGTGTCTCCTTGTCTGACACCCTTCCTTATAGGTATTTTACTGCTCTCCTTATGGAGGATGATGGTAGCTGTAGACCCATTATAGATATCCTCTAGTATTCTTACATAATGCTCATCTACCCCCTGGTTCCGTAATGCCTGAATGACTGCTAGGGTTTCGACCGAGTCAAATGCTTTCTCATAATCTATGAAGGCTATATATAGGGGTTGAGTATACTCAGCGCACTTCTCTATCACCTGATTGATCGTGTGAATATGGTCCATTGTTGAATAACCTTTACGGAACCCTGCTTGTTCTTTAGGTTGACTGAAATCTAAGGCTGCAGAAATTCGGTTAGCGATTACCTTGGTAAATACCTTGTAGACGACTGACAGTAAGCTGATCGGCCTGTAGTTTTTCAAGTCCTTCATGTCGCCTTTCTTATGGATTAGGATGATGTTCGCGTTCTTCCAAGATTCCGGTACCATTGCGGTCATTAGGCATTGCGTATACAGGTTTGCCAGTTTTTTAAGTACAATTTCTCCGCCATCCTTCAAGAGGTCTGCTGTTATCTGATCCTCACCAGGTGCTTTGCCCCCTTTCATTTCTTTCAAAGCCTTCCTTACTTCTTCGGTCGTTACTGGTGGGATGTCTATCTCCTCTGAACTACTGTCTCGTTCGGCATTATCCTGTATGTCCCGGCTACTGTACAGATCCGTACAGAACTCCTCGGCTACTGTGACTATTTTATCCCTATTTGTGATGACATTGCCTTGCTTATCCTTAAGTGCATACATCTGATTTTTCCCCACGCCAAGACGTCTCTTTACTGCTTTCAGGCTACCTCCGTTCTTTACAGCGTATTCGATCCTCTCCATATTATACTTCCGTATGTCAGCTGTCTTGCGCTTATTGATTAACTTCGAGAGCTCTGCTAGTTCTATTCTGTCAGCTGCGGTAGAGATTCTCATGGTTTGCCGTTTCCTGATTAGATCTTTCGTCTCCTGTGAAAGTTTACCAGTATCCTGTCTAGCCATAGTGCCCCCGACTTCTACTGCACACTCCGTGAGAATGCGTGTAAGGTTGTCGCTGGCTTCCTGTGTCGTAAGCTCGGCTTCCTCGTTAAGGGCGGAATATCGGTTCTGCAGCGCGATCCTGAATTCTTCTACTTTACGTCTTACTGTTTGCTCATTTATCGGCTTCTTTCGTACTAGCTTGTTGCGGTCCCTCCTCAACTCTAGCCTAATTCGAGATCTTACCATACGGTGGTCACTACACCTTACCCTTCCGAGCACTTCCACATCCTGCACGACGCCAGGGTTATCGCATAATATGAAGTCTATTTCATTTTTGTGCTCCCCATTCGGGCTCCTCCAGGTCCACTTCCGACTCTCCCGTTTACAGAAGAAGGTATTCATTATGCGTAGGTTATTCCGTTCTGCAAACTCAACTAGTAGGTCCCCCCTGCTATTTCTACAGCCCAGACCATAGTTCCCAACTGCCTTGTCTCCAGCCTGATTCTTGCCTACTTTAGCATTGAAGTCCCCCATAACTACAGTATACTGCGTTTTTACTTTAGCCATTGCCGATTCCACATCTTCATAGAAGCGTTCCACTACTTGGTCGTCGTGGCTGGATGTGGGCGCGTAGCCCTGCACCACCTTGAGTTTGTACCTCTTATTGAGCCTAATTACAAGAGCTGCTACCCTTTCGTTAATGCTGTAGTATTCGTCTATGTTGCCAGCTATGCTTTTATTGACTAGAAATCCCACTCCCAGTTCTCTTCTGTCCTCTAGACCACGGTAACATAAGACGTGTCCATTTTTCAGCACCGTAAAGGCTTCGCCTGCCCTCCTAACCTCGCTAAGCCCTATTACATCCCATTTAATGCCCTCTAATTCCTCGAACAACACCTCGAGACTTGCTTCGCTAGATAAGGTTCGCACGTTAAACGTTGCCAGGTTCAGATTCCATTGGCGGCCTGTCCGGATCCAGTGATTCTTAGCACCCTCTGCTGCGTCACAGGTCTGACCGCCGCCGTGGTCAGTCGCTTCGCAGCCGCTGGGGACTGAGGGCCGAGGGTTTGTTGGCGTATTCATGGGAGGTTGTGGCCGGTACTACACCAGGGTGGCCAATCCTGCTCTGGTGAGGGAGTGCATTACCGGCAATGGTCGCCGGGGTCAGGCCGCACCCCAAGCCCCTTTGTGCAATTCCATCAATACGCGGATTTTCTTTTTTTTTTTTTTTTTTTTTTTTTAATCCGGTGGGAATTGTCCGGCACCGGGATTCGAACCACGGTCCTTCTGCACGCGAGGCGGGTGTTCTACCTCTACGCCATCGCTGCATCTCTACGCCATCGCTGCATCAATGTCAACGTAAAGGAATATAAAGAAGCGCGGGTAAACGGAGGGAGTAACTATGGCTCTATAAGCGGTGCGGCCGAACCCGGACCAGAGTCGGGACCTTCCGCTGGTCGCGGCTGACGCAATGTGATTTCTGCCCTGTGCTCTAAATGTCAATGTAAAGAAATATTTAGAGAAGCGCGGGTAAACGGCGGGAGCAACTATAACTCTATAAGCGGTGCAGCGGAGCCTGGGCCAGCGTCGGAACCTTCCTGTGGAAAGCCACAGCTCTACTTATTTTCATGGGCTTCGCGCTTGGAGGTTCTTGCTTCAGCCGGCATAAAAGAAGCGACTCAGAACTGGCACAGACCGGGGGAATCCGACTGTCTAATTAAAACAGAGCATTGCTAGGGCCGCTGGTCGGTGCTGACGCAATGTGATTTGTGCACAGTGCTCTGAATGTCACCGTGAAGAAATATAAAAGGAGCGGGTAGACGGCGGGAGTAACTATGACTCTATAAGCGGTGCGACCGATCTCGGACCAGCGTCGGGACCTTCCTGTGGAAAGCCACCGCTGTTGTTGTTTCCATGGGCTTCGCGCATGGAGGTTCTTTCTTCAGCCGGCAGAACAGAGGCGACTCTGGACTGGCACAGACCGGGGGAATCCGACTGTCTAATTAAAACAAAGCATTGCTAGGGCCACTGGTCGGTGCTGACGCAATGTGATTTGTGCCCAGTGCTCTGAATGTCAACGTAAAGAAATATAAAAAATTGTGGGTAAACGGCGGGAGTAACTAAGACTCTATAAGCGGAGCGGCCGAGCAGGGACCAGCGTCGGGACCTTCCTGTGGAAAGCCACAGATGTGCTAGTTTCCATGGGCTTCACGCCAGGAGGTTCTTACTTCAGCCGGCAGAACAGAGCCGACTCAGAACTGGCACAGACCGGGGGAATCCGACTGTCTAATTAAAACAAAGCATTGCTAGGGCCAATGGTCGGTGCTTACGCAATGTGATTTCTGCCCTGTGCTCTAAATGTCAACGTAAAAAATATTTCGAAAAGCGCGGGTAAACGGTGGGAGTAACTATAGCTCATTATGCTGTGCAGCGGAGCCCGGGCCAGCGTAGGAACCTTCCTGTGGAAAGCCACAGCTCTACTTATTTCCATGGGCTTCGCGCCTGGAGGTTCTTGCTTCAGCCGGGATAAAATATCGACTCAGAACTGGCACAGACTGGGGGAATCCGACTGTCTAATTAAAACAAAGCATTGCTAGGGCCGCTGGTCGGTGCTGATGCAATGTGATTTGTGCACAGTGCTCTGAATGTCAACGTGAAGAAATATAAAAAAGCGCGGGTAGACGGCGGGAGTAACTATGACTCTTTAAGCGATACGACCTAGCCCGGGCCAGCGTCGGAACCTTCCTGTGGAAAGCCACAGCTGTGCTTGTTTCCATGGGCTTCTAGCCAGGAGGTTCTTGCTTCAGCTGTCAGAAAAGAGCTGACTCAGAACTGGCACAGACCGGGGAATCTGACTGTCTAATAAAACAAAGCATTGCGAGCGCCGCTGGTCGGTGCTGACGCAATGTGATTTCTGCCCTGTGCTCTGAATGTCAAGGTGAAGAAATATAAAAAAGCGCGGGTAGACGGCGGGAGTAACTATGACTCTATAAGCGGTGCGACCAAGCCTGGACCAGCTTCGGGACCTTCTTGTGGAGAGCCACCGCTGTTGTTGTTTCCATGGGCTTCGGGCATCGAGGTTCTTGCTTCAGCCGGCAGAACAGAGGCGACTCAGAACTGGCACAGACCGGGGGAATCCGACTGTCTAATTAAAACAAAGCATTGCTAGGGCCACTGGTCGGTGCTGACGCAAGGTGATTTGTGCCCCGTGCTCTGAATGTCAACGAGAAGAAAAATAAAAAGCGCGGGTAGACGGCGGGAGTAACTATGACTCTATAAGCGATGCGACCTAGCCCGGACAGGCGTCGGGACCTTCCTGTGGAAAGCCACAGCTGTGCTAGTTTCCATGGGCTTCACGCCAGGAGGTTCTTACTTCAGCCGGCAGAACAGAGCCGACTCAGAACTGGCACAGAGCGGGGGAATCCGACTGTCTAATTAAAACAAAGCATTCCTAGGGCCGCTGGTCGGTGCTGACGCAATGGGATTTCTGCCCTGTGCTCTAAATGTCAACGTAAAGAAATATATGGAAAAGCGTGGGTAAACCGCGTGAGTAACTATAGCTCTATAAGCGGTGAAGCGGAGCCCGGACCAGCGTCGGAACCTTCCTGTAGGCACAGCAGTACTTATTTCCATGGGCTTCGCGCCTGGAGGTTCTTGCTACAGCCGGCAGAACAGAGCGGACTCAGAACTGCCACAGATCGGGAGAATCTGACTGTCTAATTAAAACAAAGCATTGCTAGGGCCGCTGGTCGGTGCTGACGCAATGTGATTTCTGCCCCGTGCTCTAAATGTCAACGTAAAGAAATATACGGAAAAGCGCGGGTAAACGGCGGGAGTAACTATGGCTCTATAGGCGGTGCGGCCGAGCCTGGACCAGCGTCGGGACCTTCCTGTGGAAAGCCACCACTGTTGTTGTTTCCATGGGCTTCGCGCATGGAGGTTCTTGCTTCAGCCAGCATAACTGAAGCGACTCAGAACTGGCACAGACCGGTGGAATTCGACTGTCTAATTAAAACAAAGCATTGCTAGGGCCGCTGGTTCGTGCTGACGCAATGTGATTTGTGCCCAGTGCTCTGAATGTCAACGTGAAGAAATATAAAAAAGCGCGGGTAGACGGCGGGAGTAACTATGGCTCTATAAGTGGTGCGGCGTAGCCCGGACTAGCGTCGGGACCTTCCTGTGGAAAGCCACAGCTGTGCTTGTTTCCATGGGCTTCACGCCTGGAGGTTCTCGCTTCGGCTGGCTGAAAAGAGCCGACTCACAACTGGCACAGACCGGGGGAATCCGACTGTCTAATTAAAACAAAGCATTGCGAGCGCCGCTGGTCGCGGCTGACGCAATGTGATTTGTGCCCAGTGCTCTGAATGTCAAGGTGCAGAAATATAAAAAGCGCGGGTAGACGGCGGGAGTAACTATGGCTCTATAAGTGGTGCGGCGTAGCCCGGACCAGAGTCGGGACCTTCCTGTGGAAAGCCACCGCTGTTGTTGTTTCCATGGGCTTCCCGCCTGGAGGTTCTTGCCTCAGCCGGCAGAACAGAGCCGACTCACAACTGGCACAGACCGGGGGAATCCGACTGTCTAATTAAAACAAAGCATTGCGAGCGCCGCTGGTCGCGGCTGACGCAATGTGATTTGTGCCCAGTGCTCTGAATGTCAAGCTGCAGAAATATAAAAAGCGCGGGTAGACGGCGGGAGTAACTATGACTCTATAAGCGGTGCGACCGAGTCCGGACCAGCGTCGGGCCATTCCTGTGGAAAGCCACAGCTGTGCTTGTTTCCATGGGCTTCTAGCCTGGAGGTTCTTGCTTCATCCGGCAGAAAAGAGCTGACACAGAACTGGCACAGACCGGGGAATCTGACTGTCTAATAAAACAAAGCATTGCGAGCGCCGGTGGTCGGGGCTGACGCAATGTGATTTCTGACCTGTGCTCTAAATGTCAACGTGAAGAAATATAAAAAAGCGCGGGTAAACGGTGGGAGTAACTATGGCTCTAAAAGCGGTGCGGCCGAACACGGACCGAGTCAGGACCTCCCTGTGGAAAGCCACCGCTGTTCTTTCCATGGGCTTCCCGCCTGGAGGTTCTTGCCTTAGCCGGCCGAACAGAGCCGACTCAGAACTGGCACAGACCGTTGAAACCCGACTGTCTACTTAAAACAAAGCATTGCTATTGCCGCTGGTCGGTGCTGACGCAATGTGATTTCTGCCCTGTGCTCTAAATGTCAACGTGAAGAATTATAAAAAAGCTCGGGTAGACGGCGAGAGTAACTATGACTCTATAAGCGGTGCGGCCTAGCCCGGACTAGCGTCGGGACCTTCCTGTGGAAAGCCACAGCTGTGCTTGTTTCCATGGGCTTCGCGCCAGGAGGTTCTTGCTTCAGCCGGCAGAAAAGAGCTGACACAGAACTGGCACAGACCGGGGAATCTGACTGTCTAATAAAACAAAGCATTGCGAGCGCCGGTGGTCGGGGCTGACGCAATGTGATTTCTGACCTGTGCTCTAAATGTCAACGTGAAGAAATATAAAAAAGCGCGGGTAAACGGTGGGAGTAACTATGGCTCTAAAAGCGGTGCGGCCGAACACGGACCGAGTCAGGACCTCCCTGTGGAAAGCCACCGCTGTTCTTTCCATGGGCTTCCCGCCTGGAGGTTCTTGCCTTAGCCGGCCGAACAGAGCCGACTCAGAACTGGCACAGACCGTTGAAACCCGACTGTCTACTTAAAACAAAGCATTGCTATTGCCGCTGGTCGGTGCTGACGCAATGTGATTTCTGCCCTGTGCTCTAAATGTCAACGTGAAGAATTATAAAAAAGCTCGGGTAGACGGCGAGAGTAACTATGACTCTATAAGCGGTGCGGCCTAGCCCGGACTAGCGTCGGGACCTTCCTGTGGAAAGCCACAGCTGTGCTTGTTTCCATGGGCTTCGCGCCAGGAGGTTCTTGCTTCAGCCGGCAGAAAAGAGCTGAATAAGAACTGGCACAGACCGGGAAATCAAATTAATTAAACCAAAGCATTGCGAGCGGCGCTGGTCGGTGCTCACGCAATGTGATTTCTGACCTGTGCTCTAAATGTCAACGTGAAGAAATATAAAAAAGCGCGGGTAGACGGCGGGAGTAACTATAACTCTATAAGCGGTGCGACCGTGTCTGGACCAGCGTCGGGACATTCCTTTGGAAAGCCACAGCTGTGCTTGTTTCCATGGGCTTCTAGCCAGGAGGTTCTTGCTTCAGCCGGCAGAAAAGAGCCGACTCAGAACTGGCACTGACCGGGGGAATCCGACGGTCTAATTAAAACAAAGCATTGCTAGGGCCGCGGGTCGGTGCTGACGCAATGTGATTTCTGCCCTGTGCTCTAAATGTCAACGTGAAGAAATATAAAAAAGCGCGGGTAAACGGTGGGAGTAACTATGGCTCTATAAGCGGTGCGGCCGAGCCCGGACCAGCGTCGGGACCTTCCTGTGGAAAGCCACCGCTGTTGTCGTTTCCATGGGCTTCGTGCATGGAGGTTCTTGCTTCAGCCGGCAGAAGAGAGCTGACTCAGAACCGGCACAGACCGGGGAATCCGATGTCTAATTAAAATAAAGCATTGCGAGCACTGCTGGCCGATGCTGACGCAATGTGATTTCTGACCTGTGCTCTAAACGTCCACGTGAAGAAATATAAAAAAGCGCGGGTAAACGGCGGGAGTAACTATGGCACTACAAGCGGTGTAACCTAGTCCGGACCAGCGTCGGGACCTTCCTGTGGAAAGCCTCAGCTGTGCTTGTTTCCATGGGCTTCGCGCCTGGAGGTTCTTGCTTCGGCTGGCAGAAAAGAGCCGACTCAGAACTGGCACAGACGGGGGGAATCCGACTGTCTGATTAAAACAAAGCATTGCGAGCGCCGCTGGTAGGTGCTAACGCAATGTGATTTCTGCCCTGTGCTCTGAATGTCAACGTGAAGAAATATAAAGAAGCGCGAGTAGACGGCAGGAGTAACTAAGACTCTATAAGCGGAGCAGCCGAGCAGGGACCAGCGTCGGGACCTTCCTGTGGAAAGCCACAGCTGTGCTAGTTTCCATGGGCTTCGCGCCTGGAGGTTCCTGCCTCAGCCGCCAGAACATACCCGACTCAGAACTGGCACAGACCGGGGGAATCCGACTGTCTAATTAAAACAAAGCATTGCTAGGGCCGCTGGTCGGTTTTGACGCAATGTTATTTGTGTGCAGTGCTCTGAATGTCAACGTGAAGAAATATAAAAAAGCGCGGGTAGACGGCGGGAGTAACTATGACTCTATAAGCGGTGCGACCGAGCCCGGACCAGCGTCAAGACCTTCCTGTGGAAAGCCACAGCTGTGCTTGTTTCCATGGGTTTCGCGCCAAGAGGTTCTTGCTTCAGCCGGCAGAACAGAGCCGACGCAGAACTGGCACAGACCGGGGGGAACCCGACTCTCTAATTAAAACAAAGCATTGCTAGGGTCGCTGGTCGGTGCTGACGCAATGTGATTTCTGCCCTGTGCTCTAAATGTCGACGTGAAAAAATATAAAAAAGAGCTGGTAAACAGCGCGAGTAACTATGACTTTATAGGCGGTACGACCGAGCGCGGACCAGCGTCGGGACCTTCCTGTGGAAAGCCACAGCTGTGCTTGTTTCCATGGGCTTCGCGCCAGGAGGTTCTTGCGTCAGCCGGCAGAAAAGAGCTGACTAAGAACTGGCACAGACCGGGAAATCTATTTAATTAAAACGAAGCATTGCGAGCGGCACTGGTTGGTGCTCACGCAATGTTATTTCTGACCTGTGCTCTAAATGTCAACGTGAAGAAATATAAAAAAGCGCGGGTAAACGGTGGGAGTAACTATAACACTATAAGAGGTGCGGCCTAGCCCGGACCAGCGTCGGGGCCTTCCTGTGGAAAGCCACAGCTGTGCATGTTTCCATGGGCTTCGCGCCTGGAGGTTCTTGCTACGGCCGGCAGAAAAGAGCCGACTCAGAACTGGCACAGACCGGCGGAATCCGACAGTGTAAATAAATCAAAGCATTGCTAGGGCCGCTGGTCGGTGCTGACGCAATGTGATTTCTGCCCTGTGCTCTGAATGTCAACGTGAAGAAATATAAAAAAGGGCTGGTAAACAGCGCGAGTAACTATGACTCTATAAGCGGTGCGACCGAGCGCGGACCAGCGTCGGGACCTTCCTGTGGAAAGGCACAGCTGTGCTTGTTTCCATGGGCTTCGCGCCAGGAGGTTCTTGCTTCAGCCGGCAGAAAAGAGCTGACTAAGAACTGGCACAGACCGGGAAATCTATTTAATTACAACAAAGCATTGCTAGGGCCGCTGGTCGGTGCTGATGCAATGTGATTTGTGCCCAGTGCTCTGAATGTCAACGTGAAGAAATATAAAAAAGCGCGGGTAGACGGCGGGAGTAACTATGGCTCTATAAGTGGTGCGGCGTAGCCCGGACTAGCGTCGGGACCTTCCTGTGGAAAGCCACAGCTGTGCTTGTTTCCATGGGCTTCGCGCCTGGAGGTTCTCGCTTCGGCTGGCTGAAAAGAGCTGACTAAGAACTGGCACAGACCGGGAAATCTATTTAATTACAACAAAGCATTGCTAGGGCCGCTGGTCGGTGCTGATGCAACGTGATTTGTGCCCAGTGCTCTGAATGTCAACGTGAAGAAATATAAAAAAGCGCGGGTAGACGGCGGGAGTAACTATGGCTCTATAAGTGGTGCGGCGTAGCCCGGACTAGCGTCGGGACCTTCCTGTGGAAAGCCACAGCTGTGCTTGTTTCCATGGGCTTCGCGCCAAGAGGTTCTTGCTTCAGCCGGCAGAAAAGAGCTGACTAAGAACTGGCACAGACCGGGAAATCTATTTAATTACAACAAAGCATTGCTAGGGCCGCTGGTCGGTGCTGACGCAATGTGATTTGTGCACAGTGCTCTGAATGTCAACGTGAAGAAATATAAAAAAGCGCGGGTAGACGGCGGGAGTAACTATAACTCTATAAGCGGTGCGACCGAGCCTGGACCAGCGTCGGGACCTTCCTGTGGAAAGCCACCGCTGTTGTTTCCATGGGCTTCGCGCATGGAGGTTCTTGCTTCAGCCAGCATAACTGAAGCGACACAGAACTGGCACAGACCGGTGGAATCCGACTGTCTAATTAAAACAAAGCATTGCTAGGGCCGCTGGTTGGTGCTGACGCAATGTGATTCGTGCCCAGTGCTCTGAATGTCAACGCAAAGAAATATAAAAAAGCGCGGGTAGACGGCGGGAGTAACTATGACTTTATAAGCGGTACGACCTAGCCCGGACCCGCGTCGGGACCTTCGTGTGGAAAGCCACCGCTGTTGTTGTTTCCATGGGCTTCGCGCATGGAGGTTCTTGCTACAGCCGGCGGAACAGAGCGGACCCAGAACTGGCACAGACCGGGGGAATCTGACTGTCTAATTAAAACAAAGCATTGCTAGGGCCGCTGGTCAGTGCTGACGCAATGTGATTTCTGCCCTGTGCTCTAAATGTCAACGTAAAGAAATATACGGAAAAGCGCGGGTAAACGGCGGGAGTAACTATAGCTCTATAAGCAGTGCAGCGGAGCCCGGAACAGCATCGGAACCTTCCTGTAGGCACAGCTGTACTTATTTCCGTGGGCTTCGCGCCTGGAGGTTCTTGCTACAGCCGGCAGAACAGAGCGGACACAGAACTGGCACAGACCGGTGGAATCCGACTGTCTAATTAAAACAAAGCATTGCTAGGGCCGCTGGTTGGTGCTGACGCAATGTGATTCGTGCCCAGTGCTCTGAATGTCAACGCAAAGAAATATAAAAAAGCGCGGGTAGATGGCGGGAAAAACTATGACTCTATAAGCGGTGCGACTGAGCCCGGACCAGCGTCAGGACCTTCCTGTGGAAAGCCACAGCTGTGCTTGTTTCCATGGGCTTCGCGCCAGGAGGTTCGTGCTACAGCCGGCGGAACAGAGCGACCCAGAACTGGCACAGACCGGGGGAATCTGACTGTCTAATTAAAACAAAGCATTGCTAGGGCCGCTGGTCAGTGCTGACGCAATGTGATTTCTGCCCTGTGCTCTAAATGTCAACGTAAAGAAATATACGGAAAAGCGCGGGTAAACGGCGGGAGTAACTATAGCTCTATAAGCGGTGCGGCCGAGCCCGGACCAGCGTCGGGACCTTCCTGTGGAAAGCCACCGCTGTTGTTGTTTCCATGGGCTTCGTGCATGGAGGTTCTTGCTTCAGCCGGCAGAAGAGAGCTGACTCAGAACCGGCACAGACCGGGGAATCCGATGTCTAATTAAAATAAAGCATTGCGAGCACTGCTGGCCGATGCTGACGCAATGTGATTTCTGACCTGTGCTCTAAACGTCCACGTGAAGAAATATAAAAAAGCGCGGGTAAACGGCGGGAGTAACTATGGCACTACAAGCGGTGTAACCTAGTCCGGAGCAGCGTCGGGACCTTCCTGTGGAAAGCCTCAGCTGTGCTTGTTTCCATGGGCTTCGCGCCTGGAGGTTCTTGCTTCGGCTGGCAGAAAAGAGCCGACTCAGAACTGGCACAGACGGGGGGAATCCGACTGTCTAATTAAAACAAAGCATTGCGAGCGCCGCTGGTAGGTGCTAACGCAATGTGATTTCTGCCCTGTGCTCTGAATGTCAACGTGAAGAAATATAAAGAAGCGCGAGTAGACGGCAGGAGTAACTAAGACTCTATAAGCGGAGCAGCCGAGCAGGGACCAGCGTCGGGACCTTCCTGTGGAAAGCCACAGCTGTGCTAGTTTCCATGGGCTTCGCGCCTGGAGGTTCCTGCCTCAGCCGCCAGAACATACCCGACTCAGAACTGGCACAGACCGGGGGAATCCGACTGTCTAATTAAAACAAAGCATTGCTAGGGCCGCTGGTCGGTTTTGACGCAATGTTATTTGTGTGCAGTGCTCTGAATGTCAACGTGAAGAAATATAAAAAAGCGCGGGTAGACGGCGGGAGTAACTATGACTCTATAAGCGGTGCGACCGAGCCCGGACCAGCGTCAAGACCTTCCTGTGGAAAGCCACAGCTGTGCTTGTTTCCATGGGTTTCGCGCCAAGAGGTTCTTGCTTCAGCCGGCAGAACAGAGCCGACGCAGAACTGGCACAGACCGGGGGGAACCCGACTCTCTAATTAAAACAAAGCATTGCTAGGGTCGCTGGTCGGTGCTGACGCAATGTGATTTCTGCCCTGTGCTCTAAATGTCGACGTAAAAAAATATAAAAAATAGCTGGTAAACAGCGCGAGTAACTATGACTTTATAGGCGGTACGACCGAGCGCGGACCAGCGTCGGGACCTTCCTGTGGAAAGCCACAGCTGTGCTTGTTTCCATGGGCTTCGCGCCAGGAGGTTCTTGCTTCAGCCGGCAGAAAAGAGCTGACTAAGAACTGGCACAGACCGGGAAATCTATTTAATTAAAACGAAGCATTGCTAGGGCCGCTGGTCGGTGCTGATGCAACGTGATTTGTGCCCAGTGCTCTGAATGTCAACGTGAAGAAATATAAAAAAGCGCGGGTAGACGGCGGGAGTAACTATGGCTCTATAAGTGGTGCGGCGTAGCCCGGACTAGCGTCGGGACCTTCCTGTGGAAAGCCACAGCTGTGCTTGTTTCCATGGGCTTCGCGCCAAGAGGTTCTTGCTTCAGCCGGCAGAAAAGAGCTGACTAAGAACTGGCACAGACCGGGAAATCTATTTAATTACAACAAAGCATTGCTAGGGCCACTGGTCGGTGCTGACGCAAGGTGATTTGTGCCCCGTGCTCTGAATGTCAACGAGAAGAAAAATAAAAAGCGCGGGTAGACGGCGGGAGTAACTATGACTCTATAAGCGATGCGACCTAGCCCGGACAGGCGTCGGGACCTTCCTGTGGAAAGCCACAGCTGTGCTAGTTTCCATGGGCTTCACGCCAGGAGGTTCTTACTTCAGCCGGCAGAACAGAGCCGACTCAGAACTGGCACAGAGCGGGGGAATCCGACTGTCTAATTAAAACAAAGCATTCCTAGGGCCGCTGGTCGGTGCTGACGCAATGGGATTTCTGCCCTGTGCTCTAAATGTCAACGTAAAGAAATATATGGAAAAGCGTGGGTAAACCGCGTGAGTAACTATAGCTCTATAAGCGGTGAAGCGGAGCCCGGACCAGCGTCGGAACCTTCCTGTAGGCACAGCAGTACTTATTTCCATGGGCTTCGCGCCTGGAGGTTCTTGCTACAGCCGGCAGAACAGAGCGGACTCAGAACTGCCACAGATCGGGAGAATCTGACTGTCTAATTAAAACAAAGCATTGCTAGGGCCGCTGGTCGGTGCTGACGCAATGTGATTTCTGCCCCGTGCTCTAAATGTCAACGTAAAGAAATATACGGAAAAGCGCGGGTAAACGGCGGGAGTAACTATGGCTCTATAGGCGGTGCGGCCGAGCCTGGACCAGCGTCGGGACCTTCCTGTGGAAAGCCACCACTGTTGTTGTTTCCATGGGCTTCGCGCATGGAGGTTCTTGCTTCAGCCAGCATAACTGAAGCGACTCAGAACTGGCACAGACCGGTGGAATTCGACTGTCTAATTAAAACAAAGCATTGCTAGGGCCGCTGGTTCGTGCTGACGCAATGTGATTTGTGCCCAGTGCTCTGAATGTCAACGTGAAGAAATATAAAAAAGCGCGGGTAGACGGCGGGAGTAACTATGGCTCTATAAGTGGTGCGGCGTAGCCCGGACTAGCGTCGGGACCTTCCTGTGGAAAGCCACAGCTGTGCTTGTTTCCATGGGCTTCACGCCTGGAGGTTCTCGCTTCGGCTGGCTGAAAAGAGCCGACTCACAACTGGCACAGACCGGGGGAATCCGACTGTCTAATTAAAACAAAGCATTGCGAGCGCCGCTGGTCGCGGCTGACGCAATGTGATTTGTGCCCAGTGCTCTGAATGTCAAGGTGCAGAAATATAAAAAGCGCGGGTAGACGGCGGGAGTAACTATGGCTCTATAAGTGGTGCGGCGTAGCCCGGACCAGAGTCGGGACCTTCCTGTGGAAAGCCACCGCTGTTGTTGTTTCCATGGGCTTCCCGCCTGGAGGTTCTTGCCTCAGCCGGCAGAACAGAGCCGACTCACAACTGGCACAGACCGGGGGAATCCGACTGTCTAATTAAAACAAAGCATTGCGAGCGCCGCTGGTCGCGGCTGACGCAATGTGATTTGTGCCCAGTGCTCTGAATGTCAAGCTGCAGAAATATAAAAAGCGCGGGTAGACGGCGGGAGTAACTATGACTCTATAAGCGGTGCGACCGAGTCCGGACCAGCGTCGGGCCATTCCTGTGGAAAGCCACAGCTGTGCTTGTTTCCATGGGCTTCTAGCCTGGAGGTTCTTGCTTCATCCGGCAGAAAAGAGCTGACACAGAACTGGCACAGACCGGGGAATCTGACTGTCTAATAAAACAAAGCATTGCGAGCGCCGGTGGTCGGGGCTGACGCAATGTGATTTCTGACCTGTGCTCTAAATGTCAACGTGAAGAAATATAAAAAAGCGCGGGTAAACGGTGGGAGTAACTATGGCTCTAAAAGCGGTGCGGCCGAACACGGACCGAGTCAGGACCTCCCTGTGGAAAGCCACCGCTGTTCTTTCCATGGGCTTCCCGCCTGGAGGTTCTTGCCTTAGCCGGCCGAACAGAGCCGACTCAGAACTGGCACAGACCGTTGAAACCCGACTGTCTACTTAAAACAAAGCATTGCTATTGCCGCTGGTCGGTGCTGACGCAATGTGATTTCTGCCCTGTGCTCTAAATGTCAACGTGAAGAATTATAAAAAAGCTCGGGTAGACGGCGAGAGTAACTATGACTCTATAAGCGGTGCGGCCTAGCCCGGACTAGCGTCGGGACCTTCCTGTGGAAAGCCACAGCTGTGCTTGTTTCCATGGGCTTCGCGCCAGGAGGTTCTTGCTTCAGCCGGCAGAAAAGAGCTGACACAGAACTGGCACAGACCGGGGAATCTGACTGTCTAATAAAACAAAGCATTGCGAGCGCCGGTGGTCGGGGCTGACGCAATGTGATTTCTGACCTGTGCTCTAAATGTCAACGTGAAGAAATATAAAAAAGCGCGGGTAAACGGTGGGAGTAACTATGGCTCTAAAAGCGGTGCGGCCGAACACGGACCGAGTAAGGACCTCCCTGTGGAAAGCCACCGCTGTTCTTTCCATGGGCTTCCCGCCTGGAGGTTCTTGCCTTAGCCGGCCGAACAGAGCCGACTCAGAACTGGCACAGACCGTTGAAACCCGACTGTCTACTTAAAACAAAGCATTGCTATTGCCGCTGGTCGGTGCTGACGCAATGTGATTTCTGCCCTGTGCTCTAAATGTCAACGTGAAGAATTATAAAAAAGCTCGGGTAGACGGCGAGAGTAACTATGACTCTATAAGCGGTGCGGCCTAGCCCGGACTAGCGTCGGGACCTTCCTGTGGAAAGCCACAGCTGTGCTTGTTTCCATGGGCTTCGCGCCAGGAGGTTCTTGCTTCAGCCGGCAGAAAAGAGCTGACTAAGAACTGGCACAGACCGGGAAATCAAATTAATTAAACCAAAGCATTGCGAGCGGCGCTGGTCGGTGCTCACGCAATGTGATTTCTGACCTGTGCTCTAAATGTCAACGTGAAGAAATATAAAAAAGCGCGGGTAGACGGCGGGAGTAACTATAACTCTATAAGCGGTGCGACCGTGTCTGGACCAGCGTCGGGACATTCCTTTGGAAAGCCACAGCTGTGCTTGTTTCCATGGGCTTCTAGCCAGGAGGTTCTTGCTTCAGCCGGCAGAAAAGAGCCGACTCAGAACTGGCACTGACCGGGGGAATCCGACCCTCTAATTAAAACAAAGCATTGCTAGGGCCGCGGGTCGGTGCTGACGCAATGTGATTTCTGCCCTGTGCTCTAAATGTCAACGTGAAGAAATATAAAAAAGCGCGGGTAAACGGTGGGAGTAACTATGGCTCTATAAGCGGTGCGGCCGAGCCCGGACCAGCGTCGGGACCTTCCTGTGGAAAGCCACCGCTGTTGTTGTTTCCATGGGCTTCGTGCATGGAGGTTCTTGCTTCAGCCGGCAGAAGAGAGCTGACTCAGAACCGGCACAGACCGGGGAATCCGATGTCTAATTAAAATAAAGCATTGCGAGCACTGCTGGCCGATGCTGACGCAATGTGATTTCTGACCTGTGCTCTAAACGTCCACGTGAAGAAATATAAAAAAGCGCGGGTAAACGGCGGGAGTAACTATGGCACTACAAGCGGTGTAACCTAGTCCGGACCAGCGTCGGGACCTTCCTGTGGAAAGCCTCAGCTGTGCTTGTTTCCATGGGCTTCGCGCCTGGAGGTTCTTGCTTCGGCTGGCAGAAAAGAGCCGACTCAGAACTGGCACAGACGGGGGGAATCCGACTGTCTGATTAAAACAAAGCATTGCGAGCGCCGCTGGTAGGTGCTAACGCAATGTGATTTCTGCCCTGTGCTCTGAATGTCAACGTGAAGAAATATAAAGAAGCGCGAGTAGACGGCAGGAGTAACTAAGACTCTATAAGCGGAGCAGCCGAGCAGGGACCAGCGTCGGGACCTTCCTGTGGAAAGCCACAGCTGTGCTAGTTTCCATGGGCTTCGCGCCTGGAGGTTCCTGCCTCAGCCGCCAGAACATACCCGACTCAGAACTGGCACAGACCGGGGGAATCCGACTGTCTAATTAAAACAAAGCATTGCTAGGGCCGCTGGTCGGTTTTGACGCAATGTTATTTGTGTGCAGTGCTCTGAATGTCAACGTGAAGAAATATAAAAAAGCGCGGGTAGACGGCGGGAGTAACTATGACTCTATAAGCGGTGCGACCGAGCCCGGACCAACGTCAAGACCTTCCTGTGGAAAGCCACAGCTGTGCTTGTTTCCATGGGTTTCGCGCCAAGAGGTTCTTGCTTCAGCCGGCAGAACAGAGCCGACGCAGAACTGGCACAGACCGGGGGGAACCCGACTCTCTAATTAAAACAAAGCATTGCTAGGGTCGCTGGTCGGTGCTGACGCAATGTGATTTCTGCCCTGTGCTCTAAATGTCGACGTGAAAAAATATAAAAAAGAGCTGGTAAACAGCGCGAGTAACTATGACTTTATAGGCGGTACGACCGAGCGCGGACCAGCGTCGGGACCTTCCTGTGGAAAGCCACAGCTGTGCTTGTTTCCATGGGCTTCGCGCCAGGAGGTTCTTGCGTCAGCCGGCAGAAAAGAGCTGACTAAGAACTGGCACAGACCGGGAAATCTATTTAATTAAAACGAAGCATTGCGAGCGGCACTGGTTGGTGCTCACGCAATGTTATTTCTGACCTGTGCTCTAAATGTCAACGTGAAGAAATATAAAAAAGCGCGGGTAAACGGTGGGAGTAACTATAACACTATAAGAGGTGCGGCCTAGCCCGGACCAGCGTCGGGGCCTTCCTGTGGAAAGCCACAGCTGTGCATGTTTCCATGGGCTTCGCGCCTGGAGGTTCTTGCTACGGCCGGCAGAAAAGAGCCGACTCAGAACTGGCACAGACCGGCGGAATCCGACAGTGTAAATAAATCAAAGCATTGCTAGGGCCGCTGGTCGGTGCTGACGCAATGTGATTTCTGCCCTGTGCTCTGAATGTCAACGTGAAGAAATATAAAAAAGGGCTGGTAAACAGCGCGAGTAACTATGACTCTATAAGCGGTGCGACCGAGCGCGGACCAGCGTCGGGACCTTCCTGTGGAAAGGCACAGCTGTGCTTGTTTCCATGGGCTTCGCGCCAGGAGGTTCTTGCTTCAGCCGGCAGAAAAGAGCTGACTAAGAACTGGCACAGACCGGGAAATCTATTTAATTACAACAAAGCATTGCTAGGGCCGCTGGTCGGTGCTGATGCAATGTGATTTGTGCCCAGTGCTCTGAATGTCAACGTGAAGAAATATAAAAAAGCGCGGGTAGACGGCGGGAGTAACTATGGCTCTATAAGTGGTGCGGCGTAGCCCGGACTAGCGTCGGGACCTTCCTGTGGAAAGCCACAGCTGTGCTTGTTTCCATGGGCTTCGCGCCTGGAGGTTCTCGCTTCGGCTGGCTGAAAAGAGCTGACTAAGAACTGGCACAGACCGGGAAATCTATTTAATTACAACAAAGCATTGCTAGGGCCGCTGGTCGGTGCTGATGCAACGTGATTTGTGCCCAGTGCTCTGAATGTCAACGTGAAGAAATATAAAAAAGCGCGGGTAGACGGCGGGAGTAACTATGGCTCTATAAGTGGTGCGGCGTAGCCCGGACTAGCGTCGGGACCTTCCTGTGGAAAGCCACAGCTGTGCTTGTTTCCATGGGCTTCGCGCCAAGAGGTTCTTGCTTCAGCCGGCAGAAAAGAGCTGACTAAGAACTGGCACAGACCGGGAAATCTATTTAATTACAACAAAGCATTGCTAGGGCCGCTGGTCGGTGCTGACGCAATGTGATTTGTGCACAGTGCTCTGAATGTCAACGTGAAGAAATATAAAAAAGCGCGGGTAGACGGCGGGAGTAACTATAACTCTATAAGCGGTGCGACCGAGCCTGGACCAGCGTCGGGACCTTCCTGTGGAAAGCCACCGCTGTTGTTTCCATGGGCTTCGCGCATGGAGGTTCTTGCTTCAGCCAGCATAACTGAAGCGACACAGAACTGGCACAGACCGGTGGAATCCGACTGTCTAATTAAAACAAAGCATTGCTAGGGCCGCTGGTTGGTGCTGACGCAATGTGATTCGTGCCCAGTGCTCTGAATGTCAACGCAAAGAAATATAAAAAAGCGCGGGTAGACGGCGGGAGTAACTATGACTTTATAAGCGGTACGACCTAGCCCGGACCCGCGTCGGGACCTTCGTGTGGAAAGCCACCGCTGTTGTTGTTTCCATGGGTTTCGCGCATGGAGGTTCTTGCTACAGCCGGCGGAACAGAGCGGACCCAGAACTGGCACAGACCGGGGGAATCTGACTGTCTAATTAAAACAAAGCATTGCTAGGGCCGCTGGTCAGTGCTGACGCAATGTGATTTCTGCCCTGTGCTCTAAATGTCAACGTAAAGAAATATACGGAAAAGCGCGGGTAAACGGCGGGAGTAACTATAGCTCTATAAGCAGTGCAGCGGAGCCCGGACCAGCATCGGAACCTTCCTGTAGGCACAGCTGTACTTATTTCCGTGGGCTTCGCGCCTGGAGGTTCTTGCTACAGCCGGCAGAACAGAGCGGACACAGAACTGGCACAGACCGGTGGAATCCGACTGTCTAATTAAAACAAAGCATTGCTAGGGCCGCTGGTTGGTGCTGACGCAATGTGATTCGTGCCCAGTGCTCTGAATGTCAACGCAAAGAAATATAAAAAAGCGCGGGTAGATGGCGGGAGTAACTATGACTCTATAAGCGGTGCGACTGAGCCCGGACCAGCGTCAGGACCTTCCTGTGGAAAGCCACAGCTGTGCTTGTTTCCATGGGCTTCGCGCCAGGAGGTTCGTGCTACAGCCGGCGGAACAGAGCGACCCAGAACTGGCACAGACCGGCGGAATCTGACTGTCTAATTAAAACAAAGCATTGCTAGGGCCGCTGGTCAGTGCTGACGCAATGTGATTTCTGCCCTGTGCTCTAAATGTCAACGTAAAGAAATATACGGAAAAGCGCGGGTAAACGGCGGGAGTAACTATAGCTCTATAAGCAGTGCAGCGGAGCCCGGACCAGCGTCTGAACCTTCCTGTAGGCACAGCTGTACTTATTTCCATGGGCTTCGCGCCTGGAGGTTCTTGCTACAGCCGGCAGAACAGAGCGGACTCAGAACTGGCACAGAACGGGGGAATCCGACTGTAATTAAAACAAAGCATTGCTAGGGCCGCTGGTCGGTTTTGACGCAATGTGATTTGTGCCCAGTGCTCTGAATGTCAACGTGAAGAAATATAAAAAAGCGCGGGTAGATGGCGGGAGTAACTATGACTCTATAAGCGGTGCGACTGAGCCCGGATCAGCGTCAGGACCTTCCTGTGGAAAGCCACAGCTGTGCTTGTTTCCATGGGTTTCGCGCCAAGAGGTTCTTGCTTCAGCCGGCAGAACAGAGCCGACGCAGAACTGGCACAGACCGGGGTGAACCCGACTGTCTAATTAAAACAAAGCATTGCTAGGGCCGCTGGTTGGTGCTGACGCAACGTGATTCGTGCCCAGTGCTCTGAATGTCAACGCAAAGAAATATAAAAAAGCGCGGGTAGACGGCGGGAGTAACTATAACTCATTAAGCGGTACGACCTAGCCCGGACCCGCGTCGGGACCTTCCTGTGGAAAGCCACCGCTGTTGTTGTTTCCATGGGCTTCGCGCATGGAGGTTCTTGCTACAGCCGGCGGAACAGAGCGGACCCAGAACTGGCACAGACCGGGGGAATCTGACTGTCTAATTAAAACAAAGCATTGCTAGGGCCGCTGGTCCGTGCTGGCGCAATGTGATTTCTGCCCTGTGCTTTAAATGTCAAAGTAAAGAAATATACGGAAAAGCGCGGGTAAACGGCGGGAGTAACTATAGCTCTATAAGCAGTGCAGCGGAGCCCGGACCAGCATCGGAACCTTCCTGTAGGCACAGCTGTACTTATTTCCATGGGCTTCGCGCCTGGAGGTTCTTGCTACAGCCGGCAGAACAGAGCGGACTCAGAACTGGAAGAGAACCGGGGAATCCGACTGTCTAATTAAAACAAAGCATTGCTAGGGCCGCTGGTCGGTTTTGACGCAATGTGATTTGTGCCCAGTGCTCTGAATGTCAACGTGAAGAAATATAAAAAAGCGCGGGTAGATGGCGGGAGTAACTATGACGCTATAAGCGGTGCGACTGAGCCCGGACCAGCGTCAGGACCTTCCTGTGGAAAGCCACAGCTGTGCTTGTTTCCATGGGTTTCGCGCCAAGAGGTTCTTGCTTCAGCCGGCAGAACAGAGCCGACGCAGAACTGGCACAGACTGGGGTGAACCCGACTGTCTAATTAAAACAAAGCATTGCTAGGGTCGCTGGTCGGTGCTGACGCAATGTGATTTCTGCCCTGTGCTCTAAATGTCAACGTGAAGAAATATAAAGAAGCGTGAGTAGACGGCAGGAGTAACTAAGACTCTATAAGCGGAGCGGCCGAGCAGGGACCAGCGTCGGGACCTTCCTGTGGAAAGCCACAGCTGTGCTAGTTGACATGGGCTTCGCGCCTGCAGGTTCTTGCTTCAGCCGGCAGAACGGAGCCGACTCAGAACTGGCACAGCCCGGGAGAATCCGACTGTCTAATTAAAACAAAGCATTGCTAGGACCGCTGGTCGGTGCTGATGCAATGTGATTCGTGCCCAGTGCTCTGAATGTCAACGCGAAGAAATATAAAAAAGCGCGGGTAGACGGCGGGAGTAACTATGACTCTATAAGCAGTACGACCTAGCCCGGACCCGCGTCGGGACCTTCCTGTGGAAAGCCACTGCTGTTGTTGTTTCCATGGGGTTCGCGCATGGAGGTTCTTGCTACAGCCGGCGGAAGAGAGCGGACCCAGAACTGGCATAGACCGGAGGAATCTGACTGTCTAATTAAAACAAAGCATTGCTAGGGCCGCTGGTCAGTGCTGACGCAATGTGATTTCTGCCCTGTGCTCTAAATGTCAACGTAAAGAAATATACGGAAAAGCGCGGGTAAACGGCGGGAGTAACTATAGCTCTATAAGCAGTGCAGCGGAGCCCGGACCAGCGTCGGAACCTTCCTGTAGGCACAGCTGTACTTATTTCCATGGGCTTCGCGCCTGGAGGTTCTTGCTACAGCCGGCAGAACAGAGCGGACTCAGAGCTGCCACAGACCGGGAGAATCTGACTGTCTAATTAAAACAAAGCATTGCTAGGGCCGCTGGTCGCGGCTGACGCAATGTGGTTTGTGCCCAGTGCTCCGAATGTCAAGGTGAAGAAATATAAAATAGCGCGGGTAGACGGCGGGAGTAACTATGACTCTATAAGCGGTGCGACCGAGTCTGGACCAGCGTCGGGACATTCCTGTGGAAAGCCACAGCTGTGCTTGTTTCCATGGGCTTCTAGCCAGGAGGTTCTTGCTTCAGCCGGCAGAAAAGAGCTGACTCAGAACTGGCACAGACCGGGGAATCTGACTGTCTAATAAAACAAAGCATTGCGAGCGCCGCTGGTCGGTGCTGACGCAATGTGATTTCTGACCTGTGCTCTAAATGTCAACGTGAAGAAATATATAAAAGCGCGGGTAAACGGTGGGAGTAACTATATCTCTATAAGCGGTGCGACCGAGCAGGGACCAGCGTCGGGACCTTCCTGTGGAAAGCCACAGCTGTGCTAGTTTCCATGGGCTTCGCGCCTGGAGGTTCTTGCTTCAGCCGGTAGAACGGAGCCGACTCAGAACTGGCACAGACCGGGGGAATCCGACTGTCTAATTAAAACAAAGCATTGCTAGGGCCGCTGGTCGGTGCTGACGCAATGTGATTTGTGCACAGTGCTCTGAATGTCAACGTGAAGAAATATAAAAAAGCGCGGGTAGACGGCGGGAGTAACTATAACTCTATAAGCGGTGCGACCGAGCCTGGACCAGCGTCGGGACCTTCCTGTGGAAAGCCACCGCTGTTGTTGTTTCCATGGGCTTCGCGCATGGAGGTTCTTGCTTCAGCCAGCATAACTGAAGCGACACAGAACTGGCACAGACCGATGGAATCCGACTGTCTAATTAAAACAAAGCATTGCTAGGGCCGCTGGTTGGTGCTGACGCAATGTGATTCGTGCCCAGTGCTCTGAATGTCAACGCAAAGAAATATAAAAAAGCGCGGGTAGACGGCGGGAGTAACTATGACTCTATAAGCGGTACGACCTAGCCCGGACCCGCGTCGGGACCTTCCTGTGGAAAGCCACCGCTGTTGTTGTTTCCATGGGCTTCGCGCATGGAGGTTCTTGCTATAGCCGGCGGAACAGAGCGGACCCAGAACTGGCACAGACCGGGGGAATCTGACTGTCTAATTAAAACAAAGTATTGCTAGGGCCGCTGGTCAGTGCTGACGCAATGTGATTTCTGCCCTGTGCTCTAAATGTCAACGTAAAGAAATATACGGAAAAGCGCGGGTAAACGGCGGGAGTAACTATAGCTCCATAAGCAGTGCAGCGGAGCCCGGACCAGCATCGGAACCTTCCTGTAGGCACAGCTGTACTTATTTCCATGGGCTTCGCGCCTGGAGGTTCTTGCTACAGCCGGCAGAACAGAGCGGACTCAGAACTGGCACAGAACGGGGGAATCCGACTGTCTAATTAAAACAAATCATTGCTAGGGCCGCTGGTCGGTTTTGACGCAATGTGATTTGTGCCCAGTGCTCTGAATGTCAACGTGAAGAAATATAAAAAAGCGCGGGTAGATGGCGGGAGTAACTATGACTCTATAAGCGGTACGACCTAGCCCGGACCCGCGTCGGGACCTTCCTGCGGAAAGCCACAGCTGTGCTTGTTTCCATGGGTTTCGCGCCAAGAGGTTCTTGCTTCAGCCGGCAGAACAGAGCCGACGCAGAACTGGCACAGACCGGGGTGAACCCGACTGTCTAATTAAAACAAAGCATTGCTAGGGCCGCTGGTTGGTGCTGACGCAATGTGATTCGTGCCCAGTGCTCTGAATGTCAACGCAAAGAAATATAAAAAAGTGCGAGTAGACGGCGGGAGTAACTATGACTCTATAAGCGGTACGACCTAGCCCGGACCCGCGTCGGGACCTTCCTGCGGAAAGCCACCGCTGTTGTTGTTTCCATGGGCTTCGCGCATGGAGGTTCTTGCTACAGCCGGCGGAACAGAGCGGACCGAGAACTGGCATAGACCGGAGGAATCTGATTGTATAATTAAAACAAAGCATTGCTAGGGCCGCTGGTCAGTGCTGATTCAATGTGATTTCTGCCCTGTGCTCTAAATGTCAACGTAAAAAAATATACGGAAAAGCGCGGGTAAACGGCGGGAGTAACTATAGCTCTATAAGCAGTGCAGCGGAGCCCGGACCAGCGTCTGAACCTTCCTGTAGGCACAGCTGTACTTATTTCCATGGGCTTCGCGCCTGGAGGTTCTTGCTACAGCCGGCAGAAAAGAGCGGACTCAGAACTGCCACAGACCGGGAGAATCTGACTGTTTAATTAAAACAAAGCATTGCTAGGGCCGCTGGTCGCGGCTGACGCAATGTGGTTTGTGCCCAGTGCTCTGAATGTCAAGGTGAAGAAATATAAAATAGCGTGGGTAGACGGCGGGAGTAACTATGACTCTATAAGCAGTGCGACCGAGTCTGGACCAGCGTCGGGACATTCCTGTGGACAGCCACAGCTGTGCTTGTTTCCATGGGCTTCTAGCCAGGAGGTTCTTGCTTCATCCGGCAGAAAAGAGCTGACTCAGAACTGGCACAGACCGGGGAATCTGACTGTCTAATAAAACAAAGCATTGCGAGCGCCGCTGGTCGGTGCTGACGCAATGTGATTTCTGACCTGTGCTCTAAATGTCAACGTGAAGAAATATAAAAAAGCGCGGGTAAACGGTGGGAGTAACTATAGCCCTATAAGCGGTGCGGCCGAACCCGGACCGAGTCAGACCTTCCTATGGAAAGCCACCGCTGTTGTTTCCATGGGCTTCCAGCCTGGCAGAACAGAGCCGACGCAGAACTGGCACAGACCGGGGGGAACCCGACTCTCTAATTAAAACAAAGCATTGCTAGGTTGCTGGTTGGTGCTGACGCAATGTGATTTCTGCCCTGTGCTCTAAATGTCAACGTGAAGAAATATAAATGGCGCTGGTAATCAGCGCGAGTAACTATGACTCTATAAGCGGTGCGACCGAGTGCGGACCAGCGTCGGGACGTTCCTGTGGAAAGCCACAGCTGTGCTTGTTTCCATGGGCTTCGCGCCAGGAGGTTCTTGCTTCAGCCGGCAGAAAAGAGCTGACTAAGAACTGTCACTGACCGGGGAATCTCACTGTTTAAATAAAACAAAGCATTGCGAGCGGTGCTGGTCGGTGCTCACGCAATGTGATTTCTGCCCTGTGCTCTGAATGTCAACGTGAAGAAATATAAAAAGCGCGGGTAAACGGCGGGAGTTACTATGGCTCTATAAGCGGTGCGACTGAGCCCGGACCAGCGTCAGGACCTTCCTGTGGAAAGCCACAGCTGTGCTTGTTTCCATAGGTTTCGCGCCAAGAGGTTCTTGCTTCAGCCGGCAGAACAGAGCCGACGCAGAACTGGCACAGACCGGGGGTATCCGACTGTCTAATTAAAACAAAGCATTGCGAGCGCCGCTGGTAGGTGCTAACGCAATGTGATTATGCCCTGTGCTCTGAATGTCAACGTGAAGAAATATAAAGAAGCGCGAGTAGACGGCAGGAGTAACTAAGACTCTATAAGCGGAGCAGCCGAGCAGGGACCAGCGTCGGGACCTTCCTGTGGAAAGCCACAGCTGTGCTAGTTTCCATGGGCTTCGCGCCTGGAGGTTCTTGCTTCAGCCGGCAGAACGGAGCCGACTCAGAACTGGCACAGACCGGGGGAATCCGACTGTCTAATTAAAACAAAGCATTGCTAGGGCCGCTGGTCGGTGCTGACGCAATGTGATTTGTGCACAGTGCTCTGAATGTCAACGTGAAGAAATATAAAAAAGCGCGGGTAGACGGCGGGAGTAACTATAACTCTATAAGCGGTGCGACCGAGCCTGGACCAGCGTCGGGACCTTCCTGTGGAAAGACACCGCTGTTGTTGTTTCCATGGGCTTCGCACATGGAGGTTCTTGCTTCAGCCAGCATAACTGAAGCGACACAGAACTGGCACAGACCGGTGGAATCCGACTGTCTAATTAAAACAAAGCATTGCTAGGGCCGCTGGTTGGTGCTGACGCAATGTGATTCGTGCCCAGTGCTCTGAATGTCAACGCAAAGAAATATAAAAAAATTCCCCCGCATTTCCCCGAGGGGGAGAATGTGAAAGTGCGAATGCACGGTTGTCGGCCCGCTTGCGGCGCTTGCGCTCGGCCCCCGCAGCCCACCCCCTCGCCGCCTTCTCTTCCATCTCTTCCATCGGGTTTGTAGTATCACGTGTACACCACGCAGTTATCAAGCCGCTATAACGCCGCTGAGTCGCCAACGCACGCCGCTGACGACGTAGTTTGAATGCGTTAAAGATATAAGGCGCGTCTAACACTGATATCACCGTCGCGTCTGTGGCTTGGTCGGTAGCGCGTCGCGCTGCGGCCCGCAAAGTCCTCGGATCGAAACCTGGCGCCGGATGCTGTTTTTTCTTTAAAGAGCACTGCGGACGCCGCCGCCGACGCCGGCGGTGGATGGTTTGGGGTCGCTTATAAAGAGCATTCGCTCTTAAAAGCGCGGGTAGACGGCGGGAGTAACTATGACTCTATAAGCGGTACGACCTAGCCCGGACCCGCGTCGGGACCTTCCTGTGGAAAGCCACCGCTGTTGTTGTTTCCATGGGCTTCGCGCATGGAGGTTCTTGCTACAGCCGGCGGAACAGAGCGGACCGAGAACTGGCATAGACCGGAGGAATCTGATTGTATAATTAAAACAAAGCATTGCTAGGGCCGCTGGTCAGTGCTGACGCAATGTGATTTCTGCCCTGTGCTCTAAATGTCAACGTAAAGAAATATACGGAAAAGCGCGGGTAAACGGCGGGAGTAACTATAGCTCTATAAGCAGTGCAGCGGAGCCCGGACCAGCGTCGGAACCTTCCTGTAGGCACAGCTGTACTTATTTCCATGGGCTTCGCGCCTGGAGGTTCTTGCTACAGCCGGCAGAACAGAGCGGACTCAGAACTGCCACAGACCGGGAGAATCTGACTGTTTAATTAAAACAAAGCATTGCTAGGGCCGCTGGTCGCGGCTGACGCAATGTGGTTTGTGCCCAGTGCTCTGAATGTCAAGGTGAAGAAATATAATATAGCGCGGGTAGACGGCGGGAGTAACTATGACTCTATAAGCAGTGCGACCGAGTCTGGACTAGCGTCGGGACATTCCTGTGGAAAGCCACAGCTGTGCTTGTTTCCATGGGCTTCTAGCCAGGAGGTTCTTGCTTCAGCCGGCAGAAAAGAGCTGACTCAGAACTGGCACAGACCGGGGAATCTGACTGTCTAATAAAACAAAGCATTGCGAGCGCCGCTGGTCGGTGCTTACGCAATGTGATTTCTCACCTGTGCTCTAAATGTCAACGTGAAGAAATATAAAAAAGCGCGGGTAAACGGTGGGAGTAACTATAGCTCTATAAGCGGTGCGGCCGAACCCGGACCGAGTCAGACCTTCCTATGGAAAGCCACCGCTGTTGTTTCCATGGGCTTCCAGCCTGGAGGTTCTTGCCTCAGCTGGCAGAACAGAGCCGACGCAGAACTGGCACAGACCGGGGGGAACCCGACTCTCTAATTAAAACAAAGCATTGCTAGGTTGCTGGTTGGTGCTGACGCAATGTGATTTCTGCCCTGTGCTCTAAATGTCAACGTGAAGAAATATAAATGGCGCTGGTAATCAGCGCGAGTAACTATGACTCTATAAGCGGTGCGACCGAGTGCGGACCAGCGTCGGGACATTCCTGTGGAAAGCCACAGCTGTGCTTGTTTCCATGGGCTTATCGCCAGGAGGTTCTTGCTTCAGCCGGCAGAAAAGAGCTGACTAAGAACTGTCACTGACCGGGGAATCTCACTGTTTAAATAAAACAAAGCATTGCGAGCGGTGCTGGTCGGTGCTCACGCAATGTGATTTCTGCCCTGTGCTCTGAATGTCAACGTGAAGAAATATAAAAAAGCGCGGGTAAACGGTGGGAGTTACTATGGCTATATAAGCGGTGCGACTGAGCCCGGACCAGCGTCAGGACCTTCCTGTGGAAAGCCACAGCTGTGCTTGTTTCCATAGGTTTCGCGCCAAGAGGTTCTTGCTTCAGCCGGCAGAACAGAGCCGACGCAGAACTGGCACAGACCGGGGGTATCCGACTGTCTAATTAAAACAAAGCATTGCGAGCGCCGCTGGTAGGTGCTAACACAATGTGATTATGCCCTGTGCTCTGAATGTCAACGTGAAGAAATATAAAGAAGCGCGAGTAGACGGCAGGAGTAACTAAGACTCTATAAGCGGAGCAGCCGAGCAGGGACCAGCGTCGGGACCTTCCTGTGGAAAGCCACAGCTGTGCTAGTTTCCATGGGCTTCGCGCCTGGAGGTTCTTGCTTCAGCCGGCAGAACGGAGGCGACTCAGAACTGGCACAGACCGGGGGAATCCGACTGTCTAATTAAAACAAAGCATTGCTAGGGCCGCTGGTCGGTGCTGACGCAATGTGATTTGTGCACAGTGCTCTGAATGTCAACGTGAAGAAATATAAAAAAGCGCGGGTAGACGGCGGGAGTAACTATAACTCTATAAGCGGTGCGACCGAGCCTGGACCAGCGTCGGGACCTTCCTGTGGAAAGCCACCGCTGTTGTTGTTTCCATGGGCTTCGCGCATGGAGGTTCTTGCTTCAGCCAGCATAACTGAAGCGACACAGAACTGGCACAGACCGGTGGAATCCGACTGTCTAATCAAAACAAAGCATTGCTAGGGCCGCTGGTTGATGCTGACGCAATGTGATTCGTGCCCAGTGCTCTGAATGTCAACGCAAAGAAATATAAAAAAGCGCGGGTAGACGGCGGGAGTAACTATGACTCTATAAGCGGTACGACCTAGCCCGGACCCGCGTCGGGACCTTCCTGTGGAAAGCCACCGCTGTTGTTGTTTCCATTGGCTTCGCGCATGGAGGTTCTTGCTACAGCCGGCGGAACAGAGCGGACCGAGAACTGGCATAGACCGGAGGAATCTGATTGTATAATTAAAACAAAGCATTGCTAGGGCCGCTGGTCAGTGCTGACGCAATGTGATTTCTGCCCTGTGCTCTAAATGTCAACGTAAAGAAATATACGGAAAAGCGCGGGTAAACGGCGGGAGTAACTATAGCTCTATAAGCAGTGCAGCGGAGCCCGGACCAGCGTCGGAACCTTCCTGTAGGCACAGCTGTACTTATTTCCATGGGCTTCGCGCCTGGAGGTTCTTGCTACAGCCGGCAGAACAGAGCGGACTCAGAACTGCCACAGACCGGGAGAATCTGACTGTTTAATTAAAACAAAGCATTGCTAGGGCCGCTGGTCGCGGCTGACGCAATGTGGTTTGTGCCCAGTGCTCTGAATATCAAGGTGAAGAAATATAAAATTGCGCGGGTAGACGGCGGGAGTAACTATGACTCTATAAGCAGTGCGACCGAGTCTGGACTAGCGTCGGGACATTCCTGTGGAAAGCCACAGCTGTGCTTGTTTCCATGGGCTTCTAGCCAGGAGGTTCTTGCTTCAGCCGGCAGAAAAGAGCTGACTCAGAACTGGCACAGACCGGGGAATCTGACTGTCTAATAAAACAAAGCATTGCGAGCGCCGCTGGTCGGTGCTGACGCAATGTGATTTCTGACCTGTGCTCTAAATGTCAACGTGAAGAAATAATAAAAAAGCGCGGGTAAACGGTGGGAGTAACTATAGCTCTATAAGCGGTGCGGCCGAACCCGGACCGAGTCAGACCTTCCTATGGAAAGCCACCGCTGTTGTTTCCATGGGCTTCCTGCCTGGAGGTTCTTGCCTCAGCTGGCAGAACAGAGCCGACGCAGAACTGGCACAGACCGGGGGGAACCCGACTCTCTAATTAAAACAAAGCATTGCTAGGTTGCTGGTTGGTGCTGACGCAATGTGATTTCTGCCCTGTGCTCTAAATGTCAACGTGAAGAAATATAAATGGCGCTGGTAATCAGCGCGAGTAACTATGACTCTATAAGCGGTGCGACCGAGTGCGGACCAGCGTCGGGACGTTCCTGTGGAAAGCCACAGCTGTGCTTGTTTCCATGGGCTTCGCGCCAGGAGGTTCTTGCTTCAGCCGGCAGAAAAGAGCTGACTAAGAACTGTCACTGACCGGGGAATCTCACTGTTTAAATAAAACAAAGCATTGCGAGCGGTGCTGGTCGGTGCTCACGCAATGTGATTTCTGCCCTGTGCTCTGAATGTCAACGTGAAGAAATATAAAAAAGCGCGGGTAAACGGCGGGAGTTACTATGGCTCTATAAGCGGTGCGACTGAGCCCGGACCAGCGTCAGGACCTTCCTGTGGAAAGCCACAGCTGTGCTTGTTTCCATAGGTTTCGCGCCAAGAGGTTCTTGCTTCAGCCGGCAGAACAGAGCCGACGCAGAACTGGCACAGACCGGGGGTATCCGACTGTCTAATTAAAACAAAGCATTGCGAGCGCCGCTGGTAGGTGCTAACGCAATGTGATTATGCCCTGTGCTCTGAATGTCAACGTGAAGAAATATAAAGAAGCGCGAGTAGACGGCAGGAGTAACTAAGACTCTATAAGCGGAGCAGCCGAGCAGGGACCAGCGTCGGGACCTTCCTGTGGAAAGCCACAGCTGTGCTAGTTTCCATGGACTTCGCGCCTGGAGGTTCTTGCTTCAGCCGGCAGAACGGAGCCGACTCAGAACTGGCACAGACCGGGGGAATCCGACTGTCTAATTAAAACAAAGCATTGCTAGGGCCGCTGGTCGGTGCTGACGCAATGTGATTTGTGCACAGTGCTCTGAATGTCAACGTGAAGAAATATAAAAAAAGCGCGGGTAGACGGCGGGAGTAACTATAACTCTATAAGCGGTGCGACCGAGCCTGGACCAGCGTCGGGACCTTCCTGTGGAAAGCCACCGCTGTTGTTGTTTCCATGGGCTTCGCGCATGGAGGTTCTTGCTTCAGCCAGCATAACTGAAGCGACACAGAACTGGCACAGACCGGTGGAATCCGACTGTCTAATTAAAACAAAGCATTGCTAGGGCCGCTGGTTGGTGCTGACGCAATGTGATTCGTGCCCAGTGCTCTGAATGTCAACGCAAAGAAATATAAAAAAGCGCGGGTAGACGGCGGGAGTAACTATGACTCTATAAACGGTACGACCTAGCCCGGACCCGCGTCGGGACCTTCCTGTGGAAAGCCACCGCTGTTGTTGTTTCCATGGGCTTCGCGCATGGAGGTTCTTGCTACAGCCGGCGGAACAGAGCGGACCCAGAACTGGCACAGACCGGGGGAATCTGACTGTCTAATTAAAACAAAGCATTGCTAGGGCCGCTGGTCAGTGCTGACGCAATGTGATTTCTGCCCTGTGCTCTAAATGTCAACGTAAAAAAATATACAGAAAAGCGCGGGTAAACGGCGGGAGTAACTATAGCTCTATAAGCAGTGCAGCGGAGCCCGGACCAGCATCGGAACCTTCCTGTAGGCACAGCTGTACTTATTTCCATGGGCTTCGCGCCTGGAGGTTCTTGCTACAGCCGGCAGAACAGAGCGGACTCAGAACTGGCACAGAACGGGGGAATCCGACTGTCTAATTAAAACAAATCATTGCTAGGGCCGCTGGTCGGTTTTGACGCAATGTGATTTGTGCCCAGTGCTCTGAATGTCAACGTGAAGAAATATAAAAAAGCGCGGGTAGATGGCGGGAGTAACTATGACTCTATAAGCGGTGCGACTGAGCCCGGACCAGCGTCAGGACCTTCCTGTGGAAAGCCACAGCTGTGCTTGTTTCCATGGGCTTCGCGTCAGGAGGTTCGTGCTACAGCCGGCGGAACAGAGCGGACCCAGAACTGGCACAGACCGGGGGAATCTGACTGTCTAATTAAAACAAAGCATTGCTAGGGCCGCTGGTCAGTGCTGACGCAATGTGATTTCTGCCCTGTGCTCTAAATGTCAACGTAAAGAAATATACGGAAAAGCGCGGGTAAACGGCGGGAGTAACTATAGCTCTATAAGCAGTGCAGCGGAGCCCGGACCAGCGTCTGAACCTTCCTGTAGGCACAGCTGTACTTATTTCTATGGGCTTCGCGCCTGGAGGTTCTTGCTACAGCCGGCAGAACAGAGCGGACTCAGAACTGGCACAGAACGGGGGAATCGGACTGTCTAATTAAAACAAAGCATTGCTAGGGCCGCTGGTCGGTTTTGACGCAATGTGATTTGTGCCCAGTGCTCTGAATGTCAACGTGAAGAAATATAAAAAAGCGCGGGTAGATGGCGGGAGTAACTATGACTCTATAAGCGGTGCGACTGAGCCCGGACCAGCGTCAGGACCTTCCTGTGGAAAGCCACAGCTGTGCTTGTTTCCATGGGTTTCGCAACCAAGAGGTTCTTGCTTCAGCCGGCAGTACAGAGCCGACGCAGAACTGGCACGGACCGGGGTGAACCCGACTGTCTAATTAAAACAAAGCATTACTAGGGTCGCTGGTCGGTGCTGACGCAATGTGATTTCTGCCCTGTGCTCTAAATGTCAGCGTGAAGAAATATACGGAAAAGCGCGGGTAAACGGCGGGAGTAACTATAGCTCTATAAGCAGTGCAGCGGAGCCCGGACCAGCGTCGGAACCTTCCTGTAGGCACAGCTGTACTTATTTCCATGGGCTTCGCGCCTGGAGGTTCTTGCTACAGCCGGCAGAACAGAGCGGACTCAGAACTGGCACAGAACGGGGGAATCCGACTGTCTAATTAAAACAAAGCATTGCTAGGGCCGCTGGTCGGTTTTGACGCAATGTGATTTGTGCCCAGTGCTCTGAATGTCAACGTGAAGAAATATAAAAAAGCGCGGGTAGATGGCGGGAGTAACTATGACTCTATAAGCGGTGCGACTGAGCCCGGACCAGCGTCAGGACATTCCTGTGGAAAGCCACAGCTGTGCTTGTTTCCATGGGCTTCTAGCCAGGAGGTTCTTGCTTCAGCCGGCAGAAAAGAGCAGACTCAGAACTGGCACAGACCGGGGAATCTGACTGTCTAATAAAACAAAGCATTGCGAGCGCCGCTGGTCGCTGCTGACGCAATGTGATTTCTGACCTGTGCTCTAAATGTCAACGTGAAGAAATATAAAAAAGCGCGGGTAAACGGTGGGAGTAACTATATCTCTATAAGCGGTGCGACCGAGCCTGGACCAGCGTCGAGACCTTCCTGTGGAAAGCCACCGCTGTTGTTGTTTCCATGGGCTTCGCTCGTGGAGGTTCTTGCTTCAGCCAGCATAACTGAAGCGACACAGAACTGGCACAGACCGGTGGAATCCGACTCTCTAATTAAAACAAAGCATTGCTAGGGCCGCTGGTTGGTGCTGACGCAATGTGATTCGTGCCCAGTGCTCTGATAGTCAACGCAAAGAAATATAAAAAAGCGCGGGTAGACGGCGGGAGTAACTATAACTCAATAAGCGGTACGACCTAGCCCGGACCCACGTCGGGACCTTCCTGTGGAAAGCCACCGCTGTTGTTGTTTCCATGGGCTTCGCGCATGGAGGTTCTTGCTACAGCCGGCGGAACAGAGCGGACCCAGAACTGGCACAGACCGGGGGAATCTGACTGTCTAATTAAAACAAAGCATTGCTAGGGCCGCTGGTCAGTGCTGACGCAATGTGATTTCTGCCCTGTGCTCTAAATGTCAACGTAAAGAAATATACGGAAAAGCGTGGGTAAACGGCGGGAGTAACTATAGCTCTATAAGCAGTGCAGCGGAGCCCGGACCAGCGTCGGAACCTTCCTGTAGGCACAGCTGTACATATTTCCATGGGCTTCGCGCCTGGAGGTTCTTGCTACAGCCGGCAGA
This sequence comes from Haemaphysalis longicornis, assembly GCF_048455015.1. Taxonomy (NCBI): domain Eukaryota; kingdom Metazoa; phylum Arthropoda; class Arachnida; order Ixodida; family Ixodidae; genus Haemaphysalis; species Haemaphysalis longicornis. The sequence continues at coordinate 203,945,657 of NW_027526407.1, read as the reverse complement.
ACAGAGCGGACTCAGAACTGGCACAGAACGGGGGAATCCGACTGTCTAATTAAAACAAAGCATTGCTAGGGCCGCTGGTCGGTTTTGACGCAATGTGATTTGTGCCCAGTGCTCTGAATGTCAACGTGAAGAAATATAAAAAAGCGCGGGTAGATGGCGGGAGTAACTATGACTCTATAAGCGGTGCGACTGAGCCCGGACCAGCGTCAGGACCTTCCTGTGGAAAGCCACAGCTGTGCTTGTTTCCATGGGTTTCGCGCCAAGAGGTTCTTGCTTCAGCCGGCAGAACAGAGCCGACGCAGAACTGGCACAGACCGGGGTGAACCCGACTGTCTAATTAAAACAAAGCATTGCTAGGGCCGCTGGTTGGTGCTGACGCAATGTGATTCGTGCCCAGTGCTCTGATAGTCAACGCAAAGAAATATAAAAAAGCGCGGGTAGACGGCGGGAGTAACTATAACTCAATAAGCGGTACGACCTAGCCCGGACCCGCGTCGGGACCTTCCTGTGGAAAGCCACCGCTGTTGTTGTTTCCATGGACTTCGCGCATGGAGGTTCTTGCTACAGCCGGCGGAACAGAGCGGACCGAGAACTGGCATAGACCGGAGGAATCTGACTGTATAATTAAAACAAAGCATTGCTAGGGCCGCTGGTCAGTGCTGACGCAATGTGATTTCTGCCCTGTGCTCTAAATGTCAACGTAAAGAAATATACGGAAAAGCGCGGGTAAACGGCGGGAGTAACTATAGCTCTATAAGCAGTGCAGCGGAGCCCGGACCAGCGTCGGAACCTTCCTGTAGGCACAGCTGTACTTATTTCCATGGGCTTCGCGCCTGGAGGTTCTTGCTACAGCCGGCAGAACAGAGCGGACTCAGAACTGCCACAGACCGGGAGAATCTGACTGCTTAATTAAAACAAAGCATTGCTAGGGCCGCTGGTCGCGGCTGACGCATAGTGGTTTGTGCCCAGTGCTCTGAATGTCAAGGTGAAGAAATATAAAATAGCGCGGGTAGACGGCGGGAGTAACTATGACTCTATAAGCAGTGTTACCGAGTCTGGACCAGCGTCGGGACATTCCTGTGGAAAGCCACAGCTGTGCTTGTTTCCATGGGCTTCTAGCCAGGAGGTTCTTGCTTCAGCCGGCAGAAAAGAGCTGACTCAGAACTGGCACAGACCGGGGAATCTGGCTGTCTAATTAAAACAAAGCATTGCGAGCGCCGCTGGTAGGTGCTAACGCAATGTGATTATGCCCTGTGCTCTGAATGTCAACGTGAAGAAATATAAAGAAGCGCGAGTAGACGGCAGGAGTAACTAAGACTCTATAAGCGGAGCAGCCGAGCAGGGACCAGCGTCGGGACCTTCCTGTGGAAAGCCACAGCTGTGCTAGTTTCCATGGACTTCGCGCCTGGAGGTTCTTGCTTCAGCCGGCAGAACGGAGCCGACTCAGAACTGGCACAGACCGGGGGAATCCGACTGTCTAATTAAAACAAAGCATTGCTAGGGCCGCTGGTCGGTGCTGACGCAATGTGATTTGTGCACAGTGCTCTGAATGTCAACGTGAAGAAATATAAAAAAGCGCGGGTAGACGGCGGGAGTAACTATAACTCTATAAGCGGTGCGACCGAGCCTGGACCAGCGTCGGGACCTTCCTGTGGAAAGCCACCGCTGTTGTTGTTTCCATGGGCTTCGCGCATGGAGGTTCTTGCTTCAGCCAGCATAACTGAAGCGACACAGAACTGGCACAGACCGGTGGAATCCGACTGTCTAATTAAAACAAAGCATTGCTAGGGCCGCTGGTTGGTGCTGACGCAATGTGATTCGTGCCCAGTGCTCTGAATGTCAACGGAAAGAAATATAAAAAAGCGCGGGTAGACGGTGGGAGTAACTATGACCCTATAAGCGGTACGACCTAGCCCGGACCCGCGTCGGGACCTTCCTGTGGAAAGCCACCGCTGTTGTTGTTTCCATGGGCTTCGCGCATGGAGGTTCTTGCTACAGCCGGCGGAACAGAGCGGACCCAGAACTGGCACAGACCGGGGGAATCTGACTGTCTAATTAAAACAAAGCATTGCTAGGGCCGCTGGTCAGTGCTGACGCAATGTGATTTCTGCCCTGTGCTCTAAATGTCAACGTAAAGAAATATACGGAAAAGCGCGGGTAAACGGCGGGAGTAACTATAGCTCTATAAGCAGTGCAGCGGAGCCCGGACCAGCATCGGAACCTTCCTGTAGGCACAGCTGTACTTATTTCCATGGGCTTCGCGCCTGGAGGTTCTTGCTACAGCCGGCAGAACAGAGCGGACTCAGAACTGGCACAGAACGGGGGAATCCGACTGTCTAATTAAAACAAATCATTGCTAGGGCCGCTGGTCGGTTTTGACGCAATGTGATTTGTGCCCAGTGCTCTGAATGTCAACGTGAAGAAATATAAAAAAGCGCGGGTAGATGGCGGAAGTAACTATTAATTTTTAAGCGGTGCGACTGAGTTCGGACCAGCGTCAGGACCTTCCTGTGGAAAGCCACAGCTGTGCTTGTTTCCATGGGCTTCGCGCCAGGAGGTTCGTGCTACAGCCGGCGGAACAGAGCGGACCCAGAACTGGCACAGACCGGGGGAATCTGACTGTCTAATTAAAACAAAGCATTGCTAGGGCCGCTGGTCAGTGCTGACGCAATGTGATTTCTGCCCTGTGCTCTAAATGTCAACGTAAAGAAATATACGGAAAAGCGCGGGTAAACGGCGGGAGTAACTATAGCTCTATAAGCAGTGCAGCGGAGCCCGGACCAGCGTCTGAACCTTTCTGTAGGCACAGCTGTACTTATTTCCATGGGCTTCGCGCCTGGAGGTTCTTGCTACAGCCGGCAGAACAGAGCGGACTCAGAACTGGCACAGAACGGGGTAATCGGACTGTCTAATTAAAACAAAGCATTGCTAGGGCCGCTGGTCGGTTTTGACGCAATGTGATTTGTGCCCAGTGCTCTGAATGTCAACGTGAAGGAATATAAAAAAGCGCGGGTAGATGGCGGGAGTAACTATGACTCTATAAGCGGTGCGACTGAGCCCGGACCAGCGTCAGGACCTTCCTGTGGAAAGCCACAGCTGTGCTTGTTTCCATGGGTTTCGCAACCAAGAGGTTCTTGCTTCAGCCGGCAGAACAGAGCCGACGCAGAACTGGCACGGACCGGTGTGAACCCGACTGTCTAATTAAAACAAAGCATTGCTAGGGCCGCTGGTTGGTGCTGACGCAATGTGATTCGTGCCCAGTGCTCTGAATGTCAACGTGAAGGAATATAAAAAAGCGCGGGTAGATGGCGGGAGTAACTATGACTCTATAAGCGGTGCGACTGAGCCCGGACCCGCGTCGGGACCTTCCTGTGGAAAGCCACCGCTGTTGTTGTTTCCATGGACTTCGCGCATGGAGGTTCTTGCTACAGCCGGCGGAACAGAGCGGACCGAGAACTGGCATAGACCGGAGGAATCTGACTGTATAATTAAAACAAAGCATTGCTAGGGCCGCTGGTCAGTGCTGACGCAATGTCATTTCTGCCCTGTGCTCTAAATGTCAACGTAAAGAAATATACGGAAAAGCGCGGGTAAACGGCGGGAGTAACTATAGCTCTATAAGCAGTGCAGCGGAGCCCGGACCAGCGTCGGAACCTTCCTGTAGGCACAGCTGTACTTATTTCCATGGGCTTCGCGCCTGGAGGTTCTTGCTACAGCCGGCAGAACAGAGCGGACTCAGAACTGCCACAGACCGGGAGAATCTGACTGTTTAATTAAAACAAAGCATTGCTAGGGCCGCTGGTCGCGGCTGACGCAATGTGGTTTGTGCCCAGTGCTCTGAATGTCAAGGTGAAGAAATATAAAAAAGCGCGGGTAAACGGTGGGAGTAACTATAGCTCTATAAGCGGTGCGGCCGAACCCGGACCGCGTCAGACCTTCCTATGGAAAGCCACCGCTGTTGTTTCCATGGGCTTCCAGCCTGGAGGTTCTTGCCTCAGCTGGCAGAACAGAGCCGACGCAGAACTGGCACAGACCGGGGGGAACCCGACTCTCTAATTAAAACAAAGCATTGCTAGGTTGCTGGTTGGTGCAGACGCAATGTGATTTCTGCCCTGTGCTCTAAATGTCAACGTGAAGAAATATAAATGGCGCTGGTAATCAGCGCGAGTAACTATGACTCTATAAGCGGTGCGACCGAGTGCGGACCAGCGTCGGGACGTTCCTGTGGAAAGCCACAGCTGAGCTTGTTTCCATGGGCTTCGCGCCAGGAGGTTCTTGCTTCAGCCGGCAGAAAAGAGCTGACTAAGAACTGGCACAGACCGGGAAATCTATATAATTAAAACAAGGCATTGCGAGCGGCGCTGGTCGGTGCTCACGCAATGTGATTTCTGCCCTGTGCTCTGAATGTCAACGTGAAGAAATATAAAAAAGCGCGGGTAAACGGCGGGAGTTACTATGGCTCTATAAGCGGTGCGACAGAGCCCGGACCAGCGTCAGCACCTTCCTGTGGAAAGCCACAGCTGTGCTTGTTTCCATAGGTTTCGCGCCAAGAGGTTCTTGCTTCAGCCGGCAGAACAGAGCCGACGTAGAACTGGCACAGACCGGGGGTATCCGACTGTCTAATTAAAACAAAGCATTGCGAGCGCCGCTGGTAGGTGCTAACGCAATGTGATTTCTGCCCTGTGCTCTGAATGTCAACGTGAAGAAATATAAAGAAGCGCGAGTAGACGGCAGGAGTAACTAAGACTCTATAAGCGGAGCAGCCGAGCAGGGACGAGCGTCGGGACCTTCCTGTGGAAAGTCACAGCTGTGCTAGTTTCCATGGGCTTCGCGCCTGGAGGTTCTTGCTTCAGCCGGCAGAACGGAGCCGACTCAGAACTGGCACAGACCGGGGGAATCCGACTGTCTAATTAAAACAAAGCATTGCTAGGGCCGCTGGTCGGTGCTGACGCAATGTGATTTGTGCACAGTGCTCTGAATGTCAACGTGAAGAAATATAAAAAAGCGCGGGTAGACGGCGGGAGTAACTATGACTCTATAAGCGGTGCGACCGAGTCCGGACCAGCGTCGGGACATTCCTGTGGAAAGCCACGCATGTGCTTGTTTCCATGGGCTTCTAGCCAGGAGGTTCTTGCTTCAGCCGGCAGAAAAGAGCTGACTCAGAACTGGCACAGACCGGGAAATCTATTTAATTAAAACAAAGCATTGCGAGCGGCGCTGGTCGGTGCTCACGCAATGTGATTTCTGCCCTGTGCTCTACATGTCAACGTGAAGAAATATAAAAAAGCGCGGGTAAACGGTGGGAGTAACTATGGCACTATAAGCGGTTCGGCCTAGCCCGGACCAGCGTCGGGACCTTCCTGTGGAAAGCCACCGCTGTTGTTGTTTCCATGGGCTTCCCGCCTGGAGGTTCTTGCCTCAGCCGGCAGAACAGAGCCGACTGAGAACTGGCACAGACCGGGGGAATCCGACTGTTTAATTACAACAAAGCATTGCTAGGGCCGCTGGTCGGTGCTGACGCAATGTGATTCGTGCCCAGTGTTCTGAATGTCAACGTGAAGAAATATAAAAAAGCGCGGGTAGACGGCGGGAGTAACTATGGCTGTATAAGTGGTGCGGCCGAACTCAGACCAGAGTCGGGACCTTCCTGTGGAAAGCCACAGCTGTTGTTGTTTCCATGGGCTTCGCGCATGGAGGTTCTTGCTTCAGCCGGCAGAAAAGAGCTGACTCAGAACTGGCACAGACCGGGGAATCTGACTGTCTAATAAAACAAAGCATTGCTAGCGCCGCTGGTCGGTGCTGAAACAATGTGATTTCTGATCTGTGCTCTAAATGCCAACGTGAAGAAATATAAAAAAGCGCGAGTAAACGGTGGGAGTACCTATCGCTCTATAAGCGGTGCGGCCGAACCCGGACCGAGTCAGGACCTTCCTGTGGAAAGCCACCGCTGTTGTTTCCATGGGCTTCGCACATGGAGGTTCTTCCCTCAGCCGGCAGAACAGAGCCGACTCAGAACTGGCACATACCGTTGGAACCCGACTGTCTACTTTAAACAAAGCATTGCTAGGGCCGCTGGTCGGTGCTGATGCAATGTGATTTCTGCCCTGTGCTCTAAATGTCAACGTGAAGAAATATAAAAAAGCTTGGGTAGACGGCGAGAGTAACTATGACTCTATAAGAGGTGCGGCTGAGCCCGGACCAGCGTCGGGATCTTCCTGTGGAAAGCCACAGCTGTGCTTGTTTCCATGGGCTTCGTGCATGGAGGTTCTTGCTTCAGCCGGCAGAAAAAAGCTGACTCAGAACTGGCACAGACCGGGGAATCTGACTGTCTAATAAAAGAAAGCATTGCGAGCGCCGCTGGTCGGTGCTTACGCAATGTGATTTCTGACCTGTGCTCTAAATGTCAACGTGAAGAAATATAAAAAAGCGCGGGTAAACGGTGGGAGTAACTATGGCTCTATAAGCGGTGCGGCCGAACCCGGACCGAGTCAGGACCTTCCTGTGGAAAGCCACCGCTGTTCTTTCCATGGGCTTCGCGCCAGGAGGTTCTTGCTTCAGCCGGCAGAAAAGAGCTGACTAAGAACTGGCGCAGACCGGGAAAGCTATTTAATTAAAACAAAGCATTGCGAGCGGCGCTGGTCGGTGCTCACGCAATGTGATTTCTGCCCTGTGCTCTAAATGCCAACGTGAAGAAATATAAAAAAGCGCGAGTAAACGGTGGGAGTACCTATCGCTCTATAAGCGGTGCGGCCGAACCCGGACCGAGTCAGGACCTTCCTGTGGAAAGCCACCGCTGTTGTTTCCATGGGCTTCCCGCCTGGAGGTTCTTGCCTCAGCCGGCAGAACAGAGCCGACTCAGAACTGGCACAGACCGTTGGAACCCGACTGTCTACCTAAAACAAAGCATTGCTAAGGCCGCTGGTCGGTGCTGACGCAATGTGATTTCTGCCCTGTGCTCTAAATGTCAACGTGAAGAAATATAAAAAAGCTTGGGTAGACGGCGAGAGTAACTATGACTCTATAAGCGGTGCGTCCTAGCTCGGACTAGCGTCGGGACCTTCCTGTGGAAAGCCACAGCCGTGCTTGTTTCCATGGGCTACGCGCCTAGAGGTTCTCGTTTCGGCTGGCTTAAAAGAGCCGAATCAGAACTGGCACAGACCGGGGGATTCCGACTGTCTAATTAAAACAAAGCATTGCGAGCGCCGCTGGTCGGTGCTAACGCAATGTGATTTCTGCCCTGTGCTCTGAATGTCAACGTGAAGAAATATAAAGAAGCGTGGGTAGACGGCAGGAGTAACTAAGACTCTATAAGCAGAGCGGCCGAGCAGGGACTAGCGTCTGGACCTTCCTGTGGAAAGCCACCACTGTTGTTTCCATGGGCTTCGCACATGGAGGTTCTTGCTTCAGCCGGCAGAATGGAGCCGACTCAGAACTGGCACTGACCTGGGGAATCCGACTGTCTAATTAAAACAAAGCATTGCTAGGGCCGCTCGTCGGTGCTGACGCAATGTGATTTCTGCCCTGTGCTCTAAATGTCAACGTGAAGAAATATAGGAAAGCGCGGGTAAACGGTGGGAGTAACTATGGCACTATAGGCGGTGCGGCCGAGCCTGGACCAGCGTCGGGACCTTCCTGTGGAAAGCCACCGCTGTTGTTGTTTCCATGGGCTTCGCGCATGGAGGTTCTTGCTTCAGCCAGCATAAGTGAAGCGACTCAGAAGTGGCACAGACCGGTGGAATCCGACTGTCTAATTAAAACAAATCATTGCTACAGCCGCTGGTTCGTGCTGACGCAATGTGATTTGTGACCAGTGCTCTGAATGTCAACGTGAAGAAATATAAAAAAGCGCGGGTAGACGGCTGGAGTAACTATGACTCTGTAAGCGGAGCGACCGAGCCCGGATTAGCGTCGGGGCCTTCCTGTGGAAAGCCACCGTTGTTGTTGTTTCCATGGGCTTCGCACATGGAGGTTCTTGCTTCAGCCGGCAGAACAGAGGCGACTCAGAACTGGCACAGACCGGGGGAATCCGACTGTCTAATAAAACAAAGCATTGCTAGGGCCGCTGGTTGGCGCTGACGCAATGTGATTCGTGCCCAGTGCTCTGAATGTCAACGTGAAGAAATATAAAGAAGCGCGAGTAGACGGCAGGAGTAACTAAGACTCTATAAGCGGAGCAGCCGAGCAGGGACGAGCGTCGGGACCTTCCTGTGGAAAGTCACAGCTGTGCTAGTTTCCATGGGCTTCGCGCCTGGAGGTTCTTGCTTCAGCCGGCAGAACGGAGCCGACTCAGAACTGGCACAGACCGGGGGAATCCGACTGTCTAATTAAAACAAAGCATTGCTAGGGCCGCTGGTCGGTGCTGACGCAATGTGATTTGTGCACAGTGCTCTGAATGTCAACGTGAAGAAATATAAAAAAGCGCGGGTAGACGGCGGGAGTAACTATGACTCTATAAGCGGTGCGACCGAGTCCGGACCAGCGTCGGGACATTCCTGTGGAAAGCCACGCATGTGCTTGTTTCCATGGGCTTCTAGCCAGGAGGTTCTTGCTTCAGCCGGCAGAAAAGAGCTGACTCAGAACTGGCACAGACCGGGAAATCTATTTAATTAAAACAAAGCATTGCGAGCGGCGCTGGTCGGTGCTCACGCAATGTGATTTCTGCCCTGTGCTCTACATGTCAACGTGAAGAAATATAAAAAAGCGCGGGTAAACGGTGGGAGTAACTATGGCACTATAAGCGGTTCGGCCTAGCCCGGACCAGCGTCGGGACCTTCCTGTGGAAAGCCACCGCTGTTGTTGTTTCCATGGGCTTCCCGCCTGGAGGTTCTTGCCTCAGCCGGCAGAACAGAGCCGACTGAGAACTGGCACAGACCGGGGGAATCCGACTGTTTAATTACAACAAAGCATTGCTAGGGCCGCTGGTCGGTGCTGACGCAATGTGATTCGTGCCCAGTGTTCTGAATGTCAACGTGAAGAAATATAAAAAAGCGCGGGTAGACGGCGGGAGTAACTATGGCTGTATAAGTGGTGCGGCCGAACTCAGACCAGAGTCGGGACCTTCCTGTGGAAAGCCACAGCTGTTGTTGTTTCCATGGGCTTCGCGCATGGAGGTTCTTGCTTCAGCCGGCAGAAAAGAGCTGACTCAGAACTGGCACAGACCGGGGAATCTGACTGTCTAATAAAACAAAGCATTGCTAGCGCCGCTGGTCGGTGCTGAAACAATGTGATTTCTGATCTGTGCTCTAAATGCCAACGTGAAGAAATATAAAAAAGCGCGAGTAAACGGTGGGAGTACCTATCGCTCTATAAGCGGTGCGGCCGAACCCGGACCGAGTCAGGACCTTCCTGTGGAAAGCCACCGCTGTTGTTTCCATGGGCTTCGCACATGGAGGTTCTTCCCTCAGCCGGCAGAACAGAGCCGACTCAGAACTGGCACATACCGTTGGAACCCGACTGTCTACTTTAAACAAAGCATTGCTAGGGCCGCTGGTCGGTGCTGATGCAATGTGATTTCTGCCCTGTGCTCTAAATGTCAACGTGAAGAAATATAAAAAAGCTTGGGTAGACGGCGAGAGTAACTATGACTCTATAAGAGGTGCGGCTGAACCCGGACCAGCGTCGGGATCTTCCTGTGGAAAGCCACAGCTGTGCTTGTTTCCATGGGCTTCGTGCATGGAGGTTCTTGCTTCAGCCGGCAGAAAAAAGCTGACTCAGAACTGGCACAGACCGGGGAATCTGACTGTCTAATAAAAGAAAGCATTGCGAGCGCCGCTGGTCGGTGCTTACGCAATGTGATTTCTGACCTGTGCTCTAAATGTCAACGTGAAGAAATATAAAAAAGCGCGGGTAAACGGTGGGAGTAACTATGGCTCTATAAGCGGTGCGGCCGAACCCGGACCGAGTCAGGACCTTCCTGTGGAAAGCCACCGCTGTTTTTTCCATGGGCTTCGCGCCAGGAGGTTCTTGCTTCAGCCGGCAGAAAAGAGCTGACTAAGAACTGGCGCAGACCGGGAAAGCTATTTAATTAAAACAAAGCATTGCGAGCGGCGCTGGTCGGTGCTCACGCAATGTGATTTCTGCCCTGTGCTCTAAATGCCAACGTGAAGAAATATAAAAAAGCGCGAGTAAACGGTGGGAGTACCTATCGCTCTATAAGCGGTGCGGCCGAACCCGGACCGAGTCAGGACCTTCCTGTGGAAAGCCACCGCTGTTGTTTCCATGGGCTTCCCGCCTGGAGGTTCTTGCCTCAGCCGGCAGAACAGAGCCGACTCAGAACTGGCACAGACCGTTGGAACCCGACTGTCTACTTAAAACAAAGCATTGCTAAGGCCGCTGGTCGGTGCTGACGCAATGTGATTTTTGCCCTGTGCTCTAAATGTCAACGTGAAGAAATATAAAAAAGCTTGGGTAGACGGCGAGAGTAACTATGACTCTATAAGCGGTGCGTCCTAGCTCGGACTAGCGTCGGGACCTTCCTGTGGAAAGCCACAGCCGTGCTTGTTTCCATGGGCTACGCGCCTAGAGGTTCTCGCTTCGGCTGGCTTAAAAGAGCCGAATCAGAACTGGCACAGACCGGGGGATTCCGACTGTCTAATTAAAACAAAGCATTGCGAGCGCCGCTGGTCGGTGCTAACGCAATGTGATTTCTGCCCTGTGCTCTGAATGTCAACGTGAAGAAATATAAAGAAGCGTGGGTAGACGGCAGGAGTAACTAAGACTCTATAAGCAGAGCGGCCGAGCAGGGACTAGCGTCTGGACCTTCCTGTGGAAAGCCACCACTGTTGTTTCCATGGGCTTCGCACATGGAGGTTCTTGCTTCAGCCGGCAGAATGGAGCCGACTCAGAACTGGCACTGACCTGGGGAATCCGACTGTCTAATTAAAACAAAGCATTGCTAGGGCCGCTCGTCGGTGCTGACGCAATGTGATTTCTGCCCTGTGCTCTAAATGTCAACGTGAAGAAATATAGGAAAGCGCGGGTAAACGGTGGGAGTAACTATGGCACTATAGGCGGTGCGGCCGAGCCTGGACCAGCGTCGGGACCTTCCTGTGGAAAGCCACCGCTGTTGTTGTTTCCATGGGCTTCGCGCATGGAGGTTCTTGCTTCAGCCAGCATAACTGAAGCGACTCAGAAGTGGCACAGACCGGTGGAATCCGACTGTCTAATTAAAACAAATCATTGCTACAGCCGCTGGTTCGTGCTGACGCAATGTGATTTGTGACCAGTGCTCTGAATGTCAACGTGAAGAAATATAAAAAAGGCGGGTAGACGGCTGGAGTAACTATGACTCTGTAAGCGGAGCGACCGAGCCCGGATTAGCGTCGGGGCCTTCCTGTGGAAAGCCACCGTTGTTGTTGTTTCCATGGGCTTCGCACATGGAGGTTCTTGCTTCAGCCGGCAGAACAGAGGCGACTCAGAACTGGCACAGACCGGGGGAATCCGACTGTCTAATAAAACAAAGCATTGCTAGGGCCGCTGGTTGGCGCTGACGCAATGTGATTCGTGCCCAGTGCTCTGAATGTCAACGCGAAGAAATATAAAAAAGCGCGGGTAGACGGCGGGAGTAACTATGACTCTATAAGCGGTACGACCTAGCCCGGACCCGCGTCGGGACCTTCCTGTGGAAAGCCACCGCTGTTGTTGTTTCCATGGGCTTCGCGCATGGAGGTTCTTGCTACAGCCGGCAGAACAGAGCGGACCCAGAACTGGCACAGACCGGGGGAATCTGACTGTCTAATTAAAACAAAGCATTGCTAGGGCCGCTGGTCGGTGCTGACGCAATGTGATTTCTGCCCTGTGCTCTAAATGTCAACGTAAAGAAATATACGGAAAAGCGCGGCTAAACGGCGGGAGTAACTATAGCTCTATAAGTAGTGCAGCGGAGCCCGGACCAGCGTCGGAACCTTCGTGTAGGCACAGCTGTACTTAATTCCATGGGCTTCACGCCTGGAGATTCTGCATGCCAATCAGCCAAGTATAATGTGTGTCCAGGAAACACATCTGAATTCCAAACACACAATTTTCTTGAATAGTTACATGGTATACAGGAAAGACAGGGATGGCTGCACACACTCTTCTGGCGGTGTGGCCATAATCGTCCGGAAATCCTTAGCATGCCACCCTGTCACCTTGAACACCGTCCTTGAGGCTGTAGCAATACGCTTAATAATATTTAATAGGTTGATAACGGTATGCTCCATATACATTCCTCCTGATGTCTCACTTTCGAGCTCTGACTGCGAGGCGCTGGTTGACCAGCTGCCCGAACCATACATCCTGACAGGCGACCTTAATGCTCACAACACTCTTTGGGGCTCTTCTCGCACGGATGCCCGAGGTCGCCTTATAGAGAAATTCCTTACATCTTCAGGAGCATGCCTTTTCAACAGTAAACAGCCTACATACCATAACATAGGACACAACACATACTCATGTCTTGACTTGTCGATTGGCTCCGCAGTTCTCTTTCCTCTTCTCGAGTGGGGTGTGGGCACTGACCCATACGGTAGTGACCACTTCCCCACCTCACTCACATACATAGGTAAAGGCCCATGCAGTCCATCTTCCCATAATAGGTTCAATGATGCACGAGCTAACTGGAATACATTTACAGAGACATCCAAACTACACCACACATCCATAGGACACCTACACGTCGAAGAAGCTACCCAACTCCTCACGGCGCACATCCTCGACGCCGCCGAAAAGTCCATTCCCCACGCCTCTGGTGCCCCGCGCAACCAGCGGAGGCCGTGGTGGAATGAGGACTGTAGGCGGGCGCGAGAGGCCCAGAACAAGGCGTGGGGTATCCTGCGCAGGTACCCCACGTCGGGAAACCTTTTATTGTTCAAAAGGGCTAAGGCGATGGGAAAACGTGTGCGCCGTGAGGCAAAACGAGAGAGTTGGCGCTCATTCGTAACATCCATAAACTCTTACACTGACTCTCGCAAAGTCTGGACACGAATACGCAAACTAAAAGGACAACAGACACACAGCCTGACCCTGGTCAGTACAACAGGGGACAAACTGGAAGACCAGGCTAACACACTCGCACAACACTTCCAACACGTGTCCAGTTCAGCACACTACACTAGCACTTTCATGAAACACAAACAATTGGCTGAAAAGAAGTCTTTACGTGATAATGATAAGTCAACCTCCTCTTATAACTCGGAGTTTTCACTCCATGAGCTGAGGACTGCTCTGAGCACTTGTAAACCCTCAGCTCCAGGCCCAGACAACATCACATATACAATGATACAGCACCTACACTCAGACACTCTTCTAACACTCCTCCATCTATATAACAAGATTTGGCTTTCGGGGCACATTCCTCGCTCTTGGAGGGAGGCCATAGTAGTGGCTATCCTAAAGGAAGGGATGGACCCTTCCTCTCCATCCAGTTACCGGCCCATTGCTTTGACAAGCTGCCTGTGCAAGCTCCTCGAGAAGATGATAAACCGTAGGCTCGTGTACTTTCTTGAGTACAATGGTCTTCTCGAGGGCTGCCAGGCAGGCTTCCGGGCGGGGCGATGCACAAATGATCAACTGGTTTCTCTAGAGGCCTACATAAAGGATGCATTCATTCATAAGCAATACTGTATGACAGTATTTTTTGACATTGAAAAGGCATATGATACAGCATGGCGCTACGGCATTCTTAGAGACCTAAAAGCTTTTGGTATCTCGGGTAACATGCTGAACACTCTTTGTAGTTACATGTCTTCACGAACATTTCGTGTCAGGGTCGGTTCGGCACTTTCAAATGTTCACGTGCAGGAGAATGGCGTGCCTCAAGGTGGCGTATTGAGCTGCACCTTGTTTATAGCTAAGATGAACTCTCTCCGAAAGGCACTGCCGCCAACCATATCCTGCTTGATGTATGTAGATGACGTTCAAATATCTTTCAAATCGTGTAACATATCCATTTGTGAACGTCAGGTCCAGCTTGGGGTAAATAAACTTTCTCGCTGGGCAGATGAAAACGGATTTAAACTTAATCCTTCTAAAAGTACCTGCGTTGTATTCTCAAAAAGGCGGGGCATCCTGCCCGATCCCGACGTAAAACTCTTTGGTGACTCGATTCCAGTAAAAAGAGAACACAAGTTTTTGGGTGTGGTGTTTGACGAGAAACTCTCATTCATACCCCACATAAAACGACTTAAACAAAAATGCCTAAAAACAATGAATATTCTAAAAGTCCTGTCTCACCAATCGTACGGTGCAGACAAACAACTCCTGCTTTGACTTTATGCCGCGTTGGTAGGGTCACGGTTGGACTACGGAAGCGTTGTGTATGGGTCAGCCACAAAAACAGCACTTAAAATGCTCGACCCAGTGCTTCACTTAGGGCTTCGCCTGTCTTGTGGGGCGTTCCGTACCAGTCCTGTCCACAGTCTTTATGCAGAGTGCGACAAATGGTGCTTAGCGTACCAGCGAACTTATGTTGACCTCCTATATGCCTCCAAAATCTCATCAATGAATAACCATCCCTTTAAACCGGTTTTTAATGATACGTCCACAACTAAACTCTTTTTAAACCGCCCATCTATTGCTGTTCCTTTCTCGCAGAGAGTGAGGGACGAGATGACTATTCATGACGTCTCCCTCTTAGACACATTCAAATCATCTCACACTGATCTTGTAGCACCATGGCATCTTCGTCCTGTGGCATGTGACTTGTCTTTCGTACAATACAACAAGAACAGGACACCAAGAAGTGGGATTTTGCAGCATTTCATGCATCTACAGAATAAATACAGGGCTGCAGAGTTTTTCAGCGATGCATCTAAAACGTCCACTGCGGTGTCTTGTGCTGCGCATGGGCCTAATTTTGAAGCATGTAAAACAATGAATGTTAATACAAGTATTTTTACAGCAGAGGCATATGGCATATTTCTAGTTGTAAGTCACATAGTTGAACATCATATTCCTACATCCGTCATTTATACAGATTCGTTGAGCGTCGTCCGTGCATTATCATCCGGAAAGTCATCAAAAAACCATGTCATTAATCTTATCTTCAAAACGATTATGGTAGCTTATTCTTCAAACCTTGGGTTGACTGTGTGTTGGGTGCCAGGCCACTCTGGCATTGGCGGTAATGAAGTGGCGGATGAAATGGCCGCCAATGCTGCACTCCGAAACACAGTCGACATGGCAACACTACCTTACACAGACCTCAAGCCACACATTAGACAACAACTCCGTAAAACTTGGCAAGCAGACTGGAGCGAACAGACAGACAACAAACTACACGTAATAAAACCACACTTGGGACAATACATTACTGACTCACACAACAGGCACATTGAAGTTACCTTAGCTAGGTTACGGATAGGCCATACGCATGTAACGCACTCGCACCTGCTCACGGGATCTCCAAGCCCCCTGTGTAGCAGGTGTGGGGAGGGCCTATCCGTAGTCCACATACTCATACAATGCAAGGCACTTGCCACAACACGACACAAACACTTCAGAGAACTCTACAGACAACATATTCCCCTACACCCATCTCTGTTTCTAGGTGACGATGCCATGGTTTCTGTGAAACGCGTTTTTAAATATTTGTCAGATGTTAAGTTTTTAAACCTCATTTCCTATCATGCGTAATCATATCTGGCCCTATACACCAGCCATCACCATTATCTTTATTGATCTTACTATGTCCAGTTTACACATTTTATACATAGCTTTTGTGGTAATCACTTGTTTTCATTAAATAACTTCTCTGGCGCTCTTTGCCCTCGTCGGCCTTGCGCCATTAAACACCAACCATCATCATCATCAGAACAGAGCGGACTCAGAACTGCCACAGACCGGGAGAATCTGACTGTCTAATTAAAACAAAGCATTGCTAGGGCCGCCGGTCGCGGCTGACGCAATGTGATTTGTGCCCAGTGCTCTGAATGTCAAGGTGAAGAAATATAAAAAAGGGCGGGTAGACGGCGGGAGTAACTATGACTCTATAATCGGTGCGGCCGAACTCGGACCGAGTCAGGACCTTCCTGTGGAAAGCCACCGCTGTTGTTTCCATGGGCTTCCCGCCTGGAGGTTCTTGCCTCAGCCGGCAGAACAGAGCCCACTCAGAACTGGCACAGACCGTTGGAACCCGACTGTCTACTTAAAACAAAGCATTGCTAGGGCCGCTGGTCGGTGCTGACGCAATGTGATTTCCGCCCTGTGCTCTAAATGTCAACGTGAAGAAATATAAAAAAGCCCGGTTAGACGGCGAGAGTAACTATGACTCTATAAGCGGTGCGGCCTAGCCCGGACTAGCGTCGGGACCTTCCTGTGGAAAGCCACAGCTGTGCTTGTTTTCATGGGCTTCGCGCCTGGAGGTTCTCGCTTCGGCTGGCTTAAAAGAGCCGACTCAGAACTGGCACAGACCGGGGGAATCCGACTGTCGAATCAAAACAAGGCATTGCTAGGGCTGCTCGTCGGTGCTGACGCATTGTGATTTCTGCCCTGTGCTCTAAATGTCAACGTAAAGAAATATAAAAAAGTGCGGGTAAACGGTGGGAGTAACTATGGCTCTATTGGCGGTGCTGCCGAGCCTAGACCAGCGTCGGGACCTTCCTGTGGAAAGCCACCGCTGTTGTTGTTTCCATGGGCTTCGCACATGGAGGTTCTTGCTTCAGCCGGCAGAACAGAGGCGACTCAGAACTGGCACAGACCGGGGGAATCCGACTGTCTAATTAAAACAAAGCATTGCTAGGGCCGCTGGTTGGTGCTGACGCAATGTGATTCGTGCCCAGTGCTCTGAATGTCAACGTGAAGAAATATAAAAAAGCGCGGGTATACGGCGGGAGTAACTATGACTCTATAAGCGGTACGACCTAGCCAGGACCAGCGTCGGGACCTTCCTGTGGAAAGCCACTGCTGTTGTTGTTTCCATGGGCTTCGCGCATGGAGGTTCTTGCTTCAGCCGGCAGAACAGAGCGGACTCAGAACTGGCCTAGACCGGGGGAATCTGACTGTAATTAAAACAAAGCATTGCTACGGCCTCTGGTCGGGGCTGACGCAATGTGATTTCTGCCCTGTGCTCTAAATGTCAACGTAAAGAAATATAAGAAAGCGCGGGTAAACGGTGGGAGTAACTATGGCTCTATAGGCGGTGCGGCCGAGCCTGGACCAGCGTCGGGACCTTCCTGTGGAAAGCCACCGCTGTTGTTGTTTCCATGGGCTTCGCGCAAGGAGGTTCTTGCTTCAGCCGGCAGAACAGAGGCGACTCAGAACTGGCACAGACCGGGGGAATCCGACTGTCTAATAAAACAAAGCATTGCTAGGGCCGCTGGTTGGCGCTGACGCAATGTGATTCGTGCCCAGTGCTCTGAATGTCAACGCGAAGAAATATAAAAAAGCGCGGGTAGACGGCGGGAGTAACTATAACTCTATAAGCGGTACGACCTAGCCTGGACCCGCGTCGGGACCTTCCTGTGGAAAACCACCGCTGTTGTTGTTTCCATGGGCTTCGCGCTTGGAGGTTCTTGCTACAGCCGGCAGAACAGAGCGGACCCAGAACTGGCACAGACCGGGGGAATCTGACTGTCTAATTAAAACAAAGCATTGCTAGGGCCGCTGGTCGGTGCTGACGCAATGTGATTTCTGCCCTGTGCTCTAAATGTCAACGTAAAGAAATATACGGAAAAGCGCGGGTAAACGGCGGGAGTAACTATAGCTCTATAAGTAGTGCAGCGGAGCACGGACCAGCGTCGGAACCTTCCTGTAGGCACAGCTGTACTTAATTTCATGGGCTTCACGCCTGGAGGTTCTTGCTACAGCCGGCAGAACAGAGCGGACTCAGAACTGCCACAGACCGGGAGAATCTGACTGTCTAATTAAAACAAAGCATTGCTAGGGCCGCTGGTCGCGGCTGACGCAATGTGATTTCTGCCCTGTGCTCTAAATGTCAACGTGAAGAAATATAGGAAAGCGCGGGTAAACGGTGGGAGTAACTATGGCTCTATAGGCGGTGCGGCCGAGCCTGGACCAGCGTCGGGACCTTCCTGTGGAAAGCCACCGCTGTTGTTGTTTCCATGGGCTTCGCGCATGGAGGTTCTTGCTTCAGCCAGCATAACTGAAGCAACTCAGAACTGGCACAGACCGGTGGAATCCGACTGTCTAATTAAAACAAAGCATTGCTAGGGCCGCTGGTTCGTGCTGACGCAATGTGATTTGTGACCAGTGCTCTGAATGTCAACGTGAAGAAATATAAAAAAGCGCGGGTAGACGGCTGGAGTAACTATGACTCTGTAAGCGGAGCGACCGAGCCCGGATTAGCGTCGGGGCCTTCCTGTGGAAAGCCACCGTTGTTGTTTCCATGGGCTTCGCACATGGAGGTTCTTGCTTCAGACGGCAGAACAGAGGCGACCCAGAACTGGCACAGACCGGGGGAATCCGACTGTCTAATAAAACAAAGCATTGCTAGGGCCGCTGGTTGGCGCTGACGCAATGTGATTCGTGCCCAGTGCTCTGAATGTCAACGCGAAGAAATATAAAAAAGCGCGGGTAGACGGCGGGAGTAACTATGACTCTATAAGCGGTACGACCTAGCCCGGACCCGCGTCGGGACCTTCCTGTGGAAAGCCACCGCTGTTGTTGTTTCCATGGGCTTCGTGCATGGAGGTTCTTGCTACAGCCGGCAGAACAGAGCGGACCCAGAACTGGCACAGACGGGGAATCCGACTGTCTAATTAAAACAAAGCATTGCTAGGGCCGCTGGTTGGTGCTGACGCAATGTGATTCGTGCCCAGTGCTCTGAATGTCAACGTGAAGAAATATAAAAAAGCGCGGGTATACGGCGGGAGTAACTATGACTCTATAAGCGGTACGACCTAGCCAGGACCAGCGTCGGGACCTTCCTGTGGAAAGCCACCGCTGTTGTTATTTCCATAGGCTTCGCGCATGGAGGTTCTTGCTTCAGCCGGCAGAACAGAGCGGACTCAGAACTGGCCTAGACCGGGGGAATCTGACTGTAATTAAAACAAAGCATTGCTACGGCCTCTGGTCGGGGCTGACGCAATGTGATTTCTGCCCTGTGCTCTAAATGTCAACGTAAAGAAATATAAAAAAGCGCGGGTAAACGGTGGGAGTAACTATGGCTCTATAGGCGGTGCGGCCGAGTTTGGACCAGCGTCGGGATCTTCCTGTGGAAAGCCACCGCTGTTGTTGTTTCCATGGGCTTCGCGCATGGAGGTTCTTGCTTCAGCCGGCAGAACAGAGGCGACTCAGAACTGGCACAGACCGGGATATCCGAATGTCTAATAAAACAAAGCATTGCTAGGGCCACTGGTTGGCGCTGACGCAATGTGATTCGTGCCCAGTGCTCTGAATGTCAACGCGAAGAAATATAAAAAAGCGCGGGTAGACGGCGGGAGTAACTATGACTTTATAAGCGGTACGACCTAGCCCGGACCCGCGTCGGGACCTTCCTGTGGAAAGCCACCGCTGTTGTTGTTTCCATGGGCTTCGCGCATGGAGGTTCTTGCTACAGCCGGCAGAACAGAGCGGACCCAGAACTGGCACAGACCGGGGGAATCTGACTGTCTAATTAAAACAAAGCATTGCTAGGGCCGCTGGTCGGTGCTGACACAATGTGATTTCTGCCCTGTGCTCTAAATGTCAACGTAAAGAAATATACGGAAAAGCGCGGGTAAACGGCGGGAGTAACTATAGCTCTATAAGTAGTGCAGCGGAGCCCGGACCAGCGTCGGAACCTTCCTGTAGGCACAGCTGTACTTAATTCCATGGGCTTCACGCCTGGAGGTTCTTGCTACAGCCGGCAGAACAGAGCGGACTCAGAACTGCCACAGACCGGGAGAATCTGACTGTCTAATTAAAACAAAGCATTGCTAGGGCCGCTGGTCGCGGCTGACGCAATGTGATTTCTGCCCTGTGCTCTAAATGTCAACGTGAAGAAATATAGGAAAGTGCGGGTAAACGGTGGGAGTAACTATAGCTCTATAGGCGGTGCGGCCGAGCCTGGACCAGCGTCGGGACCTTCCTGTGGAAAGCCACCGCTGTTGTTGTTTCCATGGGCTTCGCGCATGGAGGTTCTTGCTTCAGCCAGCATAACTGAAGCGACTCAGAACTGGCACAGACTGGGGGAATCCGACTGTCTAATTAACACAAAGCATTGCTAGGGCCGCTGGTTGGTGCTGACGCAATGTGATTCGTGCCCAGTGCTCTGAATGTCAACGTGAAGAAATATCAAAAAGCGCGGGTAGACGGCTGGAGTAACTATGACTCTGTAAGGGGAGCGACCGAGCCCGGACCAGCGTCGGGACCTTCCTGTGGAAAGCCACTGCTGTTGTTGTTTCCATGGGCTTCGCGCATGGAGGTTCTTGCTTCAGCCGGCAGAACAGAGCGGACTCAGAACTGGCCTAGACCGGTGGAATCTGACTGTAATTAAAACAAAGCATTGCTACGGCCTCTGGTCGGGGCTGACGCAATGTGATTTCTGCCCTGTGCTCTAAATGTCAACGTAAAGAAATATAAAAAAGCGCGGGTAAACGGTGGGAGTAACTATGGCTCTATAGGCGGTGCGGCCGAGCCTGGACCAGCGTCGGGACCTTCCTGTGGAAAGCCACCGCTGTTGTTGTTTCCATGGGCTTTGCGCATGGAGGTTCTTGCTTCAGCCGGCAGAACCGAGGCGACTCAGAACTGGCACAGACCGGGGGAATCCGACTGTCTAATAAAACAAAGCATTGCTAGGGCCGCTGGTTGGCGCTGACGCAATGTGATTCGTGCCCAGTGCTCTGAATGTCAACGCGAAGAAATATAAAAAAGCGCGGGTAGACGGCGGGAGTAACTATGACTCTATAAGCGGTACGACCTAGCCTGGACCCGCGTCGGGACCTTCCTGTGGAAAGCCACCGCTGTTGTTGTTTCCATGGGCTTCGCGCTTGGAGGTTCTTGCTACAGCCGGCAGAACAGAGCGGACCCAGAACTGGCACAGACCGGGGGAATCTGACTGTCTAATTAAAACAAAGCATTGCTAGGGCCGCTGGTCGGTGCTGACGCAATGTGATTTCTGCCCTGTGCTCTAAATGTCAACGTAAAGAAATATACGGAAAAGCGCGGGTAAACGGCGGGAGTAACTATAGCTCTATAAGTAGTGCAGCGGAGCACGGACCAGCGTCGGAACCTTCCTGTAGGCACAGCTGTACTTAATTTCATGGGCTTCACGCCTGGAGGTTCTTGCTACAGCCGGCAGAACAGAGCGGACTCAGAACTGCCACAGACCGGGAGAATCTGACTGTCTAATTAAAACAAAGCATTGCTAGGGCCGCTGGTCGCGGCTGACGCAATGTGATTTCTGCCCTGTGCTCTAAATGTCAACGTGAAGAAATATAGGAAAGCGCGGGTAAACGGTGGGAGTAACTATGGCTCTATAGGCGGTGCGGCCGAGCCTGGACCAGCGTCGGGACCTTCCTGTGGAAAGCCACCGCTGTTGTTGTTTCCATGGGCTTCGCGCATGGAGGTTCTTGCTTCAGCCAGCATAACTGAAGCGACTCAGAACTGGCACAGACCGGTGGAATCCGACTGTCTAATTAAAACAAAGCATTGCTAGGGCCGCTGGTTCGTGCTGACGCAATGTGATTTGTGACCAGTGCTCTGAATGTCAACGTGAAGAAATATAAAAAAGCGCGGGTAGACGGCTGGAGTAACTATGACTCTGTAGGCGGAGCGACCGAGCCCGGATTAGCGTCGGGGCCTTCCTGTGGAAAGCCACCGTTGTTGTTTCCATGGGCTTCGCACATGGAGGTTCTTGCTTCAGACGGCAGAACAGAGGCGACCCAGAACTGGCACAGACCGGGGGAATCCGACTGTCTAATAAAACAAAGCATTGCTAGGGCCGCTGGTTGGCGCTGACGCAATGTGATTCGTGCCCAGTGCTCTGAATGTCAACGCGAAGAAATATAAAAAAGCGCGGGTAGACGGCGGGAGTAACTATGACTCTATAAGCGGTACGACCTAGCCCGGACCCGCGTCGGGACCTTCCTGTGGAAAGCCACCGCTGTTGTTGTTTCCATGGGCTTCGTGCATGGAGGTTCTTGCTACAGCCGGCAGAACAGAGCGGACCCAGCACTGGCACAGACGGGGAATCCGACTGTCTAATTAAAACAAAGCATTGCTAGGGCCGCTGGTTGGTGCTGACGCAATGTGATTCGTGCCCAGTGCTCTGAATGTCAACGTGAAGAAATATAAAAAAGCGCGGGTATACGGCGGGAGTAACTATGACTCTATAAGCGGTACGACCTAGCCAGGACCAGCGTCGGGACCTTCCTGTGGAAAGCCACCGCTGTTGTTATTTCCATAGGCTTCGCGCATGGAGGTTCTTGCTTCAGCCGGCAGAACAGAGCGGACTCAGAACTGGCCTAGACCGGGAGAATCTGACTGTAATTAAAACAAAGCATTGCTACGGCCTCTGGTCGGGGCTGACGCAATGTGATTTCTGCCCTGTGCTCTAAATGTCAACGTAAAGAAATATAAAAAAGCGCGGGTAAACGGTGGGAGTAACTATGGCTCTATAGGCGGTGCGGCCGAGCCTGGACCAGCGTCGGGATCTTCCTGTGGTAAGCCACCGCTGTTGTTGTTTCCATGGGCTTCGCGCATGGAGGTTCTTGCTTCAGCCGGCAGAACAGAGGCGACTCAGAACTGGCACAGACCGGGGGAATCCGACTGTCTAATAAAACAAAGCATTGCTAGGGCCACTGGTTGGCGCTGACGCAATGTGATTCGTGCCCAGTGCTCTGAATGTCAACGCGAAGAAATATAAAAAAGCGCGGGTAGACGGCGGGAGTAACTATGACTTTATAAGCGGTACGACCTAGCCCGGACCCGCGTCAGGACCTTCCTGTGGAAAGCCACCGCTGTTGTTGTTTCCATGGGCTTCGCGCATGGAGGTTCTTGCTACAGCCGGCAGAACAGAGCGGACCCAGAACTGGCACAGACCGGGGGAATCTGACTGTCTAATTAAAACAAAGCATTGCTAGGGCCGCTGGTCGGTGCTGACACAATGTGATTTCTGCCCTGTGCTCTAAATGTCAACGTAAAGAAATATACGGAAAAGCGCGGGTAAACGGCGGGAGTAACTATAGCTCTATAAGTAGTGCAGCGGAGCCCGGACCAGCGTCGGAACCTTCCTGTAGGCACAGCTGTACTTAATTCCATGGGCTTCACGCCTGGAGGTTCTTGCTACAGCCGGCAGAACAGAGCGGACTCAGAACTGCCACAGACCGGGAGAATCTGACTGTCTAATTAAAACAAAGCATTGCTAGGGCCGCTGGTCGCGGCTGACGCAATGTGATTTCTGCCCTGTGCTCTAAATGTCAACGTGAAGAAATATAGGAAAGTGCGGGTAAACGGTGGGAGTAACTATGGCTCTATAGGCGGTGCGGCCAAGCCTGGACCAGCGTCGGGACCTTCCTGTGGAAAGCCACCGCTGTTGTTGTTTCCATGGGCTTCGCGCATGGAGGTTCTTGCTTCAGCCAGCATAACTGAAGCGACTCAGAACTGGCACAGACTGGGGGAATCCGACTGTCTAATTAACACAAAGCATTGCTAGGGCCGCTGGTTGGTGCTGACGCAATGTGATTCGTGCCCAGTGCTCTGAATGTCAACGTGAAGAAATATCAAAAAGCGCGGGTAGACGGCTGGAGTAACTATGACTCTGTAAGGGGAGCGACCGAGCCCGGACCAGCGTCGGGACCTTCCTGTGGAAAGCCACTGCTGTTGTTGTTTCCATGGGCTTCGCGCATGGAGGTTCTTGCTTCAGCTGGCAGAACAGAGCGGACTCAGAACTGGCCTAGACCGGGGGAATCTGACTGTAATTAAAACAAAGCATTGCTACGGCCTCTGGTCGGGGCTGACGCAATGTGATTTCTGCCCTGTGCTCTAAATGTCAACGTAAAGAAATATAAAAAAGCGCGGGTAAACGGTGGGAGTAACTATGGCTCTATAGGCGGTGCGGCCGAGCCTGGACCAGCGTCGGGACCTTCCTGTGGAAAGCCACCGCTGTTGTTGTTTCCATGGGCTTTGCGCATGGAGGTTCTTGCTTCAGCCGGCAGAACCGAGGCGACTCAGAACTGGCACAGACCGGGGGAATCCGACTGTCTAATAAAACAAAGCATTGCTAGGGCCGCTGGTTGGCGCTGACGCAATGTGATTCGTGCCCAGTGCTCTGAATGTCAACGCGAAGAAATATAAAAAAGCGCGGGTAGACGGCGGGAGTAACTATGACTCTATAAGCGGTACGACCTAGCCTGGACCCGCGTCGGGACCTTCCTGTGGAAAGCCACCGCTGTTGTTGTTTCCATGGGCTTCGCGCTTGGAGGTTCTTGCTACAGCCGGCAGAACAGAGTGGACCCAGAACTGGCACAGACCGGGGGAATCTGACTGTCTAATTAAAACAAAGCATTGCTAGGGCCGCTGGTCGGTGCTGACGCAATGTGATTTCTGCCCTGTGCTCTAAATGTCAACGTAAAGAAATATACGGAAAAGCGCGGGTAAACGGCGGGAGTAACTATAGCTCTATAAGTAGTGCAGCGGAGCACGGACCAGCGTCGGAACCTTCCTGTAGGCACAGCTGTACTTAATTTCATGGGCTTCACGCCTGGAGGTTCTTGCTACAGCCGGCAGAACAGAGCGGACTCAGAACTGCCACAGACCGGGAGAATCTGACTGTCTAATTAAAACAAAGCATTGCTAGGGCCGCTGGTCGCGGCTGACGCAATGTGATTTCTGCCCTGTGCTCTAAATGTAAACGTGAAGAAATATAGGAAAGCGCGGGTAAACGGTGGGAGTAACTATGGCTCTATAGGCGGTGCGGCCGAGCCTGGACCAGCGTCGGGACCTTCCTGTGGAAAGCCACCGCTGTTGTTGTTTCCATGGGCTTCGCGCATGGAGGTTCTTGCTTCAGCCAGCATAACTGAAGCGACTCAGAACTGGCACAGACCGGTGGAATCCGACTGTCTAATTAAAACAAAGCATTGCTAGGGCCGCTGGTTCGTGCTGACGCAATGTGATTTGTGACCAGTGCTCTGAATGTCAACGTAAAGAAATATAAAAAAGCGCGGGTAGACGGCTGGAGTAACTATGACTCTGTAAGCGGAGCGACCGAGCACGGATTAGCGTCGGGGCCTTCCTGTGGAAAGCCACCGTTGTTGTTTCCATGGGCTTCGCACATGGAGGTTCTTGCTTCAGACGGCAGAACAGAGGCGACTCAGAACTGGCACAGACCGGGGGAATCCGACTGTCTAATAAAACAAAGCATTGCTAGGGCCGCTGGTTGGCGCTGACGCAATGTGATTCGTGCCCAGTGCTCTGAATGTCAACGCGAAGAAATATAAAAAAGCGCGGGTAGACGGCGGGAGTAACTATGACTCTATAAGCGGTACGACCTAGCCCGGACCCGCGTCGGGACCTTCCTGTGGAAAGCCACCGCTGTTGTTGTTTCCATGGGCTTCGTGCATGGAGGTTCTTGCTACAGCCGGCAGAACAGAGCGGACCCAGAACTGGCACAGACGGGGGAATCCGACTGTCTAATTAAAACAAAGCATTGCTAGGGCCGCTGGTTGGTGCTGACGCAATGTGATTCGTGCCCAGTGCTCTGAATGTCAACGTGAAGAAATATAAAAAAGCGCGGGTATACGGCGGGAGTAACTATGACTCTATAAGCGGTACGACCTAGCCAGGACCAGCGTCGGGACCTTCCTGTGGAAAGCCACCGCTGTTGTTATTTCCATAGGCTTCGCGCATGGAGGTTCTTGCTTCAGCCGGCAGAACAGAGCGGACTCAGAACTGGCCTAGACCGGGGGAATCTGACTGTAATTAAAACAAAGCATTGCTACGGCCTCTGGTCGGGGCTGACGCAATGTGATTTCTGCCCTGTGCTCTAAATGTCAACGTAAAGAAATAAAAAAAAACGCGGGTAAACGGTGGGAGTAACTATGGCTCTATAGGCGGTGCGGCCGAGAGAGAGAGAGAATCAACTTTACTGAGCTCGAAAATTCGATGGTGCGCGCAGGCACCAGACGGGGTGGTTCCCTATTCACGGGACCCATATGTATCCAGCAACTCCTGGCCCCTGGCTGTCAGTGCTAGCTGAGTTGGCAGGGCGGGGCTAGACAACAAGGTCTCCCATCGCTCGGGGGGTTGGGGATTGGGGGTGTTGGGGGGAGAGGGCGGTGGGGGGTTCTTGAGGTCTTTGCACTCGGCTACGATGTGTGCCAGAGTGCCTCTTTCCGTTTTGCAGAAAGGGCAGAGTGTGTCGTGCTGCGCCGGGTACATTCGGTGTAACAGAACGGGATGCGCTAGCGATCCCGCCTGCATGCGCCGCAGGATCGTTTGCTGTTGCCTGATTAACTGTGGGTGCGGTTCGGGAAGTTTGCACCTCGCGTTTCTATACATCTGAGTAACCTCTTTAAAGCTGGTCACGGGATGCGGTAGCTCAGCCGGCTCGTCCTCGGCCCGGATGGACAGTTCTCGGGCGTGGTGGTCGGCGAGGGCGTTGCCTTCCACCTTCGAGTGAGCCGGTACCCACACGAGCTCGATGGCTCGTCCCGGAGGCTTGTGCTTGGAGAGAATGGCTCGCGCCGCGGTAGAGATCACTCCTCTTCGGAAGCTTCCGTAGGCTGACTTTGAATCTGTGACCACGGTGTCCACGCTCGGTTGCACGAGTGCGAGTGCCACGGCTGCTTCTTCCGCAACGGCTGGGTCTGTCGTCCTCAGCGACGCGCTGACGATCAGCTTGTCGATGGACGTGGCTACCGCCGTTGCTCGGTCGTCGTGTTTTCTGAGCGAGGCGTCCGCGTAGAGTACCCTAGGGTACTCCTCCAGCTGTCGAGCCAGGGCCTTGGCTCGGTGCGGCCGAGCCTGGACCAGCGTCGGGACCTTCCTGTGGAAAGCCACCGCTGTTGTTGTTTCCATGGGCTTCGCGCATGGAGGTTCTTGCTTCAGCCGGCAGAACAGAGGCGACTCAGAACTGGCACAGACCGGGGGAATCCGACTGTCTAATAAAACAAAGCATTGCTAGGGCCACTATTTGGCGCTGACGCAATGTGATTCGTGCCCAGTGCTCTGAATGTCAACGCGAAGAAATATAAAAAAGCGCGGGTAGACGGCGGGAGTAACTATGACTCTATAAGCGGCACGACCTAGCCCGGACCCGCGTCGGGACCTTCCTGTGGAAAGCCACCGCTGTTGTTGTTTCCATGGGCTTCGCGCATGGAGGTTCTTGCTACAGCCGGCAGAACAGAGCGGACACAGAACTGGCACAGACCGGGGGAATCTGACTGTCTAATTAAAACAAAGCATTGCTAGGGCCGCTGGTCGGTGCTGACGCAATGTGATTTCTGCCCTGTGCTCTAAATGTCAACGTGAAGAAATATAGGAAAGTGCGGGTAAACGGTGGGAGTAACTATGGCTCTATAGGCGGTGCGGCCGAGCCTGGACCAGCGTCGGGACCTTCCTGTGGAAAGCCACCGCTGTTGTTGTTTCCATGGGCTTCGCGCATGGAGGTTCTTGCTTCAGCCAGCATAACTGAAGCCACTCAGAACTGGCACAGACCGGTGGAATCCGACTGTCTAATTAAAACAAAGCATTGCTAGGGCCGCTGGTTCGTGCTGACGCAATGTGATTTGTGACCAGTGCTCTGAATGTCAACGTGAAGAAATATAAAAAAGCGCGGGTAGACGGCTGGAGTAACTATGACTCTGTAAGCGGAGCGACCGAGCCTGGATTAGCGTCGGGGCCTTCCTGTGGAAAGCCACCGTTGTTGTTGTTTCCATGGGCTTCGCACATGGAGGTTCTTGCTTCAGCCGGCAGAACAGAGGCGACTCAGAACTGGCACAGACCGGGGGAATCCGACTGTCTAATAAAACAAAGCATTGCTAGGGCCGCTGGTTGGCGCTGACGCAATGTGATTCGTGCCCAGTGCTCTGAATGTCAACGCGAAGAAATATAAAAAAGCGCGGGTAGACGGCGGGAGTAACTATGACTCTATAAGCGGTACGACCTAGCCCGGACCCGCGTCGGGACCTTCCTGTGGAAAGCCACCGCTGTTGTTGTTTCCATGGGCTTCGCGCATGGAGGTTCTTGCTACAGCCGGCAGAACAGAGCGGACCCAGAACTGGCACAGACCGGGGGAATCTGACTGTCTAATTAAAACAAAGCATTGCTAGGGCCGCTGGTCGGTGCTGACGCAATGTGATTTCTGCCCTGTGCTCTAAATGTCAACGTAAAGAAATATACGGAAAAGCGCGGGTAAATGGCGAGAGTAACTATAGCTCTATAAGTAGTGCAGCGGAGCCCGGACCAGCGTCGGAACCTTGCTGTAGGCACAGCTGTACTTAATTCCATGGGCTTCACGCCTGGAGGTTCTTGCTACAGCCGGCAGAACAGAGCGGACTCAGAACTGCCACAGACCGGGAGAATCTGACTGTCTAATTAAAACAAAGCATTGCTAGGGCCGCTGGTCGCGGCTGACGCAATGTGATTTCTGCCCTGTGCTCTAAATGTCAACGTGAAGAAATATAAGAAAGCGCGGGTAAACGGCGGGAGTAACTATAGCTCTATGGGCGGTGCGGCCGAGCCTGGACCAGCGTCGGGACCTTCCTGTGGAAAGCCACCGTTGTTGTTTCCATGGGCTTCGCACATGGAGGTTCTTGCTTCAGCCGGCAGAACAGAGGCGACTCAGAACTGGCACAGACTGGGGGAATCCGACTGTCTAATTAACACAAAGCATTGCTAGGGCCGCTGGTTGGTGCTGACGCAATGTGATTCGTGCCCAGTGCTCTGAATGTCAACGGGAAGAAAAATAAAAAAGCAAGGGTAGACGGCTGGAGTAACTATGACTCTGTAAGGGGAGCGACCGAGCCCGTTCCAGCGTCGGGACCTTCCTGTGGAAAGCCACCGCTGTTGTTGTTTCCATGGGCTTCGCACATGGAGGTTCTTACTTCAGCCGGCAGAAGAGAGGCGACTCAGAACTGGCACAGACCCTGTGCTCTGAATGTCAACGTGAAGAAATATAAAAAAGCGTGGGTAGACGGCAAGAGTAACTAAGACTCTATAAGCGGAGCGGCCGAGCAGGGACCAGCGTCGGGACCTTCCTGTGGAAAGCCACAGCTGTGCTAGTTTCCATGGGCTTCGCGCCTGGAGGTTCTTGCTTCAGCCGGCAGAATGGAGCCGACTCAGAACTGGCACCGACCGGGGGAATCCGACTGTCGAATCAAAACAAAGCATTGCTAGGGCCGCTCGTCGGTGCTGACGCATTGTGAATTGTGCCCAGTGCTCTAAATGTCAACGGGAAGAAATATAAAAAAGCAAGGGTAGATGGCTGGAGTAACTATGACTCTGTAAGGGGAGCGACCGAGCCCGTTCCAGCGTCGGGACCTTCCTGTGGAAAGCCACCGCTGTTGTTGTTTCCATGGGCTTCGCACATGGAGGTTCTTGCTTCAGCCGGCAGAACAGAGCGGACTCAGAACTGGCCCAGACCGGGGGAATCTTCTTTATTTAAAACAAAGCATTGCTGGGGCCTCTGGTCGGGGCTGACGCAATGTGATTTCTGCCCTGTGCTCTAAATGTCAACGTAAAAAAAAATAAAAAAGCGCGGGTGAACGGTGGGAGTAACTATGGCTCTATAAGCGGTGCGGCCGAACCCGGACCGAGTAAGGACCTTCCTCTGGAAAGCCACCGCTGTTGTTTCCATGGGCTTCCCGTCTGGAGGTTCTTGCCTCAGCCGGCAGAACAGAGCCGACTCAGAACTGGCACAGACCGTTGGAACCCGACTGTCTACTTAAAACAAAGCATTGCTAGGGCCGCTGGTCGGTGCTGACGCAATGTGATTTCTGCCCTGTGCTCTAAATGTCAACGTGAAGAAATATAAAAAAGCTCGGGTAGACGGCGAGAGTAACTATGACTCTATAAGCAGTGCGACCGAGCCAGGACCAGCGTCGGGACCTTCCTGTGGAAAGCCACAGCTGTGGTTGTTTCCAAGGGCTTCGCGCCAGGAAATTCTTGCTTCAGCCGGCAGAAAAGAGCCGACTCAGAACTGGCACAGACCGAGGGAATCCGACTGTTTAAATAAAACAAAGCATTGCGAGCGTTGCTAGTCGGTGCTGACGCATTGTGATTTCTGCCCTGTGGTCTGAATGTCAACGTGAAGAAATATAAAGAAGCGTGGGTAGACGGCGGGAGTAACTAAGACTCTATAAGCGGAGCGGCCGAGCAGGGACCAGCATTGGGACCTTCCTGTGGAAAGCCACAGCTGTGCTAGTTTCCATGGGCTTCACGCCAGGAGGTTCTTACTTCAGCCGGCAGAACAGAGCCGACTCAGAACTGGCACAGACCGGGGGAAGCCGACTGTCTAATTAAAACAAAGCATTGCTAGGGCCGCTGGTCGGTGCTGACGCAATGTGATTTCTGCCCTGTGCTCTAAATGTCAACGTAAAGAAATATATGGAAAAGCGCGGGTAAACCGCGGGAGTAACTAAAGCTCTATAAGCGGTGCAGCGGAGCCCGGACCAGCGTCGGAACCTTCCTGTGGAAAGCCACAGCTGTGCTTATTTCCATGGGCTTCGTGCCTGGAGGTTCTTGCCTCAGCCGGCAGAACAGAGCCGACTCAGAACTGGCACAGACCAGGGGAACCCAACTGACTACTTAAAACAAAGCATTGCTAGGGCCGCTGGTCGGTGCTGACGCAATGTGATTTGTGCCCAGTGCTCTGAATGTCAACGTGAAGAAATATAAAAAAGCGCGGGTAGACGGCTGGAGTAACTATAACTCTATAAGCGGTACGACCTAGCCCGGACCCGCGTCGGCACCTTCCTGTGGAAAGCCACCGCTGTTGTTGTTTCCATGGGCTTCGCGCATGGAGGTTCTTTCTTCAGCCGGCAGAACAGAGGCGACTCTGGACTGGCACAGACCGGGGGAATCCGACTGTCTAATTAAAACAAAGCATTGCTAGGGCCACTGGTCGGTGCTGACGCAATGTGATTTGTGCCCAGTGCTCTGAATGTCAACGTAAAGAAATATAAAAAATTGTGGGTAAACGGCGGGAGTAACTAAGACTCTATAAGCGGAGCGGCCGAGCAGGGACCAGCGTCGGGACCTTCCTGTGGAAAGCCACAGATGTGCTAGTTTCCATGGGCTTCGCGCGTGGAGGTTCTTGCTTCAGCCGGCATAAAAGAAGCGACTCAGAACTGGCACAGACCGGGGGAATCCGACTGTCTAATTAAAACAGAGCATTGCTAGGGCCGCTGGTCGGTGCTGACGCAATGTGATTTGTGCACAGTGCTCTGAATGTCACCGTGAAGAAATATAAAAGGAGCGGGTAGACGGCGGGAGTAACTATGACTCTATAAGCGGTGCGACCGATCTCGGACCAGCGTCGGGACCTTCCTGTGGAAAGCCACCGCTGTTGTTGTTTCCATGGGCTTCGCGCATGGAGGTTCTTTCTTCAGCCGGCAGAACAGAGGCGACTCTGGACTGGCACAGACCGGGGGAATCCGACTGTCTAATTAAAACAAAGCATTGCTAGGGCCACTGGTCGGTGCTGACGCAATGTGATTTGTGCCCAGTGCTCTGAATGTCAACGTAAAGAAATATAAAAAATCGTGGGTAAACGGCGGGAGTAACTAAGACTCTATAAGCGGAGCGGCCGAGCAGGGACCAGCGTCGGGACCTTCCCGTGGAAAGCCACAGATGTGCTAGTTTCCATGGGCTTCACGCCAGGAGGTTCTTACTTCAGCCGGCAGAACAGAGCCGACTCAGAACTGGCACAGACCGGGGGAATCCGACTGTCTAATTAAAACAAAGCATTGCTAGGGCCGGTGGTCGGTGCTTACGCAATGTGATTTCTGCCCTGTGCTCTAAATGTCAACGTAAAAAAATATTTCGAAAAGCGCGGGTAAACGGTGGGAGTAACTATAGCTCATTAGGCTGTGCAGCGGAGCCCGAGCCAGCGTAGGAACCTTCCTGTGGAAAGCCACAGCTCTACTTATTTCCATGGGCTTCGCGCCTGGAGGTTCTTGCTTCAGCCGGGATAAAATATCGACTCAGAACTGGCACAGACTGGGGGAATCCGACTGTCTAATTAAAACAAAGCATTGCTAGGGCCGCTGGTCGGTGCTGACGCAAGGTGATTTGTGCACAGTGCTCTGCATGTCAACGTGAAGAAATATAAAAAAGCGAGGGTAGACGGCGGGAGTAACTATGACTCTTTAAGCGATACGACCTAGCCCAGGCCAGCGTCGGAACCTTCCTGTGGAAAGCCACAGCTGTGCTTGTTTCCATGGGCTTCTAGCCAGGAGGTTCTTGCTTCAGCCGGCAGAAAAGAGCTGACTCAGAACTGGCACAGACCGGGGAATCTGACTGTCTAATAAAACAAAGCATTGCGAGCGCCGCTGGTCGGTGCTGACGCAATCTGATTTCTGCCCTGTGCTCTGAATGTCAAGGTGAAGAAATATAAAAAAGCGCGGGTAGACGGCGGGAGTAACTATGACTCTATAAGCGGTGCGACCAAGCCTGGACCAGCTTCGGGACCTTCTTGTGGAGAGCCACTGCTGTTGTTGTTTCCATGGGTTTCGCGCATCGAGGTTCTTGCTTCAGCCGGCAGAACAGAGGCGACTCAGAACTGGCACAGACCGGGGGAATCCGACTGTCTAATTAAAACAAAGCATTGCTAGGGCCACTGGTCGGTGCTGACGCAAGGTGATTTGTGCCCCGTGCTCTGAATGTCAACGAGAAGAAAAATAAAAAGCGCGGGTAGACGGCGGGAGTAACTATGACTCTATAAGCGATGCGACCTAGCCCGGACAGGCGTCGGGACCTTCCTGTGGAAAGCCACAGCTGTGCTAGTTTCCATGGGCTTCACGCCAGGAGGTTCTTACTTCAGCCGGCAGAACAGAGCCGACTCAGAACTGGCACAGAGCGGGGGAATCCGACTGTCTAATTAAAACAAAGCATTCCTAGGGCCGCTGGTCGGTGCTGACGCAAAGGGATTTCTGCCCTGTGCTCTAAATGTCAACGTAAAGAAATATATGGAAAAGCGTGGGTAAACCGCGTGAGTAACTATAGCTCTATAAGCGGTGAAGCGGAGCCCGGACCAGCGTCGGAACCTTCCTGTAGGCACAGCAGTACTTATTTCCATGGGCTTCGCGCCTGGAGGTTCTTGCTACAGCCGGCAGAACAGAGCGGACTCAGAACTGCCACAGACCGGGAGAATCTGACTGTCTAATTAAAACAAAGCATTGCTAGGGCCGCTGGTCGCGGCTGACGCAATGTGATTTCTGCCCTGTGCTCTAAATGTCAACGTAAAGGAATATAAAGAAGCGCGGATAAACGGAGGGAGTAACTATGGCTCTATAAGCGGTGCGGCCGAACCCGGACCAGAGTCGGGACCTTCCTGTGGAAAGCCACCGCTGTTGTTTCCATGGGATTCCCGCCTGGAGGTTCTTGCCTCAGCCGGCAGAACAGAGCCGACTCAGAACTGGCACAGACCGGGGGAATCTGACTGTATAATTAAAACAAAGCATTGCTAGGGCCGCTGGTCGGTGCTGACGCAATGTGATTTCTGCCCTGTGCTCTAAATGTCAATGTAAAGAAATATTTAGAGAAGCGCGGGTAAACGGCGGGAGCAACTATAACTCTATAAGCGGTGCAGCGGAGCCTGGGCCAGCGTCGGAACCTTCCTGTGGAAAGCCACAGCTCTACTTATTTTCATGGGCTTCGCGCTTGGAGGTTCTTGCTTCAGCCGGCATAAAAGAAGCGACTCAGAACTGGCACAGACCGGGGGAATCCGACGGTCTAATTAAAACAGAGCATTGCTAGGGCCGCTGGTCGGTGCTGACGCAATGTGATTTGTGCACAGTGCTCTGAATGTCACCGTGAAGAAATATAAAAGGAGCGGGTAGACGGCGGGAGTAACTATGACTCTATAAGCGGTGCGACCGATCTCGGACCAGCGTCGGGACCTTCCTGTGGAAAGCCACCGCTGTTGTTGTTTCCATGGGCTTCGCGCATGGAGGTTCTTTCTTCAGCCGGCAGAACAGAGGCGACTCTGGACTGGCACAGACCGGGGGAATCCGACTGTGTAATTAAAACAAAGCATTGCTAGGGCCACTGGTCGGTGCTGACGCAATGTGATTTGTGCCCAGTGCTCTGAATGTCAACGTAAAGAAATATAAAAAATTGTGGGTAAACGGCGGGAGTAACTAAGACTCTATAAGCGGAGCGGCCGAGCAGGGACCAGCGTCGGGACCTTCCTGTGGAAAGCCACAGATGTGCTAGTTTCCATGGGCTTCACGCCAGGAGGTTCTTACTTCAGCCGGCAGAACAGAGCCGACTCAGAACTGGCACAGACCGGGGGAATCCGACTGTCTAATTAAAACAAAGCATTGCTAGGGCCAATGGTCGGTGCTTACGCAATGTGATTTCTGCCCTGTGCTCTAAATGTCAACGTAAAAAAATATTTCGAAAAGCGCGGGTAAACGGTGGGAGTAACTATAGCTCATTAGGCTGTGCAGCGGAGCCCGGGCCAGCGTAGGAACCTTCCTGTGGAAAGCCACAGCTCTACTTATTTCCATGGGCTTCGCGCCTGGAGGTTCTTGCTTCAGCCGGGATAAAATATCGACTCAGAACTGGGACAGACTGGGGGAATCCGACTGTCTAATTAAAACAAAGCATTGCTAGGGCCGCTGGTCGGTGCTGATGCAATGTGATTTGTGCACAGTGCTCTGAATGTCAACGTGAAGAAATATAAAAAAGCGCGGGTAGACGGCGGGAGTAACTATGACTCTTTAAGCGATACGACCTAGCCCGGGCCAGCGTCGGAACCTTCCTGTGGAAAGCCACAGCTGTGCTTGTTTCCATGGGCTTCTAGCCAGGAGGTTCTTGCTTCAGCCGGCAGAAAAGAGCTGACTCAGAACTGGCACAGACCGGGGAATCTGACTGTCTAATAAAACAAAGCATTGCGAGCGCCGCTGGTCGGTGCTGACGCAATGTGATTTCTGCCCTGTGCTCTGAATGTCAAGGTGAAGAAATATAAAAAAGCGCGGGTAGACGGCGGGAGTAACTATGACTCTATAAGCGGTGCGACCAAGCCTGGACCAGCTTCGGGACCTTCTTGTGGAGAGCCACCGCTGTTGTTGTTTCCATGGGCTTCGCGCATCGAGGTTCTTGCTTCAGCCGGCAAAACAGAGGCGACTCAGAACTGGCACAGACCGGGGGAATCCGACTGTCTAATTAAAACAAAGCATTGCTAGGGCCACTGGTCGGTACTGACGCAAGGTGATTTGTGCCCCGTGCTCTGAATGTCAACGAGAAGAAAAATAAAAAGCGCGGGTAGACGGCGGGAGTAACTATGACTCTATAAGCGATGCGACCTAGCCCGGACAGGCGTCGGGACCTTCCTGTGGAAAGCCACAGCTGTGCTAGTTTCCATGGGCTTCACGCCAGGAGGTTCTTACTTCAGCCGGCAGAACAGAGCCGACTCAGAACTGGCACAGAGCGGGGGAATCCGACTGTCTAATTAAAACAAAGCATTCCTAGGGCCGCTGGTCGGTGCTGACGCAATGGGATTTCTGCCCTGTGCTCTAAATGTCAACGTAAAGAAATATATGGAAAAGCGTGGGTAAACCGCTTGAGTAACTATAGCTCTATAAGCGGTGAAGCGGAGCCCGGACCAGCGTCGGAACCTTCCTGTAGGCACAGCAGTACTTATTTCCATGGGCTTCGCGCCTGGAGGTCCTTGCTACAGCCGGCAGAACAGAGCGGACTCAGAACTGCCACAGACCGGGAGAATCTGACTGTCTAATTAAAACAAAGCATTGCTAGGGCCGCTGGTCGCGGCTGACGCAATGTGATTTCTGCCCTGTGCTCTAAATGTCAATGTAAAGGAATATAAAGAAGCGCGGGTAAACGGAAGGATTAACTATGGCTCTATAAGCGGTGCGGCCGAACCCGGACCAGAGTCGGGACCTTCCTGTGGAAAGCCACCGCTGTTGTTTCCATGGGATTCCCGCCTGGAGGTTCTTGCCTCAGCCGGCAGAACAGAGCCGACTCAGAACTGGCACAGACCGGGGGAATCTGACTGTATAATTAAAACAAAGCATTGCTAGGGCCGCTGGTTCGTGCTGACGCAATGTGATTTGTGCCCAGTGCTCTGAATGTCAACGTGAAGAAATATAAAAAAGCGCGGTTAGACGGCTGGAGTAACTATGACTCTGTAAGCGGAGCGACCGAGCCCAGACCAGCGTCGGGACCTTCCTGTGGAAAGCCACCGCTGTTGTTGTTTCCATGGGCTTCGCACATGGAGGTTCTTGCTTCAGCCGGCAGAACAGAGGCGACTCAGAACTGGCACAGACTGGGGGAATCCGACTGTCTAATTAAAACAAAGCATTGCTAGGGCCGCTGGTTGGTGCTGACGCAATGTGATTCGTGCCCAGTGCTCTGAATGTCAACGCGTAGAAATATAAAAAAGCGCGGGTAGACGGCGGAAGTAACTATGACTCTATACGCGGTACGACCTAGCTCGGACCCGCGTCGGGACCTTCCTGTGGAAAGCCACTGCTGTTGTTGTTTCCATGGGCTTCGCGCATGGAGGTTCTTGCTAGAGCCGGCAGAACAGAGCGGACCCAGAACTGGCACAGACCGGGGGAATCTGACTGTCTAATTAAAACAAAGCATTGCTAGGGCCGCTGGTTGGTGCTGACGCAATGTGATTCGTGCCCAGTGCTCTGAATGTCAACGTGAAGAAATATAAAAAAGCGCGGGTATACGGCGGGAGTAACTATGGCTCTATAAGCGGTGCGGCCGAACCCGGACCGAGTCAGGACCTTCCTGTGGAAAGCCACCGCTGTTGTTTCCATGGGCTTCCCGGCAGGAGGTTCTTGCCTCAGCCGGCAGAACCGAGCCCACTCAGAACTGGCACAGACCGTTGGAACCCGACTGTCTACTTAAAACAAAGCATTGCTAGGGCCGCTGGTCGGTGCTGACGGAATGTGATTTCTGCCCTGTGCTCTAAATGTCAACGTGAAGAAATATAAAAAAGCTCGGGTAGACGGCGAGAGTAACTATGACTCTATAAGCGGTGCGGCCTAGCCCGGACTAGCGTCGGGACCTTCCTGTGGATAGCCACAGCTGTGCTTGTTTCCATGGGCTTCGCGCCTGGAGGTTCTTGCTTCGGCTGGCTTAAAAGAGCCGACTCAGAACTGGCACAGACCGGGGGAGTCCGACTGTCTAATTAAAACAGAGCATTGCGAGCGCCGCTGGTCGGTGCTAACGCAATGTGATTTCTGCTCTGTGCTCTGAATGTCAACGTGAAGAAATATAAAGAAGCGTGGGTAGACGGCAGGAGTAACTAAGACTATAAGCGGAGCGGCCGAGCAGGGACCAGCGTCGGGACCTTCCTGTGGAAAGCCACCGCTGTTGTTTCCATGGGCTTCCCATCTGGAGGTTCTTGCCTCAGCCGGCAGAACAGAGCCGACTCAGAACTGGCACAGACCGTTGGAACCCGACTGTCTACTTAAAACAAAGCATTGCTAGGGCCGCTGGTCGGTGCTGACGCAATGTGATTTCTGCCCTGTGCTCTAAATGTCAACGTGAAGAAATATAAAAAAGCTCAGGTAGACGGCGAGAGTAACTATGGCTCTATAAGCTGTGCAAGCGAAGCCGGACCAGATTCGGGACCTTCCTGTGGAAAGCCACCGCTGTTGTTTCCATGGGATTCCCGCCTGGAGGTTCTTGCCTCAGCCGGAAGAACAGAGCCGACTCAGAACTGGCACAGACTGGGGGAATCCGACTGTCTAATTAAAACAAAGCATTGCTAGGGCCGCTGGTTGGTGCTGACGCAATGTGATTCGTGCCCAGTGCTCTGAATGTCAACGCGTAGAAATATAAAAAAGCGCGGGTAGACGGCGGAAGTAACTATGACTCTATACGCGGTACGACCTAGCTCGGACCCGCGTCGGGACCTTCCTGTGGAAAGCCACTGCTGTTGTTGTTTCCATGGGCTTCGCGCATGGAGGTTCTTGCTAGAGCCGGCAGAACAGAGCGGACCCAGAACTGGCACAGACCGGGGGAATCTGACTGTCTAATTAAAACAAAGCATTGCTAGGGCCGCTGGTTGGTGCTGACGCAATGTGATTCGTGCCCAGTGCTCTGAATGTCAACGTGAAGAAATATAAAAAAGCGCGGGTATACGGCGGGAGTAACTATGGCTCTATAAGCGGTGCGGCCGAACCCGGACCGAGTCAGGACCTTCCTGTGGAAAGCCACCGCTGTTGTTTCCATGGGCTTCCCGGCAGGAGGTTCTTGCCTCAGCCGGCAGAACCGAGCCCACTCAGAACTGGCACAGACCGTTGGAACCCGACTGTCTACTTAAAACAAAGCATTGCTAGGGCCGCTGGTCGGTGCTGACGGAATGTGATTTCTGCCCTGTGCTCTAAATGTCAACGTGAAGAAATATAAAAAAGCTCGGGTAGACGGCGAGAGTAACTATGACTCTATAAGCGGTGCGGCCTAGCCCGGACTAGCGTCGGGACCTTCCTGTGGATAGCCACAGCTGTGCTTGTTTCCATGGGCTTCGCGCCTGGAGGTTCTTGCTTCGGCTGGCTTAAAAGAGCCGACTCAGAACTGGCACAGACCGGGGGAGTCCGACTGTCTAATTAAAACAGAGCATTGCGAGCGCCGCTGGAGGTGCTAACGCAATGTGATTTCTGCTCTGTGCTCTGAATGTCAACGTGAAGAAATATAAAGAAGCGTGGGTAGACGGCAGGAGTAACTAAGACTATAAGCGGAGCGGCCGAGCAGGGACCAGCGTCGGGACCTTCCTGTGGAAAGCCACCGCTGTTGTTTCCATGGG
This sequence comes from Haemaphysalis longicornis, assembly GCF_048455015.1. Classification (NCBI taxonomy): domain Eukaryota; kingdom Metazoa; phylum Arthropoda; class Arachnida; order Ixodida; family Ixodidae; genus Haemaphysalis; species Haemaphysalis longicornis. Next base: position 203,906,791 of record NW_027526407.1, on the reverse strand, counting down.
CTTCCCATCTGGAGGTTCTTGCCTCAGCCGGCAGAACAGAGCCGACTCAGAACTGGCACAGACCGTTGGAACCCGACTGTCTACTTAAAACAAAGCATTGCTAGGGCCGCTGGTCGGTGCTGACGCAATGTGATTTCTGCCCTGTGCTCTAAATGTCAACGTGAAGAAATATAAAAAAGCTCAGGTAGACGGCGAGAGTAACTATGGCTCTATAAGCTGTGCGGGCGAACCCGGACCAGATTCGGGACCTTCCTGTGGAAAGCCACCGCTGTTGTTTCCATGGGATTCCCGCCTGGAGGTTCTTGCCTCAGCCGGAAGAACAGAGCCGACTCAGAACTGGCACAGACCGGGGGAATCTGACTGTATAATTAAAACAAAGCATTGCTAGGGCCGCTGGTTGGTGCTGACGCAATGTGATTTCTGCCCTGTGCTCTAAATGTCAATGTAAAGAAATATTTAAAAAGCGCGGGTAAACGGCGGGAGTAACTATAGCTCTATAAGCGGTGCAGCGGAGCCTGGGCCAGCGTCGGAACCTTCCTGTGGAAAGCCACAGCTCTACTTATTTCCATGGGCTTCGTGCTTGGAGGTTCTTGCTTCAGCCGGCATAAAAGAAGCGACTGAGAACTGGCACAGACCGGGGGAATCCGACTGTCTAATTAAAACAAAGCATTGCAAGGGCCGCTGGTCGGTGCTGACGCAATGTGATTTGTACACAGTGCTCTGAATGTCACCGTAAAGAAATAATTTGAAAAGCGCGGGTAAACGGCGGGAGTAACTATAGCTCATTAGGCTGTCCAGCGGAGCCCGGGCCAGCGTAGGAACCTTCCTGTGGAAAGCCACAGCTCTACTTATTTCCATGGGCTTCGCGCTTGGAGGTTCTTGCTTCAGCCGGCATAAAAGAAGCGACTCAGAACTGGCACAGACCGGGGGAATCCGACTGTCTAATTAAAACAAACATTGCTAGGGCTGCTGGTCGGTGCTGACGCAATGTGATTTGTGCACAGTGCTCTGAATGTCAACGTGAAGAAATATAAAAAAGCGCGGGTAGACGGCGGGAGTAACTATGACTGTATAAGCGATACGACCTAGCCTGAGCCAGCGTCGGAACCTTCCTGTGGAAAGCCACAGCTGTGCTTGTTTCCATGGGCTTCTAGCCAGGAGGTTCTTGCTTCAGCCGGCAGAAAAGAGCTGACTCAGAACTGGCACAGACCGGGGAATCTGACTGTCTAATAAAACAAAGCATTGCGAGCGCCGCTGGTCGGTGCTGACGCAATGTGATTTCTGACCTGTGCTCTAAATGTCAACGTAAAGAAATATAAAAAAGCGCGGGTAAACGGTGGGAGTAACTATGGCTCTAGAAGCGGTGCGGCCGAACTCGGACCGAGTCAGGACCTTCCTGTGGAAAGCCACCGCTGTTGTTTCCATGGGCTTCCCGCCTGGAGGTTCTTGCCTCAGCCGGCAGAACAGAGCCCACTCAGAACTGGCACAGACCGTTGGAACCCGACTGTCTACTTAAAACAAAGCATTGCTACGGCCGCTGGTAGGTGCTGACGCAATGTGATTTCTGCCCTGTGCTCTGAATGTCAAGGTGAAGAAATATAAAAAAGCGCGGGTAGACGGCGGGAGTAACTATGACTCTATAAGCGGTGCGACCTAGCCCGGACAGGCGTCGGGACCTTCCTGTGGAAAGCCACCGCTGTTGTTGTTTTCATGGGCTTCGCGCATGGAGGTTCTTGCTTCAGTCGGCAGAACAGAGCCGACTCAGAACTGGCATAGACCGGGGGAATCCGACTGTTTAAATAAAACAAAGCATTGCGAGCGTCGCTAGTCTGTGCTGACGCATTCTGATTTCTGCCCTGTGCTCTGAATGTCAACGTGAAGAAATATAAAGAAGCGTGGGTAGACGGCGGGAGTAACTAAGACTCTATAAGCGGAGCGGCCGAGCAGGGACCAGCTTTGGGACCTTCCTGTGGAAAGCCACAGCTGTGCTAGTTTCCATGGGCTTCACGCCAGGAGGTTCATACTTCAGCCGGCAGAACAGAGCCGACTCAGAACTGGCACAGACCGGGGGAATCCGACTGTCTAATTAAAACAAAGCATTGCTAGGGCCGCTGGTCGGTGCTGACGCAATGGGATTTCTGCCCTGTGCTCTAAATGTCAACGTAAAGAAATATATGGAAAAGCGTGGGTAAACCGCGTGAGTAACTATAGCTCTTTAAGCGGTGCAGCGGAGCCCGGACCAGCGTCGGAACCTTCCTGTGGAAATCCACAGCTGTGCTTATTTCCATGGGCTTCGCGCCTGGAGGTTCTTGCCTCAGCCGGCAGAACAGAGCCGACTCAGAACTGGCATAGACCAGGCGAACCCGACTGTCTAATTAAAACAAAGCATTGCTAGGGCCGCTGGTCGGTGCTGACGCAATGTGATTTGTGCCCAGTGCTCTGAATGTCAACGTGAAGAAATATAAAAAAGCGCGGGTAGACGGCTGGAGTAACTATGACTCTATAAGCGGTACGACCTAGCCCGGACCCGCGTCGGGACCTTCCTGTGGAAAGTCACCGCTGTTGTTGTTTCCATGGGCTTCGCGCATGGAGGTTCTTGCTACAGCCGGCAGAACAGAGCGGACCCAGAACTGGCACAGACCGGGGGAATCTGACTGTTTAATTAAAACAAAGCATTGCTAGGGCCGCTGGTCGGTGCTGACGCAATGTGATTTCTGCCCTGTGCTCTAAATGTCAACTTAAAGAAATATACGGAAAAGCGCGGGTAAACGGCGGGAGTAACTATAGCATTATAAGTAGTGCTGCGGAGCCCGGACCAGCGTCGGAACCTTCCTGTAGGCACAGCTGTACTTATTTCCATGGGCTTCGCGCCTGGAGGTTCTTGCTACAGCCGGCAGAACAGAGCGGACTCAGAACTGCCACAGACCGGGAGAATCTGACTGTCTAATTAAAACAAAGCATTGCTAGGGCCGCTGGTCGCGGCTGACGCAATGTGATTTGTGCCCAGTGCTCTGAATGTCAAGGTGAAGAAATATAAAAAAGAGCGGGTAGACGGCGGGAGTAACTATGACTCTATAAGCGTGCGGCCGAACCCGGACCGAGTCAGGACCTTCCTGTGGAAAGCCACCGCTGTTGTTTCAATGCGCTTCCCGCCTGGAGGTTCTTGCCTCAGCCGGCAGAACAGAGCCGACTCAGAACTGGCACAGACCGTTGGAACCCGACTGTCTACTTAAAACAAAGCATTGCTAGGGCCGCTGGTTGGCGCTGACGCAATGTGATTCGTGCCCAGTGCTCTGAATGTCAACGCGAAGAAATATAAAAAAGCGCGGGTAGAGGCGGGAGAAACTATAACTCTATAAGCGGTACGACCTAGCCCGGACGCGCGTCGGGACCTTCCTGTGGAAAGCCACTGCTGTTGTTGTATCCATGGGCTTCGTGTATGGAGGTTCTTGCTTCAGCCGGCATAACAGAAGCGACTCAGAACTGGCACAGACCGGGGGAATCCGACTGTCTAATTAAAACAAAGCATTGCTAGGGCCACTGGTCGGTGCTGACGCAAGGTGATTTGTGCCCCGTGCTCTGAATGTCAACGAGAAGAAAAATAAAAAGCGCGGGTAGACGGCGGGAGTAACTATGACTCTATAAGCGATGCGACCTAGCCCGGACAGGCGTCGGGACCTTCCTGTGGAAAGCCACAGCTGTGCTAGTTTCCATGGGCTTCACGCCAGGAGGTTCTTACTTCAGCCGGCAGAACAGAGCCGACTCAGAACTGGCACAGAGCGGGGGAATCCGACTGTCTAATTAAAACAAAGCATTCCTAGGGCCGCTGGTCGGTGCTGACGCAATGGGATTTCTGCCCTGTGCTCTAAATGTCAACGTAAAGAAATATATGGAAAAGCGTGGGTAAACCGCGTGAGTAACTATAGCTCTATAAGCGGTGAAGCGGAGCCCGGACCAGCGTCGGAACCTTCCTGTAGGCACAGCAGTACTTATTTCCATGGGCTTCGCGCCTGGAGGTTCTTGCTACAGCCGGCAGAACAGAGCGGACTCAGAACTGCCACAGACCGGGAGAATCTGACTGTCTAATTAAAACAAAGCATTGCTAGGGCCGCTGGTCGCGGCTGACGCAATGTGATTTCTGCCCTGTGCTCTAAATGTCAACGTAAAGGAATATAAAGAAGCGCGGGTAAACGGAGGGAGTAACTATGGCTCTATAAGCGGTGCGGCCGAACCCGGACCAGAGTCGGGACCTTCCTGTGGAAAGCCACCGCTGTTGTTTCCATGGGATTCCCGCCTGGAGGTTCTTGCCTCAGCCGGCAGAACAGAGCCGACTCAGAACTGGCACAGACCGGGGGAATCTGACTGTATAATTAAAACAAAGCATTGCTAGGGCCGCTGGTCGGTGCTGACGCAATGTGATTTCTGCCCTGTGCTCTAAATGTCAATGTAAAGAAATATTTAGAGAAGCGCGGGTAAACGGCGGGAGCAACTATAACTCTATAAGCGGTGCAGCGGAGCCTGGGCCAGCGTCGGAACCTTCCTGTGGAAAGCCACAGCTCTACTTATTTTCATGGGCTTCGCGCTTGGAGGTTCTTGCTTCAGCCGGCATAAAAGAAGCGACTCAGAACTGGCACAGACCGGGGGAATCCGACTGTCTAATTAAAACAGAGCATTGCTAGGGCCGCTGGTCGGTGCTGACGCAATGTGATTTGTGCACAGTGCTCTGAATGTCACCGTGAAGAAATATAAAAGGAGCGGGTAGACGGCAGGAGTAACTATGACTCTATAAGCGGTGCGACCGATCTCGGACCAGCGTCGGGACCTTCCTGTGGAAAGCCACCGCTGTTGTTGTTTCCATGGGCTTCGCGCATGGAGGTTCTTTCTTCAGCCGGCAGAACAGAGGCGACTCTGGACTGGCACAGACCGGGGGAATCCGACTGTCTAATTAAAACAAAGCATTGCTAGGGCCACTGGTCGGTGCTGACGCAATGTGATTTGTGCCCAGTGCTCTGAATGTCAACGTAAAGAAATATAAAAAATTGTGGGTAAACAGCGGGAGTAACTAAGACTCTATAAGCGGAGCGGCCGAGCAGGGACCAGCGTCGGGACCTTCCTGTGGAAAGCCACAGATGTGCTAGTTTCCATGGGCTTCACGCCAGGAGGTTCTTACTTCAGCCGGCAGAACAGAGCCGACTCAGAACTGGCACAGACCGGGGGAATCCGACTGTCTAATTAAAACAAAGCATTGCTAGGGCCAATGGTCGGTGCTTACGCAATGTGATTTCTGCCCTGTGCTCTAAATGTCAACGTAAAAAAATATTTCGAAAAGCGCGGGTAAACGGTGGGAGTAACTATAGCTCATTAGGCTGTGCAGCGGAGCCCGGGCCAGCGTAGGAACCTTCCTGTGGAAAGCCACAGCTCTACTTATTTCCATGGGCTTCGCGCCTGGAGGTTCTTGCTTCAGCCGGGATAAAATATCGACTCAGAACTGGCACAGACTGGGGGAATCCGACTGTCTAATTAAAACAAAGCATTGCTAGGGCCGCTGGTCGGTGCTGATGCAATGTGATTTGTGCACAGTGCTCTGAATGTCAACGTGAAGAAATATAAAAAAGCGCGGGTAGACGGCGGGAGTAACTATGACTCTTTAAGCGATACGACCTAGCCCGGGCCAGCATCGGAACCTTCCTGTGGAAAGCCACAGCTGTGCTTGTTTCCATGGGCTTCTAGCCAGGAGGTTCTTGCTTCAGCCGGCAGAAAAGAGCTGACTCAGAACTGGCACAGACAGGGGAATCTGACTGTCTAATAAAACAAAGCATTGCGAGCGCCGCTGGTCGGTGCTGACGCAATGTGATTTCTGCCCTGTGCTGTGAATGTCAACGTGAAGAAATATAAAAAAGCGCGGGTAGACGGCGGGAGTAACTATGACTCTATAAGCGGTGCGACCAAGCCTGGACCAGCTTCGGGACCTTCTTGTGGAGAGCCACCGCTGTTGTTGTTTCCATGGGCTTCGCGCATCGAGGTTCTTGCTTCAGCCGGCAGAACAGAGGCGACTCAGAACTGGCACAGACCGGGGGAATCCGACTGTCTAATTAAAACAAAGCATTGCTAGGGCCACTGGTCGGTGCTGACGCAAGGTGATTTGTGCCCCGTGCTCTGAATGTCAACGAGAAGAAAAATAAAAAGCGCGGGTAGACGGCGGGAGTAACTATGACTCTATAAGCGATGCGACCTAGCCCGGACAGGCGTCGGGACCTTCCTGTGGAAAGCCACAGCTGTGCTAGTTTCCATGGGCTTCACGCCAGGAGGTTCTTACTTCAGCCGGCAGAACAGAGCCGACTCAGAACTGGCACAGAGCGGGGGAATCCGACTGTCTAATTAAAACAAAGCATTCCTAGGGCCGCTGGTCGGTGCTGACGCAATGGGATTTCTGCCCTGTGCTCTAAATGTCAACGTAAAGAAATATATGGAAAAGCGTGGGTAAACCGCGTGAGTAACTATAGCTCTATAAGCGGTGAAGCGGAGCCCGGACCAGCGTCGGAACCTTCCTGTAGGCACAGCAGTACTTATTTCCATGGGCTTCGCGCCTGGAGGTTCTTGCTACAGCCGGCAGAACAGAGCGGACTCAGAACTGCCACAGACCGGGAGAATCTGACTGTCTAATTAAAACAAAGCATTGCTAGGGCCGCTGGTCGCGGCTGACGCAATGTGATTTCTGCCCTGTGCTCTAAATGTCAACGTAAAGGAATATAAAGAAGCGCGGGTAAACGGAAGGATTAACTATGGCTCTATAAGCGGTGCGGCCGAACCCGGACCAGAGTCGGGACCTTCCTGTGGAAAGCCACCGCTGTTGTTTCCATGGGATTCCCGCCTGGAGGTTCTTGCCTCAGCCGGCAGAACAGAGCCGACTCAGAACTGGCACAGACCGGGGGAATCTGACTGTATAATTAAAACAAAGCATTGCTAGGGCCGCTGGTCGGTGCTGACGCAATGTGATTTCTGCCCTGTGCTCTAAATGTCAATGTAAAGAAATATTTAGAGAAGCGCGGGTAAACGGCGGGAGCAACTATAACTCTATAAGCGGTGCAGCGGAGCCTGGGCCAGCGTCGGAACCTTCCTGTGGAAAGCCACAGCTCTACTTATTTTCATGGGCTTCGCGCTTGGAGGTTCTTGCTTCAGCCGGCATAAAAGAAGCGACTCAGAACTGGCACAGACCGGGGGAATCCGACTGTCTAATTAAAACAGAGCATTGCTAGGGCCGCTGGTCGGTGCTGACGCAATGTGATTTGTGCACAGTGCTCTGAATGTCACCGTGAAGAAATATAAAAGGAGCGGGTAGACGGCGGGAGTAACTATGACTCTATAAGCGGTGCGACCGATCTCGGACCAGCGTCGGGACCTTCCTGTGGAAAGCCACCGCTGTTGTTGTTTCCATGGGCTTCGCGCATGGAGGTTCTTTCTTCAGCCGGCAGAACAGAGGCGACTCTGGACTGGCACAGACCGGGGGAATCCGACTGTCTAATTAAAACAAAGCATTGCTAGGGCCACTGGTCGGTGCTGACGCAATGTGATTTGTGCCCAGTGCTCTGAATGTCAACGTAAAGAAATATAAAAAATTGTGGGTAAACGGCGGGAGTAACTAAGACTCTATAAGCGGAGCGGCCGAGCAGGGACCAGCGTCGGGACCTTCCTGTGGAAAGCCACAGATGTGCTAGTTTCCATGGGCTTCACGCCAGGAGGTTCTTACTTCAGCCGGCAGAACAGAGCCGACTCAGAACTGGCACAGACCGGGGGAATCCGACTGTCTAATTAAAACAAAGCATTGCTAGGGCCAATGGTCGGTGCTTACGCAATGTGATTTCTGCCCTGTGCTCTAAATGTCAACGTAAAAAATATTTCGAAAAGCGCGGGTAAACGGTGGGAGTAACTATAGCTCATTATGCTGTGCAGCGGAGCCCGGGCCAGCGTAGGAACCTTCCTGTGGAAAGCCACAGCTCTACTTATTTCCATGGGCTTCGCGCCTGGAGGTTCTTGCTTCAGCCGGGATAAAATATCGACTCAGAACTGGCACAGACTGGGGGAATCCGACTGTCTAATTAAAACAAAGCATTGCTAGGGCCGCTGGTCGGTGCTGATGCAATGTGATTTGTGCACAGTGCTCTGAATGTCAACGTGAAGAAATATAAAAAAGCGCGGGTAGACGGCGGGAGTAACTATGACTCTTTAAGCGATACGACCTAGCCCGGGCCAGCGTCGGAACCTTCCTGTGGAAAGCCACAGCTGTGCTTGTTTCCATGGGCTTCTAGCCAGGAGGTTCTTGCTTCAGACGGCAGAAAAGAGCTGACTCAGAACTGGCACAGACCGGGGAATCTGACTGTCTAATAAAACAAAGCATTGCGAGCGCCGCTGGTCGGTGCTGACGCAATGTGATTTCTGCCCTGTGCTCTGAATGTCAAGGTGAAGAAATATAAAAAAGCGCGGGTAGACGGCGGGAGTAACTATGACTCTATAAGCGGTGCGACCAAGCCTGGACCAGCTTCGGGACCTTCTTGTGGAGAGCCACCGCTGTTGTTGTTTCCATGGGCTTCGGGCATCGAGGTTCTTGCTTCAGCCGGCAGAACAGAGGCGACTCAGAACTGGCACAGACCGGGGGAATCCGACTGTCTAATTAAAACAAAGCATTGCTAGGGCCACTGGTCGGTGCTGACGCAAGGTGATTTGTGCCCCGTGCTCTGAATGTCAACGAGAAGAAAAATAAAAAGCGCGGGTAGACGGCGGGAGTAACTATGACTCTATAAGCGATGCGACCTAGCCCGGACAGGCGTCGGGACCTTCCTGTGGAAAGCCACAGCTGTGCTAGTTTCCATGGGCTTCACGCCAGGAGGTTCTTACTTCAGCCGGCAGAACAGAGCCGACTCAGAACTGGCACAGAGCGGGGGAATCCGACTGTCTAATTAAAACAAAGCATTCCTAGGGCCGCTGGTCGGTGCTGACGCAATGGGATTTCTGCCCTGTGCTCTAAATGTCAACGTAAAGAAATATATGGAAAAGCGTGGGTAAACCGCGTGAGTAACTATAGCTCTATAAGCGGTGAAGCGGAGCCCGGACCAGCGTCGGAACCTTCCTGTAGGCACAGCAGTACTTATTTCCATGGGCTTCGCGCCTGGAGGTTCTTGCTACAGCCGGCAGAACAGAGCGGACTCAGAACTGCCACAGATCGGGAGAATCTGACTGTCTAATTAAAACAAAGCATTGCTAGGGCCGCTGGTCGGTGCTGACGCAATGTGATTTCTGCCCCGTGCTCTAAATGTCAACATAAAGAAATATACGGAAAAGCGCGGGTAAACGGCGGGAGTAACTATGGCTCTATAGGCGGTGCGGCCGAGCCTGGACCAGCGTCGGGACCTTCCTGTGGAAAGCCACCACTGTTGTTGTTTCCATGGGCTTCGCGCATGGAGGTTCTTGCTTCAGCCAGCATAACTGAAGCGACTCAGAACTGGCACAGACCGGTGGAATTCGACTGTCTAATTAAAACAAAGCATTGCTAGGGCCGCTGGTTCGTGCTGACGCAATGTGATTTGTACCCAGTGCTCTGAATGTCAACGTGAAGAAATATAAAAAAGCGCGGTTAGACGGCTGGAGTAACTATGACTCTGTAAGCGGAGCGACCGAGCCCAGACCAGCGTCGGGACCTTCCTGTGGAAAGCCACCGCTGTTGTTGTTTCCATGGGCTTCGCACATGGAGGTTCTTGCTTCAGCCGGCAGAACAGAGGCGACTCAGAACTGGCACAGACTGGGGGAATCCGACTGTCTAATTAAAACAAAGCATTGCTAGGGCCGCTGGTTGGTGCTGACGCAATGTGATTCGTGCCCAGTGCTCTGAATGTCAACGCGAAGAAATATAAAAAAGCGCGGGTAGACGGCGGAAGTAACTATGACTCTATACGCGGTACGACCTAGCTCGGACCCGCGTCGGGACCTTCCTGTGGAAAGCCACTGCTGTTGTTGTTTCCATGGGCTTCGCGCATGGAGGTTCTTGCTAGAGCCGGCAGAACAGAGCGGACCCAGAACTGGCACAGACCGGGGGAATCTGACTGTCTAATTAAAACAAAGCATTGCTAGGGCCGCTGGTTGGTGCTGACGCAATGTGATTCGTGCCCAGTGCTCTGAATGTCAACGTGAAGAAATATAAAAAAGCGCGGGTATACGGCGGGAGTAACTATGGCTCTATAAGCGGTGCGGCCGAACCCGGACCGAGTCAGGACCTTCCTGTGGAAAGCCACCGCTGTTGTTTCCATGGGCTTCCCGGCAGGAGGTTCTTGCCTCAGCCGGCAGAACCGAGCCCACTCAGAACTGGCACAGACCGTTGGAACCCGACTGTCTACTTAAAACAAAGCATTGCTAGGGCCGCTGGTCGGTGCTGATGGAATGTGATTTCTGCCCTGTGCTCTAAATGTCAACGTGAAGAAATATAAAAAAGCTCGGGTAGACGGCGAGAGTAACTATGACTCTATAAGCGGTGCGGCCTAGCCCGGACTAGCGTCGGGACCTTCTTGTGGATAGCCACAGCTGTGCTTGTTTCCATGGGCTTCGCGCCTGGAGGTTCTTGCTTCGGCTGGCTTAAAAGAGCCGACTCAGAACTGGCACAGACCGGGGGAGTCCGACTGTCTAATTAAAACAGAGCATTGCGAGCGCCGCTGGTCGGTGCTAACGCAATGTGATTTCTGCTCTGTGCTCTGAATGTCAACGTGAAGAAATATAAAGAAGCGTGGGTAGACGGCAGGAGTAACTAAGACTCTATAAGCGGAGCGGCCGAGCAGGGACCAGCGTCGGGACCTTCCTGTGGAAAGCCACCGCTGTTGTTTCCATGGGCTTCCCATCTGGAGGTTCTTGCCTCAGCCGGCAGAACAGAGCCGACTCAGAACTGGCACAGACCGTTGGAACCCGACTGTCTACTTAAAACAAAGCATTGCTAGGGCCGCTGGTCGGTGCTGACGCAATGTGATTTCTGCCCTGTGCTCTAAATGTCAACGTGAAGAAATATAAAAAAGCTCAGGTAGACGGCGAGAGTAACTATGGCTCTATAAGCTGTGCGGGCGAACCCGGACCAGATTCGGGACCTTCCTGTGGAAAGCCACCGCTGTTGTTTCCATGGGATTCCCGCCTGGAGGTTCTTGCCTCAGCCGGAAGAACAGAGCCGACTCAGAACTGGCACAGACCGGGGGAATCTGACTGTATAATTAAAACAAAGCATTGCTAGGGCCGCTGGTTGGTGCTGACGCAATGTGATTTCTGCCCTGTGCTCTAAATGTCAATGTAAAGAAATATTTAAAAAAGCGCGGGTAAACGGCGGGAGTAACTATAGCTCTATAAGCGGTGCAGCGGAGCCTGGGCCAGCGTCGGAACCTTCCTGTGGAAAGCCACAGCTCTACTTATTTCCATGGGCTTCGTGCTTGGAGGTTCTTGTACAGCCAGCATAAAAGAAGCGACTGAGAATTGGCACAGACCGGGGGAATCCGACTGTCTAATTAAAACAAAGCATTGCTAGGGCCGCTGGTCGGTGCTGACGCAATGTGATTTGTACACAGTGCTCTGAATGTCACCGTAAAGAAATAATTTGAAAAGCGCGGGTAAACGGCGGGAGTAACTATAGCTCATTAGGCTGTCCAGCGGAGTCCGGGCCAGCGTAGGAACCTTCCTGTGGAAAGCCACAGCTCTACTTATTTCCATGGGCTTCGCGCCTGGAGGTTCTTGCTTCAGCCGGCATAAAAGAAGCGACTCAGAACTGGCACAGACCGGGGGAATCCGACTGTCTAATTAAAACAAACATTGCTAGGGCTGCTGGTCGGTGCTGACGCAATGTGATTTGTGCACAGTGCTCTGAATGTCAACGTGAAGAAATATAAAAAAGCGCGGGTAGACGGCGGGAGTAACTATGACTGTATAAGCGATACGACCTAGCCTGGGCCAGCGTCGGAACCTTCCTGTGGAAAGCCACAGCTGTGCTTGTTTCCATGGGCTTCTAGCCAGGAGGTTCTTGCTTCAGCCGGCAGAAAAGAGCTGACTCAGAACTGGCACAGACCGGGGAATCTGACTGTCTAATAAAACAAAGCATTGCGAGCGCCGCTGGTCGGTGCTGACGCAATGTGATTTCTGACCTGTGCTCTAAATGTCAACGTAAAGAAATATAAAAAAGCGCGGGTAAACGGTGGGAGTAACTATGGCTCTAGAAGCGGTGCGGCCGAACTCGGACCGAGTCAGGACCTTCCTGTGGAAAGCCACCGCTGTTGTTTCCATGGGCTTCCCGCCTGGAGGTTCTTGCCTCAGCCGGCAGAACAGAGCCCACTCAGAACTGGCACAGACCGTTTGAACCCGACTGTCTACTTAAAACAAAGCATTGCTACGGCCGCTGGTAGGTGCTGACGCAATGTGATTTCTGCCCTGTGCTCTGAATGTCAAGGTGAAGAAATATAAAAAAGCGCGGGTAGACGGCGGGAGTAACTATGACTCTATAAGCGGTGCGACCTAGCCCGGACAGGCGTCGGGACCTTCCTGTGGAAAGCCACCGCTGTTGTTGTTTCCATGGGCTTCGCGCATGGAGGTTCTTGCTTCAGTCGGCAGAACAGAGCCGACTCAGAACTGGCATAGACCGGGGGAATCCGACTGTTTAAATAAAACAAAGCATTGCGAGCGTCGCTAGTCGGTGCTGACGCATTCTGATTTCTGCCCTGTGCTCTGAATGTCAACGTGAAGAAATATAAAGAAGCGTGGGTAGACGGCGGGAGTAACTAAGACTCTATAAGCGGAGCGGCCGAGCAGGGACCAGCTTTGGGACCTTCCTGTGGAAAGCCACAGCTGTGCTAGTTTCCATGGGCTTCACGCCAGGAGGTTCATACTTCAGCCGGCAGAACAGAGCCGACTCAGAACTGGCACAGACCGGGGGAATCCGACTGTCTAATTAAAACAAAGCATTGCTAGGGCCGCTGGTCGGTGCTGACGCAATGGGATTTCTGCCCTGTGCTCTAAATGTCAACGTAAAGAAATATATGAAAAAGCATGAGTAAACCGCGTGAGTAACTATAGCTCTATAAGCGGTGCAGCGGAGCCCGGACCAGCGTCGGAACCTTCCTGTGGAAATCCACAGCTGTGCTTATTTCCATGGGCTTCGCGCCTGGAGGTTCTTGCCTCAGCCGGCAGAACAGAGCCGACTCAGAACTGGCACAGACCAGGCGAACCCGACTGTCTAATTAAAACAAAGCATTGCTAGGGCCGCTGGTCGGTGCTGACGCAATGTGATTTGTGCCCAGTGCTCTGAATGTCAACGTGAAGAAATATAAAAAAGCGCGGGTAGACGGCTGGAGTAACTATGACTCTATAAGCGGTACGACCTAGCCCGGACCCGCGTCGGGACCTTCCTGTGGAAAGCCACCGCTGTTGTTGTTTCCATGGGCTTCGCGCATGGAGGTTCTTGCTACAGCCGGTAGAACAGAGCGGACCCAGAACTGGCACAGACCGGGGGAATCTGACTGTTTAATTAAAACAAAGCATTGCTAGGGCCGCTGGTCGGTGCTGACGCAATGTGATTTCTGCCCTGTGCTCTAAATGTCAACTTAAAGAAATATACGGAAAAGCGCGGGTAAACGGCGGGAGTAACTATAGCATTATAAGTAGTGCTGCGGAGCCCGGACCAGCGTCGGAACCTTCCTGTAGGCACAGCTGTACTTATTTCCATGGGCTTCGCGCCTGGAGGTTCTTGCTACAGCCGGCAGAACAGAGCGGACTCAGAACTGCCACAGACCGGGAGAATCTGACTGTCTAATTAAAACAAAGCATTGCTAGGGCCGCTGGTCGCGGCTGACGCAATGTGATTTGTGCCCAGTGCTCTGAATGTCAAGGTGAAGAAATATAAAAAAGAGCGGGTAGACGGCGGGAGTAACTATGACTCTATAAGCGTGCGGCCGAACCCGGACCGAGTCAGGACCTTCCTGTGGAAAGCCACCGCTGTTGTTTCAATGCGCTTCCCGCCTGGAGGTTCTTGCCTCAGCCGGCAGAACAGAGCCGACTCAGAACTGGCACAGACCGTTGGAACCCGACTGTCTACTTAAAACAAAGCATTGCTAGGGCCGCTGGTTGGCGCTGACGCAATGTGATTCGTGCCCAGTGCTCTGAATGTCAACGCGAAGAAATATAAAAAAGCGCGGGTAGAGGCGGGAGAAACTATAACTCTATAAGCGGTACGACCTAGCCCGGACGCGCGTCGGGACCTTCCTGTGGAAAGCCACTGCTGTTGTTGTATCCATGGGCTTCGTGTATGGAGGTTCTTGCTTCAGCCGGCATAACAGAAGCGACTCAGAACTGGCACAGACCGGGGGAATCCGACTGTCTAATTAAAACAAAGCATTGCTAGGGCCACTGGTCGGTGCTGACGCAATGTGATTGGTGCTCAGTGCTCTGAATGTCAACGTGAAGAAATATAAAAAAAGCGCGGGTAGACGGCGGGAGTAACTATAACTCTGTAAGCGGAGCGACCTAGCCCGGACCAGCGTCGGGACCTTCCTGTGGAAAGCCACCGCTGTTGTTTCCATGGGATTCCCGCCTGAAGGTTCTTGCCTCAGCCGGCAGAACAGAGCTGACTCAGAACTGGCACAGACCGGGGGAATCTGACTGTCTAATGAAAACAAAGCATTGCTAGGGCCGCTGGTTGGTGCTGACGCAATGTGATTTGTGCACAGTGCTCTGAATGTCAACGTAAAGAAATATAAAAAAGCGCGGGTAAACGGCGGGAGTAACTATGGCTTTATAAGCGGTGCAGCCGAACCCGGACCAGAGTCGGGACCTTCCTTTGGAAAGCCAGAGCTGTGCATGTTTCCATGGGCTTCGCGACAGGAGGTTCTTGCTTCAGCCGGCAGAATAGAGCAGACTCAGAACTGGCACAGACCGGGGAATCTGACTGTCTAATTAAAACAAAGCATTGCTAGGGCCGCTGGTCGGTGCTGACGCAATGTGATTTCTGCCCTGTGCTCTAAATGTCAACGTGAAAAAATATAAAAAAGCGCGGGTAAACGGCGGGAGTAACTATGGCTCTATAAGCGGTGCGGCCGAACCCCGACCAGAGTCGGGACCTTCCTTTGGAAAGCCACCGCTGTTGTTTCCATGGGATTCCCGCCTGGAGGTTCTTGCGTCAGCCGGCAGAACAGAGCCGACTCAGAACGGGCACAGACCGGGGGAATCCGACTGTCTACTTAAAACAAAGCATTGCTAGGGCCGCTGTTCGGTGCTGACGCAATGTGATTTGTGCCCAGTGCTCTGAACGTCAACGTGAAAAAATATAAAAAAGCTCGGGTAGACGGCGGGAGTAACTATGGCTCTATATGCGGTGCAGCCGAGCCCGGACCAGCGTCGGAACCTTCCTGTGGACAGCCACAGCTGTACCTATTTCCATGGGCTTTGCGCTTGGAGGTTCTTGCTACAGCCAGCAGAACAGAGCCGACTCAGAACTGGCACAGACCGGGAGAATCTGACTGTCTAATTAAAACAAAGCATTGCTAGGGCCGCTGTTCGGTGCTGAGGCAATGTGATATGTGCACAGTGCTCTGAATGTCAACCTGAAAAAATATAAAGAAGAGCGGGTAGACGGCGGGAGTGACTATGACTGTTTAAGCAGTCCGACAGAGCCCGGACCAGCGTCGGGACCTTCCTGTGAAAAGCCACTGCTGTTGTTGTTTCCATGCGCTTCGCCCATGCAGGTTTATTGCTTCAGCCGGCATAACAGAAGCGACTCAGAACTGACACAGACTGGGGGAATCCGACTGTTTAATTAAAACAAAGCATTGCTAGGGCCGCTGGTTGGTGCTGACGCAATGTGATTTGTGCCCAGTGCTCTGAATGTGAACGTGAAGAAATATAAAAAAGCGAGGGTAGACGGCGGAAGTAACTATGACTCTGTAAGCGGAGCGACCGAGCCCGGACCAGCGTCGGGACCTTCCATTGGAAAGCTACTGCTGTTGTTGTTTCCATGGGCTTCGCGCATGGAGGTTCTTGCTTCAGCCGGCATAACAGAAGCGACTCAGAACTGGCACAGACCGGGGGAATCCGACCGTGTAATTAAAACAAAGCATTCCTAGGGCCGCTGGTTGGTGCTGACGCAATGTGATTTGTGCACAGTGCTCTGAATGTCAACGTGAAGAAATATAAAAAAGCGCGGGTAAACGACGGGAGTAACTATGGCTCTATAAGCGGTGCGGCCGAACCCGGACCAGAGTCGGGACCTTCCTTTGGAAAGCCACCGATGTTGTTTCCATGGGATTCCCGCCTGGAGGTTCTTGCGTCAGCCGGCAGAACAGAGCCGACTCAGAACTGGCACAGACTGGGGGAATCCAACTGTCTACTTAAAACAAAGCATTGCTAGCGCCGCTGATCGAGGCTGACACAATGTGATTTCTGCCCTGTGCTCTAAATGTCAACGTGAAGAAAAATAAAAAAGCGTGGGTAAACGGTGGGAGTAACCATTGCTCTATAAGCGGTGCGGCCGAACCCGGACCAGCGTCGGGACCTTCCTGTGGAAAGCCATAGCTGTACCTATTTCCATGGGCTTCGCTCCTGGTGGTTCTTGCTACAGCCGGCAGAACAGAGCCGACTCAGAACTGGCACAGACCGGGGGAATCCGACTGTCTAATTAAAACAAAGCATTGCTGGGGCCGCTGATTGGTGCTGACGCAATGTGATTTGTGCACAGTGCTCTGAATGTCAACGTAAAGAAATATAAATAAGCGCGGGGAGACGGCGGGAGTAACTATAACTCTATAAGCGGTGCAGCCGAGCCCGTACCAGCGTCGGAACCTTCCTGTGGACAGCCACAGCTGTACCTATTTCCATGGGCTTCGCGCCTGGAGGTTCTTGCCTCAGCCGGCAGAACAGAGCCGACTCATAACTGGCACAGACCAGGGGAACCCGACTGTCTACTTAAAACAAAGCATTGCTAGGGCCGCTGGTCGGTGCTGACGCAATGTGATTTCTGCCCTGTGCTCTAAATGTCAACGTGAAGAAATATAACAAAGCGCGGGTAAACGGCAGGAGTAACTATAGCTCTATAAACGTGCGGCCGAGCCCGGACCAGCGTCGGGACCTTCCTGTGGAAAGCCACTGCTGTTGTTGTTTCCATGGGCTTCGTGCATGGAGGTTCTTGCTTCAGCCGGCAGAGCAGAGGCGACTCAGAACTGGCACAGACCGGGCAATGTGACTGTCTAATTAAAACAAAGCATTGATAGGGCCGCTGGTCGGTGCTGACGCAATGTGATTTCTGCCCTGTGATCTAAATGTCAACGTGAAAAAATATAAAAAAAAGGTCGGGTAGACGGCGAGAGTAACTATGACTCTATAAGCGAGCGACCTAGCCTGCACCAGCGTCGGGACCTTCCTGTGGAAAGCCACCGTTGTTGTTGTTTCCATGGGCTTCGCACATGGAGGTTCTTGCTTCAGCCGGCAGAACAGAGCCGACTCAGAACTGGCACAGATCAGGGGAGTCTGACTGTCTAATTAAAACAAAGCATTGCTAGGGCCGCTGGTCGGTGCTGACGCAATGTGATTTCTGCCCTGTGCTCTAAATGTCAACGCAAAGAAATATATGGAAAAGCGTGGGTAAACGGCGGGAGTAACTATGGCTCTATAAGCGGTGCACCCGAGCCCGGACCAGCGTCGGAACCTTCCTGTGGAAAGCCACAGCTGTACTTATTTCCATGGGCTTCGCGCCTGGAGGTTCTTGCTACAGCCGGCAGAACAGAGTGGACTCAGAACTGGCACCGACCGGGGGAATCTGAATGTCTAATTAAAACAAAGCATTGCTAGGGCCGCTGGTCGAGGCTGACACAATGTGATTTCTGCCCTGTGCTCTAAATGTCAACGTGAAGAAAAATAAAAAAGCGTGGGTAAACGGTGGGAGTAACTATGGCTCTATAAGCGGTGCGGCCGAATCCGGACCAGCGTCGGGACCTTCCTGTGGAAAGCCATAGCTGTGCTTGTTTCCATGGGCTTCGCGCATGGAGGTTCTTGCTTCAGCCGGCATAACAGAAGCGACTCACAACTGGCACAGACCGGGGGAATCCGACTGTCTAATTAAAACAAAGCATTGCTAGGGCCGCTGATTGGTGCTGACGCAATGTGATTTGTGCACAGTGCTCTGAATGTCAACGTAAAGAAATATAAATAAGCGCGGGGAGACGGCGGGAGTAACTATGACTCTATTAGCGGTGCGACCGAGCCCGGACCAGCGTCGGCACCTTCCTGTGGAAAGCCACCGCTGTTGTTGTTTCCATGGGCTTCGCGCATGGAGGTTCTTGCTTCAGCCGGCATAACAGAAGCGACTCAGAACTGGCACAGACCGGGGGAATCCGACTGTCTAATTAAAACAAAGCATTGCTAGGGCCGCTGATTGGTGCTGACGCAATGTGATTTGTGCACAGTGCTCTGAATGTCAATGTAAAGAAATATAAATAGGCGCCGGTAGACGGCGGGAGTAACTATGACTCTATAAGCGGTGCTGCCGAGCCCGTACCAGCGTCGGAACCTTCCTATGGACAGCCACAGCTGTACCTATCTCCATGGGCTTCGCGCCTGGAGGTTCTTGCCTCAGCCGGCAGAACAGAGCCGACTCAGAACTGGCACAGACCAGGGGAACCCGACTGTGTACTTAAAACAAAGCATTGCTAGGGCCGCTGGTCGGTGCTGACGCATTGTGATTTCTGCCATGTGCTCTAAATGTCAACGTGAAGAAATATAAAAAAGCGCAGGTAAACGGCAGGAGTAACTATGGCTCTATAAACGTGCGGCCGAGCCCGGACCAGCGTCGGGACCTTCCTGTGGAAAGCCACTGCTGTTGTTGTTTCCATGGGCTTCGTGCATGGAGGTTCTTGCTTCAGCCGGCATAAAAGAAGCGAATCAGAACTGGCACAAACTGGCGGAATCCGACTGTCTAATTAAAACAAAGCATTGCTAAGGCCACTGGTCAGTGCTGACGCAATGTGATTTCTGTTCTGTGCTCTAAATGTCAACGTGAAGAAATATAAAAAAGTGCGGGTAGACCGCGGGAGTAACTATAACTCTATAAGCGGTGCGACCGAGCCCGGACCAGCGTCGGGACCTTCCTGTGGAAAGCCACCGCTGTTGTTGTTTCCATGGGCTTCGCGCATGGAGGTTCTTGCTTCAGCCGGCAGAACAGAGGCGACTCAGAACTGGCACAGACCGGGGGAATCCGACTGTCTAATTAAAACAAATTATTGCGAGCGCCGCTGGTCCGTGCTTACGTAATGTGATTTCTGCCCTGTGCTCTAAATGTCAACGTAAAGAAATATATGGAAAAGCGTGGGTAAACGGCGGGAGTAACTATGGCTCTATAAGCGGTGCACCCGAGCCCGGACCAGCGTCGGAACCTTCCTGTGGACAGCCACAGCTGTACTTATTTCCATGGGCTTCGCGCCTGGAGGTTCTTGCTACAGCTGGCAGAACAGAGCCGACTCAGAACTGGCACAGATCAGGGGAGTCTGACTGTGTAATTAAAACAAAGCATTGCTAGGGCCGCTGGTCGGTGCTGACGCAATGTGAAGTCTGCCCTGTGCTCTAAATGTCAACGTGAAGAAATATAAAAAACCACGGGTAAACGGCAGGAGTAACTATGGCTCTATAAACGTGCGGCCGAGCCCGGACCAGCGTCGGGACCTTCCTGTGGAAAGCCACTGCTGTTGTTGTTTCCATGGGCTTCGTGCATGGAGGTTCTTGCTTCAGCCGGCATAAAAGAAGCGAATCAGAACTGGCACAAACTGGGGGAATCCGACTGTCTAATTAAAACAAGCATTGCTAAGGCCACTGGTCAGTGCTGACGCAATGTGATTTGTGCACAGTGCTTTGAATGTCAACGTGAAGAAATATAAAAAAGTGCGGGTAGACCGCGGGAGTAACTATAACTCTATAAGCGGTGCGACCGAGCCCGGACCAGCGTCGGGACCTTCCTGTGGAAAGCCACCGCTGTTGTTGTTTCCATGGGCTTCGCGCATGGAGGTTCTTGCTTCAGCCGGCAGAACAGAGGCGACTCAGAACTGGCACCGACCGGGGGAATCTGAATGTCTAATTAAAACAAAGTATTGCTAGGGCCGCTGGTCGAGGCTGACACAATGTGATTTCTGCCCTGTGCTCTAAATGTCAACGTGAAGAAAAATAAAAAAGCTTGGGTAAACGGTGGGAGTAACTATAGCTCTATAAGCGGTGCGGCCGAACCCGGACCAGCGTCGGGACCTTCCTGTGGAAAGCCATAGCTGTGCTTGTTTCCATGGGCTTTGCGATGGAGGTTCTTGCTTCAGCCGGCATAACAGAAGCGACTCAGAACTGGCACAGACCGGGGGAATCCGACTGTCTAATTAAAACAAAGCATTGCTAGGGCCTCTGATTGGTGCTGACGCAATGTGATTTGTGCACAGTGCTCTGAATGTCAACGTAAAGAAATATAAATAAGCGCGGGGAGACGGCGGGAGTAACTATGACTCTATAAGCGGTGCGACCGAGCCCGGACCAGCGTCGGCACCTTCCTGTGGAAAGCCACCGCTGTTGTTGTTTCCATGGGCTTCGCGCATGGAGGTTCTTGCTTCAGCCGGCATAACAGAAGCGACTCAGAACTGGCACAGACCGGGGGAATCCGACTGTCTAATTAAAACAAAGCATTGCTAGGGCCGCTGATTGGTGCTGACGCAATGTGATTTGTGCACAGTGCTCTGAATGTCAACGTAAAGAAATATAAATAAGCGCGGGTAGACGGCGGGAGTAACTATGACTCTATAAGCGGTGCAGCCGAGCCTGTACCAGCGTCGGAACCTTCCTATGGACAGCCACAGCTGTACCTATTTCCATGGGCTTCGCGCCTGGAGGTTCTTGCCTCAGCCGGCCAAACAGAGCCGACTCATAGCTGGCACAGACCAGGGGAACCCGACTGTCTACTTAAAACAAAGCATTGCTAGGGCCGCTGGTCGGTGCTGACGCAATGTGATTTCTGCCCTGTGCTCTAAATGTCAACGTGAAGAAATATAACAAAGCGCGGGTAAACGACAGGAGTAACTATAGCTCTATAAACGTGCGGCCGAGCCCGGACCAGCGTCGGGACCTTCCTGTGGAAAGCCACTGCTGTTGTTTCCATGGGCTTCGTGCATGGAGGTTCTTGCTTCAGCCGGCAGAACAGAGGCGACTCAGAACTGGCACAGACCGGGGAATGTGACTGTCTAATTAAAACAAAGCATTGATAGGGCCGCTGGTCGGTGCTGACACAATGTGATTTCTGCCCTGTGCTCTAAATGTCAACGTGAAAAAATATAAAAAAAAGGTCGGGTAGACGGCGAGAGTAACTATGACTCTGTAAGCGGAGCGACCTAGCCTGCACCAGCGTCGGGACCTTCCTGTGGAAAACCACCGTTGTTGTTTCCATGGGCTTCGCACATGGAGGTTCTTGCTTCCGCCGGCAGAACAGAGCCGACTCAGAACTGGCACAGACCGGGGGAATCCGAGTGTATAATTAAAACAAATTATTGCGAGCGCCGCTGGTCCGTGCTTACGCAATGTGATTTCTGCCCTGTGCTCTAAATGTCAACGTAAAGAAATATATGGAAAAGAGTGGGTAAACGGCGGGAGTAACTATGGCTCTATAAGCGGTGCACCCGAGCCCGGACCAGCGTCTGAACCTTCCTGTGGACAGCCACAGCTGTACTTATTTCCATGGGCTTCGCACATGGAGGTTCTTGCTTCAGCCGGCAGAACAGAGGCGACTCAGAACTGGCACAGACCGGGGGAATCCGACTGTCTAATTAAAACAAAGCATTGCTAGGGCCGCTGGTCGGTGCTTACGCAATGTGATTTCTGTCCTGTGCTCTAAATGTCAACGTAAAGAAATATTTAGAAAAGCGCGGGTAAACGGCGGGAGTAACTATAGCTCTATAAGCTGTGCAGCGGAGCCCGGGCCAGCGTCGGAACCTTCCTGTGGAAAGCCACAGCTCTCATTATTTCCATGGGCTTCGCGCCTGGAGGTTCTTCCTTCAGCCAGCATAAAAGAAGCGACTCAGAACTGGCACAGACCGGGGGAATCCGACTGTCTAATTAAAACAAAGCATTGCTAGGGCCGCTGGTCGGTGCTGACGCAATGTGATTTGTGCACAGTGCTCTGAATGTCAACGTGAAGAAATATAAAAAAGCGCGGGTAGACGGCGGGAGTAACTATGACTCTATAAGCGTTGCGACCGAGCCCGGACCAGCGTCGGGACCTTCCTGTGGAAAGCCACCGCTGTTGTTGTTTCCATGGGCTTCGTGCATGGAGGTTCTTGCTTCAGCCGGCAGAACAGAAGCGACTCAGAACTGGCACAGACCGGGGGAATCCGACTGTTTAAATAAAACAAAGCATTGCGAGCGCCGCTAGACGGTGCTGACGCATTGTGATTTCTGCCCTGTGCTCTGAATGTCAACGTGAAAAAATATGAAGAAGCGTGGGTAGACGGTGGGAGTAACTAAGACTCTATAAGCGTAGCGGCCGAGCAGGGACCAGCGTCGGGACCTTCCCGTGGAAAGCCACAGCTGTGCTAGTTTCCATGGTCTTCACGCCAGGAGGTTCTTACTTCAGCCTGCAGAACAGAGCCGACTCAGAAATAGCACAGCCCGGGGGAATCCGACTGTTTAATTAAAACAAAGCATTGCTAGGGCCGCTGGTCGGTGCTGACGCAATGTGATTTGTGCCCAGTGCTCTGAATGTCAACGTGAAGAAATATAAGAAATCGCGGGTAAACGGCGGGAGTAACTATGGCTCTATAAGCGGTGCAGCCGAACCCGGACCAGAGTCGGGACCTTCCTTTGGAAAGCCACAGCTGTGCTTATTTCCATGGGCTTCGCGCCTGGAGGTTCTTGCCTCAGCCGGCAGAACAGAGAGTACTGATAACTCGCACAGACCAGGGGGACCCGACTGTCTACTTAAAACAAAGCATTGCTAGGGCTGCTGGTCGGTGCTGACGCAATGTGATTTGTGCCCAGTGCTCTGAATGTCAACGTGAAGAAATATAAAAAAGTGCGGGTAGACGGCTGGAGTAACTATGACTCTGTAAGCGGAGCGACCGAGCCCGGACCAGCGTCGGGACCTTCCTGTGGAAAGCCACAGCTGTGGTTGTTTCCAAGGGCTTCGCGCCAGGAAATTCTTGCTTCAGCCGGCAGAAAAGAGCCGATTCAGAACTAGCCCAGACCGGGGGAATCCGACTGTCTAATTAAAGCAAAGCATTGCTAGGGCCGCTGGTCGTGGCTGACGAAATGTGATTGGTGCACAGTGCTCTGAATGTCACCGTGAAGAAATATAAAAGGCGCGGGTAGACGGCGGGAGTAGCTATGACTTTATAAGCGGTGCGACCGAGCCCGGACCAGCGTAGGGACCTTCCTGTGGAAAGCCACCGCTGTTGTTCTTTCCATGGGCTTCGCGCATGGAGGTTCTTTCTTCAGCCGGCAGAACAGAGGCGACTCAGAACTGGCACAGACTAGGGGAGTCCGACTGTCTAATTAAAACAAAGCATTGCTAGGGCCACTGGTCGGTTCTGACGCAATGTGATTTGTGCCCAGTGCTCTGAATGTCAACGTGAAGAAACATAATAAATCGCGGGTAAACGGCGGGAGTAACTATGGCTCTATAAGCGGTGCGGCCGAACCCGGACCAGAGTCGGGACCTTCCTTTGGAAAGCCACCGCTGTTGTTTCCATGGGATTCCCGCCTGGAGGTTCTTGCGTCAGCCGGCAAAACAGAGCCGACTCAGAACTGGCACAGACCGGGGGAATCCGACTGTCTAGTTAAAGCAAAGCATTGCTAGGGCCGCTGGTCAGGGCTGACGAAATGTGATTTGTGCACAGTGCTCTGAATGTCACCGTGAAGAAATATAAAAGGCGCGGGTAGACGGCGGGAGTAACTATGACTTTATAAGTGGTGCGGCCGAACCCGGACCAGAGTCGGGACCTTCCTTTGGAAAGCCACCGCTGTTGTTTCCATGGGATTCCCGCCTGGAGGTTCTTGCGTCAGCCGGCAGAACAGAGCCGACTCAGAACTGGCACAGACCGGGGGAATCCGACTGTCTAATTAAAACAAAGCATTGCTAGGGCCACTGGTCGGTGCTGACGCAATGTGATTTGTGCCCAGTGCTCTGAATGTCAACGTGAAGAAATATAAGAAATGGCGGGTAAACGGCGGGAGTAACTATGGCTCTATAAGTGGTGCGGCCGAACCCGGACCAGAGTCGGGACCTTCCTGTGGAAAGCTACCGCTGTTGTTTCCATGGGATTCCCGCCTGGAGGTTCTTGCCTCAGCCGGCAGAACAGAGCCGACTCAGAACTGGCACAGACCGGGGGAATCTGACTGTCTAATTAAAACAAAGCATTGCTAGGGCCTCTGGTCGGTGCTTACAGAATGTGATTTCTGCCCTGTGCTCTAAATGTCAACGTAAAGAAATATTTAGAAAAGCGCGGGTAAACGGAGGGAGTAACTATAGCTCTATAAGCGGTGCAGCGGAGCCCGGGAGAGCGTCGGAACCTTCCTGTGGAAAGCCACAGCTCTACTTATTTCAATGGGCTTCGCGCCTGGAGGTTCTTGCTTCAGCCGGCATAAAAGAAGCGACTCAGAACTGGCACAGACCGGGGGAATTTGACTGTCTAATTAAAACAAAGCATTGCTAGGGCCGCTGGTCGGTGCTGACGCACTGTGATTTGTGCCCAGTGCTCTGAATGTCAACGTAAAGAAATATAAAAAAGCGCGGGTAGACGGCGGGAGTAACTATGACTCTATAAGCCGTGCGACCGAGCCCGGACCAGCGTCGGGACCTTCCTGTGGAAAGCCACCACTGTTGTTTCCATGGACTTACCGCTTGGAGGTTCTTGCCTCAGCCGGCAGAACAGAGCCGACTCAGAACTGGCACAGACCGGGGGAATCCGACTGTCTACTTAAAACAAAGCATTGCTAGGGCCGCTGGTCGGTGCTGACGCAATGTGATTTCTGCCCTGTGCTCTAAATGTCAACGTGAAGAAAAATAAAAAAGCGTGGGTAAACGGTGGGAGTAACTATGGCTCTATAAGCGGTGCGACCGAGCCCGGACCAGTGTCGGCACCTTCCTGTGGAAAGCCACCGCTGTTGTTGTTTCCATGGGCTTCGCGCATGGAGGTTCTTGCTTCAGCCGGCATAACAGAAGCGACTCAGAACTGGCACAGACCGGGGGAATCCGACTGTGTAATTAAAACAAAGCATTGCTAGGGCCGCTGATTGGTGCTGACGCAATGTGATTTGTGCACAGTGCTCTGAATGTCAACGTAAAGAAATATAAATAAGCGCGGGTAGACGGCGGGAGTAACTATGACTCTATAAGCGGTGCAGCCGAGCCCGTACCAGCGTCGGAACCTTCCTATGGACAGCCACAGCTGTACCTATTTCCATGGGCTTCGCGCCCGGAGGTTCTTGCCTCAGCCGGCCGAACAGAGCTGACTCAGAACTGGCACAGACCAGGGGAACCCGACTGTCTACTTAAAACAAAGCATTGCTAGGGCCGCTGGTCGGTGCTGACGCATTGTGATTTCTGCCCTGTGCTCTAAATGTCAACGTAAAGAAATACAAAAAAGCGCGGGTAAACGGCAGGAGTAACTATGGCTCTATAAACGTGCGGCCGAGCCCGGACCAGCGTCGGGACCTTCCTGTGGAAAGCCACTGCTGTTGTTGTTTCCATGGGCTTCGTGCATGGAGGTTCTTGCTTCAGCCGGCATAAAAGAAGCGAATCAGAACTGGCACAAACTGGGGGAATCCGACTGTCTAATTAAAACAAAGCATTGCTAAGGCCGCTGGTCGGTGCTGACGCAATGTGATTTGTGCACAGTGCTTTGAATGTCAACGTGAAGAAATATAAAAAAGTTCGGGTAGACCGCGGGAGTAACTATAACTCTATAAGCGGTGCGACCGAGCCCGGACCAGCGTCGGGACCTTCCTGTGGAAAGCCACCGCTGTTGTTGTTTCCATCGGCTTCGCGCATGGAGGTTCTTGCTTCAGCCGGCAGAACAGAGGCGACTCAGAACTGGCACAGACCGGGGGAATCCGGCTGTCTAATTAAAACAAAGCATTGCTAGGGCCGCTGATTGGTGCTGACGCAATGTGATTTGTGCACAGTGCTCTAAATGTCAACGTGAAGAAATATAAATAAGCGCGGGGAGACGGCGGGAGTAACTATGACTCTATAAGCGGTGCGACCGAGCCCGGACCAGCGTCGGCACCTTCCTGTGGAAAGCCACCGCTGTTGTTGTTTCCATGGGCTTCGCGCATGGAGGTTCTTGCTTCAGCCGGCATAACAGAAGCGACTCAGAACTGGCACAGACCGGGGGAATCCGACTGTCTAATTAAAACAAAGCATTGCTAGGGCCGCTGATTGGTGCTGACGCAATGTGATTTGTGCACAGTGCTCTGAATGTCAACGTAAAGAAATATAAATAAGCGCGGGTAGACGGCGGGAGTAACTATAACTCTATAAGCGGTGCAGCCGAGCCCGTACCAGCGTCGGAACCTTCCTGTGGACAGCCACAGCTGTACCTATTTCCATGGGCTTCGCGCCTGGAGGTTCTTGCCTCAGCCGGCAGAACAGAGCCGACTCATAACTGGCACAGACCAGGGGAACCCGACTGTCTACTTAAAACAAAGCATTGCTAGGGCCGCTGGTCGGTGCTGACGCAATGTGATTTCTGCCCTGTGCTCTAAATGTCAACGTGAAGAAATATAACAAAGCGCGGGTAAACGGCAGGAGTAACTATAGCTCTATAAACTTGCGGCCGAGCCCGGACCAGCGTCGGGACCTTCCTGTGGAAAGCCACTGCTGTTGTTTCCATGGGCTTCGTGCATGGAGGTTCTTGCTTCAGCCGGCAGAACAGAGGCGACTCAGAACTGGCACAGACCGGGCAATGTGACTGTCTAATTAAAACAAAGCATTTATAGGGCCGCTGGTCGGTGCTGACGCAATGTGATTTCTGCCCTGTGATCTAAATGTCAACGTGAAAAAATATAAAAAAAAGGTCGGGTAGACGGCGAGAGTAACTATGACTCTGTAAGCGAGCGACCTAGCCTGCACCAGCGTCGGGACCTTCCTGTGGAAAGCCACCGTTGTTGTTGTTTCCATGGGCTTCGCACATGGAGGTTCTTGCTTCAGCCGGCAGAACAGAACCGACTCAGAACTGGCACAGACCGGGGGAATCCGACTGTATAATTAAAACAAATTATGGCGAGCGCCGCTGGTCCGTGCTTACGCAATGTGATTTCTGCCCTGTGCTCTAAATGTCAACATAAAAAAATATATGGAAAAGCGCGGGTAAACGGCGGGAGTAACTATGGCTCTATAAGCGGTGCACCCGAGCCCGGACCAGCGTCGGAACCTTCCTGTGGAAAGCCACAGCTGTACTTATTTCCATGGGCTTCGCGCCTGGAGGTTCTTGCTACAGCTGGCAGAACAGAGCCGACTCAGAACTGGCACAGATCAGGGGAGTCTGACTGTCTAATTAAAACAAAGCATTGCTAGGGCCGCTGGTCGGTGCTGACGCAATGTGATTTCTGCCCTGTGCTCTAAATGTCAACGTAAAGAAATATATGGAAAAGCGCGGGTAAACGGCGGGAGTAACTATGGCTCTATAAGCGGTGCACCCGAGCCCGGACCAGCGTCGGAACCTTCCTGTGGAAAGCCACAGCTGTACTTATTTCCATGGGCTTCGCGCCTGGAGGTTCTTGCTACAGCCGGCAGAACAGAGTGGACTCAGAACTGGCACCGACCGGGGGAATCTGAATGTCTAATTAAAACAAAGCATTGCTAGGGCCGCTGGTCGAGGCTGACACAATGTGATTTCTGCCCTGTGCTCTAAATGTCAACGTGAAGAAAAATAAAAAAGCATGGGTAAACGGTGGGAGTAACTATGGCTCGATAAGCGGTGCGGCCGAACCCGGACCAGCGTCGGGACCTTCCTGTGGAAAGCCATAGCTGTGCTTGTTTCCATGGGCTTCGCGCATGGAGGTTCTTGCTTCAGCCGGCATAACAGAAGCGACTCAGAACTGGCACAGACCAGGGGAATCCGACTGTCTAATTAAAACAAAGCATTGCTAGGGCCGCTGATTGGTGCTGACGCAATGTGATTTGTGCACAGTGCTCTGAATGTCAACGTAAAGAAATATAAATAAGCGCGGGGAGACGGCGGGAGTAACTATGACTCTATTAGCGGTGCGACCGAGCCCGGACCAGCGTCGGCACCTTCCTGTGGATAGCCACCGCTGTTGTTGTTTCCATGGGCTTCGCCCATGGAGGTTCTTGCTTCAGCCGGCATAACAGAAGCGACTCAGAACTGGCACAGACCGGGGGAATCCGACTGTCTAATTAAAACAAAGCATTGCTAGGGCCGCTGATTGGTGCTGACGCAATGTGATTTGTGCACAGTGCTCTGAATGTCAACGTAAAGAAATATAAATAAGCGCGGGTAGACGGCGGGAGTAACTATGACTCTATAAGCGGTGCTGCCGAGCCCGTACCAGCGTCGGAACCTTCCTATGGACAGCCACAGCTGTACCTATTTCCATGGGCTTCGCGCCTGGAGGTTCTTGCCTCAGCCGGCAGACAGAGCCGACTCAGAACTGGAACAGACCAGGGGAACCCGACTGTGTACTTAAAACAAAGCATTGCTAGGGCCGCTGGTCGGTGCTGACGCATTGTGATTTCTGCCCTGTGCTCTAAATGTCAACGTAAAGAAATATAAATAACCGCGGGTAAACGGCAGGAGTAACTATGGCTCTATAAACGTGCGGCCGAGCCCGGACCAGCGTCGGGACCTTCCTGTGGAAAGCCACTGCTGTTGTTGTTTCCATGGGCTTCGTGAATGGAGGTTCTTGCTTCAGCCGGCATAAAAGAAGCGACTCAGAACTGGCACAGACCGGGGGAATTCGACTGTCTAATTAAAACAAAGCATTGCTAGGGCCACTGGTCGGTGCTGACGCAATGTGATTGGTGCTCAGTGCTCTGAATGTCAACGTGAAGAAATATAAAAAAAGCGCGGGTAGACGGCGGGAGTAACTATAACTCTGTAAGCGGAGCGACATAGCCCGGACCAGCGTCGGGACCTTCCTGTGGAAAGCCACAGCTGTTGTTTCCATGGGATTCCCGCCTGAAGGTTCTTGCCTCAGCCGGCAGAACAGAGCTGACTCAGAACTGGCACAGACCGGGGGAATCCGACTGTCAAATTAAAACAAATCATTGCGAGCGCCGCTGGTCTGTGCTTACGCAATGTGATTTCTGCCCTGTGCTCTAAATGTCAAAGTAAAGAAATATATGGAAAAGCGCGGGTAAACGGCGGGAGTAACTATGGCTATATAAGCTGTGCAGCCGAGCCCGGACAAGCGTTGGAACCTTCCTGTGGAAGCCACAGCTGTACCTATTTCCATGGGCTTCGCTCCTGGTGGTTCTTGCTACAGCCGGCAGAACAGAGCCGACTCAGAACTGGCACAGACCGGGGGAATCTGACTGTCTAATGAAAACAAAGCATTGCTAGGGCCGCTGGTCGGTGCTGACGCAATGTGATTCGTGCACAGTGCTCTGAATGTCAACGTGAAGAAATATAAAAAAGCGCGGGTAGACGGCGGGAGTGACTATAACTCTATAAGCGGTGCGCCCGAGCTCGGACCAGCGTCGGGACCTTCCTGTGGAAAGCCACCGCTGTTGTTGTTTCCATGGGCTTCGCGCATGGAGGTTCTTGCTTCAGCCGGCATAACAGAAGCGACTCAGAACTGGCACAGACCGGGGGAATCCGACTGTCTAATTAAAACAAAGCATTGCTAGGGCCGCTGATTGGTGCTGACGCAATGTGATTTGTGCACAGTGCTCTGAATGTCAACGTAAAGAAATATAAATAAGCGCGGGTAGACGGCGGGAGTAACTATGACTCTATAAGCGGTGCAGCCGAGCCCGTACCAGCGTCGGAACCTTCCTATGGACAGCCACAGCTGTACCTATTTCCATGGGCTTCGCGCCTGGAGGTTCTTGCCTCAGCCGGCCGAACAGAGCTGACTCAGAACTGGCACAGACCAGGGGAACCCGACTGTCTACTTAAAACAAAGCATTGCTAGGGCCGCTGGTCGGTGCTGACGCATTGTGATTTCTGCCCTGTGCTCTAAATGTCAACGTAAAGAAATACAAAAAAGCGCGGGTAAACGGCAGGAGTAACTATGGCTATATAAGCTGTGCAGCCGAGCCCGGACCAGCGTCGGGACCTTCCTTTGGAAAGCCACTGCTGTTGTTGTTTCCATGGGCTTCGTGCATGGAGGTTCTTGCTTCAGCCGGCATAAAAGAAGCGAATCAGAACTGGCACAAACTGGGGGAATCCGACTGTCTAATTAAAACAAAGCATTGCTAAGGCCGCTGGTCGGTGCTGACGCAATGTGATTTGTGCACAGTGCTTTGAATGTCAACGTGAAGAAATATAAAAAAGTTCGGGTAGACCGCGGGAGTAACTATAACTCTATAAGCGGTGCGACCGAGCCCGGACCAGCGTCGGGACCTTCCTGTGGAAAGCCACCGCTGTTGTTGTTTCCATGGGCTTCGCGCATGGAGGTTCTTGCTTCAGCCGGAAGAACAGAGGCGACTCAGAACTGGCACAGACCGGGGGAATCCGGCTGTCTAATTAAAACAAAGCATTGCTAGGGCCGCTGATTGGTGCTGACGCAATGTGATTTGTGCACAGTGCTCTAAATGTCAACGTGAAGAAATATAAATAAGCGCGGGGAGACGGCGGGAGTAACTATGACTCTATAAGCGGTGCGACCGAGCCCGGACCAGCGTCGGCACCTTCCTGTGGAAAGCCACCGCTGTTGTTGTTTCCATGGGCTTCGCGCATGGAGGTTCTTGCTTCAGCCGGCATAACAGAAGCGACTCAGAACTGGCACAGACCGGGGGAATCCGACTGTCTAATTAAAACAAAGCATTGCTAGGGCCGCTGATTGGTGCTGACGCAATGTGATTTGTGCACAGTGCTCTGAATGTCAACGTAAAGAAATATAAATAAGCGCGGGTAGACGGCGGGAGTAACTATAACTCTATAAGCGGTGCAGCCGAGCCCGTACCAGCTTCGGAACCTTCCTGTGGACAGCCACAGCTGTACCTATTTCCATGGGCTTCGCGCCTGGAGGTTCTTGCCTCAGCCGGCAGAACAGAGCCGACTCATAACTGGCACAGACCAGGGGAACCCGACTGTCTGCTTAAAACAAAGCATTGCTAGGGCCGCTGGTCGGTGCTGACGCAATGTGATTTCTGCCCTGTGCTCTAAATGTCAACGTGAAGAAATATAACAAAGCGCGGGTAAACGGCAGGAGTAACTATAGCTCTATAAACTTGCGGCCGAGCCCGGACCAGCGTCGGGACCTTCCTGTGGAAAGCCACTGCTGTTGTTGTTTCCATGGGCTTCGTGCATGGAGGTTCTTGCTTCAGCCGGCAGAACAGAGGCGACTCAGAACTGGCACAGACCAGGCAATGTGACTGTCTAATTAAAACAAAGCATTTATAGGGCCGCTGGTCGGTGCTGACGCAATGTGATTTCTGCCCTGTGATCTAAATGTCAACGTGAAAAAATATAAAAAAAAGGTCGGGTAGACGGCGAGAGTAACTATGACTCTGTAAGCGAGCGACCTAGCCTGCACCAGCGTCGGGACCTTCCTGTGGAAAGCCACCGTTGTTGTTGTTTCCATGGGCTTCGCACATGGAGGTTCTTGCTTCAGCCGGCAGAACAGAGCCGACTCAGAACTGGCACAGACCGGGGGAATCCGACTGTATAATTAAAACAAATTATTGCGAGCGCCGCTGGTCCGTGCTTACGCAATGTGATTTCTGCCCTGTGCTCTAAATGTCAACATAAAAAAATATATAGAAAAGCGTGGGTAAACGGCGGGAGTAACTATGGCTCTATAAGCGGTGCACCCGAGCTCGGACCAGCGTCGGAACCTTCCTGTGGACAGCCACAGCTGTACTTATTTCCATGGGCTTCGCGCCTGGAGGTTCTTGCTACAGCTGGCAGAACAGAGCCGACTCAGAACTGGCACAGATCAGGGGAGTCTGACAGTCTAATTAAAACAAAGCATTGCTAGGGCCGCTGGTCGGTGCTGACGCAATGTGATTTCTGCCCTGTGCTCTAAATGTCAACGTAAAGAAATATATGGAAAAGCGCGGGTAAACGGCGGGAGTAACTATGGCTCTATAAGCGGTGCACCCGAGCCCGGACCAGCGTCGGAACCTTCCTGTGGAAAGCCACAGCTGTACTTATTTCCATGGGCTTCGCGCCTGGAGGTTCTTGCTACAGCCGGCAGAACAGAGTGGACTCAGAACTGGCACCGACCGGGGGAATCTGAATGTCTAATTAAAACAAAGCATTGCTAGGGCCGCTGGTCGAGGCTGACACAATGTGATTTCTGCCCTGTGCTCTAAATGTCAACGTGAAGAAAAATAAAAAAGCGTGGGTAAACGGTGGGAGTAACTATGGCTCGATAAGCGGTGCGGCCGAACCCGGACCAGCGTCGGGACCTTCCTGTGGAAAGCCATAGCTGTGCTTGTTTCCATGGGCTTCGCGCATGGAGGTTCTTGCTTCAGCCGGCATAACAGAAGCGACTCAGAACTGGCACAGACCGGGGGAATCCGACTGTCTAATTAAAACAAAGCATTGCTAGGGCCGCTGATTGGTGCTGACGCAATGTGATTTGTGCACAGTGCTCTGAATGTCAACGTAAAGAAATATAAATAAGCGCGGGGAGACGGCGGGAGTAACTATGACTCTATTAGCGGTGCGACCGAGCCCGGACCAGCGTCGGCACCTTCCTATGGAAAGCCACCGCTGTTGTTGTTTCCATGGGCTTCGCCCATGGAGGTTCTTGCTTCAGCCGGCAGAACAGAAGCGACTCAGAACTGGCACAGACCGGGGGAATCCGACTGTTTAAATAAAACAAAGCATTGCGAGCGCCGCTAGACGGTGCTGACGCATTGTGATTTCTGCCCTGTGCTCTGAATGTCAACGTAAAGAAATATTTAGAAAAGCGCGGGTAAACGGCGGGAGTAACTATAGCTCTATAAGCGGTGCAGCGGAGCCCGGGCCAGCGTCGGAACCTTCCTGTGGAAAGCCACAGCTCTCATTATTTCCATGGGCTTCGCGCCTGGAGGTTCTTCCTTCAGCCGGCATAAAAGAAGCGACTCAGAACTGGCACAGACCGGGGGAATCCGACTGTCAAATTAAAACAAATCATTGCGAGCGCCGCTGGTCTGTGCTTACGCAATGTGATTTCTGCCCTGTGCTCTAAATGTCAAAGTAAAGAAATATATGGAAAAGCGCGGGTAAACGGCGGGAGTAACTATTGCTATATAAGCGGTGCAGCCGAGCCCGGACAAGCGTTGGAACCTTCCTGTGGAAGCCACAGCTGTACCTATTTCCATGGGCTTCGCTCCTGGTGGTTCTTGCTACAGCCGGCAGAACAGAGCCGACTCAGAACTGGCACAGACCGGGGGAATCTGACTGTCTAATGAAAACAAAGCATTGCTAGGGCCGCTGGTCGGTGCTGACGCAATGTGATTCGTGCACAGTGCTCTGAATGTCAACGTGAAGAAATATAAAAAAGCGCGGGTAGACGGCGGGAGTGACTATAACTCTATAAGCGGTGCGCCCGAGCTCGGACCAGCGTCGGGACCTTCCATTGGAAAGCTACTGCTGTTGTTGTTTCCATGGGCTTCGCGCATGGAGGTTCTTGCTTCAGCCGGCATAACAGAAGCGACTCAGAACTGGCACAGACCGGGGGAATCCGACCGTGTAATTAAAACAAAGCATTGCTAGGGCCGCTGGTTGGTGCTGACGCAATGTGATTTGTGCACAGTGCTCTGAATGTCAACGTGAAGAAATATAAAAAAGCGCGGGTAAACGACGGGAGTAACTATGGCTCTATAAGCGGTGCGGCCGAACCTGGACCAGAGTCGGGACCTTCCTTTGGAAAGCCACCGCTGTTGTTTCCATGGGATTCCCGCCTGGAGGTTCTTGCGTCAGCCGGCAGAACAGAGCCGACTCAGAACTGGCACAGACTGGGGGAATCCAACTGTCTACTTAAAATAAAGCATTGCTAGGGCCGCTGGTCGAGGCTGACACAATGTGATTTCTGCCCTGTGCTCTACATGTCAACGTGAAGAAAAATAAAAAAGCGTGGGTAAACGGTGGGAGTAACTATGGCTCTATAAGCGGTGCGGCCGAACCCGGACCAGCGTCGGGACCTTCCTGTGGAAAGCCATAGCTGTACCTATTTCCATGGGCTTCGCTCCTGGTGGTTCTTGCTACAGCCGGCAGAACAGAGCCGACTCAGAACTGGCACAGACCGGGGGAATCCGACTGTCTAATTAAAACAAAGCATTGCTAGGGCCGCTGATTGGTGCTGACGCAATGTGATTTGTGCACAGTGCTCTGAATATCAACGTAAAGAAATATAAATAAGCGCGGGGAGACGGCGGGAGTAACTATGACTCTATAAGCGGTGCGACCGAGCCCGGACCAGCGTCGGCACCTTCCTGTGGAAAGCCACCGCTGTTGTTGTTTCCATGGGCTTCGCGCATGGAGGTTCTTGCTTCAGCCGGCATAACAGAAGCGACTCAGAACTGGCACAGACCGGGGGAATCCGACTGTCTAATTAAAACAAAGCATTGCTAGGGCCGCTGATTGGTGCTGACGCATTGTGATTTCTGCCCTGTGCTCTAAATGTCAACGTAAAGAAATACAAAAAAGCGCGGGTAAACGGCAGGAGTAACTATGGCTCTATAAACGTGCGGCCGAGCCCGGACCAGCGTCGGGACCTTCCTTTGGAAAGCCACTGCTGTTGTTGTTTCCATGGGCTTCGTGCATGGAGGTTCTTGCTTCAGCCGGCATAAAAGAAGCGAATCAGAACTGGCACAAACTGGGGGAATCCGACTGTCTAATTAAAACAAAGCATTGCTAAGGCCGCTGGTCGGTGCTGACGCAATGTGATTTGTGCACAGTGCTTTGAATGTCAACGTGAAGAAATATAAAAAAGTTCGGGTAGACCGCGGGAGTAACTATAACTCTATAAGCGGTGCGACCGAGCCCGGACCAGCGTCGGGACCTTCCTGTGGAAAGCCACCGCTGTTGTTGTTTCCATGGGCTTCGCGCATGGAGGTTCTTGCTTCAGCCGGCATAACAGAAGCGACTCAGAACTGGCACAGACCGGGGGAATCCGACCGTGTAATTAAAACAAAGCATTGCTAGGGCCGCTGGTTGGTGCTGACGCAATGTGATTTGTGCACAGTGCTCTGAATGTCAACGTGAAGAAATATAAAAAAGCGCGGGTAAACGACGGGAGTAACTATGGCTCTATAAGCGGTGCGGCCGAACCTGGACCAGAGTCGGGACCTTCCTTTGGAAAGCCACCGCTGTTGTTTCCATGGGATTCCCGCCTGGAGGTTCTTGCGTCAGCCGGCAGAACAGAGCCGACTCAGAACTGGCACAGACTGGGGGAATCCAACTGTCTATTTAAAATAAAGCATTGCTAGGGCCGCTGGTCGAGGCTGACACAATGTGATTTCTGCCCTGTGCTCTACATGTCAACGTGAAGAAAAATAAAAAAGCGTGGGTAAACGGTGGGAGTAACTATGGCTCTATAAGCGGTGCGGCCGAACCCGGACCAGCGTCGGGACCTTCCTGTGGAAAGCCATAGCTGTACCTATTTCCATGGGCTTCGCTCCTGGTGGTTCTTGCTACAGCCGGCAGAACAGAGCCGACTCAGAACTGGCACAGACCGGGGGAATCCGACTGTCTAATTAAAACAAAGCATTGCTAGGGCCGCTGATTGGTGCTGACGCAATGTGATTTGTGCACAGTGCTCTGAATATCAACGTAAAGAAATATAAATAAGCGCGGGGAGACGGCGGGAGTAACTATGACTCTATAAGCGGTGCGACCGAGCCCGGACCAGCGTCGGCACCTTCCTGTGGAAAGCCACCGCTGTTGTTGTTTCCATGGGCTTCGCGCATGGAGGTTCTTGCTTCAGCCGGCATAACAGAAGCGACTCAGAACTGGCACAGACCGGGGGAATCCGACTGTCTAATTAAAACAAAGCATTGCTAGGGCCGCTGATTGGTGCTGACGCAATGTGATTTGTGCACAGTGCTCTGAATGTCAACGTAAAGAAATATAAATAAGCGCGGGTAGACGGCGGGAGTAACTATGACTCTATAAGCGGTGCAGCCGAGCCCGTACCAGCGTCGGAACCTTCCTATGGACAGCCACAGCTGTACCTATTTCCATGGGCTTCGCGCCTGGAGGTTCTTGCCTCAGCCGGCCGAACAGAGC
This sequence comes from Haemaphysalis longicornis, assembly GCF_048455015.1. NCBI lineage: Eukaryota > Metazoa > Arthropoda > Arachnida > Ixodida > Ixodidae > Haemaphysalis > Haemaphysalis longicornis. The sequence goes on along the minus strand of NW_027526407.1, from coordinate 203,870,375 downwards.
TGACTCAGAACTGGCACAGACCAGGGGAACCCGACTGTCTACTTAAAACAAAGCATTGCTAGGGCCGCTGGTCGGTGCTGATGCATTGTGATTTCTGCCCTGTGCTCTAAATGTCAACGTAAAGAAATACAAAAAAGCGCGGGTAAACGGCAGGAGTAACTATGGCTCTATAAACGTGCGGCCGAGCCCGGACCAGCGTCGGGACCTTCCTTTGGAAAGCCACTGCTGTTGTTGTTTCCATGGGCTTCGTGCATGGAGGTTCTTGCTTCAGCCGGCATAAAAGAAGCGAATCAGAACTGGCACAAACTGGGGGAATCCGACTGTCTAATTAAAACAAAGCATTGCTAAGGCCGCTGGTCGGTGCTGACGCAATGTGATTTGTGCACAGTGCTTTGAATGTCAACGTGAAGAAATATAAAAAAGTTCGGGTAGACCGCGGGAGTAACTATAACTCTATAAGCGGTGCGACCGAGCCCGGACCAGCGTCGGGACCTTCCTGTGGAAAGCCACCGCTGTTGTTGTTTCCATGGGCTTCGCGCATGGAGGTTCTTGCTTCAGCCGGAAGAACAGAGGCGACTCAGAACTGGCACAGACCGGGGGAATCCGGCTGTCTAATTAAAACAAAGCATTGCTAGGGCCGCTGATTGGTGCTGACGCAATGTGATTTGTGCACAGTGCTCTAAATGTCAACGTGAAGAAATATAAATAAGCGCGGGGAGACGGCGGGAGTAACTATGACTCTATAAGCGGTGCGACCGAGCCCGGACCAGCGTCGGCACCTTCCTGTGGAAAGCCACCGCTGTTGTTGTTTCCATGGGCTTCGCGCATGGAGGTTCTTGCTTCAGCCGGCATAACAGAAGCGACTCAGAACTGGCACAGACCGGGGGAATCCGACTGTCTAATTAAAACAAAGCATTGCTAGGGCCGCTGATTGGTGCTGACGCAATGTGATTTGTGCACAGTGCTCTGAATGTCAACGTAAAGAAATATAAATAAGCGCGGGTAGACGGCGGGAGTAACTATAACTCTATAAGCGGTGCAGCCGAGCCCGTACCAGCTTCGGAACCTTCCTGTGGACAGCCACAGCTGTACCTATTTCCATGGGCTTCGCGCCTGGAGGTTCTTGCCTCAGCCGGCAGAACAGAGCCGACTCATAACTGGCACAGACCAGGGGAACCCGACTGTCTGCTTAAAACAAAGCATTGCTAGGGCCGCTGGTCGGTGCTGACGCAATGTGATTTCTGCCCTGTGCTCTAAATGTCAACGTGAAGAAATATAACAAAGCGCGGGTAAACGGCAGGAGTAACTATAGCTCTATAAACTTGCGGCCGAGCCCGGACCAGCGTCGGGACCTTCCTGTGGAAAGCCACTGCTGTTGTTGTTTCCATGGGCTTCGTGCATGGAGGTTCTTGCTTCAGCCGGCAGAACAGAGGCGACTCAGAACTGGCACAGACCGGGCAATGTGACTGTCTAATTAAAACAAAGCATTTATAGGGCCGCTGGTCGGTGCTGACGCTATGTGATTTCTGCCCTGTGATCTAAATGTCAACGTGAAAAAATATAAAGAAAAGGTCGGGTAGACGGCGAGAGTAACTATGACTCTGTAAGCGAGCGACCTAGCCTGCACCAGCGTCGGGACCTTCCTGTGGAAAGCCACCGTTGTTGTTGTTTCCATGGGCTTCGCACATGGAGGTTCTTGCTTCAGCCGGCAGAACAGAGCCGACTCAGAACTGGCACAGACCGGGGGAATCCGACTGTATAATTAAAACAAATTATTGCGAGCGCCGCTGGTCCGTGCTTACGCAATGTGATTTCTGCCCTGTGCTCTAAATGTCAACATAAAAAAATATATAGAAAAGCGTGGGTAAACGGCGGGAGTAACTATGGCTCTATAAGCGGTGCACCCGAGCTCGGACCAGCGTCGGAACCTTCCTGTGGACAGCCACAGCTGTACTTATTTCCATGGGCTTCGCGCCTGGAGGTTCTTGCTACAGCTGGCAGAACAGAGCCGACTCAGAACTGGCACAGATCAGGGGAGTCTGACAGTCTAATTAAAACAAAGCATTGCTAGGGCCGCTGGTCGGTGCTGACGCAATGTGATTTCTGCCCTGTGCTCTAAATGTCAACGTAAAGAAATATATGGAAAAGCGCGGGTAAACGGCGGGAGTAACTATGGCTCTATAAGCGGTGCACCCGAGCCCGGACCAGCGTCGGAACCTTCCTGTGGAAAGCCACAGCTGTACTTATTTCCATGGGCTTCGCGCCTGGAGGTTCTTGCTACAGCCGGCAGAACAGAGTGGACTCAGAACTGGCACCGACCGGGGGAATCTGAATGTCTAATTAAAACAAAGCATTGCTAGGGCCGCTGGTCGAGGCTGACACAATGTGATTTCTGCCCTGTGCTCTAAATGTCAACGTGAAGAAAAATAAAAAAGCGTGGGTAAACGGTGGGAGTAACTATGGCTCGATAAGCGGTGCGGCCGAACCCGGACCAGCGTCGGGACCTTCCTGTGGAAAGCCATAGCTGTGCTTGTTTCCATGGGCTTCGCGCATGGAGGTTCTTGCTTCAGCCGGCATAACAGAAGCGACTCAGAACTGGCACAGACCGGGGGAATCCGACTGTCTAATTAAAACAAAGCATTGCTAGGGCCGCTGATTGGTGCTGACGCAATGTGATTTGTGCACAGTGCTCTGAATGTCAACGTAAAGAAATATAAATAAGCGCGGGGAGACGGCGGGAGTAACTATGACTCTATTAGCGGTGCGACCGAGCCCGGACCAGCGTCGGCACCTTCCTATGGAAAGCCACCGCTGTTGTTGTTTCCATGGGCTTCGCCCATGGAGGTTCTTGCTTCAGCCGGCAGAACAGAAGCGACTCAGAACTGGCACAGACCGGGGGAATCCGACTGTTTAAATAAAACAAAGCATTGCGAGCGCCGCTAGACGGTGCTGACGCATTGTGATTTCTGCCCTGTGCTCTGAATGTCAACGTAAAGAAATATTTAGAAAAGCGCGGGTAAACGGCGGGAGTAACTATAGCTCTATAAGCGGTGCAGCGGAGCCCGGGCCAGCGTCGGAACCTTCCTGTGGAAAGCCACAGCTCTCATTATTTCCATGGGCTTCGCGCCTGGAGGTTCTTCCTTCAGCCGGCATAAAAGAAGCGACTCAGAACTGGCACAGACCGGGGGAATCCGACTGTCAAATTAAAACAAATCATTGCGAGCGCCGCTGGTCTGTGCTTACGCAATGTGATTTCTGCCCTGTGCTCTAAATGTCAAAGTAAAGAAATTTATGGAAAAGCGCGGGTAAACGGCGGGAGTAACTATGGCTATATAAGCGGTGCAGCCGAGCCCGGACAAGCGTTGGAACCTTCCTGTGGAAGCCACAGCTGTACCTATTTCCATGGGCTTCGCTCCTGGTGGTTCTTGCTACAGCCGGCAGAACAGAGCCGACTCAGAACTGGCACAGACCGGGGGAATCTGACTGTCTAATGAAAACAAAGCATTGCTAGGGCCGCTGGTCGGTGCTGACGCAATGTGATTCGTGCACAGTGCTCTGAATGTCAACGTGAAGAAATATAAAAAAGCGCGGGTAGACGGCGGGAGTGACTATAACTCTATAAGCGGTGCGCCCGAGCTCGGACCAGCGTCGGGACCTTCCATTGGAAAGCTACTGCTGTTGTTGTTTCCATGGGCTTCGCGCATGGAGGTTCTTGCTTCAGCCGGCATAACAGAAGCGACTCAGAACTGGCACAGACCGGGGGAATCCGACCGTGTAATTAAAACAAAGCATTGCTAGGGCCGCTGGTTGGTGCTGACGCAATGTGATTTGTGCACAGTGCTCTGAATGTCAACGTGAAGAAATATAAAAAAGCGCGGGTAAACGACGGGAGTAACTATGGCTCTATAAGCGGTGCGGCCGAACCTGGACCAGAGTCGGGACCTTCCTTTGGAAAGCCACCGCTGTTGTTTCCATGGGATTCCCGCCTGGAGGTTCTTGCGTCAGCCGGCAGAACAGAGCCGACTCAGAACTGGCACAGACTGGGGGAATCCAACTGTCTACTTAAAATAAAGCATTGCTAGGGCCGCTGGTCGAGGCTGACACAATGTGATTTCTGCCCTGTGCTCTACATGTCAACGTGAAGAAAAATAAAAAAGCGTGGGTAAACGGTGGGAGTAACTATGGCTCTATAAGCGGTGCGGCCGAACCCGGACCAGCGTCGGGACCTTCCTGTGGAAAGCCATAGCTGTACCTATTTCCATGGGCTTCGCTCCTGGTGGTTCTTGCTACAGCCGGCAGAACAGAGCCGACTCAGAACTGGCACAGACCGGGGGAATCCGACTGTCTAATTAAAACAAAGCATTGCTAGGGCCGCTGATTGGTGCTGACGCAATGTGATTTGTGCACAGTGCTCTGAATGTCAACGTAAAGAAATATAAATAAGCGCGGGTAGACGGCGGGAGTAACTATGACTCTATAAGCGGTGCAGCCGAGCCCGTACCAGCGTCGGAACCTTCCTATGGACAGCCACAGCTGTACCTATTTCCATGGGCTTCGCGCCTGGAGGTTCTTGCCTCAGCCGGCCGAACAGAGCTGACTCAGAACTGGCACAGACCAGGGGAACCCGACTGTCTACTTAAAACAAAGCATTGCTAGGGCCGCTGGTCGGTGCTGACGCATTGTGATTTCTGCCCTGTGCTCTAAATGTCAACGTAAAGAAATACAAAAAAGCGCGGGTAAACGGCAGGAGTAACTATGGCTCTATAAACGTGCGGCCGAGCCCGGACCAGCGTCGGGACCTTCCTTTGGAAAGCCACTGCTGTTGTTGTTTCCATGGGCTTCGTGCATGGAGGTTCTTGCTTCAGCCGGCATAAAAGAAGCGAATCAGAACTGGCACAAACTGGGGGAATCCGACTGTCTAATTAAAACAAAGCATTGCTAAGGCCGCTGGTCGGTGCTGACGCAATGTGATTTGTGCACAGTGCTTTGAATGTCAACGTGAAGAAATATAAAAAAGTTCGGGTAGACCGCGGGAGTAACTATAACTCTATAAGCGGTGCGACCGAGCCCGGACCAGCGTCGGGACCTTCCTGTGGAAAGCCACCGCTGTTGTTGTTTCCATGGGCTTCGCGCATGGAGGTTCTTGCTTCAGCCGGAAGAACAGAGGCGACTCAGAACTGGCACAGACCGGGGGAATCCGGCTGTCTAATTAAAACAAAGCATTGCTAGGGCCGCTGATTGGTGCTGACGCAATGTGATTTGTGCACAGTGCTCTAAATGTCAACGTGAAGAAATATAAATAAGCGCGGGGAGACGGCGGGAGTAACTATGACTCTATAAGCGGTGCGACCGAGCCCGGACCAGCGTCGGCACCTTCCTGTGGAAAGCCACCGCTGTTGTTGTTTCCATGGGCTTCGCGCATGGAGGTTCTTGCTTCAGCCGGCATAACAGAAGCGACTCAGAACTGGCACAGACCGGGGGAATCCGACTGTCTAATTAAAACAAAGCATTGCTAGGGCCGCTGATTGGTGCTGACGCAATGTGATTTGTGCACAGTGCTCTGAATGTCAACGTAAAGAAATATAAATAAGCGCGGGTAGACGGCGGGAGTAACTATAACTCTATAAGTGGTGCAGCCGAGCCCGTACCAGCTTCGGAACCTTCCTGTGGACAGCCACAGCTGTACCTATTTCCATGGGCTTCGCGCCTGGAGGTTCTTGCCTCAGCCGGCAGAACAGAGCCGACTCATAACTGGCACAGACCAGGGGAACCCGACTGTCTGCTTAAAACAAAGCATTGCTAGGGCCGCTGGTCGGTGCTGACGCAATGTGATTTCTGCCCTGTGCTCTAAATGTCAACGTGAAGAAATATAACAAAGCGCGGGTAAACGGCAGGAGTAACTATAGCTCTATAAACTTGCGGCCGAGCCCGGACCAGCGTCGGGACCTTCCTGTGGAAAGCCACTGCTGTTGTTGTTTCCATGGGCTTCGTGCATGGAGGTTCTTGCTTCAGCCGGCAGAACAGAGGCGACTCAGAACTGGCACAGACCGGGCAATGTGACTGTCTAATTAAAACAAAGCATTTATAGGGCCGCTGGTCGGTGCTGACGCAATGTGATTTCTGCCCTGTGATCTAAATGTCAACGTGAAAAAATATAAAAAAAAGGTCGGGTAGACGGCGAGAGTAACTATGACTCTGTAAGCGAGCGACCTAGCCTGCACCAGCGTCGGGACCTTCCTGTGGAAAGCCACCGTTGTTGTTGTTTCCATGGGCTTCGCACATGGAGGTTCTTGCTTCAGCCGGCAGAACAGAGCCGACTCAGAACTGGCACAGACCGGGGGAATCCGACTGTATAATTAAAACAAATTATTGCGAGCGCCGCTGGTCCGTGCTTACGCAATGTGATTTCTGCCCTGTGCTCTAAATGTCAACATAAAAAAATATATAGAAAAGCGTGGGTAAACGGCGGGAGTAACTATGGCTCTATAAGCGGTGCACCCGAGCTCGGACCAGCGTCGGAACCTTCCTGTGGACAGCCACAGCTGTACTTATTTCCATGGGCTTCGCGCCTGGAGGTTCTTGCTACAGCTGGCAGAACAGAGCCGACTCAGAACTGGCACAGATCAGGGGAGTCTGACTGTCTAATTAAAACAAAGCATTGCTAGGGCCGCTGGTCGGTGCTGACGCAATGTGATTTCTGCCCTGTGCTCTAAATGTCAACGTAAAGAAATATATGGAAAAGCGCGGGTAAACGGCGGGAGTAACTATGGCTCTATAAGCGGTGCACCCGAGCCCGGACCAGCGTCGGAACCTTCCTGTGGAAAGCCACAGCTGTACTTATTTCCATGGGCTTCGCGCCTGGAGGTTCTTGCTACAGCCGGCAGAACAGAGTGGACTCAGAACTGGCACCGACCGGGGGAATCTGAATGTCTAATTAAAACAAAGCATTGCAAGGGCCGCTGGTCGAGGCTGACACAATGTGATTTCTGCCCTGTGCTCTAAATGTCAACGTGAAGAAAAATAAAAAAGCGTGGGTAAACGGTGGGAGTAACTATGGCTCGATAAGCGGTGCGGCCGAACCCGGACCAGCGTCGGGACCTTCCTGTGGAAAGCCATAGCTGTGCTTGTTTCCATGGGCTTCGCGCATGGAGGTTCTTGCTTCAGCCGGCATAACAGAAGCGACTCAGAACTGGCACAGACCGGGGGAATCCGACTGTCTAATTAAAACAAAGCATTGCTAGGGCCGCTGATTGGTGCTGACGCAATGTGATTTGTGCACAGTGCTCTGAATGTCAACGTAAAGAAATATAAATAAGCGCGGGGAGACGGCGGGAGTAACTATGACTCTATTAGCGGTGCGACCGAGCCCGGACCAGCGTCGGCACCTTCCTGTGGAAAGCCACCGCTGTTCTTGTTTCCATGGGCTTCGCCCATGGAGGTTCTTGCTTCAGCCGGCATAACAGAAGCGACTCAGAACTGGCACAGACCGGGGGAATCCGACTGTCTAATTAAAACAAAGCATTGCTAGGGCCGCTGATTGGTGCTGACGCAATGTGATTTGTGCACAGTGCTCTGAATGTCAACGTAAAGAAATATAAATAAGCGCGGGTAGACGGCGGGAGTAACTATGACTCTATAAGCGGTGCTGCCGAGCCCGTACCAGCGTCGGAACCTTCCTATGGACAGCCACAGCTGTACCTATTTCCATGGGCTTCGCGCCTGGAGGTTCTTGCCTCAGCCGGCAGAACAGAGCCGACTCAGAACTGGCACAGACCAGGGGAACCCGACTGTGTACTTAAAACAAAGCATTGCTAGGGCCGCTGGTCGGTGCTGACGCATTGTGATTTCTGCCCTGTGCTCTAAATGTCAACGTGAAGAAATATAAATAACCGCGGGTAAACGGCAGGAGTAACTATGGCTCTATAAACGTGCGGCCGAGCCCGGACCAGCGTCGGGACCTTCCTGTGGAAAGCCACTGCTGTTGTTGTTTCCATGGGCTTCGTGCATGGAGGTTCTCGCTTCAGCCGGCATAAAAGAAGCGAATCAGAACTGGCACAAACTGGGGGAATCCGACTGTCTAATTAAAACAAAGCATTGCTAAGGCCACTGGTCAGTGCTGACGCAATGTGATTTGTGCACAGTGCTTTGAATGTCAACGTGAAGAAATATAAAAAAGTGCGGGATAAATAAGCGGTGCGACCGAGCCCGGACCAGCGTCGGGACCTTCCTGTGGAAAGCCACCGCTGTTGTTGTTTCCATGGGCTTCGCGCATGGAGGTTCTTGCTTCAGCCGGCAGAACAGAGGCGACTCAGAACTGGCACAGACCGGGGGAATCCGACTGTCTAATTAAAACAAAGCATTGCTAGGGCCGCTGATTGGTGCTGACGCAATGTGATTTGTGCACAGTGCTCTGAATGTCAACGTAAAGAAATATAAATAAGCGCGGGTAGACGGCGGGAGTAACTATGACTCTACAAGCGGTGCAGCCGAGCCCGTACCAGCGTCGGAACCTTCCTGTGGACAGCCACAGCTGTACCTATTTCCATGGGCTTCGCGCCTGGAGGTTCTTGCCTCAGCCCGCAGAACAGAGCCGACTCAGAACTGGCACAGACCAGGGGAACCCGACTGTCTACTTAAAACAAAGCATTGCTAGGGCCGCTGGTCGAGGCTGACACAATGTGATTTCTGCCCTGTGCTTTAAATGTCAACGTGAAGAAAAATAAAAAAGCGTGGGTAAACGGTGGGAGTAACTATGGCTCTATAAGCGGTGCGGCCGAACCCGGACCAGCGTCGGGACCTTCCTGTGGAAAGCCATAGCTGTGCTTGTTTCCATGGGCTTCGCGCATGGAGGTTCTTGCTTCAGCCGGCATAACAGAAGCGACTCAGAACTGGCACAGATCGGGGGAATCCGACTGTCTAATTAAAACAAAGCATTGCTAGGGCCGCTGATTGGTGCTGACGCAATGTGATTTGTGCAGAGTGCTCTGAATGTCAACGTAAAGAAATATAAATAAGCGCGGGGAGACGGCGGGAGTAACTATGACTCTATAAGAGGTGCGACCGAGCCCGGACCAGCGTCGGCACCTTCCTGTGGAAAGCCACCGCTGTTGTTGTTTCCATGGGCTTCGCGCCTGGAGGTTCTTGCCTCAGCCGGCCGAACAGAGCTGACTCAGAACTGGCACAGACCAGGGGAACCCGACTGTCTACTTAAAACAAAGCATTGCTAGGGCCGCTGGTCGGTGCTGACGCATTGTGATTTCTGCCCTGTGCTCTAAATGTCAACGTAAAGAAATACAAAAAAAGCGCGGGTAAACGGCAGGAGTAACTATGGCTCTATAAACGTGCGGCCGAGCCCGGACCAGCGTCGGGACCTTCCTGTGGAAAGCCACTGCTGTTGTTGTTTCCATGGGCTTCGTGCATGGAGGTTCTTGCTTCAGCCGGCATAAAAGAAGCGAATCAGAACTGGCACAAACTGGGGGAATCCGACTGTCTAATTAAAACAAAGCATTGCTAAGGCCGCTGGTCGGTGCTGACGCAATGTGATTTGTGCACAGTGCTTTGAATGTCAACGTGAAGAAATATAAAAAAGTTCGGGTAGACCGCGGGAGTAACTATAACTCTATAAGCGGTGCGACCGAGCCCGGACCAGCGTCGGGACCTTCCTGTGGAAAGCCACCGCTGTTGTTGTTTCCATGGGCTTCGCGCATGGAGGTTCTTGCTTCAGCCGGCAGAACAGAGGCGACTCAGAACTGGCACAGACCGGGGGAATCCGGCTGTCTAATTAAAACAAAGCATTGCTAGGGCCGCTGATTGGTGCTGACGCAATGTGATTTGTGCACAGTGCTCTAAATGTCAACGTGAAGAAATATAAATAAGCGCGGGGAGACGGCGGGAGTAACTATGACTCTATAAGCGGTGCGACCGAGCCCGGACCAGCGTCAGCACCTTCCTGTGGAAAGCCACCGCTGTTGTTGTTTCCATGGGCTTCGCGCATGGAGGTTCTTGCTTCAGCCGGCATAACAGAAGCGACTCAGAACTGGCACAGACCGGGGGAATCCGACTGTCTAATTAAAACAAAGCATTGCTAGGGCCGCTGATTGGTGCTGACGCAATGTGATTTGTGCACAGTGCTCTGAATGTCAACGTAAAGAAATATAAATAAGCGCGGGTAGACGGCGGGAGTAACTATAACTCTATAAGCGGTGCAGCCGAGCCCGTACCAGCGTCGGAACCTTCCTGTGGACAGCCACAGCTGTACCTATTTCCATGGGCTTCGCGCCTGGAGGTTCTTGCCTCAGCCGGCAGAACAGAGCCGACTCATAACTGGCACAGACCAGGGGAACCCGACTGTCTGCTTAAAACAAACCATTGCTAGGGCCGCTGGTCGGTGCTGACGCAATGTGATTTCTGCCCTGTGCTCTAAATGTCAACGTGAAGAAATATAACAAGGCGCGGGTAAACGGCAGGAGTAACTATAGCTCTATAAACTTGCGGCCGAGCCCGGACCAGCGTCGGGACCTTCCTGTGGAAAGCCACTGCTGTTGTTGTTTCCATGGGCTTCGTGCATGGAGGTTCTTGCTTCAGCCGGCAGAACAGAGGCGACTCAGAACTGGCACAGACCGGGCAATGTGACTGTCTAATTAAAACAAAGCATTTATAGGGCCGCTGGTCGGTGCTGACGCAATGTGATTTCTGCCCTGTGATCTAAATGTCAACGTGAAAAAATATAAAAAAAAGGTCGGGTAGACGGCGAGAGTAACTATGACTCTGTAAGCGAGCGACCTAGCCTGCACCAGCGTCGGGACCTTCCTGTGGAAAGCCACCGTTGTTGTTGTTTCCATGGGCTTCGCACATGGAGGTTCTTGCTTCAGCCGGCAGAACAGAGCCGACTCAGAACTGGCACAGACCGGGGGAATCCGACTGTATAATTAAAACAAATTATTGCGAGCGCCGCTGGTCCGTGCTTACGCAATGTGATTTCTGCCCTGTGCTCTAAATGTCAACATAAAAAAATATATAGAAAAGCGTGGGTAAACGGCGGGAGTAACTATGGCTCTATAAGCGGTGCACCCGAGCTCGGACCAGCGTCGGAACCTTCCTGTGGACAGCCACAGCTGTACTTATTTCCATGGGCTTCGCGCCTGGAGGTTCTTGCTACAGCTGGCAGAACAGAGCCGACTCAGAACTGGCACAGATCAGGGGAGTCTGACTGTCTAATTAAAACAAAGCATTGCTAGGGCCGCTGGTCGGTGCTGACGCAATGTGATTTCTGCCCTGTGCTCTAAATGTCAACGTAAAGAAATATATGGAAAAGCGCGGGTAAACGGCGGGAGTAACTATGGCTCTATAAGCGGTGCACCCGAGCCCGGACCAGCGTCGGAACCTTCCTGTGGAAAGCCACAGCTGTACTTATTTCCATGGGCTTCGCGCCTGGAGGTTCTTGCTACAGCCGGCAGAACAGAGTGGACTCAGAACTGGCACCGACCGGAGGAATCTGAATGTCTAATTAAAACAAAGCATTGCAAGGGCCGCTGGTCGAGGCTGACACAATGTGATTTCTGCCCTGTGCTCTAAATGTCAACGTGAAGAAAAATAAAAAAGCGTGGGTAAACGGTGGGAGTAACTATGGCTCGATAAGCGGTGCGGCCGAACCCGGACCAGCGTCGGGACCTTCCTGTGGAAAGCCATAGCTGTGCTTGTTTCCATGGGCTTCGCGCATGGAGGTTCTTGCTTCAGCCGGCATAACAGAAGCGACTCAGAACTGGCACAGACCGGGGGAATCCGACTGTCTAATTAAAACAAAGCATTGCTAGGGCCGCTGATTGGTGCTGACGCAATGTGATTTGTGCACAGTGCTCTGAATGTCAACGTAAAGAAATATAAATAAGCGCGGGGAGACGGCGGGAGTAACTATGACTCTATTAGCGGTGCGACCGAGCCCGGACCAGCGTCGGCACCTTCCTGTGGAAAGCCACCGCTGTGGTTGTTTCCATGGGCTTCGCCCATGGAGGTTCTTGCTTCAGCCGGCATAACAGAAGCGACTCAGAACTGGCACAGACCGGGGGAATCCGACTGTCTAATTAAAACAAAGCATTGCTAGGGCCGCTGATTGGTGCTGACGCAATGTGATTTGTGCACAGTGCTCTGAATGTCAACGTAAAGAAATATAAATAAGCGCGGGTAGACGGCGGGAGTAACTATGACTCTATAAGCGGTGCTGCCGAGCCCGTACCAGCGTCGGAACCTTCCTATGGACAGCCACAGCTGTACCTATTTCCATGGGCTTCGCGCCTGGAGGTTCTTGCCTCAGCCGGCAGAACAGAGCCGACTCAGAACTGGCACAGACCAGGGGAACCCGACTGTGTACTTAAAACAAAGCATTGCTAGGGCCGCTGGTCGGTGCTGACGCATTGTGATTTCTGCCCTGTGCTCTAAATGTCAACGTGAAGAAATATAAATAACCGCGGGGAAACGGCAGGAGTAACTATGGCTCTATAAACGTGCGGCCGAGCCCGGACCAGCGTCGGGACCTTCCTGTGGAAAGCCACTGCTGTTGTTGTTTCCATGGGCTTCGTGCATGGAGGTTCTTGCTTCAGCCGGCATAAAAGAAGCGAATCAGAACTGGCACAAACTGGGGGAATCCGACTGTCTAATTAAAACAAAGCATTGCTAAGGCCACTGGTCAGTGCTGACGCAATGTGATTTGTGCACAGTGCTTTGAATGTCAACGTGAAGAAATATAAAAAAGTGCGGGATAAATAAGCGGTGCGACCGAGCCCGGACCAGCGTCGGGACCTTCCTGTGGAAAGCCACCGCTGTTGTTGTTTCCATGGGCTTCGCGCATGGAGGTTCTTGCTTCAGCCGGCAGAACAGAGGCGACTCAGAACTGGCACAGACCGGGGGAATCCGACTGTCTAATTAAAACAAAGCATTGCTAGGGCCGCTGATTGGTGCTGACGCAATGTGATTTGTGCACAGTGCTCTGAATGTCAACGTAAAGAAATATAAATAAGCGCGGGTAGACGGCGGGAGTAACTATGACTCTACAAGCGGTGCAGCCGAGCCCGTACCAGCGTCGGAACCTTCCTGTGGACAGCCACAGCTGTACCTATTTCCATGGGCTTCGCGCCTGGAGGTTCTTGCCTCAGCCCGCAGAACAGAGCCGACTCAGAACTTGCACAGACCAGGGGAACCCGACTGTCTACTTAAAACAAAGCATTGCTAGGGCCGCTGGTCGAGGCTGACACAATGTGATTTCTGCCCTGTGCTTTAAATGTCAACGTGAAGAAAAATAAAAAAGCGTGGGTAAACGGTGGGAGTAACTATGGCTCTATAAGCGGTGCGGCCGAACCCGGACCAGCGTCGGGACCTTCCTGTGGAAAGCCATAGCTGTGCTTGTTTCCATGGGCTTCGCGCATGGAGGTTCTTGCTTCAGCCGGCATAACAGAAGCGACTCAGAACTGGCACAGATCGGGGGAATCCGACTGTCTAATTAAAACAAAGCATTGCTAGGGCCGCTGATTGGTGCTGACGCAATGTGATTTGTGCAGAGTGCTCTGAATGTCAACGTAAAGAAATATAAATAAGCGCGGGGAGACGGCGGGAGTAACTATGACTCTATAAGCGGTGCGACCGAGCCCGGACCAGCGTCGGCACCTTCCTGTGGAAAGCCACCGCTGTTGTTGTTTCCATGGGCTTCGCGCCTGGAGGTTCTTGCCTCAGCCGGCCGAACAGAGCTGACTCAGAACTGGCACAGACCAGGGGAACCCGACTGTCTACTTAAAACAAAGCATTGCTAGGGCCGCTGGTCGGTGCTGACGCATTGTGATTTCTGCCCGGTGCTCTAAATGTCAACGTAAAGAAATACAAAAAAAGCGCGGGTAAACGGCAGGAGTAACTATGGCTCTATAAACGTGCGGCCGAGCCCGGACCAGCGTCGGGACCTTCCTGTGGAAAGCCACTGCTGTTGTTGTTTCCATGGGCTTCGTGCATGGAGGTTCTTGCTTCAGCCGGCATAAAAGAAGCGAATCAGAACTGGCACAAACTGGGGGAATCCGACTGTCTAATTAAAACAAAGCATTGCTAAGGCCGCTGGTCGGTGCTGACGCAATGTGATTTGTGCACAGTGCTTTGAATGTCAACGTGAAGAAATATAAAAAAGTTCGGGTAGACCGCGGGAGTAACTATAACTCTATAAGCGGTGCGACCGAGCCCGGACCAGCGTCGGGACCTTCCTGTGGAAAGCCACCGCTGTTGTTGTTTCCATGGGCTTCGCGCATGGAGGTTCTTGCTTCAGCCGGCAGAACAGAGGCGACTCAGAACTGGCACGGACCGGGGGAATCCGACTGTCTAATTAAAACAAAGCATTGCTAGGGCCGCTTATTGGTGCTGACGCAATGTGATTTGTGCACAGTGCTCTAAATGTCAACGTGAAGAAATATAAATAAGCGCGGGGAGACGGCGGGAGTAACTATGACTCTATAAGCGGTGCGACCGAGCCCGGACCAGCGTCGGCACCTTCCTGTGGAAAGCCACCGCTGTTGTTGTTTCCATGGGCTTCGCGCATGGAGGTTCTTGCTTCAGCCGGCATAACAGAAGCGACTCAGAACTGGCACAGACCGGGGGAATCCGACTGTCTAATTAAAACAAAGCATTGCTAGGGCCGCTGATTGGTGCTGACGCAATGTGATTTGTGCACAGTGCTCTGAATGTCAACGTAAAAAAATATAAATAAGCGCGGGTAGACGGCGGGAGTAACTATAACTCTATAAGCGGTGCAGCCGAGCCCGTACCAGCGTCGGCACCTTCCTGTGGACAGCCACAGCTGTACCTATTTCCATGGGCTTCGCGCCTGGAGGTTCTTGCCTCAGCCGGCAGAACAGAGCCGACTCATAACTGGCACAGACCAGGGGAACCCGACTGTCTACTTAAAACAAGGCATTGCTAGGGCCGCTGGTTGGTGCTGACGCAATGTGATTTCTGCCCTGTGCTCTAAATGTCAACGTGAAGAAATATAACAAAGCGCGGGTAAACGGCAGGAGTAACTATAGCTCTATAAACTTGCGGCCGAGCCCGGACCAGCGTCGGGACCTTCCTGTGGAAAGCCACTGCTGTTGTTGTTTCCATGGGCTTCGTGCATGGAGGTTCTTGCTTCAGCCGGCAGAACAGAGGCGACTCTAAACTGGCACAGACCGGGCAATGTGACTGTCTAATTAAAACAAAGCATTGATAGGGCCGCTGGTCGGTGCTGACGCAATGTGATTTCTGCCCTGTGATCTAAATGTCAACGTGAAAAAATATAAAAAAAAGGTCGGGTAGACGGCGAGAGTAACTATGACTCTGTAAGCGAGTGACCTAGCCTGCACCAGCGTCGGGACCTTCCTGTGGAAAGCCACCGTTGTTGTTTCCATGGGCTTCGCACATGGAGGTTCTTGCTTCAGCCGGCAGAACAGAGCCGACTCAGAACTGGCACAGACCAGGGGAATCCGACTGTATAATTAAAACAAATTATTGCGAGCGCCGCTGGTCCGTGCTTACGCAATGTGATTTCTGCCCTGTGCTCTAAATGTCAACATAAAAAAATATATGGAAAAGCGTGGGTAAACGGCGGGAGTAACTATGGCTCTATAAGCGGTGCACCGAGCTCGGACCAGCGTCGGAACCTTCCTGTGGACAGCCACAGCTGTACTTATTTCCATGGGCTTCGCGCCTGGAGGTTCTTGCTACAGCTGGCAGAACAGAGCCGACTCAGAACTGGCACAGATCAGGGGAGTCTGACTGTCTAATTAAAACAAAGCATTGCTAGGGCCGCTGGTCGGTGCTGACGCAATGTGATTTCTGCCCTGTGCTCTAAATGTCAACGTAAAGAAATATATGGAAAAGCGCGGGTAAACGGCGGGAGTAACTATGGCTCTATAAGCGGTGCACCCGAGCCCGGACCAGCGTCGGAACCTTCCTGTGGAAAGCCACAGCTGTACTTATTTCCATGGGCTTCGCGCCTGGAGGTTCTTGCTACAGCCGGCAGAACAGAGTGGACTCAGAACTGGCACCGACCGGGGGAATCTGAATGTCTAATTAAAACAAAGCATTGCTAGGGCCGCTGGTCGAGGCTGACACAATGTGATTTCTGCCCTGTGCTCTAAATGTCAACGTGAAGAAAAATAAAAAAGCGTGGGTAAACGGTGGGAGTAACTATGGCTCGATAAGCGGTGCGGCCGAACCCGGACCAGCGTCGGGACCTTCCTGTGGAAAGCCATAGCTGTGCTTGTTTCCATGGGCTTCGCGCATGGAGGTTCTTGCTTCAGCCGGCATAACAGAAGCGACTCAGAACTGGCACAGACCGGGGGAATCCGACTGTCTAATTAAAACAAAGCATTGCTAGGGCCGCTGATTGGTGCTGACGCAATGTGATTTGTGCACAGTGCTCTGAATGTCAACGTAAAGAAATATAAATAAGCGCGGGGAGACGGCGGGAGTAACTATGACTCTATTAGCGGTGCGACCGAGCCCGGACCAGCGTCGGCACCTTCCTGTGGAAAGCCACCGCTGTTGTTGTTTCCATGGGCTTCGCGCATGGAGGTTCTTGCTTCAGCCGGCATAACAGAAGCGACTCAGAACTGGCACAGACCGGGGGAATCCGACTGTCTAATTAAAACAAAGCATTGCTAGGGCCGCTGATTGGTGCTGACGCAATGTGATTCGTGCACAGTGCTCTGAATGTCAACGTAAAGAAATATAAATAAGCGCGGGTAGACGGCGGGAGTAACTATGACTCTATAAGCGGTGCTGCCGAGCCCGTACCAGCGTCGGAACCTTCCTATGGACAGCCACAGCTGTACCTATTTCCATGGGCTTCGCGCCTGGAGGTTCTTGCCTCAGCCGGCAGAACAGAGCCGACTCAGAACTGGCACAGACCGGGGGAATCCGAGTGTATAATTAAAACAAATTATTGCGAGCGCCGCTGGTCCGTGCTTACGCAATGTGATTTCTGCCCTGTGCTCTAAATGTACACGTAAAGAAATATATGAAAAAGCGTGGGTAAACGGCGGGAGTAACTATGGCTCTATAAGCGGTGCACCCGAGCCCGGACCAGCGTCGGAACCTTCCTGTGGACAGCCACAGCTGTACTTATTTCCATGGGCTTCGCGCCTGGAGGTTCTTGCTACAGCTGGCAGAACAGAGCCGACTCAGAACTGCCACAGATCAGGGGAGTCTGACTGTCTAATTAAAACAAAGCATTGCTAGGGCCGCTGGTCGGTGCTGACGCAATGTGATTTCTGCCCTGTGCTCTAAATGTCAACGTGAAGAAATATAAAAAACCGCGGGTAAACGGCAGGAGTAACTATGGCTCTATAAACGTGCGGCCGAGCCCGGACCAGCGTCGGGACCTTCCTGTGGAAAGCCACTGCTGTTGTTGTTTCCATGGGCTTCGTGCATGGAGGTTCTTGCTTCAGCCGGCATAAAAGAAGCGAATCAGAACTGGCACAAACTGGGGGAATCCGACTGTCTAATTAAAACAAAGCATTGCTAAGGCCACTGGTCAGTGCTGACGCAATGTGATTTGTGCACAGTGCTTTGAATGTCAACGTGAAGAAATATAAAAAAGTGCGGGTAGACCGCGGGAGTAACTATAACTCTATAAGCGGTGCGACCGAGCCCGGACCAGCGTCGGGACCTTCCTGTGGAAAGCCACCGCTGTTGTTGTTTCCATGGGCTTCGCGCATGGAGGTTCTTGCTTCAGCCGGCAGAACAGAGGCGACTCAGAACTGGCACAGACCGGGGGAATCCGACTGTCTAATTAAAACAAAGCATTGCTAGGGCCGCTGATTGGTGCTGACGCAATGTGATTTGTGCACAGTGCTCTGAATGTCAACGTAAAGAAATATAAATAAGCGCGGGTAGACGGCGGGAGTAACTATGACTTTACAAGCGGTGCAGCCGAGCCCGTACCAGCGTCGGAACCTTCCTGTGGACAGCCACAGCTGTACTTATTTCCATGGCCTTCGCGCCTGGAGGTTCTTGCCTCAGCCCGCAGAACAGAGCCGACTCAGAACTGGCACAGACCAGGGGAACCCGACTGTCTACTTAAAACAAAGCATTGCTAGGGCCGCTGGTCGGTGCTGACGCAATGTGATTTCTGCCCTGTGCTCTAAATGTCAACGTGAAGAAATATAAATAAGCGCGGGTAGACGGCGGGAGTAACTATGACTCTATAAGCGGTGCGACCGAGCCCGGACCAGCGTCGGAACCTTCCTGTGGAAAGCCACAGCTGTACTTATTTCCATGGGCTTCGCGCCTGGAGGTTCTTGCTACAGCCGGCAGAACAGAGCCGACGCAGAACTGGCACAGACCGGGGGGAACCCGACTCTCTAATTAAAACAAAGCATTGCTAGGGTCGCTGGTCGGTGCTGACGCAATGTGATTTCTGACCTGTGCTCTAAATGTCCACGTGAAGAAATATAAAAAAGCGCGGGTAAACGGCGGGAGTAACTATAGCTCTACATGCGGTGTGGCCTAGCCCGGACCAGCGTCGGGACCTTCCTGTGGAAAGCCACAGCTGTGCTTGTTTCCATGGGCTTCGCGCCTGGAGGTTCTTGCTTCAGCCGGCAGAACGGAGCCGACTCAGAACTGGCACTGACCGGGGGAATCCGACTGTCTAATTAAAACAAAGCATTGCTAAGGCCACGGGTCGGTGCTGACGCAATGTGATTTCTGCCCTGTGCTCTAAATGTCAACGTGAAGAAATATAAAAAAGCGCGGGTAAACGGTGGGAGTAACTATGGCTCTATAAGCGGTGCGGCCGAACCCGGACCAGCGTCGGGACCTTCCTGTGGAAAGCCATAGCTGTGCTTGTTTCCATGGGCTTCGCGCATGGAGGTTCTTGCTTCAGCCGGCATAACAGAAGCTACTCAGAACTGGCACAGACCGGGGGAATCCGACTGTCTAATTAAAACAAAGCATTGCTAGGGCCGCTGATTGGTGCTGACGCAATGTGATTTGTGCACAGTGCTCTGAATGTCAACGTAAAGAAATATAAATGAGCGCGGGGAGACGGCGGGAGTAACTATGACTCTATAAGCGGTGCGACCGAGCCCGGACCAGCGTCGGCACCTTCCTGTGGAAAGCCACCGCTGTTGTTGTTTCCATGGGCTTCGCGCATGGAGGTTCTTGCCTCAGCCGGCATAACAGAAGCGACTCAGAACTGGCACACACCGGGGGAATCCGACTGTCTAATTAAAACAAAGCATTGCTAGGGCCGCTGATTGGTGCTGACGCAATGTGATTTGTGCACAGTGCTCTGAATGTCAACGTAAAGAAATATAAATAAGCGCGGGTAGACGGCGGGAGTAACTATGACTCTATAAGCGGTGCAGCCGAGCCCGTACAAGCGTCGGAACCTTCCTATGGACAGCCACAGCTGTACCTATTTCCATGGGCTTCGCGCCTGGAGGTTCTTGCCTCAGCCGGCCGAACAGAGCCGACTCATAACTGGCACAGACCAGGGGAACCCGACTGTCTACTTAAAACAAAGCATTGCTAAGGCCGCTGGTCGGTGCTGACGCAATGTGATTTCTGCCCTGTGCTCTAAATGTCAACGTGAAGAAATATAACAAAGCGCGGGTAAACGACAGGAGTAACTATAGCTCTATAAACGTGCGGCCGAGCCCGGACCAGCGTCGGGACCTTCCTGTGGAAAGCCACTGCTGTTGTTTCCATGGGCTTCGTGCATGGAGGTTCTTGCTTCAGCCGGCAGAACAGAGGCGACTCAGAACTGGCACAGACCGGGGAATGTGACTGTCTAATTAAAACAAAGCATTGATAGGGCCGCTGGTCGGTGCTGACACAATGTGATTTCTGCCCTGTGCTCTAAATGTCAACGTGAAAAAATATAAAAAAAAGGTCGGGTAGACGGCGAGAGTAACTATGACTCTGTAAGCGGAGCGACCTAGCTTGCACCAGCGTCGGGACCTTCCTGTGGAAAGCCACCGTTGTTGTTGTTTCCATGGGCTTCGCACATGGAGGTTCTTGCTTCAGCCTGCAGAACAGAGCCGACACAGAACTGGCACAGACCGGGGGAATCCGAGTGTATAATTAAAACAAATTATTGCGAGCGCCGCTGGTCCGTGCTTACGCAATGTGATTTCTGCCCTGTGCTCTAAATGTCAACGTAAAGAATTATATGGAAAAGCAAGGGTAAACGGCGGGAGTAACTATGGCTCTATAAGCGGTGCACCCGAGCCCGGACCAGCGTCGGAACCTTCCTGTGGACAGCCACAGCTGTACTTATTTCC
Source organism: Haemaphysalis longicornis (assembly GCF_048455015.1). Taxonomy (NCBI): domain Eukaryota; kingdom Metazoa; phylum Arthropoda; class Arachnida; order Ixodida; family Ixodidae; genus Haemaphysalis; species Haemaphysalis longicornis. The sequence goes on along the minus strand of NW_027526407.1, from coordinate 203,850,084 downwards.
ATGGGCTTCGCGCCTGGAGGTTCTTGCTACAGCTGGCAGAACAGAGCCGACTCAGAACTGGCACAGATCAGGGGAGTCTGACTGTCTAATTAAAACAAAGCATTGCTAGGGCCGCTGGTCGGTGCTGACGCAATGTGATTTCTGCCCTGTGCTCTAAATGTCAACGTAAAGAAATATATGGAAAAGCGCGGGTAAACGGCGGGTGTAACTATAGCTATATAAGCGGTGCAGCGGAGCCCGGACCAGCGTCGGAACCTTCCTGTGGAAAGCCACAGCTGTACTTATTTCCATGGGCTTCGCGACTGGAGGTTCTTGCTACTGCCGGCAGAACAGAGTGGACTCAGAACTGGCACCGACCGGGGGAATCTGAATGTCTAATTAAAACAAAGCATTGCTAGGGCCGCTGGTCGAGGCTGACACAATGTGATTTCTGCCCTGTGCTCTAAATGTCAACGTGAAGAAAAATAAAAAAAGCGTGGGTAAACGGTGGGAGTAACTATGGCTCTATAAGCGGTGCGGCCGAACTCGGACCAGCGTCGGGACCTTCCTGTGGAAAGCAGAAGCTGTGCTTGTTTCCATGGGCTTCGCGCATGGAGGTTCTTGCTTCAGCCGGCATAACAGAAGTGACTCAGAACTGGCACAGACCGGGGGAATCCGACTGTCTAATTAAAACAAAGCATTGCTAGGGCGCTGATTGGTGCTGACGCAATGTGATTTGTGCACAGTGCTCTGAATGTCAACGTAAAGAAATATAAATAAGCGCGGGGAGACGGCGGGAGTAACTATGACTCTATAAGCGGTGCGACCGAGCCCGGACCAGCGTCGGCACCTTCCTGTGGAAAGCCACCGCTTTTGTTTCCATGGGCTTCGCGCATGGAGGTTCTTGCTTCAGCCGGCATAACTGAAGCGACTCAGAACTGGCACAGACCGGGGGAATCCGACTGTCTAATTAAAACAAAGCATTGCTAGGGCCGCTGATCGGTGCTGACGCAATGTGATTGGTGCACAGTGCTCTGAATGTCAACGTAAGGAAATATAAATAAGCGCGGGTAGACGGCGGGAGTAACTATGAGTCTATAAGCGGTGCGACCGAGCCCGGACCTGCGTCGGGCCCTTCCTGTGGAAAGCCACTGCTGTTGTTGTTTCCATGGGCTTCGCGCCAGGAGGTTCTTGCTTCAGCCGGCAGAAAAGAGCTGACTCAGAACTGGCAAGACCGGGGAATCTGACTGTCTAATTAAAACAAAGCATTGCGAGCGCCGCTGGGCGGTGCTGACGCAATGTGATTTCTGCCCTGTGCTCTAAATGTCAACGTAAAGACATATATGGAAAAGCGCGGGTAAACGGCAGGAGTAACTAAAGCTCTATAAGCGGTGCAGCGGAGCCCGGACCAGCGCCGGAACCTTCCTGTGGAAAGCCACAGCTGTACTTATTTCCATGGGCTTCGCGCCTGGAGGTTCTTGCCTCAGCCGGCAGGACAGAGCCGACTCAGAACTGGCACAGACCAGGGGAACCCGACTGTCTACTTAAAATGAAGCATTGCTAGGGCCGCTGGTCGGTGCTGACGCAATGTGATTTCTTTCCTGTGCTCTAAATGTCAACGTGAAGGAATATAAAAAACCGCGGGTAAACGGCGGGAGTAACTATGGCTCTATAAGCGGTGTGGCCGAGCCCGGACCAGCGTCGGGACCTTTCTGTGGAAAGCCACTGCCGTTGTTGTTTCCATGGGCTTCGTGCATGGAGGTTCTTGCTTCAGCCGGCATAACAGAAGCGACTCAGAACTGGCACAGACCGGGGGAATCCGCCTGTCTAATTAAAACAAAGCATTGCTAGGGCCACTGGTCGGTGCTGACGCAATGTGATTTGTGCCCAGTGCTCTGAATGTCAACGTGAATAAATATAAAAAAGCGCGGGTAGACGGCGGGAGTAACTATAACTCTGTAAGCGGAGCGACCTAGCCTGGACCAGCGTCGGGACCTACCTGTGGAAAACCACCGCTGTTGTTGTTTCCATGGGCTTCGCACATGGAGGTTCTTGCTTCAGCCGGCAGAAGAGAGCCGACTCAGAACTTGCACAGATCAGGGGAGTCTGACTGTCTAATTAAAACAAAGCATTGCTAGGGCCGCTGGTCGGTGCTGCGCAGTGTGATTTCTGCCCTGTGCTCTAAATGTCAACGTAAAGAAATATATGGAAAAGCGCGGGTAAACGGCGGGAGTAACTATAGCTATATAAGCGGTGCAGCGGAGCCCGGACCAGCGTCGGAACCTTCCTGGGGAAAGCCACAGCTGTGCTTGTTTCCATGGGCTTCTAGCCAGGAGGTTCTTGCTTCAGCCGGCAGAAAAGAGCTGACTCAGAACTGGCACAGACCGGGGAATCTGACTGTCTAGTAAAACAAAGCATTGCGAGCGGCGCTGGTCGGTGCTGACGCTATGTGATTTCTGAACTGTGCTCTAAATGTCAACGTGAAGAAATATAAAAAAGCTTAGGTAAACGGTGGGAGTAACTATGGCTCTATAAGCGGTGCGGCCGAACCCGGACCGAGTCAGGACCTTCCTGTGGAAAGCCACCTAGGTTGTTTCCATGGGCTTCCCGCCTGGAGGTTCTTGCCTCAGCCGGCAGAACAGAGCCGACGCAGAACTGGCACAGACCGGGGGGAACCCGACTCTCTAATTAAAACAAAGCATTGCTAGGGTCGCTGGTCGGTGCTGACGAATGTGATTTCTGACCTGTGCTCTAAATGTCCACGTGAAGAAATATAAAAAAGCGCGGGTAAACGGCGGGAGTAACTATAGCTCTACAAGCGGTGTGGCCTAGCCCGGACCAGCGTCGGGACCTTCCTGTGGAAAGCCACAGCTGTGCTTGTTTCCATGGGCTTCGCGCCTGGAGGTTCTTGCTTCAGCCGGCAGAACGGAGCCGACTCAGAACTGGCACTGACCGGGGGAATCCGACTGTCTAATTAAAACAAAGCATTGCTAAGGCCACGGGTCGGTGCTGACGCAATGTGATTTCTGCCCTGTGCTCTAAATGTCAACGTGAAGAAATATAAAAAAGCGCGGGTAAACGGCGGGAGTAACTATGGCTCTATAAGCGGTGTGGCCGAGCCCGGACCAGCGTCGGGACCTTTCTGTGGAAACCCACTGCCGTTGTTGTTTCCATGGGCTTCGTGCATGGAGGTTCTTGCTTCAGCCGGCATAACAGAAGCGACTCAGAACTGGCACAGACCGGGGGAATCCGCCTGTCTAATTAAAACAAAGCATTGCTAGGGCCACTGGTCGGTGCTGACGCAATGTGATTTGTGCCCAGTGCTCTGAATGTCAACGTGAAGAAATATAAAAATGCGCGGGTAGACGGCGGGAGTAACTATGACTCTGTAAGCGGAGCGACCGAGCGCGGACCAGCGTCGGGACCTTCCTGTGGAAAGCCACAGCTGTGCTTGTTTTCATGGGCTTCGCGCCAGGAGGTTCTTCCTTCAGCCGGCAGAAAAGAGCTGACTAAGAACTGGCACAGACCGGGGAATCTCACTGTTTAAATAAAACAACGCATTGCGAGCGGCGCTGGTCGGTGCTCGCGCAATGTGATTTCTGCCCTGTGCTCTGAATGTCAACGTGAAGAAATATAAAAAAGCGCTGGTAAACAGCGCGAGTAACTATAACTCTTTAAGCGGTGCGACCGAGCGCGGACCAGCGTCGGGACCTTCCTGTGGAAAGCCACAGCTGTGCTTGTTTCCATGGGCTTCGCGCCAGAAGGTTCTTGCTTCAGCCGGCAGAAAAGAGCTGATTAAGAACTGGCACAGACTGGGAAATCTATTTAATTACAACAAAGCATTGCTAGGGTCGCTGGTCGGTGCTGACGCAATGTGATTCGTGCCCAGTGCTCTGAATGTCAACGTGAAGAAATATAAAAAAGCGCGGGTAGACGGCGGGAGTAACTATAGCTCTATGAGTGGTGCGGCCTAGCCCGGACTAGCGTCGGGACCTTCCTGTGGAAAGCCACAGCTGCGCTTGTTTCCATGGGCTTCGCGCCTGGAGGTTCTCGCTTCGGCTGGCTGAAAAGAGCCGACTCAGAACTGGCACAGACCGGGGGAATCCGACTGTATAATTAAAACAAAGCATTGCGAGCGCCGCTGGTCGGTGCTAACGCAATGTGATTTCTGCCCTGTGCTCTGAATGTCAACGTGAAGAAATATAAAGCGTGGGTAGACGGCAGGTGTAACTAAGACTCTATAAGTGGAGCGGCCGAGCAGGGACCAGCGTCGGGACCTTCCTGTGGAAAGCCACAGCTGTGCTAGTTTCCATGGGCTTCGCGCCTGGAGGTTCTTGCTTCAGCCGGCAGAACGGAGCCGACTCAGAACTGGCACAGACCGGGGGAATCCGACTGTCTTATTAAAACAAAGCATTGCTAGGGCCGCTGGTCGGTGCTGACGCAATGTGATTTGTGCACAGTGCTCTGCATGTCGACGTGAAGAAATATAAAAAAGCGCGGGTAGACGGCGGGAGTAACTATGACTCTATAAGCGGTGCGACCGAGTTTGGACCAGCGTCGGGACCTTCCTGTGGAAAGCCACCGCTGTTGTTGTTTCCATGGGCTTCTCGCATGGAGGTTCTTGCTTCAGCCAGCATAACTGAAGCGACTCAAAACTGGTACAGACCGGTGGAATCCGACTGTATAATTAAAACAAAGCATTGCTAGGGCCGCTGGTTCGTGCTGACGCAATGTGATTTGTGCCCAGTGCTCTGAATGTCAACGTGAAGAAATATAAAAAAGCGCGGGTAGACGGCAGGAGTAACTATAGCTCTATAAACTTGCGGCCGAGCCCGGACCAGCGTCGGGACCTTCCTGTGGAAAGCCACTGCTGTTGTTGTTTCCATGGGCTTCGTGCATGGAGGTTCTTGCTTCAGCCGGCAGAACAGAGGCGACTCTAAACTGGCACAGACCGGGCAATGTGACTGTCTAATTAAAACAAAGCATTGATAGGGCCGCTGGTCGGTGCTGACGCAATGTGATTTCTGCCCTGTGATCTAAATGTCAACGTGAAAAAATATAAAAAAAAGGTCGGGTAGACGGCGAGAGTAACTATGACTCTGTAAGCGAGCGACCTAGCCTGCACCAGCGTCGGGACCTTCCTGTGGAAAGCCACCGTTGTTGTTTCCATGGGCTTCGCACATGGAGGTTCTTGCTTCAGCCGGCAGAACAGAGCCGACTCAGAACTGGCACAGACCAGGGGAATCCGACTGTATAATTAAAACAAATTATTGCGAGCGCCGCTGGTCCGTGCTTACGCAATGTGATTTCTGCCCTGTGCTCTAAATGTCAACATAAAAAAATATATGGAAAAGCGTGGGTAAACGGCGGGAGTAACTATGGCTCTATAAGCGGTGCACCGAGCTCGGACCAGCGTCGGAACCTTCCTGTGGACAGCCACAGCTGTACTTATTTCCATGGGCTTCGCGCCTGGAGGTTCTTGCTACAGCTGGCAGAACAGAGCCGACTCAGAACTGGCACAGATCAGGGGAGTCTGACTGTCTAATTAAAACAAAGCATTGCTAGGGCCGCTGGTCGGTGCTGACGCAATGTGATTTCTGCCCTGTGCTCTAAATGTCAACGTAAAGAAATATATGGAAAAGCGCGGGTAAACGGCGGGAGTAACTATGGCTCTATAAGCGGTGCACCCGAGCCCGGACCAGCGTCGGATCCTTCCTGTGGAAAGCCACAGCTGTACTTATTTCCATGGGCTTCGCGCCTGGAGGTTCTTGCTACAGCCGGCAGAACAGAGTGGACTCAGAACTGGCACCGACCGGGGGAATCTGAATGTCTAATTAAAACAAAGCATTGCTAGGGCCGCTGGTCGAGGCTGACACAATGTGATTTCTGCCCTGTGCTCTAAATGTCAACGTGAAGAAAAATAAAAAAGCGTGGGTAAACGGTGGGAGTAACTATGGCTCGATAAGCGGTGCGGCCGAACCCGGACCAGCGTCGGGACCTTCCTGTGGAAAGCCATAGCTGTGCTTGTTTCCATGGGCTTCGCGCATGGAGGTTCTTGCTTCAGCCGGCATAACAGAAGCGACTCAGAACTGGCACAGACCGGGGGAATCCGACTGTCTAATTAAAACAAAGCATTGCTAGGGCCGCTGATTGGTGCTGATGCAATGTGATTTGTGCACAGTGCTCTGAATGTCAACGTAAAGAAATATAAATAAGCGCGGGGAGACGGCGGGAGTAACTATGACTCTATTAGCGGTGCGACCGAGCCCGGACCAGCGTCGGCACCTTCCTGTGGAAAGCCACCGCTGTTGTTGTTTCCATGGGCTTCGCGCATGGAGGTTCTTGCTTCAGCCGGCATAACAGAAGCGACTCAGAACTGGCACAGACCGGGGGAATCCGGCTGTCTAATTAAAACAAAGCATTGCTAGGGCCGCTGATTGGTGCTGACGCAATGTGATTCGTGCACAGTGCTCTGAATGTCAACGTAAAGAAATATAAATAAGCGCGGGTAGACGGCGGGAGTAACTATGACTCTATAAGCGGTGCTGCCGAGCCCGTACCAGCGTCGGAACCTTCCTATGGACAGCCACAGCTGTACCTATTTCCATGGGCTTCGCGCCTGGAGGTTCTTGCCTCAGCCGGCAGAACAGAGCCGACTCAGAACTGGCACAGACCGGGGGAATCCGAGTGTATAATTAAAACAAATTATTGCGAGCGCCGCTGGTCCGTGCTTACGCAATGTGATTTCTGCCCTGTGCTCTAAATGTACACGTAAAGAAATATATGAAAAAGCGTGGGTAAACGGCGGGAGTAACTATGGCTCTATAAGCGGTGCACCCGAGCCCGGACCAGCGTCGGAACCTTCCTGTGGACAGCCACAGCTGTACTTATTTCCATGGGCTTCGCGCCTGGAGGTTCTTGCTACAGCTGGCAGAACAGAGCCGACTCAGAACTGCCACAGATCAGGGGAGTCTGACTGTCTAATTAAAACAAAGCATTGCTAGGGCCGCTGGTCGGTGCTGACGCAATGTGATTTCTGCCCTGTGCTCTAAATGTCAACGTGAAGAAATATAAATAAGCGCGGGTAGACGGCGGGAGTAACTATGACTCTATAAGCGGTGCGACCGAGCCCGGACCAGCGTCGGAACCTTCCTGTGGAAAGCCACAGCTGTACTTATTTCCATGGGCTTCGCGCCTGGAGGTTCTTGCTACAGCCGGCAGAACAGAGCCGACGCAGAACTGGCACAGACCGGGGGGAACCCGACTCTCTAATTAAAACAAAGCATTGCTAGGGTCGCTGGTCGGTGCTGACGCAATGTGATTTCTGACCTGTGCTCTAAATGTCCACGTGAAGAAATATAAAAAAGCGCGGGTAAACGGCGGGAGTAACTATAGCTCTACATGCGGTGTGGCCTAGCCCGGACCAGCGTCGGGACCTTCCTGTGGAAAGCCACAGCTGTGCTTGTTTCCATGGGCTTCGCGCCTGGAGGTTCTTGCTTCAGCCGGCAGAACGGAGCCGACTCAGAACTGGCACTGACCGGGGGAATCCGACTGTCTAATTAAAACAAAGCATTGCTAAGGCCACGGGTCGGTGCTGACGCAATGTGATTTCTGCCCTGTGCTCTAAATGTCAACGTGAAGAAATATAAAAAAGTGCGGGTAGACCGCGGGAGTAACTATAACTCTATAAGCGGTGCGACCGAGCCCGGACCAGCGTCGGGACCTTCCTGTGGAAAGCCACCGCTGTTGTTGTTTCCATGGGCTTCGCGCATGGAGGTTCTTGCTTCAGCCGGCAGAACAGAGGCGACTCAGAACTGGCACAGACCGGGGGAATCCGACTGTCTAATTAAAACAAAGCATTGCTAGGGCCGCTGATTGGTGCTGACGCAATGTGATTTGTGCACAGTGCTCTGAATGTCAACGTAAAGAAATATAAATAAGCGCGGGTAGACGGCGGGAGTAACTATGACTTTACAAGCGGTGCAGCCGAGCCCGTACCAGCGTCGGAACCTTCCTGTGGACAGCCACAGCTGTACTTATTTCCATGGCCTTCGCGCCTGGAGGTTCTTGCCTCAGCCCGCAGAACAGAGCCGACTCAGAACTGGCACAGACCAGGGGAACCCGACTGTCTACTTAAAACAAAGCATTGCTAGGGCCGCTGGTCGGTGCTGACGCAATGTGATTTCTGCCCTGTGCTCTAAATGTCAACGTGAAGAAATATAAATAAGCGCGGGTAGACGGCGGGAGTAACTATGACTCTATAAGCGGTGCGACCGTGCCCGGACCAGCGTCGGAACCTTCCTGTGGAAAGCCACAGCTGTACTTATTTCCATGGGCTTCGCGCCTGGAGGTTCTTGCTACAGCCGGCAGAACAGAGCCGACGCAGAACTGGCACAGACCGGGGGGAACCCGACTCTCTAATTAAAACAAAGCATTGCTAGGGTCGCTGGTCGGTGCTGACGCAATGTGATTTCTGACCTGTGCTCTAAATGTCCACGTGAAGAAATATAAAAAAGCGCGGGTAAACGGCGGGAGTAACTATAGCTCTACATGCGGTGTGGCCTAGCCCGGACCAGCGTCGGGACCTTCCTGTGGAAAGCCACAGCTGTGCTTGTTTCCATGGGCTTCGCGCCTGGAGGTTCTTGCTTCAGCCGGCAGAACGGAGCCGACTCAGAACTGGCACTGACCGGGGGAATCCGACTGTCTAATTAAAACAAAGCATTGCTAAGGCCACGGGTCGGTGCTGACGCAATGTGATTTCTGCCCTGTGCTCTAAATGTCAACGTGAAGAAATATAAAAAAGCGAGGGTAAACGGTGGGAGTAACTATGGCTCTATAAGCGGTGCGGCCGAACCCGGACCAGCGTCGGGACCTTCCTGTGGAAAGCCATAGCTGTGCTTGTTTCCATGGGCTTCGCGCATGGAGGTTCTTGCTTCACCCGGCATAACAGAAGCTACTCAGAACTGGCACAGACCGGGGGAATCCGACTGTCTAATTAAAACAAAGCATTGCTAGGGCCGCTGATTGGTGCTGACGCAATGTGATTTGTGCACAGTGCTCTGAATGTCAACGTAAAGAAATATAAATGAGCGCGGGGAGACGGCGGGAGTAACTATGACTCTATAAGCGGTGCGACCGAGCCCGGACCAGCGTCGGCACCTTCCTGTGGAAAGCCACCGCTGTTGTTGTTTCCATGGGCTTCGCGCATGGAGGTTCTTGCTTCAGCCGGCATAACAGAAGCGACTCAGAACTGGCACACACCGGGGGAATCCGACTGTCTAATTAAAACAAAGCATTGCTAGGGCCGCTGATTGGTGCTGACGCAATGTGATTTGTGCACAGTGCTCTGAATGTCAACGTAAAGAAATATAAATAAGCGCGGGTAGACGGCGGGAGTAACTATGACTCTATAAGCGGTGCAGCCGAGCCCGTACAAGCGTCGGAACCTTCCTATGGACAGCCACAGCTGTACCTATTTCCATGGGCTTCGCGCCTGGAGGTTCTTGCCTCAGCCGGCCGAACAGAGCCGACTCATAACTGGCACAGACCAGGGGAACCCGACTGTCTACTTAAAACAAAGCATTGCTAAGGCCGCTGGTCGGTGCTGACGCAATGTGATTTCTGCCCTGTGCTCTAAATGTCAACGTGAAGAAATATAACAAAGCGCGGGTAAACGACAGGAGTAACTATAGCTCTATAAACGTGCGGCCGAGCCCGGACCAGCGTCGGGACCTTCCTGTGGAAAGCCACTGCTGTTGTTTCCATGGGCTTCGTGCATGGAGGTTCTTGCTTCAGCCGGCAGAACAGAGGCGACTCAGAACTGGCACAGACCGGGGAATGTGACTGTCTAATTAAAACAAAGCATTGATAGGGCCGCTGGTCGGTGCTGACACAATGTGATTTCTGCCCTGTGCTCTAAATGTCAACGTGAAAAAATATAAAAAAAAGGTCGGGTAGACGGCGAGAGTAACTATGACTCTGTAAGCGGAGCGACCTAGCTTGCACCAGCGTCGGGACCTTCCTGTGGAAAGCCACCGTTGTTGTTGTTTCCATGGGCTTCGCACATGGAGGTTCTTGCTTCAGCCTGCAGAACAGAGCCGACACAGAACTGGCACAGACCGGGGGAATCCGAGTGTATAATTAAAACAAATTATTGCGAGCGCCGCTGGTCCGTGCTTACGCAATGTGATTTCTGCCCTGTGCTCTAAATGTCAACGTAAAGAATTATATGGAAAAGCAAGGGTAAACGGCGGGAGTAACTATGGCTCTATAAGCGGTGCACCCGAGCTCGGACCAGCGTCGGAACCTTCCTGTGGACAGCCACAGCTGTACTTATTTCCATGGGCTTCGCGCCTGGAGGTTCTTGCTACAGCTGGCAGAACAGAGCCGACTCAGAACTGGCACAGATCAGGGGAGTCTGACTGTCTAATTAAAACAAAGCATTGCTAGGGCCGCTGGTCGGTGCTGACGCAATGTGATTTCTGCCCTGTGCTCTAAATGTCAACGTAAAGAAATATATGGAAAAGCGCGGGTAAACGGCGGGTGTAACTATAGCTATATAAGCGGTGCAGCGGAGCCCGGACCAGCGTCGGAACCTTCCTGTGGAAAGCCACAGCTGTACTTATTTCCATGGGCTTCGCGACTGGAGGTTCTTGCTACTGCCGGCAGAACAGAGTGGACTCAGAACTGGCACCGACCGGGGGAATCTGAATGTCTAATTAAAACAAAGCATTGCTAGGGCCGCTGGTCGAGGCTGACACAATGTGATTTCTGCCCTGTGCTCTAAATGTCAACGTGAAGAAAAATAAAAAAAGCGTGGGTAAACGGTGGGAGTAACTATGGCTCTATAAGCGGTGCGGCCGAACTCGGACCAGCGTCGGGACCTTCCTGTGGAAAGCAGAAGCTGTGCTTGTTTCCATGGGCTTCGCGCATGGAGGTTCTTGCTTCAGCCGGCATAACAGAAGTGACTCAGAACTGGCACAGACCGGGGGAATCCGACTGTCTAATTAAAACAAAGCATTGCTAGGGCGCTGATTGGTGCTGACGCAATGTGATTTGTGCACAGTGCTCTGAATGTCAACGTAAAGAAATATAAATAAGCGCGGGGAGACGGCGGGAGTAACTATGACTCTATAAGCGGTGCGACCGAGCCCGGACCAGCGTCGGCACCTTCCTGTGGAAAGCCACCGCTTTTGTTTCCATGGGCTTCGCGCATGGAGGTTCTTGCTTCAGCCGGCATAACTGAAGCGACTCAGAACTGGCACAGACCGGGGGAATCCGACTGTCTAATTAAAACAAAGCATTGCTAGGGCCGCTGATCGGTGCTGACGCAATGTGATTGGTGCACAGTGCTCTGAATGTCAACGTAAGGAAATATAAATAAGCGCGGGTAGACGGCGGGAGTAACTATGAGTCTATAAGCGGTGCGACCGAGCCCGGACCTGCGTCGGGCCCTTCCTGTGGAAAGCCACTGCTGTTGTTGTTTCCATGGGCTTCGCGCCAGGAGGTTCTTGCTTCAGCCGGCAGAAAAGAGCTGACTCAGAACTGGCAAGACCGGGGAATCTGACTGTCTAATTAAAACAAAGCATTGCGAGCGCCGCTGGGCGGTGCTGACGCAATGTGATTTCTGCCCTGTGCTCTAAATGTCAACGTAAAGACATATATGGAAAAGCGCGGGTAAACGGCAGGAGTAACTAAAGCTCTATAAGCGGTGCAGCGGAGCCCGGACCAGCGCCGGAACCTTCCTGTGGAAAGCCACAGCTGTACTTATTTCCATGGGCTTCGCGCCTGGAGGTTCTTGCCTCAGCCGGCAGGACAGAGCCGACTCAGAACTGGCACAGACCAGGGGAACCCGACTGTCTACTTAAAATGAAGCATTGCTAGGGCCGCTGGTCGGTGCTGACGCAATGTGATTTCTTTCCTGTGCTCTAAATGTCAACGTGAAGGAATATAAAAAACCGCGGGTAAACGGCGGGAGTAACTATGGCTCTATAAGCGGTGTGGCCGAGCCCGGACCAGCGTCGGGACCTTTCTGTGGAAAGCCACTGCCGTTGTTGTTTCCATGGGCTTCGTGCATGGAGGTTCTTGCTTCAGCCGGCATAACAGAAGCGACTCAGAACTGGCACAGACCGGGGGAATCCGCCTGTCTAATTAAAACAAAGCATTGCTAGGGCCACTGGTCGGTGCTGACGCAATGTGATTTGTGCCCAGTGCTCTGAATGTCAACGTGAATAAATATAAAAAAGCGCGGGTAGACGGCGGGAGTAACTATAACTCTGTAAGCGGAGCGACCTAGCCTGGACCAGCGTCGGGACCTACCTGTGGAAAACCACCGCTGTTGTTGTTTCCATGGGCTTCGCACATGGAGGTTCTTGCTTCAGCCGGCAGAAGAGAGCCGACTAAGAACTGGCACAGACCGGGGAATCTCACTGTTTAAATAAAACAACGCATTGCGAGCGGCGCTGGTCGGTGCTCGCGCAATGTGATTTCTGCCCTGTGCTCTGAATGTCAACGTGAAGAAATATAAAAAAGCGCTGGTAAACAGCGCGAGTAACTATAACTCTTTAAGCGGTGCGACCGAGCGCGGACCAGCGTCGGGACATTCCTGTGGAAAGCCACAGCTGTGCTTGTTTCCATGGGCTTCGCGCCAGAAGGTTCTTGCTTCAGCCGGCAGAAAAGAGCTGATTAAGAACTGGCACAGACTGGGAAATCTATTTAATTACAACAAAGCATTGCTAGGGTCGCTGGTCGGTGCTGACGCAATGTGATTCGTGCCCAGTGCTCTGAATGTCAACGTGAAGAAATATAAAAAAGCGCGGGTAGACGGCGGGAGTAACTATAGCTCTATGAGTGGTGCGGCCTAGCCCGGACTAGCGTCGGGACCTTCCTGTGGAAAGCCACAGCTGCGCTTGTTTCCATGGGCTTCGCGCCTGGAGGTTCTCGCTTCGGCTGGCTGAAAAGAGCCGACTCAGAACTGGCACAGACCGGGGGAATCCGACTGTATAATTAAAACAAAGCATTGCGAGCGCCGCTGGTCGGTGCTAACGCAATGTGATTTCTGCCCTGTGCTCTGAATGTCAACGTGAAGAAATATAAAGCGTGGGTAGACGGCAGGTGTAACTAAGACTCTATAAGCGGAGCGGCCGAGCAGGGACCAGCGTCGGGACCTTCCTGTGGAAAGCCACAGCTGTGCTAGTTTCCATGGGCTTCGCGCCTGGAGGTTCTTGCTTCAGCCGGCAGAACGGAGCCGACTCAGAACTGGCACAGACCGGGGGAATCCGACTGTCTTATTAAAACAAAGCATTGCTAGGGCCGCTGGTCGGTGCTGACGCAATGTGATTTGTGCACAGTGCTCTGCATGTCGACGTGAAGAAATTTAAAAAAAGCGCGGGTAGACGGCGGGAGTAACTATGACTCTAAAAGCGGTGCGACCGAGTTTGGACCAGCGTCGGGACCTTCCTGTGGAAAGCCACCGCTGTTGTTGTTTCCATGGGCTTCTCGCATGGAGGTTCTTGCTTCAGCCAGCATAACTGAAGCGACTCAAAACTGGTACAGACCGGTGGAATCCGACTGTCTAATTAAAACAAAGCATTGCTAGGGCCGCTGGTTCGTGCTGACGCAATGTGATTTGTGCCCAGTGCTCTGAATGTCAACGTGAAGAAATATAAAAAAGCGCGGGTAGACGGCTGGAGTAACTATGACTCTATAAGCGGAGCGACCGAGCCCGGACCAGCGTCGGGACCTTCCTGTGGAAAGCCACCGCTGTTGTTGTTTCCATGGGCTTCGCACATGGGGGTTCTTGCTTCAGCGGGCAGAACAGAGGCGACTCAGAACTGGCACAGACCGGGGGAATCCGACTGTCTAATTAAAACAAAGCATTGCTAGGGCCACTGGTCAGTGCTGACGCAATGTGATTTCTGCCCTGTGCTCTAAATGTCAACGTAAAGAAATATACGGAAAAGCGCGGGTAAACGGCGGGAGTAACTATAGCACTACAGGCAGTGCAGCGGAGCCCGGACCAGCGTCGGAACCTTCCTGTAGGCACAGCTGTACTTATTTCCATGGGCTTCGCGCCAGGAGGTTCTTGCTTCAGCCGGCAGAAAAGAGCCGACTCAGAACTGGCACAGACCGGGGGAACCCGACTGTCTAATTAAAACAAAGCATTGCTAGGGCCGCTGGTCGGTGCTGACGCAATGTGATTTCTGCCCTGTGCTCTAAATGTCAACGTAAAGAAATATATGGAAAAGCGCGGGTAAACGGCGGGAGTAACTATAGCAATATAAGCGGTGCAGCGGAGCCCGGACCAGCGTCGGAACCTTCCTGTGGAAAGCCACAGCTGTGCTTGTTTCCATGGGCTTCTAGCCAGGAGGTTCTTGCTTCAGCCGGCAGAAAAGAGCTGACTCAGAACTGGCACAGACCGGGGAATCTGACTGTCTAGTAAAACAAAGCATTGCGAGCGGCGCTGGCCGGTGCTGACGCAATGTGATTTCTGAACTGTGCTCTAAATGTCAACGTGAAGAAATATAAAAAAGCTCAGGTAAACGGTGGGAGTAACTATGGCTCTATAAGCGGTGCGGCCGAACCCGGACCGAGTCAGGACCTTCCTGTGGAAAGCCACCTAAGTTGTTTCCATGGGCTTCCCGCCTGGAGGTTCTTGCCTCAGCCGGCAGAACAGAGCCGACGCAGAACTGGCACAGACCGGGGGGAACCCGACTCTCTAATTAAAACAAAGCATTGCTAGGGTCGCTGTTCGGTGCTGACGCAATGTGATTTCTGACCTGTGCTCTAAATGTCCACGTGAAGAAATATAAAAAAGCGCGGGTAAACGGCGGGAGTAACTATAGCTCTACAAGCGGTGTGGCCTAGCCCGGACCAGCGTCGGGACCTTTCTGTGGAAACCCACTGCCGTTGTTGTTTCCATGGGCTTCGTGCATGGAGGTTCTTGCTTCAGCCGGCATAACAGAAGCGACTCAGAACTGGCACAGACCGGGGGAATCCGCCTGTCTAATTAAAACAAAGCATTGCTAGGGCCACTGGTCGGTGCTGACGCAATGTGATTTGTGCCCAGTGCTCTGAATGTCAACGTGAAGAAATATAAAAATGCGCGGGTAGACGGCGGGAGTAACTATGACTCTGTAAGCGGAGCGACCGAGCGCGGACCAGCGTCGGGACCTTCCTGTGGAAAGCCACAGCTGTGCTTGTTTTCATGGGCTTCGCGCCAGGAGGTTCTTCCTTCAGCCGGCAGAAAAGAGCTGACTAAGAACTGGCACAGACCGGGGAATCTCACTGTTTAAATAAAACAACGCATTGCAAGCGGCGCTGGTCGGTGCTCGCGCAATGTGATTTCTGCCCTGTGCTCTGAATGTCAACGTGAAGAAATATAAAAAAGCGCTGGTAAACAGCGCGAGTAACTATAACTCTTTAAGCGGTGCGACCGAGCGCGGACCAGCGTCGGGACCTTCCTGTGGAAAGCCACAGCTGTGCTTGTTTCCATGGGCTTCGCGCCAGAAGGTTCTTGCTTCAGCCGGCAGAAAAGAGCTGATTAAGAACTGGCACAGACTGGGAAATCTATTTAATTACAACAAAGCATTGCTAGGGTCGCTGGTCGGTGCTGACGCAATGTGATTCGTGCCCAGTGCTCTGAATGTCAACGTGAAGAAATATAAAAAAGCGCGGGTAGACGGCGGGAGTAACTATAGCTCTATGAGTGGTGCGGCCTAGCCCGGACTAGCGTCGGGACCTTCCTGTGGAAAGCCACAGCTGCGCTTGTTTCCATGGGCTTCGCGCCTGGAGGTTCTCGCTTCGGCTGGCTGAAAAGAGCCGACTCAGAACTGGCACAGACCGGGGGAATCCGACTGTATAATTAAAACAAAGCATTGCGAGCGCCGCTGGTCGGTGCTAACGCAATGTGATTTCTGCCCTGTGCTCTGAATGTCAACGTGAAGAAATATAAAGCGTGGGTAGACGGCAGGTGTAACTAAGACTCTATAAGCGGAGCGGCCGAGCAGGGACCAGCGTCGGGACCTTCCTGTGGAAAGCCACAGCTGTGCTAGTTTCCATGGGCTTCGCGCCTGGAGGTTCTTGCTTCAGCCGGCAGAACGGAGCCGACTCAGAACTGGCACAGACCGGGGGAATCCGACTGTCTTATTAAAACAAAGCATTGCTAGGGCCGCTGGTCGGTGCTGACGCAATGTGATTTGTGCACAGTGCTCTGCATGTCGACGTGAAGAAATATAAAAAAGCGCGGGTAGACGGCGGGAGTAACTATGACTCTATAAGCGGTGCGACCGAGTTTGGACCAGCGTCGGGACCTTCCTGTGGAAAGCCACCGCTGTTGTTGTTTCCATGGGCTTCTCGCATGGAGGTTCTTGCTTCAGCCAGCATAACTGAAGCGACTCAAAACTGGTACAGACCGGTGGAATCCGACTGTCTAATTAAAACAAAGCATTGCTAGGGCCGCTGGTTCGTGCTGACGCAATGTGATTTGTGCCCAGTGCTCTGAATGTCAACGTGAAGAAATATAAAAAAGCGCGGGTAGACGGCTGGAGTAACTATGACTCTATAAGCGGAGCGACCGAGCCCGGACCAGCGTCGGGACCTTCCTGTGGAAAGCCACCGCTGTTGTTGTTTCCATGGGCTTCGCACATGGGGGTTCTTGCTTCAGCTGGCAGAACAGAGGCGACTCAGAACTGGCACAGACCGGGGGAATCCGACTGTCTAATTAAAACAAAGCATTGCTAGGGCCACTGGTCAGTGCTGACGCAATGTGATTTCTGCCCTGTGCTCTAAATGTCAACGTAAAGAAATATACGGAAAAGCGCGGGTAAACGGCGGGAGTAACTATAGCACTACAAGCAGTGCAGCGGAGCCCGGACCAGCGTCGGAACCTTCCTGTAGGCACAGCTGTACTTATTTCCATGGGCTTCGCGCCAGGAGGTTCTTGCTTCAGCCGGCAGAAAAGAGCCGACTCAGAACTGGCACAGACCGGGGGAACCCGACTGTCTAATTAAAACAAAGCATTGCTAGGGCCGCTGGTCGGTGCTGACGCAATGTGATTTCTGCCCTGTGCTCTAAATGTCAACGTAAAGAAATATATGGAAAAGCGCGGGTAAACGGCGGGAGTAACTATAGCAATATAAGCGGTGCAGCGGAGCCCGGACCAGCGTCGGAACCTTCCTGTGGAAAGCCACAGCTGTGCTTGTTTCCATGGGCTTCTAGCCAGGAGGTTCTTGCTTCAGCCGGCAGAAAAGAGCTGACTCAGAACTGGCACAGACCGGGGAATCTGACTGTCTAGTAAAACAAAGCATTGCGAGCGGCGCTGGCCGGTGCTGACGCAATGTGATTTCTGAACTGTGCTCTAAATGTCAACGTGAAGAAATATAAAAAAGCTCAGGTAAACGGTGGGAGTAACTATGGCTCTATAAGCGGTGCGGCCGAACCCGGACCGAGTCAGGACCTTCCTGTGGAAAGCCACCTAAGTTGTTTCCATGGGCTTCCCGCCTGGAGGTTCTTGCCTCAGCCGGCAGAACAGAGCCGACGCAGAACTGGCACAGACCGGGGGGAACCCGACTCTCTAATTAAAACAAAGCATTGCTAGGGTCGCTGGTCGGTGCTGACGCAATGTGATTTCTGACCTGTGCTCTAAATGTCCACGTGAAGAAATATAAAAAAGCGCGGGTAAACGGCGGGAGTAACTATAGCTCTACAAGCGGTGTGGCCTAGCCCGGACCAGCGTCGGGACCTTCCTGTGGAAAGCCACAGCTGTGCTTGTTTCCATGGGCTTCGCGCCTGGAGGTTCTTGCTTCAGCCGGCAGAACGGAGCCGACTCAGAACTGGCACTGACCGGGGGAATCCGACTGTCTAATTAAAACAAAGCATTGCTAAGGCCGCGGGTCGGTGCTGACGCAATGTGATTTCTGCCCTGTGCTCTAAATGTCAACGTGAAGAAATATAAAAAAGCGCGGGTAAACGGCGGGAGTAACTATGGCTCTATAAGCGGTGCGGCCGAGCCCGGACCAGCGTCGGGACCTTCCTGTGGAAAGCCACCGCTGTTGTTGTTTCCATGGGCTTCGCGCATGGAGGTTCTTGCTTCAGCCGGCAGAACAGAGGCGACTCAGAACTGGCACAGACCGGGGGAATCCGACTGTCTAATTAAAACAAAGCATTGCTAGGGCCGCTGATTGGTGCTGACGCAATGTGATTTGTGCACAGTGCTCTGAATGTCAACGTAAAGAAATATAAATAAGCGCGGGTAGACGGCGGGAGTAACTATAACTCTATAAGCGGTGCAGCCGAGCCCGTACCAGCGTTTGAACCTTCCTGTGGACAGCCACAGCTGTACCTATTTCCATGGGCTTCGCGCCTGGAGGTTCTTGCCTCAGCCGGCAGAACAGAGCCGACTCATAACTGGCACAGACCAGGGGAACCCGACTGTCTACTTAAAACAAAGCATTGCTAGGGCCGCTGGTCGGTGCTGACGCAATGTGATTTCTGCCCTGTGCTCTAAATGTCAACGTGAAGAAATATAACAAAGCGCGGGTAAACGGCAGGAGTAACTATAGCTCTATAAACGTGCGGCCGAGCCCGGACCAGCGTCGGGACCTTCCTGTGGAAAGCAACTGCTGTTGTTGTTTCCATGGGCTCTGTGCATGGAGGTTCTTGCTTCAGCCGGCAGAACAGAGGCGACTCAGAACTGGCACAGACCGGGCAATGTGACTGTCTAATTAAAACAAAGCATTGATAGGGCCGCTGGTCGGTGCTGACGCAATGTGATTTCTGCCCTGTGATCTAAATGTCAACGTGAAAAAATATAAAATAAAGGTCGGGTAGACGGCGAGAGTAACTATGACTCTGTAAGCGGAGCGACCTAGCCTGCACCAGCGTCGGGACCTTCCTGTGGAAAGCCACCGTTGTTGTTTCCATGGGCTTCGCACATGGAGGTTCTTGCTTCAGCCGGCAGAACAGAGCCGACTCAGAACTGGCACAGACCGGGGGAATCCGACTGTATAATTAAAACAAATTATTGCGAGCGCCGCTGGTCCGTGCTTACGCAATGTGATTTCTGCCCTGTGCTCTAAATGTCAACGTAAAGAAATATATGGAAAAGCGCGGGTAAACGGCGGGAGTAACTATGGATCTATAAGCGGTGCACCCGAGCCCGGACCAGCGTCGGAATCTTCCTGTGGAAAGCCACAGCTGTACTTATTTCCATGGGCTTCGCGCCTGGACGTTCTTGCTACAGCCGGCAGAACAGAGTGGACTCAGAACTGGCACCGACCGGGGGAATCTGAATGTCTAATTAAAACAAAGCATTGCTAGGGCCGCTGGTCGAGGCTGACACAATGTGATTTCTGCCCTGTGCTCTAAATGTCAACGTGAAGAAAAATAAAAAAGCGGGGGTAAACGGTGGGAGTAACTATGGCTCTATAAGCGGTGCGGCCGAACCCGGACCAGCGTCGGGACCTTCCTGTGGAAAGCCATAGCTGTGCTTGTTTCCATGGGCTTCGCGCATGGAGGTTCTTGCTTCAGCCGGCATAACAGAAGCGACTCAAAACTGGCACAGACCGGGGGAATCCGACTGTCTAATTAAAACAAAGCATTGCTAGGGCCGCTGATTGGTGCTGACGCAATGTGATTTGTGCACAGTGCTCTGAATGTCAACGTAAAGAAATATAAATAAGCGCGGGTAGACGGCGGGAGTAACTATGACTCTATAAGCGGTGCTGCCGAGCCCGTACCAGCGTCGGAACCTTCCTATGGACAGCCACACCTGTACCTATTTCCATGGGCTTCGCGCCTGGAGGTTCTTGCCTCAGCCGGCAGAACAGAGCCGACTCAGAACTGGCACAGACCAGGGGAACCCGACTGTGTACTTAACACAAAGCATTGCTAGGGCCGCTGGTCGGTGCTGACACATTGTGATTTCTGCCCTGTGCTCTAAATGTCAACGTGAAGAAATATAAAAAATCGCGGGTAAACGGCAGGAGTAACTATGGCTCTATAAACGTGCGGCCGAGCCCGGACCAGCGTCGGGACCTTCCTGTGGAAAGCCACTGCTGTTGTTGTTTCCATGGGCTTCGTGCATGGAGGTTCTTGCTTCAGCCGGCATAAAAGAAGCGAATCAGAACTGGCACAAACTGGGGGAATCCGACTGTCTAATTAAAACAAAGCATTGCTAAGGCCGCTGGTCAGTGCTGACGCAATGTGATTTGTGCACAGTGCTTTGAATGTCAACGTGAAGAAATATAAAAAAGTGCGGGTAGACCGCGGGAGTAACTATAACTCTATAAGCGGTGCGACCGAGCCCGGACCAGCGTCGGGGCCTTCCTGTGGAAAGCCACCGCTGTTGTTGTTTCCATGGGCTTCGCGCATGGAGGTTCTTGCTTCAGCCGGCAGAACAGAGGCGACTCAGAACTGGCACAGACCGGGGGGAACCCGACTCTCTAATTAAAACAAAGCATTGCTAGGGTCGCTGGTCGGTGCTGACGCAATGTGATTTCTGACCTGTGCTCTAAATGTCCACGTGAAGAAATATAAAAAAGCGCGGGTAAACGGCGGGAGTAACTATAGCTCTACAAGCGGTGTGGCCTAGCCCGGACCAGCGTCGGGACCTTCCTGTGGAAAGCCACAGCTGTGCTTGTTTCCATGGGCTTCGCGCCTGGAGGTTCTTGCTTCAGCCGGCAGAACGGAGCCGACTCAGAACTGGCACTGACCGGGTGAATCCGACTGTCTAATTAAAACAAAGCATTGCTAAGGCCGCGGGTCGGTGCTGACGCAATGTGATTTCTGCCCTGTGCTCTAAATGTCAACGTGAAGAAATATAAAAAAGTGCGGGTAAACGGCGGGAGTAACTATGGCTCTATAAGCGGTGCGGCCGAGCCCGGACCAGCGTCGGGACCTTCCTGTGGAAAGCCACCGCTGTTGTTGTTTCCATGGGCTTCGCGCATGGAGGTTCTTGCTTCAGCCAGCAGACCAGAGGCGACTCAGAACTGGCACAGACCGGGGGAATCCGACTGTCTAATTAAAACAAAGCATTGCTAGGGCCGCTGATTGGTGCTGACGCAATGTGATTTGTGCACAGTGCTCTGAATGTCAACGTAAAGAAATATAAATAAGCGCGGGTAGACGGCGGGAGTAACTATAACTCTATAAGCGGTGCAGCCGAGCCCGGACCAGCGTCGGAACCCTCCTGTGGACAGCCACAGCTGTACTTATTTCCATGGGCTTCTCGCCTGGAGGTTCTTGCTACAGCTGGCAGAACAGAGCCGACTCAGAACTGGCACAGATAAGGGGAGTCTGACTGTCTAATTAAAACAAAGCATTGCTAGGGCCGCTGGTCTGTGTTGACGCAATGTGATTTCTGCCCTGTGCTCTAAATGTCAACGTAAAGAAATATATGGAAAAGCGCGGGTAAACGGCGAGAGTAACTATGGCTCTATAAGCGGTGCACCCGAGCCCGGACCAGCGTCGGAATCTTCCTGTGGAAAGCCACAGCTGTACTTATTTCCATGGGCTTCGCGCCTGGAGGTTCTTGCTACAGCCGGCAGAACAGAGTGGACTCAGAACTGGCACCGACCGGGGGAATCTGAATGTCTAATTAAAACAAAGCATTGCTAGGGCCGCTGGTCGAGGCTGACACAATGTGATTTCTGCCCTGTGCTCTAAATGTCAACGTGAAGAAAAATAAAAAAGCGTGGGTAAACGGTGGGAGTAACTATGGCTCTATAAGCGGTCTAAATGTCAACGTGAAGAAATATAAAAAAGCGCTGGTAAACGGCGGGAGTAACTATAGCTCTATAATAGGTGTGGCCGAGCCCTGACCAGCGTCGGGACCTTTCTGTGGACAGCCACCGCTGTTGTTGTTTCCATGGGCTTCGCGCCAGGAGGTTCTTGCTTCAGCTGGCAGAAAAGAGCTGACTCAGAACTGGCAAGACCGGGGAATCTGACTGTCTAATTAAAACAAAGCATTGCGAGCACCGCTGGGCGGTGCTTACGCAATGTGATTTCTGCCCTGTGCTCTAAATGTCAACGTAAAGAAATAGTTTGAAAAGCGCGGGTAGATGGCGGGAGTAACTATGGCTCTATAAGCGGTGCAGCCGAGCCCGGACCAGCGTCGGAACCTTCCTGTGGACAGCCACAGCTGTACCTATTTCCATGGGCTTCGCGCCTGGAGGTTCTTGCTACAGCCGGCAGAACAGAGCCGACTCAGAACTGGCAAAGACCGGGGGAATCCGACTGTCTAATTAAAACAAAGCATTGCTAGGGCCGCTGGTCGGTGCTGACGCAATGTGATTTCTGCCCTGTGCTCTAAATGTCAACGTGAAGAAATATAAAAAAGCGCGGGTAAACGGCGGGAGTAACTATGGCTCTATTAGCGGTGTGGCCGAGCCCGTACCAGCGTCGGAACCTTCCTGTGGCCAGCCACAGCTGTACCTATTTCCATGGGGTTCGCGCCTGGAGGTTCTTGCTTCAGCCGGCAGAGCAGAGCCGACTCAGAACTGGCACAGACCGGGGGATCTGACTGTCTAATTAAAACAAAGCATTGCAAGGGCCGCTGGTCGGTGCTGACGCAATGTGATTTCTGCCCTGTGCTCTAAATGTCAACGTGAAGAAATATAAAAAAGTGCGGGTAAACGGCGGGAGTAACAATGGCTCTATAAGCGGTGTGGCCGAGCCCGGACCAGCGTCGGGACCTTTCTGTGGAAAGCCACTGCTGTTGTTGTTTCCATGGGCTTCGTGCATGGAGGTTCTTGCTTCAGCCGGCATAACAGAAGCGACTCAGAACTGGCACAGACCGGGGGAATCCGACTGTCTACTTAAAACAAAGCATTGCTAGGGCCGCTGGTCGGTGCTGACGCAATGTGATTTCTGCCCTGTGCTCTAAATGTCAACGTGAAGAAATATAAAAAAGTGCGGGTAAACGGCGGGAGTAACAATGGCTCTATAAGCGGTGTGGCCGAGCCCGGACCAGCGTCGGGACCTTTCTGTGGAAAGCCACTGCTGTTGTTGTTTCCATGGGCTTCGTGCATGGAGGTTCTTGCTTCAGCCGGCATAACAGAAGCGACTCAGAACTGGCACAGACCGGGGGAATCCGACTGTCTAATCCAAACAAAACATTGCTAGGGCCGCTGGTCGGTGCTGACGCATTTTGATTTGTGCACAGTTGTCTGAATGTCAACGTCAAGAAATATAAAAGTCGCGGGTAGACGGCGGGAGTGACTATGACTCTATAAGCAGTGCGACCGAGCCTGGACCAGCGTCGGGACCTTCCTGTGGAAAGCCACTGCTGTTGTTGTTTCAATGGGCTTCGCGCATGGAGGTTCTTGTTTCAGCCGGCATAACCGACGCGACTCAGAACTGGCACAGACCGGGGGAATCCGACTGTCTAATTAAAACAAAGCATTGCTAGGGCCGCTGGTTGGTGCTGACGCAATGCGATTTGGGCCCAGTGCTCTGAATGTCAACGTGAAGAAATATAAAAAAGCGCGTGTAGACGGCGGGAGTAACTATACCTCTGTAATCGGAGCGACCGAGCCCGGACCAGCGTCGGGAATTTTCTGTGGAAAGCCACCGCTGTTGTTGTTTCCATGGGCTTCGCGCATGGAGGTTCTTGTCTCCGCCGGCAGAACAGAGGTGACTCAGAACTGGCACAGACCGGGGGAATCCGAGTGTCTAATTAAAACAAAGCATTGCAAGGGCCGCTAGTCGGTGCTGACGCAATGTGTTTTGTGCCCAGTGCTCTGAATGTCAACGTGAAGAATTATAAAAAAGCTCGGGTAGAGGGTGGAAGTAACTCTGACTCTATAAGCGGTACGACCTAGCCCGGACAGGCGTCAAGACCTTCCTGTGGAAAGCCACTGCTGTTGTTGTTTCCATGGGCTTCGCGCATGGAGGTTCTTGCTTCAGCCGGCAGAACAGAGCCGACTTAGAACTGGCACAAATCGGGGGAATCCGACTGTCTAATTAAAACAAATCATTGCGAGCACCGCTGGGCGGTGCTTACGCAATGTGATTTCTGCCCTGTGCTCTAAATGTCAACGTAAAGAAATATATGAAAAAGCGCGGGTAGACAGCGGTAGTAACTATGGCTCTATAAGCGGAGCAGCCGAGCCCGGACCAGCGTCGGAACCTTCCTGTGGCCAGCCACAGCTGTACCTATTTCCATGGGCTTCGCGCCTGGAGGTTCTTGCTACAGCAGGCAGAACAGAGCCGACTCAGAACTGGCACAGACCGGGGGAATCCGACTGCCTAATTAAAACAAAGCATTGCTAGGGCCGCTGGTCGGTGCTGACGCAATGTGATTTCTGGACTGTGCTCGAAATGTCAACGTAAAAAAATATATGGAAAAGCGCGGGTAAACGGCGGGAGTAACTATAGCTCTATAAGCGGTGCAGCAAGCCCGGACCAGCGTCGGAACCTTCCTGTGGAAAGCCACAGCTGTACTTATTTCCATGGGCTTCGCACCTGGAGGTTCTTGCCTCAGCTGGCAGAACAGAGCCGACTCAGCACTGGCACAGACCAGGGGAACCCGACTGTCTACTCAAAACAAAGCATTGCTAGGGCCGCTGGTCGGTGCTGACACAATGTGTTTTGTGCCCAGTGCTCCGATTGTCAACGTGAAGAATTATAAAAAAGCTCGGGTAGACGGCGGGAGTAACTCTGACTCTATAAGCGGTACGACCTAGCCCGGACAGGTGTCGGGACCTTCCTGTGGAAAGCCACCGCTGTTGTTGTTTCCATGGGCTTCGCGCATGGAGGTTCTTGCTCCAGCAGGCACAACAGTGGCGACTCAGAACTGGCACAGACCGGGGAATCGGACTGTCTAATTAAAACAAAGCATTGCTAGGGCCGCTGGTCGGTGCTGACGCAATGTGATTTCTACCCTGTGCTCGAAATGTCAACGTAAAGAAATATATGAAAAAGCGCGGGTGAATGGCGGGACTAACTATAGCTCTATAAGCGGTGCGGCGGAGCCCGGACCAGCGTCAGAACCTTCCTGTGGAAAGCCACAGCTGTACTTATTTCCATGGGCTACGCACATGGAGGTTCTTGCTTCAGCCGGCGGAACAGAGGTGACTCAGAACTGGCACAGACCGGGGGAATCCGACTGTCTAATTAAAACAAAGCATTGCTAGGGCCGCTGGTCGGTGCTGACGTAATGTGATTTGTGCCCAGTGCTCTGAATTTCAACGTGAAGAATTAGAAAAAAGCTCGGGTAGACGACGGGAGTAACTATGACTCTATAAGCAGAGCGGCCGAGCAGGGACCAGCGTCGGGACCTCCCTGTGGAAAGCCACAGCTGTGCTAGTTTACATGGGGTTCGCGCCTGGAGGTTCTTGCTTCAGCCGGCAGAACAGAGCCGACTCAGAACTGGCACAGACCGGCGGAATCCGACTGTCTACTTAAAACAAAGCATTGATAGGGCCGCTGGTCGGTGCTGACGCAATGTGATTTCTGCCCTGTGCTCTAAATGTCACCGTGAAGAAATATAAAAAAATCGCGGGTAAACGGCGGGAGTAACTATGGCTTTATAAGCGGTGTGGCCGAGTCCGGACCAGCGTCGGGACCTTTCTGTGGAAAGCAACCGCTGTTGTTGTTTCCATGGGCTTCGCGCATGGAGGTTCTTGCTTCAGCCGGCAGAACAGAGGCGACTCAGAACTGGCACAGACCGGGGAATCTGACTGTCCAATTAAAACAAAGCATTGATAGGGCCGCTGGTCGGTGCTGACGCAATGTGATTTCTGCCCTGTGCTCTAAATGTCAACGTGAAAAAATATAAAAAAAAGGTCGGGTAGACGGCGAGAGTGACTATGACTCTATAAGCGGTGCGACCGAGCCCGGACTAGAGTCGGGACCTTCCTGTGGAAAGCCACTGCTGTTGTGGTTTCCATGGGCTTCATGCCGGGAGGTTCTTGCTTCAGCCGGCAGAAAAGAGCTGACTCAGAACTGGCAAGACCGGGGAATCTGACTGTCTAATTAAAACAAAGCATTGCGAGCGCCGCCGGGCGGTGCTGACACAATGTGATTTCTGCCCTGTGCTCTAAATGTCAACGTAAAGACATATATGGAGAGGCGCGGGTAAACGGCGGGAGTAACTATAGCTCTATAAGCGGTGCAGCGGAGCCCGGACCAGCGCTGGAACCTTCCTGTGGAAAGCCACAGCTGTACTTATTTCCATGGGCTTCGCGCCTGGAGGTTCTTGCCTCAGCCGGCAGAAGAGAGCCGACTCAGAACTGGCACAGACCAGGGGAACCCGACTGTCTACTTAAAACAAAGCATAGCTAGGGCCGCTGGTCGGTGCTGAAGCAATGTGATTTCTGCCCTGTGCTCTAAATGTCAAGGAATATAAAAAAGCGCAGGTAACGGCGGGAGTAACTATGGCTCTATAAGCGGTGTGGCCGAGCCCGGACCAGCGTCGGGACCTTTCTGTGAAAGCCACTGCCGTTGTTGTTTCCATGGGCTTCGTGCATGGAGGTTCTTGCTTCAGCCGGCATAACAGAAGCGACTCAGAACTGGCACAGACCGGTGGAGTCCGACTGTCTAATTAAAACAAAGCATTGCTAGGGCCGCTGGTCGGTGCTGACGCAATGTGATTTGTGCCCAGTGCTCTGAATGTCAACGTGAAGAAATATAAAAAAGCGCGGGTAGATGGCGGGAGTAACTATATAACTCTGAAAGCGAAGCGACCGAGCCCGGACCAACGTCGGGACATTCCTGTGGAAAGCCACCGCTTTTGTTGTTTCCATGGGCTTCGCGCATGGAGGTTCTTGCTTCAGGCGGCAGAACAGAGGCGACTCAGAACTGGCACAGAACGGGGGAATCCGACTGTCTAATTAAAACAAAGCATTGCTAGGGCCACTGGTCGGTGCTGACGCAATGTGATTTGTGCCCAGTGCTCTGAATGTCAACGTGAAGAAACATAAAAAAGCGCGGGTAGACGGCAGGAGTAACTATAACTCTGTAAGCGGTGCGGCCGAGCCCGGACCAGCGTGGGGACCTTCCTGTGGAAAGCCACTGCTGTTATGGTTTCCATGGGCTTCGTGCATGGAGGTTCTTGGTTCAGCCGGCATAAAAGAAGCGACTCAGAACTGGCACAAACTGGGGGAGTCCGACTGTCTAATTGAAACAAAGCATTGCTAGGGCCGCTGGTGGGTGCTGACGCAATGTGATTTGTGCACAGTGCTCTGAATGTCAACGTGAAGAAATATAAAAAGCGCGGGTAGATGGCGGGAGTGACTATAACTCTATATGTGGTGCGACCGAGCCCGGACCAGCGTCGGCACCTTCCTGTGGAAAGCCACCGCTGTTGTTGTTTCCATGGGCTTCGCGCATGGAGGTTCTTGCTTCAGGCGGCATAACAGAAGCGACTCAGAACTGGCACAGACCGGGGGAATCCGACTGTCTAATTAAAACAAAGCATTGCTAGGGCCGCTAGTTGGTGCTGACGCAATGTGATTCGTGCCACGTGCTCTGAATGTCAACGTGAAGAAATATAAAAAGAGCGGGTAGGCGGCGGGAGTAACTATACCTCGATAAGTGGTACGACCTAGCCCGAACCAGCGTCGGGACCTTCCTGTGGAAAGCCACTGCTGTTGTTGTTTCCATGGGCTTCGCGCCAGGAGGTTCTTGCTTCAGCCGGCAGAAAAGAGCTGACTCAGAACTGGCAAGACCGGGGAATCTGACTGTCTAATTAAAACAAAGCATTGCGAGCGCCACTGGGCGGTGCTGACGCAATGTGATTTCTGCCCTGTGCTCTAAATGATAACGTAAAGACATATGGAAAAGCGCGGGTAAGCGACGGGAGTAACTATAGCTCTATAAGCGGTGTAGCAGAGCCTGGACCAGCGCCAGAACCTTCCTGTGGAAAGCCAAAGCTGTACTTATTTCCAAGGGTTCGCGCCTGGAGGTTCTTGCCTCAGCCGGCAGAACAGAGCCGACTCAGAACTGGCACAGACCAGGGGAACCCGACTGTCTACTTAAAACAAAGCATTGCTAGGGCCGCTGGTCGGTGCTGACGCAATGTGATTTGTGCCCAGTGCTCTGAATGTCAACGTGAAGAAATATAAAAAAGCGCGGGTAGACGGCGGGAGTAACTATGACTCTGTAAGCGGAGCGACTGAGCTTGGACCAGCGTCGGGGTTTTCCTGTGGAAAGCCACCGCTGTTGTTGTTTCCATGGGCTTCGTGCATGGAGGTTCTTGCTTCAGCCGGCATAACAGAAGCGACTCAGAACTGGCACAGACCGGGGGAATGCGACTGTCTAATTAAAACAAAGCATTGCTAGGGCCGCTGGTTGGTGCTGACGCAATGTGATTTGTGCACAGTGGTCTGAATGTCAACGTGAAGAAATATAAAAAAGCGCAGGTAGACGGCGGGAGTAACTATGATTCTTTAAGCGGCGCGACCGAGCCCGGACCAGCGTCAGGACATTCCTGTGGAAAGCCACCGCTGTTGTTGTTTCCATGGGCTTCGCGCAAGGAGGTTCTTGCTTCAGGCGGCAGAACAGAGGCGACTCAGAACTGGCACAGAACGGGGGAATCCGACTGTCTAATTAAAACAAAGCATTGCTAGGGCCACTGGTCGGTGCTGACGCAATGTGATTTGTGCCCAGTGCTCTGAATGTCAACGTGAAGAAATATAAAAAAGAGCGGGTAGACGGTGGGAGTAACTATAACTCTGTAAGCGGTGCGGCCGCGCCCGGACTAGCGTGGGGACCTTCCTGTGGAAAGCCACTGCTGTTATGGTTTCCATGGGCTTCGTGCATGGAGGTTCTTGCTTCAGCCGGCATAAAAGAAGCGACTCAGAACTGGCACAAACTGGGGGAGTCCGACTGTCTAATTGAAACAAAGCATTGCTGGGGCCGCTGGTGGGTGCTGACGCAATGTGATTTGTGCACAGTGCTCTGAATGTCAACGTGAAGAAATATAAAAAGCGCGGGTAGACAGCGCGAGTAACTATGACTCTGTAAGCGGTGCGGCCGCGCCCGGACCAGCGTGGGGACCTTCCTGTGGAAAGCCACGGCTGTTATGGTTTCCATGGGCTTCGTGCATGGAGGTTCTTGCTTCAGCCGGCATA
The DNA here is from genome assembly GCF_048455015.1 of Haemaphysalis longicornis. Taxonomy (NCBI): domain Eukaryota; kingdom Metazoa; phylum Arthropoda; class Arachnida; order Ixodida; family Ixodidae; genus Haemaphysalis; species Haemaphysalis longicornis. Next base: position 203,821,033 of record NW_027526407.1, on the reverse strand, counting down.
AAAGAAGCGACTCAGAACTGGCACAAACTGGGGGAATCCGACTGTCTAATTAAAACAAAGCATTGCTAGGGCCGCTAGTTGGTGCTGACGCAATGTGATTCGTGCCACGTGCTCTGAATGTCAACGTGAAGAAATATAAAAAAGAGCAGGTAGACGGCGGGAGTAACTATAACTCTATAAGTGGTACGACCTAGCCCGAACCAGCGTCGGGACCTTCCTGTGGAAAGCCACTGCTGTTGTTGTTTCCATGGGCTTCGCGCCAGGATGTTCTTGCTTCAGCCGGCAGAAAAGAGCTGACTCAGAACTGGCAAGACCGGGGAATCTGACTGTCTAATTAAAACAAAGCATTGCGAGCGCCACTGAGCGGTGCTGACGCAATGTGATTTCTGCCCTGTGCTCTAAATGTCAACGTGAAGACATATATGGAAAAGCGCGGGTAAACGGCGGGAGTAACTATAGCTCTATAAGCGGTGCAGCGGAGCCCGGACCAGCGCCAGAACCTTCCTGTGGAAAGCCAAAGCTGTACTTATTTCCAAGGGTTCGCGCCTGGAGGTTCTTGCCTCAGCCGGCAGAACAGAGCCGACTCAGAACTGGCACAGACCAGGGGAACCCGACTGTCTACTTAAAACAAAGCATTGCTAGGGCCGCTGGTCGGTGCTGACACAATGTGATTTGTGCCCAGTGCTCTGAATGTCAACGTGAAGAAATATAAAAAAGCTCGGGTAGACTGCGGGAGTAACTATGACTCTATAAGCAGTACGACCTAGCTCGGACAGGCGTCGGGACCTTCCTGTGGAAAGCAACTGCTGTTGTTGTTTCCATGGGCTTCGCGCATGGAGGTTCTTGCTTCAGCCGGCTGAACAGAGCTGACTTAGAACTGCCACAGACCGGGGGAATCTGACTGTCTAATTAAAACAAATCATTCCGAGCACCGCTGGGCGGTGCTAACGCAATGTGATTTCTGCCTTGTGTTCTAAATGTCAACGTAAAGAAATATATGGAAAAGCTCGGGTAGACGGCGGGAGTAACTATGGCTCTATAAGCGGTGCAGCCGAGCCCGGACCAGCGTCGGAACCTTCCTGTGGACAGCCACAGCTGTACCTATTTCCATGGGCTTCGCGCCCTAGAGGTTCTTGCTACAGCCGGCAGAACAGAGCCGACTCAGAACTGCCACAGACCAGGGGAACCCGACTGTCTACTTAAAACAAAGCATTGCTAGGGCCGCTGGTTGGTGCTGACGCAATGTGATTTCTGCCCTGTGCTCTGAATGTCAACGTGCAGAAAAAAAAAAGGTCGGGTAGACGGCGAGAGTAACTATGACAGAAAGCGAAGCGACCGAGCCCGCACCAGCGTCGGGACCTTCCTGTGGAAAGCCACCGCTGTTGTTGTTTCCATGGGCTTCGCGCATGGAGGTTCTTGCTTCAGCCGGCAGAACAGAGGCGACTCAGAACTGGCACAGACCGGGGAATCTGACTGTCTAATTAAAACAAAGCATTGATAGGGCCGCTGGTCGGTGCTGACGCAATGTGATTTCTGCCCTGTGCTCTAAATGTCAACGTGAAAAAATATAAAAAAAAAGGTCGGGTAGACGGCGAGAGTAACTATGACTCTATAAGCGGTGCGACCGAGCCCGGACCAGAGTCGGGACCTTCCTGTGGAAAGCCACAGCTGTTGTTGTTTCCATGGGCTTCATGCCGGGAGGTTCTTGCTTCAGCCGGCAGAAAAGAGCCGACTCAGAACTGGCAAGACCGGGGAATCTGACTGTCTAATTAAAACAAAGCATTGCGAGCGCCGCTGGGCGGTGCTGACGCAATGTGATTTCTGCCCTGTGCTCTAAATGTCAACGTAAAGACATATATGGAGAAGCGCGGGTAAACGGCGGGAGTAACTATAGCTCTATAAGCGGTGCAGCGGAGCCCGGACCAGCGCCGGAACCTTCCTGTGGAAAGCCACAGCTGTACTTATTTCCATGGGCTTCGCGCCTGGAGGTTCTTGCCTCAGCCGGCAGAAGAGAGCCGACTCAGAACTGGCACAGACCAGGGGAACCCAACTGTCTACTTAACACAAAGCGTAGCTAGGGCCGCTGGTCGGTGCTGACGCAATGTGATTTCCGCCCTGTGCTCTAAATGTCAAGGAATATAAAAAAGCGCGGGTAACGGCGGGAGTAACTATGGCTCTATAAGCGGTGTGGCCGAGCCCGGACCAGCGTCGGGACCTTTCTGTGAAAGCCACTGCCGTTGTTGTTTCCATGGGCTTCGTGCATGGAGGTTCTTGCTTCAGGCGGCAGAACAGAGGCGACTCAGAACTGGCACAGAACGGGGGAATCCGACTGTCTAATTAAAACAAAGCATTGCTAGGGCCACTGGTCGGTGCTGACGCAATGTGATTTGTGCCCAGTGCTCTGAATGTCAACGTGAAGAAACATAAAAAAGCGCGGGTAGACGGCAGGAGTAACTATAACTCTGTAAGCGGTGCGGCCGAGCCCGGACCAGCGTGGGGTCCTTCCTGTGGAAAGCCACTGCTGTTATGGTTTCCATGGGCTTCGTGCATGGAGGTTCTTGCTTCAGCCGGCATAACAGAAGCGACTCAGAACTGGCACAGACCGGGGGAATCCGACTGTCTAATTAAAACAAAGCATTGCTAGGGCCGCTGATTGGTGCTGACGCAATGTGATTTGTGCACAGTGCTCTGAATGTCAACGTAAAGACATATAAATAGGCGCGGGTAGACGGCGGGAGTAACTATGACTCTATAAGCAGTGCGACCGAGCCCGGACCAGCATCGGGACCTTCCTGTGGAAAGCCACCGCTGTTGTTGTTTCCATGGGCTTCGCGCATGGAGGTTCTTGCTTCAGGCGGCATAACAGAAGCGACTCAGAACTGGCACAGACCGGGGGAATCCGACTGTCTAATTAAAACAAAGCATTGCTAGGGCCGCTAGTTGGTGCTGACGCAATGTGATTCGTGCCACGTGCTCTGAATGTCAACGTGAAGAAATATAAAAAAGAGCGGGTAGGCGGCGGGAGTAACTATACCTCGATAAGTGGTACGACCTAGCCCGAACCAGCGTCGGGACCTTCCTGTGGAAAGCCACTGCTGTTGTTGTTTCCATGGGCTTCGCGCCAGGAGGTTCTTGCTTCAGCCGGCAGAAAAGAGCTGACTCAGAACTGGCAAGACCGGGGAATCTGACTGTCTAATTAAAACGAAGCATTGCGAGCGCCACTGGGCGGTGCTGACGCAATGTGATTTCTGCCCTGTGCTCTAAATGATAACGTAAAGACATATGGAAAAGCGCGGGTAAGCGGCGGGAGTAACTATAGCTCTATAAGCGGTGTAGCAGAGCCTGGACCAGCGCCAGAACCTTCCTGTGGAAAGCCAAAGCTGTACTTATTTCCAAGGGTTCGCGCCTGGAGGTTCTTGCCTCAGCCGGCAGAACAGAGCCGACTCAGAACTGGCACAGACCAGGGGAACCCGACTGTCTACTTAAAACAAAGCATTGCTAGGGCCGCTGGTCGGTGCTGACGCAATGTGATTTGTGCCCAGTGCTCTGAATGTCAACGTGAAGAAATATAAAAAAGCGCGGGTAGACGGCGGGAGTAACTATGACTCTGTAAGCGGAGCGACTGAGCTTGGACCAGCGTCGGGGTTTTCCTGTGGAAAGCCACCGCTGTTGTTGTTTCCATGGGCTTCGTGCATGGAGGTTCTTGCTTCAGCCGGCATAACAGAAGCGACTCAGAACTGGCACAGACCGGGGGAATGCGACTGTCTAATTAAAACAAAGCATTGCTAGGGCCGCTGGTTGGTGCTGACGCAATGTGATTTGTGCACAGTGGTCTGAATGTCAACGTGAAGAAATATAAAAAAGCGCAGGTAGACGGCGGGAGTAACTATGATTCTTTAAGCGGCGCGACCGAGCCCGGACCAGCGTCAGGACATTCCTGTGGAAAGCCACCGCTGTTGTTGTTTCCATGGGCTTCGCGCAAGGAGGTTCTTGCTTCAGGCGGCAGAGCAGAGGCGACTCAGAACTGGCACAGAACGGGGGAATCCGACTGTCTAATTAAAACAAAGCATTGCTAGGGCCACTGGTCGGTGCTGACGCAATGTGATTTGTGCCCAGTGCTCTGAATGTCAACGTGAAGAAATATAAAAAAGAGCGGGTAGACGGTGGGAGTAACTATAACTCTGTAAGCGGTGCGGCCGCGCCCGGACTAGCGTGGGGACCTTCCTGTGGAAAGCCACTGCTGTTATGGTTTCCATGGGCTTCGTGCATGGAGGTTCTTGCTTCAGCCGGCATAAAAGAAGCGACTCAGAACTGGCACAAACTGGGGGAGTCCGACTGTCTAATTGAAACAAAGCATTGCTGGGGCCGCTGGTGGGTGCTGACGCAATGTGATTTGTGCACAGTGGTCTGAATGTCAACGTGAAGAAATATAAAAAGCGCGGGTAGACAGCGCGAGTAACTATGACTCTGTAAGCGGTGCGGCCGCGCCCGGACCAGCGTGGGGACCTTCCTGTGGAAAGCCACGGCTGTTATCGTTTCCATGGGCTTCGTGCATGGAGGTTCTTGCTTCAGCCGGCATAAAAGAAGCGACTCAGAACTGGCACAAACTGGGGGAATCCGACTGTCTAATTAAAACAAAGCATTGCTAGGGCCGCTAGTTGGTGCTGACGCAATGTGATTCGTGCCACGTGCTCTGAATGTCAACGTGAAGAAATATAAAAAAGAGCAGGTAGACGGCGGGAGTAACTATAACTCTATAAGTGGTACGACCTAGCCCGAACCAGCGTCGGGACCTTCCTGTGGAAAGCCACTGCTGTTGTTGTTTCCATGGGCTTCGCGCCAGGAGGTTCTTGCTTCAGCCGGCAGAAAAGAGCTGACTCAGAACTGGCAAGACCGGGGAATCTGACTGTCTAATTAAAACAAAGCATTGCGAGCGCCACTGAGCGGTGCTGACGCAATGTGATTTCTGCCCTGTGCTCTAAATGTCAACGTGAAGACATATATGGAAAAGCGCGGGTAAACGGCGGGAGTAACTATAGCTCTATAAGCGATGCAGCGGAGCCCGGACCAGCGCCAGAACCTTCCTGTGGAAAGCCAAAGCTGTACTTATTTCCAAGGGTTCGCGCCTGGAGGTTCTTGCCTCAGCCGGCAGAACAGAGCCGACTCAGAACTGGCACAGACCAGGGGAACCCGACTGTCTACTTAAAACAAAGCATTGCTAGGGCCGCTGGTCGGTGCTGACACAATGTGATTTGTGTCCAGTGCTCTGAATGTCAACGTGAAGAAATATAAAAAAGCTCGGGTAGACTGCGGGAGTAACTATGACTCTATAAGCAGTACGACCTAGCTCGGACAGGCGTCGGGACCTTCCTGTGGAAAGCAACTGCTGTTGTTGTTTCCATGGGCTTCGCGCATGGAGGTTCTTGCTTCAGCCGGCTGAACAGAGCTGACTTAGAACTGCCACAGACCGGGGGAATCTGACTGTCTAATTAAAACAAATCATTCCGAGCACCGCTGGGCGGTGCTAACGCAATGTGATTTCTGCCTTGTGTTCTAAATGTCAACGTAAAGAAATATATGGAAAAGCTCGGGTAGACGGCGGGAGTAACTATGGCTCTATAAGCGGTGCAGCCGAGCCCGGACCAGCGTCGGAACCTTCCTGTGGACAGCCACAGCTGTACCTATTTCCATGGGCTTCGCGCCCTAGAGGTTCTTGCTACAGCCGGCAGAACAGAGCCGACTCAGAACTGCCACAGACCAGGGGAACCCGACTGTCTACTTAAAACAAAGCATTGCTAGGGCCGCTGGTTGGTGCTGACGCAATGTGATTTCTGCCCTGTGCTCTGAATGTCAACGTGCAGAAAAAAAAAAGGTCAGGTAGACGGCGAGAGTAACTATGACAGAAAGCGAAGCGACCGAGCCCGCACCAGCGTCGGGACCTTCCTGTGGAAAGCCACCGCTGTTGTTGTTTCCATGGGCTTCGCGCATGGAGGTTCTTGCTTCAGCCGGCAGAACAGAGGCGACTCAGAACTGGCACAGACCGGGGAATCTGACTGTCTAATTAAAACAAAGCATTGATAGGGCCGCTGGTCCGTGCTGACGCAATGTGATTTCTGCCCTGTGCTCTAAATGTCAACGTGAAAAAATATAAAAAAAAAGGTCGGGTAGACGGCGGGAGTAACTAAGACTCTAAAAGCGGAGCGGCCGAGCAGGGACCAGAGTCGGGACCTTCCTGTGGAAAGCCACAGCTGTTGTTGTTTCCATGGGCTTCATGCCGAGAGGTTCTTGCTTCAGCCGGCAGAAAAGAGCCGACTCAGAACTGGCAAGACCGGGGAATCTGACTGTCTAATTAAAACAAAGCATTGCGAGCGCCGCTGGGCGTGCTGACGCAATGTGATTTCTGCCCTGTGCTCTAAATGTCAACGTAAAGACATATATGGAGAAGCGCGGGTAAACGGCGGGAGTAACTATAGCTTTATAAGCGGTGCAGCGGAGCCCGGACCAGCGCCGGAACCTTCCTGTGGAAAGCCACAGCTGTACTTATTTCCATGGGCTTCGCGCCTGGAGGTTCTTGCCTCAGCCGGCAGAAGAGAGCCGACTCAGAACTGGCACAGACCAGGGGAACCCAACTGTCTACTTAACACAAAGCGTAGCTAGGGCCGCTGGTCGGTGCTGACGCAATGTGATTTCCGCCCTGTGCTCTAAATGTCAAGGAATATAAAAAAGCGCGGGTAACGGCGGGAGTAACTATGGCTCTATAAGCGGTGTGGCCGAGCCTGGACCAGCGTCGGGACCTTTCTGTGAAAGCCACTGCCGTTGTTGTTTCCATGGGCTTCGTGCATGGAGGTTCTTGCTTCAGCCGGCATAACAGAAGCGACTCAGAACTGGCACAGACCGGGGGAGTCCGACTGTCTAATTAAAACAAAGCATTGCTCGGGCCGCTGGTCGGTGCTGACGCAATGTGATTTGTGCCCAGTGGTCTGAATGTCAACGTGAAAAAATATAAAAAAGCGCGGGTAGACGGCGGGAGTAACTATGACTCTGAAAGCGAAGCGACCGAGCCCGCACCAGCGTCGGGACCTTCCTGTGGAAAGCCACCGCTGTTGTTGTTTCCATGGGCTTCGCGCATGGAGGTTCTTGCTTCAGCCGGCAGAACAGAGGCGACTCAGAACTGGCACAGACCGGGGAATCTGACTGTCTAATTAAAACAAAGCATTGATAGGGCCGCTGGTCGGTGCTGACGCAATGTGATTTCTGCCCTGTGCTCTAAATGTCAACGTGAAAAAATATAAAAAAAAGGTCGGGTAGATGGCGAGAGTAACTATGACTCTATAAGCGGTGAGACCGAGCCCGGACCAGAGTCGGGACCATCCTGTGGAAAGCCACAGCTGTTGTTGTTTCCATGGGCTTCATGCCGGGAGGTTCTTGCTTCAGCCGGCAGAAAAGAGCTGACTCAGAACTGGCAAGACCGGGGAATCTGACTGTCTAATTAAAACAAAGCATTGCGAGCGCCGCTGGGCGGTGCTGACGCAATGTGATTTCTGCCCTGTGCTCTAAATGTCAACGTAAAGACAAATATGGAGCAGCGCGGGTAAACGGCGGGAGTAACTATAGCTCTATAAGCGGTGCAGCGGAGCCCGGACCAGCGCCGGAACCTTCCTGTGGAAAGCCACAGCTGTACTTATTTCCATGGGCTTCGCGCCTGGAGGTTCTTGCCTCAGCCGGCAGAAGAGAGCCGACTCAGAACTGGCACAGACCAGGGGAACCCGACTATCTACTTAAAACAAAGCATAGCTAGGGCCGCTGGTCGGTGCTGACGCAATGTGATTTCTGCCCTGTGCTCTAAATGTCAAGGAATATAAAAAAGCGCGGGTAACGGCGGGAGTAACTATGACTCTATAAGCGCTGCGACTGAGCCCGGACCAGCGTCGGCACCTTCCTGTGAAAAGCCACCGCTGTTGTTGTTTCCATGGGCTTCGCGCATGGAGGTTTTTGCTTCAGCCGGCATAACAGAAGCGACTCAGAACTGGCACAGACCGGGGGAATCCGACTGTCTAATTAAAACAAAGCATTGCTACGGCCGCTGATTGGTGCTGACGCAATGTGATTTGTGCACAGTGCTCTGAATGTCAACGTAAAGAAATATAAATAGGCACGGGTAGACGGCGGGAGTAACTATGACTCTATAAGCAGTGCGACCGAGCCCGGACCAGCGTCGGGACCTTCCTGTGGAAAGCCACCGCTGTTGTTGTTTCCATGGGCTTCGCGCATGGAGGTTCTTGCTTCAGGCGGCATAACAGAAGCGACTCAGAACTGGCACAGACCGGGGGAATCCGACTGTCTAATTAAAACAAAGCATTGCTAGGGCCGCTAGTTGGTGCTGACGCAATGTGATTCGTGCCACGTGCTCTGAATGTCAACGTGAAGAAATATAAAAAAGAGCGGGTAGACGGCGGGAGTAACTATAACTCTATAAGTGGTACGACCTAGCCCGAACCAGCGTCGGGACCTTCCTGTGGAAAGCCACTGCTGTTGTTGTTTCCATGGGCTTCGCGCCAGGAGGTTCTTGCTTCAGCCGGCAGAAAAGAGCTGACTCAGAACTGGCAAGACCGGGGAATCTGACTCTCTAATTAAAACAAAGCATTGCGAGCGCCACTGGGCGGTGCTGACGCAATGTGATTTCTGCCCTGTGCTCTAAATGTCAACGTAAAGACATATATGGAAAAGCGCGGGTAAACGGCGGGAGTAACTTTAGCTCTATAAGCGGTGCAGCGGAGCCCGGACCAGCGCCAGAACCTTCCTGTGGAAAGCCAAAGCTGTACTTATTTCCAAGGGTTCGCGCCTGGAGGTTCTTGCCTCAGCCGGCAGAACAGAGCCGACTCAGAACTGGCACAGACCAGGGGAACCCGACTGTCTACTTAAAACAAAGCATAGCTAGGGCCGCTGGTCGGTGCTGACGCAATTTGATTTCTGCCCTGTGCTCTAAATGTCAAGGAATATAAAAAAGCGCGGGTAACGGCGGGAGTAAATATGGCTCTATAAGCGGTGTGGCCGAGCCCGGACCAGCGTCGGGACCTTTCTGTGAAAGCCACTGCCGTTGTTGTTTCCATGGGCTTCGTGCATGGAGGTTCTTGCTTCAGCCGGCATAACAGAAGCGACTCAGAACTGGCACATACCGGGGGAGTCCGACTGTCTAATTAAAACAAAGCATTGCTAGGGCCGCTGGTCGGTGCTGACGCAATGTGATTTGTGCCCAGTGCTCTGAATGTCAACGTGAAGTAATATAAAAAAGCGCGGGTAGACGGCGAAAGTAACTATGACTCTGAAAGCGAAGCGACCGAGCTCGCACCAGCGTCAAGACCTTCCTGTGGAAAGCCACCGCTGTTGTTGTTTCCATGGGCTTCGTGCATGGAGGTTCTTGCTTCAGCCGGCATAACAGAAGCGACTCAGAACTGGCACAGACCGGAAGAATGCGACTGTCTAATTAAAACAAAGCATTGCTAGGGCCGCTGGTTGGTTCTGACGCAATGTGATTTGTGCACAGTGCTCTGAATGTCAACGTGAAGAAATATAAAAAAGCGCAGGTAGACGGCGGGAGTAACTATAACTCTGTAAGCAGTGCGGCCGAGCCCGGACCAGCGTGGGGACCTTCCTGTGGAAAGCCACTGCTGTTATGGTTTCCATGGTCTTCGTGCATGACTCTGATGGGCTTGGTTAAGCCGGCATAAAAGAAGCGACTCAGAACTGGCACAAACTGGGGGAGTCCGACTGTCTAATTGAAACAAAGCATTGCTAGGGCCGCTGGTGGGTGCTGACGCAATGTGATTTGTGCACAGTGCTCTGAATGTCAACGTGAAGAAATATAAAAAGCACGGGTAGATGGCGGGAGTAACTATGACTCTATAAGCGGTGCGACCGAGCCCGGACCAGCGTCGGCACCTTCCTGTGGAAAGCCACCGCTGTTGTTGTTTCCATGGGCTTCGCGCATGGAGGTTCTTGCTTCAGCCGGCATAACAGAAGCGACTCAGAACTGGCACAGACCGGGGGAATCCGACTGTCTAATTAAAACAAAGCATTGCTAGGGCCGCTAATTGGTGCTGACGCAATGTGATTTGTGCACAGTGCTCTGAATGTCAACGTGAAGAAATATAAAAAAGAGCGGGTAGACGGCGGGAGTAACTATAACTCTATAAGTGGTACGACCTAGCCCGAACCAGCGTCGGGACCTTCCTGTGGAAAGCCACTGCTGTTGTTGTTTCCATGGGCTTCGCGCCAGGAGGTTCTTGCTTCAGCCGGCAGAAAAGAGCTGACTCAGAACTGGCAAGACCGGGGAATCTGACTCTCTAATTAAAACAAAGCATTGCGAGCGCCACTGGGCGGTGCTGACGCAATGTGATTTCTGCCCTGTGCTCTAAATGTCAACGTAAAGACATATATGGAAAAGCGCGGGTAAACGGCGGGAGTAACTTTAGCTCTATAAGCGGTGCAGCGGAGCCCGGACCAGCGCCAGAACCTTCCTGTGGAAAGCCAAAGCTGTACTTATTTCCAAGGGTTCGCGCCTGGAGGTTCTTGCCTCAGCCGGCAGAACAGAGCCGACTCAGAACTGGCACAGACCAGGGGAACCCGACTGTCTACTTAAAACAAAGCATAGCTAGGGCCGCTGGTCGGTGCTGACGCAATTTGATTTCTGCCCTGTGCTCTAAATGTCAAGGAATATAAAAAAGCGCGGGTAACGGCGGGAGTAAATATGGCTCTATAAGCGGTGTGGCCGAGCCCGGACCAGCGTCGGGACCTTTCTGTGAAAGCCACTGCCGTTGTTGTTTCCATGGGCTTCGTGCATGGAGGTTCTTGCTTCAGCCGGCATAACAGAAGCGACTCAGAACTGGCACAGACCGGGGGAGTCCGACTGTCTAATTAAAACAAAGCATTGCTAGGGCCGCTGGTCGGTGCTGACGCAATGTGATTTGTGCCCAGTGCTCTGAATGTCAACGTGAAGTAATATAAAAAAGCGCGGGTAGACGGCGAAAGTAACTATGACTCTGAAAGCGAAGCGACCGAGCTCGCACCAGCGTCAAGACCTTCCTGTGGAAAGCCACCGCTGTTGTTGTTTCCATGGGCTTCGTGCATGGAGGTTCTTGCTTCAGCCGGCATAACAGAAGCGACTCAGAACTGGCACAGACCGGAAGAATGCGACTGTCTAATTAAAACAAAGCATTGCTAGGGCCGCTGGTTGGTTCTGACGCAATGTGATTTGTGCACAGTGCTCTGAATGTAAACGTGAAGAAATATAAAAAAGCGCAGGTAGACGGCGGGAGTAACTATAACTCTGTAAGCAGTGCGGCCGAGCCCGGACCAGCGTGGGGACCTTCCTGTGGAAAGCCACTGCTGTTATGGTTTCCATGGTCTTCGTGCATGACTCTGATGGGCTTGGTTAAGCCGGCATAAAAGAAGCGACTCAGAACTGGCACAAACTGGGGGAGTCCGACTGTCTAATTGAAACAAAGCATTGCTAGGGCCGCTGGTGGGTGCTGACGCAATGTGATTTGTGCACAGTGCTCTGAATGTCAACGTGAAGAAATATAAAAAGCACGGGTAGATGGCGGGAGTAACTATGACTCTATAAGCGGTGCGACCGAGCCCGGACCAGCGTCGGCACCTTCCTGTGGAAAGCCACCGCTGTTGTTGTTTCCATGGGCTTCGCGCATGGAGGTTCTTGCTTCAGCCGGCATAACAGAAGCGACTCAGAACTGGCACAGACCGGGGGAATCCGACTGTCTAATTAAAACAAAGCATTGCTAGGGCCGCTAATTGGTGCTGACGCAATGTGATTTGTGCACAGTGCTCTGAATGTCAACGTGAAGAAATATAAAAAAGAGCGGGTAGACGGCGGGAGTAACTATAACTCTATAAGTGGTACGACCTAGCCCGAACCAGCGTCGGGACCTTCCTGTGGAAAGCCACTGCTGTTGTTGTTTCCATGGGCTTCGCGCCAGGAGGTTCTTGCTTCAGCCGGCAGAAAAGAGCTGACTCAGAACTGGCAAGACCGGGGAATCTGACTGTCTAATTAAAACAAAGCTTTGCGAGCGCCGCTGGTCTATGCTCACGCAATGTGATTTCTGCCCTGTGCTCTGAATGTCAACGTGAAGAAATATGTTGTTATGTTGTTTCTAGGTAGTGTTGCGTTTTTTGTTGTTGTTGTTGTTGCTGCTGATACCGAGTAGTGACCTTTGTATTCTTCACTTGCCCCTCCTGCTAGGGCCATTCTGGCCTGCAGTATTCTGAAATAAATAAATAATAAATATATATAAAGAAGCGTGGGTAGACGGCGGGAGTAACTAAGACTCTATAAGCGGAGCGGCCGAGCAGGGACCAGCGTCCGGACCTTCCTGTGGAAAGCCACAGCTGTGCTCGTTTCCATGGGCTTCGCGCCTGGAGGTTCTTGCTTCAGCCGGCAGAACAGAGCCGACTCAGAACTGGCACAGACCGGGGGATCTGACTGTCTAATTAAAACAAAGCATTGCTAGGGCCGCTGGTCAGTGCTGGCGCAATGTGTTTCTGCCCTGTGCTCTAATTGTCAACGTGAAGAAATATAAAAAAAAGGTCGGGTAGACGGCGAGAGTAACTATAACTCTATAAGCGGTGCGACCAAGCCCGGACCAGCGTCGGGACCTTCCTGTGGAAAGCCACCGCTGTTGTTTCCATGGGCTTCCCGCCTGGAGGTTCTTGCCTCAGCCGGCAGAACAGAGCCGACTCAGAACTGGCACAGACCGGGGGAATCCGACTGTCTAATTAAAACAAAGCATTGCTAGGGCCGCTGGTCAGTGCTGACGCAATGTGATTTCTGCCCTGTGCTCTAAATGTCAACATAAAGAAATATATGGAAAAGTGCGGGTAAACGGCGGGAGTAACTATAGCTCTATAAGCGGTGCAGCGGAGCCGGACCAGCGTCGGAACCTTCCTGTGGAAAGCCACAGCTGTACTTATTTCCATGGGCTTCGCACCTAGAGGTTCTTGCCTCAGCCGGCAGAACAGAGCCGACTCAGAACTGGCACAGACCGGGGGAATTCGACTGTCTAATTAAAACAAAGCATTGCTAGGGCCGCTGGTCGGTGCTGTCGCAATGTGATTTCTGCCGTGTGCTCTATATGTCAACGTAAAGGAATATATGGAAAAGCGCGGGTAAACGGCGGGAGTAACTATGGCTCTATAAGCGGTGCGGCTGAACCCGGACCAGAGTCGGGACCTTCCTGCGGAAAGCCACCGCTGTTATTTCCATGGGCTTCCCTGCTCGAGGTTCTTGCCTCAGCCGGCAGAACAGAGCCGACTCAGAACTGGCACAGACCGGGGGAATCCGACTGTCTAATTAAAACAAATCATTGCGAGCGCCGCTGGTCGGTGCTGACGCATTGTGATTTCTGCCCTGTGCTCTGAATGTCAACTTGAAGAAATATAAAGAAGCGTGGGTAGACGGCGGGAGTAACTAAGACTCTAAAAGCGGAGCGGCCGAGCAGGGACCAGCGTCGGGACCTTCCTGTGGAAAGCCACAGCTGTGCTAGTTTCCATGGGCTTCATGCCAGGAGGTTCTTGCTTCAGCCGGCAGAACAGAGCCGACCAGAACTGGCACAGACCGGGGAAATCCGACTGTCTAATTAAAACAAAGCATTGCTAGGGCCGCTGGTTGGTGCTGACGCAGTATGATTCATGCCAGTGCTCTGAATGTCAACGTGAAGAAATATAAAAAAGGTCGGATAGACGGCGAGAGTAACTAGGACTCTATAAGCGGGGCGACCAAGCCCGGACCAGCGTCGGGACCTTCCTGTGGAAAGCCACCGCTGTTGTTCCAATGGGCTTCCCGCCTGGAGGTTCTTGCCTCAGCCGGCAGAACAGAGCCGACTCAGAACTGGCACAGACCGGGGGAATCCGACTGTCTACTTAAAAGAAAGCATGGCTAGGGCCGCTGGTCGGTGCTGACACAAGTGATTTCTGCCCTGTGCTCTAAATGTCAACGTGAAAAAATATAAACAAGCGTGGGTAAACGGCGGGAGTAACTGACTCTGTAAGCGGAGTGACCGAGCCCGGACCAGCGTCGGGACCTTCCTGTGGAAAGCCACCGCTGTTGTTGTTTCCATGGGCTTCGCGCATGGAGGTTCTTGCTTTAGCCGGCAGAACACAGGCGACTCAGAACTGGCACAGACCAGGGGAATCCGACTGTCTAATTAAAACAAAGCATTGCTAGGGCCGCTGGTCAGTGCTGACGCAATGTGATTTGTGCCCAGTGCTCTGAATGTCAACGTGAAGAAATATAAAAAAGCGCGGGTAGACGGCGGGAGTAACTGACTCTGTAAGCGGATTGACCGAGCCCGGACCAGCGTCGGGACCTTCCTGTGGAAAGCCACCGCTGTTGTTGTTTCCATGGGCTTCGCGCATGGAGGTTCTTGCTTTAGCCGGCAGAACACAGGCGACTCAGAACTGGCACAGACCGGGGGAATCCGACTGTCTAATTAAAACAAAGCATTGCTAGGGCCGCTGGTCAGTGCTGACGCAATGTGATTTGTGCCCAGTGCTCTGAATGTCCACGTAAAAAAATATAAAAAAAGAGCGGGTAGACGGCGGGAGATACTATAACTCTGTAAGCAGAGCGACCGAGCCCGGACCAGCGTCGGGCCTTCCTGTGGAAAGCCACCGCTGTTGTTGTTTCCATGGGCTTCGCGCATGGAGGTTCTTGCTCCAGCCGGCAGAACAGAGGCGACTAAGAACTGGCACAGACCGGGGGAATCCGACTGTCTACTTAAAAGAAAGCATTGCTAGGGCTGCTGGTCGGTGCTTACACAATGTGATTTCTGCCCTGTGCTCTAAATGTCAACGTGAAGAACTATAAACAAGCGCGGGTAGACGGCGGGAGTAACTATGTCTCTATAAACGGTGCGGCCGAACCCGGACCAGAGTCGGGACCTTCCTGTGGAAAGCCACCACTGTTGTTTCCATGGGATTCCCGCTTGGAGGTTCTTGCCTCAGCTGGCAGAACAGAGCTGACTCAGAACTGGCACAGACCGGGGAATCTGACTGTCTAATTAAAACAAAGCTTTGCGAGCGCCGCTGGTCTGTGCTCACGCAATGTGATTTCTGCCCTGTGCTCTGAATGTCAACGTGAAGAAATATGTTGTTATGTTGTTTCTAGGTAGTGTTGCGTTTTTTGTTGTTGTTGTTGTTGCTGCTGATACCGAGTAGTGACCTTTGTATTCTTCACTTGCCCCTCCTGCTAGGGCCATTCTGGCCTGCAGTATTCTGAAATAAATAAATAATAAATAAATATAAAGAAGCGTGGGTAGACGGCGGGAGTAACTAAGACTCTATAAGCGGAGCGGCCGAGCAGGGACCAGCGTCCGGACCTTCCTGTGGAAAGCCACAGCTGTGCTCGTTTCCATGGGCTTCGCGCCTGGAGGTTCTTGCTTCAGCCGGCAGAACAGAGCCGACTCAGAACTGGCACAGACCGGGGGATCTGACTGTCTAATTAAAACAAAGCATTGCTAGGGCCGCTGGTCAGTGCTGACGCAATGTGATTTCTGCCCTGTGCTCTAATTGTCAACGTGAAGAAATATAAAAAAAAGGTCGGGTAGACGGCGAGAGTAACTATAACTCTATAAGCGGAGCGACCAAGCCCGGACCAGCGTCGGGACCTTCCTGTGGAAAGCCACCGCTGTTGTTTCCATGGGCTTCCCGCCTGGAGGTTCTTGCCTCAGCCGGCAGAACAGAGCCGACTCAGAACTGGCACAGACCGGGGGAATCCGACTGTCTACTTAAAACAAAGCATTGCGAGCGCCGCTGGTCGGTGCTGACGCATTGTGATTTCTGCCCTGTGCTCTGAATGTCAACGTGAAGAAATATAAAGAAGCGTGGGTAGACGGCAGGAGTAACTAAGACTCTATAAGCGGAGCGGCCGAGCAGGGACCAGCGTCGGGTCCTTCCTGTGGAAAGCCACAGCTGTACTAGTTTCCATGGGCTTCACGCAACGAGGTTCTTGCTTCAGCCGGCAGAACAGAGCCGACTCAGAACTTGCACAGACCGGGGGAATCCGACTGTCTAATTAAAACAAAGCATTGCTAGGGCCGCTGGTTGGTGCTGATGCAATGTGATTCGTGCCAGTGCTCTCAATGTCAACGTGAAAAAATATAAAAAAGCTCGGGTAGACGGCGGGAGTAACTATGACTCTATAAGCGGTACGACCTAGCTCGGACCAGCGTCGGGACCTTCCTGTGGAAAGCCACCGCTGTTGTTGTTTCCAAGGGCTTCGCGCATGGAGGTTCTTGCTTCAGCCAGCAGAACAGAGCCGACTCAGAACTGGCACAGACCGGGTAATCCGACTGTTTAATTAAAACAAAGCATTGCTAGGGCCGCTGGCTGGTGCTGACGCAATGTGATTTGTGCCCAGTGCTCTGAATGTCAACGTGAAGAAATATAAAAAAGTGCGGGTAGACGGGGGGGGGGAACTATGACTCTGTAAGCGGAGCGACCGAGCCCGGACCAGCGTCGGGACCTTCCTGTGGAAAGCCACCGCTGTTGTTGTTTCCATGGGCTTCGTGCATGGAGGTTCTTGCTTCAGCCGGCAGAACAGAGGCGACTCAGAACTGGCACAGACCGGGGGATCTGACTGTCTAATTAAAACAAAGCATTGCTAGGGCCGCTGGTCGGTGCTGACGCAATGTGATTTCTGCCCTGTGCTCTAAATGTCAACGTGAAGAAATATAAAAAAAAGGACGGGTAGACGGCGAGAGTAACTATGACTCTATAAGTGGTGCGACCAAGCCCGGACCAGAGTCGGGACCATCCTGTGGAAAGCCACCGCTGTTGTTGTTTCCATGGGCTTCCCACATGGAGGTTCTTGCCTCAGCCGGCAGAACCGAGCCGACTCAGAACTGGCACAGACCGGGGGAATTCGACTGTCTAGTTAAAACAAAGCATTGCTAGGGCCGCTGGTCGGTGCTGACGCAATGTGATTTCTGCCCTGTGCTCTAAATGTCAACGTAAAAAAATATAAAAAAGAGCGGGTAAACGGCGGGAGTAACTATGGCTCTATAAGCGGTGCGGCCGAACCCGGACCAGAGTCGGGACCTTCCTGCGGAAAGCCACCGCTGTTGTTTCCATGGGCTTCCCTGCTGGAGGTTCTTGCCTGAGCCGGCAGAACAGAGCCGACTCAGAACTGGCACAGACCGGGGGAATCCGACTGTCTTATTAAAACAAAGCATTGCGAGCGCCGCTGGTCGGTGCTGACGCAATGTGATTTGTGCCCAGTGCTCTAAATGTCAACGTGAAGAAATAAAAAAAAAAGGTCGGGTAGACGGCGAGAGTAACTATGACTCTGTAAGCGGTGCGACCAAGCCTGGTCCAGCGTCGGGACCTTCCGGTGGAAAGCCACCGCTGTTGTTTCCATGGGCTTCCCGCCTGGAGGTTCTTGCCTCAGCCGGCAGAACAGAGCCGACTCAGAACTGGCGCAGACCGGGGGAATTCGACTGTCTAGTTAAAACAAAGCATTGCTAGGGCCGCTGGTCGGTGCTTACGCAATGTGATTTCTGCCCTGTGCTCTAAATGTCAACGTAAAGAAATATAAAAAAGAGCGGGTAAACGGCGGGAGTAACTATGGTTCTATAAGCGGTGCAGCTGAACCCGGACCAGAGTCGGGACCTTCCTGTGGAAAGCCACCGCTGTTGTTTCCATGGGATTCCCGCCTGGAGGTTCTTGCCTCAGCCGGCAGAACTGAGCCGACTCAGAACTGGCACAGACCGGGGGAATCCGACTGTCTAATTAAAACAAAGCATTCCTAGGGCCGCTGGTCAGTGCTGACGCAATGTTATTTGTGCCCAGTGCTCTGAATGTCAACGTGACGAAATATAAAAAAGCGCGGGTAGACGGCGGGAGTACTGACTCTGTAAGCGGAGCGACCGAGCCCGGACCAGCGTCGGGACCTTCCTGTGGAAAGCCACAGCTGTGCTAGTTTCCATGGGCTTCGCGCCTGGAGGTTCTTGCTTCAGCCGGCAGAACAGAGACGACTGAGAACTGGCACAGACCGGGGGATCTGACTGTCTAATTAAAACAAAGCATTGCTAGGGCCGCTGGTCGGTGCTGAGGCAATATGATTTGCGCCCAGTGCTGTAAATGTCAACGTGAAAAAATATAAAAAAGGTCGGGTAGACGGCGAGAGTAACTATGACTCTATAAGCGGTGCGACCAAGGCCGGACCAGCGTCGGGACCTTCCTGTGGAAAGCCACTGCTGTTGTTGTTTCCATGGGCTTCGCGCATGGAGGTTCTTGCTTCAGCCGGCATAACAGAAGCGACTCAGAACTGGCACAGACCGGGGTAATCCGACTGTTTAATTAAAACAAAGCATTGCTAGGGCCGCTGGTTGGTGCTGACGCAATTTGATTTGTGCCCAGTGCTCTTAATGTCAACGTGAAGAAATATAAAAAAGGGCGGGTAGACGGCGCGAGTAACTATAACTCTCTAAGCAGAGCGACCGAGCCCGGACCAGCGTCGGGACCTTCCTGTGGAAAGCCACCGCTGTTGTAGTTTCCATGGGCTTCGCGCATGGAGGTTCTTGCTCCAGCCGGCAGAACAGAGGCGACTCAGAACTGGCACAGACCGGGGGATCTGACTGTCTAATTAAAACAAAGCATTGCTAGGGCCGCTGGTCGGTGCTGACGCAATGTGATTTCTGCCCTGTGCTCTAAATGTCAACTTGAAGAAATATAAAAAAAAGGTCGGGTAGACGGCGAGAGTAACTATGACTCTATAAGCGGTGCGACCAAGCCTGGACCAGAGTCGGGACCATCCTGTGGAAAGCCACCGCTGTTGTTGTTTCCATGGGCTTCCCACATGGAGGTTCTTGCCTCAGCCGGCAGAACAGAGCCGACTCAGAACTGGCACAGACCGGGGGAATTCGACTGTCTAGTTAAAACAAAGCATTGCTAGGGCCGCTGGTCGGTGCTGACGCAATGTGATTTCTGCCCTGTGCTCTAAATGTCAACGTAAAGAAATACAAAAAAGAGCGGGTAAACGGCGGGAGTAACTATGGCTCTATAAGGGGTGCGGCCGAACCCGGACCAGAGTCGGGACCTTCCTGCGGAAAGCCACCGCTGTTGTTTCCATGGGCTTCCCTGCTGGAGGTTCTTGCCTCAGCCGGCAGAACAGAGCCGACTCAGAACTGGCACAGACCAGGGGAATCCGACTGTCTTATTAAAACAAAGCATTCCTAGGGCCGCTGGTCAGTGCTGACGCAATGTGATTTGTGCCCAGTGCTCTGAATGTCAACGTGACGAAATATAAAAAAGCGCGGGTAGACGGCGGGAGTAACTGACTCTGTAAGCGGAGCGACCGAGCCCGGACCAGCGTCGGGACCTTCCTGTGGAAAGCCACAGCTGTGCTAGTATCCATGGGCTTCGCGCCTTAAGGTTCTTGCTTCAGCCGGCAGAACAGAGACGACTGAGAACTGGCACAGACCGGGGGATCTGATTGTCTAATTAAAACAAAGCATTGCTAGGGCCGCTGGTCGGTGCTGACGCAATATGATTTGCGCCCAGTGCTGTAAATGTCAACGTGAAGAAATATAAAAAAAGGTCGGGTAGACGGCGAGAGTAACTATAACTCTATAAGCGGTGCGACCAAGGCCGGACCAGCGTCGGGACCTTCCTGTGGAAAGCCACTGCTGTTGTTGTTTCCATGGGCTTCGCGCATGGAGGTTCTTGCTTCAGCCGGCATAACAGAAGCGACTCAGAACTGGCACAGACCGGGGTAATCCGACTGTTTAATTAAAACAAAGCATTGCTAGGGCCGCTGGTTGGTGCTGACGCAATTTGATTTGTGCCCAGTGCTCTGAATGTCAACGTGAAGAAATATAAAAAAGGGCGGGTAGACGGCGGGAGTAACTATAACTCTCTAAGCAGAGCGACCGAGCCCGGACCAGCGTCGGGACCTTCCTGTGGAAAGCCACCGCTGTTGTTGTTTCCATGGGCTTCGCGCATGGAGGTTCTTGCTCCAGCCGGCAGAACAGAGGCGACTCAGAACTGGCACAGACCGGGGGATCTGACTGTCTAATTAAAACAAAGCATTGCTAGGGCCGCTGGTCGGTGATGACGCAATGTGATTTCTGCCCTGTGCTCTAAATGTCAACGTGAAGAAATATAAAAAAAAGGTCGGGTAGACGGCGAGAGTAACTATGACTCTATAAGCTGTGCGACCGAGCCCGGACCAGGGTCGGGACCATCCTGTGGAAAGCCACCGCTGTTGTTGTTTCCATGGGCTTCCCACATGGAGGTTCTTGCCTCAGCCGGCAGAACAGAGCCGACTCAGAACTGGCACAGACCGGGGGAATTCGACTGTCTAGTTAAAACAAAGCATGGCTAGGGCCGCTGGTCGGTGCTGACGCATTGTGATTTCTGCCCTGTGCTCTAAATGTCAACGTAAAGAAATATAAAAAAGAGCGGGTAAACGGCGGGAGTAACTATCGCTCTATAAGCGGTGCGGCCGAACCCGGACCAGAGTCGGGACCTTCCTGCGGAAAGCCACCGCTGTTGTTTCCATGGGCTTCCCTGCTGGAGGTTCTTGCCTCAGCCGGCAGAACAGAGCCGACTCAGAACTGGCACAGACCGGGGGAATCCGAGTGTCTACTTAAAAGAAAGCATTGCTAGGGCCGCTGGTCGGTGCTGACACAATGTGATTTCTGCCCTGTGCTCTAAATGTCAACGTGAAGAAATATAAAAAAAAGGTCGGGTAGACGCCGAGAGTAACTATGGCTCTATAAACGGTGCGGCCGAACCCGGACAAGAGTCGGGACCTTCCTGTGGAAAGCCACCGCTGTTGTTTCCACGGGATTCCCGCCTGGAGGTTCTTGCCTCAGCCGTCAGAACAGAGCCGACCCAGAACTGGCACAGACCGGGAGAATCCGACTGTCTAATTAAAACAAAGCATTGCTAGGGCCGCTCGTAAGTGCTGACGCAATGTGATTTGTGCCCAGTGCTCTAAATGTCAACGTAAAGAAATATAAAAAAAAGGTTGGGTAGACGGCGAGAGTAACTATGACTCTATAAGCGGTGCGACCAAGCCCGGACCAGCGTCGGGACCTTCCTGTGTAAAGCCACCGCTGTTGTTTCCATGGGCTTCCCGCCTGGAGGTTCTTGCCTCAGCCGGCAGAACAGAACCGACTCAGAACTGGCACAGACCGGGGGAATCCGACTGTCTAATTAAAACAAAGCATTGCTAGGGCCGCTGGTCGGTGCTGACGCAATGTGATTTCTGCCCTGTGCTCTAAATGTCAACGTAAAGAAATATAAAAAAGAGTGGGTAAACGGCGGGAGTAACTATCGCTCTATAAGCGGTGCGGCCGAACCCGGACCAGAGTCGGGACCTTCCTGCGGAAAGCCACCGCTGTTGTTTCCATGGGCTTCCCTGCTGGAAGTTCTTGCCTCAGCCGCCAGAACAGAGCCGACTCAGAACTGGCACAGACCGGGGCAATCCGACTGTCTACTTAAAAGAAAGCATTGCTAGGGCCGCTGGTCGGTGCTGACACAATGTGATTTCTGCCCTGTGCTCTAAATGTCAACGTGAAGAAATATAAAAAAAAGGTCGGGTAGACGCCGAGAGTAACTATGGCTCTATAAACGGTGCGGCCGAACCCGGACCAGAGTCGGGACCTTCCTGTGGAAAGCCACCGCTGTTGTTTCCATGGGATTCCCGCCTGGAGGTTCTTGCCTCAGCCGGCAGAACAGAGCCGACTCAGAACTGGTACAGACCGGGGGAATCCGACTGTCTAATTAAAACAAAGCATTGCTAGGGCCGCTGGTCAGTGCTGACGCAATGTGATTTGTGCCCAGTGCTCTGAATGTCAACGTGAAGAAATAAAAAAAAGCGCGGGTAGACGGCGGGAGTAACTATAACTCTGTAAGCAGAGCGACCGAGCCCGGACCAGCGTCGGGCCTTCCTGTGGAAAGCCACCGCTGTTGTTGTTTCCATGGGCTTCGCGCATGGAGGTTCTTGCTCCAGCCGGCAGAACAGAGGCGACTAAGAACTGGCACAGACCGGGGGAATCCGACTGTCTAATTAAAACAAAGCATTGCTAGGGCCACTGGTCGGTGCTGACGCAATGTGATTTGTGCCCAGTGCTCTGAATGTCAACGTGAAGAAATATAAAAAAGCGCGGGTAGACGGCGGGAGTAACTATGACTCTATAAGCGGTGCGACCGAGCCCGGACCAGCGTCGGGACCTTCCTCTCGAAAGCCACAGCTGTGCTTGTTTCCATGGGCTTCGCGCCAGGAGGTTCTTGCTTCAACCGGCAGAAAAGAGCTGACTCAGAACTGGCACAGACCGGGGAATCTGACTGTCTAATTAAAACAAAGCATTGCGAGCGCCGCTGGTCTGTGCTGACGCAATGTGATTTCTGCCCTGTGCTCTGAATGTCAACGTGAAGAAATATAAAGAAGCGTGGGTAGACGGCGGGAGTAACTAAGACTCTATAAGCGGAGCGGCCGAGCAGGGACCAGCGTCCGGACCTTCCTGTGGAAAGCCACAGCTGTGCTCGTTTCCATGGGCTTCGCGCCTGGAGGTTCTTGCTTCAGCCGGCAGAACAGAGCCGACTCAGAACTGGCACAGACCGGGGGATCTGACTGTCTAATTAAAACAAAGCATTGCTAGGGCCGCTGGTCAGTCCTGACGCAATGTGATTTCTGCCCTGTGCTCTAAATGTCAACGTAAAGAAATATAAAAAAGAGCGGGTAAACGGCGGGAGTAACTATGGCTCTATAAGCGGTGCGGCCGAACCCGGACCAGAGTCGGGACCTTCCTGTGGAAAGCCACCACTGTTGTTTCCATGGGCTTCCCTCCTGGAGGTTTTTGCCTCAGCCGGCAGAACAGATACGACTGAGAACTGGCACAGACCGGGGGATCTGACTGTCTAATTAAAACAAAGCATTGCTAGGGCCGCTGGTCGGTGCTGACGCAATATGATTTGCGCCCAGTGCTGTAAATGTCAACGTGAAGAAATATAAAAAAAGGTCGGGTAGACGGCGAGAGTAACTATGACTTTATAAGCGGTGCGACCAAGGCCGGACCAGCGTCGGGACCTTCCTGTGGAAAGCCACTGCTGTTGTTGTTTCCATGGGCTTCGCGCATGGAGGTTCTTGCTTCAGCCGGCATAACAGAAGCGACTCAGAACTGGCACAGACCGGGGTAATCCGACTGTTTAATTAAAACAAAGCATTGGTAGGGCCGCTGGTTGGTGCTGACGCAATTTGATTTGTGCCCAGTGCTCTGAATGTCAACGTGAAAAAATATATAAAAGGGCGGGTAGACGGCGGGAGTAACTATAACTCTCTAAGCAGAGCGACCGAGCCCGGACCAGCGTCGGGACCTTCCTGTGGAAAGCCACCGCTGTTGTTGTTTCCATGGGCTTCGCGCATGGAGGTTCTTGCTCCAGCCGGCAGAACAGAGGCGACTCAGAACTGGCACAGGCCGGGGGATCTGACTGTCTAATTAAAACAAAGCATTGCTAGGGCCGCTGGTCGGTGCTGACGCAATGTGATTTCTGCCCTGTGCTCTAAATGTCAACGTGAAGAAATATAAAAAAAAGGTCGGGTAGACGGCGAGAGTAACTATGACTCTATAAGCGGTGCGACCGAGCCCGGACCAGAGTCGGGACCATCCTGTGGAAAGCCACCGCTGTTGTTTCCATGGGCTTCCCACATGGAGGTTCTTGCCTCAGCCGGCAGAACAGAGCCGACCCAGAACTGACACAGACCGGGCGAATCCGACTGTCTAATTAAAACAAAGCATTGCTAGGGCCGCTGGTCGGTGCTGACACAATGTGATTTCTGCACTGTGCTCTAAATGTCAACGTGAAGAAATATAAAAAAAAGGTCGGGTAGACGGCGAGAGTAACTATGGCTCAATAAACGGTGCGGCCGAACCCGGACCAGAGTCGGGACCTTCCTGTGGAAAGCCACCGCTGTTGTTTCCATGGGATTCCCGCCTGGAGGTTCTTGCCTCAGCCGGCAGAACAGAGCCGACTCAGAAATGGCACAGACCGGGGGAATCCGACAGTCTAATTAAAACAAAGCATTGCTAGGGCCGCTGGTCAGTGCTGACGCAATGTGATTTGTGCCCAGTGCTCTGAATGTCAACGTGAAGAAATAAAAAAAAGCGCGGGTAGACGGCGGGAGTAACTGACTCTGTAAGCGGAGCGACCGAGCCCGGTCCAGCGTCGGGACCATCCTGTGGAAAGCCACCGCTGTTGTTGTTTCCATGGGCTTCGCGCATGGAGGTTCTTGCTTTAGCCGGCAGAACAGAGGCGACTCAGAACTTTCACAGACCGGGGTAATTACAACAAAGCATTGCTAGGGCCGCTGGTCGGTGCTGACGCAATTTGATTTGTGCCCAGTGCTCTGAATGTCCACGTAAAGAAATATAAAAAAGAGCGGGTAGACGGCGGGAGTAACTATAACTCTGTAAGCAGAGTGACCGAGCCCGGACCAGCGTCGGGCCTTTCTGTGGAAAGCCACCGCTGTTGTTGTTTCCATGGGCTTCGTGCATGGAGGGTCTTGCTCCAGCCGGCAGAACAGAGGCGACTAAGAACTGGCACAGACCGGGGGAATCCGACTGACTAATTACAACAAAGCATTGCTAGGGCCACTGGTCGGTGCTGACGCAATGTGATTTGTGCCCAGTGCTCTGAATGTCAACGTGAAGAAATATAAAAAGCGCGGGTAGACGGCGGGAGTAACTATGACACTATAAGCGGTGCGACCGAGCCCGGACCAGCGTCGGGACCTTCCTCTGGAAAGCCACAGCTGTGCTTGTTTCCATGGGCTTCGCGCCAGGAGGTTCTTGCTTCAACCGGCAGAAAAGAGCTGACTCAGAACTGGCACAGACCGGGGAATCTGACTGTCTAATTAAAACAAAGCATTGCGAGCGCCGCTGGTCTGTGCTGACGCAATGTGATTTCTGCCCTGTGCTCTGAATGTTAACGTGAAGAAATATAAAGAAGCGTGGATAAACGGCGGGAGTAACTATGGCTCTATAAGCGGTGCGGCCGAACCCGGACCAGAGTCGGGAACTTCCTGTGGAAAGCCACCGCTGTTGTTTCCATGGGCTTGCCGCCTGGAGGTTCTTGCCTCAGCCGGCAGAACAGAGACGACTGAGAACTGGCACAGACCGGGGGATCTGACTGTGTAATTAAAACAAAGCATTGCTAGGGCCGCTGGTCGGTGCTGACGCAATATGATTTGCGCCCAGTGCTGTAAATGTCAACGTGAAGAAATATAAAAAAAGGTCGGGTAGACGGCGAGAGTAACTATGACTCTATAAGCGGTGCGACCAAGGCCGGACCAGCGTCGGGACCTTCCTGTGGAAAGCCACTGCTGTTGTTGTTTCCATGGGCTTCGCGCATGGAGGTTCTTGCTTCAGCCGGCATAACAGAAGCGACTCAGAACTGGCACAGACCGGGGTAATCCGACTGTTTAATGAAAACAAAGCATTGCTAGGGCCGCTGGTTGGTGCTGACGCAATTTGATTTGTGCCCAGTGCTCTAAATGTCAACGTGAAGAAATATAAAAAAAAGGTCGGGTAGACGGCGAGAGTAACTTTGACTCTGTAAGCGGTGCGACCAAGCCTGGTCCAGCGTCGGGACCTTCCTGTGGAAAGCCACCGCTGTTGTTTACATGGGCTTCCCGCCTGGAGGTTCTTGCCTCAGCCGGCAGAACAGAGCCGACTCAGAACTGGCACAGACCGGGGGAATCCGACTGTCTAATTAAAACAAAGCATTGCGAGCGCCGCTGGTCGGTGCTGACGCATTGTGATTTCTGCCCTGTGCACTGAATGTCAACGTGAAGAAATATAAAGAAGCGTGGGTAGACGGCGGGAGTAACTAAGACTCTATAAGCGGAGCGGCCGAGCAGGGACCAGCGTCGGGTCCTTCCTGTGGAAAGTCACAGCTGTACTAGTTTCCATGGGCTTCGCGCATGGAGGTTCTTGCTCGAGCCGGCAGAACAGAGCCGACTCAGAACTTGCACAGACCGGGGGAATCCGACTGTCTAATTAAAACAAAGCATTGCTAGGGCCGCTGGTTGGTGCTGATGCAATGTGATTCGTGCCAGTGCTCTCAATGTCAACGTGAAGAAATATAAAAAAGCTCGGGTAGACGGCGGGAGTAACTATGACTCTATAAGCGGTACGACCTAGCCCGGACCAGCGTCGGGACCTTCCTGTGGAAAGCCGCCGCTGTTGTTGTTTCCAAGGGCTTCGCGCATGGAGGTTCTTGCTTCAGCCAGCAGAACAGAGCCGACTCAGAACTGGCACAGACCGGGTAATCCGACTGTTTAATTAAAACAAAGCATTGCTAGGGCCGCTGGCTGGTGCTGACGCAATGTGATTTGTGCCCAGTGCTCTGAATGTCAACGTGAAGAAATATAAAAAAGTGCGGGTAGACGGGGGGGGGAACTATGACTCTATAAGCGGAGCGACCGAGCCCGGACCAGCGTCGGGACCTTCCTGTGGAAAGCCACCGCTGTTGTTGTTTCCATGGGCTTCGCGCATGGAGGTTCTTGCTTCAGCCGGCATAACAGAAGCGACTAAGAACTGGCACAGACCGGGGAATCTGACTGTCTAATTAAAACAAAGCATTGCGAGCGCCGCTGGGCGGTGCTGACGCAATGTGATTTCTGCCCTGTGCTCTGAATGCAACGTGAAGAAATATAAAGAAGCGTGGGTAGACGGCGGGAGTAACTGAGACTCTAGAAGTGTAGCGGCCGAGCAGGGACCAGCGTCGGGACCTTCCTGTGGAAAGCCACAGCTGTGCTAGTTTCCATGGGCTTCGTGCCTGGAGGTTCTTGCTTCAGCCGGCAGAACAGAGACGACTCAGAACTGGCACAGACCGGGGGATCTGACTGTCTAATTAAAACAAAGCATTGCTAGGGCCGCTGGTCGGTGCTGACGCAATATGATTTGCGCCCAGTGCTGTAAATGTCAACGTGAAGAAATATAAAAAAGGTCGGGTAGACGGCGAGAGTAACTATGACTCTATAAGTGGTGCGACCAAGGCCAGGCCAGCGTCGGGACCTTCCTGTGGAAAGCCACTGCTGTTGTTGTTTCCATGGGCTTCGCGCATGGAGGTTCTTGCTTCAGCCGGCATAACAGAAGCGACTCAGAACTGGCACAGACCGGGGTAATCCGACTGTTTAATTAAAACAAAGCATTGCTAGGTCCGCTGGTTGGTGCTGACGCAATTTGATTTGTGCCCAGTGCTCTGAATGTCAACGTGAAGAAATATAAAAAAGGGCGGGTAGACGGCGGGAGTAACTATAACTCTCTAAGCAGAGCGACCGAGCCCGGACCAGCGTCGGGACCTTCCTGTGGAAAGCCACCGCTGTTGTTGTTTCAATGGGCTTCGCGCATGGAGGTTCTTGCTCGAGCCGGCAGAACAGAGGCGACTCAGAACTGGCACAGACCGGGGGATCTGACTGTCTAATTAAAACAAAGCATTGCTAGGGCCGCTGGTCGGTGCTGACGCAATGTGATTTCTGCCCTGTGCTCTAAATGTCAACGTGAAGAAATATAAAAAAAAGGTCGGGTAGACGGCGAGAGTAACTATGACTCTATAAGCTGTGCGACCGAGCCCGGACCAGAGTCGGGACCATCCTGTGGAAAGCCACCACTGTTGTTGTTTCCATGGGCTTCCCACATGGAGGTTCTTGCCTCAGCCGGCAGAACAGAGCCGACTCAGAACTGGCACAGACCGGGGGAATTCGACTGTTGCTAGGGCCGCTTGCTAGGGCCGCTGGTCGGTGCTGACGCAATGTGATTTCTGCCCTGTGCTCTAAATGTCAACGTAAAGAAATATAAAAAAGAGCGGGTAAACGGCGGGAGTATTTATGGCTCTATAAGCGGTGCGGCCGAACCCGGACCAGAGTCGGGACCTTCCTGCGGAAAGCCACCGCTGTTGTTTCCATGGGCTTCCCTGCTGGAGGTTCTTGCCTCAGCCGGCAGAACAGAGCCGACTCAGAACTGGCACAGACCGGGGGAATCCGACTGTCTAATTAAAACAAAGCATTGCGAGCGCCGCTGGTCGGTGCTGACGCATTGTGATTTCTGCCCTGTGCTCTGAATGTCAACGTGAAGAAATATAAAGAAGTGTGGGTAGACGGCGGGAGTAACTAAGACTCTAAAAGCGGAACGGCCGAGCTTGGACCAGCGTCGGGACCTTCCTGTGGAAAGCCACAGCTGTGCTAGTTTCCATGGGCTTCACGCCAGGAAGTTCTTGCTTCAGCCGGCAGAACAGAGCCGACCAGAACTGGCACAGACCGGGGAAATCCGACTGTCTAATTAAAACAAAGCATTGCTAGGGCCGCTAGGTGGTGCTGACGCATTATGATTCATGCCAGTGCTCTGAATGTCAACGTGAAGAAATATAAAAAAGGTCGGATAGACGGCGAGAGTAACTATGACTCAATAAGCGGTGCGACCAAGCCCGGACCAGCGTCGGGACCTTCCTGTGGAAAGCCACCGCTGTTGTTTCAATGGGCTTCCCGCCTGGAGGTTCTTGCCTCAGCCGGCAGAACAGAGCCGACTCAGAACTGGCACAGACCGGGGGAATCCGACTGTCTACTTGAAAGAAAGCATTGCTAGGGCCGCTGGTTGGTGCTGACACAATGTGATTTCTCCCCTGTGCTCTAAATGTCAACGTGAAGAAATATAAACAAGCGTGGGTAAACGGCGGGAGTAACTATAGCTCTATAAACGGTGCGGCCGAAACCGGACCAGAGTCGGGACCTTCCTGTGGAAAGCCACCGCTGTTGTTTCCATGGGATTCCCGCCTGGAGGTTCTTGCCTCAGTCGGCAGAACAGAGCCGACTCAGAACTGGCACAGACCGGGGGAATCCGACTGTCTAATTAAAACATAGCATTGCTAGGGCCGCTGGTCAGTGCTGACGCAATGTGATTTGTGCCCAGTGCTCTGAATGTCAACGTGACGAAATATAAAAAAGCGCGGGTAGACGGCGGGAGTAACTGACTCTGTAAGCGGAGCGACCGAGCCCGGACCAGCGTCGGGACCTTCCTGTGGAAAGCCACAGCTGTGCTAGTTTCCATGGGCTTCGCGCCTGGAGGTTCTTGCTTCAGCCGGCAGAACAGAGATGACTCAGAACTGGCACAGACCGGGGGATCTGACTGTCTAATTAAAACAAAGCATTGCTAGGGCCGCTGGTCGGTGCTGACGCAATGTGATTTCTGCCCTGTGCTCTAAATGTCAACGTAAAGAAATATAAAAAAGAGCGGGTAAACGGCGGCAGTAACTATGGCTCTATAAGCGGTGCGGCCGAACCCGGACCAGAGTCAGGACCTTCCCGCGGAAAGCCACCGCTGTTGTTTCCATGGGCTTCCCTGCTGGAGGTTCTTGCCTCAGCCGGCAGAACAGAGCCGACTCAGAACTAGCACAGACCGGGGGAATCCGACTGTCTTATTAAGACAAAGCATTGCGAGCGCCGCTGGTCGGTGCTGACGCAATGTGATTTGTTCCCAGTGCTCTAAATGTCAACGTGAAGAAATATAAAAAAAAGGTCGGGTAGACGGCGAGAGTAACTATGACTCTGTAAGCGGTGCGACCAAGCCTGGTCCAGCGTCGGGACCTTCCGGTGGAAAGCCACCGCTGTTGTTTCCATGGGCTTCCCGCCTGGAGGTTCTTGCCTCGGCCGGCAGAACAGAGCCGACTCAGAACTGGCACAGACCGGGGGAATTCGACTGTCTAGTTAAAACACAGCAATGCTAGGGCCGCTGGTCGGTGCTTACGCAATGTGATTTCTGCCCTGTGCTCTAAATGTCAACGTAAAGAAATATAAAAAGGGCGGGTAAACGGCGGGAGTAACTATGGCTCTATAAGCAGAACGACCGAGCCCGGACCAGAGTCGGGACCTTCCTGTGGAAAGCCACCGCTGTTGTTTCCATGGGATTCCCGCCTGGAGGTTCTTGCCTCAGCCGGCAGAACAGAGCCGACTCAGAACTGGCACAGACCGGGGGAATCCGACTGTCTAATTAAAACAAAGCATTCCTAGGGCCGCTGGTCAGTGCTGACGCAATGTGATTTGTGCCCAGTGCTCTGAATGTCAACGTGACGAAATATAAAAAAGCGCGGGTAGACGGCGGGAGTAACTGACTCTCTAAGCGGAGCGACCGAGCCCGGACCGGCGTCGGGACCTTCCTGTGGAAAGCCACAGCTGTGCTAGTTTCCATGGGCTTTGCGCCTGGAGGTTCTTGCTTCAGCCGGCAGAACAGAGACGACTGAGAACTGGCACAGACCGGGGGATCTGACTGTCTAATTAAAACAAAGCATTGCTAGGGCCGCTGGTCGGTGCTGACGCAATATGATTTGCGCCCAGTGCTGTAAATGTCAACGTGAAGAAATATAAAAAAAGGTCGGGTAGACGGCGAGAGTAACTATGACTCTATAAGCGGTGCGACCAAGGCCGGACCAGCGTCGGGACCTTCCTGTGGAAAGCCACTGCTGTTGTTGTTTCCATGGGCTTCCCTGCTGGAGGTTCTTGCCTCAGCCGGCAGAACAGAGCCGACTCAGAACTAGCACAGACCGGGGGAATCCGACTGTCTTATTAAAACAAAGCATTGCGAGCGCCGCTGGTCGGTGCTGACGCATTGTGATTTCTGCCCTGTGCTCTAAATGTCAACGTAAAAAAATATAAAAAAGAGCGGGTAAACGGCGGGAGTAACTATCGCTCTATAAGCGGTGCGGCCGAACCCGGACCAGAGTCGGGACCTTCCTGCGGAAAGCCACCGCTGTTGTTTCCATGGGCTTCCCTGCTGGAGGTTCTTGCCTCAGCCGGCAGAACAGGGCCGACTCAGATCTGGCACAGACCGGGGGAATCCGACTGTCTACTTAAAAGAAAGCATTGCTAGGGCCGCTGGTCGGTGCTGACACAATGTGATTTCTGCCCTGTGCTCTAAATGTCAACGTGAAGAAATATAAAAAAAAGGTCGGGTAGACGCCGAGAGTAACTATGGCTCTATAAACGGTGCGGCCGAACCCGGACCAGAGTCGGGACCTTCCTGTGGAAAGCCACCGCTGTTGTTTCCATGGGATTCCCGCCTGGAGGTTCTTGCCTCAGCCGGCAGAACAGCGCCGACTCAGAACTGGCACAGACCGGGGGAATCCGACTGTCTAATTAAAACAAAGCATTGCTAGGGCCGCTGGTCAGTGCTGACGCAATGTGATTTGTGCCCAGTGCTCTGAATGTCAACGTGAAGAAATAAAAAAAAGCGCGGGTAGACGGCGGGAGTAACTATAACTCTGTAAGCAGAGCGACCGAGCCCGGACCAGCGTCGGGCCTTCCTGTGGAAAGCCACCGCTGTTGTTGTTTCCATGGGCTTCGCGCATGGAGGTTCTTGCTCCAGCCGGCAGAACAGAGGCGACTAAGAACTGGCACAGACCGGGGGAATCCGACTGTATAATTAAAACAAAGCATTGCTAGGGCCGCTGGTCGGTGCTGACGCAATGTGATTTCTGCCCTGTGCTCTAAATGTCAACGTGAAGAAATATAAAAAAAAGGTCGGGTAGACGGCGAGAGTAACTATAACTCTATAAGCGGTGCGACCAAGCCCGGACCAGCGTCGGGACCTTCCTGTGGAAAGCCACCGCTGTTGTTTCCATGGGCTTCCCGCCTGGAGGTTCTTGCCTCAGCCGGCAGAACAG
This sequence comes from Haemaphysalis longicornis, assembly GCF_048455015.1. Taxonomy (NCBI): domain Eukaryota; kingdom Metazoa; phylum Arthropoda; class Arachnida; order Ixodida; family Ixodidae; genus Haemaphysalis; species Haemaphysalis longicornis. The sequence goes on along the minus strand of NW_027526407.1, from coordinate 203,789,302 downwards.
AGCCGACTCAGAACTGGCACAGACCGGGGGAATCCGACTGTCTACTTAAAACAAAGCATTGCGAGCGCCGCTGGTCGGTGCTGACGCATTGTGATTTCTGCCCTGTGCTCTGAATGTCAACGTGAAGAATTATAAAAAAGCTCGGGTAGACTGCCGGAGTAACTATGACTCTATAAGCAGTACGACCTAGCCCGGACAGGCTTCGGGACCTTCCTGTGGAAAGCAACTGCTGTTGTTGTTTCCATGGGCTTCGCGCATGGAGGTTCTTGCTTCAGCCAGCAGAACAGAGCTGACTTAGAACTGGCACAGACCGGGGGAATCCGACTGTCTAATTAAAACAAATCATTCGAGCACCGCTGGTCGGTGCTGACGCAATGTGATTTCTGCCCTGTGCTCTAAATGTCAACGTAAAGAAATATATGGAAAAGCGCGGGTAAACGGCGGGAGTAACTATAGCTCTATAAGCGGTGCAGCGGAGCCGGACCAGCGTCGGAACCTTCCTGTGGAAAGCCACAGCTGTACTTATTTCCATGGGCTTCGCACCTAGAGGTTCTTGCCTCAGCCGGCAGAACAGAGCCGACTCAGAACTGGCACAGACCGGGGGAATTCGACTGTCTAATTAAAACAAAGCATTGCTAGGGCCGCTGGTCGGTGCTGACGCAATGTGATTTCTGCCGTGTGCTCTAAATGTCAACGTAAATAAATATATGGAAAAGCGCGGGTAAACGGCGGGAGTAACTATAGCTCTATAAGCGGTGCGGCTGAACCCGGACCAGAGTCGGGACCTTCCTGCGGAAAGCCACCGCTGTTGTTTCCATGGGCTTCCCTGCTCGAGGTTCTTTCCTCAGCCGGCAGAACAGAGCCGACTCAGAACTGGCACAGACCGGGGGAATCCGACTGTCTAATTAAAACAAAGCATTGCGAGCGCCGCTGGTCGGTGCTGACGCATTGTGATTTCTGCCCTGTGCTCTGAATGTCAACGTGAAGAAATATAAAGAAGCGTGGGTAGACGGCGGGAGTAACTAAGACTCTAAAAGCGGAGCGGCCGAGCAGGGACCAGCGTCGGGACCTTCCTGTGGAAAGCCACAGCTGTGCTAGTTTCCATGGGCTTCACGCCAGGAGGTTCTTGCTTCAGCCGGCAGAACAGAGCCGACCAGAACTGGCACAGACCGGGGAAATCCGACTGTTTAATTAAAACAAAGCATTGCTAGGGCCGCTGGTTGGTGCTGACGCAGTATGATTCATGCCAGTGCTCTGAATGTCAACGTGAAGAAATATAAAAAAGGTCGGATAGACGGCGAGAGTAACTATGACTCTATAAGCGGTGCGACCAAGCCCGGACCAGCGTCGGGACCTTCCTGTGGAAAGCCACCGCTGGTCTTTCAATGGGCTTCCCGCCTGGAGGTTCTTGCCTCAGCCGGCAGAACAGAGCCGACTCAGAACTGGCACAGACCGGGGGAATCCGACTGTGGACTTAAAAGAAAGCATGGCTAGGGCCGCTGGTCGGTGCTGACACAAGTGATTTCTGCCCTGTGCTCTAAATGTCAACGTGAAGAAATATAAACAAGCGTGGGTAAACGGCGGGAGTAACTGACTCTGTAAGCGGAGTGACCGAGCCCGGACCAGCGTCGGGACCTTCCTGTGGAAAGCCACCGCTGTTGTTGTTTCCATGGGCTTCGCGCATGGAGGTTCTTGCTTTAGCCGGCAGAACACAGGCGACTCAGAAGTGGCACAGACCAGGGGAATCCGACTGTCTAATTAAAACAAAGCATTGCTAGGGCCGCTGGTCAGTGCTGACGCAATGTGATTTGTGTCCAGTGCTCTGAATGTCAACGTGAAGAAATATAAAAAGCGCGGGTAGACGGCGGGAGTAACTGACTCTGTAAGCGGAGTGACCGAGCCCGGACCAGCGTCGGGACCTTCCTGTGGAAAGCCACCGCTGTTGTTGTTTCCATGGGCTTCGCGCATGGAGGTTCTTGCTTTAGCCGGCAGAACACAGGCGACTCAGAACTGGCTCAGACCGGGGGAATCCGACTGTCTAATTAAAACAAAGCATTGCTAGGGCCGCTGGTCAGTGCTGACGCAATGTGATTTGTGCCCAGTGCTCAGAATGTCCACGTAAAGAAATATAAAAAAAGAGCGGGTAGACGGCGGGAGATACTATAACTCTGTAAGCAGAGCGACCGAGCCCGGACCAGCGTCGGGCCTTCCTGTGGAAAGCCACCGCTGTTGTTGTTTCCATGGGCTTCACGCATGGAGGTTCTTGCTCCAGCCGGCAGAACAGAGGCGACTAAGAACTGGCACAGACCGGGGGAATCCGACTGTCTACTTAAAACAAAGCATTGCGAGCGCCGCTGGTCGGTGCTGACGCATTGTGATTTCTGCCCTGTGCACTGAATGTCAACGTGAAGAAATATAAAGAAGCGTGGGTAGACGGCGGGAGTAACTAAGACTCTATAAGCGGAGCGGCCGAGCAGGGACCAGCGTCGGGTCCTTCCTGTGGAAAGTCACAGCTGTACTAGTTTCCATGGGCTTCACGCAAGGAGGTTCTTGCTTCAGCCGGCAGAACAGAGCCGACTCAGAACTTGCACAGACCGGGGGAATCCGACTGTCTAATTAAAACAAAGCATTGCTAGGGCCGCTGGTTGGTGCTGATGCAATGTGATTCGTGCCAGTGCTCTCAATGTCAACGTGAAGAAATATAAAAAAGCTCGGGTAGACGGCGGGAGTAACTATGACTCTATAAGCAGTACGACCTAGCCCGGACCAGCGTCGGGACCTTCCTGTGGAAAGCCGCCGCTGTTGTTGTTTCCAAGGGCTTCGCGCATGGAGGTTCTTGCTTCAGCCAGCAGATCAGAGCCGACTCAGAACTGGCACAGACCGGGTAATCCGACTGTTTAATTAAAATCAAGCATTGCTAGGGCCGCTGGCTGGTGCTGACGCAATGTGATTTGTGCCCAGTGCTCTGAATGTCAACGTGAAGAAATATAAAAAAGTGCGGGTAGACGGGGGGGGGAACTATGACTCAATAAGCGGTGCGACCAAGCCCGGACCAGCGTCGGGACCTTCCTGTGGAAAGCCACCGCTGTTGTTTCAATGGGCTTCCCGCCTGGAGGTTCTTGCCTCAGCCGGCAGAACAGAGCCGACTCAGAACTGGCACAGACCGGGGGAATCCGACTGTCTACTTAAAAGAAAGCATTGCTAGGGCCGCTGGTTGGTGCTGACACAATGTGATTTCTCCACTGTGCTCTAAATGTCAACGTGAAGAAATATAAACAAGCGTGGGTAAACGGCGGGAGTAACTATAGCTCTATAAACGGTGCGGCCGAACCCGGACCAGAGTCGGGACCTTCCTGTGGAAAGCCACCGCTGTTGTTGTTTCCATGGGCTTCGCGCATGGAGGTTCTTGCTTCAGCCGGCATAACAGAAGCGACTCAGAACTGGCACAGACCGGGGAATCTGACTGTCTAATTAAAACAAAGCATTGCTAGGGCCGCTGGTCGGTGCTGACGCAATGTGATTTCTGCCCTGTGCTCTAAATGTCAACGTGAAGAAATATAAAAAAAAGGTCGGGTAGACGGCGAGAGTAACTATGACTCTATAAGCTGTGCGACCGAGCCCGGACCAGAGTCGGGACCATCCTGTGGAAAGCCACCACTGTTGTTGTTTCCATGGGCTTCGCGCATGGAGGTTCTTGCTTCAGCCGGCATAACAGAAGCGACTCAGAACTGGCACAGACCGGGGTAATCCGACTGTTTAATTAAAACAAAGCATTGCTAGGTCCGCTGGTTGGTGCTGACGCAATATGATTTGCGCCCAGTGCTGTAAATGTCAACGTGAAGAAATATAAAAAAGGTCGGGTAGACGGCGAGAGTAACTATGACTCTATAAGCGGTGCGACCAAGGCCAGACCAGCGTCGGGACCTTCCTGTGGAAAGCCACTGCTGTTGTTGTTTCCATGGGCTTCGCGCATGGAGGTTCTTGCTTCAGCCGGCATAACAGAAGCGACTCAGAACTGGCACAGACCGGGGTAATCCGACTGTTTAATTAAAACAAAGCATTGCTAGGTCCGCTGGTTGGTGCTGACGCAATTTGATTTGTGCCCAGTGCTCTGAATGTCAACGTGAAGAAATATAAAAAAGGGCGGGTAGACGGCGGGAGTAACTATAACTCTCTAAGCAGAGCGACCGAGCCCGGACCAGCGTCGGGACCTTCCTGTGGAAAGCCACCGCTGTTGTTGTTTCAATGGGCTTCGCGCATGGAGGTTCTTGCTCGAGCCGGCAGAACAGAGGCGACTCAGAACTGGCACAGACCGGGGGATCTGACTGTCTAATTAAAACAAAGCATTGCTAGGGCCGCTGGTCGGTGCTGACGCAATGTGATTTCTGCCCTGTGCTCTAAATGTCAACGTGAAGAAATATAAAAAAAAGGTCGGATAGACGGCGAGAGTAACTATGACTCTATAAGCTGTGCGACCGAGCCCGGACACGAGTCGGGACCATCCTGTGGAAAGCCACCACTGTTGTTGTTTCCATGGGCTTCCCACATGGAGGTTCTTGCCTCAGCCGGCAGAACAGAGCCGACTCAGAACTGGCACAGACCGGGGGAATTCGACTGTTGCTAGGACTGCTTGCTAGGGCCGCTGGTCGGTGCTGACGCAATGTGATTTCTGCCCTGTGCTCTAAATGTCAACGTAAAGAAATATAAAAAAGAGCCGGTAAACGGCGGGAGTATTTATGGCTCTATAAGTGGTGCGGCCGAACCCGGACCAGAGTCGGGACCTTCTTGCGGAAAGCCACCGCTGTTGTTTCCATGGGCTTCCCTGCTGGAGGTTCTTGCCTCAGCCGGCAGAACAGAGCCGACTCAGAACTGGCACAGACCGGGGGAATCCGACTGTCTAATTAAAACAAAGCATTGCGAGCGCCGCTGGTCGGTGCTGACGCATTGTGATTTCTGCCCTGTGCTCTGAATGTCAACGTGAAGAAATATAAAGAAGTGTGGGTAGACGGCGGGAGTAACTAAGACTCTAAAAGCGGAATGGCCGAGCTTGGACCAGCGTCGGGACCTTCCTGTGGAAAGCCACAGCTGTGCTAGTTTCCATGGGCTTCACGCCAGGAAGTTCTTGCTTCAGCCGGCAGAACAGAGCCGACCAGAACTGGCACAGACCGGGGAAATCCGACTGTCTAATTAAAACAAAGCATTGCTAGGGCCGCTAGGTGGTGCTGACGCATTATGATTCATGCCAGTGCTCTGAATGTCAACGTGAAGAAATATAAAAAAGGTCGGATAGACGGCGAGAGTAACTATGACTCAATAAGCGGTGCGACCAAGCCCGGACCAGCGTCGGGACCTTCCTGTGGAAAGCCACCGCTGTTGTTTCAATGGGCTTCCCGCCTGGAGGTTCTTGCCTCAGCCGGCAGAACAGAGCCGACTCAGAACTGGCACAGACCGGGGGAATCCGACTGTCTACTTAAAAGAAAGCATTGCTAGGGCCGCTGGTTGGTGCTGACACAATGTGATTTCTCCCCTGTGCTCTAAATGTCAACGTGAAGAAATATAAACAAGCGTGGGTAAACGGCGGGAGTAACTATAGCTCTATAAACGGTGCGGCCGAACCCGGACCAGAGTCGGGACCTTCCTGTGGAAAGCCACCGCTGTTGTTTCCATGGGATTCCCGCCTGGAGGTTCTTGCCTCAGCCGGCAGAACAGAGCCGACTCAGAACTGGCACAGACCGGGGGAATCCGACTGTCTAATTAAAACAAAGCATTGCTAGGGCCGCTGGTCAGTGCTGACGCAATGTGATTTGTGCCCAGTGCTCTGAATGTCAACATGACGAAATATAAAAAAGCGCGGGTAGACGGCGGGAGTAACTGACTCTGTAAGCGGAGCGACCGAGCCCGGACCAGCGTCGGGACCTTCCTGTGGAAAGCCACAGCTGTGCTAGTTTCCATGGGCTTCGCGCCTGGAGGTTCTTGCTTCAGCCGGCAGAACAGAGACGACTCAGAACTGGCACAGACCGGGGGATCTGACTGTCTAATTAAAACAAAGCATTGCTAGGGCCGCTGGTCGGTGCTGACGCAATGTGATTTCTGCCTTGTGCTCTAAATGTCAACGTAAAGAAATATAAAAAAGAGCGGGTAAACGGCGGGAGTAACTATGGCTCTATAAGCGGTGCGGCCGAACCCGGACCAGAGTCAGGACCTTCCTGCGGAAAGCCACCGCTGTTGTTTCCATGGGCTTCCCTGCTGGAGGTTCTTGCCTCAGCCGGCAGAACAGAGCCGACTCAGAACTAGCACAGACCGGGGGAATCCGACTGTCTTATTAAAACAAAGCATTGCGAGCGCCGCTGGTCGGTGCTGACGCAATGTGATTTGTGCCCAGTGCTCTAAATGTCAACGTGAAGAAATATAAAAAAAAGGTCGGGTAGACGGCGAGAGTAACTATGACTCTGTAAGCGGTGCGACCAAGCCTGGTCCAGCGTCGGGACCTTCCGGTGGAAAGCCACCGCTGTTGTTTCCATGGGCTTCCCGCCTGGAGGTTCTTGCCTCGGCCGGCAGAACAGAGCCGACTCAGAACTGGCACAGACCGGGGGAATTCGACTGTCTAGTTAAAACACAGCAATGCTAGGGCCGCTGGTCGGTGCTTACGCAATGTGATTTCTGCCCTGTGCTCTAAATGTCAACGTAAAGAAATATAAAAAAGGGCGGGTAAACGGCGGGAGTAACTATGGCTCTATAAGCAGAACGACCGAGCCCGGACCAGAGTCGGGACCTTCCTGTGGAAAGCCACCGCTGTTGTTTCCATGGGATTCCCGCCTGGAGGTTCTTGCCTCAGCCGGCAGAACAGAGCCGACTCAGAACTGGCACAGACCGGGGGAATCCGACTGTCTAATTAAAACAAAGCATTCCTAGGGCCGCTGGTCAGTGCTGACGCAATGTGATTTGTGCCCAGTGCTCTGAATGTCAACGTGACGAAATATAAAAAAGCGCGGGTAGACGGCGGGAGTAACTGACTCTCTAAGCAGAGCGACCGAGCCCGGACCGGCGTCGGGACCTTCCTGTGGAAAGCCACAGCTGTGCTAGTTTCCATGGGCTTTGCGCCTGGAGGTTCTTGCTTCAGCCGGCAGAACAGAGACGACTGAGAACTGGCACAGACCGGGGGATCTGACTGTCTAATTAAAACAAAGCATTGCTAGGGCCGCTGGTCGGTGCTGACGCAATATGATTTGCGCCCAGTGCTGTAAATGTCAACGTGAAGAAATATAAAAAAAGGTCGGGTAGACGGCGAGAGTAACTATGACTCTATAAGCGGTGCGACCAAGGCCGGACCAGCGTCGGGACCTTCCTGTGGAAAGCCACTGCTGTTGTTGTTTCCATGGGCTTCGCGCATGGAGGTTCTTGCTTCAGCCGGCATAACAGAAGCGACTCAGAACTGGCACAGACCGGGGTAATCCGACTGTTTAATTAAAACAAAGCATTGCTAGGGCCGCTGGTTGGTGCTGACGCAATTTGATTTGTGCCCAGTGCTCTGAATGTCAACGTGAAGAAATATAAAAAAGGGCGGGTAGACGGCGGGAGTAACTATAACTCTCTAAGCAGAACGACCGAGCCCGGACCAGCGTCGGGACCTTCCTGTGGAAAGCCACCGCTGTTGTTGTTTCCATGGGCTTCGCGCATGGAGGTTCTTGCTCCAGCCGGCAGAACAGAGGCGACTCACAACTGGCACAGACCGGGGGATCTGACTGTCTAATTAAAACAAAGCATTGCTACGGCCGCTGGTCGGTGATGACGCAATGTGATTTCTGCCCTGTGCTCTAAATGTCAACGTGAAGAAATATAAAAAAAAGGTCGGGTAGACGGCGAGAGTAACTATGACTCTATAAGCTGTGCGACCGAGCTCGGACCAGAGTCGGGACCATCCTGTGGAAAGCCACCGCTGTTGTTGTTTCCATGGGCTTCCCACATGGAGGTTCTTGCCTCAGCCAGCAGAACAGAGCCGACTCAGAACTGGCACAGACCGGGGGAATTCGACTGTCTAATTAAAACAAAGCATTGCTAGGGCCGCTGGTCAGTGCTGACGCAATGTGATTTGTGCCCAGTGCTCTAAATGTCAACGTGAAGAAATATAAAAAAAAGGTCGGGTAGACGGCGAGATTAACTATGACTTTGTAAGCGGTGCCACCAAGCCTGTTTCAGCGTCGGGACCTTCCTGTGGAAAGCCACCGCTGTTTCCATGGGCTTCCCGCCTGGAGGTTCTTGCCTAGGCCGGCAGAACAGAGCCGACTCAGAACTGGCACAGACCGGGGGAATTCGACTGTCTAGTTAAAACAAAGCATGGCTAGGGCCGCTGGTCGGTGCTGACGCATTGTGATTTCTGCCCTGTGCTCTAAATGTCAACGTAAAGAAATATAAAAAAGAGCGGGTAAACGGCGGGAGTAACTATCGCTCTATAAGCGGTGCGGCCGAACCCGGACCAGAGTCGGGACCTTCCTGCGGAAAGCCACCGCTGTTGTTTCCATGGGCTTCCCTGCTGGAGGTTCTTGCCTCAGCCGGCAGAACAGGGCCGACTCAGATCTGGCACAGACCGGGGGAATCCGACTGTCTACTTAAAAGAAAGCATTGCTAGGGCCGCTGGTCGGTGCTGACACAATGTGATTTCTGCCCTGTGCTCTAAATGTCAACGTGAAGAAATATAAAAAAAAGGTCGGGTAGACGCCGAGAGTAACTATGGCTCTATAAACGGTGCGGCCGAACCCGGACCAGAGTCGGGACCTTCCTGTGGAAAGCCACCGCTGTTGTTTCCATGGGATTCCCGCCTGGAGGTTCTTGCCTCAGCCGGCAGAACAGCGCCGACTCAGAACTGGCACAGACCGAGGGAATCCGACTGTCTAATTAAAACAAAGCATTGCTAGGGCCGCTGGTCAGTGCTGACGCAATGTGATTTGTGCCCAGTGCTCTGAATGTCAACGTGAAGAAATAAAAAAAAGCGCGGGTAGACGGCGGGAGTAACTATAACTCTGTAAGCAGAGCGACCGAGCCCGGACCAGCGTCGGGCCTTCCTGTGGAAAGCCACCGCTGTTGTTGTTTCCATGGGCTTCGCGCATGGAGGTTCTTGCTCCAGCCGGCAGAACAGAGGCGACTAAGAACTGGCACAGACCGGGGGAATCCGACTGTCTAATTAAAACAAAGCATTGCTAGGGCCGCTGGTCGGTGCTGACGCAATGTGATTTCTGCCCTGTGCTCTAAATGTCAACGTGAAGAAATATAAAAAAAAGGTCGGGTAGACGGCGAGAGTAACTATAACTCTATAAGCGGTGCGACCAAGCCCGGACCAGCGTCGGGACCTTCCTGTGGAAAGCCACCGCTGTTGTTTCCATGGGCTTCCCGCCTGGAGGTTCTTGCCTCAGCCGGCAGAACAGAGCCGACTCAGAACTGGCACAGACCGGGGGAATCCGACTGTCTACTTAAAACAAAGCATTGCGAGCGCCGCTGGTCGGTGCTGACGCATTGTGATTTCTGCCCTGTGCTCTGAATGTCAACGTAAAGAAATTCGGAAAAGCATGAGTAAACGGCGGGAGTAACTATGACTCTATAGGCTGTGCGACCGAGCCCGGACCAGAGTCGGGACCATCCTGTGGAAAGCCACCGCTGTTGTTGTTTCCATGGGCTTCCCACATGGAGGTTCTTGCCTCAGCCGTCAGAACAGAGCAAACCCAGAACTGGCACAGACCGGGAGAATCCGACTGTCTAATTAAAACAAAGCATTGCTAGGGCCGCTCGTAAGTGCTGACGCAATGTGATTTGTGCCCAGTGCTCTAAATGTCAACGTGAAGAAATATAAAAAAAAGGTCGGGTAGACGGCGAGAGTAACTATGACTCTATAAGCGGTGCGACCAAGCCGGGACCAGCGTCGGGACCTTCCTGTGGAAAGCCACCGCTGTTGTTTCCATGGGCTTTCCGCCTGGAGGTTCTTGCTTCAGCCGGCATAACAGAAGCGACTAAGAACTGGCACAGACCGGGGAATCTGACTGTCTAATTAAAACAAAGCATTGCGAGCGCCGCTGGGCGGTGCTGACGCAATGTGATTTCTGCCCTGTGCTCTGAATGCAACGTGAAGAAATATAAAGAAGTGTGGGTAGACGGCGGGAGTAACTGAGACTCTAGAAGTGTAGCGGCCGAGCAGGGACCAGCGTCGGGACCTTCCTGTGGAAAGCCACAGCTGTGCTAGTTTCCATGGGCTTCGCGCCTGGAGGTTCTTGCTTCAGCCGGCAGAACAGAGATGACTCAGAACTGGCACAGACCGGGGGATCTGACTGTCTAATTAAAACAAAGCATTGCTAGGGCCGCTGGTCGGTGCTGACGCAATATGATTTGCGCCCAGTGCTGTAAATGTCAACGTGAAGAAATATAAAAAAGGTCGGGTAGACGGCGAGAGTAACTATGACTCTATAAGCGGTGCGACCAAGGCCAGACCAGCGTCGGGACCTTCCTGTGGAAAGCCACTGCTGTTGTTGTTTCCATGGGCTTCGCGCATGGAGGTTCTTGCTTCAGCCGGCATAACAGAAGCGACTCAGAACTGGCACAGACCGGGGTAATCCGACTGTTTAATTAAAACAAAGCATTGCTAGGTCCGCTGGTTGGTGCTGACGCAATTTGATTTGTGCCCAGTGCTCTGAATGTCAACGTGAAGAAATATAAAAAAGGGCGGGTAGACGGCGGGAGTAACTATAACTCTCTAAGCAGAGCGACCGAGCCCGGACCAGCGTCGGGACCTTCCAGTGGAAAGCCACCGCTGTTGTTGTTTCAATGGGCTTCGCGCATGGAGGTTCTTGCTCGAGCCGGCAGAACAGAGGCGACTCAGAACTGGCACAGACCGGGGGATCTGACTGTCTAATTAAAACAAAGCATTGCTAGGGCCGCTGGTCGGTGCTGACGCAATGTGATTTCTGCCCTGTGCTCTAAATGTCAACGTGAAGAAATATAAAAAAAAGGTCGGGTAGACGGCGAGAGTAACTATGACTCTATAAGCTGTGCGACCGAGCCCGGACCAGAGTCGGGACCATCCTGTGGAAAGCCACCACTGTTGTTGTTTCCATGGGCTTCCCACATGGAGGTTCTTGCCTCAGCCGGCAGAACAGAGCCGACTCAGAACTGGCACAGACCGGGGGAATTCGACTGTTGCTAGGGCCGCTTGCTAGGGCCGCTGGTCGGTGCTGACGCAATGTGATTTCTGCCCTGTGCTCTAAATGTCAACGTAAAGAAATATAAAAAAGAGCGGGTAAACGGCGGGAGTATTTATGGCTCTATAAGCGGTGCGGCCGAACCCGGACCAGAGTCGGGACCTTCCTGCGGAAAGCCACCGCTGTTGTTTCCATGGGCTTCCCTGCTGGAGGTTCTTGCCTCAGCCGGCAGAACAGAGCCGACTCAGAACTGGCACAGACCGGGGGAATCCGACTGTTTAATTAAAACAAAGCATTGCGAGCGCCGCTGGTCGGTGCTGACGCATTGTGATTTCTGCCCTGTGCTCTGAATGTCAACGTGAAGAAATATAAAGAAGTGTGGGTAGACGGCGGGAGTAACTAAGACTCTAAAAGCGGAACGGCCGAGCTTGGACCAGCGTCGGGACCTTCCTGTGGAAAGCCACAGCTGTGCTAGTTTCCATGGGCTTCACGCCAGGAAGTTCTTGCTTCAGCCGGCAGAACAGAGCCGACCAGAACTGGCACAGACCGGGGAAATCCGACTGTCTAATTAAAACAAAGCATTGCTAGGGCCGCTAGGTGGTGCTGACGCATTATGATTCATGCCAGTGCTCTGAATGTCAACGTGAAGAAATATAAAAAAGGTCGGATAGACGGCGAGAGTAACTATGACTCAATAAGCGGTGCGACCAAGCCCGGACCAGCGTCGGGACCTTCCTGTGGAAAGCCACCGCTGTTGTTTCAATGGGCTTCCCGCCTGGAGGTTCTTGCCTCAGCCGGCAGAACAGAGCCGACTCAGAACTGGCACAGACCGGGGGAATCCGACTGTCTACTTAAAAGAAAGCATTGCTAGGGCCGCTGGTTGGTGCTGACACAATGTGATTTCTCCCCTGTGCTCTAAATGTCAACGTGACGAAATATAAAAAAGCGCGGGTAGACGGCGGGATTAACTGACTCTGTAAGCGGAGCGACCGAGCCCGGACCAGCGTCGGGACCTTCCTGTGGAAAGCCACAGCTGTGCTAGTTTCCATGGGCTTCGCGCCTGGAGGTTCTTGCTTCAGCCGGCAGAACAGAGACGACTCAGAACTGGCACAGACCGGGGGATCTGACTGTCTAATTAAAACAAAGCATTGCTAGGGCCGCTGGTCGGTGCTGATGCAATGTGATTTCTGCCCTGTGCTCTAAATGTCAACGTAAAGAAATATAAAAAAGAGCGGGTAAACGGCGGGAGTAACTATGGCTCTATAAGCGGTGCGGCCGAACCCGGACCAGAGTCAGGACCTTCCTGCGGAAAGCCACCGCTGTTGTTTCCATGGGCTTCCCTGCTGGAGGTTCTTGCCTCAGCCGGCAGAACAGAGCCGACTCAGAACTAGCACAGACCGGGGGAATCCGACTGTCTTATTAAAACAAAGCATTGCGAGCGCCGCTGGTCGGTGCTGACGCAATGTGATTTGTGCCCAGTGCTCTAAATGTCAACGTGAAGAAATATAAAAAAAAGGTCGGGTAGACGGCGAGAGTAACTATGACTCTGTAAGCGGTGCGACCAAGCCTGGTCCAGCGTCGGGACCTTCCGGTGGAAAGCCACCGCTGTTGTTTCCATGGGCTTCCCGCCTGGAGGTTCTTGCCTCGGCCGGCAGAACAGAGCCGACTCAGAACTGGCACAGACCGGGGGAATTCGACTGTCTAGTTAAAACACAGCAATGCTAGGGCCGCTGGTCGGTGCTTACGCAATGTGATTTCTGCCCTGTGCTCTAAATGTCAACGTAAAGAAATATAAAAAAGGGCGGGTAAACGGCGGGAGTAACTATGGCTCTATAAGCAGAACGACCGAGCCCGGACCAGAGTCGGCACCTTCCTGTGGAAAGCCACCGCTGTTGTTTCCATGGGATTCCCGCCTGGAGGTTCTTGCCTCAGCCGGCAGAACAGAGCCGACTTAGAACTGGCACAGACCGGGGGAATCCGACTGTCTAATTAAAACAAAGCATTCCTAGGGCCGCTGGTCAGTGCTGACGCAATGTGATTTGTGCCCAGTGCTCTGAATGTCAACGTGACGAAATATAAAAAAGCGCGGGTAGACGGCGGGAGTAACTGACTCTCTAAGCGGAGCGACCGAGCCCGGACCGGCGTCGGGACCTTCCTGTGGAAAGCCACAGCTGTGCTAGTTTCCATGGGCTTTGCGCCTGGAGGTTCTTGCTTCAGCCGGCAGAACAGAGACGACTGAGAACTGGCACAGACCGGGGGATCTGACTGTCTAATTAAAACAAAGCATTGCTAGGGCCGCTGGTCGGTGCTGACGCAATATGATTTGCGCCCAGTGCTGTAAATGTCAACGTGAAGAAATATAAAAAAAGGTCGGGTAGACGGCGAGAGTAACTATGACTCTATAAGCGGTGCGACCAAGGCCGGACCAGCGTCGGGACCTTCCTGTGGAAAGCCACTGCTGTTGTTGTTTCCATGGGCTTCGCGCATGGAGGTTCTTGCTTCAGCCGGCATAACAGAAGCGACTCAGAACTGGCACAGACCGGGGTAATCCGACTGTTTAATTAAAACAAAGCATTGCTAGGGCCGCTGGTTGGTGCTGACGCAATTTGATTTGTGCCCAGTGCTCTGAATGTCAACGTGAAGAAATATAAAAAAGGGCGGGTAGACGGCGGGAGTAACTATAACTCTCTAAGCAGAACGACCGAGCCCGGACCAGCGTCGGGACCTTCCTGTGGAAAGCCACCGCTGTTGTTGTTTCCATGGGCTTCGCGCATGGAGGTTCTTGCTCCAGCCGGCAGAACAGAGGCGACTCAGAACTGGCACAGACCGGGGGATCTGACTGTCTAATTAAAACAAAGCATTGCTACGGCCGCTGGTCGGTGATGACGCAATGTGATTTCTGCCCTGTGCTCTAAATGTCAACGTGAAGAAATATAAAAAAAAGGTCGGGTAGACGGCGAGAGTAACTATGACTCCATAAGCTGTGCGACCGAGCTCGGACCAGAGTCGGGACCATCCTGTGGAAAGCCACCGCTGTTGTTGTTTCCATGGGCTTCCCACATGGAGGTTCTTGCCTCAGCCAGCAGAACAGAGCCGACTCAGAACTGGCACAGACCGGGGGAATTCGACTGTCTAATTAAAACAAAGCATTGCTAGGGCCGCTGGTCAGTGCTGACGCAATGTGATTTGTGCCCAGTGCTCTAAATGTCAACGTGAAGAAATATAAAAAAAAGGTCGGGTAGACGGCGAGATTAACTATGACTTTGTAAGCGGTGCAACCAAGCCTGGTCCAGCGTCGGGACCTTCCTGTGGAAAGCCACCGCTGTTTCCATGGGCTTCCCGCCTGGAGGTTCTTGCCTAGGCCGGCAGAACAGAGCCGACTCAGAACTGGCACAGACCGGGGGAATTCGACTGTCTAGTTAAAACAAAGCATGGCTAGGGCCGCTGGTCGGTGCTGACGCATTGTGATTTCTGCCCTGTGCTCTAAATGTCAACGTGAAGAAATATAAAAAAAAGGTCGGGTAGACGGCGAGAGTAACTATAACTCTATAAGCGGTGCGACCAAGCCCGGACCAGCGTCGGGACCTTCCTGTGGAAAGCCACCGCTGTTGTTTCCATGGGCTTCCCGCCTGGAGGTTCTTGCCTCAGCCGGCAGAACAGAGCCGACTCAGAACTGGCACAGACCGGGGGAATCCGACTGTCTACTTAAAACAAAGCATTGCGAGCGCCGCTGGTCGGTGCTGACGCATTGTGATTTCTGCCCTGTGCTCTGAATGTCAACGTAAAGAAATTCGGAAAAGCATGAGTAAACGGCGGGAGTAACTATGACTCTATAAGCTGTGCGACCGAGCCCGGACCAGAGTCGGGACCATCCTGTGGAAAGCCACCGCTGTTGTTGTTTCCATGGGCTTCCCACATGGAGGTTCTTGCCTCAGCCGTCAAAACAGAGCAAACCCAGAACTGGCACAGACCGGGAGAATCCGACTGTCTAATTAAAACAAAGCATTGCTAGGGCCGCTCGTAAGTGCTGACGCAATGTGATTTGTGCCCAGTGCTCTAAATGTCAACGTGAAGAAATATAAAAAAAAGGTCGGGTAGACGGCGAGAGTAACTATGACTCTATAAGCGGTGCGACCAAGCCGGGACCAGCGTCGGGACCTTCCTGTGGAAAGCCACCGCTGTTGTTTCCATGGGCTTTCCGCCTGGAGGTTCTTGCTTCAGCCGGCATAACAGAAGCGACTAAGAACTGGCACAGACCGGGGAATCTGACTGTCTAATTAAAACAAAGCATTGCGAGCGCCGCTGGGCGGTGCTGACGCAATGTGATTTCTGCCCTGTGCTCTGAATGCAACGTGAAGAAATATAAAGAAGCGTGGGTAGACGGCGGGAGTAACTGAGACTCTAGAAGTGTAGCGGCCGATCAGGGACCAGCGTCGGGACCTTCCTGTGGAAAGCCACAGCTGTGCTAGTTTCCATGGGCTTCGCGCCTGGAGGTTCTTGCTTCAGCCGGCAGAACAGAGATGACTCAGAACTGGCACAGACCGGGGGATCTGACTGTCTAATTAAAACAAAGCATTGCTAGGGCCGCTGGTCGGTGCTGACGCAATATGATTTGCGCCCAGTGCTGTAAATGTCAACGTGAAGAAATATAAAAAAGGTCGGGTAGACGGCGAGAGTAACTATGACTCTATAAGCGGTGCGACCAAGGCCAGACCAGCGTCGGGACCTTCCTGTGGAAAGCCACTGCTGTTGTTGTTTCCATGGGCTTCGCGCATGGAGGTTCTTGCTTCAGCCGGCATAACAGAAGCGACTCAGAACTGGCACAGACCGGGGTAATCCGACTGTTTAATTAAAACAAAGCATTGCTAGGTCCGCTGGTTGGTGCTGACGCAATTTGATTTGTGCCCAGTGCTCTGAATGTCAACGTGAAGAAATATAAAAAAGGGCGGGTAGACGGCGGGAGTAACTATAACTCTCTAAGCAGAGCGACCGAGCCCGGACCAGCGTCGGGACCTTCCAGTGGAAAGCCACCGCTGTTGTTGTTTCAATGGGCTTCGCGCATGGAGGTTCTTGCTCGAGCCGGCAGAACAGAGGCGACTCAGAACTGGCACAGACCGGGGGATCTGACTGTCTAATTAAAACAAAGCATTGCTAGGGCCGCTGGTCGGTGCTGACGCAATGTGATTTCTGCCCTGTGCTCTAAATGTCAACGTGAAGAAATATAAAAAAAAGGTCGGGTAGACGGCGAGAGTAACTATGACTCTATAAGCTGTGCGACCGAGCCCGGACCAGAGTCGGGACCATCCTGTGGAAAGCCACCACTGTTGTTGTTTCCATGGGCTTCCCACATGGAGGTTCTTGCCTCAGCCGGCAGAACAGAGCCGACTCAGAACTGGCACAGACCGGGGGAATTCGACTGTTGCTAGGGCCGCTTGCTAGGGCCGCTGGTCGGTGCTGACGCAATGTGATTTCTGCCCTGTGCTCTAAATGTCAACGTAAAGAAATATAAAAAAGAGCGGGTAAACGGCGGGAGTATTTATGGCTCTATAAGCGGTGCGGCCGAACCCGGACCAGAGTCGGGACCTTCCTGCGGAAAGCCACCGCTGTTGTTTCCATGGGCTTCCCTGCTGGATGTTCTTGCCTCAGCCGGCAGAACAGAGCCGACTCAGAACTGGCACAGACCGGGGGAATCCGACTGTTTAATTAAAACAAAGCATTGCGAGCGCCGCTGGTCGGTGCTGACGCATTGTGATTTCTGCCCTGTGCTCTGAATGTCAACGTGAAGAAATATAAAGAAGTGTGGGTAGACGGCGGGAGTAACTAAGACTCTAAAAGCGGAACGGCCGAGCTTGGACCAGCGTCGGGACCTTCCTGTGGAAAGCCACAGCTGTGCTAGTTTCCATGGGCTTCACGCCAGGAAGTTCTTGCTTCAGCCGGCAGAACAGAGCCGACCAGAACTGGCACAGACCGGGGAAATCCGACTGTCTAATTAAAACAAAGCATTGCTAGGGCCGCTAGGTTGTGCTGACGCATTATGATTCATGCCAGTGCTCTGAATGTCAACGTGAAGAAATATAAAAAAGGTCGGATAGACGGCGAGAGTAACTATGACTCAATAAGCGGTGCGACCAAGCCCGGACCAGCGTCGGGACCTTCCTGTGGAAAGCCACCGCTGTTGTTTCAATGGGCTTCCCGCCTGGAGGTTCTTGCCTCAGCCGGCAGAACAGAGCCGACTCAGAACTGGCACAGACCGGGGGAATCCGACTGTCTACTTAAAAGAAAGCATTGCTAGGGCCGCTGGTTGGTGCTGACACAATGTGATTTCTCCCCTGTGCTCTAAATGTCAACGTGACGAAATATAAAAAAGCGCGGGTAGACGGCGGGATTAACTGACTCTGTAAGCGGAGCGACCGAGCCCGGACCAGCGTCGGGACCTTCCTGTGGAAAGCCACAGCTGTGCTAGTTTCCATGGGCTTCGCGCCTGGAGGTTCTTGCTTCAGCCGGCAGAACAGAGACGACTCAGAACTGGCACAGACCGGGGGATCTGACTGTCTAATTAAAACAAAGCATTGCTAGGGCCGCTGGTCGGTGCTGACGCAATGTGATTTCTGCCCTGTGCTCTAAATGTCAACGTAAAGAAATATAAAAAAGAGCGGGTAAACGGCGGGAGTAACTATGGCTCTATAAGCGGTGCGGCCGAACCCGGACCAGAGTCAGGACCTTCCTGCGGAAAGCCACCGCTGTTGTTTCCATGGGCTTCCCTGCTGGAGGTTCTTGCCTCAGCCGGCAGAACAGAGCCGACTCAGAACTAGCACAGACCGGGGGAATCCGACTGTCTTATTAAAACAAAGCATTGCGAGCGCCGCTGGTCGGTGCTGACGCAATGTGATTTGTGCCCAGTGCTCTAAATGTCAACGTGAAGAAATATAAAAAAAAGGTCGGGTAGACGGCGAGAGTAACTATGACTCTGTAAGCGGTGCGACCAAGCCTGGTCCAGCGTCGGGACCTTCCGGTGGAAAGCCACCGCTGTTGTTTCCATGGGCTTCCCGCCTGGAGGTTCTTGCCTCGGCCGGCAGAACAGAGCCGACTCAGAACTGGCACAGACCGGGGGAATTCGACTGTCTAGTTAAAACACAGCAATGCTAGGGCCGCTGGTCGGTGCTTACGCAATGTGATTTCTGCCCTGTGCTCTAAATGTCAACGTAAAGAAATATAAAAAAGGGCGGGTAAACGGCGGGAGTAACTATGGCTCTATAAGCAGAACGACCGAGCCCGGACCAGAGTCGGCACCTTCCTGTGGAAAGCCACCGCTGTTGTTTCCATGGGATTCCCGCCTGGAGGTTCTTGCCTCAGCCGGCAGAACAGAGCCGACTCAGAACTGGCACAGACCGGGGGAATCCGACTGTCTAATTAAAACAAAGCATTCCTAGGGCCGCTGGTCAGTGCTGACGCAATGTGATTTGTGCCCAGTGCTCTGAATGTCAACGTGACGAAATATAAAAAAGCGCGGGTAGACGGCGGGAGTAACTGACTCTCTAAGCGGAGCGACCGAGCCCGGACCGGCGTCGGGACCTTCCTGTGGAAAGCCACAGCTGTGCTAGTTTCCATGGGCTTTGCGCCTGGAGGTTCTTGCTTCAGCCGGCAGAACAGAGACGACTGAGAACTGGCACAGACCGGGGGATCTGACTGTCTAATTAAAACAAAGCATTGCTAGGGCCGCTGGTCGGTGCTGACGCAATATGATTTGCGCCCAGTGCTGTAAATGTCAACGTGAAGAAATATAAAAAAAGGTCGGGTAGACGGCGAGAGTAACTATGACTCTATAAGCGGTGCGACCAAGGCCGGACCAGCGTCGGGACCTTCCTGTGGAAAGCCACTGCTGTTGTTGTTTCCATGGGCTTCGCGCATGGAGGTTCTTGCTTCAGCCGGCATAACAGAAGCGACTCAGAACTGGCACAGACCGGGGTAATCCGACTGTTTAATTAAAACAAAGCATTGCTAGGGCCGCTGGTTGGTGCTGACGCAATTTGATTTGTGCCCAGTGCTCTGAATGTCAACGTGAAGAAATATAAAAAAGGGCGGGTAGACGGCGGGAGTAACTATAACTCTCTAAGCAGAACGACCGAGCCCGGACCAGCGTCGGGACCTTCCTGTGGAAAGCCACCGCTGTTGTTGTTTCCATGGGCTTCGCGCATGGAGGTTCTTGCTCCAGCCGGCAGAACAGAGGCGACTCAGAACTGGCACAGACCGGGGGATCTGACTGTCTAATTAAAACAAAGCATTGCTACGGCCGCTGGTCGGTGATGACGCAATGTGATTTCTGCCCTGTGCTCTAAATGTCAACGTGAAGAAATATAAAAAAAAGGTCGGGTAGACGGCGAGAGTAACTATGACTCCATAAGCTGTGCGACCGAGCTCGGACCAGAGTCGGGACCATCCTGTGGAAAGCCACCGCTGTTGTTGTTTCCATGGGCTTCCCACATGGAGGTTCTTGCCTCAGCCAGCAGAACAGAGCCGACTCAGAACTGGCACAGACCGGGGGAATTCGACTGTCTAATTAAAACAAAGCATTGCTAGGGCCGCTGGTCAGTGCTGACGCAATGTGATTTGTGCCCAGTGCTCTAAATGTCAACGTGAAGAAATATAAAAAAAAGGTCGGGTAGACGGCGAGATTAACTATGACTTTGTAAGCGGTGCAACCAAGCCTGGTCCAGCGTCGGGACCTTCCTGTGGAAAGCCACCGCTGTTTCCATGGGCTTCCCGCCTGGAGGTTCTTGCCTAGGCCGGCAGAACAGAGCCGACTCAGAACTGGCACAGACCGGGGGAATTCGACTGTCTAGTTAAAACAAAGCATGGCTAGGGCCGCTGGTCGGTGCTGACGCATTGTGATTTCTGCCCTGTGCTCTAAATGTCAACGTAAAGAAATATAAAAAAGAGCGGGTAAACGGCGGGAGTAACTATCGCTCTATAAGCGGTGCGGCCGAACCCGGACCAGAGTCGGGACCTTCCTGCGGAAAGCCACCGCTGTTGTTTCCATGGGCTTCCCTGCTGGAGGTTCTTGCCTCAGCCGGCAGAACAGGGCCGACTCAGATCTGGCACAGACCGGGGGAATCCGACTGTCTACTTAAAAGAAAGCATTGCTAGGGCCGCTGGTCGGTGCTGACACAATGTGATTTCTGCCCTGTGCTCTAAATGTCAACGTGAAGAAATATAAAAAAAAGGTCGGGTAGACGCCGAGAGTAACTATGGCTCTATAAACGGTGCGGCCGAACCCGGACCAGAGTCGGGACCTTCCTGTGGAAAGCCACCGCTGTTGTTTCCATGGGATTCCCGCCTGGAGGTTCTTGCCTCAGCCGGCAGAACAGCGCCGACTCAGAACTGGCACAGACCGGGGGAATCCGACTGTCTAATTTAAACAAAGCATTGCTAGGGCCGCTGGTCAGTGCTGACGCAATGTGATTTGTGCCCAGTGCTCTGAATGTCAACGTGAAGAAATAAAAAAAGCGCGGGTAGACGGCGGGAGTAACTATAACTCTGTAAGCAGAGCGACCGAGCCCGGACCAGCGTCGGGCCTTCCTGTGGAAAGCCACCGCTGTTGTTGTTTCCATGGGCTTCGCGCATGGAGGTTCTTGCTCCAGCCGGCAGAACAGAGGCGACTAAGAACTGGCACAGACCGGGGGAATCCGACTGTCTAATTAAAACAAAGCATTGCTAGGGCCGCTGGTCGGTGCTGACGCAATGTGATTTCTGCCCTGTGCTCTAAATGTCAACGTGAAGAAATATAAAAAAAAGGTCGGGTCGACGGCGAGAGTAACTATAACTCTATAAGCGGTGCGACCAAGCCCGGACCAGCGTCGGGACCTTCCTGTGGAAAGCCACCGCTGTTGTTTCCATGGGCTTCCCGCCTGGAGGTTCTTGCCTCAGCCGGCAGAACAGAGCCGACTCAGAACTGGCACAGACCGGGGGAATCCGACTGTCTACTTAAAACAAAGCATTGCGAGCGCCGCTGGTCGGTGCTGACGCATTGTGATTTCTGCCCTGTGCTCTGAATGTCAACGTGAAGAATTATAAAAAAGCTCGGGTAGACTGCCGGAGTAACTATGACTCTATAAGCAGTACGACCTAGCCCGGACAGGCTTCGGGACCTTCCTGTGGAAAGCAACTGCTGTTGTTGTTTCCATGGGCTTCGCGCATGGAGGTTCTTGCTTCAGCCGGCAGAACAGAGCTGACTTAGAACTGGCACAGACCGGGGGAATCCGACTGTCTAATTAAAACAAATCATTCGAGCACCGCTGGTCGGTGCTGACGCAATGTGATTTCTGCCCTGTGCTCTAAATGTCAACGTAAAGAAATATATGGAAAAGCGCGGGTAAACGGCGGGAGTAACTATAGCTCTATAAGCGGTGCAGCGGAGCCCGGACCAGCGTCGGAACCTTCCTGTGGAAAGCCACAGCTGTTGTTTCCATGGGCTTCCCTGCTCGAGGTTCTTTCCTCAGCCGGCAGAACAGAGCCGACTCAGAACTGGCACAGACCGGGGGAATCCGACTGTCTAATTAAAACAAAGCATTGCGAGTGCCGCTGGTCGGTGCTGACGCATTGTGATTTCTGCCCTGTGCTCTGAATGTCAACGTGAAGAAATATAAAGAAGCGTGGGTAGACGGCGGGAGTAACTAAGACTCTAAAAGCGGAGCGGCCGAGCAGGGACCAGCGTCGGGACCTTCCTGTGGAAAGCCACAGCTGTGCTAGTTTCCATGGGCTTCACGCCAGGAGGTTCTTGCTTCAGCCGGCAGAACAGAGCCGACCAGAACTGGCACAGACCGGGGAAATCCGACTGTTTAATTAAAACAAAGCATTGCTAGGGCCGCTGGTTGGTGCTGACGCAGTATGATTCATGCCAGTGCTCTGAATGTCAACGTGAAGAAATATAAAAAAGGTCGGATAGACGGCGAGAGTAACTATGACTCTATAAGCGGTGCGACCAAGCCCGGACCAGCGTCGGGACCTTCCTGTGGAAAGCCACCGCTGTTCTTTCAATGGGCTTCCCGCCTGGAGGTTCTTGCCTCAGCCGGCAGAACAGAGCCGACTCAGAACTGGCACAGACCGGGGGAATCCGACTGTGGACTTAAAAGAAAGCATGGCTAGGGCCGCTGGTCGGTGCTGACACAAGTGATTTCTGCCCTGTGCTCTAAATGTCAACGTGAAGAAATATAAACAAGCGTGGGTAAACGGCGGGAGTAACTGACTCTGTAAGCGGAGTGACCGAGCCCGGACCAGCGTCGGGACCTTCCTGTGGAAAGCCACCGCTGTTGTTGTTTCCATGGGCTTCGCGCATGGAGGTTCTTGCTTTAGCCGGCAGAACACAGGCGACTCAGAAGTGGCACAGACCAGGGGAATCCGACTGTCTAATTAAAACAAAGCATTGCTAGGGCCGCTGGTCAGTGCTGACGCAATGTGATTTGTGTCCAGTGCTCTGAATGTCAACGTGAAGAAATATAAAAAGCGCAGGTAGACGGCGGGAGTAACTGACTCTGTAAGCGGAGTGACCGAGCCCGGACCAGCGTCGGGACCTTCCTGTGGAAAGCCACCGCTGTTGTTGTTTCCATGGGCTTCGCGCATGGAGGTTCTTGCTTTAGCCGGCAGAACACAGGCGACTCAGAACTGGCTCAGACCGGGGGAATCCGACTGTCTAATTAAAACAAAGCATTGCTAGGGCCGCTGGTCAGTGCTGACGCAATGTGATTTGTGCCCAGTGCTCAGAATGTCCACGTAAAGAAATATAAAAAAGAGCGGGTAGACGGCGGGAGATACTATAACTCTGTAAGCAGAGCGACCGAGCCCGGACCAGCGTCGGGCCTTCCTGTGGAAAGCCACCGCTGTTGTTGTTTCCATGGGCTTCACGCATGGAGGTTCTTGCTCCAGCCGGCAGAACAGAGGCGACTAAGAACTGGCACAGACCGGGGGAATCCGACTGTCTACTTAAAAGAAAGCATTGCTAGGGCCGCTGGTCGGTGCTGACACAATGTGATTTCTGCCCTGTGCTGTAAATGTCAACGTGAAGAAATATAAAAAAGGTCGGGTAGACGGCGAGAGTAACTATGACTCTATAAGCGGTGCGACCAAGGCCAGACCAGCGTCGGGACCTTCCTGTGGAAAGCCACTGCTGTTGTTGTTTCCATGGGCTTCGCGCATGGAGGTTCTTGCTTCAGCCGGCATAACAGAAGCGACTCAGAACTGGCACAGACCAGGGTAATCCGACTGTTTAATTAAAACAAAGCATTGCTAGGTCCGCTGGTTGGTGCTGACGCAATTTGATTTGTGCCCAGTGCTCTGAATGTCAACGTGAAGAAATATAAAAAAGGGCGGGTAGACGGCGGGAGTAACTATAACTCTCTAAGCAGAGCGACCGAGCCCGGACCAGCGTCGGGACCTTCCAGTGGAAAGCCACCGCTGTTGTTGTTTCAATGGGCTTCGCGCATGGAGGTTCTTGCTCGAGCCGGCAGAACAGAGGCGACTCAGAACTGGCACAGACCGGGGGATCTGACTGTCTAATTAAAACAAAGCATTGCTAGGGCCGCTGGTCGGTGCTGACGCAATGTGATTTCTGCCCTGTGCTCTAAATGTCAACGTGAAGAAATATAAAAAAAAGGTCGGGTAGACGGCGAGAGTAACTATGACTATAAGCTGTGCGACCGAGCCCGGACCAGAGTCGGGACCATCCTGTGGAAAGCCACCACTGTTGTTGTTTCCATGGGCTTCCCACATGGAGGTTCTTGCCTCAGCCGGCAGAACAGAGCCGACTCAGAACTGGCACAGACCGGGGGAATTCGACTGTTGCTAGGGCCGCTTGCTAGGGCCGCTGGTCGGTGCTGACGC
The DNA here is from genome assembly GCF_048455015.1 of Haemaphysalis longicornis. NCBI lineage: Eukaryota > Metazoa > Arthropoda > Arachnida > Ixodida > Ixodidae > Haemaphysalis > Haemaphysalis longicornis. The sequence goes on along the minus strand of NW_027526407.1, from coordinate 203,765,249 downwards.
AATGTGATTTCTGCCCTGTGCTCTAAATGTCAACGTAAAGAAATATAAAAAAGAGCGGGTAAACGGCGGGAGTATTTATGGCTCTATAAGCGGTGCGGCCGAACCCGGACCAGAGTCGGGACCTTCCTGCGGAAAGCCACCGCTGTTGTTTCCATGGGCTTCCCTGCTGGAGGTTCTTGCTTCAGCCGGCAGAACAGAGCCGACTCAGAACTGGCACAGACCGGGGGAATCCGACTGTCTAATTAAAACAAAGCATTGCGAGCGCCGCTGGTCGGTGCTGACGCATTGTGATTTCTGCCCTGTGCTCTGAATGTCAACGTGAAGAAATATAAAGAAGTGTGGGTAGACGGCGGGAGTAACTAAGACTCTAAAAGCGGAACGGCCGAGCTTGGACCAGCGTCGGGACCTTCCTGTGGAAAGCCAAAGCTGTGCTAGTTTCCGTGGGCTTCACGCCAGGAAGTTCTTGCTTCAGCCGGCAGAACAGAGCCGACCAGAACTGGCACAGACCGGGGAAATCCGACTGTCTAATTAAAACAAAGCATTGCTAGGGCCGCTAGGTGGTGCTGACGCATTATGATTCATGCCAGTGCTCTGAATGTCAACGTGAAGAAATATAAAAAAGGTCGGATAGACGGCGAGAGTAACTATGACTCAATAAGCGGTGCGACCAAGCCCGGACCAGCGTCGGGACCTTCCTGTGGAAAGCCACCGCTGTTGTTTCAATGGGCTTCCCGCCTGGAGGTTCTTGCCTCAGCCGGCAGAACAGAGCCGACTCAGAACTGGCACAGACCGGGGGAATCCGACTGTCTACTTAAAAGAAAGCATTGCTAGGGCCGCTGGTTGGTGCTGACACAATGTGATTTCTCCCCTGTGCTCTAAATGTCAACGTGAAGAAATATAAACAAGCGTGGGTAAACGGCGGGAGTAACTATAGCTCTATAAACGGTGCGGCCGAACCCGGACCAGAGTCGGGACCTTCCTGTGGAAAGCCACCGCTGTTGTTTCCATGGGATTCCCGCCTGGAGGTTCTTGCCTCAGCCGGCAGAACAGAGCCGACTCAGAACTGGCACAGACCGGGGAATCCGACTGTCTAATTAAAACAAAGCATTGCTAGGGCCGCTGGTCAGTGCTGACGCAATGTGATTTGTGCCCAGTGCTCTGAATGTCAACGTGACGAAATATAAAAAAGCGCGGGTAGACGGCGGGAGTAACTGACTCTGTAAACGGAGCGACCTAGCCCGGACCAGCGTCGGGACCTTCCTGTGGAAAGCCACAGCTGTGCTAGTTTCCATGGGCTTCGCGCCTGGAGGTTCTTGCTTCAGCCGGCAGAACAGAGACGACTCAGAACTGGCACAGACCGGGGGATCTGACTGTCTAATTAAAACAAAGCATTGCTAGGGCCGCTGGTCGGTGCTGACGCAATGTGATTTCTGCCCTGTGCTCTAAATGTCAACGTAAAGAAATATAAAAAAGAACGGGTAAACGGCGGGAGTAACTATGGCTCTATAAGCGGTGCGGCCGAACCGGACCAGAGTCAGGACCTTCCTGCGGAAAGCCACCGCTGTTGTTTCCATGGGCTTCCCTGCTGGAGGTTCTTGCCTCAGCCGGCAGAACAGAGCGACTCAGAACTAGCACAGACCGGGGAATCCGACTGTCTTATTAAAACAAAGCATTGCGAGCGCCGCTGGTCGGTGCTGACGCAATGTGATTTGTGCCCAGTGCTCTAAATGTCAACGTGAAGAAATATAAAAAAAAGG